>NC_079319.1:84510716-85807979 GCF_029931775.1 Euleptes europaea | reverse complement strand
CCCAGAGCTGGCAACCCTATACATAAGCCTCTTGATGGAATTTGGGAATTAAGTTCCCATTTAAGAAACCTACTCTGGTCCCAGGAGAGTTGAATAACTATCACCCAATCTCACACGTTAATGTTCTTGAGCAAGTGAGAAGTAGCTAGGCAACTTTAAGGATTTCTGCATGAAATGGATTGTCTGGGTCCCTCATTCTGGCTTCAGGCTTGGTTATGGGATTGAAAAGGCCTTGGTTGGCCTGATGGATGGGCAGAGGGAGTGTGACCCTGTTGGGGGATGTGATTTCTTGATCGCCAAAATTAGCAGAGTGCACAAAGACAAAAAGACACAGCAAAGCCCATATGGTCTGTGTGCCATGCTAAGAATGAACTCACACCAGTGGGAGGTTTTAGGGGCGGAGCCTGAGGAGGGCTGGGTTTGGGGAGGGGAGGGACTTCAATGTCATAGAGTCCAATTGCCAAAGCGGCCATTTTTTCCAGGTGAACTGATCTTTATTGGCTGGAGATCAGTTGTAATAGCAGGAGATCTCCAGCTCGTACCTGGAGATTGGCAACCCATAATATGCATTATGCATAGACAATAATGCCTGATACCTACTAGGTGTGCCCTAATAGCTATTCATATTGAGTTTCAGTAATTTCTAAGCCTGTACTCTTCATAATATCATTTGAACTCTTGATAACATCACTGGTGGTGTATGCCTGTCCCCACTAGGACCTTGAGGTCCATTCTGGACTTAACATGAGAGGACCAGATTAATTTCAGGATGTTACAGGGAGAACTAGGTAATTAATTTGGGTTTCCATGGTGATAAAGCTTGGGCGCATCTTTCTACGCAAGCCCATTTTGGGGCACATGATCAAATATCAAAACTTTTAGTGTGAAACAGTTGTTTATGAAAGTGAAACATGGCTAAGGACACTCTCCACAGAAGCAGCTACAGGTTGAGTATCCCTTTTCCGGACATCCGATATCTGAACTGATCCGAAAACTGGATGTTTTGAGCCGGAATGCAGACATTACTCACAGGCCCTCAGCAGCACTATTGATGGTTTAATGTACACAAAATTATTTAAAAAATATTATTTAAAATAACATTCAGGCTATGTGTATAAAGTGCATATAAAACATAAAGGAATTTCCTGTTTATACTTTGGTTCCCATCCCCAAGATATCTCATTATATATATGCAAAATTCCAAAATATGGAAAGATCCAAAATACAGACCATTTCTGGTCCCAGGCACTCCGGATAAGGGATACTCAACCAGTACCAGGAAAAGTTACTGTGGTGTGGACACTGCCTATAGCTTTCACATTTTGCAACCTCTTTGTGGGAAGTTGCTTTCTGTAGCCTCCACATGGTATATAATGCATAAGGGCGGTTCTCAGCCATCAAGCATACTAATGAATATTCATGTTGTTGTGCAGTTATCTCATTTCACTGTTAGGAAGGCTGGCACATTGCTTGGAATGCTGCCCGTACCATCTGTTGTTATTGGTGGGCGACATGGAAATATTCTTGTTGCTTCCTCATTCTGTTTATGGGGCCTGCGGGCTGTGGAAGACGCACCCTGTCGCTTGCTGTTTCTCTGTTGGTTTCTGGAGGGGCAAACTCGCTGGCCAGACTTGCAAATATTGACGGTCAGTTGGCAAATCCAAAAGAAGGAATCATCAGACCAGGAGGCAAGGCTGGGTTTGTGCTAGTTGCTGCTGAAAGCTTTTTGAATAATATGTAGTACTTATTTTAGATGGGGTGTGGGTGGTGGGTGTTAATTTTCTCGCTGATGGTTTTATTAAAGTTGTAAGATAATAAACACATTAGTGCTAATTCTATATATAATGCAGAACTGTTAGATTTGTGTGATTGTGTATGTTAGGATTTTTGTCCAATGCAGTATAATACACGTGGTTCAGTGATGGGGTAGCGAAACATCACATCCTTACATGGACAACACTATGACCACACTGAGATCTTTCGTGAGAAGAAAGTTTGGAAATAAATAGGGGTGTATAAATTAATAGCTGCTGATGTAGTGTAATGGCTAAGTGACTGAATTTTATTCCGATAAGTTGCTGAGTCAGATTTCATAGCAGCCACAATCTCAGGGGATGGCTTGGGGCACTGCTACCATAGAAGAAGAAGAGTTGGTTTTTATGACCCTACTTTTCTGTACCTTTAAGGAATCTCAAACCAGCTTACAATATACTTCCCTTCCTCTCCCCACAACAGGCACCTTGTGAGGTAGGTGGGTAGGGTTGCCAACCTCCAGGTACTAGCTGGAGATCTCCTGCTATTACACTGATCTCCAGCCGATAGAAATCAGTTCACCTGGAGAAAATGGCTGCTTTGGCAAGTGGATTCTATGGCATTGAAGTCCCTCCCCTTCCCCAAACCCCGCCCTCCTCAGGCTCCAACCCAAAAATCTCCAGTTATATCCCAACCTGGAGCTGGCAATCCTAATTACTGGCATAAAGTTAGGTTTACATAAAAACAACCAGGTTCCTGGCATTTGTTGAGCCCTGTTCTAAAGTACCACCAAAAGCACAAAATACAAAGATTTAAAACAGAACTCCACTTTTCTGATAGTTCAATTTCCCAACCCAGAACTGGCAATCCTATAGGTGGGGCTGAGAAAGTTCTGAGAGAGCCGTGACTAGCCCAAGGTCACCCAGTGTCAGGCTGCTATCTCGGTTTCGTTATTGCCTCTGTCTCTGTGCTGTATTGTCTGCCCCCCAAGGTCGCATACCTAGGCCTGGGAACTCAGCTCCTGGGAAACTGTATTCATGCGTGTAATCTCCCGCCTTTCCTGCCTTATAATATCTCCCAGCTAGTGAGCCTCTCATAGCTGTCATTTTATTCGTTTGCACTGTATGCCTATTTGATCAGTAAAAGCCATCTGTTTGGACTCTATATGACTTTGTGGTGATTTCTGGTTCTGTGGGCCAAGGGCTGACATTATGACAGCTATCACTCATCTTCACCGTTCTCCAAGCCAGGCTGGAGCCCAGGGGGGTTCGCCTGCCACTTGGATGGGAGCTGTGCAGCTCTCCAGGTGATCTACTACCCTGGAGCCCTTCTCAGAGGACCCTACTCTGTTACAAGACTTAATCGCTGAACTTTTCCGGACGACCCGAGAGGTTTGCCGCTTGAGGGGACTGGTACAGGCGCAGTGGCAATCTCTTACAGGACGTCTCTGGATGTTAACATCGGAGGATACTGATGCTCGTTTAGATCTTCAGGACTTGGATCAATTACTGGACGATGCCCGATTGGCGACTGAGGATTTACAAATATTAACTGGACTTTTGGATAATCTTATTTCTCGACAAACTCTTTCTACCATGGCGGGAGCCCCGCCGGAGGGTTTTTCCCTGATCCCGGATGCGGCCAGCTGCCAGGCTGAGGCCAAGCGAGTCGCTATTAGCACCGCTCTTCTCCTTGTGGAATGTACAAAGGACACCCCGGTAGCCACCTTGGCTCAAGTTTTGACCCCGACGTTTGGAGCCGAGGCATCCACACTGGCGGTTCGAGTACAACCTCTGCTGGGCGGGGAACCTGACCCCATACTCTTGCTCCTCGAGACAGAACTTTTGCCGCGCATTACGGCAGAGGCTGCCCTAAGACTTGAGAACGCCAAAGTTCTTGCGGATCAGCAAGCCGCCGAAGCGGCTAGGGTCGCAAGAGAGAGAGAGGCGGCGGAAGCAGCCAGGGCGGCTGCAGCAAGGATTAGGAATCAGGCGAACGTGGACACGCGCCCCAAGGACTATGTACTGGGACTATCAGGTCTAACTTTTTCCCCGGCGTTTGTCCCGTCGCGTGCGACCCAACGCGCACGCCGTTTGGCTGACCGACGTCGAGACTCAGATGAGTCTGAAGACGAGGATTTATATGGGGATAGCTCTCAATGGGCCACGAGCTTCCGAACCAGTAAGCCTCATCTTACTGGTGGCCCAAGTGAGGAGGTTCATCTTTTACGAGCCCAGAATCGGGAGCTCTCCGACCGTGTTGATCAACTCCAGGAAGTAATGGAACTTATGCTTCAAGAGAACAGGCAATTACAACAAACCCTGATAGCTCAGAGACAGCCCGTTCCGATACCGGGTCAGGGGGTACCCGTACAACCACCCGCTAATGTGCCTGCTCCACCCTTACCTCCTGGAGCTCCTGTTGCTCCTCCGCCCGGACCACCCGTGCAACCACCTGCTAATGTGCCTGCTCCACCCTTGCCTCCTGGAGCTCCTGTTGCTCCTCCGCCCGGACCACCCGTGCAACCGGGTCAACCCGCGCCCGGCCCTTGGAAGCAACTCAAATTGAGGACTACGTATGACGGATCTCTTGAGACTTTGCCTTGTTTCTTGCATCAAGTGGACAGTTATATGCGAGAACAAGGTCAACTTTTCCCCACGGAAGATAGCCGGGTGCGGTACGTAGCTTCCCTCCTGACAGGCAAAGCGGCTGACTGGATGGTCCTCCAGTTTGACACCCGCTCTCGTGCGATTCGTTCCCTCAACAACTTCATGACTGCCCTGAGAAGGAGGTTTGAGGACCCCTTCCTGGGGGAAAGAGCCAAAACGGAACTCTTACAATTAAAACAAGGCTCTGCTACAGTTCGGGAATTTGCCGATGAATTTCAGCGACTGGCAAGTAAAATTGTAGGTTGGCCCGAGACCACCCTAATCCATCATTTCAGGGAAGCCTTGCATCCTGACATTCTGAACTGGTCTTACATGCGGGGCGATCCCGATACCCTCGAAGGCTGGATCCTATTAGCCGAGGAAGTGGAAAGCCGCCGCCGCTTTATTTCTCTCGTCCGTCAAAAGCACAAGGAGAAGGGCACCCAAAAGCCTCAACCCAAGGCACCACTGCTCGTCCCACGAAATCTCCCACGTCCGCTCCAGGAACGTGAAGCCCGATTTCAGAGGGGTGCCTGTCTTACATGCGGAGAAATGGGCCACTTTGCAGCCGTTTGCCCACGCCGCCAGGAATTATTTCGTCCCAGCACGACAACCCGCGCCCGAGGTCGTCCACCACGCAGAGGCACCGCGGCCACCCGCAGCGCAGCTCCGGGAAGGCCCACACCCTCTGCACTCCATGCCGGGGACCCAGCCTCCCTGCCTGCTTCCAACGACCCCGCCGGGTCTCGGATTACAAGTGCCCCATTGGGGGACAGCTTTCCCTCTTCGGATGAGGAAAACCCTTGGATTTCTCCAGCCTTAAACCTAGAATCTCCCCTCGACTTGTCAAAAAACGGCTCCGGTCTGTGGTGAATGGAGCATCTCCACAGACCTCTCAGGATCTTCCTATCAAACCGAATGCTCCTACCAAAATCAAAGAAGTGGACTCCACCGTCTACGTGGATGCAGTTTTACAACAACTTAACGGAGGTCCACAAATCCCCGTCAAAGCACTAATTGACTCCGGTTGCTGTCGCACTCTCATAAGCGAAGCCACGTTTGCTGCACTCAGAGCCGACTCAGAGGCTTTACCCGCCCCCGTCCAATTTGCTCAAATGGACGGGAGCCAATTCCAGGGGGGTCCAGTTGATCACCGCACCATAGGGGTGGCAATGGGAATTGGTTCCCACTGGGAACAAATAGACTTCACTATAGCCCCTATCCGATTTGAAGTGGTCTTGGGAAGTAACTGGATTAAAGGACATAGTCCCAGTATTGATTGGGAAACAAACACTATCTCTTTCGCTAGTCCCACCTGCGACCAGCATCGGCAAAACTTTGCTCTGCCATTTCCGCCCGTTCCAGCATTAACCTCTACTGCCCCAGTACCACCGGCTCTACCCGCTGTATACCGGGACTTTGAAGATGTCTTCGACCTTAGGGAATGTGATGCCTTACCCCCCCACCGGGCCTCAGACTGTGCGATTGAAGTAGTAAAGGACTGCACATTAACCAAAAGTAAGATTTACCCTATGAGCGCTTCCGAGCGCACTGTCCTCCGGGACTTTTTGGACAAAAACCTCGCCAGAGGGTTCATTCGCCCTTCGAATGCCCCAAACTCGGCCCCCGCGTTTTTCGTCCGGAAAAAAGAGGGCGACCTTCGCCTGTGCATTGACTTCAGAAAGCTCAATGCGGTTACCCAGACCAACGCCTATCCTATCCCATTAATATCGGATATTTTGGGACAATTACAGGAAGGCCGTGTGTTCTCTAAATTAGACTTGGTGGAAGCCTACTACCGAGTCCGTATCCGCGAAGGAGATGAACACCTCACTGCCTTCTCTAGCTGTTTCGGAATGTATGAATTCCTTGTAATGCCATTCGGATTAAAAGGGGCCCCGGGGGTCTTCATGCAACTCATCAATGAAATCCTACATGACCTTCTATATCGTGGGGTGGTGGTCTACTTAGATGACATTCTCATTTATTCGAAAACTGTGGACGAGCATGTGACTCTGGTCAGGGAAGTCCTACAACGCCTGCGTAACCATCAACTGTTCGCTAAACTAGCTAAGTGTGAATTTCACCAAAGCAAACTCACGTTTTTGGGATACATCATCTCCCACCAAGGTCTTCGCATGGACCCCGCCAAAGTCCAAGCCGTCCTCGATTGGACTCCCCCCACCAACCGTAAGCAAGTCCAGCAATTTCTGGGATTTGCCAACTTCTATCGGGGATTCATCCCTAACTTCGCCCAAGTGGCTCTACCCATTACGGACCTGCTGAAAACTAAGGGAAAAGTAAGCTCGGCTGCCTTGCCCTCCGCAAAAATCCTATGGACTGAGCAATGCCAAGCCGCCTTTCTGGCCCTCAAACGCCTCTTCACTTCGGAGCCGGTGCTACGGCACCCAGACCCAAATCAAATGTTCATTGTGCAAGTCGATGCTTCCGATGTAGCCATGGGAGGGGCTCTCCTCCAGCAAGGACCGGACGGTCTTCTTCACCCTTGCGCTTACTTTTCAAAAAAAATTGCGCACGCTCAATTAAACTGGCCCATCTGGGAGAAAGAGGCCTCTGCAGTTCATCATGCACTGACTTTATGGCGGCAATTCTTGGAAGGGTCTAAAGTACCCTTTGAAGTTTGGACCGATCACAAAAATCTAGCTGCCCTCACGGGGTCCCATAAGCTATCGGCGAAACAACAACGGTGGGCGGAGTTCTTTGCTCAGTTCCGTTTCACCCTGAAGCACGTCCCTGGGAAGCAGAACGTTCTCGCGGATGCCCTCTCCCGTTTACCACAATATCCGGTAAAACTCGAAAGACCCACCAACTCTCTGTTCACCCCTATGCAACGTGGGGCCCTACCTATGCTGGCTGTGCAAACCCGATCCCAGCATCAGCACACCTTCCCTAACTCGCAAGCTCCGCCAGCCCAACCGGCTGCCCAGCCGCCACTGCAACAGACCGGAGTTCCCGCCCCTCCTACCCCTCCGACCGCTCAGCCGCCTGCAGTCTGCGCGCCGCCGCACGTAAGCACTAGCCCTATAACTGTTTCTCAGATCTCCATGACCGACGGGGGGGCTCCCTCCAAAATCCCCATCTCCGAATCCTTTTTAACTGTCCTTCGGGACCAGTGCCTTTTAGAACGTTCCGCTCATACCCTACCTCCTGGTGTTTTGGAACAAGGGGGGTCCTGGTACAAAGACTCAAAATTGTATGTACCCAAAGCTCTCCGGAAGGACGTTTTACATTTAGCTCATGGAGCCAAAACAGCTGGGCACTTTGGGTTTCTGAAGACCCTTCACATATTGCGCAGACAGTTCTGGTGGGGGGGAATGCGTTCCGACATTGACTCCTTCATCCGCAGCTGTCCCGTTTGTGCCGCTGCGAAACGATCGCAGGGCAAACCCCCGGGACTGCTACAACCTCTTGAAACGCCCAGCAGACCTTGGGAAGTGATTGCTATGGACTTCATGACTGATCTCCCTCTCAGTGGGGGTAAAACTGTGTTGCGGGTTGTTACTGATTTGTTTTCTAAGCAAATACATTTGATTCCATGCCATAAGCTCAGCGCCAAATTCATTGGCCCTTTCCCCATTACTCGGGTCATAAACCCTGTCACAGTGGAACTGGCTCTCCCCAAATCCTTGAGGCGTGTGCACCCTGTTTTCCACTTAAGCCTCCTCAAACCCCATGTTGCTTCTCCACGGTGGCATCCGGACCCACCGCCTGCGCAACCCATCATGGTGGGGGGGGAAGAACACTTCGAAGTCTCCAAGATCCTTGACTCCCGTATTCACCATGGCAATCTGCAATATCTAGTTCGTTGGAAACATTTCCCCCCTGCATATGACGAATGGGTGCGCGCACGGGATGTCTCCGCCCCCGACCTCGTCGACGCCTTTCACATTGCTTACCCGGACAGGCCAGCCCCCTTGCGAACTGGGAGGGGGCCTTGAGGGGAGCAGAATGTCAGGCTGCTATCTCGGTTTCGTTATTGCCTCTGTCTCTGTGCTGTATTGTCTGCCCCCCAAGGTCGCATACCTAGGCCTGGGAACTCAGCTCCTGGGAAACTGTATTCATGCGTGTAATCTCCCGCCTTTCCTGCCTTATAATATCTCCCAGCTAGTGAGCCTCTCATAGCTGTCATTTTATTCGTTTGCACTGCATGCCTATTTGATCAGTAAAAGCCATCTGTTTGGACTCTATATGACTTTGTGGTGATTTCTGGTTCTGTGGGCCAAGGGCTGACACCCAGCTGGCTTCATGTGTAGGAGTGGGGAATCGAACTCGGTTCTCCAGATTAGAGTCCACCACACTGGCTCACAATAATTAGTTGTGATTATCATTAGTTATGATTTCAAATTTCAAATCCCTGCTGTTTCATTTTTGCTTCTTTCTAATGCTGTCTGAACTTGAGACTCTTCGTTCTCACTCCATTTTGGTTCTTAGCACTGAATTTTTCCCTCCTTGAAGCATACTCATGTTTCTGCATTGTTTGTGTGTCAATAAATCAACATTATATAATGCTCATATGACTAGTATACATTGTATAAATACCACCTGCATTATTAACATTGACAGTATATGCCAAATACAAACAAATATGCAGTGAGAAATGGAGAACTGAACTACTGGCAAAAATATAAACGGATAACAAAAAATTAAATAGAAATCCATTCATTCCTAAATCATAGAGGTAGCAAATTCTTTCTGGTCAAAGGTGAAGCCGTGAGCATTATACCAAAATCTAGACCATAAGGGATTCTGGGGCTTACAGTTGCCTTCCCTTCTTCTCCCCACAACAGATACCTTGTGAAGAAGTTGGGGTTCAGAGAGTTCTGAGAGAACTGTGTCTAGCTCAAAGTCACCCAGCTGGCTTCACGTGGAGGAGTGAGGAATCGAAACCAACCTAGTTCTCCAGATTAGAATCCATCGGTCTTCACCACTACACCATGCTTGCCTTGGGGGGGGGGGGCGTTATTTAAGGATTGCTGCACTAGTATATGCGAAGTGCTAGAAATACTGAAATTGCAATCCAATTATGAGGTGGTGGTGTTTTTAATTCAAGAAACTGTGGCCGTCTTCATTTTCTTAATGGTAAAGGATGCATTAGTGGTTTATGGTGAGGGTAATTTGTTCTCGTGGTGCAGAGTAGTAAGCTGCAGTACTGCAGCCCAAACTTTGCTCACAACCTCAGTTCAATCCTGATGGAAGTCGGGTTCAGGTAGCCGGCTCAAGGTTGACTCAGCCTTCCATCCTTCTGAGGTCGGTAAAATGAGCATCCAGCTTGCTGGGGGTAAAGTGTAGATGACTGGGGAAGGCAATGGCTAACCACCCTGCAAACATGGTCTGCCTAGTAAATGTTGGGATGTGACACCACCCCATGGGTCAGTAATGACCTGGTGCTTGCACAGGGGACTACCTTTACCTTTAGAGGATTGTTAAAGGGGCCTCTATCCATCATTGCCATTTGCAGTCTGTTGACTGAGTAGCCTTGTATTATATAGTCACAGAGAATAAGCATCTCACATTGAATACTTCAAGCAGGCAAATTAAATTATTTTTAAAAGCTCAGGCTGCCTACAGCAGTTTTTTTACAATGCATCCTGCTTGCCTGATCAAGGTTCTGATTTACGCTTGTGAGTAGGGAAGATGATGGCAGTATCTGTGTGTATGTGAAAGTAAAAAAAAATCACCTTGAATTTCCTGACCTTTTCTTTCCAATTGCCGGCACACTTTTTTGATAATATAACAACAAACAAGGAAACGCTAGCATAGTATACTTTCATCTTGTCAAGATAGGGAAGGTGTCAGTGATTTCATGTTGACCCGCAGCATAGAATGTGCTGTTTGGTTTAAAGCCTTTTGGAAGCATTTAGGATAAAGTTTGTTTCTGTAGTTCTGGGCGAGCTCAGCTCGAAAGCTCTCTAGTAGTACCACCCTAAGCAGATCTATTCAATAGGCCTTACTTCCAGGAAAGTGTTCTTAGGATTGCAGTGCCAGTCACCTAACATGTAGAGGTTAAAATATAATGGTTGGGGGTAAAAAAAGCAGTTTTTTCTCATTCTCACTGAGGAAGAGAGGACATCTTATCATGGGTGATTGCTAGGGTTGCCGGGTCCCTCTTTGCCACCGGTGGTAAGTTTTTGAGTTGGAGCCTGAGGAGGGCTTGGTTTGGGGAGGGGAGGGGCTTCAGTGCCATAGAGACCAATTGCCCAAGCTACCATTTTCTCCAGGGGAACTTATCTCTGTCACCTGGAGATCAGTTGTAATAGCAGGAGATCTCCTGCTACTATCTGGAGGTTGGCAACCCTAAATGCAGACCCTTGTTGTATTCTTGGCCCACAGCATTTTCTGGTTCAGAGTGAATGCACTGAAGGAATAAAATTGAACATTGACATTGAGGTACACATAACTCTTCCTTATCCATCCTCCCTAAAACCACTGTTTATGATCTATTAGCTTGTGTGTGCTGTGTGTATGTGCGTGCCGTCAAGTTACAACTGGGCTACGGTGAGCATGTAGGGTTTTCAAGGCAAGAGAGGTTTGGAGGTGGTTTGCCATTGCCTGCCTCTGTGTGGGCTGAGAGAGTTTGGAGAGAACTGTGACTAGCCCAAGATCACCCAGCAGTCTTTATGTGGAGGAGTGGGGATTCGAACCCAGTTCTCCAGCTTGGAGTCCACCACTCTTAACCACTGCACCCCACTGGAGCTTAAAAGCCACCAAACCCTGGAAAGTTCCGCAAATTCCATGCCACTCTGCTCTTAGCCCGACCTTTAGGTTGGGGAGGACAGGGTAAAAATGCAATAACACAAATAAATAAAATAAATAATTTGCAGTTGATGTTGTCTTGCAGTTTAGCCTGTATGTGTTTACACACCTCATGAAACTCAGTATTTGAAACTTTTAAAGAGTATGAATACGGAGAATCTAACAGTACAGATGTTAAAGGTGTGGAATTTATTAAGAAGGATCCTTAGCCCCTCTCCACCTGGCCTAATGTCACCAACAGAGGCATATATGGACCAAGCAAATAGAACAAGAAACCTACAACAACCTGTTCAAGAAAGATGGGCAGACAAAATTACAAGAATTACAGGAGGAAAACTTTAAGATCTCCTGGTTTGTATATCACCAAGTTATATACAGTTTAAGAATGGACTACTTAAAGAATTCGAAGAATAGGAAATGTACGGACTTGGAACACATGATTGCTAAAACACAAGATCATCTTCTGTTGAAAATTTACAAGCTGTTTTTGTCAATAGAAACCACATTGGAACAAGTAAAGACCTGTATGGTGAAGTGGATGCAGAATTTTGGAGAGATGCTACCAATGCAAAACTGGGAAAGGATGTGGAAGGTCAAAATTAAGTTTTCGAGATCACAAGCTGTAAAAGATAATTGGTATAAGATGTTTTACAGATAGTATTATGCACCGAAGGATTTACAAAAGATGTAAATCAAGCAAATCAAGCCAACTGTTGGAAATGCTCAGAGACCGAAGGAACTTTTTATCATCAATGGTGGACATGTAAAAAAACTCAAAAATACTGGAAGTTAATACATAAGGACATACAGGAAATGCTGCAAATGGACTTTGAATGAGAGGCTAAGTACTTCTCACTTGGGATAATTCCAATGCAAATACAATCGAAGCACAAAGAACTGTATCAGTATGCGATGACGGCCGCAAGAATTATGTTTGCAATGAAATGGAAGGACAAGGAAATACCTGAAACAACCATGTGATTACAAAAATGCATGAACTTGTGTCCATGTCAAGATTATCAACTTTGCTCCAGAACAAGGATGTTTCTCTGACAGATATGGGTGACTCAATGTATATAAAAAAGGTGTTAATGCTTGATTGAACTGTAAAAGATCACTTTAATAGATAATGAAGGAAAGAATATAAAGACGAGAGATAAAGTAATATTTTTGACAGAAAAGGTTGTAGATCATTATAACATGACAATATATGATATGATACAATAAGCAGGATGAAATAATTCAGTTAGACAGTTATAACTTATATTAAGTAACATTATTGACAGAAAAGCTAGTAGATAATTATAGTAAGACAATATATGACATGATATGATATGGAGGATAAAACATTTCAGCCAGATCATAATTCAAAATGGGGCAAAGGATAAAACATTTCAGCCAGATCATAATTCAAAATGGGGCAAGAGTACAATTAATAATATTAGCGAAATAAGGGTTCATCTATTATTTAGAATATGGTTGAGAGTGGCAGCTGTGCTGGACAAGGATTAAGATGTGATGTTTATTTTCCTACTTTTTCTCTCTTTTCCTTTTTTTCCTCTCTGTACCCTGAAATTTTTTAATAAAATCAAAAAAAAAAAAAAAGAAAAGAAAAGAAAAGAAACTCAGTATTTGTGGCAGTGTTGATTTATACAGATGATATATATATTTTTTTGCCCTGTAAGGAGGTTTCATTAAATTGTGAAGAAATCCCAGTTTCCACATCCAGGTGCAGTTCTGAATCACCGTTGGTGACCTACTTACTTTGACACACTGTCTGCCTGTATTTGAACACACTGTCCAACCTCTAGATGGTTGTGTGATTGTGTGTGTTCCTATTCACCTGATGACCTGGCGGCCGCATCATACCTCCAGGGATCTAGGAAGGCAATCACAACTATGCTAGGGAGTTTAAACTCAAGAAGAACAGAGAGATAGAGAAGAAGCCAAATGAATATGTACTCACTTTCTTGGAGGCTTCAGAATCTCCCCCCATCTTTCCCCACCTTTGCAACGATTTTATGTTGTTAGAGATCAGAATAAAACACTCCTTTTGTTTTATTCCTTTTCTCCTGTTCTGCTCGACGAGGATTCTTCTATCTCAAGGCTGCATATAGACACTTCGTATCAGAGCAATTATGCCAGGGGCACAGAACTAATTGCTTGACAGCCCTTGTGAAGAGTACCTGGGCCATGTATTCTTTATCAGTGGGAACGTTGCCTATTGTATGGCGTTACTCTAGCAAAGCCTTATCGGGGAGCTTAAAATACCGTTGACAAGCAGGAGCAGACCCAGGGAGCTGCACCTGTGTTAGATAATACATGAGAAACATATTACTCATGGCGGATGGTGTTATCTTTCTCTTACCAGGATTTCCATGTTTCTTGGAATATTAGAAAAATGAAAGCTCTTGCAAGCAACTCCTCCCACCCCATCTCAGTACACACAAAAAAGATTACGCAGCCCCCACCTCCCGCACTTTCACATATTTCCACGTTTTGAGTTATTGTAATCTGGCAATATGCTACTGGTTGGGATTTGTTTTCATTGTCCAGATGGATACCGCTTCTTAATTGTCTGAATACTTTAGAATATTTGCGGCTTTGGCTTGAAATGTTGGCAAAAGCTCCATTTGGCTCTTGCGACCTCCAGCAGACAGAAGCCTGTTGCCCTGACCGCGTGTCCAAACCCACCAGTTCTCTTCCCATGTACTCCGTCCCGCTGCAGTTCTAGTTATGACCTTTTGCCCCATTCTTTTCTCATTCGAAATCAACCCTAAGCTGGTCCAGCATGGTGTAGGGGTTAAAAGCGGTGGTTTGGAGTGGTGGATTCTAATCTGGAGAACTAGGTTTGATTCCCCACTCCTGCACATGAAGCCAGCTGGGTGACCTTGGGCTAGTCACACTCTCTCAGCACCACCTACCTCACAGGGTGTCTGTTGTGGGGAGGGGAAGGGAAGGTGATTGTAAGCTGGTTTGATTCTTCCTTAAGTGGTAGAGAAAGTTGGCATGTAAAAACCAACTCTTCTTCTTCTTTTCAGAATCCCATCAAGTTTATTCAGGGGGGTTTACTCCCAGAAAAGTGTTCTTAGGATGGCACTGTTAGTCTGTTTTCCTAAATCAAGATGTTGGCTTTCCCCCTCCTTCTGTCTTCCCTTGCCCAAGACCAGCCAGGAGAGACCAAGAGGGTCCAGGTTATGGTTCTTTAATTCTCTGAAAGAAAACATTTCCCTCCCAAAGTGGGATTGGGTACCCTAGTACTTCTAGGTCATTATGCATGGGTACTTTCACTCACGTTCACACACACACACCCCGTCTGTCTCGGTTGTTCCTTGGAGTTATGTATGAGTTTTTGTCCATTAGAGATGACCTCGCTGCTAGCCCTCACAAATCCCAGGACTTCCCACCCCTCTGTTAACACAATTCTTCCTTTTCCCCTGAGCTCAGACTGTGTGAAATCCCCGTGCATAAGTCAAAGTGTGGGACATGCAAGCTTGGTTTCTCTCACAGCCAATTACAAAGCAGCGTGTAAAGAGGTGGGATTCAAATGCTTCCTGCTTCCTCCGAGCTCTTTTTGAGAAGAAAGGCTTTTTAAAACCAAGGCTTTGGATTCCCCCCCCCTTCAGATTGCTCCACTTTTTGTTTTTTCTTCTTAAAATGTTTTTTTATGCTGCAATTGGGTTTTGGAAGGGATGTTCTCTACAGTATGCTCTACAAAGTAAGCCAGTTACAAAGCAGCATTTCAAGGGGTGGGGACTTGATTTGAGCTTGGAGACTGTCGGTGCATAGATTCCCAACAGGAAAGTGTGGGTCCAGTGAGCAATGAACCTCAGGTAAAACTCCCATGCATAAATGACCCTAGTTGCCACCAACAAGAGCCCACCTGTTTGTCTGGTCCACTGAGCACTCTTGTTCACTAGGAATATGGTGTGTGTTTGTGTGTGAGAGAGAGAGAGAGAAAGAGAGAGATAGAGTGGGATGGATCTCCTTGCCCTTCAGCTCCTGGCTGAATTTTGGTTGCATGGAAAAATGGTTGGCTTTGTGGGTGCAATTCTAAGAGCAGTCATGCACATGAACACATGAAGTTGCCTTATAGTGAATCAGACCCTTGGTCCACCAAGGCCTGTATTTTCTACTCAGACTGACAGCAGCTCTCCAGGGTCTCGGGCAGAGGTCTTTCACATCACCTGCTTCCTGGCCCTTTTAATTGTAGATGCCGGGGACCTTCTGCATGCCAAGCAGGTGCTCTACCACTAAGCCAGGGCCCCTCCCCAAATTACAGTTAAGATGATTAAGAAAACAGGTCTTTAATAACTAAGTGCACATCCTATGTCTGACAGATATCTCTGTTAGTAATGTCATGCTACATTAAGTTTTGTTTTTGATGGTTCCAGGGAGAAGGAGACATATTGCAGCTGCCCCTCGACTGAAGGATGTACTTTCTTGTCCCTGGTAAACTGGATATGTTGACTGTCATCTCCATAACTTGAGGTGTCGTTCAGCAGATTTTGACTCGGCCTTCTGGCAAGTGTCGTTTGGCAGATCCACCCTCTGGCCCAGTGAACCTGAAGAAAGACATTGTGGTAAGCTGTGATTCTTGTAGGGGAAAAAATCATTGGTGCTAGAAGACCAAAGCATGGAAGCAAAATCTTAACATATTGTAGGGCTTCTTCCAGTGTAACTGTTTCGGAGCACAGCTGTTCAACGTACAGGAAGAGTGTAACTACAATGGGAAGACAGACACCATTATCTACTTACAAGACATATGGCTGTGTACTGGCCTGCTCCTGGGAGCCTTGCATATAGGGTTGCCAGCTCCAGGTTGGGAAAACCTGGAGATTTTGGGGCAGAGCCTGAGGAGGGACTTCAATACCATAGAGTTCAATTGCCAAAGCGGCCATTTTCTCCGGGTGAAATGATCTCTATCGGCTGGAGAGCAGCTGTAATAGCAGGAGATCTCCAGCTAGTACCTGGAGGTTGGAGCAACCTAACTTGCATACCAGTGCATAGCTCAGAGTTAGGCATGGGTGTAAAACCTCTGACTTTCTCATTTAGTCAATGCTTATAGAGATAGCTTAGCTTTGGGCGGATTCACACATGTATGCACATCTCTTGATAGGCATTGGAGAACTGGCAGCTGAACAAGCACAATGGCTGAATTGAAAATTGTCTGTGAGGTGGCATTGGGTGATTTCCATCTGGATAAGTTTATCTTACTAACTTACTCAGGCACACCATTGGTTGGGATTGTGTTCCTTATGTGGAGAACCTGTGTGTGTTTGAAAGCAGGCCTTTGCTTTCTATTGGATACCAAGGTCAGCAGGGCATGGTTATCTGACTGGCATCAGGCAGTCTCTACAGGAGTCTGCCAACTATAGCCCTAGAGCTTAATGTGGCTCAGTACAGAACCAAAGACGGCTCTCTTAAAAAGAAAAAGAACAACCAGGACGTGAAGCGGATAGCAGGCAAAGATTTTATGGGACTGAGGCTTCTTAGAGATGCTTTCCAGAAAGGGAAATGATAAGAGGTAAATAGCTGTCAGTAATCCAAATGCAAACCATGTGCAGTTTTATACCAGCGCATGACAAAAATTGCCCAGGGAACTCCTCCTTTATATATTTTGTTTCCTTTCCCTAGATTTAACAGCCATTGGCTATTCATCTACCATTTCACACTTTAAAAAAACGTGGCATTGAAATTTAATTTTTCCTGGGCACTATAAAGAGGACAGTTGCCACATCTCTCAATGCAATTGACCAATCTACTTGACAGCAGATACATCCAGCATCCGCTTCTCAGAAAGTGTCTTTAGCTGTTTTATCCAGATAGTGATATATTTATTTTGTGCAGTATTATTTTGTGGACATGATGAAACAATGTGGGCTAGGGAGTCTATTTGATCCAGACAAAATGGGCATTTGTGTTCTTCTGCGATAATTTCATTGTATTGCCCTTGTGTCTCGGCTGTGTCTAAGGCATTACTTTTCACCAATAAGAAAGCTTGTCGAAATTTATGGATTTCTAACCAGTGGAAATAGTCTGGCAAGGAGAAAGTTCCATCAAAGGGTATCTGGAAGAAACGAGGTGAACATTTACCATTTGTGTCCTTAAACCCTAAAGACCAATCCTCATTTAAGATCATATTTGTAATTGTTCCTTTGTATATTTATCATTTATTGTGAGACCACTTTCTAATAAGGGATTTGTGAGACCACTTCCTAATAAGGGATATGCAGCAACCAGTTTTGGGGCTGTCAAAACTTTATGGAGTATTAATGAGCATGTCACTTGTCAGCAATGTGGTTGTTATTGTTCCAGCTATGCACATGGAATTTCTTTTACCAACTAACTGGTGGTCTCTTGCTCGTTAATTATAAATGGTTGCTGATCTCTTTATTTGGTAATTGCCAGGCATCATTAATTGGTCTGTATTTATGTGAGGAATATGATTTTATATCATTTTGGATAGTGGTGGAAGGCTGTGCTAATCAGGACTAATCAGAGCCAGCGTGGTATAGTGGTTAAGAGCGGTGGACTGGAGCGGTGGACTCTGATCTGGAGAACTGGATGTGATTCCCCACTCCTGCACATGAACAGCGGACATTAATCTGGTGAAGCAGGTTGGTTTCTCCACTCCTACACATAAGGCCAGGTGGGTGTCCTTGGACTAGTCACAGTTCTCTCAGCCCCACCTACCTCACAGGGTGTCTGTTGTAGGGAGGGGGAGGGAAGGTGATTGTAAGCCGGTTTGATTCTCCCTTAAGTGGTGGAGAAAGTTGGCATATCAAAAACAATTCTTCTTCTTCTGAGGTAAAGGAAATAAAGTTAGCTGTTGGAACTTTTTCTTCTGGTTCAAGGTTCAGGTTTATCACGTGTGGCCAAAGGCCATTACAAAGATCGGACTAAAATCACTATAAAATCATGTAACAATCCTTGGTAACGTTTACCGTATTTTTCGCTCCATAAGACGCACCTGACCATAAGACGCACCTAGTTTTTAGAGGAGGAAAACAGGAAAAAATATTTGGAGCACCAAGAGGATGGGCCCCGCCCAACAGCTGAGCATCGGACCGGGAAGGGGGGGGAAAGTGCTCCACGCTGCCTGGGCAGGCAGCGCAGAGCAGTTTAAAGACCCACCGCGCCCCTTCCCGGGACTCCCTATTGGCTTCCCAGCCGGCTCCCGGGTGTGCCGGGCTCCCGAGCTGGCTCTCTCCCCCAGCTGGCTGTCGACTTCCCAGCTGGCTCCCGGGGCGCATTTGGGCAGGGTGGGGGGTTCAAGGCTGAGAGGTGCGTGCGCGCCCTGCCCTCCCGGCACGCGCGCCCCTCCCTTCTCCTCCTCGCCTCAGCCGAGCTGGTTGAGCGGAGCCGGGGGGAGGAAAGCCGCTCGGTACATTTTTCAATTTAGTACCAAATTAAAACACAAACAAAGAAAAATCTCTAAACTGCCAAAATTTATCAAAATATTGAGCATAAATAATTGTTTAATCTAACATTTAACCATCAAAATCCACAGCCACTCATAACTTACAGTCATAGCTTTTGACACTTGCCTGGTTAGAGCTCACTTTTATGAATAGAGAATCACACTTCTTACCATGCCAACCAGATGTAGATGGGATTTGCAGTTCAGTTCTAATTGATTTTAATGAATTGGGCCAGCCTGGTCTGAATTTTCTTTGCTGCTAGAGCAAAGAGGAAAACTTTATATGAGACAGCTTCTCTTCTCCTTTTTCTTCTGGACTACAAAATTTCGGATGACCCAGCAACCAAAGTGATCAGGGGGCTAGAACAACTGCCCCATGAGGAGCAATTAAAACACTTAGGGCTGTGTAGCATGGAAAGAAGGTGGGTAAGGGGAGACATAATAGAGGTCTATAAAATTATGCATGGTATGAAGAGAGTGGACAGGGAGAAGCTTTTTTCTCCCTCTCTCATAATACTAGAACACAGGGTCATCTGCTGAAGCTGGAGGATGAGAGATTCAAAATAGATAAAAGGAAGTATTTCTTCACACAATGCATAGTTAAATTGTGGAACTCCCTGCCCCAGGATGTGGTTATGGCTGCCAACTGAGAAGGCTTTAAGAGGGGAGTTGACATGTTCATGGAGGACAGGCTATTCATGGCTACTAGTAAAATAAAAATGGATACTAGTCATGATGCATACCTATTCTCTCCAGGATCAGAGGAGCATGCCTATTATATTAGGTGCTGTGGAACACAGGCAGAATAATGCTGCTGCAATCGTCCTGTTTGTGGGCTTCCTAGAGGCACCTGGTTGGCCACTGTGTGAACAGATTTCTGGACATTATGGGCCTTGGTCTGATCCAGCAGGGCTTTTTTTCTGTTATTATGATACTAGGAGGAATACAGTGCAGGGTAGGAAGAGAGGCACATTACAAAATGTATTGAATTTGTGATTTGCTACATGATGCATTGTAGAAATACTATAGCGAAATAAACTAGACTAAGTGCTGCAAATGCCTATCCATTTTATGAATGCTTTCTGACTATTATCATCAGCTCTATAAAACCAAGCACCCAGACAAGCAGCGGCTTGCTTGCATGTGGAATGCTCAACAGTGATTCAGATTTCTATTCATCTATATTGCTGACTTTTGCATGAGGAATACGATGTGTCGTTAAGCCAGTGGGGCATGCAGCGCCCAACAGGGATTCAGATCTATATTCATCAAGTGTACTACTGTTGTCTGTGCTGTGGAACAGGGAAATTCATGTACAATGATCCCCAGCTGTACAAGTAATACCCAGCTCAAGTCATTAGTTGGCTCTGGACTCCTTTCTCTGTTTTAAATAGGCATGGTGACCCACATTCATAGATAATGATACAAATGGGATGATTCAAGACACCTTTTGCAAAAAATAAAAAAAAAATAAAATCTGCTTTTACAGATAAGTGTCACGAACATGCAATTCCAGTTTGTGGGGAAATCCGGGAAAGTAAAGGGTCATCCTTTGCATATCCTGACATTTAATAATGGACCATTTCCAACATTGTAATAATTTGCTATGTAGGAATTGTTATGAATGGATGAACATGTTTTAGAATAATACAGTTTGAAGTAGGCAATAAGATCCCAAGTTACGTTCCAGGAAGAGGTTGATACTTTTGTTCTGGTGGATGAAATGGCGGAATCAGCATGCCTGCTTTTGCCATGTTGGCCAGCCCGACATTTGTCCTGCTGAATTATCCCTGGCCTTCTTGCCCCTTTACAAGCAGTACTTTAGTTGCACATAGGTTTAAAAATTTTTTTAGGCATATTGGTATACACACCCCTAGTGGCAGTTCTAGGTCAGGACTTAGGTGCTGTGCCTTAGCCATGGATAGCTTTGTAAGTAAAGATAAGCCAGGAATTACCTTTCCTGTTTGTTTGTTTGTTTATTTTTGTTAGTTTGTTTTTAGTATTCTGTCTAAAGTCTACCTGCTTGCAGATTGCACCGAAATATCTCTGCTATCTAGCTTGGAAAGAAGGGGATTAAAGAAAGTCTTTCTTCACACAATGCACAGTTAAATTGTGGAACTCCCTGCCCCAGGATGTGGTGATGGCTGCCAAATCGGAAGGCTTTAAGAGGGGAGTGGACATGTTCATGGAGGATAGGGCTATCCATGGCTACTAGTCAAAATGAATACTAGTCATGATGCATACCTTTTCTGTATAGTCTCAGGGGAGCATGCCTATGATATGAGGTGCTGTGGAACACAGGCAGGATAATGCTGCTGCAGTCATCTTGCTTGTGGGCTACCTAGAGGCACCTGGTTGGCCATTGTGTGAACTGACTGCTGGACTTGATGGGTCTTGATCTGGCCCAGCAGTGCTCTTCTTATGTTCTTATGTTCTTAATATATGTGTATGCAATAAACCTTTTCAAAGTCCTGATCTCTGAGTTTTTGAGACTGGACCTCTTGGGATAAGAACCCACCCGCAAGCCCTCAGCTAGTTCAGTTTGATACACCCACCAGGAGTTGGTGCTGAAAGGACAGCTCCAGCATTGAGGAAGGGAGGGAGAAACAAAGTGAGGCTGAAAATCCCCTTTGCTCCTATATGTACAAGCGGAAACACACTTCACAGGCTGGCCAGAGGAGTTCTGATAGGTACTGACATGGTTCACATGGCAGATCTACCCAGTTTTATCCTGAAGGGGAAAAGGAAAAAGGATCTATGTTTAAAACAGACAGCTCTTGGCAACCTCAGTGTGCGTACTTGAGACCCAAATATGTTGTGTGTGTGTGGGCGTTAGCAGCTGAAACAAACCCAGGGCTAAGATATGTCACAGGAATTACTTCCTTTTACATTCCTTTTGGTTTTCATCTGTTGTTGGTAGCTTCTGCATTTCACCCATTTTTAGTAGCGGTATTCCTGATAAATGTTATTTGTTTTATGACACCTTTGTATCATTTTTTTGCCGTTCGGGTGCCTTTTAACAGCAATGTGTATGCAATTGATGTAAAATCAATATTTTCAAATTGTTGTAAACACAATTGGACCCAAATATTGGCACAAGGAGAAAGAAATTCCACCCATTGTTCAGAAGGAGTATTTCTAGTGAAAGCTTTATTTTATTCACATACTTCATTTACATCCCACTTTCCTGCCCACTGGGGAGCAGGATCAGCTGATATCATTCTCTTTTCCTTCATTGTGAGCACACAACAGCCCTTTGTGATTGGCTCAAGCTTCCATAGCAGAGAGGGGATTTGAACCTGTGTCTCCTAGGTCCTAGTCTGACACTAACCACTATACCACACAGGCTTGAAGCTTCACGTGCCGCTTCTTTACTGTGATGTCTGTGAATGCTAGTATCTTTCCCTGCAGTGGAATAATCTGATCGTTTTCAGCTGAAGTAGGTAAAGCACCCCCCCCCCAGGGCCCGGCATACAGGGCAGCGCCTCCCCTTCTCAAAAACAGAAATAAAACAAAGGAAACTGTCCTGTCCTTGGAATCCAGGTTTTCAAATACCCTCACCTGGAGAAAGGAAGAACTCCTTTGCTGTTGAAAAAGAAGAAGGTGAGCATCTCTTTGACTACTAAAAAGGCTGTTCTTGGGGTCATGTGTAAAAAAACCTGTGGAACAGGGCAGTAGTAACAAGTGGAATGAGGTGAGATTGAATAAAAAAGCTGGTTGGATCCAACCAGTTTCTTCCAATTTCAGTAGCCAGCTGTCCAAAAGGAAGGGAATAATTATGATATTTTAATAGTTTGCCTTTGGATTGATAGTCATTTGGGGTACCCTGGAGATACAGAAAGGTGGCATATACAAATTTCACTTTTTATTAGCTTTGATTTTGCAGCAACAAAGCCCATTGGCTCTTATGGGACTGTGAAACGTTTCTGTTATGTTAACTGATATGGGTTACTGATCAGTTTTGAACCAAATGACCTTCCTGGTGCAGTACATGACCTGTTGATTTTGCCATTAGAGAGACAGACAGAAAAAAGAAGGGGGAGAAACCTCTGATAGAAGACAGTAAAAAATGTGCAAAGCACCAGAGGTTACAAGGCATTTATCTAATAACTTGTAGCTACTCCAATTTTTTACAAAATAGTAGTAACAACAAAGGTTCAAATAAATTGCAAAACATGTATTACAGTATACAAATAATGAGCAAATGCAAAAAAGCAAAAGTGTTGAGAATATAACACAGAACCACAACAGTGACAGGTCTGCCGGCTAGTATCACATTTCAATATCCTTTAACCTTCATGATCTTTCATTTGTCAGACTATTATTTCAAATCCATCTCAATTTTTCCTTCTAGGACAGAAGTACTTAGTTCTTTTCTCCATCTGTTTTGAAAAGCATTTACATTATTATCCAGCGAAATCAATTTTCTCTCTCTCTCCATAAACTAAAAGTCTCTTTAACCAACTCTCTTGAATGAACAAAAGATTTCTAATAGTGAGAGTTCTCTTAACAGATGAAAAGTCCTCAACAGTACTCTTAAAGCAACCTTAATTTGGAAATACTGGATGGTTTTGCTTCTTGTTCAAATAATACAATTATTTTTTCCTACTACTTACACCATCCGTTCAAACAGATTATTACTTGTTCATATTTATTTATTTCTGGGATCTCCAAACTGTCTAACCAGGCATTTCAACGCAGCTTAAAGGAAGAAAAAAAAACATAATTGAAGAACCCCTAAATAAACTATGTACCAATTAAAACACAGCTGTTACAACATAATAATTATTAACTCAGCTTTGGTAATCAACAGGCAGAAGCTAGAGAATAAGAGCTTTAAAGACAGGCCATAACACAAACTTGTGGGTTCCTCATAATGGCAGTAAGGAAGAAACAAGTTAGATTTTACAGAGGAGGGTTCTGGGGTAGCCAAAAGATGGAGGAACATTGAGGTTAATTTGGCCTCCTTGTGTGTGAGAACATAGAGCAGGTTCCCTGATCTTAAGTCTCATCAGGGAAGTCCATATGGGAGTAGGTGCAAGGAGCCAGACCATTCGTGGCTGTATAGGAAGCACTAGGGTTGCCTGGTCCATCTTTACCATCGGCAGGAGGCTTTTGGGGCGGTGCCTGATGAGGGCGGGGTTTGGGGAGGGAAGGGACTTCAGTGCCATAGAGCCCAATTTCCAAAGTGGCCATTTTTCTCCAGGTGAACTGATCTCTACCCGCTGGAGATCAGTTGTAATAGCAGGAGATCTCCAGCCAGTACCTGGAGGTTGGCAACCCTTGGAAACACTTGTAGGGTTTTTTCCCCATTAGGATGTGAAGTGACCGTACCTGTTAATGCCAGATGACAATCTGACTGTTTCATTTTGGACTAGATGAAATGTTTGAACTGTATTCAAGGGCAACCTTGTGTAGACTGCTATGTAGAATTCCAGGGTAGAGTTCACAGAGTCAGTGGATGACAGTGGTGAGATCTTGGTCATCCAGCTTAGTGCACAGGTGGCAAATTAGCCAAAGCTTTTTCTTTCTTTCTTTTTTTGGGAGTGTGTGACATGGAGGTTCTGGAACAAATCAGGTTTCAATAATACTCCCAAACTGTAATCCTCTTCTTTTAAGAAAATTATGGCTCTATCAAGGACAGCACTGTATCCTTACAGCAAGTCCCTTAAGTCACGCTAGGGTCGTTTATGCGTGGGAGTTTTACCTGAGGTTCGTTTCTTGCTGGACCCACACTTTCCTGTTGGGAATCTATGAACCAGCAGTCTTCAAGCTCAAATCAAGTCCCTGCCCCTTTAAATGCTGCTTTGCAATTGGCTTACTTTGTAGAGCTTACTGTGAGAGAACATCCCCCCCAACCCAATTGCTGCATAAAAAACATTTTAAGAACAAAAAATTGAGCAATCCGAAAGGAAGAGGGGAGAAATCCAAGCCTTGGTTTTAAAAAGCTTTTCTTCTGCTCAGAAAGAGCTCCGAGGAAGCAGGAACATTTAAATCCCCACCTTTGGATATGCTGCTTTGTAATTGGCTGTGAGCGAAACCAAGCATGCCTGCCCCACACTTCGCCTTATGCACAGAGAGTTCACCTGGGCTTTGCTTAGGGAAAATGGAAGAGTCTGGTTAACAGAGGAATGGGAAGACTCCGACATCACGAGGGCTGGCAGCGAGGTCATCTCTAATGGACAGAAAACTCATGCATAACTCCAAAGAACAACTGAGACAGACAGGGGGTGAATGTGAGTGAAAGTGTGTGTGTTAAGTGCCGTCAAGTCGCTTCCGACTCATGGCGACCTTATGAATGAAAGTCCTCCAAAATGTCCTATCTTTGACAGCCTTGCTCAGATCTTGCAAACTGAAGGCTGTGGCTTCCTTTATTGAGTCAATCCATCTCTTGTTGGGTCTTCCCAACAAGATAAGTACCCATGCATAAATGACCGAGGATTATTTAGGTTTTCTCTGGATTGAGTTTGACTTTATTCAACCTCTTCACTCCATTTCTAATTGAAGGCACATATTCAGGGATAATATCTACCTTGGAGAAAAAGATAAATAGTAGGATGCCAAAACAGCAGGGCTGAGAAATGCACAATTCTCTGAACAGACAGGCTCCCTTGGATGGCCCCAGCATAGCTGATGAAGTCCTGCGGATAGGATTGCCAATGTCCAGGTAGTACCTGGAGATCTCCTGCTATTACAATGGATCTCCAGCTGACAGAGATCAGTTCCCCTGGAGAAAATGGCAACCAGACTCTATGGCATTGAAGTTCCTCCCCTCCCCAAACCCCGCCCTCCTCAGGCTCCACCCCAAAGAATCTTCAGGTATTTCCCAACCCAGAGCTTGCAACCCTACTTGTGGAAGAGATGGTCAGGGATGAAGCAGAAAGGTTGTGTGATCTGTGCACCATTGATGGTGGTGGTGGGGTTGCTCACAGGATCCCAACCTCTAAAGACTGATGATTGGTTGTCAAAGGAACAAAATGTTTGGGAATTCCATTCAGGACATTAAAGCATGAACTGCATGTGTTTGCAAGTCATCATATTTTTGTTGGTATTCTGCTACGTAACAGCATTTTTGTGATTGCCGTTTTCAGCGGACTGATTCACCTAATGTCTATTTTCCATTCCCCCAGGAATAACTGTTACCGGTAGATGTCTTATAAGATTCACTTCAATGAACTCTTGTTGACAAAGTCTATCAGAGAAGTGACACTTTTGTACTGGGTTCTGGGGCATCAGTTGTTCTTTTTGATGACTGCTTATAATCGTTTTGATTATATGATTCCATTCTTGAGCCCGTGTGGTGTAGTGGTTAAGAGTGGTGGACTCTAATCTGGTGAACCGGGTTGGTTTCCCCACTCCTCCACATGAAGCCTGTTGGTTGACCTTGGGCTAGTCACAGTTCTTTCAGAACTCTTTCAGCCTCACCTACCTCACAAAAGTGTCTGTTGTGGGGAGAGGAAGGGAAGGTGAATGGAATCTGGTTTGATTCTTCTTAAAAAGGGTAGAGAAAATTGGCATATAAAAACCAACTCTTCTTCTTCTTCTTCCCCTCCCTCTTGCAACAGAAAGTTCCAGCATCCCTTTTCAAAATGTGAAAATATTTCAGGAGCAAGTTATAACATGACTGAAAGTTATAACAGGACTGAAGGTCATTGGGATGAGCATGTGGCTAGCTTGTCTGTGTAGGACTAGAAAAGACTTGTTGGCTGTAGAAACTAGGAGCTGCCTCTATGACAGGGACTTGTGGTCCCAGGTAGCCCCTGCACACTGGGAGTGGAAATGAAAGTTCTGGGCAGGATCAAGGCTGGAATGTAGCACTGGAACAGATCTGGGCAGGCTGTTTCAAGGACTAAGGAGGTCGCAGGCCAGGATCTAAGCCAAAGTGCTCATCCAGTGGGGGAGTCAAGAATGCAGCAAGCAAGGACAAGAGTAGGGATAGTGGGAAACTGAGGAACTGATGGGCTGTGACACTTGGGGAAACATAGCTATCCTGGGCTGGGAATGACCAATGAGCTGCCAAGGAAAAAAGGATTATGGCTCACTGTTGGAGTACATACTTTGCATGCAGAAGATCACAGGTTCAGTCTCTGGTATCTGTAGTTAGAGGATCTCAAATAGCAGGTGTTGGGACCTTGGAGATCCACTCCTAGTCATTATAGACAGTAGTAAGCTAGACGGACCAGTAGACTGACTCTCTGAATAAGGCTGTATCATATGGTTACATAATGGTGGAGCTATCCCGGAGATGGGAGGCCAATGTTTCCCTCTGTTTCCTTTACTCTGTGTTTGGTGGCTTTCCGTAAGGGACATACTCTATTGCACAAACGTTTCTTTATGTAAAAAGAAGGTGGTCAGCCTATATTCTTAACAGCGTTGGGTGATTTCACTCTGTTCTAAGGACGTTTACTTGGTTTAGGCTCTATTCTGAACCAGCATATAGGTTAATCCACACCCAGAAAAGAGTGCTATTGTGTCTTGCTTGTAATTCATCATTGTTACACAAATCCAGTTAATAGTCACATTAACAGTTAATTGCCACTGCCTCTATTAATGGTTACATCAAAGAATGTTCTTAAGGTCGCTAATGCTAATGCCTGAATCTGTAAGAAGAGGTATCTCTTAGAAGTACTGAGGTGCTTCCAAACCAGCATTTACTCCCGTCGATTGCCATGGAGATGTGAAGGCAAAGAAATACACAGGGTAGCTAACCTTTGTTTTATTCTTAATGTGGTACAAATGGAGAAGATGGGACCATGGAATGATGCCTACATTTAATTTCCATGGGAACCTAAACAAATGGGGCTGGGCTGTGTGCACTGATGTCTTCTGGCTAAATTTGTAGAAAGGTCAACTTTAGTTCTTCGGCTTCAGGCTGTGAAATTGGTATTAAGAGGAGAAACCTTGATGTTTATTGCAGAGGTCTCTTACCTTGTGGTTCAGGTTCTGAAATATTATACTAAAGTTCCCTATGATGTCTCAAAACCAGATGATTATTTCTGGGGACTTCTAATCTTACATTGTATCCCAGTTGCAAATAGGTGAGCAATACTTTTTTTAAAAAAGGAAGTTATATATTTCCTGGTCATTGGGTATTATCTGCAAGCAAGTACTTCTAAAAGTAGTAACAAAGAGTGAAGGAGAAGGATACTCCCCCACTTTTGCTAAGTATAAGAACCAACTCTGTTCATTGCCCAAAGTCCTAAACATAATTACATGGAAATAAATGCCCTTCAAGTCATGGTACTTACATTTGAGTAAATGTGGAGCGGATCTTGCTGAAACTGCTTTTAAAAGAAAAAATGCAGTAACTAATTAGGGACAATCACAGAATTCAGAGTGTAATCTAAGTTCCACATGCAAGTTTGGCTTGTTTTTGAGGGTGTGTTTCTTGACGGTCCCACATGTTCATCCACTCTTCAGGGAACCAATATTTGTATAATCCAAAATATTTTATGAAAACGGGAACGGTATTTCTGGAATCATACTGCTACATATGAGATATATTTCATCAGCCTGATAACAATTATAATCACTCATTAATTGGAGACCATGCTACTACAGGTCTTCACAATACAGCTGTCAGCGTATACAGCAAGATATTCTAAAGAGTGGATGAACACATGGGACCATCAAGAAATACCTGCTTTGCTCTCATAGAGACTGGAAATTGGTTTTTTTATCATCTAGCCATTTTATGGACACTATTTACCAGTTGATTATTTCTGATTGTAATATTTATGTACGTATTTGGTTTGACACTTTGAGTATATGTTCATTAGAAAAATATAGTATACTATTTATGCATGAATTGGTTTGCGGCCATTTATGCCTTATTTTGAGTAGATTTACTGTAATTGCATATGTGGTGATTTTTATTCTTGATTATAAAGAACCATAAAGCCACTGGTGTTGGAGGAGGAGATATCCATCATGACTATTAGCCATTGTGATTAGTGGACATTGATAGCCCTGTCCTCCATGAATTTGTCCACATCCCTTTTAAAGCCTTCTGCGTTGGCAGCCATCACCACACCCTGTGGCAGTTCTACAATTGAACTTTGTGCTGTGGGAAGAACTACTTCCTTTTGCCTGTTCTGAATGCCCCAATCTTCTGCTTCAGCAGATGACCCCAGGTTCTAGCATTATGGGAGAGGGAGAAAAGCTTCTCCCTGTCCGCTATACAGAGATTTTGATGGACCTGGTATGACATTTATCATATATGTAAGTTCTTAAAATAGCAGTCTAAAAATTGCCCCTATAATTTTTTAGCGATTGGCCATAAGGATTGTTTTAGTTAATGAGAACATTGACCATCGACTCTTCTTTTTGCAGAAACTGTTCAATATTCCCCACTGGTAGCTGATGTGGCTGTTCGTTCTGAATTAGGTCAACCTTCCCTTGAGGCCAGGGCTTGAAAACAAGCATTCAGACTATTTATTAGGTTATACTCGAGTAGCAAGGATTATTTGGCACTCTTAAAAGAAGATTCTTTAAAAACCTGTACTCTTAAACCTTGTTCAGAATTAGACATATGTAAAGAGCCTTAAAATCACAACCAAGTTATGGCAACCCTAGCAAGGGGCTTTCAAGGCAAGTGAGAAGCAGAAGCAGTTTGCCATTGCCTTCCTCTGTAGAGTCTTCTTTGGTGGTCTCCCTTCCAAGCACCAATCCTGCATTGCTTCTGAACCAGCATGGTGTAGTGATTAAGAGCGGTGGACTCTAATCTGGAGAACTGGTTTTGATTCCCCACTCCTACACAAGAATGGCGGACTCTAATCTGGTGAACCAGGTTTGTTTCCCCCTCCTCCACATGAATCCAGCTGGGTGACCTTGGGCTAGTCACAGTTCTCTTCAAGCTCTCTCAGCCTGACTCACCTCACAAGGTGGCTGTTGTGGGGAGAGGAAAGGAAGGAGATCGTAAGTCGGTTTGATATTCCTGAAAAGGTAGAGAAAATCGACATATAAAAACCAGTTCTTCTGGTGATTATAACTCTTTTGATGATGATAACCAACTTGGGCTACCCCTGTATTTGTTTATGTAGTGCAACACTGCTGTCATAGCTTTAATAAAGTTATGAGAAAATGTGAAGGGTTCTAGGATAGCAATAATTAAAAATATGGTCAGCCTTAACTTATGTCATAGGCTTCTTGTGAGGATAAAAGTTAAGTTAAGAACAAGTTAAGCAGCTTTGGGTCCCCTTTGGGACATGGTGAGGTGTTAGTGAAGTAAATAAATAAATAAAATACATACTAATGGTGTGTATCCACAGTTTTCTGTATGGATGTTCTCCCACATTCCTCACTGTTTCTGCAGCTCCATAGGTCCCTGGGGCTGTGTGACTGGTTTGGATGAACAGATGTGGGTGGTGATAGGCTGTGGTGAGAAGGGATAAGGAAATAAAAATTGACTCCTTTTGTCCTGAATGCTGGCAGACCTGAGGGCCAGAGGCAGGTAGCATAGCTGAATGGCAGTTTGAGGGTCAATACCAGACTGTTCCAGGTCAGGGTCCAAAGTCAGTATCAAAAGCTAAGTCCAAATTCCAAGTCAAAATCCATTCCAAGGTCAAGGACAAGAATATCAGGTGATATCACAGTCCAAAGAGAACACAGAGTGGTAGTAACAAGTTGTTCCCACACTGGTCTGGATGCAAATATCTGCTGCAACAGGCCTAGGGTGAACCAGCTGTTGCTTGTTCCTCTGACTCAGTATTCCTGCTGGGTGCAGCTCATTAGCCTCATCACTGTAAGCAGAGAGTGTTTTTCACTGGGCCTGCAGTCTTGCACTCCTTCTACGCTCGTGTAGGAGTGCTCTGAACCTTTGGCACCTCTGCTCCATCAGCTTGGGGGGGGGCTCGCTGGTGACACTGGCTGTGGCTGGCCTCCTATAGGCATGGGGGGGAACTCCTCTTCCTGTGACTGCTCAGCCTGCTGCTGTTCCTCCCTTCCACTGTCTGCTGCTTCAAGGTCCTCCTTGTCTGAGAAAGCCTCAGCAGGCTGTTCCATGACACCTTTGCTCAGTGGGAGCACACTTGCAGAAGTGAAATGAGGAGCAGTTTTACACCCTTGTCCTTTCTCGTGCCAACACCCACCCCCAGGCAACACTGTTGTCCCCTTGTGTACATCCTGTGACCCTTGAAAGGATCTTTCTGGGGGTCAGAATGGGCTGCAAGAGCAGAGAGTAAGATGAGAATACTTTGTGTTGTGTACAAAATAGTAGAACTCTGCCAAATGTATGGGAATCTGAAATGTATTTTATTCATGTGTGGGGATATGAGAAATCAGCACATTCCTCACTGTGGCTTTAGCTGTAATGGTGGTGCTTCCCCCCCAGTAGGCCTCTGTAATCTCTCTGATGTGGTTAATGGTGGTACAGCAGATCCTTCCCCTTTCCAGGTCTCCTGCCAGAGGGACCTCAGGCCAGAATTAGACATTATGCGAAACTTATGACAGCTGTCTAGAACTGCAGCAGTGTTTCAGCCTCTTTTCACTGATGCAAAATGTGTGTTGTGACTGCATTGTGCATTTTTCTGCTTCAGCTTGACTGCGTCAACTGCCTCTTGCTGGGAGGGGGTAACTTGAAGAGTAGTAACTCCATCTTACGTAATTTGTATTACTATACCTAACTGGGGGAAGAGAAGAGGAGAGTAAGTGTTGGGGCTGCTATTTTGGGTGGCCGTCACATTGTGACTTGAGACATGCCATATTTCCTTAGCTTAATTTGACAGCAGTCTTGTATTACTCGATAAACTGCTTGTAAGCACAAATGTGTCGGAAAGCTTTCAGGCCGAACAATAGCAAGCAACTGCAAGAGAATTAGAAAGTGAAATGAACTATCGCCTCCTGGGAAGCTGGAGTGAAACTGGTAAATGTCATTATCGACATGAAGAGTTGAATGCAAATGAACAGACACCTCTGTTCTTATCTGTGGCCCGTCTTGACTGGCTGTTCCTCCCGTGGAAGAGCTATTTCTGTTAGATGAAAGCTTCCAGTTTTGGTGAGCATAATATTAGGATATAGGCCAATGTGCATGAACAGCAGAAATGTAAATCATCATCATCATTTCTTTATTGGCACAAAAACATAATACAGAAGGGTACAAAAGGAATGGAGATATTAAAAAGTTGTCAGGTTGTTATCTCGGTTTAGATGTTTCCTTTCGTTTCTCTGCTGAACCGTCCAGACTCAAGGACGGCTACACATACCAAAGCCTGGGGACGCCACTCCTGGGAAATAATGCTTTGTTTATGCTTTGTAATCTCCCGCCGTTTCTCTGCCTTATATTTCCAAATAACGGGCAAGACAAGCCATAGCTGTCATCTTGCTTTTCATGCACTGTATTGCCTATTTGACCAGTAAAGCCATCTGCTTGGAATCTGATTGTCTCTGTGGTGATTTCTGGTTCGATGGGTCAAGAGCTGACATTATGACAGCTATCTCTCTTCTCCATCGATTCTTTAGTCAGGCTGGAGCCCTGGAGGGTTCGCCTGCCACTCGGATGGGAGCTAGGAGGGCGCTCTTCGAGTGAACCGTGACAACTGCTTCCTGGAACCCTGGAGTCCTCCTCGGAGGATCCTACTCTCCTATGGGACATAGTAGCTGAACTCTTTAGAACTAATTCTGAGGTTTGCCGCTTGAGTGTACTGATCCAGATGCAGTGGCAATCTCTAGTGAGAGTTCCCTGGATGCTAACGTCGGAGGATACTAATGCTGGTTTAGACCTCCAGGACTTTGATCAGTTGCTGGATGATGCCCGGCTGGCAACTGAGGACTTACAAATACTAACTGGTTTATTGGATAAGCTTATTGCCCGTGAGACTCTCTCATCCACGGCTCTAAGGCGTCCTGTCGCCTTGGGAGAAGGTGCTATGGCGGGAGCCGCACCGGCAGGTTTTTCTTTGGTACCCAATGCAGCTGACTGTCAAGCTGAAGCCAAGAGGGTCGCTATCCAGACAGCCCTCCTCTTTGCGGATTGTACAAAGGATACCACGATTGCCACCTTGGCTCAACGTTTGACCCTGACGTTCGGGGCCGATGCACCCGCGGTCCGAGTCTAACCATTGTTAGGTGGGGAGCCTGACCCCCTACTCACGCTCCTGGAAACGGAACTTTTACCGCACATTACCGCAGCTGCTGCTCTGAGACTTGAAAGCGCACAGGCTCTCGCGGATAGGAAAGCTGCTGAAGCGGCTAAGGCGGAAGCCGAGGCTCAAGCCGCAAGGGACAAAGAGCAGCAGTTGGCTGCTGATCGGGCGCAGACAGGCGGCCGCCCCAAAGACTCCGGACGGAGCTGTCCTCCATTGGGTCTGTCTTTTTCCCCGGTATTTGCCCCGTCGCACACAACCCAACGCGCACGCCGCCTCGCGGAACGACGCCAAGACTCCGAGGAGTCTGAGGAAGAGGACTTGTATGGGGACAGTCCGCAATGGGCCACAAGTTTTCGGACAAGCAAACCTCATCGTACAGGTGGCCCGGGTGAGGACGTTCACCTGTTACGAGCTCAAAATCGGGAGCTATCTGGCCATGTAGATCAACTCCAGGAGCTAATGGAACGCTTGCTTCAGGACAACAGGCAGTTACAGCAGGCCCTGACAACCCCGGCACAACCCGTTCCACAGGGGGCCGCAGTACCGGTTCAACAGGGAGTGCCAGCCCAGCCACCCGCTAATGTGCCTGTTCAACCCCTGGTTCCTGGAGGTCCCGTTTTACCTGCACCTAGGGCACCCGTGCAACCGGGCCAACCCGTGCCCAGTCCTTGGAAACAACTCAAATTAAAAACTACTTACGATGGATCTCTCGAAACCCTGCCTTGTTTCTTGCATCAGGTAGACAGCTATATGCGAGAACAAGGACAGTTCTTCCCTACAGAGGATAGCCGGGTTCGCTATGTGGCTTCCCTTTTGACAGGTATAGCAGCCGACTGGTTGGTCCTCCAGTTCGACACCCGATCCCGCTCTATCCGTTCCCTCAACAATTTCATGACTGCCTTACGGAGGAGGTTTGAGGATCCCTTTGTGGGGGAACGAACCAAAGCGGAGCTTCTACAACTAAGACAAGGCTCTACTCCAGTGCGAGAGTTTGCCGATGAATTCCAGAGACTAGCAAGCAGAATTGTGGGCTGGCCCGAAGCAACCCTAATTCACCATTTCAGGGAAGCCTTACACCCTGACATTCTGAACTGGTCGTATATGCGGGGTGATCCCGACACCCTCGAGGATTGGATTCTATTAGCCGAGGAGGTGGAAAGCTGCCGGTGCTTTATTTCCCTTGTCCGCCAAAGAAACAAGGAGAAAAGCGTCCAAAAACCCCAACCCAAGGCACTGCTCCCCAATCCACGGAAGCCCGCGCATCCACCCCAGGATCGCGAAACACGGTTTCAAAGAGGAGCTTGCCTCACTTATGGGGAACTGGGCCACTTTGCAGCAGTCTGCCCACATCGCCCTGAACTCTTTCGCCCCAGCATGGCAGCCCGAGCTCGAGGACGACCTCAACTCAGAGGCACCGCGGCCACCCGCAGCGCAGCGCCGGGAAGACCCACACCCTCTGCACTTCACGTTGAGGACTCATCTAACCTTCATACATCGAGTGACCCCGCCGGGTCCCGGATTACAAATGCCCCATTGGGGGACAACTCTCCTTCTTCTGACGAAGAAAACCCATGGAATCCTCCAGCTTTGAACCTGGAAACCCCCCTTGATTTGTCAAAAAACGGCTCCGGTCTGTGGTGAGTGGAGCGTCTCCCAAACCCCTGCAGAATCTCCTGCTAAACCAAAAGCTCCCACCAAGGTGAAGGAAGTGGAAACCACCGTTTATGTGGACGCAGTTTTACAACACTATAAAGGTGGTCCCCAACTACCCATTAAGGCACTCATTGACTCCGGTTGCGGTCGCACTCTAATCAATGAGGCCACATTTGCAGCACTCAAAGTCCAGTCCGAGGCTTTACCAGCCCCCGTCCAATTTGCCCAAATGGACGGAAGCCATTTCAAGGGGGGCCCAGTTGATCATCGCACTACAGGGGTGGCGATGGGTATTGGCTCCCACTGGGAGCAAATAGACTTTACCATAGCCCCTATCCAATTTGAAGTGGTCCTGGGAATTAACTGGATTAAAGGTCATAGTCCCAGTATACACTGGGAGACGAACACTATCTCCTTTGCCAACCCCAAATGCAATCAGCACCGACAGCAAGTTGCGGTGCTGTCTCCACCCGCTCCAGCATTAACCTCCGATGTCCCATCACCGCCGTCCCTACCTGATGTATACCAGGACTTTGCGGATGTCTTTAACATTAAAGAATGTGATGCCTTACCCCCCCCCCCACCGGGCCACTGACTGTGCAATTGAGGTGGTGAGGACTGCACATTAACCAAGAGTAAGATTTACCCTATGAGCGCTTCCGAGCGCACTGTACTACGGGACTTTTTGGACAAAAACCTTGCCAGAGGGTTCATTCGCCCATCGAATGCTCCCAACTCAGCCCCCGCGTTTTTCGTCCGAAAAAAGGAGGGCGACCTGCGCCTATGCATCGACTTCCGAAAGCTCAATGCAGTTACCCAAGCCAACGCCTACCCTATACCGCTGATTTCAGATATTTTGGGACAATTGCAGGAGGGACGTATATTCTCCAAATTGGACTTAGTAGAAGCCTACTACCGCGTCCGTATTTGTGAGGGAGACGAACCCCTCCCTGCCTTCTCTAGCTGTTTTGGAATGTTTGAATTCCTTGTGATGCCTTTCAGGTTAAAAGGAGCCCCGGGGGTCTTCATGCAACTCATCAACGAAATCCTCCACGATTTACTGTACCGTGGGGTGGTAGTTTATTTAGATGACATTCTTATTTATTCAAAAACCATGGATGAGCATGTCGCTCTGGTCCGAGAAGTTCTGCAGCGCCTGCGCAGTCACCAACTCTTTGCAAAGTTGGCTAAATGCGAATTTCATCAGAGCAAAATAACGTTCTTAGGATATATAATCTCCCACCATGGCCTTAGCATGGACCCGGCCAAGGTCCAATCCGTCCTCGATTGGACCCCTCCCTCCAACCGCAAACAAGTACAACAGTTTCTAGGTTTTGCTAATTTCTATCGCGGGTTCATCCCTAACTTCGCCCAAGTGGCGCTGCCCATCACCGACCTTCTGAAAACAAAGGGTAAAGGAAGCTCTGTTACGTTACCCTCCACTAAGATACTGTGGACTGATCAATGCCAGGCCGCTTTTGTAGCCCTCAAACGCCTTTTCACTTCGGAACCCGTGCTACGGCACCCGGACCCGAATCAAATGTTCATTGTGCAAGTCGATGCCTCCAACGTGGCTATGGGAGGGGCCCTTCTCCAAAGAGGACCAAATGGTCTCCTTCACCCCTGCGCTTACTTCTCAAAGAAGTTTGCGCACTCCCAATTGAACTGGCCCATTTGGGAGAAAGAAGCATCAGCCCTTCACCATGCACTTACTCTGTGGCGACAATTCCTGGAGGGGTCTAAAGTACCCTTTGAAGTCTGGACCGACCACTAAAATCTAGCTGCCCTCACGGGAACCCATAAATTGTCTGCGAAACAACAGCGTTGGGCGGATTTCTTTGCTCAGTTTTGTTTTGTCCTGAAGCATGTCCCTGGAAAACAAAACGTTCTCGCGGATGCTCTCTCCAGACTACCTCGATACCCGTTGAAACTCGATCGGCCAACAGACTCTTTATTTACGCCCGCGCAAAGAGAAGCCCTACCCGTGCTGGCTGTACAAACCCGATCCCAAACACTGCCCCCACAACGGAAGCACGCAGTAGCTAACACACCAACTCCTCCGACCCAACCGGCCACCAAGCCGCCTGCAGTCAGTGCACAGCCGCACGTAAGCGCTTCCCCCTCGTCGACCCCCATATCTGCTCCTGCTTCCACCGTAAAAAAGGGGGGGTTCCCGTCTCCGAGTCTTTCTTAAATTCCCTTCGGGCACAATGCCTTATGGAACGCTCTACTCAAACCCTGCCTCCCGATGTAATCGAACAAGGAGGTTGCTGGTACAAAGACTCGAAATTATACGTGCCCAAAACGCTCCGAAAAGAAGTCTTACATTTGGCTCATGGAGTAAAAACAGCTGGACACTTTGGGTTTCTAAAGACCCTTCACCTGTTGCGCAGACAGTTCTGGTGGGGGGGAATGCGTTCTGACATTGACTCTTTTATTCGCAGCTGTCCTGTTTGCGCCACGGTCAAACGATCTCAAGGCAAACCCCCAGGACTACTGCAACCACTTGAAATACCCAGCAAACCCTGGGAAGTGATTGCTATGGATTTTATGACGGATCTCCCTCTCAGCGGGGGAAAAACTGTGTTATGGGTTATCACTGACTTATTTTCTAAGCATGAACATCGACATTGGTTCCGTGTGCGGGGATCCCCTCCGCTCAGAAGTTGGCCCGCCTCTTCGTGTCACATGTCTTTAGACTACATTCGTTTCCGCGCAAGATAATCTGCGACCGCGGAAGTAGTTTCGTTGCTAATTTTGGAAAGCTTTTCTCAAATTGGTGGGGGTGGAGCAAGGGTTGTCTAGTGCATACCATCCCCAAGCGGATGGTCAAACCGAACGTGTCAATGCTGTACTCGAATGTTATTTGCGCTGTTATGTCAATTACCACCAAGATGACTGGGTGAAACTGTTGCCTTTTGCAGAATATGCCTACAATAATGCTGTACATCAGTCCACAGGTTTCAGCCCGTTTTATGCGGTGTATGGACAGGACTTTGGTCCTATCACCCCGGTAGAAGGATCAGAGGGGTAGGGGAATGCCGACATTGCCTCTTGGGCACACACCCTCCGTACAACATGGCCCTGGCTGATTAGCAATCTGGACAGAGCCAAGCGCAAATACAAGGCGCAGGCTGACAAGCATCGTTCCCCCAGTAGGGACCTGCAAGTGGGTGACCTGGTATACCTTTCCACCAAAAACCTGCGCTCCACCCGTCCTTGCCTTAAGCTCAGTGCTAAATACATTGGCCCATTTCCCATCACCCGCCTCATAAATCCTGTCACGGTGGAACTGTCTCTCCCCAAAACTCTGAGGCGTGTGCACCCCGTTTTCCATGTCAGCCTTCTAAAGCCCCATATTGCTTCCCCACAATGGCACCCGGAGCCGCCTCCTGAACAACCCATAATGGTGGGGGGGGGGGAGGAACATTTCGAAGTCTCCAGAATCCTGGATTCCCGCATACACCATGGGGCCTTACAATACCTGATCCGCTGGAAACACTTCCCCCCTGCCTATGACGAGTGGGTTCGCGCACGGGATGTCTCCGCCCCCAAACTTGTCAACGCCTTTCACAATACCTACCCGGACAGACCAGCCCCCTTGCCGGATGGGAGGGGGACTTAAGGGGAGCAGGATGTCAGGTTGTTATCTCGGTTTAGATGTTTCCTTTTGTTTCTCTGCTGAACCGTCCAGACTCAAGGACGGCTACACATACCAAAGCCTGGGAACGCCACTCCTGGGAAATAATGCTCTGTTTATGCTTTGTAATCTCCCGCCGTTTCTCTGCCTTATATTTCCAAATAACGGGCAAGACAAGCCATAGCTGTCATCTTGCTTTTCATGCACTGTATTGCCTATTTGACCAGTAAAGCCATCTGCTTGGAATCTGATTGTCTCTGTGGTGATTTCTGGTTCGATGGGTCAAGAGCTGACAAAAGTGCCCTTTATAAAATAGTTAAAAGACAGTTACATCGAATAGCACTGTTTGTTGATACTGCCATTTAATTAACTGTTTGGCGGGCTTTTAAAACAAACTTTTAAAACTGTGCCACTGTCTCCAATATATGGGGCAAACAATTGTTCAATAAATAGGAAATGTTAAAAGAATCTGAGACATTCTGTCTATTAACTAACAGGGGGCTTAAAAATTCGTTACAAGATTCTGTGTAGAAACTACAATAAAATAAGACATGAGCAACCATTTCAATACAATTGTTGCCACAAGGGCAAAGCCTGTCAGACAGAGGAATTTTCCAAAATCTGCCTTCTAGTAGTGCAGATGGCAAAACATTAAATCTGGCCAGAGAAATGGCTCTACATTGAGAAGGATCACACATGTGAGATAAGTATGGGGAGGGCTGATAAAAGTCAAAAGACACCCCTAAATTTGATGGGGAACATGTTTTATTAGCAGCGCTATTTAGGTCTTGGTCCTATATCTAAGAGTCTGCATTTTATCCTTTGAAAAGCTTCTGCCTCAGTAAGCATAAGCAAGGAGCCGAAGTTAAAGCCAATAGATTTAATTTTGCTCTCAATATGTTGAAGCCACTTAGAAACCCGTGACTCCATGAGCATATAATAGATAAGGGAAGAGGAATCTGTCTTAAAGTGGAGGTGTAACCAGAATTTTACAGTCATGAGCCACGCTCTTCTTTCAAGTAGCATTTGGCCAGTTTCCAAGCACAATGCAGCATATGGGACACAACAGGGCATATTCATCATTTTTCTGAGGAATTTGGCTTGGGTGCATCCCAGTGGATAACCTAGTGCACTAATCCAGACAGGAATACCATACAGCAATTGCGCATTGATTGTGGCGTTAAAGACCTTATGGGCAGCAGGAATATATTGATTCCCTCTATTGAAAAAAAACACACACGAATAATTGCTAATGAGCTAAATTCTGCTGATTTAGTTGCAAATTGATAATGGGTTTTCCAAGATGCATTATGATAAAAATAAATGCCTAAATATTTGACTTGCTCAAGTGAGTTGCCACCAATTATCCATTTAAGTGGTTTCCAGGACTTTGAGAATACTAGGACCTTAGATTTTGCATAGTTCCACACCAGACCATTTGCAGTACAATACTCATAGCACCAGTTAAGTAATCTCTTTAAGCCAACCCTTGAACATGACAATAGCACAGCATCGTCAGCGTAAAGTAACAGAGGAGTATGTACGGAGCTGAGTTTGGGACAATGGCCATCAACCTCTCTTAACGCAGTAGTCAGATCATTTAAGAAGAGGTTGAAAAGAGTCGGGGCCAGGATGCAGCCCAGCTTAACTCCTTTATTGATATTGATTTTAGGGGATAGTTTGCCCAGCGGTGTGCACTTGACTTGACATCTTGTGTTGGTATACAACCTTCTGATTAGGAATACTAATCTCTTGTCGATGTTCATGCTCATTAATTTATCCCATAGAGGTTTCTTGGGATGGAATCAAATGCTCCCTTAAGGTCCAGAAAGGCTGAGTATAACTTGGTATTGGTTTTCCTAGCATACTTGTTAACTAGATGTGCAAGTACAATGCAGTGGTCTAAAGTAGATTTCCCCTGGCATAAACCCACTTGTTCGGGGCCTAGAATCTTATGTTCTTCCATCCAAGCTAAGAGTTTATTCAATAGATGTTTGACATAGTTTCCCTACAATCGAGAGGAGACTGATGGGTCTAAAGTTAGCTGGAATCGTATAATCTCCCTTTTTATGTGTGGGCACCAATATTGCTTTAATTCATGCCTCTGGCATAAGAAATGTAAATCAATTTCATTGTAAACTCTTTTAATATATATAATTCTTTATTTCTTTAGGGTACTTGATAGAAGTAAGTCCCTCTGAATTCAATAGGACTTATTTTGGGGCAATAAATGAGGTATTTTTGCAAATATTTTAATAGAAATCTTTCCATCCACAGTTTTTTAAACAAAACTTTGTCACATTCGCATAACTCCCTGGTACAGGTTGAGTATCTCTTATCCAAACTGCTTGGGACCAGAAGTGATTTGTATTTCAGATCTTTCCTTATTTTGGAGTATTTGCAAATACATAATGTGATATCTTGGGGATGGGATCCAAGTGTACACACAAAATTCATTTATGTTTTATATACACTTTATACTCATAGCATGAATGTAATTTAAAAACAATATTTTTAAATAATTTTGTGTACACTGAACCATCAGAAAGCAAATTGGCACGCTGCTGAGGGCCTGTGAGTAATGCCTGCATGCCGGCTGCAAAGGTCCAGTGTTCGGGTCAGTCTGGCTATCAGATGTCAGGATAAGGGATACTCAACCTGTTGTAGTACTGCTAACTGACCTGACTGGTTTACCTAGGAACTTTGTGGGGCCCTAAATGCCAGATAAGCAGATGGTTAGCTGGAAAACTATATGAAAAACAGGCAGCTGAGGCTTTTCATAGCATGGAGATAAAGAACATCACTCTGTTTAAGCCTCTGTTTATGGGACAGGATAATTTTTTTCTCCAGACAGTTGGCCGCCCTGCTGAGCTCTTTCTCTCTCTCTGGTTCACATTAGTCTTGGTTCATACCGTGAATAAACCTTCAAGGTGTTGACTCTCAAAATTATCCAAATGTGTGTGTGTGTGTGTTCCGTCAAGTTGCTTCTGACTCGTGGCGACCCCATGAATCAATGTCCTCCAGAACATCCTATCTTTAACAGCCTTGCTCAGGTCTTACAAATTGAGGGCTGAGGCTTCCTTTATAGAGTCAGTCCATCTCTGGTTGGGTCTTCCTCTTTTCCTGCTACCCTCAACTTATCCTAGCATGATTGTCTTTTCCAGTGACTCTTGTCTTCTCATAATGTGACCAAAGTACGATAGCCTCAGTTTAGTCTTTTTAGCTTCTAGGGTCAGTTCAGGCTTGATTTGATCTATAACCCACTGATTTGTTTTTTTGGCAGTCCACGGTACCCGTAACACTCTCCTCCGACATCACATTTCAAAGGAATCTACTTTCTTACTATCAGCTTTCTTCATTGTCCAGCTTTCACACCCATACATAGTAATAGGGAATACGATGGCATGAATTAACTTGATCTGGGTTGCCAGTGTCACATCCTTACACTTCACAATCTTTTCTAGCTCCTTCATGGCTGCCCTTCCCAGTCTCCATCTCCTTCTGATTTCTTGGCTGCAGTCTCCTTTTTGGTTGATGGTGGAGCCAAGGAATAGAAAGTCTTGAACTATTTCAGTTTCTTCATTGTCAACCTTAAAGTTGAATAACAGCCCATTCCTGAAACAATGGCTTGCGGAGTCGGCGGCTGCGCCTCTTCCTTTTTTTATTTTTATTATTATTATTATTTAGGGAATACAGAAAGGAAAGAAGGGGAGGAGGAAAAGTTTGCATCCATTTGCAATAAACGACATTGTCTCAATCATTGATATACACACATAGATTATACTTAGTACCTACATTATGCTGTACTTATTGTAGTTATTACTGCTGATTTCGGCGCCTCATCCTAAGTCAATTTGCACATGCCAGGGGAACAAAAAAAGCCATTTTGCCGCTTTTTTTGTTTTCAACGGGGCTAAAAGCCCCAGCATAAGGGCGAGGCGCAGTCCCGTGGCACTCGGCCGCCAGTGGGACTGGCCTCGCCGCCAGCGTAAGTGTGTGTAATCGCGCGATTACACACACTTATGCTGGCGGCAAAGTCACGCCGCCTCCAAAGAACTTTTAGCCCAATTCTCAGGAATGGGCTGTAATTCTCCTATAGTCATTACTTTTGTCTTCTTGATGTTCAGCTGTAGTCCTGCTTTGGCACTTTCTCCTTAAACTTTCAGCATTAGTCATTTCAAGTCTTTACTGTTTTCTGCCAGTAATGTAGTATCATCGGCATATCCAAAGAATGGGCCAAAACAATTTGTTATTACCTTTTTAAGGGTAGGCAAAGGCCTAGCTTAGGCAAATCCAGTGTGAGAGTTAAAATAAGACTTTGCTGCAGGACAGAAGATTATACTATTGCCGTAATTTTACTTTTCATTAACCAACAGTTGGTGATCTATCAAGTAGATGTGCTGTTCACTTGGTTCTCCATAAAAGGGCCCAAAATTACATTTCAGCAAACGAAGCTGACAGCCTGTGTTTTATTTCACATAAAAGTAATAGCATGTTAAAAAAAGACCAAATCCTTTAGCTACAAAGTGGGGTGCCATACTTACACGATGAAGCCCCCACCCATCAAATATGCTCTGGTAAAGTGGTGGGTGGGAGAATGGGATTTAAAGCACGCAGAAATCAGTAATAGCTATAATATCTAGCACTGTTAAGAACTTGAATGGTTCTCACGAGAGAAAACATAAGGGTGTTTTTTTTAAGTCATCTTTCCAATGCTACGTTCTTTTACATTTCTTCAGTGGCAATCATACAAACTATTATATCTTTCTCCTGATTAATTAAAATGGCAGACATGGAATATAGGTAAAGAGGATATCTTTTAATTGATTAATTCTAGCTCTCTGAAATATTTCCACATTTTGAGTCCTAGATAACACCAGACATAAATGGCAGTAGCTCAGTTGTGCATTTTCTTTGCCTAGGTGCTTTGAAAATAGGGATGCCAGCCTCCAGGTGGGACCTGGGGACCCCCTGTAATTACAGCTCACCTCTAGACTACAGAGATCAGTTCCCCTGGAGGGTGGGCTATATGGCATTGTGCCCCACTGAGGTCCCTGTCCTCCCCAGGCTCCACCAAATCTCCAGGAGTTTCCCAACCTGGATCAAGCAACCCTAACCCCTCCATGTTCCACTGGTGGCTGGGCAGACCTGGCAACCCTATTTGGAAGGGAGGAAATGAATTTGAAGGGGGTTTCGTCCCTCTCTGGTCTTAATAAAGGCTTAAGAAGACTAGAAGGATGTTCTTCAGAAAGCGTGATATGGCCATGGTGATCCATTGTCTGATCACATCCAGGTTAGATTTCTCGAATGAGCTTTACTTGAGCCTGTTTGGAAACTTCATTTGGTTCTTCTCTCACGCCACCTTGTTTCTGTATGTTCACAATAATTTCAGGTGGGTTATTTTAGCCATTTTTTAAAGTGATACATGTGTTGCACCAAACGTTCAAGCATCGTAGCAAAACCCCTTCAAAATTAGGTTTTTAATTGATTTTTTTTTAAATGGCATGGATGAGATTTGAAGAGCCTTGTTTTGTTTCCAATGGTGTCCTTCAGTTACATTTTGAAAGAGCTTTTATTTTGTTGTTATTGACTACATAAAATTGTTTCTAAAAAATAAGCTGGACTATGGGAACTGAAGCAGTTCACAGAATGGTTCTTTCCTCCTTCTCCCTCCCCTCTGCAGCCCCTTCCTCCTCCCAAAATCTATTCCTAGGGGTGCCAGTTCTGGGTTGGGAATTACTGGGATATTTTGGGGGTGGAGCCTGAAGAACACAGGGTTTGGGGAAGGGAGGGACTTCAATGCCTGGAGATCAGTTGCAGTAGCGGGAGATCTTCAGTCACCACCTGGAGGTTGGCAACCCTATCTATTCCTGATGGTTGAGGAATCCTCTGGAACAGAGTGAGATGCAGCACAGATGACAGGCGGTTCAGGGGAAATGGGCGAAACAAAAAGTTTTTTTCTGAACGAGTTGTTTCATGAATGGAGCAAAAGCTTGTCTGACAATTTATGCTCTTGACCATCAACCTTCAAGTGAATATAATGGAACCCAAAAGCAAGGTGAGCTGCCAGAAACATCCTGGCAGAACTGTCATTCATACTTTCCTGTGCTGCCACGTGAAGAAGCCATGTGCAAAAGGTTGTGTGATATATCTGTACAATCTGATAAAACAGACTTAAAGGGAAGGGTTGAGGGTCAGATGGTACATTAGGTTGAGTGAAACTGTGTGTGGTTGGGAGGAATTGATACAATCTGGGCAAATTCAGTTGAACCAGCTGCTTGGAGTCTATGCCTGTTCAACTGTACTCATATTCTTCTTTTCACACAATCATGAACCCCTGAAAACGTAGTGTACAAGATCTTGGAGAGAGCTTTACAGATATACACACAGATTGCATGCATCAACTGACTGCCGATTCACAGATTACAGAAAACACAGATTAAGTCTACGGTACAATAAAAAGTAGATTTGCACAGATATCATAATTCTTTTCCAACCTTCTCCTTATTCTTCCCTCCTCCAGTGCTTTACTGATCTTTAGAGGACTTTTAACAGTGAAATACTAAACAGAGTTATGCCCATCTAACTCAGTGGAAGCCAATGGAATAGAAGAGTGTAACACTGGTTAGGATTGCCAGCATGGTGTAGTTGTTAGGAGCAGTGGACTCTAATCTGGAGAACCAGGTTTGATTCCCCACTCCTCCACATGAGTGGTGGACTCTAATCTAGTGAATCCGGGTTGGTTTCCCCACTCCTCCACATGAAGCCAGCTGAGTGACCTTGAGCTAGTCACAGTCCTCTCTGAACTCTCTGAGCATCACCTACCTCACAAGGTGTCTGTTGTAGGGAGAGGAAGGGAAAGCAATTGTAAACTGATTTGAGACTCCTTAAAAGGTAGAGAAAATGGGGTATAAAAACCAACTATTTTTCTTTTTCTTCTAAGCCAATTCATTTCAATGGACTTAGAATGCTGTAACTCTGCTTAGAACGGTACAGTAAAAGAGCAATTCTAAGCCGGTCTACTTAGAATCCTACTCAAATATATTCAGTGGGGCTTACTCCCAGGAAAGTGTTCTTGGGATTGCATTGTTCTATTGTCATGGGGCTGCCTGCTGAGGCTTCCTCAGATGAGGAGGACCTTGATGCAGCAGGCAGTGGAAAGGAGGAACAGCAGCAGGCTGAGCAGTCACAGAGAGATGAGTTCCCCCTTGGCCTACAGCCACCCAGAGCAGGGGACTCACCTGTGTCAGAGGGCCAGCCACAGGCAGGTTCACCAGCGAGCCCAAGGCTGCTGTGGCAGAAGAGCCAAAGGTTCACAGCACTCCTACATGAGCATAGAGTGCTAGACTGCAGGCCCAGCAAAGAGCACTCCCTGCTGACAATAATGAGGCTAATGAGCTGCATCCAGCAAGGAATGCTGAGTCACAGGAACAAGCAACAGCTGGTTTACCTTAGGCCTATTTAAGCAGGCACTTGCATTCTGGCCACTGTGGGAACAACTTGTGATATCACCTTGTACTAACAGCAACTATACCTGATTCTGTGGGAACAACTTGTGATATCACCTTGTACTAACAGCAACTATACCTGATTCTGAGCTCTGTGTGCATGTGACCCTGGACTGTATTCTGACTATTCTCTTGAACTATGTTTACTACTTGAGAACAAACTCTGCAGGTAACCTGGCATTGACTTTGGATTGCTCTTGACCCTGCCTGGGGCCCTGGGCCATGACATCTATAAAGTTTCACAGGACTACGCCACCATTTTTGTGCCAGTGAAAGGGTGAAAGGGGCTCAGGGATCTGGCTAAATCAGCCCCATCCCTGAGAATGTCCCCTTTGGCACTGGCACGAGCCCTTGCACCAGAGAAACACTGCTGCAGCGGCCATGCGAGTTGCTGCCTTGAGGCTCCCCAGTGCCGGCATATGTGGTCCTGCACCAGCATTAGTGCCCATTTAGCCGGTGCAAGTGGTACTAATGCTGGCGCAGGGGTCACGCTTGCTCCTAAGGCCAACCCCCCCTTCAGGGTTGCTCTATAAGTCACCTAAATGTGTAGAGCTGCAGCCTGGGATGCTGCTTATCTACTGTAGTTATGAATCCTGAATATTTTTCTTCATTATCTATGTTGTCATTTGGCCAGCATCAACCAGGTGCAGGAGCATATTGTCAAAATGCAGAATATCCACTGTCTGTCTCTCTGGGAGAGCTCATGCAATCAGTGGTGTTTTTTCTTAAACTGACCACTCATGGTAGATGCCCCTGGGGATGAGCTGGTAACCAGCTCTACCATCTGCCTTCCTGCCAGCTTGAAGTAAGATAACAAGGGATTATGCGAAGGGACAGGCTGACAAGGCATGTGGTAATTTAAACCTCTCTGCCCCTGCCTCAGTGAATCTGACCCTCTAAATTTAGTCTGATGAATGTGTCACTGATGTGAAGTGTCCCCAGTAAAACATCACAACTTTCACATGTGTGTGACATGATAAAATGAGACAAGATGTCGCTGCAGCCAGATGTCTCCCCAGAAAGCCCGGTGACATTTTGACGTGGCTCAGTTAATAAACTGTTCCCTTTTGTGCAGCATATGTATGCTCCTTGGTATCTCTTGCCTCGATTCTGTCCTTCCAGATGTTAACTTTAGGGAAACTTGCATGTCCTTGTTAAGGACATCTTAATACTTTTCACTGCTTGTTGAAGTAATGTGTTGAATTCTATTTTATTCTTAAATTGTTACTCCTGTAAGTTGCATTAAGCATCTAGTGCCTTAGCTGTAATAATGATTCCCATTCCTTTAGCGTATTTCAAATATTCAGAGTGCTTTTATACATATTGCCACAATAATCCTTAAAACAGGCATGTAAGGAAGGCCGGTATTATCCTGATCATAGCAGATGGAGGGGATATAGGACTGGTGTCGAGAGAACAGTAGTTTCCACAAGGCTGTCTAGTAAATTCACGCCAGAGAAAAATTTCGAATCGGAGATTTCACAGATGACCCCCTTAGCTACTTATGCTATTCAGAACATACATGAAAAATGTTGGGTTTTGGATAGCGAGTTTCATTGTATTTCAGTCACTCAAGGGTTAAACTGTTTGTAACCAAGCTGACCAGATCAAAGGTGATGTGACCTACAGTATGTGTCAAATAGCCATTGGCTAAACAGGACAGTTGTAAAGGTATTTGCATACCAGGAGCTTCTTCTTTGTCTTACCTAGAAGAAGCCTCCGCCATTAGAATTAGACTTTAGATCTGACCATGTGAAGATGTAAACTATAGAACTCCCACTTTGGGATGTGATAGGAAACTTAGAATGTAGAAAGAGATTTATTATTTTACATCCAAGTTACCCTTTCCTGAAGTTAGTAAGTAAAGGTGATTTTTACTAAGAGAAATGACTGCGTGTCTTTCTTTGTGTGCGTGCAACCTTAAGTAGCTTCTGCCGGTGATTCCATTAATATTCAACGATCCATTTCCTCTATTAAGGGTAAAATTCCCATCAAATTGGTAGCATCAGACGGTTTGGAATATTAATATGAATTATTAATGGATTTTGGAGAAGCCAAAACACGCACAGATTAAGTTAGGATTTTTCCAGGGAAGCCAAACGGATTACAAAACGCCAGAAGGGATCTTTTTCTCTGCAAGAGCTCAGCGGTTTATTCGTGTGAGACCTGAGGAACTCAGACCCAGCGTGCTGTAATCTGAGAGGAGGAAAGCTGCGAGGATGTCGAACCCAGACGACAGAGCTACAACGAGCACGGGAACTCCAGCCGCTCCCAACGCAACTCCACAAGTCGTGAGTGCAAAAGGTCCCCAAACTGTGACTATACCTCCCATAGCAAAAACACCATTTGCTTTATGGAAGAGAAATGTAATGTTTGCCTTTGAAGCTATGGATATTGAATGGGTCTTAGATAAAGAAAAGCCAGGAAGAGATGACCCAGAGTACCCTGATTTTAAGAGGGCAAATGCACAAGCAGTCTGCCTCTTAATGGGAGCATTAAGCCAAAGTGAATCTGATATTCTGTTAAATAATGAAACGGCCAAAGATATAATGAAAGAGCTATCTGCAAAGTATTCTGTAACTTCCTCAAATCAGCTCATGGCAATGAAAGGAAACTTATTCTCAAGCAGGATGCCAGAAAATATTTCTCTGACTGAGCATCTAAGACAATTACAGACCCTGGCCGCTGAAATTCGTATTGCAGGCGAAACAGTGTCAGAAAGAGACTTTATAACAATTTTCCTAGCCAGTCTTCATCCCAAATTTCAGTCTGAAAGGAGAAACTTGCTAGGGAGAAAGGACCTGAACCTTAATGATCTTGTATGTGCACTGAAAGAGTTTGAAAATGATCAGAAACGTTTAAATGAAGTATCAAGTGGGATCTCAGTGATGAATGTGCATGAAAGAAAGATTTTTAAATGCTTTACGTGTGGGAAAATTGGTCACGGAAGTTTTCAATGCCGAGAAAACATGGCGAAGGGGGGCCCCTCATCCCCCTCCCCCTCTTCTTCTTCTCACCAAAAGCCCGCGAAATTCAAACAAAGGCCGGAAAGGCAGCAATCGCGCCAACCAGCCACAAGAGGGAACCAGAGTACAAGTAAAAGGCCAAATGAGATGACCACGCTTATGGTTAAGAAGACTTCTTGTATTGATTTAAAGTCTAAAACTGAATCCAAGCATGTTAGAGACATTATTCTTGATTCAGGAGCGGATTGCCACTTATGGTCTAACAGGGAATGTTTTAACCATATGGAAGCATGCAATGAGAAACTTACAGTTGCCAATGGAGAGTCAATCACTTGCAAGGAAAAGGGATCTGTGACTGTGTATATAGAGAGCCTATGTGGAAATGTAATGCAACTGAATTTGACTGATGTTTATCATGTGCCTAATGCCAAAGAATGTTTGATGTCTGTAAGGAAACTGAATAATGCAGATTTTAAAGTGACTATGGAGAAAGATGGATGTTGGTTAATTGACCCTAAAGGACGGATTTATCCAACCAAAGCAGAAGGATCTCATTACTGTTTGGTTAACATAGCAGATGAAATAGACACTTCTGATTCAGATTGCAATGATGAGGCATTGCAGGAAGCGCAGGATGAGGCCTGCAATTCAGAAACGGAGCATTTAGCTGCATATAATGGAAAATCAAATGAGATGAAAACTAAGGAATGTGATCATAAGGACTGTGTTTATGGATATCATGTGAAATTAGGGCATAGAAATTTCAAATCTGTGAAGCAACTGCTGAATGATTGTGATATAGCAGTGAAAGAATGCTTTGCCAGCCAGGAGCGATGCAGCGTTTGCATTAGAGGGAAAGGAACTGCCCCAAAGCACGTGCAGAGAGGCACAGATGTTAAGGCAGAAATTCTTGATGAAGTTCACTCTGATCTTATTGGGCCAATCAAAGATTCTGCTGGAGGATCTAAATATATTCTGCATTTTATAGACAGTTATTCAAGATATGCATATGTCTACTTATTGAAATCAAAGACTGAAGTAGTTGATAAGTTTAAGATGTATGCTGCCATGGTGAAGAACAAATTTAATAAAGGAATTCAAGTGTTATTCACAGATCTAGGAACTGAGTACGTTAATAGTCAAATGAAGGAATTTGTTGAATCTGAAGGGATTGAACATGTGACCAGTGTTGCATATAGCCCACGGCACAATGGACTCTCAGAGAGATTTAATAGAACTCTGATGCAAAGTGCGAGATGTATGTTGTTGCAGGCAGGATTGCCTGACCCCTGCTGGGGAGAATGTGTTAGTACAGCAGCCTATCTCTACAATAGGTCAATTTCTAGTACCATTAACATGACTCCATATGAAAGATGGAATGGCAGAAAGCCTAGTCTAAGACATTTGAAAGCTTTTGGAAGTCATGTATATACTTACATCCCGAAAGAGAAAAGGGGAAAGCTAAGTCCTACAACAGAACTTGGAATCTTAGTAGGATATCTCCCAAAAGGATACCGTGTAATGAATCCAAAGACATTCAAAGTTCAAGCATTGAATGCAGTGTACATAGATGAGAGAGACGTCATGAATGGAAAGCAAACCAGCTACTCATCTAATCCAGAGGACAGTGAAGAGGAAGAAAAGGGAATTCCGTTTACAGCATGGGAAATCATACCACCTGATTCTGCAGACAACCCAGAGACTGCAGGAACAAAAGGGGATGACCCCGGTGCTGATGGAACCACCTCACCCTCTCCAATCCTAAGAAGATCCACAAGGACTACAAAAGGAATACCAGCGCCTAAACTGAATCTCTATGCGGAAGTGAAAGGTCAGATGGAGCCCTCAAGTTGGGAAGAGCTGGAAAAGCTTCCCGATGGTGAGCGGACCAAATGGCTTGACGCAATTCGAGATGAACTAGAATCGCTGAAGAAAAATAAAACTTGGAAATTAACCACACTCCCACCTGGAAAGAAGGCAGTGGGATGTAAATGGGTTTTCAAACTGAAGGAAAATGCTGATGGAAAGATCAACAAGTACAAAGCAAGATTAGTCGCAAAAGGATTTACCCAGAAATATGGGACTGACTACACAGAAACGTATGCACCTGTTAGTGGACAAACAGCTATAAAGACTTTGCTGAGTATAGCTGCATCTAAGAACAAAATTGTCTTACAACTGGATGTCAAGACAGCATTTCTAAATGGAGAATTAACAGAGGAGATATACATGGAAATACCTCCTGGACTAATGGACAGTAATACGGAGAATAAAGTTTGTAAACTTGAAAAGACTTTATATGGACTTAAACAATCTGCAAGAGCATGGAACCACAAACTTACAACCTTACTGGAAGCTCAAGGCTTCAAACAAGGAAACATAGAGAGATGTTTATTCAGCAGGAAAGTGGATGATCGATGGCAATATATTTTAATTTTTGTAGACGACATTCTAATCTGTTGTGATACAGAAACAGCTGCTAAGCAAATAGCAGACAAACTGAACCAATCAGTAGAAGTCAAACTACTTGGAGAAGTGAAAAATTATGTTGGAATGGAAATTGAAAGAGATCAAGATAATGGATTCTCAATCAGCCAAAGGAGCAAAATACTGAAATTCCTACAATTTATGGATATGATGGAGTGCAAAACCAAAAATATTCCACTTGACCCATCATATATGAGTCTGGAAGGAAGTGAACCATTTGAGGACAATCAAGCTTGCATAGCAATACTGAGCAGCGAAAGCGCCAGGAAAGGAAGAAGATTTCTTCAATACAAGACTGCCTCCGTGAGAGACAAGCAACAAAGAGGACTTTTGAAAGTGAAGTACTGTGAGAGCAAAGAGATGGTGGCGGACATTTTGACAAAGCCACTACACAAGCAACAATTTGAATATTTGCGTGATGCTTTATGTTTGTATGCCTGAATACTATGTAAACTCGAAAAGGGGTTTGTTGGGTTTTGGATAGCGAGTTTCATTGTATTTCAGTCACTCAAGGGTTAAACTGTTTGTAACCAAGCTGACCAGATCAAAGGTGATGTGACCTACAGTATGTGTCAAATAGCCATTGGCTAAACAGGACAGTTGTAAAGGTATTTGCATACCAGGAGCTTCTTCTTTGTCTTACCTAGAAGAAGCCTCCGCCATTAGAATTAGACTTTAGATCTGACCATGTGAAGATGTAAACTATAGAACTCCCACTTTGGGATGTGATAGGAAACTTAGAATGTAGAAAGAGATTTATTATTTTACATCCAAGTTACCCTTTCCTGAAGTTAGTAAGTAAAGGTGATTTTTACTAAGAGAAATGACTGCGTGTCTTTCTTTGTGTGCGTGCAACCTTAAGTAGCTTCTGCCGGTGATTCCATTAATATTCAACGATCCATTTCCTCTATTAAGGGTAAAATTCCCATCAAAAAAAAATCCCTGTTGCCATGCCAAAAATGGAAAATATGAAGTGAACCTAGGTTTCTGTTACCCATTAATATGCAGACACTCTGGTTAGTGTCTGATCTGGGCCGTGTCCGCACTTACCATTTGCAGCTCCGATTTCTGCGGGGTTTCCTTGCATGTTCCCACTTCATCTCACCCGAAGGATTCCCAGGACGTCTCCAGAGCGCAGTTTCTCCACGATAAGAGGATCCGCTGATAAGGTGAGTTAAAAAAATAAAACATCCTCCACACTCGGTGCCTTAAAGTGGGAACATGCAATGCGTCCTCAATCCTGCTGCCAGCCAACCCCTGCACTCCCCCCGCCTCCCTTACTAAAGCTGAACCAATAGCCGTCCTTGCTTGGAGTGCCGACTGGGCATGCCTGGAAGCTTGCCGGTCTGGGGATTTTCAAGTGCTGCGGGGAAAGGAGGCGCGGTGGGAACAGGAATTTAAAGGCGGTCTGGATTCTTGTGTATTGGATGCGTGTGATTTGCGAGGTAAGTTGCTGGTGCGTAAATGGGCCTGCTGTGTATTGAAGATTCGGGATGATTATAGGTACCGTATAAGAACTCCAGTTACTATTAACAGCAATGACAGTTTTTGCTGAATGTTGTAATATGCCATGATCTGATAGTATTCTGATAAAGAACCAAGTTCTCAAAGAATTGAACAGTAGGTTCTCTGGTGGAAAAGTACGGTATGTAAAATCATCCTGTCTTCAGAATTTTTTTGTAGTGCGACATGCTCTTGTTCTTTTTTTTTTAAAGCAAGGATCACTGAACTTCCCTAGAATTTTACTTCGAATAAAAATTGCTGGAAATTTAAAGATAGGCTGATCTACACTTCGAGTTGTTACTACTGGCATTTAATTTTTTTGTAGGTTGGCTAAAAAAATTGAGTGGTTGTTTTGCTCAAACAGGTACCTAGAGTTTTTTGTTTTAGTTTTGTTTTTATGTTATGGGTAAACTTTAGTGGCTGCTATGCTTCAGAGTCTTACAGCCCATTCCTGAGAGCCGCAGCGGCCGGGAATGGCATGGCCATGGGGCTGTCTTGGGGCTTTCAATGAGGTTTCATGGCCACAATGGTGGGGAAAAGGTTTTTTTAAAAAAAAAACAACCCAAAAATGGGGGGAAAGGCCCCATTGCAAACAGTGTTGCAGCAATGCCATTGTGTTGGGGGCATTCCCAGTGCGCAGGGAGACTGCCAGTGGGAGGCCTCGCCATCATCTGAGGGCTGTGTTGCTGCTGCGGTCCAGAAGAACTGGCGTAAGTGCCCCCAACACCATTTTTTGTGCCAGTTTGCCACCTCCAAAGGTGTTTTGCCCCCCCCCCGGAATACACTGTTAATCTGGTTGATAATGGATTCAGATAAGGTAACTGGGCACATCTGAGCCTACCCAGAAACGCCTAGACGTCGGCACATAGTGGTGATTTTTATTTTACTTAGTAGTGGAGTCATACAGTATTCATGTGATGTAAAAAGGTAAAGGGAGTCCCCTGTGCAAACACTGGGTCATTACTGACCCATGGGTGATGTCACATCATGAGGTTTACAAGGAAGACTATGTCTACGGGGTGGTTTGCTATTACCTTCCACAGTCATCTACACTTTAACCCCAGCAAGCCATGTACTCACTTTACCATAGGGCTGTTGGAAATTTTTTTTTGGAAAAATTCGGATTCAGCAAAATTCGGCCCATTTTGATTTGGGCCGTGCTGAAGTCCGAACTCCCCCGCTTCGGATCCCCAAAATTCGGGCGAGATCCGGAGTTCGGGGGGAAATTCGGCCCCCCGCGCGCCTTCAGGGGGCTTCCTCCCGGCCGGGAGGCACAGATCTATTTAAAGGGCACCCCAAACGTCTCCATGGAAGCCCCCTGAAGGCACGCGGGGGGGGGGGGGAGAACAGATCTGTGCCTCCTGGCCAGTAATCCTAGTCCAACCACATTCTTTACTGGATGCCTTGTGCTGTCTGAATTGTTTCTTATATTTTGTAATCTGCTTTTAGTCACAGCCAGAAAGGTGGGCTGTACAGATTGTAAATAGATACATATAAGCACAATAGGTAATAAAGGAATGTAAGGTTCAGCAATAGGGATGCATTCTTCCAAGCAAATGCAGTACCAGTACAGGCAGAGCACGGAAATGTACCCCAGAGACACAGGAGCCCGTTAGAGCAGCGCTCTGAATCAGTCGGTAGGTGCAGTGTACTGGAACCGTTAAGATTTGACAGGGGAGATTGTTAGCAAGGGCCAAATTAGACGTTAGAGTTGTCAGCAGTGTGCCTGGTTTTCCCTGATTCAACTCATACTGTCTTGCAGACCTGTAGCAGCTGCATGGAATGTCATGATTTTGGAGCAATACATGGAGTATTCTGAACACCTATCTCTCCAAATCTATGTAAATAACTCCCTGCCCGGTCACAGTTCTCTCTGAACTCTCTCAGCCCCACCTACCTCACAAGGTGTCTGTTGTGGGGAGGGGAAGGGAAGGTGATTGTAAGCTGCTTTGAGACTCCTTAAAGATAGAGAAAATGGAGGTATAAAACTAACTCTTCTTCTTCTCTTCCTCCTCCTCAAAAATCTAAGCTTGAGGGGTTTATACCCAGGCCTAGATCCTATCCCATTGAACCAGGTTTCTCTTTCGGTTTCCTGCTGAGAACCCTAGTGCAGTGTGATAGAGAGGGAATAGTATTGTGACAGAAAAGCAAACCCTGTGAGATGCTGTCTAGTCCCCAGGATGTAAGTCACAAGCACTTTCTAGGAGCCCTTTTGACTAGGACACAGGTGGCCTTTGGCTAGTACTTTCTGGCTTGCTCACTGATAAAAGTGGAGCACTGCTAGGGTTGCCAGGTCCCTCTTTTCCTCTGGCGGGAGGCTTTTGCGTTTAAGCGTGGGCGCGCTCAGCACTTCCAGTTTAGAACTGGAAGCGCCGCCTTGCAAAGAGCCTTTATCTCTTAGTTTGAGTGGTAAAGCGGCCCTTTACCACTCAAACTAAGAGGTAAAGGCCCCTCACGAGGAGGAACTTCCGGTTCTAAACTCGTGTGCACGTTTGCCCACCAACCCTCAGGTGGTCGGTGGGCAGAGGGGGCAATTGCTGGGGGTTTGCCCGCCACCAGCTGGCACATGGCAACCCTAAGCACTGAGATAATCCTGATATTATACGTCGTTGCTGGGATTGTAGAAGGAAGACTTCAGGTCCTCACGAAGGGACTGAATTCCCTAGTGCTCTGCTCTTGTTTCTATACTTAGCTTGAAATTTAGCAGAGCAAAAGGACTGTGTGTGTGCAAAAGCAAAATGATAAATTACACTTCCAGAGCTAAGGCATGTCAAATAACCACAAGGCATGAAGAATAGAAAAAGAAGAGCATAAGTGTGGTAAACTTGTTCATTTCAAGGGAGCCTCTTTTATTGTGAATTGCTGTGGAATACTCTCGAAAGGAAGTTCAGTTTGGGAAATGCTTTTGGCATCTGTTCTCACGAAATACCTTAACCTTAGAGAAGAGATCGTGCAAATGCAGGGTTTTTAAAGGATATGCAAGAATATTTCTTTTGTTTGCCTTTCTCTCTGAGACTCAAGGTGGATTATACAGTGTAAGTCGGTGTGATCAATAGGATGTGACATCTAATAAGCAACATGGTCAGACTAGAATTACAGAAATTTGAAACAAAGCCAGAAAGTATTAGACGTGATAAGTTAACAATGCAGAAAATGGTATTACGTAAGTAGAAGACAATATAGGGGGATAGGATAATACATACAGCAAACATACAGCAAATAAATAATATATACCTTAGATCAGGGGTTCGAACTCAGTTGTTACGAGGGCCAGATTTGACATGCATTTCCCTTGGTTGGGAAGGGCCATGCCTCGCCAGCCCAGATGAAGAGTGGGAGGATATCTGCCTCGCCTGGCTCGTAGGCCGGGTAAGAGCTGTCAAGGGACCAGATCCAGCCCTTGGGCCTTATGTTTGACACCCATGCCTTAGAACATTTAGGTAGGGTTGCCAACTTCCTGCTATTACAACTGAGCTCCAGCTGATAGAGATCAGTTCCCCTTGAGAAAATGGCTGGTTTGGCATTGAAGTCTCTCCCCAAACTCCACCCTCCTCAGGCTCTACCCCAAAAACCTCCCGCCGGTGGCAAAGAGGGACCTGGCAACCCTTTGTTTAGCCCTGGTTTATCAGTGAGAATGTACAGGCCCAGCAATGCCGAGGCTCAAATCTCCTCCGTTGGCATCTTTTAATCATCTTCATCAGCTACTGACCTTCCTTGAAAAGTGTGATCTGGCCACAGTGATCCGTGCTCTGGCTACATCCAGATTAGATTACTGTAATGTGCTGTATATGGGGCTGCTTTTGAAAACTGTCTGGAAACTTCAAGATGCAGCTGCCAGGCTAGTGTTGGGAAAACTGTGTGTGTGTAAAGTACCATCAAGTCGCAGCTGACTTATGGTGACCCCTTTTTGGGGTTTTCATGGCAAGAGACTAACAGATGTGGTTTGCCAGTGCCGTCCTCTGCACAGCAACCCTGGTATTCCTTGGTGGTCTCCCATCCAAATACTAACCAGGGCTGACCCTGCTTAGCTTCTGAGATCTGACGAGATCAGGCTAGCCTGGGCCATCCAGGTCAGGGCGTTGGGAAAACTAAGCAGCAATAATGCCAAGAATTCACAATTACTAAGGGTATTTAACAAGCAAACATAAGCCTATGTGAATACAGACAAACAATATCACAATACCACAACATACACTTAATACATATACATACACAAAAATATTTTCTCTTTGAAAAGACAATGTTTTTAAAGTGCTTCAGTTGTACTGAAAGTTGGTTCCTATGACATCAATTTTTTGTTATATTTCTCTAGTCCCAAAACAGTATCGGGGGGGGGGGACAGTCCAACCAATCAAAACAACTTCAAATATGATGCGGATGAGCCAAGCTCCTTAAGGCTAGTGTTGGGGGCAGGACACAGGAATCGAAATACCCTTGCGCTGAAATGTCTGCGTTGGCTACCGATTTCTTTCTGGACACAATTCAGACTATTGGTTTGAGGGAACTAATTGTCTTGGGGGCAGGGAATTGGAAGTACTGTCTTTCCCCAGAAAGCCCAGCCCACCAGATAAAAACTTCATCGCAACCCCTGCTTTTGGAACTGAGGGAGGTGGCAACTAGAGATGGGGCTTTTTAGTGGTGGTGCCTCATCTGTGGAATGCCCTTCTTCTTTATTTATTCAGTTATTGGCATTATTTATAGTCTGCCATTCTCACTTTGACTCAAGTCGATACGATCAACAGGATGGGGCATCAAATTAGCAGCACAGTTGGGTTTGGATTGCAGAAACCTGAAAACAAGCAGAAATCTGAAAGAGATTAAACAAAGCACAAGGTTAGTTTATTATACTGAGTAGCAAATAGTAGTTAAGAACATTAACTCTTAATAATAGCAGCTATTTTTTTCTCATGAGAATATTTCACTGATATGCGGTTAGTATGTTGTTAATAACAGAAAACAGAAAACAGAAAACAGAACCTTTATTGGCATTAACAGTAACAAAACAAAAAATGTTGTTAATATTCGATATCCTTTGGAAGCTTTATTACACTGGATGTATGGATAGTATGTATGTTATAATTTTTTCTACAATAAACATTTATTAAAAAAAGAAACAAAGTACAAGGATTTAAACATGACACGTTAAATAGTGCAGAAATTACATAATAGGTGATGTCTGTGGTGGACACAACTCAATAGTATAGTCCACAGTTCCTATCCCTTTACCAAAGCATCTTTCTTAACCTTTGCACTACAGTACAGCCTTATTGTGTGTGTGTAAAGTGCCATCAAGTCACAGCTGACTTATGGCAACCCCAGCAAGGGGCTTTCAAGGCAAGTGGGAAGCAGAGGTGGTTTGCCATTGTCTTCCTTGGTGGTCTTCCTTCCAAGAACCGACCCTGCTTAGCTTCTGAGATCTGACAAGATCAGGCTATATGCCAGATCTCCTTCCCTCCTACAGCCTTAATATCTGTGTAAAAAAAGAAAAGAAAGAAAGAAGCAGGAGTTTGGCTTCCTGGAGTTTCTAATAGGAATGGGAGATTGTCTGAATTTGTGACCTTCTCTAAACTATGGACCATAGAGACTCTCAGAGTAAGTTAAAGGGATGTTACTTTAAGAAACACCCTTCATGCAACCTTGGGTTCAGGTATATAAACCAATGTAGGCTGCATATTGCTACATTAGAACTATTGATTATGCAGTGGTAAGATAAGGTGGATTTAATTTTCTTGGGAACAAAACTTCCCTTCTTCTCTGGTCAAGACACAAAGAAAACAATAACTCCAGAGCTCTTCAATCTTTCATATGCTTTCCAGGAGCAATAACCTGAAAGAAGCTAATAAAAAGTAATATTAGAAGCCTTTCTCGGAATTAATTTTTTAAACTTATTTTTCCTCCTTTTTCTTCCCCAAAGATAACGCTTTCTTGAAAACTACACAAAATAGAATTATTGGATCCTATTATTAAGCCTGTAAGGGGTGAAAAAAATCTTTCAAGGGATTTAATTGTCATTTTCTGTCTTCTTTATGAGGATGCTTATGTAATTAGCCTTTTGTGTTACAAAGAAGAAAGTTTATGGAATTCCTCTTCATGTCTTGTCACCAGGTGCCAAATATAATATCTTTTTAGTGCCTGATACAGGGTTGGATCCAGCCTGTCTTTTCACTTCATTTTGCCTAATTTCCCTCTTTACTATAATCCCTGTCCCACATGGCTTTTGTCCACTCAGGTCCCATGAACCTCAGTGTAGCTTTTTTGGTGATATTAGAGGACCCTTGCCTCCATTTTTAACCAGCATAAAAGCTGGTTGGATCCAGCTCAAAACCTTTTTGTTTTCTGAAGCATTTTCAGATTGCTGAGCAGAGGGTTGTTCGTTTCTCTTTCCCCTCTCATTGGTCTTGCTTACTCGAATGAGTTTTGCTGCTTTTTCAAGAGTAACTTTTAGATCTATTTTGCTTCTGTACACAGCTCACCAGTGAGTGGTTTTAATTGTTTTAGGTCAATCTCAGTGCAAGTTTTAGACTGCTGGTTTTAGCTTCATTGGTTTTATTTATATTATTTATATATTTTTACTTTAGCTTTATTTCCCCGCTTTCTATCTACTTATTATTACCATGGAAAAAAATCTGCAGAGAATAGGGTTGCCAACCTCCAGGCACTAAAAATAGAAAAGTTAGCCTGCTGTAACAGGAGTTTGTAAACAAAAAAACAGCAGTAAGGAAGAGAAATACCATATATTAATGCAATGTTGCTATATTAAGCATAGGTAATTCACCAAGCACATGTGGTAAGTATATAGTCCATACAAAAACAAATACAAACAAACTAAGTAGTCCAATATTGTTGAAACACTCTGTTGCTTCACAGGTGTTTAAAGGTAGACAAAACAGTTCTTGTAGATGTCTCACTTAATTGACATATGAGGAGCACAGGCAGCTTTCACGGTGCGTCTTGCAGCTTGTGTAAGAGATAAAAATTTGCTTCTGTTTAAGCTCCGTGGAGTATTGTAACTCACTGTTCACATCAGTGGTGTTGATAAGGAAAAGATGATAGATACAGGGGGCCGGTTAATTACCCTGTTTCGACCACGGGGGCCTTCATCAGCAGCCAACTTGGGCTGTTATGTAACTAGCTCCTATGTTGGGCAACATTGCATTACTGTATGGTATTTCTCTTCCTTACTGCTGTTTTTTGTTTACAACCTCCAGGTACTAGCTGGAGGTCTCCTGCTATTACAACCGATCTCCAACTGATAGAGATCAGTTCACCTGGAGAACATGGCTGCTTTGGCAATTGGACTCTATGGCATTGAAGTCCCTCCCCCCCAAACCCCACCCTCCTCAGGCTCCACCCCAAAAACCTCCCGCTGCTGGCAAAGAGGGACCTGGCAACCCTAGCAAAGAAAGATATTTTATACACAGTAGACATCCACAGCCAGCTGCGTGGACTCCCTCTGATTGTTTGTTTATGCTCATTAAAATAGTCCACAAACCACAAGGGCTTGTTGGACTTACTGAGGCTGGGTCCAATATAAATGTTCAGTAGCCTGCAAGACACACATAAACACAGTTCAGAATCAAAAGATGGAACTAGTACATGTTAAAAATTAGCTAAGATATTGATATAAGGATTAGATCAAAGTCCCCAGATCCTAGGAGACCCAGCATGGTGTAGAGGTTAAGAGTTAATCTGGAGAACCAGGTTTGATTCCCCACTCATCCACACTAGTGGCGGACTCTAATCTGGTGAACCAGGTTGGTTTCCACACTCCTCTACATGCAGCCTGCTGGGTGACCTTGGGCTAGTCACAGTTCTCCTCAAGCTTTCTCAGCTCCACCTACCTCACAAGGTGTCCGTTGTGGGGAGAGGAAGGGAAGGAGACTGTAAGATGGTTTGATTCTCCTTAAAAGGTAGAAAAATTGGCATATAAAAACCACCTCTTCTTCTACTTCTACTTCTACTACTTTCAAGATAGCTCCAGGACTTGGTCATGTTGTTCTAGTGCCCATGAGATGAATTTTGCCACTGTTTTGGGAGTCCTCTTGTCAGACCCCAAGAGGAGATTTAACAGGTGGCAATCCACAGAACAGGCTGGAAAAGTAACCACAAGTGTTTAGGTATATGGTCACAGTAGCAAGAGTGGTATATGCAGGAAAGTGGCAAACAGAGGAGCATGCAGGTTTAATTGAATGGATAAATACATTAACAGAATATGCAACTATGGCAAAATTAACATCTTTAGTACATAATAGATCAATCTCTGAATTCTATGAAAAAGGGAATATATTCTTTAACCACATACCTGGAATTTAATAACAGAAATAGTATGTAAGGATTTAAGTAAAAATGTATTATTATATATGAAAATATAATCAGAATATTTTAAAGTGTAAGTCAAAGAAGTTAATAATTGAAATGTAATCTCAAAGTAAGCTCCAACAAACATATTGCAATAGTAGTAGAAAAGGGCAAGAGTCCAGTAGCACCTTAAAGACAAACAAAAATATTTTCTGGCAGGGTATGAGCTTTCGTGAGCCACAGCTCACTTCTTCAGATACCAGATATTGTAATAGTGTAATCGTTTGTGTGTTTATGTTTGGATGTTTTGTTCTGAAAAATTAAAAGAAAATAAAAGTAACCATAAGTGGAACTAACATAGCTCTTTGTATGTCTTGCTCTAATAAATGTGAGCGACCAAGTAAATAAGGAGTTAAAATTCTGGTATATTTTGCATGCCATTACTTGGAAAATATCAGCAATGTTTAGCATATGATGCCCACAAGTTGCAGATAGCATGCAGCACCTGGTTTTATAACTGTGTGGTCCTTCCAAATATACAGGCAAGTAAGTTGGATCTCTGTGTGTGTTTTTTAAAGCAAAACGCTTTTTGTGATATCAAATGTTTTGTTATTGTAAGGGACCCACTTTCAGTCCACATTAGGGCTGTTGAAAAAAAATTCGGTAAAGTTCGGCTTTGGCAAAATTTGCCCTTTTTAAATTCGGGACGTGCGAAGTCCGAACTGCCCCGCTTCGGATCCGCGAAATTCAGCACGAGATAAAGAGTTCAGGGGAAAATTCGGCCGGGTCTTTGAAGTGCTGGGCGCTGCCTGCCCAGGCGGCGCCCACCACTTCAAAGAGTCGGGAAGGGGGCGGGGGTCTTTAAAGAGCCCCCCTGCAGGCCTTCACAGGGCTTCCATGAAGGCGTGCTGGGGGCTCTTTAAACAGATCTGCGCCTTCCAGGTGGAAGGCGCAGATCTGTTTAAAGAGCCCCCGTGCGCCTTCAGGGAAGCCCCGTGAAGGCGCAGGGGGGGGGCAGAGGGGTTTAAAGACCCCCCGCCCCTCTTCCCAGGACTCCCGGGAAGGCCGGCGGTAGGTTGTCAAGCCCCTCTGCGCTGTCTACACAGGCAGCGCAGAGGAATTTAAAGACCCCCTCGCCACTCTTCCCGGGAGTCCCGGGAAGGCAGGCGGTGGGTTGTCAAGCCCCTCTGCACTGTCTGCGCAGGCAGCGCAGAGGGGTTTAAAGACCCCGCCCCTCTTCCTGGGTGTCCCGGGAAGGCGGGCGGTGGGTTGTCAAGCCCCTCTGTGCTGTCTGCGCAGGCAGCGTAGAGGGGTTTAAAGACCCCCCGCCCCTCTTCCCGGAGTCCCGGGAAGGCAGGCGGTGGGTTGTCAAGCCCCTCTGCGCTGCCTGCGCAGGCAGCGCAGAGGGGTTTAAAGACCCCCGCCCCTCTGCTGCTGCCCCGAACCCCGAATTTGCTGAATTTATTCGCGAACACCCCGAACTCACTGAATTCGGCTCCCTGTTTTCCCGCCTTTTTTGAGTTTGGTTCGTCCCGAACTAAAACCGCCAAATCAGGGGAAATTCAGCTGTTTTTCGGTTCAGGACTAACCGAATTGACAGCCCTAGTCTTCATAGAGGCTCCAGATATATTTAATTCCACAATGATACCTTTCCATTTTCATACTGATTTTGCAGGTGATGCTTGATTTTGCACTTCCAGGTTGAGACCTGATCTTCTACTACATTATTCAGAGGTTTGAAATGTGACATGTTTCAAAATGTCATTGGTGAGAACTTTAAAGTTCATGTCAACTAGCTTCTGCTTCATTATTTTTTTTGTTCCTGATTGAACTTTTTTCTTCTTTATGTGAATAACATTCTCTTCCCTTCCTGCTGGTAGTCATCTAGGTCATTCCAGCAAAGGAGAGATATAAAAGGAAACACTGAAGATATCAGTCCTTGAGGGTTATACCTCCCCATTTATGAAGGTGGGTCACCAAGCAGCTTGTAGGTCTTGCTGAATCCTGTGATCTCTTGGGAGAACCAGTAGCCCTGTTGACACTCTCTGCTTCCTGCTGTGGTGACCCTTTCCATTTTACCACAAAGGAGAACTAATCAAAAAAGAAGAATTACCCACCCTTGTTTCTCCTTGCCTTTCTTTTGGCAAGCACCCATGCAGGGACACATTTACAATGTAGAACAGATTGACACAACTTAGTGGGAAAGTATTTCACTAGGAAAAAGATCTGGACAGTAGAAATCAGGATCCATTTATGTCTCCAGTTAAAATAGATGCCATCTAGTTATAACAGTAAAAGCTGCAATGTATCGTTTACAAAATTGTTACCTGGCCCTTTGAGTCAGTTCAAATTGACTTTGCTGAACTTCCTTGCTGAGGATGGTGGAGGTACCTTTTGGTGTTGGTGGACAAACTTACGGGATGGGTTGAGGCATTCCCATATGTGGCACCCTCAGCCAAAAGTGTGGTTAAGACTCTGGTGAAGGACATAATACCAAGACTCAGCCTCCCAGAGTCCATAAATCCAGATTGAGGGCAACCTTTCATAGGGAAAATAATCTAGGAAATATATGATAATTTTTGGGATCAAGTGGGATTTCCATATGGCATGGCATCCTTAGGCTTTGGGGCATGTAGAGACAATGAATTGGACTTTAAGAGTCCAATCACTAAAATTGATCACTTAAATTGGCATTGAAACCAACCTCAAATGGCCAGATGCACTCCCTACAGCACTCACCCGAGTTTGTGCCCTACCCAGGGGCCCACATAGACTCTTCCCTTTTGAGCTCATTTATGGGTGACTGTTCCCACATTTGGTGGGAACCCTGTTGGGCGATTTCGAAATGGGGGACAGGCTGATGCAGGAATATATCATAAACCTGCCGGGTGCCCTTAATGCTATGCATCGGCAGGCTATGACTGTTCAACCTTTGTCTTTAGATGCACCATTGCATGCCTTCCGACCTGGAGATTGGGTGTTTGTGAAATTGTGAAAACATCAGTTTCTCGCTTCCTGCTGGAGGGGGCCCTTCCAGGTCCTCATGGTTGGAGATAGTGTCGTCAAGGTGGACACAAAAGGGGGTGCATCCATCACTCCAGGTGTCAAAGGGTCCCAACTCTGGATGACAAAGCAGGAGCCAAAACCATAGCAGCTGGTGAGGATCCAGGTACAAGTGATCCCAATTCACCTGCAGATGACTGGATCTTGGAACCCTTGGATGACCTCAAGCTCCTCTTCTGGAGGCAGACATGAGATCAGTCATGACTTGCAGGAACGGTTTCAGCTCAACACAACCCTATTTTGTCCCCTTGTTTGGCCTAGTGGATTGGCATAAGGTGGAGGAAGGATGAGTGTGCTCTAATTTGTGGTTCCAATATTGGATCAATGACTCTTGGGAGGAGACTGTTGTGGGCTTGCTCAAAACACGAGACAATCAGAATTTTGGTGAGGATTGGGAACCTGAAAGGGAGTGGGGTCTAACTCTGTTTATTTATGCTCATGGCCCTCACTCAGAGTATCGAGCTTGCAAGCTAGAGGCAGCAGATTGAGGTACCCATCATTAGGGGATTGGCACAGCCCCATACTGCAAGGCAACCTGAAAAAGGTACACTGCAAGGTCTATGCAGAGTGCTGGAAAGAACGAGGCACTCAATCCTAAGACCCTAGCCCTTGGTACCTTTGTTAAAATAGCCACAGGTCTTTCTAACGTAACATAACTTGCTCATAAATAGCATTAACAGACATCATTTGTGCCATGTTGGGTGGTAAGAGAAGGAAGACATAGCACCAGTTCTTTCTATATGAAAGTGATTCCTCCTCATGTACAGGCATTCAACCCAGGAAATTAGGGTTGAGTGGACTCCTTTAGTTTAGGGTTCCCTAACATGGTATCTGTGGGTGCTGTGGCAGCCACCAGTACTTCCCCTGGCACCTACGAAGAAGGGGAGCAGAGTCATTGAAGGGTAGGGTTTGTTATTGTCTGCCTACAATCAGATGAAAGGGTTTCCCATGACTGTAATAGCAGCCACTGAAGGGTCAGGAGGACCAGCAGAATTTCTCCTTCAGGCTTTCCTTCTCTTTCTCCCTTCTCCCTTCTCCCTTCCCTGCCACGTTACCCAATTGAAGGTGTAAGATAGGAGGGTTTCCAAATATGGGCAATGCCAAAATGTATAATTGCTTGGACCATGGGCTTAGGAGAACTGTTCTAGCCCTGCTATGCTGCTTTTCTCCCACCGGCTTCAATAAAGAACCCTTTATCTGATTCCTGAGTTGTCTCCTCCTTGGTAATTGGAACCAGAGAGGTGAGAGCCCCTTGGCTATCACGTGTACCACTGGGACCTTAGTGTGTGGCATATGCAGTCTCTAATAGAAAAAACAAAAATACAAACTCCTTTTGCACTGCTCATAGGGTTTCCCATACATTTGGGTTTCGATCCAGAAAGCATTGCAGTGGTGGGGAGACCAAGGATGTTTCCACATAGGGATTTTTCTGTGGGTGGCATGCAGCAGGTGCCTGCTTTATTCAGGAGGTTCCATGAGATGCCGTGCTCTTTCCATTCATGGCTCCTGGCCCTTTCCCTTTTAAACTGGAAGGGGAAGCAAAGGGGAAACAATGCTCCAGCAGCATTCAGAACCTCCACTGGAAAGCTCTACCTTCAGCCAATCTGAAGGGGAGGCTTTGTGTGGCCTACAAAATGGTAACACTCATCTATGGTGCGCCCACCCCCCTTTGGCCCCTTAACAAGGCTTAAAAAAAAACTCAGCCAAGGCTCAGGGTTTGTGGTGGGCTGGCAAAATTATTTTCAGGTTGTCACTTTTGCCCCATGTGATAAGCCGGAATGGGTTGGGGAGGGGTGCCAGCCACGAGCGGAGTTGAAACGGGACGTAAATGCTGTTTCTGTGCACTTCAGTCCTGCTTGCTGCAGCTTGCATAGCTGGGGCCTCCCCTGCCCGAAAGCTGCCCGAGATGTGAGTGTACAGTCAGCATGACTAGGATTTCACAATCATGAGCCCTACCAGGATTCTGAGAAACAAACACGATCCCAAAGAATCATCTCACATCACTTTAGGAACATAGAAAGTACATAAAATTAATCTCTTTGATTCTTTTAAAAAAATTGTCTCCCCCTAAAGAAGTACAGATAGTTGAAAGATGTAAAACAGAATGGTAATGAAAAATGTGGTGAGGAGCAGCTGGGATTTCTCCTGCCGTGAGTGTGAGAATCAAGATTGAAAGATAAGGTTTGTGTTATAGTCAAGGTATTCCCCCCTCCTTTCTTTTATTGTTCTGCTGGTGTGTTAAATTGAGTATTGTGTGTTGGGAAGGAGTGTGAACACTCGAATCAGAGCTGCAAGGCTTTTCATTTTCCTCTGAGATCCTCAATATGGGTGACATGCTGGTACTTGACGTGCTTGAGCAGAATAGAGTGGTTGAAGGAAATAAAGCTTGTTGGGAATTGAGAAATGTTGTACATCTACAAATAATAAAGCAAAGAAGGTCAGATCCTAAGTTCATTGACTGAATGAGAATGTATTAATTTTGTTTCCTCGCATCTAATTTCCTGTTTCTTCGGGGTAGGGGGGGGGGGTTCAGTCATGCACACGTTTTGCTCCCTCGAGTGGTCAATTCGATGTAACACCAGTTTTTATGAAGCACAAGAGGCTGCTGGCTTAAACTATAGGAAGAAATGCTTCATTTAAAGCTGTGTGATGGGAGACCTCTAAAGAATTCCAGGGGCATGATGTGGAGGCAGGCAATGACAAACCACTTTTGAATGTCTCTTGCCTTGAAAACCCTACAAAGTCGCCATGAGTCAGTTGTGACTTGATGGCAAAAAAGTGTGTATTTTATATCTACACGCAAACTAAAGGGTGGGTTTGGAGATCTTTCATAACTTTGGAAGCTTTTCTCAGTTTTCCCCTCTCATTTGTCAATTTCTCTGCAGCCCTTCCTTCCTTGTCCCTTGCAGTTACTTCATCCTTGATCTCCATTTTTCTTTCCTCCCTTCCTCCACTCTGGCTTTGCTTCCTTCCCATCATCTTTGTTCTTGCCTTTCCTGCCTGCCCACTTCTCCGCCAGCTCAACTCACCTTAGCTTTCAACATCAAACTGCAGCAGTGATTTTGACTTTCCTGAATTTCACCATGTGATCTCTATCAATCTTTTAAATTTTATTTCTTCCTTTGTTTTTCTTAAATCTAAACATTTTATGCAAACCTTCTTTTGGAAACATCACTGTTTTCTGTTACTGGCCCAATCTTGTGGACTTTTTGATCCACGCTGTAGGGCCAGGCTCAGAATTAGATGTATGGATACTGTATGAGAACAATTTTTAGAGGGTTGCACTTATGGGACAGTAGGCAGAGGGCATGTGTACAATACTGCCCATGGTAGCTTTCTTGGCATGCTGTAAATGTGTGATGCCTTATTTTACACAATGGTATGTATCAGAAAACGAGGCATTAACAAATGGCTGATATTCATATAATGTTTAGTAATAAAACTGTCATATGAAGCAAGATCAACTTGTTAATACTGCTACATTAACTAACAGCGGTTTATTATTTTGTGCCAATGCAACTGTGCCAATTGACCAGTAAATACATGAATAAAAGAAAGCATTTAAAGGACTGTATAGAAAATGAATAACTTTCTGTTTTATAAAATGGCTATGCAGGACTTCTGGCAGGGAACGTAACACAAGGTGAAAGTGAAGCCCTTTTATGAACAGTGGAATTGTTGAAATTTTATAACAGGGCGGGGGGGGGGGGGGCGAACAGTTCTTAGGTATTAGAAGTCATTTTCCCCATGAACTGGCGTAACTGAAAAGGAAGCATGAGACAGAAATGGATTTAGCAAAGAAATATGGTGTATTCATTTCACAAAGCTTGATATGAATGTTGAGAAGTTGGCCTTTGGAGGGTTTTTTTTTAAAGTGGGAATGGCTGTACTGTGTTCTTTATCCTTGACCCTGAAATTATCCTTGATGCTGTGTGGTATACAATTCAGGAAGCTGATCAATGACATAATCCACTCCTTCCTTTGTTCTCCGCGCTTAGCTGTTGTCTGTAAAGCAATAGTGGTCTGATATATTTCAGACCTCCAAATAACTCAGCATAAGTTAGGGAAGGCCTGGAGAAAAAGACTGGAAACATTTCAGGGGGGGGGCACTTTTTATTTTCTCCTCCAGCACCAAAGGATGGTTTTCAGTTTTTCCACTGGGGAAAAAAAGGAAATTTGAAAAACAAACAAAAAACAAACACCCTGATGCATAATATTATTTGCCTCTTTTGGAACAAATAAAAATTTTATTCAAAACATGAAGTATGAATATTTAATGTACAATAATCTATACCTTTAGATAATGATTGTTCCTGGGTGTATGCACCACATATTTTCAAGTATACATGAATAATTAATATGCTGTAGAGTGCACCATGAGACTATACTATTGTTCAGCTTACCAAGATATCTAAATATGTGATTTGTCCTATTGTGACTGTCTGTTTCTGTTCAAATAATACTTTTGGTTCTGTTTTTGACATTTCTCCCCTTTCTCAGATGGCAAAAAGTGAGGTAACACAAAGTTCAGCAGTTCACAGTTCTTAGTACAGGTTGAGTATAATTTATCCAGACATCCAATATCCGGACTGATCCGAAAACTGGACCTTTTGAGGCGGCATGTAGACATTACTCATAGGCCCTCAGCAGTACCATTGATGGTTCAGTGTACACACAATTATTAAAAATATTGTCTAAAATTACATTTAGGCTATGTGTATAAAGTATATATAAAACATAAATGAATTTCGTATTTAGACTTGGGTCCCATCCACAAGGCATCTCATTATGTATATGCAAAAATTCCAAAATATTCCAAAATGCGGAAAGATCCAAAATACGGACCCCTTCTGGTCCCAAGCAGTCCAGATAAGGGATACTCAACCTGTATTGTGTGTAGTTTCAATGTTGCCTATAGAAGACAAGCAAATCAGTCCCCATACTGAGAAGCAAAAACAGCCCTGGAAAGGGACCCGCCATCTAGTCCGCCCCCATCCCCAACTCCCAAAAGAGAGATGGAAGGGAAAAGGATGGCTCTCTTGCCAGGAATGAGCCAGTCGCCCCAGCTCTGTGTTGAGCAGGGGAATCTCCATGGTCTTTTATGCATGCCAGTTTCCCTTGTGACAACTCTCCGAAGACTTTGGGTCTCTGTGTTGATTATGCATGCCGTTTCCGACCGTCAGAGGTCGCCTCGCTCTCCCCTTGTGTTTCCCCATGTTTTGCCCGCGTTTTCAGGGACCTGTTTTATCTCAAATTTGAAAACGCGGGCAAAACTCTGGAAAACACAGGGGGAGAGCGAGGTGACCTCTGATTGTCAAAAATGGCATGCACAATCAACACAACTCCCCCCTTCTTTTTCTGGTAATTGGAGTATTTATATCAGAGGGGGATTTTCAGCTGCCAACTGAGTCACCACAGGTGCTGTTTGTACTGTATGCCATCAGTAGTCCTCATTTCAAAGGGCATGCATACTCTCTTTTTCTTTTCAGTATAATAATTATTTTTTGTTTACCTTCATATTCTTATAGATATGCCGCCAAAGTGTGAGAATGGTCAGGAGGAGACTCTGCAGCCTCTTACAACAATGTCAGAGATTGATCCGTCTTGACTTTCCGCTTGCTTCTGACATGGCTAGCATGTTGGGTCATAGCAGCGTACCCAGAGAAAGGTGCAGGGCTTCCCTTACTTGCATGCTGGGTGGAACTGTGACTCCTGTGTTCACCCTGATTCCCCATAAAGGCTGTCTGAGGAGCTTAAGTCAGAAAGGAATGCTTAGTGCAGAGATGCGATGTGGTTAACCATTGTTACCATTGGTATTGTTACCATTTTGTGTTTTCCTGCTTCGTTGGAGAGAAAGGTGGCCGGCAGACAGAGAAAGGTGAACTGAGGGCTCTGTCGGATTTGTTTGCTGTTAAACAGAATTTACCCCCCACCCCGCTGCTGTCTAGCCTGAAGGACAACATGGAGCCCTGACCAAACACTGTTGCCATTTCTCCCCCCCCCCCATTTTGAAATATAATAATTATTATTTTTATGTCAGAAACACTGCAATGCTTTGTGACCCAACTTTGAAACCACTTGCAGCTAGTACGGCACAGTACTTCTTAATCTCATTTTGAGGTGGAACTAGGTGTTACGTTTAGCTCCATGATCACTTTTAAAGATCCCCTCCCTTTCCAGGAGGGTAGTCATGCTGGTCTTCCGTAGAAGAGGTAGATTCGGGTTCAGTAGCACCTTAGAGACCAAAAAGATTTTGTCCGCGGATGCGTAAATAATGAGAGCTGACACCAGAGCTGGGATAATAAAAGGGCCAACTTTATTTAATCGTTCAAGAGGGATCTGCAGCGCACAAAACCAAAACATCCCCAATAACTGACTGCAGTGCGGGCCATTGCAGGGATGCTGAAGAGTCAGGCCTCCTCTTGCTTTTGCATCTCCGTTCTAAGGGCGAGACCCACCCTGGCTCTGAGCTCTGAGCTGTCACATGTGGTACGGCTCCTGCTCTTCCTTGCCAAGCCTTTTTAGTGCTCGAGGGAGGTGTGCGGCGTCCAATCCACCCGAGCCGCGAGGTCTATAGGTAAAGGATAGCAGCACCCCTCAAGGAGTTCCTGTCCCAGGTCCCTGCCAGGCACCGAGGCCCCAGTCCTGATTTGAGGGTTACTCCTTCATATTCCCAAGTGATGCCTCAGGGTGCTCACCGGAGTTGTCACATGAACCATGAAGCCACCTTTTTCCCGCACTGCTCCCGCATGCTACCTATCACTTTCAGAGCAGGGTAGGCGAAAAAAACCCTTCGGCTAGTTGCCAATGGTGCCTGGGGGGTAGAAAATTCCTACCCGGCCCCCAGATGGGCGACCAGCTTGCGCCTACTCTGAAACAAGGAGAGGGAGGGTGGGATGTCTGCTCTGTCCGCTTCAAAAGAGGGATGAAATTACCACCCCGGCACTATTAAGCCCTTTCCCCCAGGCCCGCCCTCTTCCCCACGTCAGGCCAAAAGATGCAAGAGGACTGGCTCTCTTTTCGCGCCCGCAGCCAAATGCGCCCCTCCCCTCACTTCTTTGAATGTGGGGAGGGGGCGGTCTTTGGGGTTTTAAGATGTGAAGAGTTAACGCTCCCTTCGTTAGATACTTTTAAGATACTTGTATCTAATGAAGGGAGCTTTGACTCTTGAAAGTTTATAACCCCGAAAACCTTGTCAGTCTCTGAGGTGCTACTGAAGTTGAATCTAGTAGCTCTTTCCAAATGCGGCTGCGAGTGCTGCTTTTCCAAGGGTTTAAACAGTCCAGGAAGAGAGATCTCTTTTTATCCCTTTGTTCCGCTGTTTTCACACTGGAAAATGCTACCTTGAAACATTTTACCCCACTGAGAACTTGTGGATGTTGGATGTAATTCTACCTTTTGCCTCCATGGACTTTTATGCATGGCTGTTTCACTCGCCGTCACCCTTCGGATGACTTCGGGTCTTTGTGTTGATTATGCATGCCGTTTCCGACCGTCAGATGTTTCCTCCCTCTCCCAGTGCATTTCTCCACATTTTGCCCACATGTTTGGAGACCTGTTTTATCTCGAATTTGAAAATGTGGACAAAATGTGGGGGAAGGCAGGGGGAGAGCGAGGCAACCTCTAATGGTTAGAAATGGCATGCACAATCACCACGAAGACCGGAAATCATCAGAGGGTTGACGGCAAGTGAAACAGCCAAGCATAAAATACCTAGGTAGTTTTTGGCGAATGATTCTCTCTCGGCATTATGGGGATAATAATACCACTCTGCTTTATAGAGCTTTTATATGAATGGTTGGGAGAATATATTTGAAGTGCCGGAATTGTTCCACAAATGCTTGTTTATTTTTCAAGGGTTCCTCACCCCCCCCCCCCATTGTCCTTATGTATCAGTGTTCAGATAGACAGCTTTCAAACGGAATTAGATTTGTGGAGGAGAGGTCTATCAGTTGCTACTAGCCCTGGGGACTAAAGGGAACCCCATGTTCAGCGACATTAACCACTGCCCTTTTTGCATTAAGATGCAAATTGGATTATGTGGGAAGGGGAAAGTATAGCAAAGACCACAGTCTTAGGTAATTTTTTTTAAAAATGCAAAATTCTCTACTTTGGAGTGTAGCACCCACCCTGGTCAAACTACTACATCATTTGCTGTTTCTTCTAGCAAGTTTTGGATCAGGGTCCCCCCCTTCCATTATTTCTCATCCACCATTTCTCAAAAACCCTTAAAGGCAGTATGCATGAGTCAGGCGAGGGACCATTGCACAAAGCATACAGTTGTATGCAGAAGGGCCAAGATATGTCAGTATTTACAATATGGGAAGGGGGAGATTCTCAAATGTCAGGTCTAGGAAATTCCCTGGAAATCCACTGCCAGACAGAGAAGACAATATTGACCTAAATAGACCACTGGTCTGACTTAGCATGTGATTTTAGTGTTTTCTCATAGGAACTGTCCATGGTAGTTGCTTTGAGGACCTTATTTAGTGGAAAGAAATCTGGGAATCCCATTGTTATTGCATTCTTTAAATTATAAAGTATCTCTAAGAGCTTGACGGTAATTTCAGCCACCGAGTTAATGTGTTTTTGTTTGTTTAGCCTCTGTCTTTATAAGTTGATACCCACCTCAGGCCAAACCCAGCCCATCAGCCTCGTCTTGCCGCATGCCGGTCATCCTTTTCTTTGGCTGTCTCAGGAAGCCAGAGAAAGGGGGAAATTAATGGAACCACTGGTCTCCATACAGCTTGGAGCTGCTGCCCCATAGGAAACCAGAGTTTTCCAGCTGTCTATGGGGCTCCATGTTGGAAGCAAAGGAAGATGCAGGGTCTCTTTGCAGCCAGCACACCTGAACTGGGAGGACGGACGGACAGTAGAAGCAGCCAGGTGGACAGGCCGATTCCTTGTGTCTGCTTTCCTCTTGTCTGGTCTGCTTTCCCTTTGTTGCCTTAGAATAATAGAATCATAGAGCTGGAAGGGACCACTAGGGTCATCTAGTCCAATGCAGGAAATTCACAGCTGCCTCCTCCCCACACCCCCAGTGACCCTCTACTTCTTGACTGCTGATCTCGGGCATGTCCTTTCTTCCAGCTGCTCCTCCTCCTCTCTCTCTCTGTGCTCTCTCTGTCTCTGCTAGTCAGAATGCCTTTCATGGAATCATAGTGTTGCAAGTGGCCATACAGGCCATCTAGTCCAGCCCCCTGCTCGTTGCAGGATCAGCCTAGAGCATCCCTGACAAGTGTTTGTCCAGCCTCTGCTTGAATACTGACTGTGAGGGGGAGCTCACCACCTCTCTAGGGAGCTGATTCCACTGTTGAGCAACACTTACTATAACCCCCCCCCCCCCCAATATCCAGCCGGTACCTTTCCGCTCTCAATTTAAACCCATTACTGCGAGTTCTATCCTCTGCTGCCAACAAGAACAGCTCCCTGCCCTCCTCTGAGGGATGGCCTTCAAATCCTTCAAGAGAGCAATCATGCCCCCCTTCAACCTCCTCTTCTCCAGACTAAACATTCCCAACTCCCTCAGCCTTTCCTCGTAGGGCTTGTTCTCCAGGCCCTGGATCATCCTCTTCACTCCCCTCTGCACCCACTCGATTCTGTCCGCATCCTTTTCGAACTTTCTCACCCTTCCTATCACAGTGGGGATTTTTTTCCCTTTTATCAATGAAAACAACCCCTTTCTCTCTTAAAGCAACACGCCTCCTGTGGACCTTTTCCAGGGGCAGCCTCCCTTCCTTCCGCATAGCCAAAGGGGGCACTCCAAAGGATGCTTTTTGCTTGGTGTGTGCGGGAGCTGATGCAGCTTTATGGGCTTGAACTGTGTGCCCTGCTCCTTTGTCTCCAGCTTCCCTTTTAAATCATAGACAATGATCCAAAAAATGCCCCAAAGATTCTGATGCTGTCTCCTTCCTAGGAGTGGCTGGCTCTGGGACTTCTTATTGCCCATGTGAGTGGATAACTGCAAAAACAGTGTCATTTCCATGGAGCGACAAGACCTGAGGTCTTCCATCCAGAATACATGCTGCAGTCGCTGCAGGGTGCCTGTCAGAAATGCCCTCCCCATGGTGACTGATGTCCCCTTCCCTGGGGCCTTTAGCAAATAAAGCACTTACTACACGGGGCTCTGTTTGTAGTGGTTGCTGGAGGGGTTATGGAGGCTCCCGATGGAATAGCGGAGCTCCCCACAGTTGGCGCTTCTGCGTTACACCTACGAGGGAGGTTGCTCTCTGCAGGGAAGCCATTTTCAAGAATATTCCCATGGCAACTGCACCGTCTGTTCCCCGGTATTGTGATTTCAGACGTGTGTAGCTGCACAAATTGCTAACCCCTGAGATGTAACATCAGCACATAGCCCAGATAATGAAGTAGGCTGCAGTTTATAAAAGCATATGCCACAGTATGTTTATTTGTCTCTGCGGGGCTGTAGTCTCTGGCTTTTGTAGCTCTCGCGAGTGATCAGAGCAAAACTAAAGTGAAACCTCTGAGTATCTCAGGAATCAGCTTGACCTGGTCAACGGTGTTTGAAGATAGCACACCTCATGGGAGATGTGGCCCCTGGCCATAGTGTCCTGGCCAATATTCCTTGGGTGATGTCTTTAAGTAAGACATTTGAAGGTCTCAGGTTTCAGTGGTCAAGCTGTCACGAGCCTGAATTCCTGTAAGCTTTTACAGTAACCAAGTTTCCCCAGAGAATTCCTGTTATATAAAGCCAGGGTTTGAGTAATAGAGGTAGACTACAAACACCACCATGTACTGTGACAAAGGCCTTTAATGTTTGGCTGTTTCCTCCGCAGTCACCCCTCCAATGTCGTGTCTTTGTTTGGATTATGCATGCCATTTCTGACTGTCAGAGGTCACCTTGCTCTCCCCCTGCCTTTCCCCACATTTTGCTTGTGCTTTAAGAGGCCTGTTTTATCTCGGATTTGAAAATGTGGGCAAAATGTGGGGAAAGGCAGGGGGAGAGCAAGGAAACGGCATGCATAATCAGAACAAAGACCTTACGTCATTGGAGGGGTGACAGCAAGTAAAACAGCCATGCATAAAAGACCGTAGACTAAAAACACCGCTATATACTGTGACTATGACTGAAATAAGTCTGGAATTGAAGAGAAGCAACTGATACTAGTCTAGTAGGTCAAACAAAAGAAGATAAAATCTTTTTGAAAATTGATTTCAGGAAATAGATTCAAAAGAGTTTCTTCCTATCCCCAATCTCTGTGTGATTTGGGGACCCCTATATCTTTGAGCTGTTAAAGCCATTTTTAGCAAAGCAGATGCTTTCAGAATTGTGCAGTAACCGGTACCTATTTATGGGGTAATGAACACAAGTTGCAGAACTGCTCCCGTCGTTTGCACTGTTTGATTCTTTTAAATAATTCACCGCACAGTTTCTGACATTTTACCATAGTGGTTATATTGTTTCTGTCTTGGAATTGGTGATTAATCTGTGCCAGGATACTGAATAATGCTGACAATAGTTATATGTTATCAGGAAGGGAGGTGTGCTTTAACAGACTGCCACCATGATCCACAGTTATCATCACAACAATCTTCATCAGTTCAGTGATAGCTACTGTTCAGAAGAAGAAGAAGACTTGGTTTTTACATGCCAGCTTTCTCTACCACTTAAGCGAGAATCAAACTGGCTTACAACCGCCTTCCCTTGCCCTCCCCACAACAGACACCCTGTGAGGTAGGTGAGGCTGAGAGAGTTCAGAGAGAACTGTGACTAGCACAAGGTCACCCATCAGGCTTCATGTGGTGGAGTGGGGAAACAAATCCAGTTCACCAGATTAGCAACCACCTCTCATGTGGAGGAGTAAAGAATCAAACCCGGTTCTCCAGATTAGAGTCCACTGCTCCAAACCACTGCTCTTAACCACTATACCACGCTGGCCATCAGCGCATCTCTTGCTCAAGTGGTCTTCTAGGAGACAGATGAGTCAGCTGCAAGAGAGTTAGCTACAGTTTGAAAATTAAGTTTCAAAGATGTCTGTCTGTCCATAAAGGCGAGGGAGGGGGGAAATTTACCAAAACCATTCCCCAAAATTAAATGAAAAACAAAGTTTTGGGGGTTTTCCAGTTCAGAAAAAAAGATTATTACTGAGGTGTATGGTGTTGAGTAGAGATTGAGAAGAGAGGGAGATTTTTCTTCCCATACTTGGAATCACCTGCTACAGTTCATTGTCAGTAACATCAGGATAGAGAGATGAGTGGATTTCCCGAGTTTTGTTTCTTTAATTGTTGTGGATGCTCACTCTGCCCCTTTATTCCAGTCTTGACTTGCTTCAATTAGGAGATCTTCTAAAATTGATTCTGAAACTGGAACAAATGTAGTTTGCCACATCTTTCAATTCCTGCTGTTTGTTTGCAACTGTTTTCTCTTCTGTGTTACCAGTATTCATGTGCAAATAGATACAACAATGCGAAAGGCAATCTTGATCTGATAGTATTTAGGACTGTGTTAAAATTCTTTCGGTGAACAGAGTTCACCCCAAATCTGCACATACGCATTAGAAATTGGAAGGAATATAGAAAGTATTGAAAGTAGCAGGAAACTGCACATGTTCAGTATTTTTAAAAAAGGGATACCTAATATGTTAGCTCCCCTTCAGAACGAAGACCCAGTAAATCAATACATTTAGATCAGTGGTTCCCAACCTTTTTTTGACCAGGGACCACTAGAACATTTTTGTTCAGTGCAGGGACCCCAAGGTTCAAAATAAAAATTCAGAGAATTTGAAAATAAACTTTAATCATAACTGTGAGTTAAACATTAAACTTAGAATAATATTTGAATATATATATTTTATAATAGAGAACTTTTAATTGAAAATATTAATTTATTATGGGTTTATAACTTTGTTTCGCGGACCTTAATTTAGTTCTCGCGGACCCCTGGGGGTCCACGGACCCCTGGTTGGGAACCAGTGATTTAGATGAAAAGAACTTCACATGTATGCCCTGTTCAGGATGAAACAAAATATTTCTTCATATAATACATAACTAAATTAGATAATTTGCTACCACAAGATGTCACGGTGGCCACAAAATGGCTTTAAAGAAAGTCTTAGACAATGCAGCTTTTAGCAAGGGTAGTTAAGTTTTCACAGGTAGTTTACTGGCAATCTTCAAGCTGCAGCTGAGAGTCAGTGTGGTGTAGTGGTTAGGAGTGGTGGACAACAGAGTTTGATTCCCCACTCCTCCACATGAAGCCAACTGGGTGACCTTGGGCTAGTCACAGTTCTCTTAGAGCTCTCTCAGCCCCACCTACCTCACAGGGTGTCTGCTGTGGGGAGGGGAAGGGAAGAGAAGGTGATTGTAAGCCGGTTTGATTCTCCTTAAATGGTGGAGAAAGTCAGCATATAACAACTCTTCTTCTTCAAACACTTGTCAGGGATGTTTTCGGCTGATTCCGCATTGAGCAAGGGTTGGACTAGATGGCCTGGCTTCCAGCTCTATGATTCTATTACAGGAATGCTGTCACTGGTTCTCTGCTTGTGAGGTCCCTCAGACCTCTGGCTGGTATCAGACACAAAATGTTGGTGTGCATGGACCTCGATTGTATCCAGTTACACAATTCTAATTCTCTGGCACAAAGTCTAGGATTAGCGCATAAAATGACTAGTAGCTCTAAGTAGTCTTATCTTTTTTTGGCACCTCTTTGAGGCCCATCCTTCTTGCTTGGTTGCTTTGATCATCTTGAGTGCTGCTCTGTTTTCTTCTCTTTGCCTGGTTAGAGATGCCTGCCCAGCCCAGATGTGGGGCCCAGATGACCACACCTGTTCAGAAGCAGAGGCACACTTCTGTTGGCAGTAGTGGTGGCTGCGCTTCCAGATATCTGTTCCCCATGGCAGATTTTTCTTGGTGGATCTGATGGAACTGTTTGGAGCTTCAAGTGGAATTAGGGTTGCCAGCTTTGGTTTGGAAAATACTTGGATATTTTTGGGGTGGAGCCTCAGGAGGGCAGGGTTTGGGGAGGGGAGGGACTTCAGTGCCGTAAAGTCCAATTGCCAAAGCAGCCATTTTTTCCAAGTGAACTGATCTCTATTGGCTGGAGATCAGTTGTAATAACAGGAGATCTGGAGGCTGGCAACCTTAAGTGGAATGGTTTGTGAATTGCCTGTCTCTGCGGTATTTTAATGCTTCACCTTACAACTTTGGCAGGTAGGGTTGAAAAGTAATGAGGAGAGAAGGAGAATTTAAGCAATCATTTTCAACCATCAGAACAGGGTTTGGTTCTCTTGGCGTCTAATGCTGTGTTGAAGGTTCAGATCACGGCTTTGTTTACCCTTGACTATTAACTGGCTGAGAAGAAGAAAGAAAATATAGATGAAGAATGAATCTCAGTCTTAAATAGCTGGGAGATTGTTTTCTCCAGCAGCCCTACTATTAAAGCTGGCCCATCAACTCTTGAGCAGCAGGCTTTTGAGAAATCAGCTTTAAGAGGACGGCTAAAGTTAGATAAAGGGATTTGTTGCTTAAGCCAGTACTAATGAGCACTTAAGTGAGATGAGCCTGTTTTGTCAATCATTCTCGGCTGTCACAATGTGGCGTAGTAATTAAGGATCTATTTATATTTTAGTTATTGCCCTAAATGTTATAACTGAGATTTGGAGAAGGACTTCTTAACTGGCACCTTGGATAGTCACAGCATTGCTATTGTCTGATCTCTTAACACTGCTGCCATTATTTATTGACTTCATTTGTCCTTCTCCTTTCTCCCCCAGTCAGACCTAAAGTGGCTTCTGTTGTCCTCTTCTCCTCCATTTTACCCTTTCAACAACTCTGTGAGCAGGGTTGCCAACTTCCAGGTACTAGCTGGAGATCTCCTGCTATTACAACTGATCTCCAGCCGATAGAGATCAGTTCCCCTGGAGAAAATGGCCACTTTGGCAATTGAACTCCATGGCATTGAAGTCCCTCCCCTCCCCAAACCCTGCCCTCATCAGGGTCTGCGAAAATTCCTCCCCACGGTGGTGAAGAGGGACCTAGCAACCCTAGTGCCCAGCTTTCATATGGAAATGGCAGCAGATGGCAAGAGACAATTTTGTTGCAGAGGTGAACAGCTTGCCTGAATGGTTTCTTAAGAAGCTGTGGCTCCTCTCAAGGAAGGAATAAGAATGGGGACACAGATGTGGCTTGGGGGTTATTCCTAAGTTAAAGGCAGAGGAAGGGAAAGGCAAGAGAGGAATCCCTTGTGGCTCTCCCTGAACTAAAAGGAGAGTCAGGAATGGAGGAGAAGGTACATAATGGACAGGGTTGCCACCGGCAGGAGGTTTTGATTCCCCGGATGTAGTGATGGCTGCCAACTTGGAAGGCTTTAAGAGGGGACTGGACATGTACATGGAGGAGAGGGCTATTCATGGCTAGTAGTCAAAATGGATACTAGTCGTGATGCATACCCATTATCTCCAGTATCAGAGGAGCATGCTCATTATATGAGGTGCTATGGAACACAGGTGGGATGGTGCTGCAATCATCTTGTTTGTGGGCTTCCTAGAGGCACCTTTTTGGCCACTGTGTGGACAGACAGCTGGACTTGATGTCCCTTGGTCTGATCCAGCATGGCTTTCTTATGTTCTTATGATGCATACCTATTCTCTCCAGTCTCAAAGGAGCAGGCCTACTATATTAGGTGCTGTGGAACACAGGCAGGAGACAGTTGCTGCAGTTGTGTGAACTGACTGCTGTGTGAACAGACTGCTGGACTTGATAGGCCTTGGTCTGATCCAGCAGATGTTCGTATGTTCTTATGTTAAACAGGTTACGTGTCAAAACCTATGAGGCTGCCTCTCAAATAATGTTCTATTTTTTTGTGTGGCTGTGTTTCCTGAGATGATGAGAGCTTTGGCTTTCCTTTACATAAAAAAAGGTAAAGGTCCCCTGTGCAAGCACCGGGTCATTCCTGACCCATGGGGAGACGTCACATCCTGACGTTTTCTAGGCAGACTTTGTTTGCGGGGTGGTTTGCCAGTGCCTTCCCCAGTCATCTTCCCTTTACCCCCAGCAAGCTGGGTACTCATTTGACCGACCTCGGAAGGATGGCAGGCTGAGTCGACCTTGAGCCGGCTACCTGAAACCGACTTCCGTCGGGATCGAACTCAGGTCATGAGCAGAGCTTTTGACTGCAGTACTGCAGCTTAACACTCTGCGCCACGGGGCTCCTTTTCCTTTACATAACACAAATGCAATTAATTCTGGGGGTGGGGGAACACCTTTGAAGTGTGGTTGCATTGTGATTAAAGAATGCTGTGAGCATTATGGTTGGCAGGGGGTAGTAACAGAAGAGTTTTGGCCCTTTTATCCTTTGTATTCATGTAACCAAGGAATTGTCCTGAAACTGTGTTTGAAATTGCCTGCAAAAATTTTTTTCTTTAACAACTTGATTCCGGAAACGTGCAGGAAGTCAACAAATTTATGCTAGGCATGTTGTGACCATGTATTGTATATGAAGAAGAAAAAAAGGAGAGTTGGTTTTTATAAGCCAACTTTCTCTGCCTTTTAAGGATAATCAAATCAGCTTACAATCTCCTTCCCTTTCTCTCCCCACAATAGACACCCTGTGAGGTAGGTGAGGCTGAGAGAGCTCGAAGAGAGCTGTGACTAGCCCAAGGTCACCCAGCTGGCTTCATGTGGAGGAGTGGGGAAACCAACCTGGGACTTCAGATTAGAGTCCACCACTCCAAACCACTGCTCTTAACCACTACACCATGCTAGCTCTCTATATGCCTAAGGCTTGTTATATGGACACCTGTATGTGAACCAGGCCTGCCTAGAGTCATCCATACCAACGTATATTCACGATTTAGTAGGGGACAATTTGATGAAATTGCTCCCCCTTGTTGAGATAACTTTTTCATTGCTCTCAAGTCACAGCTGACTTATGGCAACCCTGTAGGGCAGGGGTGGAGAACCTTTTTTCCCGCCAAGGGCCATTTGGATATTTATAACATCATTCGCGGGCCATACAAAATTATCAACTTAAAAATTAGCCGACCAAGCCCAAGCAGGCAGCTGCCCCAGATGACCCCCCCTTGCGCGGACAAGCAGGCAGGCATCCAACCGGTGGTGTACTCGCCCACCTGGTGGCACAGGATGGTCTGTTGTACCAGCTGGGTGTAGCCATCCAGTTGCTCCTGCTCCGCATGGTCGGGGCCGGATTCTACAGCCGGCTCCTGCTACCTCCTCCTGCAGGGGTGAAATGAGGACTCACTGGTTAAGAACTCCCCCCCCCCCGCATTCTGGCCCTGCCACCTTTAACCCCTCCATTGTCACCACTTCCTCTCCCAGCCCTCTTGTAGTACAGAGGGAATACGTTTCTCCACAGCACGGGTGGGAAAGGGTTAACACAGTTTCTTGGGCGGTCCTAGCAGCTCCATAGCGAATGACTCTTCTGCAAGTTGGAAAAAAGGTTCATTTTCTCAGCAAAACAAACTCACATCCGCCTTGAATATAGGCTATTCCTGTCCGCAGGAGGGGGCGGATCACCAGTCCTAGATCCTTCTGAGCTAGAGATCTGCCAGGTCCCACGAAGGGTCAGACCAAATGATTTTGCGGGCCTTAAAGGGCCCCCAGGCCTGACATTCCCCACCCCTGCTGTAGGGTTTTCAGGGCAAGAGTCATTCAGAGGTTTGCCATTGCCTGCCTCTGCATCATGCCTCTGGTATTCCCATCCAAATACTTGCCAGGGTTGAGGCTGAGAGTTTGTGACTGGGCCAAGGTCACACAGCAGGTTTCCATGGCAGAGTGGGGATTCGAACCTGGGTTTCGCAGATCCTCGTCCGACACCTTAACCACTATACCACACTGGCTCACTTAAGATAACTTATGTGTTTTAAGTCTTTGGGATTGTGTGGTTGGATATAGGCGCTTGATTCTTAACTTCGCACCCTGGTGCCTACATACCTGAAAGTCTGTCTCCCTGTGTGAACCTATGGTTCAGCAACAACCCTCAAAACATCAAAATTCAGGTTGTCTATGAAACCTTTTCTTGGAAAAGTTCTACTCTGTATTTCAGATGCAGCCTGTTGACATCAAAGTGCTTGTTTGGCTCTGGTAGCAGTTCCTGTGGATGTTTTTTACAATGTGCTGCGCTTACACTTGGATGTTTTTTCCTCCTCTCTCTTTCCAGTTTTGCCTTTGCAAATTGATGTCTTATTCTCAGCCAATTTCTGGATCCTTGCTTTACCCCAGAAAACATGTTTCCCCTTTCCTGAAATATCTTTAGTATATATTTTCCTGAGTGTCTTTCCTGTGTACCTTTTCTGCCATCTACTGTGAATGTATTCATTCAATTTATTTATTCTGAAACTCATCTGGTTCAGAAGCTCTTGATGAGATCTGAAACACTAGTACACTCTGTAGATGAGTTTGAGCCCAGTTGAGAGACTGTGGTCTGGCCAAAGACTGCAATCCTGGGCATACTTACCTGGAAACCCACTGAAGCTAGTGTAGCTTATTTCAAAGTAGACATTCACAGGCATGAGTTGAATGCCCTATTTGATCCAGTAGTATTTGTTCGTCGTGATTAATGCTTTGTTAATTTTAATAGGGTTTAACTTCTTTTCATTCTTTTCTTTTTCCTGCTTTTTGCAAATCCCTTCTAAATGAAGTTCATTTAGGTTTCTAGCATTCATATTTGCGTGCATGTGCATGTACACACGCACACACACACACATCATTTGATCAAAAGTAAACAACATTTAGAAATGGCAATGTGACAGCCTTGTGGGATATATTTGACTGCCAGGGCGGGGATTATCCACTTTTTGCATTCATCTGCAGATCTGAAAGAGTACATAGAGCATAAGGCACATGTAGACAGTGAACAAAATTTGGAGACATGCTGTTTTTAACAGCTGGTGAAAAATGATGTGTTGGTTTATCCTAATGGATATCCTCCATGTGTTGAAAACACAAGTTCTGATTTTAGATTTCAGCCTTGGGCAGCTCACTCCTAGATTCAATTTTTCATTGGAAAATTTTAGCTGTGGAAAACAAAATACCAGCCTGAAGCTTGCAGTGGGTATCCCACTCTTCTTCTATGGAAGATGGCTCAGTGGTAGTGTATGTTGTTGCCTCTTTTGAGGGGGGAGGGGAGATACAGGTGTTTTTTGACAGTTTATTGGGATATTTTTTTCCCCTGTGCAGTCTGAGCTAGTGTTTTCAAGGCAGATTCTATAAAAAATAATTTAATGCCTTCATCGCTTTAAGAGCCAGCATGGTATGGAGGTTAGAGTGTCAGACTAGGAGCCAGGAGGCCCGGATTTGACTCTTCTGTTTGCCCTCAAAATCCATTGGGTGACCTGGGGCAATTCACTCTCAGACTAATCTATGCCAGAGGGCTTCTATTGGAATGATAAAATGTAGGAGTGGTAAACAATGTTGTTAGCTGCTTTGGATTCCCATTTTTTGTGGGGAGGAACAGACTATCAATGTCTACATAAATAAACAATGACAGGGAATTCTTGCATTCTGAACATTATTCAGCAGGTTTGTAGAGCACAACTTGGCATTTGCTCTCTGATGCAGCTCAAGATCAGGAATTAATCTGATCATTCACAAAAGAGTTTGCTGGTTCATAGAAGTAAGTCTAGACTTGAAAGTGTTGTATGACACCTAGCAAACATTATAATGGGAAAATACAGCAGCAGAAAGTATCTCCTAACTTACTCGAAACAAAAATCAAGTTAACATTGAAACAGAGCTGAATGAATTCCTCTGTATGAAAAAAAAAAGATGTGTCTTTGCTTTGGGGAGAATCAAAAGACTATCAAGAACAGTTTCATGCATAATGACATTGACTACAAAGGCAAAAGGTCTAAATCTCAAGTTTTATCAGGAGCCGCACCTTTGCAGGAGTATTTCCCGTGTGGCCAGATCCAGGTTAAATTTTTCAGTGGCAGAACTTTTCTGCCTCCCCCATGAATCCATATCACTGTTGTTCTGTTGGAGTTTGTTTTGTGGGACAGGTATGTGCTAGAAACAGACTATCCAGCAAATAGTGAAAAGTGTATTACCTGCTTGCAATACTGCATATGACATTCATGCAGTGCAGTGCCCACGTTATAAATAAATAAAAATAAACAAACCCACACAGGGAAAACAAGTGGGGAACTTAATGAGAAGAATTAATAAACACTGAACTTGTCTCTTCCCTGATGAAGACAATGTACCAGTGCTGAAGCATTTTTGGGAAGACAATACACAGCTTAACAAGTTGCCTATTTTGCACCTTGCAACCAGTGAATGCTGTTTAGTGAATGCATTTATTTAACAGTGGAGGCTCAGTGGATTTTGAGAAGGCATAACATTAACACCTGAAACACTTAATGAGTTTGAATGTCCTTCCTTGTTAAAATTAGGATCCTTGTTGCTAATTAGGATCAGGTGTTCCTCATAGTAAGGAAAAAGGAAGGTAGTGCATATATATTGTCTGCTCTCGGACTCCATGGTGTCTTTTTGCTCTACGTTTTCTGAGAAGGACAAGGTGCATTTTGTCTTGGATGGGGAAGATCCCTTTAGTGAGCCTCTCCCACCCCAGAGGTTAAGTTTTGAGTTCTACTCGTTGGGTGCCCTGTCCTGAATGGGCTATCAGTTCTCAGAAATTAATCTGGGTGAGTCCTGGTTAGTACTTCGATGTGAGACCACCAAAGAAGTCCAGGTTGCAATGTAGGCAATAGCAAACCACCCCCATTCATCTCATGTCTCGAAAACCCTAAGGGCTCTCCATAAGTTGGCTGTGACCTGACCGCACTTTCCACCACCACTACTCGAATACTATTGGTTTGGCTTAAAATTATCACGAGGGAAAGATTTAAAATGGTCTTTGTTATAAGGGTGTTGATAACTTTTCTTATAAATGTTTACATTCCAGTGTGGCTTAGTGGTTGAGAGTGGCAGACTCTGATCTGGAGAACCCGGTTTGATTCCCCACTCCTCCACATGAAGCCTGCTGGGTGATCTTGGGCTAGTCACAGTTCTCTCTGAACTCTCTCAACCCCACCTACCTCACAAGGTGTCCGTTGTGGGGAGATGAAGGGAAGGCCACTTCGAGACTGTTTAAAGGTAGAGAAACATGGGATATAAAAGCCAACTCTTCGTCTTCTTCTTTCTTTTTCTTTTTTTCTCCTTTTCCCTTCTTCTTAAATATAGAGTTCTCTTTCAATGCTTTCTTTGGGATTGACCATTTCATGGATTGAACACAGAATATAATTTGTAAAAGGCTAATTTTGTGCTACGGAAGGCAGCAGGGTATAGCCCAATCTCGTCAGATCTTGGAAACTAAGCAGGGTCAGTACTTGGAAGGGAGACCTCCAAAGAAGACTCTGCAGAGGAAGGCAACGGCAAACCACCTCTGTTTCTCACTTGCCTTGAAAGTGCCTTGCTTGGGGTTGCCATAAATTGGCTGTGACTTGATGGCACCTTACACACACCCCATTTTGTGCTATTTTATAAGTCTCACATTTGAAACACAACTGGGCGTGTTTCCTGTACTTATACTGTGATTTTAAAAGTGTGTGTGTGTATAGGCATTTTTTATGTGTGTGTATAATGCACATACAGAACTCTTTAGAGTCTACTTGTAGAATGATTGACAGGATTTTTATTCATTTCATTATGTTTTATTGGGTTTGCTGATACTGTCTGACTCACATAAGGATCGGTGGTATAATATAATTGTGTTGATGAAATATTATTTTATAGACTCTTCCCTGAGGAAGATGATCAGCCCGAAACAGAGGGCATCAAATTACATAACTGACAATAACCATGGTCCATGTCTCTGTCAGTCACTGAACAGCTCTTCTGTTTGTTTCCCCCCCAGGGCTTTCTGTCATGCACGTATGTATTCTGTGTGTGTCATGTAGGACCATCAACTCTGGTCCAAAACTGCAAACAGAAACAGAGCAGCCAACTCTAGAACTCAAAAGATGTACCCTTTTCCAAAGTTCAGCCATGTTTATTTCATTGTCTGAGATTTCTAAAGTTGAGTTTGCTTCTGTGTGTGTGTAAAGTGCCGTCAAGTCACAGCTGACTTATGGAGACCCCTTATGGGGTTTTCAAGGCAAGAGACTAACAGAGGTGGTTTTCCAGTGCCTTCCTCTGCATAGCAACCCTGGTATTCCTTGGTGGTCCCCCATCCAAATACTAACCAGGGCCGACCCTGCTTAGCTTCTGAGATCTGACGAGATCAGGCTAGCCTGGGCCATCCAGGTCAGGACTTCTTGCTTCTGTACCAGGCTTCAAATTCACCTCCTGGTAGTAGCTACGTTTGAGTGTCATTGTGGTTAGAAAGGTGGATGAGAGCAAATGCAATTTAATATAGTTAAATTGTGGAACTCACTGCCTGAGTAACCAAATGCCTCTTGATGTTACCAGGGCCCATGGGCCAAGATTGTTCTTGCCCTGGAGCAGCCGAGCACTATTAATTTGACCATGGAGGCAATCCCATGGCCAAGCCTAAGGGAAATCCCCTACCAATTTCAAAACAAATAAGCTAAGGGGCAGTACTTTTTTCTGCAGTACCGGAACATACCCTACCTCTCCAAAAGAACTCTGCTTATATAAGTGGAGGCAGCAGCAGAAGCCCTTTATCTAGAGGTGCTGTGAGGTCCTTCTTCCCTTTTGAAACCTCACAATTTTTTCTTCTTTTACCAATAACTGTGAGGGTTTTTTTAATATTTCTTAAACCCCACACCTTGTTACCTTTGTCTGTGTGAGGAGAGAGCTTCCCTTTCCTCCCCCCAGATGAAATTGAGAGGCTTAGAGGCTGTAGCTGATTTTATAATTATGAATATAAATTGAAGTTTATTATTTACAGAGAGGTAGATAGATTGATTGCATTTCTATTCATTTATCTATTTTTACAAACAATACTACGCCAATAAAGGTATTTGAATTTGACAATTTGATTGCTTTTCTTCAATAGAGGAACAAAGCTTAGTTGGTTAGGAACAGTTCAAATCGTAAATGGTTACAGGCACAGTACTTAGTTCTCAGTACACTCTCTTCAGGCTGTTCAGTAAATATATTCAGACTTTGTTCAGTATAGTCATTGCACTCCATATACTCAGTGTGGACTCAGTTTACCCTAGCACAAAGAACACCAGAGAGGGGAGGTTTATCCACAACCTGCTATTTTGCAGGCCCAGCCTCGCTGTTTTCTTAGGGACGAAAAGCCCCAGTTTAACGGCGTAGGGGAAACGGCTTAGGAAGAGGCGCCGCTGCACCTCTTCCCCACCGTTCCCCTACGTTGTCAGCTCAGGAATGGGCTGTTAGTGGCTGAAGAAAGGGTTTTCTCTCTCTACCACAATTCCCCCTTGTCACCACTCAGATTTGGTTTATACAAGCTAGGTAATATTTGAACACACAGGTTCTAAGAGTCTCTACACACAACCGCACAGTTCAGGAGCTCAGAGCTAGAAGATCAGGAACGTCTGTCTCCCTCCAAGAAGACTCCTGTCAGCTCACCAGACTCTGCCCACTGCCTGCTGGCATTGGCTGACCGAGTTCCTCAGTCTCAGAGTTTACATTGAACCCCGTATCCATCACAGGTGCTGTGGATCTCTGACAGGTTCTGTGGAAGGTTGCACTTATTGGACCATGAATGGCAAGAGACCACAAGATCCAGTGACCATAAGTCAGCATCCCTCAGGGAGTCCTGCAGCAGTGTGGTTTTTGGTACTGGGGCCTTGACAACATCATTCCTGTCTGTCAGGGCATGCAGACTTGGACATACATTGGAACTCCCTCAGAACAATGACCTGCCATATTCTGCACCCATACTGCAGTTGCCCTCCTGAGGCTGACCTGGTGGTGCCCAGAGGGGGAGCTCAATGGACCCATCCTCAAGTTCCATGATGAAGATTATGGGATTGAAAAAAAAATGATAAAAAATGGGTGCTTAAGGGTCTAGGGTTGCCAGGTCCTGCTTCACCAGTAGAGGGAGGTTTTGGGGGCGGAGCCTGATGAGGGTGTGGTTTGGGGGAGGGGAGGGACTTCAATGCCATAGAGTCCAATTGCCAAAGTGGCCATTTCCTCCAGGTGATCTGACCTCTGTCGGCTGGAGATCAGTTGAATTAGCAGGAGATCTCCTGCTACTACCTGGCAGTTGGCAACCCTACTTATCATGCCAGAAAAGTTACTACCTCCTCCAACTTTTGATTATACAATATAATCTGTTGGACTGTGAATCCTGTTTTTCTCTTATTTGAGCAACCAACAATTTGTCCAAAACACCTGTTTGAATCTTTTAATCTTTTATTGATAAAAGAAATGAAATAATTATACCTACACAAAATATGGATATAATTAGGGTCCCTAACATTATCAATATATATAAAAATTGATTATAATATTTTGAACAAGTCAGGTTTCAGCCTTTCGCCTGTTGTCTATTATCAAATAAGCCTGAAGACCCCAATATCTTACCAGTCAATGATTCTTCAACCTCTGCATCTTGAGATTCAATTCAAAGAAATCTGATTTGCTTTTCACAACCATGTATGTTTATAGATAAAATTGATGTATCTGATCATTCTCTAAAGTTGTTTCTCACAATCATGTGGCTACTTCTAAGTATCTGACTGGCTGTTGAAATAAGTGATATCAGCACAAACGCAAATGATTACTCAACAAATACTTATGAGCTCATTCTGAGATAGCAAGGGAGAAGGCCATAGCTGTCTCATGAAAAGTACCTACCGTATTCAGGTCTTGTGTCTGTAAAACAAAGAATGACATAACCAGCAGGTGTCTAATCTCCTATGCTGGGTATGAGATCATGACTACTGCTACACTAGCTCAGGTTCCATGACAAAGATCATGTGTGTGTGTGTAAAGTGCCTTCATGTTGCAGCCGACTTATGGCGACCCCTTTGGGGGGTTTTTCATGGCAAGAGACTAACAGAGATGGTTTGCCAGTGCCTTCCTCTGCACAGCAACCCTAGTATTCCTTGGTGGTCTCCCATCCAAATACTAACCAGGGCTGGCCCTGCTTAGCTTCTGAGATCTGATGAGATCAGGCTAGTCTGGGCCATCCAGGTCAGGGCATAAAGATCATAGGACTGGAAAAAAGGATTTTTAAAAAAACGGGTTCCAAGAGTTAGTGTGCTGACTATTTCTGGCATACAAGGTGAGGTAAGTTCTTTTAAGATTCCAGGTGAGGGATATTATGTCCATTGTCCACAGCTCCTCACACCCTTTCTTCATCCCTCAGCATACCCTGCCAACTAGAGCTGGCACTGCCACCAGTTCAGACAACTACCAGATGTTGTCAAAGGCTTTCGTGGTCAGAGTTCATTGGTTCTTGTAGGTTATCCAGGCTGTGTGACCGTGTTCTTGGTATTTTCTTTCCTGAACACCAGGAAAGAAAAAATGTCAGGAAAGAATGTCAGGAAAGAAAAAACGTCAGGAAAGAAAATACCAAGACCACGGTCACACAGCCCGGATAACCTACAAGAACCAATGAACTACCAGATGGTCCCGGACCAAGTTGGAACCACTGCCTTAAGGCTATTCCACTGTCTATGCTAGTCCAGCACCCTTTAGCAGTATTTAAGATGAAGTTGGGCCCCTTCTGTACCCCCCCAATTCATGCCTGTGTATAGACTCGAGGTATGGGGCCTGTTAAATTCAGGTGTATATTTTGGCTCAGTGGACCTCCATTCCACAGGTCATGGGGTTGCCATATCCTGGCTCCCAGGAGGTCCCCAGTGCACTCTACTTGCTACTCAGTGTCTTACTCATCAGAGCAAGGAGAGAACTGAGTGGGAGGTGCTGCCTGGTCCAACGCAAACATGTTTCATGCACCTGTGTTGGGTTGGGTGAGTAAAGTTAGTGCCAAAGTTCTCTTTGTTCTATATGGTTAGGATGGAGCCCCTGTGCATGGTTGCAATCACAGGGTGCCTGCACATATGACCCTTCAGAAACCTGTTACAGGTAAGCTATATTTTCTATGAATGGCTACCTGTCATTTCTCCAAATGGTAAGGGACAAATAGTGGCTACTTGTAGCCAATTCATATCGGGAAAACGGCACAGTCCTATTTCCCCACTAGCTCTGCCAGGTTCCTGGCAGGTACAGGGGGCAGCGATTGGCATCTGTGCACTATGATGTCATTTCCAGCATGATGCGAAAGCACTGGCATTGTACTGGGGGGTACAGGGGGCAGCGATTGGCATCTGTGCACTATGATGTCATTTCCAGCATGATGCGAAAGCACTGGCATTGTACTGGGGGGACGCTCTAGCACTTGCACCCAAAACTCTGGTTTCCATAGAGTTTTGGGGAAAGTTATAGAATGTCCCCCGTGCGGTTCTGGTGCATCCGCATTGCTCCAGATGTGATGTCATTGTACACGGATGCCGATCGCCCCCCCCCTTTTGGCCAGCCTGCTTCTGCCCACCGAAGGCAGAAGCAGGAATCTTCTGTTGGCAGGCAGAAGCAGGAATCATTGGTTGATTGCCCACCATTAGTGGGAACCTGGGAACCCAATTCCCCAAGTATCATGTTCTGAACTGGCCCTGCGCATGCATGGCAATGAAGCTCCAGGCATGGAAGTTTCCTTGCATGTCTGATCAAAAGTAACATGTGAATGAGCCCTGAGCAAAAGATGCTCTGAAAGCCCTGCCTTGATCCCTGTTGAACGGTCAGCCTGCTTCTCAGCTTCCTCAGTTGAATGTGCAAACTGATTGCTCATGCCAAGTATGTGGATTGGCTATGAGTTCTTTTTTTGTTGAACCAAATTAGAATTAAACACTCTTCCTTGCAGGTTGCTTTGCACACTATCAAATATTTGCTATTGTACAAACTTGAAATTAGAATATTAACAGACATTGGGTACTGTTTACTCTTTATGTTGGCTGTGCAAAAAGGGGGGAAATGGTAACTCTTTAATAATTAAAATATGTTTATCCTTGCAATGATTGAAATCACTTGTACTCATAACACAACCGGCAACACTCACTCTGCAGGTTAATAATGGTATATGGTGTTTTAATTGAAAAAAATAATAACTTGCAACTAAGCCTGTCTGCATCTGAATTAGAAAGATAATGTTGCTCCAACAACAACAAAAGTTAATACTGAATTTTGTGTTTCCAGGCAGGCAGGTCCTACACCGTCAGAATTGTTATATTACTGTTAGTTTTTCTTTAGCTACAACAGACAATGGCGTGCTTCATCTGGATCTAGCTGGAGCAATCCTTTGTGACCGATTCTTTGGGCAGGAGCAATTTGGGGGGGAATAATCAGAGCGCTGGATGGAGGCACACAAATCCCGTTATGTCTCTCCCCCCTTTTCTTTTGGCAGAAGCACCAATGCCAGAGTTTCACTGTTACCTAGTATGTGTTGGGAAATTATGTGCCTCTCCAGGGGTGGTTTTTCCCCCCTCCTTGTTAATTAGCAGAAAAAGATTGGGCTGGTGTTTGCTCTTTGCCCTGATGACGCCCGACAGAACTGTGCTTGGATGGAGTACAAACACCGCAACAGTGTGGCATTCCCCAGTGGGAATCCTTTTTTTCCGAAGCATGTATTTAGAAAGAGAGAAAAATTCATAACTCATGCTGAAACAGGAGCGTTTGGGATCCTGCATATTCCCTGCGACTTGCCTTCCTGGTATTGGCTTTTTTTGTTTTTCGCTTGTTATTGTTGTTTTCCCGGAGACCCTAACCGAGAGTGTCCAGGGAAGATGAGTTTCTTAAAACTTTGTTCCAGTGGGGATTGACTTTATTCTGTTATTCCCCTTCTTCTGTCACATTAGGTTGTTAAACAATGCACCGTGAAGGGCAGAGGTGTGATTACCATAAGATAATGGCACCCATGGGTGTGGGAGGTCTGTCAGTGATGACCTATTTCCTGCCGCAGCTGCTTTGTTACATTTCGGGATGGAGAAGTGTGTGTGTGTGTGTGTGCCAGGAACAAAGCTACGCTCTACTCTTTTCTAACTCTGCTGCCTCTCACAGCAACATGGCTTCCTTTCTTCCTCCTCAAAACACTTCAATAATTCTGACTTAGAAAAATCTCCTTTCCCATCAACAAACAGCATCTTGTCATCAGAGACCAAATTAACTGAGCTCCCTGATCCTGTTATGTTTAGGGTCTGCAGGAGATATTAATTGAAGTTTGGAGCACCCCTTTCCCCCGGAGATGAGTCATTGGGTCACTGCTTTTTTAGAAATAGCAGCCAACTTTCCTCTCTTTGCTCTCTTTCGTGATTGTTTCAGGTTTGGATTAGCGGCTTCCTTTATTTATTTTATTAAACACACAATGGTGAACGTTTCTTGTCGGAGGTGCCAAAAAATGTTGGGAGGATCCCGAGCCAAGCATCCTTCTATGATATTGTCGAAGGCTTTCACGGTCAGAGTTCATTGGTTCTTGTAGGTTATCCGGGCTGTGTAACCGTGGTCTTGGAATTTTCTTTCCTGACGTTTCGCCAGCAACTGTGGCAGGCATCTTCAGAGTAGTGTCTCTCAGTGTCAAGGGTGTAGGAAGAGTAATATATAGTCAGAAAGGGGTGGGGTTTGAGCTGAGTATTGTCCTGCAAAAGTAATGTGCTAATCATTGTCCTGTAAGTATCAAGATAATGTGCTAATGAGGATATGGTATGTTAATATGGAACCATTGTATCCTGAAGTGATCTGTTACTGTGTGTAATCCAAAGCTAATCTGCATGGCTATTGTTGAATGTTGTCTTTGTTAGTCTGGAGGTTTTTTAGAACAGGAAGCCAAGCCTTATTCATTCTTAAACTCTCCTCTTTTCTGTTAAAGTTGTGCTGATGTTTACGGTTACACAGCCCGGATAACCTACAAGAACCAATGAACTCTGACCGTGAAAGCCTTCGACAATATTTTGAACGCCTCTACGGGGAGGAAACATTTCAACATACCCGGAGATTGGAAACACTTCGGAACAAGAAAGCACATCTACTTTGTTCTTTAACTTTTCTACTGCGATGCAGAGACACAGGAACCATTCCATCTTTTCTCATAAGTAAAAGAATCCCTAAAACTTCACGAGCTAACTGCATTTATGACCATCTAGAACGGGTTCTCTTACGAGAGAGAATTCACACTACCCGCAGAGAACTTGCTGCCACAGACAAGGAGTTGTTTTCCTTACATATCAATACTAGCCACAAAATGAGAAGCCATGATTGGGACAAGATTGATAATCTCACCTACAAAAAAATGGAACAGGGGTTAACCAGCCATACTTCCAGACAGAAGCAAAAGTTTAACAAATTACAGGAAAGAAGACAGACCAGTCCAAAACTTGACAACAAACGGATTATCTTCAATCTGACAGACCGACAACTCTCACCTGAAGAAACGTCCATCTTAGCTAAGGGAGGAAACTTTGAAGTCACTCCCACCCAAATTCCAGTGGAAGACATCATTGCAAATGTAGAATCTGCCATTCGTAATCTACCTGAAGAAGATGCTGAGGAAATAAGAGGAGAGACAGCAAGAATTCTACGAAAAGCAAAGCCCCCTGCTAGCAATATAACACGCAAGGAGAGAAACGCCATCAAGACCCTCAATGCAGATCCAGAAATCATTATTCTACCAGGTGACAAAGGCAATGCCACAGTGATCATGAAAACAGAAGAATACAAAAAGAAGATTGAGGAACTTCTGGACCCTGCCACATACAAAAAACTAAAACGAGATCCAACTTGCAAAATTACCAGGAAAACTAGCATTCTGATCAAGAATTCCACTCTTCATCCCGACACACACAGAAAACTATGCAAGACAGAAACATAACCACCACGATTATATGGACTACCTAAAATTCATAAGGATTCCGTTCCACTCCGACCCATCGTGAGTGCCATAGGTTCCCCAACATATGAATTAGCTAGATATTTGACCACCCTCCTACAGGACCACATTGGAAAAACCACTTCTTACATCAAAGATTCAACTCACTTCATCAACAAAATCAGTCCGTTGAGACTCAATCCACAGGATATATTAATCAGTTTTGATATTGTATCCCTCTTTACCAAGGTTCCAGTAAAAGACACAATCTCATTGATTAACCAGATTTTTCCAGAAGATATAACAGCCTTATTTCACCATTGTTTGACAACAAGTTACTTCCTATGGGATCAAGAATTTTATGAACAGATTGATGGAGTAGCTATGGGAAGTCCACTCAGTCCAGTAATAGCAAACTTTTACATGGAATATTTTGAAAAGACAGCATTAGAATCAGCACCTTACAAACCTACAGTCTGGTTCAGGTTCGTAGATGATACATTTACTATTTGGAGCCATGGTGAAGAAAAATTAATGGACTTTCTAAACCATCTTAATAATATCCATCCAAACATTCAGTTTACCATGGAAAAGGAAATTGAGGGTAAACTCCCATTTCTTGATACCCTTGTCATCCGTAAAACAAACTTTCAGTTAGGTCACAAGGTCTACCGGAAACCAACTCACACAGATCGCTACTTACACAAAAACTCCAACCACCACCCCCGACAGAAAAGAGGAATAATCAAAACATTAATGGACCGTGCAAGACGGATCTGTGAACCACAGTTTCTCAAGGAAGAAACTAATCATCTAAATCACGCACTGCTAGCAAACGGCTACTCCAAGAATGAAATCAGAAGGGCCATTAAACCAAACAAAAATCAGAAAACGCAGGAAAAACAGTCTCCTATAGGAAAGGTATTCTTGCCATTTATTAAAGGAGTCACTGATAGGATGGAGAAACTTTTGAAAAAACATAACCTACAAACAGTGTTTAAACCCACCAAGAAAATACAACAAATGCTACGATCAGCAAAAGACAAAAGAGTCCCCCTCACCTCTGCAGGAGTATATCGTATACCTTGCAGCTGTGGAGAAGTTTACATCGGGACCACAAAACGCAGCATACAAACAAGGATAAAAGAACATGAAAGATACTGCAGACTTGGCCAACCTGAGAAATCAGCAGTGGCTGAACATGGACTGACACAAACAGGACACAGGGTCTTATTCCAAGACACTGAAAGACTGGACCATTCTACCAACTATTTTGTCAGATTGCACAGAGAAGCCATTGAAATTCATAAACATCAGCACAACTTTAACAGAAAAGAGGAGAGTTTAAGAATGAATAAGGCTTGGCTTCCTGTTCTAAAAAACCTCCAGACTAACAAAGACAACATTCAACAATAGCCATGCAGATTAGCTTTGGATTACACACATTAACAGATCACTTCAGGATACAATGGTTCCATATTAACATACCATATCCTCATTAGCACATTATCTTGATACTTACAGGACAATGATTAGCACATTACTTTTGCAGGACAATACTCAGCTCAAACCCCACCCCTTTCTGACTATATATTACTCTTCCTACACCCTTGACACTGAGAGACACTACTCTGAAGATGCCTGCCACAGTTGCTGGCGAAACGTCAGGAAAGAAAATTCCAAAATCCTTCTATGATGTTTAAAAAATGGGTTTTGGGGGCTTAACGCACGGCCAATTTGTCTCGCTTTTGTGCCTTAATAGTAGCGAATCTCCATGGTACACACGCACGACCATCCAAGGGCTGCGCATCGGACCCACCTTAGTCGCGAATTAAGGCTAAAAAACCCGGGTTAATCAATCCCTGGTTTATAGCGATCTTTTCGGTTCTAATCCGCTACTTTTTTTAAATTCCGCTACATTACCGGAACGCCGACGTGCGTGTAATTACTTAGCTAGCTCGCTACTAATGCTCCTTACCGGTCTCCTCCGTCCCGCCCCCTTCCCTGCGCGAGCAATTGCCGCTTCCCATCCCCCGTCTCGCCCCCTTTCCTGTGCGAGCAATTGCTGCTTCCGGTCTCCCGTCCCGCCTTTTTTTAATTGACAGGTTGAGAAGATGGTATACCGGAACGCTGGCGTTCAAAGAAAAAAAAAGGGGGGAGAATCGCCCTTTGATTGGATAACTCCTCAGCCAATCCTTGGGCGATGTCACTCCCCTGCTATCCCGCATTGTGAACTATCCCACATTATATGGTTGGTTCAAACGCATGGGGAGCCTCCAGCAGCTACTTGTTTCAGACTTAATGTGGGATAGGCTGGCGTCATGCGTTTGATTATCCAGACTTAAATATTGTGGGACTAAAATATTGTGGGATAACAGAAGAGCGAACCAGGAACATTCTGCCCATGCGTTAATGCCCTTGGACTCTTCGGAACCACCTCCTTCTCCAGTGAAGAAGAAGAATTGGTTTTATACCCCACTTTTCTATACATTTAAGGAGCCTCAAAGCAGCTTAAAATTGACTTCCCTTTCTCTCCCCTCCACCCCATAACAGACACCTTGTTAGGTGGGACTGAGAGAGTTCAGATAGAACTGTGACTAGGCCTACGTCACCCAGCCAGCTTCATATGGAGGAGCGGGGAATCACACCCAGTACTCCAGATTAGAGTCCGCATAGGGTTGCCAGGTGCCTCTTTGCCACTGGCAGGAGGTTTTTGGGGTGGAGCCTGAGGAGGGTGGGGCTTGGGGAGGGGAGGGACTTCAATGCCATAGAGTCCAATTGCCAAAGCGGCCATTTTCTCCAGGTGAACTGATCTCTATCAGCTGGAGATCAGGTGTAATAGCAGGAGATCTCCAGCTAGTACCTTGAGGCTGGCAACCCTATGTCCGCAGCTCATGTGGAGGAGTGGGGAATCACACCTGGTTCACCAGATTAGAGTCCACCGCTTGCTCTTCCAAGATGGCGACAGAATAACACCCTCAGGTAGAGCCTCCTCCGGGAGAATTCTTTGGTTTCGAATTTATCTCATGCTGCCTGGATATTTAGAACCACAACAAATTACTGTGAATCTGTCCTGAAGAAGCTTGTCTTGTGTTGCTTTTGAATCTTGTTCTTCGAAGGGAGTATCTGGTCAGGTGATAAATGACGTTTAGGCAGCTAGATGGAGCAGAGTCCACCGCTCATGTGGAGGAGTGGGGAATCATTCCCAGTTCTCCCGATTAGAGTCTGCCACTCATGTGAGGAGTGGGGAATCAAACCCAGTTCTCCAGATTACAGTCCGCCTCTCTTAACCTCTACACTACGCTGGCTCTCCGAAGTGGAGGAAAGCCAGGATTGGCTCTTTGTTTTGAGGAAGATGAAAGTGGGTGATCGGAAAGATGCTGGCAGGCACAACATTAGGGTTCTGTCTGAGGATACCTAATGAATAAGAAACAGTGCATATATTGGGGGAGAATTCAGATGCAGGCATTGGGGGCCGAAGACTTACATATAGTTATTAATTATTTGACTGTTTGTTATCCCACCCTTTCCCGAAGGACCTCAGCGTAATTTATGTAGTGCTTATTCCCTGTTAAACCTCATAGTACAGACAGGGATGTAGGTTAAGCTAAGAGAGGAAGACTGCTCCGTGGTCCCCACAGTGAGTTGCATGGCAGAGTGGACACTGAAACCCAAGTCTCCCCAGCCATAGTTTAACTGGCACACCAGTCTGGCTCTCGGTATGTCCTGGTCAGAATAGTTGCTGTTGCCTCTGGGGAGCTCAAATTCCCATGGAGTGGAATAACAATGGAATGGCCAAGGAGCTCATGGGCTGGTGACAACAGAGAGAGGGTCAGGTCAGTCTGCATCATAAGAATATAAGAAATGCCCTTCTGGATCAGGCCAAGGCATATCAAGTCCAGCAGTCTGTTCACACAGTGGCCAACCAGGTGCCTCTAGGAAGAAGAGTTAGTTTTTATATACCGATTTTTTCTGCCACTTAAGGGGGAATCAAACCGGCCTACAACACCTTCCCTTCCCCTCCCCTCCCCCCAACAGACACCCTGTGAGGTAGGTGAGTCTGAGAGAGCTCTAAGAGAGCTGTGACTAGCCCAAGGTCACCTAGCTGTCTTCATGTGTAGGAGTGGGGAAACAAATCCAGCTCACCAGATTAGCCTCCACCACTCATGTGGAGGAGTAGGGAATTGAACCTGGTTCTCCAGATTACAGTCCACCGCTCCAAACCCCTGCTCTTAACCACTACACCACACTGCCTGAGAATTACGAGCACACTGTATTGCCATTAGCTGGTTTCTGAACTGTGTGAGTTAAGTGCCATCAAGTCGTTTCTGACTCATGGCGACCCTATGAATCAATGTCCTCCAAAACGTCCTATCCTTAACAGCCTTGCTCAGATCTTGCAAATTGAGGGCAGTGACTTCCTCTATAGAGTCAATCCATCTCTTGTTGGGTCTTCCTCTTTTCCTGCTGCCTTCAACTTTTCCTAGCATGATTGCCTTTTCCAGCGAGTCTTGTCTTTTCATAACGTGTCCAAAGTACGACAGCCTCAGTTTCGTCATTTTAGCTTCTAGGGTCAGTTCAGGCTTGATTTGTTCTAAAACCCACTGATTTGTTTTTTTTGGGCAGTCCAGGGTTTCCATAACGCTCTCCTCCAACACCACATTTCAAAGGAATCTACTTACTTTCTTCCTATCAGCTTTCTTCATTGTCCAGCTCTCACACCCGTACATAGTAATAGGGAATACAGTGGCATGAATTAACTTGATCTTGGTTGCCAGCGACACATCCTTACATTTAAGATCTTTTCTAGCTCCTTCATGGCTGCCCTTCCCAGTCTCAATCTCCTTTTGATTTCTTGGCTGCAGTCTCCCTTTTGGTTGATGATGGAACCAAGGAATAGAAAGTCTTCAACGATTTCAATTTCCTCATTATCAACCGTAAAGTTGTGTAATTCTCCTGTAGTCATTACTTTTGTCTTCTTGATGTTCAGCTGCAGTGCTTTGGCACTTTCTCTTTTAACTTTCAGCAGTAGTCGTTTCAAGTCCTCACTATTTTCTGCCAGTGATGTAGTATCATTGGCATATCTCAAATTGTTAATGTTTCTGAACTAGACAGACCAAAAATAAAATTGATTCTCATAATGTAGAATATAACCTGCATCTCCTGAATTACTTGGACAGGATGTCTTCATACTCCCCCCCCCCTTGAAATGCTAATTTCTTGAGTTTGGGATGATGTAAACAGTTTTTGCAGGAGCTGGATCATAAAGCAATCTGCTTGACGGGGCCCTTGACGAATGCAGGGAATCAGGAAACGGTGTTACCTGGCCAGAGCCTCAGGACCTAGGATGGGTTATAAGCCTTCATCCATAAAACATAAAATACATTTTCTGCATCAAGCCTTCATTCTCTCAGTACAATGAGCTACCTGACTCTAGCCATTGGCACATTTTGCAACACAAAACCTTTAAGATGTGTTCCTTTTAAAAAATACCGCATGTTTCTTTCTAAAAAGGTTGGGAATATTGGTTGCTGTTGGGTATTCCCTTGACAGGATTTGTTAATGCAGTGATCAGAATATTCTTACTGGAGGTCAAAAATCTGAAATTACTATTCCTAGTGATGTGTAAAGTGTTTTATTTTTCCTTTTCTCTTTCCCCCCTATTAGGTATGAAAATGTATGACTCCAGCTGTCGGTTGTGAAGATTCTGGAATAAACAGCAGCTGTTTCCTCACGTCCCTGTTCATGATGTAAATGGCACTCTGACCAATGGGCGGCTGAACCATGGACAGACTTAAAAAAATGATCTGGACTGTTTGTTTACATCAGTTCCTTCCTTTCCCGGTGGGAGCCTATTAGTGGATTACAGTGGGAAAGACGAAAAAGAGGAGAAAGGGGAAGAAAACACCTTGGAGTGGAAAGCGGTCCTACAATGAGAATTACGAGCACATCTTGCATCTGTCCAGTCCTCATTTGTCTCTGTTTCGTGCAGAGGTGTTATGGGACTGCACACCATGGCTCCATCAAGGTGACCAGAAACCAGACCAAACAGATCGAGGGGGAAACAGAAGTGCACCATCGCCCCAAACGTGGATGGGTGTGGAACCAGTTCTTTGTTTTAGAAGAGCACATGGGACCCGACCCACAGTATGTTGGAAAGGTACGGCCTGTCCTTCTGCGTTTTGCTTTCTGTGAGACAAGTAATGGCAAACTCTTTGGGTTCCTCAGCCTGTACAAAAGGTTGTGACACCCTGAATCAGAATAACGGAAGAACTACTTACTGCACATACCCATGGGGTGGGGGGGATCATAAATACATACTGATCTGGGTAGTCAGGCATAATTTTCAATTTTTAAAAATTTATAAATACTTCGTCAATACCATTTTGTGCACATCAGTTTACTGGAATCTGCTAAGCCAACAATTTGCATTCAAATATGTGCTGCTGTGTTGTGTTGCTAGTTGTCTACCCCACCCCCAGTGGCTTACGTTTGTCTCTAGGACCTGCTGGATAGCCATGGAAACTGACTTTTCAAACTCCCAGACAATTGGCAAAAGTATTTCAGAACCTTTTTTTGCTGTGCATTGTGTTCTAACAAGAAGATGTAAAATTTTCCTCGCTGGTAATGTGTCTGTTTTGCTGAGTGTGCAGGAGCAGTTGGGGAGTTTAATATTCCAAAAACGTTTCAGTTGCCTGTTTGCGCTACTAATCTATGGGACATTTATATTCAGGGGAGAACTCTCAGTGTTGTATAAGTGTTCTCACCTCTTCCTTTCTCTCTCCTGTGTCCGGATGGTTGTGTGAATCACAGAATATGTCCCAAGAGGCATCACCTTTGTAAATGAAGGGAGCGCTCACTCAGACATAGCTGCCTCCATTTGTAGGAGGATGTTTGGCTTGTATTCGCTCAACAATTTGTGATTGGCCCCAGCACCCCATGGTTCCCAAAGTTCCCACAGTCTCCATGAGAGCAAGGGCTTTTGATTTATTGCAAGTTTGGGTGTATTTTGGTCTGCCAAGAACATAAGCACTCATTAATTAACCTTAGAAATAGTCAACAGAACTCAGTATGCTACTGAAACTATTGGGGAGAAACAGCTGGTATCAGGATTCAGTAGAGTAGATGTCTGCTTGATTTAGTTTGCTTCTGTTTTCACAAGGAATGTTGATGTGTGAAAGAAAGAACAGACATACTGGTATGTTCCTAATAATAGTGGGTTTCTTCTTGAGGCCAGTTAATCAAATGTTGATCCCTGTAGTCTCTTTTCCCTAAATTGAGGATAATAGACATTTACAAGGTTTCTGGTGATTTTACAGAAAATATTCATACCAGAAGAAGACAAGACACCGAGTAGTTCCCTGTCATTACTGGTCTCTCTTTTTGCTGCCATTGACCTCTCCAATCAGCCAGTGGTTAATCTGTCTAAGCAGTCTAAGCAGAGGGGTAATCCAAATTCAGGGGCAGGTTCAATTCCCAGGGTCAGGAGTCCAGAGAAAATTAGAGACCCGAGGTGGCTGCAAGTGAACAAGTTGCTTCCACAAAATGCTGAGCTCATTGCCTGCCTAAATAGGCTTTATCTTAATGCAGACCAGCCCAGTTTCATCATTGCTCAGTGCTCTGTGCAAAACCTGTAGCCTTGCACTTTTCCGACAGCTTTCTGTCATGGCCCTGATCTTCTGGCATCTCTGCTCGACTAGGCTTGGTGACCCTCCAGGTGAGGCCACCTGTGGCTGAACCCCAGACACAGGTGGTTCTCCTGAGCTGCCAGGCTACAGAGCCGGTGAGACTTCATTAGGGTTTAGGGCTGTTTAGATTGGAAAGAAGGTGGTTAAGGGGAGACATGATAGAGTCATATAAAATTATGCATGGTATGCATGGTATTGAGAGAGTGGACAAGGAGAAGCTTTTCTCCCTCTCTCATAATACCAGAACACGGGGTCATCTGCTGAAGCTGGAGGGTGAGAGATTCAAAACAGATAAAAGGAAGTATTTCTTCACCCAATGCATAGTATCAGAGGAGCATGCCTGTTATATTAGGTGCTGTGGAACGCAGACAGGATAATGCTGCTGTAGTCATCTTGTTTGTTGACCTCCTAGAGGTCCCTGGTTGGCTACTGTGTGAATAGATTTCTGGACATGATGGGCCTTGGTCTGATCCAGCAGGGCTTTTCTTAGGCTCTTATGTTCCTGGTCTTCATTCCTTTCACTATCTTCTGTCTGCTGGGGCTGCTTCTCAGTTTTCACCCTGCCGTCTCCCTCTAGTTCCTCTCCATCTGAGGAAGAGTCGGCAGGCTGACCCACAAGATATGAACTGCAGAAAACTACAGAATGATCCTGATTCACCACCACAGCCCAGACTATCATGTAATTAATTAAAACAAGTTAACAGCTTTGTCACTTGGTCATGAATAAAAATACAAAGGGCCATTTTTATTCCCCTTTCTTAGTTGTGGAATTTTACAAGGGCTCCATAATCAAGTCATTTCTCTCATGCATTCTACACCAGTGTGGTGTAGTGGTTAAGAGCGGTGGTTTGGAGTGGTGGACTCTGATCTAGAGAACCAGGTTTGATTCCCCACTCCTCCACATGAGCGGCGGAGGCTAATCTGGTGAACTGGGTTGGTTTCCCCACTCCTCCACACGAAGCCAGCTGGGTGACCTTGGGCAAGTTACAGTTCTATTAAGAGCTCTCACAGCCCCACCTACCTCACAGGGTGTCTGTTGTGGGGAGGGGAAGGGAAGGTGATTGTAAGCCCGTTTGAGTCTCCCTTAAGTGGCAGAGAAAGTCGGCATATAAAAACCAACTCTTCTTCTTCTTCTAACCAGGTTTTGGGTAGTAAAGACGGTCGGGTAATGTATGGATGAAGGACGTTTTTATTTGGGGTTTTAATTTTATTTCTGGATGCATAGGAAAGCAGGTCCATGATCATACCCAATTACGACCAGGGATAAATTGGTTTAGGATCTTTGACCTGAATGTGTCTAAGTCAGTTTAAATGGTATGGAGGCCTGCTAGGGCCAAACTAATCATGTCAGCTCCCATGGATCCGAACCATGAATTCTAGGGCCAAATCAGGCCTGCACCATGGCAGGCTGGAATGCTCTTCTCTCCCCGCCCACGTTACAAGTGCTGAAATGGCCACAGTGCCTATCCCCATGGCCATTTTGGCACTTGAAGGGGGGAAGAGTGTTTCAGTCCACCGTTCTGTGGCCTTGTGGTGTTTTTAAATCCCTTTAAGATGGCGGTGGCATCCATGGGATGGGCCTAGGGTTGCCAGGTCCCTCTTCGCCACCAGCAGGAGATTTTTGGGGTGGAGCCTGAAGAGGGTGGTGTTTGGGGAGGGACTTCAGTGCCATAGAGTCCAATTGCCAAAGTGGCCATTTTCTGCAGGTGAACTGATCTCTATCGGCTGGAGATCAGGTGTAATAGCAGGAGATCTCCAGCTAGTACCTGGAAGTTACCAAACAATAGGAGCGTACTAGGAGCGTCTCACCAGAGCACTATGCTATGTAAGGACAATACCTGTGGCAGGTAAAAGTTTTTATTGTATAGCCATAGGCCGTCACAATATACCTGTGGCAGGTGCAGCCAATACCCTCTATCTCTGAACTGTTGTGTCATGGTAAAAATCCTGCAAAACTTATACGTTGCAGTCTATACTAGGTTACAGTATAGCAGGATTTTTACCATGACACAACAGAGACAGAGGGTATTGGCTGCACCTGCCACAGGTATTTTCCTTACATAGCATCGTGCTGTGATTTAGCAAATTAACGGACTAAGAGTCACATTCCAGGAGCTGCAAGGTTGAGGCCGGGTGAGTTTGTAATATTATTGTATTGGTACGGTATGTTGGTGGCCTCGTACTGAATAATTCCTTAGCCAAGTACCTGGAGGTTGGCAACCCTACTCATAAAACATTTTTTTTTTTACTTTTATTGACAATTGTCGACTTAACAGAAAGCAACAAGCAAGCTACAAGTAGTGCTGGCAAAGTACAGGACCAGTTGTGTATTAATAGGCTAATTTGCCCAGCTTGAATGTGAGCGTTGTAGTTTATTGCTTTGGCTGTCGCCTTGCAAGCACTTTCAGCAAGAATCTCTCCTTGTAAAAGTCACCGTTTAAGGCATCCGCAACTAGTTTACAAGGCAACTGAGCTCCACCAAAGTGCTGCTAATTGCTTTGTAAATGTAACCAAACTACTCTGATGCTTAACTGAGCCCTTGTTGCTACTCAGTGTCATAGTGCATAAAGAAGCTTGTGAGGAGCACTTAATGGGCAAATTGGTTGCTGAAAAGGGAGTGTTGAAATGCCAGGCAGAGTACCATTGTAACAAGAGTTGCATTTGGCTTTTGAGTGTTAAGGAAACACCCCCTGTTTAAGGAGATGGTGAGTTCAGAGGCTGATAAAGAGAAGAGGAGGAGGAGTTGGTTTTTATACCCCAATTTTTTCTACCTTTTAAGGAAAATCAGATTGGCTTAAAATCGCCTTCCCTTCCTCTCCCCACAACGGACACCTTGTGAGGTAGGTGGGGCTGAGAGAGCTCTAAGAGAACTGTGATTAGCCCAAGGTCACCCAGCTGGCTTCATATGGAGGAGTGAGGAAACCAACCCAGTTCACCAGATTAGAATCCGCCGCTCATGTGGAAGAATGGAGAATCAAACTCATTTCTCCAGATTAGAGTCCACTGCTCCTAACCACTACACCATGCTGGCTCTCTGTGAGTTGTGGGAGGGGGGTCTCTAGTTCGGATACCCTCTTCACTCACTACATGGCCTTATGCCCACATTATCTGAGTGTCAGCCTCCTTCCCTGAAATATGGGGGTAATAACATTGTCTACCTTATGGGGCTTTTGTAAGGTTTACAACCAGATAATGTATGTGGTCTTCTTGCCAGAATGTCAGACTTGTTGCTAAAATTTACTTTGGTATTGGAGGACTGGAAAATTGCAAGTGTTACACCATTTTTTTCCAGAAGGGGGTCCAGAGGAGACACAGGAAATTACAGGCCAGACTGGGGATGCAAATGCTATTTTGATCACAGAAGTGGCCCCCTAGGGAAGGAGTTGAGCATCTTCTTCCTAGCACCATTCCTGCAATCAAATTTCCATCCCTCAAGACTTCATTGTTCTTAGTAAAACTGGACAATCAAGCATAAGTCGGTTGGCCCTGATGAAAACACCTGCTGGAAAATGCTTATATCCTCAATGAACCCATTTGCAGCAAGCACCATGATCCTATGGCGAGGAGTAAGCCAATGTGGTTGCTGCTGCCGTCTGCTCTGGTTCCAACCACATGCTGATGTGGAGGACATATGTTTTCCACTGGCAGTTCTTCCCAGACATAGGCCATTTATTCATGGAAGGTTTTGCATTGGATTTGCCACTCTTTAGATGCACTTTCCCCCCATCCGTATTCTCAAAACTCAAAAATAAGCCACCATGCAGAGTTTTGAGAATTCAGATGGGGAAAATGTGCATCTATAGAGTGACAAATCCAATGCAAAACCTTCCATGAATAAATGGCCATAGAGATGATGCTGGATGGTGAGCTGTCACAAGGCAACTGTTGTTAGAGGATGACTGCATTTGGTCAATGTGCCCTGCGGAAACAGTGCTTCTCTTCAGTGCAGTAATGGGTTAGTGGCTTCAGCTTCATTTGTACTTTGTGTGGTGTTTACTGTCTTTTCGGACAAGCATCTGGACAAAGCTTATTAGTTTGCTAAAAGTTCTTTCCAGGCTTATAATGCTGGTTTATGCGCATCAGTGGTACTGCATCCACATTGGTGGCGCTGCTTATGGATGCATTATTGTTTCACTGCTTGGAACCGTTGTTGGGTTTCATTTGCCTTACACTCACCCCATAGCATCAACCACTGCAGAGGTTCAACTGCTCCCAAAAGGTTGAAATAATTAGAAACAGGGATATTACAGATTATAGGGTCCCCCACAACAAAATAATCAGCTATTTTAGTCTGTATACTAGCAGGTGGAGGAGCAACTTCCTCCACATCCTGCTGCCATTTACTGGCTCCCATCACAACAGATACAAAAGCGACAATGTAGAACTGGTTTACCAGAAGACAAAGCAAGGGAATCTAGGGGTCATAAGCAGCAATTCCACTTCCAAATGTGGCCAACGGATGAAAAGTAAAATATTTATCTTAAAACCACAATATAGGCAGGAGCAATGTGCCTGTGTGTCTGCTCAGGACACCATCTTGATTCTTCAAGTTCAACTGCTCACCCAAATAAATATACCAGAGAAAGGACAGGATTTTAGATCTCGATGAGGGACAACTATCAGAAAAAAATGCTAAGAAGCATTTATCATAATCTCTTGGCATTCTAGAATAGACCCAAGTAGGTACTCAGAAAACAAAAGGCTGGGCGATCCAGTCGTGTACATAAGAACATAAGATGCTGGATCAGACCCAGGCCCATCAAGTCCAGCAGTCTGTTCACACAGTGGCCAACCAGGTACCTCTAGGAAGCCCACAAGCAAGACGACTGTAGCAGCATCCTGCCTGTGTCTGCAGCACCTAATATAATAGGCATGCTCCTCTGATACTGAAGAGAATAGGTATGCATCATGACTAGTATTCATTTTTATTAGTAGCCACGGATAGCCCTATCCTCCATGAATATGTCCACTCCCCTCTTAAAGCCTTCCAAGTTGGCACCCATCACCACATCCTGGGGCAGGGAGTTCCACAATGTAACTATGCATTGTGTGAAGAAATAATTTCTTTAGTTTCAGCCAGAGTAAAAGGTTAACTGAACTGGATTTGTTTCCCTGCACCTACACATGAAGCCGGCTAGGTGACCTTGGGCAAGTCATTCTCTCTCAGCCTCACCTACCTCACAGGGTGTCTGTTGTGGGGAGGGGAAGGGAAGGTGATTGTAAGCCGGTTTGATTCTCCCTTAAGTGACAGAGAAAGTCAACATATAAAAACCAACTCTTCTTCTTCTTCTTCTTAACACTAGCAAATCTATGTGCATGCGCCTACAGTGCATCTGTCTTTGTATGTCAGAATGCTGCCCACACGTACGTACAGTCTTGGTCAGTACACTTAGCAGAAGGAATGAGGAAGTTAGTGCCCTTATCCAGGTGAGCCGTTCCAAGGTGGACAGATAAATTCATATACTGAGCCAAGTTACATATCAGGAAAAGGTTAGGCAAGAATCTTTCTCCCTAATGTCTTGTTTTCTCTGTGTAGAAAGCATATTATTATAATGTGGGACATTTGGTCCAGGGACGCTGCTCCAACTTGATGAGTTGTGTGTATAGACCTCCTTTCCCCTATTTTTCTGTTGCATTGGAAGGCAAGAAGCATTTCAAGTTATTAATCCAGAATAAAGGTGCACCCTCTGAATTACCTTTCAGCAGTAGCAATGAAGGCTCACACTTTCCACACTCATCACATCCATTGTCAATTTTTAGATGCTTCAACACATAATTTTTTTTTTTACCCCTGGCTGCTAGATTCCCTCACTTTCTTTCTTATCACCCATACATTTCATAAAAAAAATGATTGTTTAACAGATTGGGCATGACAGCAAAATGGCCGGTTATCTATCTCACACTAAATGTAATGGAAGTCTGTTATCACCTGATGCTTGCAAAGGGCATCATGCTTTGGGAGTGGAGAAATGAAAATGCAGAGCTAGCTAGCCATGCATGGACTCCACATGTGAAAATTAATCAATTTTAAAATATTTAAGATTTCACACACACACACACCCCAATTTTCTTTTGCTTTTAGCTCCCACAGAAGCATGTATTGATAATTGACGTGTACCCCAACAAGCAAGGAGAGGCAGCATGTAAATGTCCTGAAATAAATATATTTTGTGAATTACAGATCCAGCCACTGTGCTAGTTGCTGATATGGGGTGAGCCCATTCCTTATCACATAACAGTTTTGTGGTTGTGGAAACTATGCACATGTACAGAAGGAACGTAAAGTTGAGGAGTATTGTGCATAGCTCCCTAATTGATTTTGTTAATTCTTGTAAAGGAGAATTCAAGAGGAGTGGAAAGTAGATCAGACAGTACCCATGGATAAATAAAAGGGGCAGAATGGGGTAAACCTTTTCACCCCAAATACCGGTGTGTACCACAATGTGACCAAGTTCCAGGCCACCACTGGTGGTAGGCATTTGTTTTAGAAACAAACTTTCCTTACTTATGTAAATATTGTTATGTGTGTGTTAAGTGTTGTCAAGATGCAGCCGACTTATGATAACTCCAGCAAGTGGCTTTCAATGCAAGTGAGAAGCAGAGGTGGTTTGCCATTGCCTTCTTCTGCGAAGAAAAAGGAAGAGTTGGTTTTTATATCTCGCTTATTTCTATCTTTAAGGAGTCTCAAAGCAGCTTACAATCACCTTCCCTTCCCCTCCCCACAACAGACACCTTGTGAGGTAGGTGAGGGGGAGAGAGCTCTAAGAGGACCGATAGTCAAGAGGCACTCACCTCTCTGGAGAAAAGCAGCATAGCAAGGCTTGAACAGTTCTCCAAACATTTCCACCCAAGGTCCAAGCAATCATACATTTTGGCACTGCCCATATTTGGAAAGCCTCCTATCTTACACCTTCAATTGGGTAACGTACATATTTCCTTGTCCCTTGTCATTTCCTTGTTGCTACAGTTCCTTCTCTTTTGAGAGATAGTGGTGGGGGAGATAGTGGTGGGAGCTAAAGCTGGGAAATAATGTTAATTCATGGCGTCAGCAATCTTGGCAGTTAGTGGTTTTCGGCTACTTGGCAGTTAGTGGCTGAACTCTTGGCAGCCCAGCTTCTACCCATCTCGTTTACTTCATTTCTATTTCTATGTTCAGTCGACTTAGCACTAGCTGAGGTGACAGGGATTTTCCAGCCTCTCCTCATAGCTGACTGGCATGCCCATTAGAACTGTGACTAGCCCAGGGTCACCCAGCTTCATGTGTAGGAGTGGGGAAACCAACCTGGTTCACCAGGTTATAGTCCACCGCTCATGTGAAGGAGTGGGGAATCAAACCTGGTTCTCCAGATTAGAGTCCACCACTCTTAACCACTACACCATGATGCTCTCAAAGTGCTCCTGGGCAGTCTCCCATCCAAGTAATGACCCTGCTTAGCTTCCGAGATGTGATGAGATAGGGCTACACCCTGCCACTTTCCCTCTAAACACTGTTATACATGATATACAGAAAATTATATTGCATCTGCCTCGGAGGGTGGTGGAGTCCCCATCTTTGGAGGTCTTTAAGCAGAGGCTGGATGGCCATCTGTTGAGAGTGCTTTGATTGTGGGATCCTGCATGGCAGGGGGTGGGACTGGATGGCCCTTGTGGTCTCTTCCAACCTTTTGATCTTGTGTACTTGTGATCTAAAACACAAAAAAGTGACCAGCACAACTCTTGACAAAGTCACCCTTTGAGCATACCTCACTCTTTTATTGGGACATCTGTCTCATTCTGAGGTGAACTGTGCCCAGGCACAAGAGGTCTGCAAGAAACTGAGCGAGAAACAAGATGTGCTGAGACTGGAGAATAGCCTTCACTCCAAATTTACTTTTGAGTTAGCAGGAGATAATGTTGAGAACTATCTTGAAGCTGTCAAGATAATATTGGCACTTATTTACATTTTAAAAAGAAGACAATTCCCTCCCCCCAGGTTCCCCTCAGCCTGTGAACACTGAATACAATTTTTTTTTCATGAATTTTAATTTTTCTCCTAATGCTATAAATTATACCAATAAATGTACTTTGATTTGAAACCAGTTTTTCCCTACCACACCACGCCCAGTCTCAATAAATAAAACAAGGACTTCACTCACAAATGAAAGAGAATTACTTAAATTAATATTTTTATGCTGTTTCCCTTAAAGTAGTTGTGAAGCTGCCACATGAATAAGTTAGGCAATCAGAAACTCCTGAATATACAAGTGTAATAAGAGTATAGGATGGGGATTATCTGGTCTAAAAACCCTCGATCTAAATGTTCACATTAACAGAGCCGGGTTATTTCAACTGCTTGTTCAAAACCATCCACTTCCCTGTTATGTTATCTGAAATCTTCTGTACTTTGTGAAAACCAGACAGGACTTGCCTCTTGATTTGTCTTTTTTTGCTTCCTTTTCTTTTGTACACACTCAAAGTAAGCTCTGAAGTATTGCTTTTACTAAATGAAGGCAAGTCAAGACCTTTAACTTTAAACTGCCACTCCTGGCTTAAGCTTGGAACTTAAGAAAGAACCTGACCCTTCATGCTAGACATGTTGGCAATACCAGAGGATTCTGCTGCTGTTTTCTGAATCCATCTGGTATTCAAGTGGCTACAAGTATTAAACTGAAGTACTTTAAATTGCTGTGAGCATAATTTTAAATTGAAAGCATAGGTTTTATACCCCGATTTTCTCTACCTTTAAGGAGTCTCAAAGCAGCTTACATTTGCCTTCCCTTCCTCTCCCCGCAACAGACATCTTGTGAGGTAGGTGGGGCTGCAAGAGTTTGGAGAGAACTGTGACTAGCCCGAGGTGGAGGAGTGGAGAATCAAACCTGGCTCCCCAGATTAGAGTCCACTCTTGTTAACCACTATGCCACCCTGGCTCACAATCATGGTTATTATTAGTTATGATTTCAAATTTCACACCCGTGCTGTTTCATCCTACCTGATCTACTTTTTGCTTCTTTCTAATGCTGTCTGATCTTGAGATTCTTCATTCTAATGCCATTTTGGTTGTTAGCGCTGGATTTCCCCCTTCTTGAAGCATACTCATGTTTCTGCATTGTTTGTGTACCAGTAAATCAACATTATATATTATGCATTTGACTAGTATATATTGTATAAATACCACCTGCATTATGAACATTGACAATGTATACAAAATACAAACAAATATGCAGTGAGAAATGGAGAACTGAACTATTGGCAAAAATATGAACAGATACAAAAAGGAGGGATTAACTAGAAAACAATTCATTCCTAAATCATAGAGGTATCAAATCCTTTCTGGTCAAGAGTGAAGCCGTGAGCTTCATTCCCAAATCCAGACCATAAGGGTTTCTGGGGCTTTTGGTTTCAGCAGGAACCTGAAAAAGTAGTCACAAGAAATTCAACAAGCAGAAAAGACCAGGCAAAGATAAAAGAAATTGCACCAGACATCACTAAGATTTCTATCATGCCTGGCCAATTCAGCAGTTTCATACTGCCTGCCAATTACAGAGGGCAATGTTGCAAATTCATGTTTTGTTCTGTGCCTGGAATGGGTTCCGAGGCATGAATACACACAGTTCATGGTAGCATATTAAGTGGAAACCAGCCTCAGACCCTAAGGTTCTTTGTTCAAGCCTCTTGAGCTCCTGACGGGGCAGAGCATACGCTTTGCATGCAGAAGGCCACAGGTTCAGCTACCAGCCTCTCCAGTGGAAAGATGCTGGTAGTATGAGCTCTACCTGAAACCTTGGAGAACCACTGCCAGTCTGAGTAGAAAATTCTGACTTTGATAGACCAGAGTTCTGATCATAGTCATGATGCATACCTGTCCTCTCCAGGATCAGAGGATCATGTCTGTTTTATTAGGTGGTGTGGAACACAGGCAGGACAGTGCTGCTGCAGTGGTCTTGTTTGTGGGCTTCCTAGAGGCTCTTGGTTGGCCACTGTGTGAACAGACTGCTGTACTTGATGGGCCTTCATCTGATCCAACAGAGCTTTTCTTATTTTCTTACGATTCAGTTTAAAGTAGCTTCATGTGTTCGTGTGATGAATATGTTGACTAATCTCTCCAGTATGAAATCTAATTCTGGCTCTCAAGAAAAATGGCTGAGATATCAAATGAGATTGTATAGTTTTTTTATATTATTTCTTTTAGATATTAATATCTCTGCCTTTGGGCAGCGGCTCTCTAAGTTGAATTATAATATATTAACGCCATACACGAAATGCAGCTTCACGTGGAATGTGGCCAAGTCTCATCTTTTGGTGGTGGGATGGCTAAGAAAAGAGCAGTCACATGATATTGAAGCCCCATCCCCACTTCTCTGATATCCCTGCCAATGTTGCAGCTATTATTGTAGGTTCTACAGTGAGTTCAGTTGAAATGTGTGTGTGTGTGTCAAGTGCCATCAGGTAACAGCTGACTTATGGTAACCCTGGCAAGGGGCTTTCAAGGCAAGTGAGCAGCAGAGGTGGTTTGCCATTGCCATCCTCTGCAGAGCCTTCCTTGATAGTCTCCCTTCCAAGTACTGACCCTGCTTAGCTTCTGAGATCTGAGGAGATTGTGCTATACCATGCCACCTTTCCTCCTTCAGTGGAAATAGAAGAGGTTTGTATATGCCAACTTTCTCTACCACTTAAGGAAGAATCAAAATGGCTTACAATCACCTTCCCTTCTCCTCCCCACAACAGACACCCTGTGAGGTAGGTGGGGCTGAGAGAGTTCAAAGAGAATTGTGACTAACCCAAGATCACCCAGCTGGCTTCATATGGAAGAGAGGGGAAACCAACCCGGCTCACCAGATTGGCCTCCACTGCTCATGTGTAGGAGTGGGGAATCAAACCCGTATCTCCAGATCAGAATCCAGCACTCCAAACCACCGCTCTTAACCATTACACCAAGCTGAAACCCCAGTTGCTGCTGCACTATTTTCCACATTTCACATGTCATTTAATGAGATCAGCAAGTGTACTTAAGTCTCCAAAGTTTTGTATCTTGTATTTTTGCTACACCTCTCATCAGATTACATTGACACTACAAATGCAATTTTCATGATTGCCCCTGGTAACTGCAGTTTTATGAGTGTCGGGGAAAACCTTTGTAAGAGTTTTCTACTGCCTTTCTCCGGTGCAAAATACATTTCCAAAGCTATTTGGTTGCTACCACAGCAGTTAACCCGGCTTGAAACATGACTAGAGACAGATCCTGAACTGCACAATGCCTGCGAGATCTTGATTTCCCTATAAAACTTGGGAGATAACACGGAAGAGGCTTCTCCTTGCAATAACATCTACTGCAATCTTGCTTGATGAGGGAGGCTACTTTTAGAGTGTTGCTTCCATTTGGTAAACATAAAATTGAATGTAATACTCCCATTTTAACAATGGCCTCCATCCCAGCAGGTGTGGCATAGACAGAAATTAACATAGGCATGTATCCCAGTAGCAGGAAGTTCAAAGATGTTGCACTTTATAGTATTTGACAGTTGCAAACTGGTACAGATGGCAGGTTGCATCAGTAATGGACGACTAATGAATAATGTGATACCGCTTATCAGGCTTCCTCGGGGAGTGGCTTTTTGATCTCGGGTAGCCGGTTTCTAAATGAAACTTGTTAGAAACCCAGGGATGCATAACACATGCAGTATTTTGTTGTTTTGGTTAACAAGTAAAATTCTGTTCTATATCAGAGGTGAGAATAAGTCTGAGTAATATGCTCTTAATGAATGACCAAGGATCAAGAAACAGGCAGCTGGAAGCTGAAAGGAGAATCACCCAGCTTGTAGCAATGAAAACTGGGCAGTTAGATTGCAAAAGTAAGGTAGGAGAGGATGTTAGTGATAGAGTCTGGCAAAGCTTTCCTTAGCAAAGGTCATCTGCCGAAGCTGGAGGGTGAAAGATTCAAAACAGATAAAAGGAAGTATTTCTTCACACAGCACATAGCTAAATTGTGGAACTCCCTGCTCCAGGATGTGGTGGTGGCTGCCAACTTGGAAGGCTTTAAGAGGGGAGTGGACATGGCTACTAGCAAAAATGAATACTAGTCATGATGCACACCTATTCTCTCCAGGATCAGAGGAGCATGCCTATTAGGTGCTGTGGAACACAGACAGGATGCTGCTATAGTCATCTTGTTTGTGGGCTTCCTAGAGACACCTGGTTGGCCCCTGTGTGAACAGACCGCTGGACTTGATGGGCCTGGGTCTGATCCAGCAGGGATTTTCTTATGTTCTTATGAACATGGCTATTATATTAGGTGCTGTGGATCACTTGCAGGGTAATGCTGCATCAGTCGTCTTGCTTGTGGGCTTCCTGGAGGCACGTGGTTGGCCACAGTATGAACATACTGCTGGACTTGATGGACCTTGGTCTGATCCAGCATGGCTTTTCTTATGTCCTTATATGTTCCCCAAGAACCAAATCTCTCATTTATTTCTTAGGCTGTTGTGATTAGATTTTTGTAGCTGGTAGTTGTATTAGTTCCTGCTTTGCTGTGTAGTTAGATATTGCCATTAGACTTTTTTAGACAGCAGTGTGTAATCAGATAGCTCATTTCTTGCTGTATTTATTAGCATATAGTCCCGTTGATTTAGATTATGCATTTACTTGCTCCAAATAGCTTTCCAGCTAACCATTTGTATTCCTTTTTTGGGTTTAATAAATAATATTATTTTTTAAAAAAAGATCCAAATCTCCTTCCTTCACATATAGGGTTGCCATGTCTGGGCTGAGAAATTCCTGGAGATTTTGAGGGTAAAACCTGAGGAGGATGGGATTTGGGGGAAGGGTCTTCAATAGGGTATAATGCCATACAGTCCACCTTCCCAAATGGCCATTTTTTTCCAGGGGAACTGATCTCTGTTCCCTGGAGAGCAGCGGTAATCCCAGGAGATCTCCTGCCACCACCTGGAAGTTGGCAGCCCTATCCACATGGTCCCAGTAAGAGTTGTAAACAGAAGATTTTGGAATTGTGGAACTCCCTGCCCCTGGATGTGGTGATGGCTGCCAACCTGGAAGGCTTTAAGAGGGGAGTGGACATGTTCATGGAGGAAAGGGCTATTCATGGCTAGTAGTCAAAATGGATACTAGTCGTGATGCATACCTATCAGAGGAACATGACTGTTGTATTAGGTGCTGTGGAACACAGGCAGGACAATGCTGCACCTGGTTGGCCATTGTGTGAACAGACAGCTGGACTTGATGGGCCTTGGTCTGATCCAGCAGGGCTTTTCTTATGTTCTTATGTTTATGTTTTTTAGTAAAGGTCTATGGATTTGGGAATGGCTCTTCATAACATTACTTGATCCTGGGTTCCAGAGCTGGTTCCTTTGAATAAATGCATGGACATACCTTCTTCAGCTTTCTTCTATGTTTTGATTTAAATTTTCATTTTGGGCGAAGCACCTAAAGCAGGGGTCCCCAATGTGGTGCTCATCTGCATCACGGTGCTCGCACAGCAACATTCCTGGTACCCTCCAAGTGCTTTTAGAAAGTGGGCATGGACAGGTAATGCTTTTGGCCAGCATGGCTTCTGATTGACCTTTGGAGATTTGATTGCCTGTGCATTTTTTAAAACATTGCTTCAGCAGTAGCTGCCCCCACAGTGCAAGGCTCTTCACTGTGTGGCTGGAGGTAAGCTATGGCAGCCATTTTGTGGATGGCTGTGTCTCCTATGGCAGCCATTTTGTGTGGGGTTGCCATCCTCCAGGTACAACTGATCTTCAGCCAATAGAGATCATTTCACCTGGAGAAAATGGCCGCCATGACAATTGGACTCTATGGAATTGAAGTCCCTCCCCTCCCAGCCCCCCCTTCTCAGGCTCAAAACCTCCCACCGGTGACTTCCACTTCCGTTGCTGATCACCGTGGCAGCACGATTCTCGAGCCCCGATCAAAGTGGCAAGGGAGGGAGGGAATCCCCCCTCCCCCGAACAACAGCCACGGCTCCCCTTGAAGTAGAGGGGAAGCTGAGCAAGCGGCCGGCTCGCGGCTTGCCCTTGATGCGCTCCCTGCCTTGGAAGCGGCGGGGAGCGTTCGGGCGAACCAGCGGAGAAGCAGGCGCCATTGTTCTCAGGCTGATCGGGACGGCGGTTTAAAGGCACGGAAGAAACAACAGGTTTTTTTTTTTTTTACTCTTTTGATGTACAACTAGTGATTCACGGGGGTGTCTGGTGGTATAACTCATAGGGAGAAGCAAGCTGGTTTTTTTTTCTATACTTGCTAACGAATACAAAAAGAAACTTGGCTTTTTGCCAGACTGTGGCGCAGTTGAATTTCCTGCTCTGTTGACTCTGACAGTTTTAAGAGATATACAGCAGATTTATGATCATTGAGCTGGCTCTTCAAGATTGACTTTACCAGTTAATTGCTCCATTATTGAGATTCTTTGAACTGATGTTGTGAGACTGTCATCTCTCCCCCCCCCTCTCCTCTCCTTTGGATTACAAATGTTGCATTTTTGAGCCCTTCAATGGGAGATAAAGAAGGAAAAAATAAAAAGGACTCAGAAAAGCACCCTAAAGTACTTATTAAAGACCCCAAGACCCTTCAGACTCAATTATCTATGCAAACAAAAAGAAGACCATCTCTCACTAGTCCAGCTATTTCTCCAGATTCCTCCCCAGTAACAGGATCAACTTCTTTGGCAAAAATGACTAAGAAAGCTGATGCCACGCTGAATTCTTTGCAAGAGCTGCTAACAAAAACACTTCAGGAAGTGACATCAGTTAAAACTGAAGTGGTTGAAGTCAAAAAAGAAGTGACAGAAGTAAAATCTGAAGTTGTCTCAATGAAGCAAGATATGGACTATGTAAAGCAAGGTCTTAACCAGAATACTGCAGCTATCTCAACATTGCAGGACTCTATCTCAGCTTTGACTGTGAAGCAAGACAAGTTGGAGGCGAAACAGCAAAAACAAGCAAAGGAAAATAAAGAAACCAGAAAAAAGGTTGATACTATGGAACTTGTACTGGAGGCCCGCCAGGAACGTGAAGAACGGCAAGAGGATAATGTGGCGATGTTAGAAATGCGGATAAAGGAGAGCTGGATTCGTATTCGCGGATTTAAAGAACGGACTGAAGGTTCTGACCTGAAAGAATATTTGAAAGTGCTCCTGGCTGATTTTTTGCAAGAAGAAGAAGCAATAGTGGAAGGGATGATAATTACAGCTTATAGAGTCAACTCTGCTTATGCAGCCAGAAACAAAGTTCCAAGGGATTGCTTGGTACAGCTTTTTTCAAGATCTCACCGGGACCTGATACTAAATAAACATTACAACAATCCTTTAACAATAGAAGGTCAACCAGTGAGACTAATGAAGGAGATACCAGGGAGACTACTGAGAAAAAGAAAGGAGTTTGCAGAATTGGTGGCAAGGCTGAGATATAATGGAATACAACATAGATGGGAATACCCTCAAGGAGTCTCATTTATATTCAAAACAAAGAGGTTCAAACTTACTGACATGGCTAAAGTTGATCAGTTCTTTCGGAGATATGAAGGAGAATTAAGTAAACCACCACAACAACCAATTAAAGAACTGGTTGAAAAGAATCTTACAGAGAATGAGAAGGCTGCAGAAGCTTCAGGAGGAAAATCTCTGACGGAAGAAGAGGACACAGACTGAATTAGGGTCTGAGGATTTATGAGAAGGAGATGGGGATACTATTGGGGGAGGAGGGGGGGAAGGGGTATTATACCTGGGGGAAAATTTGAGTTACTAACCAACAAATGATGAAGATACTATCATGGAATGTTAATGGTTTAAACTCTCCAAATAAGAGGAGAAAAATATTCTATCATCTACAGAAATCAAAAGCTAACATTTTTTGTTTACAGGAGACACATATTTTAACAAAAGAGGTTTTAAGATTAGAACAAAATAAATTAGGTAAACTGTTTACTTCATGTAATGATAAGAAAAAGGTTAATGGAATAGCTATGTACATTCCTTTAATATTTGAACCAAAGATGTTGTATAAAGACAGGGAAGGGAGGATTTTGATGGTAGAGGTTCTGTGTGGTTACCAAAAAATAGTATTAGTCGGTATATATGCACCTAATAATAACCAAAAATTATTTTATATGGATCTAATATCGACATTGGCTGAATATGCTACGGAAAATATGTTATGGATGGGTGATTTCAATGGAGTAACAGATCCTCGTTTAGATAGATCAGCAAAAAAAAAAACAGGGGAAATTTGAAGGTAAAATACCTGGTATTTTTGATCATTTAACAGAACAATGGGAAATGTTTGATGCGTGGAGAATGAAAAAAGGTAATAAAAAGGGATATACTTTTTACTCTTCAAGACATAACTCTCACTCTAGAATAGATATGATTTGGCTATCTAAAGATATTATATGCAAACTAGATGACCTTGAAATTTTACCGAAGGTTCTTTCAGATCATAATGCACTGTTGTTGCAAATGAATTTGGGAATTAAGAAAAACAAATCTTGGCATATTAATGAATATTTATTAAAAAATAAGAAAATTACAGACAAAATAAAAGTAGAAATACAACATTATTTTCAAGATAACATAAATAAAGGCACATCTGAAGATGTTGTCTGGGATGCGGGGAAAGCAGTGATAAGAGGCATTTTAATACAACAAAACTCGCGGTGGTTTAGAGAAAGAGAGTCAAAAAAGAAAAAAATACTGGAGGAAATTAAACAGGCGGAAATACAGTTAAGAAAAGCACAAACCAAATTACTTAAACAAGAACAGATTGATAAAATAAAAACTTGGCAACAACAATATGAGATTTTATTAACTACCGATATAGAAAGAAAAATATTATATAATAGACAAAGATTTTTTGAACATTCAAATAAACCAGGCAAAATGTTAGCATGGCAACTTAAACATAAAGAGAGGAGAAAGCCAATATTGAAAATAAGGAAGGATGGAAAAATTTTATTAGATAAACAAAAAATTACAGAAACTTTTATAGACTATTATTCTAATCTTTATACACAGGGAATAGTTTTAGAAAAAGAGATAGAAAAATATTTAACACAATTTGTATGGGATAAAATCTCACAGGAACAGAAAGAATTATTAGATGCAGAAATAACATTAGAGGAGTTAAAATCAGTAATAAAGAAAAGTAAATTAAACAAAGCACCAGGAGAAGATGGCTTCACAAATCTTTATTACAAAACTTTTATGGATCAACTATCACCAAATTTATTGAGAGTTATGAATAATTGTATACAGGGAGGATCCATTCCAAATACCTGGAAGAAAGCAAATATAGTTTTAATACCTAAACCAAACGCTGATTTAATGGAAGTTAAAAACTATAGACCAATATCATTATTAAACAATGATTATAAAATGTTTGTGATGATTTTAGCGAATAGATTGAAGAAAATTCTTAATAGTATTATACATGAAGACCAAGCAGGATTCCTTCCGGGGAGGTTAATCAATCAAAATGTTAGAGTTGTGTTAGACTTACTAGAATATGCAGAATTTGATAATACACCTTTTGCAATGATATTTTTAGATGCAGAAAAAGCGTTTGACAATGTAAATTGGAATTTTATGAGGAAAGTGTTAGAATATATGGGTTTTGGTGATAAATTTCAAAAGGTTATTGGAAATATTTATACTTGTCAAACTGCTAAGCTAATAATTAATGGAGAATTATCATCACAATTTGAAATACAAAAGGGCACCAGACAAGGGTGCCCCCTTTCACCACTGTTGTTTATTATTATTTTAGAGGTATTGATGAGAAAAATTAGAATGAATGCAGAGATTGTAGGTTATAAAATAGGGAGAAATCATTATAAAGTTAAGGCATATGCAGATGATTTAGTGTGTTTTTTAACTGATCCTATTACTCAGATAGCTGAATGGAGCAAAATGATTGAGGTTTACGGAAAACTTGCAGGCTTTAAAATAAACAAAAATAAAACTAAAATATTGGTTAAAAATATTACACTCTTGCAGCAGCAGGAATTAGCGAGAGTAACAGGTTTTGGTATAGAACATAAAGTAAAATATCTGGGAATATGGTTAACTCCTAACAATTTTAACCTATTTAAAAATAATTATGAAAAAACATGGCAACAAATAAATACCGATTTGACAAATTGGGAAAAAATACCCTTATCATTGTGGGGTAGAGTATCGGTGATTAAAATGATGGTATTACCCAGGATGCTTTTTTTATTTCAAAATTTACCGATTATTAAGGGGTTCAAAGTTTTTAAAATTTGGAAGAAGGATATTCAAAAATTTTTGTGGGGAAAAGGAAAACATAGAATAGCGTATAAAAATTTGATTCAATTAAGAGAAACAGGAGGATTAGGTTTACCTGACTTGCAACAATATTATGAGGCTTCCTGCTTTCTCTGGTTAAAAACCTGGATTAAATTAGAAAATTATCGATTATTAGAGTTAGAAGGGTATAATCTTCGATATGGCTGGCATGCATATCTGTGGTATGAAAAGGAAAAGGTAAACAGAGATTTTAAAATTCATATTATTAGAGCTGGGTTATTTCAAATTTGGACAAAATATAAGAAGACTTTAGAAAATACGACCCCGGGGTGGATTAATCCAATAGAAGCTTATATGAAGAGGGGAAAACAATTAAACTTAGATATAGAGATATATAGGGGTATTATTGAATGGAAGGAGAGTAAATGGGCTTTAAAAAGCAGGGAAGAATTAAATATAAAAGACTGGTTTTTATATTATAAACTACAAGATATTTTTAATAAAGATAGTAAACTTGGATTCAGTAAAAATAAATCCGAGTTAGAAAAGATATTAGATAAAGGAAATAAAGGATTGATTGGTAGGATGTATAAATTATTGATGACTATTAATTTAGAACAAGAAAGAATTAAACCAGTCATGATCAAATGGATGCAGGATTTAGGATTCAATATAGACTTGGATAAATGGGAAAATTTATGGAAGAGGGAGTTTAAATTTACAATAACTAATGAAATTAGAGAAAATCTCTATAAAATGTTTTATAGATGGCATATAACCCCATTTATGATATCTAAAATGAACAGTCAAGATAAAGGAATCTGTTGGAAATGTGGAAAAGAAAGAGGAACTTATATGCATGTCTGGTGGACTTGTAAAAAAATCAAAAAATTTTGGAAAAAAATAATAAAAGAAACAAATAATTTGATTAATAGTAAAGTGAAAAGAAAACCATTATTTTGTTTATTGGGAATACCCACAAACGATATTCATGATCGGGATAGGATTATTTGTCAATATAGTTTTGCTGCTGCAAGGATTGTGATAGCGAGAGTATGGAAACAAACAAGTAAACCCTCAATTACAGAATGGAGAGAGAAAGTGTGGTTATATATGAGGATGGCTAGATTAACAGAAATTCTGCATGGAAATGATTTGGAAGAATTTAAGTTAACATGGTTTAAGGCTACCTCATATTGGGATAAGTTGGCAAAAATGGATTTTACTTTGTTATTTAGTGAGCTATAGAAAATTATTCTTTAAGCAATATTAGAATTTAGATAAATAAATAAAGCTACCGGACACTTCTATGGAAGTCATGGTGATGGGTCACTTTTGGTGGGTGGGGGGAAAGGGTATTTTTCTTTTGATGAATGTATTAAAAAATGAAATGTATTCAATATGTTATGTGAATACCCTTTTATATCTATATATGTATTTTTTTTTTCTTGTTTCTTTTTTCTTTTCTTTTTTTTATATTGTAAAATTTAATAAAAAAATTATAAAAAAAAAAAAAAAAAAAAAAAAAAAACCTCCCACCGGTGGCAAAGGGGGACCTGGCAACCCTAATTTTTTTACAGCCATTTTGTAGCTGTGTTCACCACACTGTGTGAGGATTTCAAAGGCACCCACAGGCTCAAAAAGGTTGGGAAGCCTGCCCTAAGAATCCATTGTTTGAATGGCCCTGATGTCAGATGTGGCTTTTTTCAAAAACAAATTGGACACTGCCCACAGGGTGTCTCTCACAAAGTTTTGGGATTCATCTTGTGTGTCAAGCTTGGGCAGGAAGGAGGTTGGCAGCTGAATTTCCCCCCTGGCTCTAAGGTGTGCCTGGCTGGACAAAGGGGCCAGCAAATCTCCATTTTGTCTCCCTAAGGTGATTTAATAAGCAATCCGAGCAGACCATTACTTACCCTATCTGCACCCATCCCATCAATCAATCAATATTCAAGAGAATAGTCCTGGCATTCTCTTGGGTCCAGATGAATCATCAAGCCTCTCCTACCTTTTGTTCGGACCCCGGTAAAGCAATCAATTCTTTGTTTCTGGCTTTCCTGCCAGCTTACCTCATACCACCTCAGGACCCATTTTGGGATATACATGTTGGTTATTTGGCCATTCATAGTGTGTGTTGTGTGTGATTGTTTCCCTCTTCAGCGCTGCTTCCCTGGACGTTCCTTCAAGACTGGTAACTATCACCCATACCTAAACCCCTATCCAACTTGCTCCCTTTTCTCTTAGTTAGCTCTTGTATGCTTTGTGTGTGTGTTCCTTGTTTAAAATATATTTCTTGATCTACTATTTTTATTCTTTAATGAAACCAATTTGAATTATACAACAGCCTGATAATTTGAGAGTTTTCACTCAGGACTATCCAGTTATATATAGGTTATCGATCCCACTTACGGTACTCTCTCTTGCTACCTCACCGAATTCCCCCAAACTAAAATGGAGACTGCCTACTTAGGGTAACAATGAGACATGCTATGCTACGCTATGCTATGCTATGCTATGCTATGCTATACTATTCCACATCATCTGAGGGATGCAAGCAGGCAGTTAGCGTTATTGCTTGAGTGGAATTTTACATTTTGTAACAGCCAGCTTGTGAGCATGAAAGCTTTTGCACAGTGTTTTGTGTCTATTTGGTTAGTCTTAATAATAAAAAGGCATGGATTTTATTACTGTCCTTAACCCCAAAATTCATGCCTGTTGAGACACTTCTGGGGGCAAGATTTCTGGCCAATAAGTACATGTTAGTATTTTTTCTTTTTAGACTGATGTTGAGGCTGTTTATATGTATTCTAAATGGATGATTTCTCATGATACATCTCTGAGAACTTGTTCTAGTTGTGATTCTAATCAAAGGCTCTGTTTTCCCTATGTCCTGCTGAGCTGAATGATTGAGGTGCCAGTAGTCCCTCCTGTATACAGTTGTGGCCCATAGCATGAATGTATCTACTTATGCATGATAGAAAGTGGAGTGGATTATGAAAGTGGGGTGCGCACATTCTGGAGTGCACACAAAGCACGTGCTATGGGGTCTAGGAGGCTACCTGATGTTTCCCAAAAACATTTGAAAATTAGGCTTGCATGAACCAGTTGGTACTCGCAGGGTCAATCATTGAGGAGCCCTGATTCATCCCTTCCTTTCCCCAAAAATTAAATGATTCTTTGTCTAGCACTTGATTTTAAATATTTTTTTCAGCCATCTGACCTAAGATGCCTTTTTAATAGATGAAAAGGCATGCCTGTATATGAAGCGCTAAAAAAAATTTTCCCTGCTTCCCAGAGCAAATAGAATTATGATATAAATATGATAGAATCATGCTTCCACTCAAATTTCAACAGACAGTTTGATGGGTTTTTCTTTCTCTGTACTGTGGTGTAATGGACAGTATTCAATGTGCAGTAGTTCAAGCTGACCAGCCAAACCTTAGAATTTCTTTTGCATTCAGAACTCCTGCCATTAGATCATTGAATCACAATTACTATTCAAATGGATAAGCATGAATAGCATCCCTCTCCCCCACCCCTGATTTTTGCTCTGAAAAGTTTATTTCTACCGCCATGGGAAATAATGATTCATGAGCCATATCTGGAACGTCTTGTCTTCTGTCTGATTTTTTCCTCACCTCATTAGTTCCTTTGCATGCATGGTTTCTTTCAATTGTTGTATCAAGATTATGTAAAACGTTCAGAAACGCATCTGTTTATGTTCAAAGGCACTTGTGTTCTATTTTTTAATTGCAATAAAAATGGTCAAGGTGATAGGGGAACAAAAGTTACCAGTGAGGGATTTGTTCTTGGAAGCGCTTCTCTGCTTTGCTACATACCAGTGGCTCCATTATAATTGTGCCTGCCTGCCCTCCTCCAATTAGGGCTGTTGAAAAAAAAAATTCATTAAAATTCGGATTTGGCAAAATTTGGCCTGTTTTTATTTGGGAAATGCCGAAGTACAAACTCCCCCTATTCGGATCCGTGGAATTCGGCATGAAATTTGGCATTCGCGAATAAATTCAGCCATTTAAAGCAATTAAAAACACATTCACAGCTTTCCATGGCTCCGGGGAGGGCATTTTTGGAGGTAGAGGTCCCAAACTTTTAGGGTCGCTTGGAGGGACCCTACCTGCAAGAACCCCCAAGTTTAGTGAAGGTTGGGTCAGGGGGTCCCGAGTTATGGGGTCTGGAAGGGGTTCCCCCATCCGCCCATTGGAATGAATGGGAGCAGGCAATCCTTAATGTGTATCTAGAGAGCGGCAAATCCAAGGCAAAACCTCCCATTGTTTCTCATTGGCTATTTATGCATGGGAGGTTTTGCCCTGGATTTTCCACTTTCTAGATGCACATTTCTCCCAGACAAATTATCCAAACTCTGCAGGGGGGCTTATTGTTGAGATTTGAGAATTTGGATGGGGAAAATGTGCATCTAGAGAGTGGAAAATCCAAGGCAAAACCTCCCATTGTTGCAGACTGATAAAAGACAGCGTTGTTTACAATTCGCTCCGCTTTACCTTGGGAGCAAAGCCCCACTGCGGATCTTACTTCTGAGTAAGCACGCCGGAGGATCAGGACTGCCCGCCCTTTCCTCTACATTTCGCTTCCTCCTGTTACCGCTTCCTCAGCCATGGGGGCACCCCAAAACAACGAAGACCGGGGTGGGGGGAGTTGAGGGAGGAGACAACGTGGCTGAGCTGTCACTGTCAGGGGAAAGGAGAAATCCTGAGCAGGGACACCCGCAGGGGGACGGGGAGGGGGGGAATAAGCAGGATGCTGCACTGGCTATTTATGCATGAGAGGTTTTGCTTTGGATTTGCTGCTCTCTAGATGCACATTTCCCCCATCTGAATTCTCAAAACTCTGCAGGGGGGCTTATTGTTGAGATCTGGAAATTTGGATGGGGGAAATGTGCAACTAGAGAATGGCAAATCCAAGGCAAAACCTCCCATTGTTTCTGGGGCAGCCAGAGAGAGACTCACCAACCCACACTGACCTCCAGGCAAAAGTGGCAACCAGTGAAAACAGAAACAATCACACTCACCAAGAGGAGAGCAAGCCATCCCTCCACCAGGACAGGTCACCCCCCCTTTGGCTTCCCCTCCCCACACACACACAGTAGAAGCCAGTCAGTGGCTTCTAAGAGCCGATGTAACTACACCAAAAGTGCATCCCGCTCAAAGAGTAAGTAAACAGCGTAACTAGCTTGGGTAACGTATCTTTTCATTTCAACACAGCCAAAGTGCATCTTATAACACTACTAGCGTAAGTGCGACCTGCTAAAATTCCATATCTTCAGTATTGATAGATTTCATGCTGCTGGATTCAAATCTTCCACAGCAACAATCAAACTCGCAAAGAGGCAATCACCCCCCCCCCAGGACAGGTAACCCCTCCCAAATCATACTCCACAGAGGCAATCAAGCCCCCCCAGCAGAACAACCCCCTCCCAACCAAAAGACACAAATTCCAAACGAAGGAGAAGAACAGGCCAGCCAGAGAGAGACTCACTGACATAGGATGTACTAAAACAAATGACAGACTAGCCCATTAGAAACAACAGGAGCGGCTGCTCAGCCCATTGGAAAGATTAGGAGCCAGCCAGAGAGAGACTCACTGACCCACAGTTAACGCTACACAAAGTTGGCAACCGGTGAAAACAGCAGAAAACACAGTCCCACACAGAGGCAATCAAGCCCACCCCCCAGCAGAACAGGTAAACCCACCCCCCTTTGGCTTCTCCCCTCACACACACACAGAGAATCTGCTCCCCCCCACACACACACAGGAAAAAAAGTTATAGAGAAAAGCCCCCAAATGGGTCAAACTGTGGATGTCTTCTCTTCCAGCAGAAGCAGGGGTCAGGAGGAGAAATCCATACTGATTCCAGCAAGCAGCAGCAGGTCAGCGCAGCTCAGGATCTCTCACAATCAGCACAGGAGCAGCACAGGAGCAGCAGCAATGGAAGGAATACAGACTCTCACACACAGACTCTCTGGCCATTTATGCATGGGAGGTTTTGCCTTGGATTTGCCACTCTCTAGATGCACATTTTCCCCGTCCAGATTCTCAAAACTCTGCATGGGAGCTTATTGTTGAGTTTTGAGAATTTGGATGGGGAAAATGTGCATCTAGAGAGCTTTTATTCCCATTTTTTTCTCGTTGACAAAAAGGATGGAGGAAAAAGACCCATCCTTGATTTGAGTGTTACAATTATTACCGCCGCATTCCTGGTTTGCGGTGCTGGATCTTAAAGATGTTTATTTCCACATCTCTATTCCTGAACCACACTGTAGGCTCTTGAGGTTTAGGTATGAGTTGGAAGTATATCAGTATCAAGTCCTGCTCTTCATGTTAGCCACTGCTCTTCAAATGTTTACTAAATGCACGGCCCCAGTGGTGGCCCATTTGAGGCTCCAGGTATACATCATCTACCCCTGTTTAGATGACTGGCTTTTAATGACCAGATCAGAACAAGAGCTTCATTCACACCTCAACTTGACACTTCTAACTTGGGCCTAGTTGTCAACTGGGAGAAGAAGCCTAAGTTCATCCCTTTTACTTCTATACAGTTTATAAAGGTCAGCCTGGATTCAAGTGAAGGAAAAGGGTTTCTCCTGCAGGAAATAATACTAATATTAGGAGAATGACACGCTCTTTTCTCAGTAATCATTTTTAGACAATAGGGAGCATACTTAGACTATTGGGGTTTATGTCATCCACTACAGCAGCACTCTAGCACAGCCTTTCTCAACCTTTTTACCCTTGCGGAACCCTTGAAATAATATTCATGTCTCAGGGACCCCCTACATATGATTAGCCTATTCATCACTATTTCTCATAGAACCCCTAGCAATTTCTATGGTTTCAGAGAACCCTGGTTGAGAAGCGCTGTTCTAGCGAGACTATGTGACCCTTGCAAATTTGGTTTTTGACATATTACAAACTATCTTGTCATTCCCAACATCAGATGTTCTCTGTCCCACGTTCAGCCTTGAGATCCTTGTCCTGGTGGGTGGAGCCAAATAACATATTGCAGGGCACTCCCTTTGGGATATGCAACTTTGATGCCACAGTAACCACAGATGCCTCCCTCTTGGGTTGGGGTGTGATAATAGTAGACCTACCACTCTTTCAGTTGTGGAATTTTATGGCCTTGTGATCAATTTTCGCAGCCGTTCTGATGCGGTTTAGTTTAAAAAAAATATTTTTAGCAATCTGCTTAAAACTAATAGGTTAAGAAGCAGTGTGAGGTAGTGAAAGTGTCAACAGTCCTGTGATTATTTTGGTGTATGTATGTCATGGGGAAAGGAGCCAGAAAGATTGTTCAGTTCCATAAGATCCAGAGTGATGTAGTGGATAAGAGCTGTGGTTTGGAGCAGTGGACTCTAATCTTGAGAACCGGGTTTGATTCCCCACTCCTCCACATGAGCGGTGGACACTAATCTGGTGAACTGGGTTGGTTTCCTCATTCCTACACACAAAGCCAGCTGGGTGACATTGGGCTAGTCACAGCCCTCTTAGAGCTCTCAGCCCCACCTACCTCACAGGGTGTCTTTTGTGGGAACTGAAGGTGATTGTAAGCCAGTTTGATTCTCCCTTAAGTGGAAGAGAAAGTCGGCATATAAAAACCAACTCTTCTTCTTTGTCTTCATCTTCATCTTCTCCTTTTTGCCTGAGCTTGGTCCCCATGATATGATAGATTGCGATCCTAATGCCTTTGTCCTTTTCTATTTCAATATATTGCGTGGGCTTCTATTACCGAGAATTGCTTCTATTACTGAGATTGTGGAGGGTGGGGAGGAGAAACTGGTGCCTTGCCAATGGAATAAAGCATCATAAGCATTACTTTTAGGATTATAGCTTGATGGATGCTCCATTACATCTTGAGCTTCAGGATGCTTATGTGAAAAGGGGGAGTTAGATAGCTGGGGAGCTGCATTGTACAGTGTAGGAAGGCCTGTGGTTAAAACTACTTTTCATTATGATTTTTTTAGACATTTTGTGAATTACGGAGGTGAATTCTTTGTGCTTATTAGCTGTAACAATGGGAGGGATGTGAGATACAGAATAGGGAGGAGAAGGCCTTTCTCTCACAAGTTTAGGGAAAATAAGGAGACTTCAAGGAATGTAATTGGACATCTGCTGTTGGACCAAATGAACATACCATTGGAGATGCATTTAAGCACTCATGCTCAATGGGATGGAATTAGGGTTGCCAACCTCCAGGTAGTAGCTGGAGATCTCCTGCTATTACAACTGGTCTCCAGCCGATAGACATCAGTTCACCTGGAGAAAATGGCCACTTTGGCAATTGGACTCTATAACATTGAAGTCCCTACCCAAACCCTTCCCTTTTCAGGCTCTGCCTCAAAAATATCCCGCTGATGGCAAAGAGGGACCTGGCAACCCTAGATGGAATAACAGTATTGGCATCATATTTTTTTTTTTAATGTGCACACATATTTAATTCTCTTTTGTTACCACGTGTGCTCCCTTTCACATGTGTATCCTTAGAGACATGTGGAGTCTCTAACTTGGGTTTGGGACACCCACCCAGAACCGCAACCAATCTGGGAAAAGATCATGATGGATAGCTGTGTTAGTCTGTCAATAGCAGTAGAAAAGAGCCAGAGTCCAGTAGCAGGCTATGAGCTTTTGTCAGCCACAGCTCAATTCTTCATTGAACATTACAATTAAAATATTAAATTGCACATTCAGCAGCTACACTGATATTTAATTTAGATGAGCCTTCATTCTCATTAAGATCCAGAAAAGATTGAGTAAGTCAAGCTCATGCCTCCCCTCCCAAGCCTACATATGGAGTTTCCCCATTACATACAGTGTCTTACATCTCATATACAAGCTCTGTAGTGAAAGCCAATCCCATGGCTGGCGATTGTGGGTCACAACACTCAAGACATGTGGACTAGATTATATGTAGCCGTGCCAGGTGACACTTAGGGTTGCCAGCTCTGAGTTGGGAAATACCTGGAGATTTTTGGGGCTGAGCCTGAGGAGGGCAGGATTTGGGGAGGGGAGGGACATTTTGGCATTGAGTCCAATTGCCAAAGCAGCCATTTTCTCCAGGTGAACCGATCTCTAGCGGCTGCAGATCAGTTGTAATAGTAGGAGATCTCCAGCTAGTACCTGGAGGTTGGCAACCCTACTTGGGCCACCAGACAATTATTTATCACATTTTCATCCGGCCCTTCCTTCACGGAGCTCAGGGGAGCATATATTGTTCCTTCTTCATCCATTTTATCCTCACAACCTTGTGATGTAGTTTAGGCTGAAAGAGAACTCTGGGCCTGAAGTCATCATCCAGCAAGTTTTTCACGGTGAGCAGGGAATTGAACCTACTCCCAACACAGTAACTGCTACTGCCTGTCTGAGTGCCAATTCCTTTGGTTAACCTTGGATATTTGTGACTAACATCTCTACCTTTGCCTTTCTCAAGCTCTCTCTCGGTCTATTTGTGTTATTTTTGTTTTTTTCCCTGAGAAATAAGAGATTTTCATTCCCCCCCCCCCCCCATGGCTTCTGAGAATCCTTCAGGGAGTATGTCTACTTGCTTTAAATTCTTCAGTTGGATTCCCTTCACTTGTTTGAATTTCACTGGAGGGGGATGCAGTTGTTGGGTTTCACTAACTCCTGAATGTCTTTTTGGCATCTGTAATCCCTCTGTGTGTTGTTGCACCTGTGGTTCTGGTAGTGAATTGAGGGGATTGTCCAGCCCTTCTTCTGTTTCTGTGCTCCTTTGAGGCTGAACTTGAGTTTATCTTCATTTTAGCTTGGCTCCACACCTCTGCACAGGATAGAATATATCATGATGGAGCATGGGCAGTCTCCTAGAGACTGCACTGCATTTTGCTTATCACTCCTTGAACAGGGAGTAGTATTGTAAGAAATTTTCTGAGTCTATGATACCTGGATTTTTTTTAAATTTAGAGAATAAAGAAACACTTTTGAAAGTAGATAGAAAAAAAGCACTGCATGAATTGATGCTTGGGTTCTTATGAGGAGAGCCAGCATGTTGCAGTGGTTAAAAGCGTTGGACTTTAAACTGGAGAACCGGGTTTGATTCCCTACTTCTCCACATGAACGCCGGACTCTAATCTGGTGAACTGGGTTGGTTTCCCCACTCCTATACATGAAGCCAGCTGGTGACCTTGGGCTAGTTCTCTGAACTCTCTCAGCCCCACCTTCTTCCTAAGATGGTTATTGTGCGGAGAGGAAGGGAAGGAGATGTTTGATTCTCCTTAAAAGGTAGAGAAAGTTGGCATATAAAAACCCACTCTTCTTCTTCTTAACCCAGATGCAACTCTTCTTTCTTACTCTATACTGTTTTGATCTCTGTATCTTGATATTGCAGAGCTGGAAGATTGCAGATGAGGGCAACCAAGATGATTAGAGGGTTGGAGCTTTTGCTTTTTGTAGAGCTTTTCAGTTTAGAAAAACAATTGATTGCTAAAAGGAAGAGATGATAGAGATTTATAAAATTACTCACAAGGTGGAAAAAGTGGACAGAGATAACTTTTTTCTCATAACATTAGAACTTGAAGGGAACTCAATGAAGTAGATGAGTCATAGATTCTGGATGGAGAAACAGAATAGCTTCTGAATACCAGTGCTAGTAGGCAGCCTCAAGGGCAGGCCTCCCCCTCTACGCCTGTTTGTTGGTCCTTTTGGGTGACTTGTTGGCCACTGTGTAATACAAAATGCTGGCCAAGAGGGCCCACTGGTTTGATCTAGCAGAGCTCTTCTCTGGGGGTAGTGAGAGATCATGTAGGTGTGGGGGTTATTGTCTGGTACAGCGGATGCTCATGTTCCAGTGCTCCGAAACTGCCTGCTGTAGCAAGTTAGAGGGCAAGTATTATAGAAATGTTGTATTGCTATGAATGGGGTTCAAATGCACGGAACAAGGGTTGCCCTGGGAAGTCTTAGGGTTGGATCCAGCCACCTTTTCCACTAGTGAAATAGGAGGGATCACCACTGGGAACCTAAGGGTTGAGCTGGAAACTAAAAATTCTTATAAAGTAATATATTTGTTAGGTGTACACAATAAAATGGATTAAAACACTGGGCCTGGAATACAAGCTACATCTAGAACCACCAGTATAAACAGTTACAAACATAATCAACACAGTTGATGATATACAAAATAGAAATGACCAATAGACCATATGCGTTTTGGCCTCTTGGGCCTTTCTCAGTGCTCAAATTACACAAAATATGATTATTAAAAAACACATCCAGAAATCACTTTACAATGTATTATATGAGAAATTTAGAAACCTTATATCCTGTGTGGCTAGATGTAAATTAATCACACCAACCATAGGACATTCAGCATGGTAATTTGCTCACACAAGTGTCTGGTGCAAAAAAAAAAAGTTTCCAGATGTGTTGTAACATCAACAAGTGACAAAATATATTAGCATCAACAGACTGCTAAAGTCAGCTATTAGTACATAACTGACTACCAAAGAAGGTTGTGTTGAGAACCACAGGACTTGGCTGGATCCAACCCACTATCTTTCAGCCTAGCATGTGAGGTAGAGTTAATTACTTACTTAATTTTATTTCATTATTATTCTTATTTGCTGCTCTCCCCGACAAAAGCTGGGCTCAGTGTGGGTTCCAGCAGAATCAACACATTACATTCAATAAAATACATTAAAACCATTTGTATAACAGTAAAACAATAAAAACCAGCCCTTTACATATCAACAGTCAATGAAATCAGAGAAATCAGAGTACAAAAATACATAAAATCGTGCTCCTCAGGGGGGTATCTGGTATGCAGGATAAAAGAGGAATAATCAAGGGGGGGTGTTCACATTGATGAAGAGTGGAAAGATGACTTGTGAATAAGTACCCTACCCAAACATGCTTTGTGATAGGATGGGGTGAGTAAATCATGAGTAAATCTAATCAGCTGTGTTAAATGAAGTCCTGCTGCTTAAAAAAAAAGCAACCTAGAATTTTTGTCGCCACTCTTTATCAGGAACAGGAAGTAATCAATGACCTGGGCAAGGTCTGTCGTGCAATTTCTGAATTGTTGTGGCAAAGTAAGCCTGCCTACGTCTGAACTATATCTCAGGGCAATAAACTACAGTGAGCATGCCCATATTTCTAGTACCAAAAATGTAATTTCAACAAGCAATAAGTATGAAATTATTAAAAAGCTTTGAGTTTGGGATTCCTGGCTCTAGAGCTGCTTTTCTGCCTTCACTGAAATATAATATCATAATTGGCTTCTTTTCTAGACAGTTGTAAGCCGCCTTGAACAAGGCAGGAAATAAATGTTTTAATTGATGAATCAATAAAAAGCAGTTTCAGTGTGACTGGGATTTCCTAAACAGCATAATTGGCAATTAAACTTTTCAGGAATGGAGAGTTCTAAATCCAAGGCAGAGCTGCATGATTTGTGATTTACCAAGCCAAAAGCAGCTATGCATTTTACCTCCAAATGTATGGTAGTCCTCCCCCCCCAAACACACGGTTTTTGCAATCTGAGTAAGGCTGCAAAATGAAGGTATTGTCTAACTATGTTGAGCTACCGCATATGGCCAATGGTCTGCATTCTGCTTGGTGGATCACAATTTGCATAGACCAGATTAAAAGTAAATACCGTTATACGACAGCTCACACATGGTCTGTATTAAAATACAGTTTTCTCAATTGCAAAGCCTTTGGCTCTGCCCTCTGCAGTATTAGAAGGAAAATTCAAAGGACTCCCCTGCTCTGTCTCTGCAACAGTGGTGTACCGGAAACACTAGAACATGTCCTTCTTAGGTGCAGTTACTATAAGGTGGATAGGGAGAAGATTCTTGGCCCTCTTTTGAGAACAAGTACTGGTTACCTATCCTGAATCTGTTAGAGTTAACATCCTGCTTAAGAATGAATTTTCTCAGGTAACAAAGTTGGTGGCCAAATTTTGTAGATTAGTATTTAATTTTCGGAAATCTAAATAGAAATGGATTGTTGTTGATGGGATTAATTATTTAAATTTATATCAATAACTAGTTTTTAACCATTTTAAAGGGAGCAATATTTCTGTATAGTGTTTTAACCAAAATGTAATTTTTTTATACTGTCGGATGGGTAAGGCAATGTAACTGCAAAAATTTTATATTTGGTCTAAAGACCGTAATAAATTGACACTCAGTTGCAAAGCCTGTTTCCAAAAGTCACATATATTTTGACCTTTGGAATGCAAACTATACAGTTTTATATTTATATTCTGGTTTAGAAAGAAGAGAGAAATTATACCATTTCTAAATGGACTTTTTTTTTTTGGCCCAACTGCAGCATAAACTCAAAGTTCTTGGGCTTGTGTTCATTCCAGAGGTACAATTCCAGCTTCAAGCAAATCTCCATGTTACAGTATCAATTGAGTTGTGCGTATTGGTAATCCATCTTCCCTGAACTCCTGGCATCAGGATCCGAACAGTGTTTAAGACTGACAGATGTAGATTTGTAGAAATCAAGTTGAAAGGAGCCTGAGGCATAACTCTGAACTGGGAAACAATGAGAAATCATCATGAGGGCAGTAGCGTTGCTGTCTATGAAGTGATTCCCACTCCACTAGAGCTAGAAATTAATGAACTGGGTAGCAGTGCTGGGAGAGCTCTAGGCTCCTTCTTGAGCTGGTGATGAGCCGAGATAAATATGCATGTCCGTCAACAATCGCAGTGCTCTTACTTCCGATACTGGAGATTTTTAGCCTAATTGCATTTCTGATAGCAGCCATTGTTTTCATCCAGCAGAGTGGTTTGTTTCCAAAAATTGCTCAAACACAACTTTTAGTATCACTTAAATTCATCAGGACACAATTGGGAAGCCAAGAAGTGCTCAGTCTCAACCCTGCCCAGAAGCTCATGTTGTAGAAAGCCTTGGTTCTCAGTGCTAGGCTATATAGACATTTGTTGTAGAGGTTGAGTATCCTTTATCCAGATTGCTTGGGACCAGAAGTGTCCATATTTTGGATCTTTCTATATATTGGAATTTTTGCATGTACATAATGAAATATCTTGAATGAAATTTTAAACAATCTTTTTAGGAGTAGGGAAACCAACCCAGTTTTCCAGATTAGACTCTGCCGCTCATGTGGAGGAGTGGGGAATCAAACCTGGTTCTCTAGATTAGAGTCCACCGCTCTTAACCACTACACCAAGCTGGCTTTCCAAGAGGCCTTCAGGTAGTGTGGTGGGAAAATGGTAGCCACAAGAGGGTGACAGCAGTAAAATGGTGCCAGTGTGCGTAGGAGGTCTGAAAATGTGCACCTCCCCATCCACATGGTGTGCAAACCTACTTGGATTGTGATTGTTCAAGAGAGATTGAATAGAAACAGGAGAAACCCTGCAAGGAAGTGAGATTGGATCGCAAGGTTATATGGACATTCTAAAAATGCCACTCCAGTTTTAGAGCCAACGTGAAGCAAAACATGGGTGGATGCCATCTCTGGCTAGTTTCTCAAGAGTTTTTGTTATTGAAGGATGCTCTGTTTTGTGTTTGTGTGTGTGCCTGTCATGTTGATTTTCCATTTTGAAATATTATAATTTTGCACATTGCTTTGAACTTTGGAACGACAGCAGAGAGATATTTTAAAAATAAATAAACCTTTACCTTTTACCTTACACACATAGCCTGTAATTTTAAACAATATTTTAAATAATTTTGTGAACATTGAGACAGAGGCTTGACGCGCTGCTGGGGACCTATGAGTAATGCCTTCATGTTGTCTCAAAACTTCCAGTTTTCGTGTCATTCTGGTTTTTGGATGTCAGGTTAAGGGATGCTCAACCTGTATTTCAAAGGAAGCCGAAAGATATTTGTGAAGATCACATTTGCTTTACCAGGGTTGCACACATGCGAACGTGGATTTCTCTAGACATTTGTACATCGGCAAGTATGTCACAATATTGTAACAGGAATGACCCTTAACCTGAAGATACTTATTGATAATCATTACTGTTGGCCAAGGGCATAGCTACCGAGTCTTAAAAATAGCCACTCATCTGTTTCATTGAAGCGAGTAACAGTTGCTTCCTAGGTGACCAAGCAGAGAATTACTTATAAATTGAAAGAGAATTGCTTCTTTTGTCTTGTTGGTAGTGATGAGTTCAAGGAAGGTGTGTCTTAGGGCTGCCGGTTCTCTCTCTATCTGTAGTTCATTCCTTGGAGATGGTAATAAATTTTAAACATGGGAGTGACGTCTGGAAACACTCACCTAAATGCATCAAAAGTTATATGGCATGGAATCCAAAGACCTCTGGATAGTGTCCCACATGCCTGTCAAATGGGAGCCAGCATGGTGCAGTGGTTTGGAGTAGTGGACTTTGATGTGGAGTCAAGGTTTGATTTTCCACTTCTCCACATGAATGGCAGTCACTAATCTGGTGAACTGGATTTGTTTCCCCACTCCTCTACATGAAGCCAGCTGGGTCACAGCTCTCATAGAGCTCTCTCAGCCTTACCTACCTCACAAGGTATCTGTTATGGGGAGAGGAAAGGAAGGTAATTGCAAGCTGGTTTGAGTCCCTTTAAAAAGATAGGAAAAAATCTGCATATAAAAACCAACTCTTCTTCTTCAAATGCTAGATCACCAGTCAGTTCCCTGATCTTTTGGATCAGGTAAGAATTGCTTGCAACACACCTTTCCAGCTATCAATTTACGACCAGAAAACTAAGATAGCTATGGGTGAGTGTTAACAATGATTCTGAATTCCTTATCCTTGTTGCACTCAAACTCTTGTTTCTTTCCCATCTCTTTCTTGTGTGATGAACCTTATTTTGCCCATGATGAACCTTATTTTCACACCACTTTCTGCTGTCTGGCATTGGATTTTCAAAAATACATTTTCCAACATTATCTTTGTGTCAACAACTCAGGTTTATATATTTATCATACCAATACATTGTATACATAAGAAAAATCCAACATGGACACAGCATGCAAAAAAAATAAAATAAAAGCACAATGGAAAGCAGAGATATACCCAGATTTAGATGAATTGATTTACAAACAGAGTATGCAACTATGGAAAAACTGACCTCTCTTATACATAACAGATCAATTTCAGATTTTCAGGAAGAAGAGTTGGTTTTTATACGCCAACTTTCTCTGCCTTTTAAGGAGAATCAAACCAGTTTACAATCTCCTTCCCTTCCCCTCCTCACAACACACCCTGTGAGGTAGTTGGGGCTGAGAGCTCAAGGTTACCCAGCTGGCTTCATGTGGAGGAGTGGGGAAACCACCCGGTTCACCAGATTAGTGTCCATCGCTCATGTGGAGGAGTGGGGAATCAAACCCAGTTCTCCAGCTTAGAGTCCACCACTCTAAACCACCACTCTTAACCACTACACCACGCTGGAATATTTTCTTTAATTATATAGCTAAAAATTTAAAACATAAATTAAATTAAAACAGAATAAGAAAGATTTAGGTAATATATGTATGATAAATAATAAATATGTTATCAGATATGGAAAAAGACGTTGAGATAATTGAGTTGTAATCTTGAATGGTAAACTTGTTATATATTGTTATATTATGGTTGTTTATGCTTTAATGTTTGTATGTGTGTTAAAATAAAATTTTGGGCAGGGAGAACGGGGTAATAAATGGAAATAATAAATAAATAAAAACTAAATATATGGTAGGTATATATATATATATATATATATATATATATATAGAGAGAGAGAGAGAGAGAGAGAGAGAGAGAGAGAGAGAGAGAGAGAGAGAGAGAGTGCAAGCAGGTGGGCTCGTCAATATTATTATGGACTAGTAGAATTTTCGCAGCTGGATTATTTCAAAGTGGTGGGTGCAAATGAAAGAGGTACTTGGGGCAAAATTTGCATGTTTATTTTTATTTATGTTAGTTATCGTTCATTTTTCTTATTGAGACTCAAGGTGAATTATACTAAGAGTGCATTCCTGAGAATTGTGGCTGATTGGGCTTAGCAGGTGGCTTGACCTCGCTGCCAGCATAAGTGCCTCTTGTTCCGTGTTAAGAGGCACTTACGCTGGTGGCAAGGGCAGTTCCGTCGGCGCCTGAGTGCCGCGGAGGTGCATGCCACTCCTCCGCTGGCTCACTCTCCCTGTAGCGCAGATCATGGTGGAGACTTGGGGTGCCAGCGTGGGAGGGCGTTCCCGGGGCATTCCTGGGACGGGCCAGGGGGAGGAGCTGCCATTAGGTGGTTTCCTGTCCCCTTTCACCCCATGACATCGGTGCCGAGAACAACGTTGCTGCACCTGCTTTTTAGCAGGCACAGCCTTGCTGTTCTCTATGGGGCAAAACGGCCCCATTTAACAACAAAAAAAGCTGTGAAAAGGCTTTTTGTTGTTGTTTTTCGGCATAGGTGGAATGGTTTTAGGAGGCGGCTTGGCTGTGCCTTCTCCCCGCTGTTCCCCTACACCGATTCTCAGGAATTCACTATAAGTAATTCAGTGCCTTCAACAGAATAAGAGTGCTGATAAGTGAGTGAAAAGCTAGGATTACAGAAAATCTGAAACAAAGCATTAAGGGTAGACATGATATGTTAGTAGTGTCGAAAACTGGAATTACATAGGTAGAAAACAAGATAATGAAAACAAGATAGTAGTGTGGCATGCAGATAAATTTTATTTGTTTATTATTTAATTCATTTCTCCCCAACAAGTATCCAAAGCAGCTTACATTTTTCTATATATATATAGTTGACACAGCAGGTGCTACAGGAACTGTGCTCCATCTATGGTTTTAAATGATTTGTAAGTGTATATTTTATTATTTTAAATGTTTTAATTATATATGTACTTACAAATCATTAAAACCATAGATGGCGCACAGTTCCTGTAACATTTGCTGTGTCAACAAGCAGGCGGGACAACCCCCTCTAGCATAATCCCACTAAATATATATTAAAAAGTAGGGGGACAGCATTGATTACACCTGCAGCTGTCCTCATTTATAGGCCTAGTGGAATTGCTCTGTGGGGATTCAAACCCGGGACTGCCAGTTACTCATCCAACACTCTTAACTACTGCAACACACTGGCTTTTGACTCACAAATAATAATGATAAATTTTATTGCAGTCATAGACCAGAAGATATCAAGGTACAGATTCTATACTACGAATATAACAGCCTAAAACCTTGTTTTCAAAAATTACTACCAAAATAGGTAAAATTCTATATAAAACAATATTTTGGGCCCTTTCATACAGCCCAAAGAATGCACTTTCAATTCACTTTCACTGCACCTTAACGATCGTTTGCAAGTGGATTTTGCCAGTTCACACAGTAAAATCCACCTTCAAAGTGCATTGAAAACGGATTGAAAGTCCATTCTTTGGGCTGTGGGAAAGTACCCAAAGTGTAGATCTGTAGTTAATACGATCGTTTATCATTACCAGCAACCATTTTCTTGTTTCGAGCTTTGACCACATAAGCACAAAATTTGGGATCATCACCAATTAATGGCTTATCCAACCATACCAATTCTGAGCATTCTGGGCATTTAGCTAATAAAAGAGAAACAAACAGCCCTCAATCTACTGTAGTACAATCATCTAAAAAGTCTCTGCCTCACCCATTGGACATGGGGAGAGTCTATCTAAGTATGAAGTGTATATATATATATATATATATATATATATATATATATATATATATATATATATATATATATATATATATATATCTGCCTTCAAGTACATCTGAGGGAACAAACAAATAGTCTAGCCCACCGTTCCATTCCCTTTCTTAAAGCACCTTTTTGAACCGTTGCATTATTACATAACCCTATTGTGTAGGTGTTAAGTGCTGTCAAGTTGCTTCCAACTCATGGCAACCCTATGAATCAGTGTCCTCCCAGACGTCTTGTCATTATCAGCCTTGCCCAGGTCTTGCAAACTAAGGGATAGCCCTGTTGCCTTTGTAAAAATGCCCTGCTGGACACTTCTGTTTTACGTAGTCGAATAACAGGAAGGCCATTCCACACCAGATAATGTGCATGTTTGGACAGTTGTTGATCCCACCCATTTCCAGGGAGATTCCTGCGAAGGTTGTGCTCAGATAAGCAAAGCTTCTGTGGTGGGAGATGGGGAAGATTCTGCAGATACGAGGGTCCTTGGCCATGAAGATCCCACTGCTCTGTTGCTGTTGTATGGTGCTCATCTGGGTAACAGAAGCTTGAGTGTTGTGTGGATCTATGAATTTGGATGGAGGAGTCCCATTTAGCTGACTGTATACTCCTTGAACTGCCATAGTAGAGGAACCCATTTTAGCTGAAGTTCTGCAAGCCCGCTGAACCAGGTCAAGGTTGTCAAAGCAAATTACGTGAATTGGGAGCTAGCTGTCAACATGTGCTAATTTAAAGCTGAATGTTCAACGTAGGGGAGGGAAAAAACCCTCCTCCAGTGTTTGTAACTTTGGAAGGAATGATTAGTTTCAGCTCAGATTGTGATCTGTGTTATATAATTATATTATGTAACTGAGCTCATTAATTGTTGGGGCAGAGGGGGAGAAAGCAACATAACCAGAGGAAGGCTTTATTCCCGGAGCAAAGGTATGTCATCCACAAAATACTGTGTTACATTTGCGAATTATGCTTTGCTAGAGCTTAGCAAGAAGCTGATTTAGGTACGCAGCTGTTACTCTTGCATGGTTCCATGTTGGTGTCTTGTTTCAAGAGGTTTTCACACATGCAGTGGTCCCTTAGCATTAGGGTTGCCAACCTCCAGGTACTAGCTGGAGATTTCCTGCTATTACAACTGATCTCCAGCCGATAGAGATCAGTTCACCTGGAGAAAATGGCCGCTTTGGCAATTGAACTGTATGACATTGAAGTCCCCCCCCCAAACCCCACCCTCCTCAGGCTCCACCCTGAAAACCCCCCACTTGTAGGGAAGAGGGACCTGACAACCCTACTTAGCATGCATTGGTCATATATTTGTGTACTTCCGTTCAGGCATGGATCATTGGCAGTGAAGCCTTGTTTGCGTAGGCATTTGTGCATAGGTCAGGGATGGGGAACATCCGGCCCATGGGCTGGAAACTGCCCTCGAGGACATTTTCAGTGGCCCTCAGGAGCTCCAGGGCCCTGGCATAGAAACAAGGAACTTTGGCACTCAGTTCTTATTTGGTATAGGAAGAGTGCAAGAGAGTAAAGGGCAGGGTTACAACACCAAAGAATAATATAATAATAAATAAATTAATAAAATACCAGTTATGAAGGTAGAAAGCCAGCAGGGGTCGGGGGTCTATCCAGTGTGCTGCATGGAGTGTCACATGTATGATTATCTGCCTGCTGGACAGAAGTCGTGGGTGTGCGCTCGGTGCAGGGAGCTCCTGGCTCTCAGGAAGCGAGTTCACTTCCTCGAGGCCAAGGTAGCTCAACTGGAGGAGCTGAGGCAGGCAGAGAGAAAGGTGACTAAGGACTCCGGGGATGAAATAGTCTCATCCCAGTCCCAAGGTGATGGCAACCTGCCAGTCACGGATGATGGAGCCCTTGGGGAAGGAGGCCATCTCACTGAGGTAGGGGAATGGGGTACCTTAGAAGGGACCTCTTCCTTGGTGGATGAACAGATAACCTCTTGTACCAAGGATATGCCTCAGAGGGGAGGGGGGCTTCTTGTAGTGGGGGATTCAATCCTTAGGAATGTAGATAGCTGGGTTTCTGGTGGGTGCATGGACCGCATGGTGACTTGCCTGCCTGGTGCGAAGGTTGCGGACATTACCTGTCATATTGGTAGTCTGGTAGGTAGTGCTGGGGAGGAGCCAGTGGTTGTGGTGCATGTTGGCACCACGACATGGGGAAATGTAGTCCGGAGGTCTTGGAATCCAAATTTAGGTTGCTAGGCAGGAGACTTAAAGCCAGGACCTCCAAGGTAGCTTTCCACGTGCAGGACCAGCTAGGTAGGCACAGTTGGTGAGTCTCAATGCGTGGATGAGACGGTGGTGCAGGGAAGAGGGCTTTAGATTTGTAAGGAACTGGGCAACATTTTGGGACAAGCCGGGCCTATACAAAAGGGATGGGCTCCACTTGAACCAGGATGGAACCAGACTGCTGGCGCGTAATATAAAAAAGGTGGCAGAGCAGCTTTTAAACTGAACCTGGGGGGAAAGCTGACAGGAGCTGAGAAGCATCCCGTTCAGGCAAACTCAGTGCACATGGACAATGGGAAAATTGCTTCAGATTGCCCACATGGGAATTACTTGGACATGAAAGGGAATGGGGAAAAATGATGGATAGCCACTGAAAGATGCCCAAAGGCACATGCCAGGCAAGTTGAAAGAGAGAAACAGTGTGGACGTGTTTCTATGCTAATACTAGAAGCCTCCAAGCAAAAATGGGGGAATTAGAGTGCATGGTTTTAAGAGAAAACATAGATATAGTGAGCATTACAGAAACCTGGTGGAGGGGAGAGAACCAGTGGGATACAGTCATCCCTGGTTACAAACTGTATAGAAATGACAGGGAAGGGCGTATTGGAGGGGGTGTTGCTATGTATATCAAGGAAGGCATAGTGTCTAATAAGCTAGAGACCATAAAAAGGGCAGACTCGTCCACAGAATCCTTTTGGGTGACGATTCCAGGCCCCAAAGGAGATTTAGTACTATCGTTCTATCGGCCCCCTGACCAAATGGCTCAGGGTGATCTTGAGATGGAGAATGAAATTAGGGAAGCATGTAAAGGTAATGAAGTAGTAATAACAGGAGACTTCAACTTCCCTCATATTGATTGGATAAATGTATTCTCCAGTCAAGCCAAAGAGATAAAATTTTTAGACATCCTAAATGACTGTGCCCTTGAACAGTTGGTCATAGACCCAACCAGAGGGGAGGCGATCCTGGTGGTGCTGCCAGTGATTTAGTGCGGGATGTGGATGTAGTTGAGCCAGTTGGCAATAGTGATCACAATGGCATCACATTTAATTTATATGTAAGTGGGAAAGTGACTGGGAAATCTCACACAATTATCTTTGACTTTAAAAGAGGGAACTTCTCTAAAATGAGAAAAGTGGTAAAGAGGAAGTTGAAAGGAACAGTTAGGAGGGTTAAATCTCTTGAAAAAGGCTTGGGGGTTACTCAAGTCCACATTACTAGTGGCTCAGCTAGCTTGTATACCGCAGGTCAGTAAAGGTAGTAATAAGTCCAAGAGGAAGCAATTAGAGAGGAAAAGTCTTCCTTCAGAGACTGGAAGGTTTGCCCAAACGAGGCGAACAGAAGCAAACACAAACTTGCACAAAGGAAATGCAAGCAGATAATTAGAGATGCAAAAAAAGATCTTGAGGGGCATATTGCTAAACACATCAAAACAAACAATAAGAAATTATTTAAGTATATTAGGAGTAGGAAACCAGCTAGGGAAGCGGTTGGACCATTGGATGACAATGGGAGTAAAGGAACTCTAAGGGAGGATAAAGCGATTGCTGAAAAACTAAATGAATTCTTCTCATCTGTTTTCACTGTTGAAGATACAGGGCAGATTCCTTCTCCTGAACAGAGATTTTGGAGAGGGGGAAATGAAGAACTGAGGCAAATAGAGGTAACAAGGCAGGAAGTCCTAGAATGAGTAGACAAACTGCAAACTAACAAGTCACAGGGACCAGACAGTATTCATCCTAGAGTTCTTCAAGAACTCAAATGGGAAATTGCTGAACAAAGATATGTAATATGTCCCTTCGATCAGCCTCTGTAACACCCATTTATAAAAAAAGGTTCCAGGGGGGACCCAGGAAATTTCAGGCCAGTTAGCTTAACATCTGTTCCGGGTAAATTAGTGGAAAGCATTATTAAAGATAGAATTGTCAAGCATATAGAAGGGCAAGGTCTGCTGGGCAAAACCCAACATGGCTTCTGTAAGGGTTGGTCCTGTCTCACTAACCTATTAGAGTTTTTTGAAATCTTGCATGTGGACAGGAATGAGCCTGTGGATATTGTGTATTTGGATTTCCAAAAAGCTTTTGACAAAGCCCCCCCCCCCCCAAGACTTCTAAGCAAACTTCATAGTCACGAGATAAGAGGATAAGTCCTCTTATGGATTGAGAGCTGGCTGAAAAATAGGAAGCAGAGAGTAAATGGCGGGATGTGAGCAGTGGGGTGCCTCAGGGATTTGTGTTGGGACCCGTGCTTTTCAACCTGTTCATCAATGACTTGGAGTTGGGGTTAAACAGTGAAGTAGCCAAGTTTGCAGATGACACCAAATTGTTTAGGATGGTTAAAACAAAATTGGACTGTGAAGAGCTCCAGAAGGATCTCTGCGTACTGGAAGAATGAGCATTAAAATGGCAAATGAGATTAAATGTGAGCAAAGTGATGCATATTGGGGCAAAAAATCCCAACTTCACATATACACTGATGGGATCTGTGCTGGCAGCGACAGACCAAGAAAGGGATCTTGGGGTGGTGGTGGATAGCTCAATGAAGATGACAACCAAGTGTGCGGCTGCTGTAAAAAAGGCAAATTCCATGCTGGCCATAATTAGACGAGGAATAGAGAATAAAACTGCTGATATCATACTGCCCTTGTACAAATCTATGGTGAGACCACACTTGGAATACTGTGTACAGTTCTGGTCACCACACCTAAAAAAGGATATTACAGAGCTTGAGAAAGTGCAGAAAAGAGCAACCAAAATGATTAGGGGACTAGAGCAACTGTCCTATGGGGAGCGGTTAGGACGCTTAGGGCTGTTTAGCTTGGAAAGAAGGCGGCTGAGGGGAGACATGATAGAGGTCTATAAAATTATGCATGGTTTGGAGAGAGTGGACAGGGAGAAGTTTTTCTCCCTCTCCCATAATACTAGAACACGGGGTCATCTGCTAAAGCTGGAGGGCGAGAGATTCAAAACAGACAAAAGGAAGTATTTTTTCACACAACGCATAGTGAAATTGTGGAACTCCCTGCCGCAGGATGTGGAGATGGCTGCCAGCTTGAAGGGCTTTAAGAGGGGAGTGGACACATTCATGGAGGAGAGGGGTATTCATGGCTATTAGAATGGATACTAGTCATGCTGCATACCTATTCTCTCTGGTATCAGGGGAGCATGCCCATTATATTATGTGCTGCTGTAGAACACAGGCGGGTTAATGCTGCTGCAGTCGTCTTGCTTGTGATCTTCCTAGAGGCCCCTGGTTGGCCACGGTGTGAACAGACTGCTGGACTTGATGGGCCTGGGTCTGATCCAGCAGGGCCTTTCTTATGTTCTTATGGCACAGCAGGGCGGCTTCAGGAACCGTTTCGGGGAGGGCCCTGGAGCTCCCGAGGGCCACTGAAAATGTTAATCAGCGAGTGGAGGGGGGAGGGAGAAAGACGCTTCCCCCCAAGGCTGCCCCTACAGCCACGGCGTGCTTAAAAAACCCCTCTCACCACCTCAGCTGAATCGGCTCCCGTGCGGATGCTTCACCGCTAGGAGCTGCTGGCTTCCTCTTCTAGCCACTCAACAGCTGAAAGGCGGCGAGAGTGTGTGTGTGTGTGGGGGAGGCTTTTCTCTCTTTTCTTCCTCTTTTTCTGTCACTCTCTCTCCTTTCTCTCCCTCTCTTTCTCCCTCTTTTTCTGTCTCTTTCTTTGTCTGTCTCCCTCCATCCTTTTCTTTTTCTCTGTCCTTTTCTCCCCCCCCCCTCCATTTGTCTTTCTTTCTCCCTCCCTCCTTCCTTCCTTCGGCCATTTATGCATGGGAGGTTTTGCCTTGGATTTGCCACTCTGTAGACTAGATGCACATTTTCCCCATCTGAATTCTCAAAACTCAACAGTAAGCCCCCATGCAGAGTTTTGAGAATTCAGATGGGGAAAAAAATGTGCATCTAGAGAGCAGCAAATCCAAGGCAAAACCTCCCATGCATAAATGGCCTTTTTTTCTTCCACCCCAAAAACCTCCCTAGCCTCTCCCCTCCCACCCCCACCCCCCGCCGGGAGATCTACGACTGGTATGGCCCCCAACGATGTGATAAATATACAAATGGCCCTTGGCAGAAAAAAGGTTCCTCACCCCTGGCATAGGTGAACATTGCATCCAAGCTGAACTGGAGTCAGACATGTAATTGATAGAAGAGGAAGGGTTGGTTTGTATATGCTGACTTCCTCTACCTTTTAAGGTGAATCAAACCGGCTTACAATCTCCTTCCCTTCCCCTCCCCCACAACAGACACCTTGTGAGGTAGGTGGGGCTGAGAGAGTTCCGAGAGAACTGTGACTAGCCCAAGGTCACCCAGCTGGCTTCATGTGTAGGAGTGGGGAAACCAACCCGGTTCACCAGATTAGAGTCTGCCGCTCATGTGGTGGAATCAGGAATCAAACTGGTTCTCCAGATTAGAGTCCGCCACCCTTAACCACTACACCATGCTGACTCCAAGCCACAAGAAGGAGTAGTTTCAGTGCTCCAAGCTGGTTAGGCCCAGTCTGGGCCTGGGCACCACACTTTAAGAAAAATGTAGAAAAACTTGGAATAGGCTCAGAGGAAGACAGTCAAGATGGACAAGGGTCTGGAAAACAACTCTGACAAGGAAAGGCCAAAGGAATTGGGTAAGTTTAGCCCAGAGAACAAACAAATGAGGTGAGACTTGAGTATGCCCCTTAAGAGCCAGCGTGGTGTAGGGGTTAAGAGTGGTGGCCTCTAATTTGGAGAACCGGGTTTGATTCCCCACTCTTCTGCCTGAAGCCTGCTGGGTGACCTTGGGCCAGTCACAGTTCTCTCCGAACTCTCTCAGCCTCACCTACCTCACAAGGTGTCTGTTATAGGGAGGGGAGGGGAAGGTGATTGTAAGCCACTTTGAGACTCCTTTAAAAAGGAAGAGAAAAGGAGTATAAAAACAACAAATCCTGGATGGGCATTTACATGGAAGAGAACAAAGATTAGTTCACTGCTGCTTCTGAGGACAAGAGTAGATGTAGTAGGGCAGATGTCAGTTAAAGATTAGGAGAAACTTTCTACTAGTAAGAGCAATTCTATAAGGGATCCACTTAGCATGGATCGAGGAAAAACTCTCCCTCGCTAGGAGACTGGGCACCGGACTCTTGGGAATACTGTCGATTTTGATTTCCGGCATTGAGCAGGGGATGGAACTTGATATCCTCTAAGGCCCTTTCCAGGTCTTTGGCATTGTGACCTTATTTTTAATGAGGTGTCATGCAAGGTTAATTGCCTTTCTTAGATAAATTGGCCCGGTGTGACTTCAGTTCAATGATTATTCCTAATGATGTGAGTTCAGATCTAAATGGAGTAAATACAAGACTCTGCGGAATTCCTGCATGAGCAGAAGTTTGTACGCCTTTCCCCAGCAACCTCCTGACTTCTAAATTATAGAATCAATCCACATGATCTTGATGAGTGATGATCAGATTTTCCAGGCATGAGTGCTACCATCTTGGAGTGCAGTGAACGTGTTTTCTGTATGTATGAGAAAACAAATCCCAAATGCAATTACATGCTGCCCAAACGGCTGCTTGTCCATACCTGCCCTGTACAGCCATGGCCCATCCACGTTTATTTAGCTAGATATTCACAGGCTGCTTTTCTTCTTAAAAACATCTCCAAGTGGCACAGAAACAAACAAACAAAATCTAAAATCACATGTCTTGATTCCAGTCCATTTCAGGTTTTAAAGATTGAAACCAGAACCTAAATTGTGTCTGGAATCAAACTGGAAGCCAGTAAAGATAAAAAAAAAAAAAAAGACTAACTGATATAATTGAATGGGCAAATTCCACATAGTAACCCATCTGCCATGTTCTGAATCAGTTGCTCTTTGCAAACTTTTTTCAAGGACAGCCACATATCAATAATTTCAAGGTACTGCAGGCTTACCTATCGGGTAAGTCAAAACAATTAGGAAGGGGGCTTGCTCTAATCATAACCCTCAGTGAAATTAATCTGCTCTTTTGAGCCAGTTCCTCAATAGGATTGTTGTATACACAAAAATATTACTCCCATGCTCTTTGTGGGAGATTTGAGGGCTTTTTTTTGTGATGGTACTCATGTAGGGTTGCCAGCTCTGGGTTGGGAAATACCTGGAGATTTTTGGGGTGGAGCCAGAGGAGGGCAGGGTTTGGGGAGGGGAGGGACTTCAATGCCATAAAGCCCAATTGCCAAAGTGGCCATTTTCTCCAGATGAACTAATCACTATCTGCTGGAGATCAGTTGTAATAGCAGGAGATCCCCAGCTAGTACCTGAAGGTTGGCAGCTGTAGCAGTGACCTAAGGTCTCTGTATAAGCAGGCGAAGGACTACAAGTTACTTGGGAACTCTTCTGACAATCGGCTCTGAAGCAGATTTCAGCCAGCTAATAGCAGATCTCCAGCTGGTACTTGGAAGTTTGCAGCCCTACCCCTGAACAAAATTCCAAGAAAAGGGGATTATAGATCACTCCAAATAGGTAATTTATGCAACAGACCATAATCCTCTGAGCCTAAATAGGGCTAGTCTAGTACCTCCAGGCTGAGAGACTTGGGAAAGGGGTGGTTATATAAATATTTTAAAGAAAGAAAGATAGAAACACCAGTCGTCATCCTGGTCCGTTAGAAAAATCCCATGGACTGTAATTTCCTTTTAGGAGCAACCAAGAATCACAAAATAGGGTACAAATGTTCAAGTTTAGCAGAACTCTTTTCCAGATGAGGGTTGTGTTTTTTTTTCAGGGGGGTGTTGCATGGATAGGAAACAATGTGGTTTAGAGTGGTGGAAACCACAGCGTACAGCTTGTAGCAACTTTAAGTTGGAATGGGAGAGCTGCTTTGAAATGAATAGGCTTAGACTGGAGTAACTCTTCTTAGGAATGCAGTGTAAGTCTGCAAACCAGCTCTTCCATTCCAAGTTAAAGTTGCTACCAGCTGTACAATCTCATGAATCTGATCTAATATAGTATGCAAAATGTCTCCTCCATTCCATCTGAAGACTGTACAGAGGGACTTTCATCACACCTGGCAACATTTTTTTTCTCCACCATGTTCTCTCCTTTGCTTTTGCTGACCATCTAGCTCGAAGAAGAGTTCTGTTGAGCTCAAAAGCTTGCATACCATTTTGGATAGATCCTAGCAGAGGCTTTGTTTTGTTATACCTTTGTGGCAAGCTTAGGATTGATGGGTCCCTCTTCGCCACCAGCGGGAGGTTTTTGGGGTGGAGACTGAGGAGGGTGGGGTTTGGGAGGGGAGGGACTTCAATGTCATAGGGTTTAATTGCCAAAGCGGCCATTTTCTCCAGGTGAACTGATCTCTATCAGCTGGAGATCAGTTGTAATAGCAGGAGATCTCCTGCTAGTACCTGGAGGTTGACAGCCCTAGGCAGGCTTCAAGTTCCCAGATCTGCTGCTGTCCCCCCGTCTGGTGGCCAGCTTGCTCACCTGCCCTCTGTCCCCTGGTCTTGCAGCTTGTCAGTCCGGTCTGGGTTCATCCTTAAGGCCTGAATGCCTGACAGGTTGCTTCTTTACAGCTAAGACCTCCTGCTCTTTATGAGAAGGCCACTGTGTCTTTGCATGCTCTAAGGAACAGCCCTGTGGAAAGGTTTGTTCATGTAAGGGTAGCAGACTGCAGCCTTTCTGAGGCAGAAATAATTCAAGCGTTGCTTTGTCAAGGAGGGGGGGATGATAAGAAAAACCATACCTAACTTTGTAGAGCTCTGGTTTGACCTCAGATGCTCTTTGGAAAATTGCAGAAGTGCCTCTTTCCTTTTCTTATTAATGTTCAGTTAACAACTTGAGGAGTAATTGCAGAAGGCTTCAGCGAAACCTCCGGGTCACTGAGACAGGCAGGCTGCGGATAAACAGGCGAATCAGGATTTAATGAGCTGCCGGCAACTTTAACCAGCTTCTTGTCTAATAAAAGGGAGGACATCCGCACAAGCCGCTCGCTTCTGCCTGGTGCAGGAGAAGCCTAGGAAAGAAGAAGTCGGAAAGCTGCTCAATGGGATTATTCATCTGTGTGGAGTTTATGATGAAAGTAATCTGATTAATGCAATGTACTGTCTGTTCAGTAATTGAACTGGGAACAGTTTAGTTGACTGTGTCAGCTGCATATTCTCGCCTGCTCTCTGATCAAGTGAAGGCAACGGTCCTAGTCATGTTGCTCTAACTGCTAACAGTGTACCATTTAAAAAAAAAAATCTAGAGGTGGGCAGTCATTCCCGGTAACTGAGTAGTTTCCTGCCAACAGAAACATGGCATAGTTGCCTTCCTTCCTTTTGCATTTATTTTCTGGTCTGTGCAATGCCAAGTTGAACATCATGGGGACATAGGGTTTCCAACCTACAGGTACTAGCTGGAGATCTCCTGCTATTACAACTTATCTCCAGCCAATAGAGATCAGTTCACCTAGAGAAAATGGCTGCTTTGGCAATTGGAGTCTATGGCATTGAAGTCCCTCCCCTCCCCAAACCCCGCCCTCCTCAGGCTTCTTCCCAAAAACCTCCTGCTGGTGGCAAAGAGGGAACTGGCAACCCTATGGGGACCCTTGATATTGATCCAGGAGTGGGCGCCTGGAGGTAGGGGCGGCAGAGGCAATGGTGGGTAACGGGATTGTATGATGGTGGGACTTGCTCTTCCTCTGGTGGGCTTTGGAGAATTGGAGGAGAGGTCGACTTTTTAATCAGGCGGGACGGAGGTTGCAGAACCATGATGCGGCATTGATTCTCATGAGCTCGGAGAGCAGATTTTGGCAATTTTTTTGTAACAAAGCCACTCCACCCATCAATATACGGAAACTGGTCCAGATGGAGGAGCCCTTCTCCAGTGATTTCCTGATAGACCCGCTGGACCAGAGTCCAGTCGAAGCTACCTTCAGGGGACCAGCCAACCTCGAATGCAACCCAATCCAGTTCACAGAGAATGCGGAGGGTCTTCGGGTTGCATTCGGGATGATTCTGATAGACTTTTGAGAAATTGTGTAACACCCACTCAAGTGAGGTGTCACTCGGGAAACTTTTCCACCTATGAGCCTCCCAAAATGTATAGCAGTGTGTGCAAAGTGTTCCACAACAGTCTCTCACACAAAGCAAGGCTTTGTCAGTGACCCTGCGAGGTCGCCCTGCGGAAAACTGCGCCGACTCTGCCCGGGATGTTAAGTCCGAAGACCACCCCTCCAATAAAACACAAAATCACTCATGCAGTTTTCAAGCATGCTCACAAGCTTCCCCCCTTTTCCCGACTGACTTAAGGTCCTTCGGTTTCGGCCAAACCTGATGGCTCTACTAGGGCGGGACCTGGAAGTTGATCAGACTTCCCTTCCCCTGATAGCGGAGAGTTCCGAAACTGAACTAAAAACCCCTTCTGACTCTCACCTGACTTCTGTGATTTCCTCCAGAGGTGCAGAACTAGTTCTTGTGGTCCTGTTGGGTTCAGACGGCACCCCAACCGAGACCGGGATCAAGGTGTCTGTGTGTAACTTTCTCGACCAAAAAGGGTTGTGGTGCCAGAAGTCACTCAAAGGCACCCCGCTTCCAGCGACCCGAGCCAGGTGGGCCAGAGGGGTCCAACACCCCATCTCCCCCCCTCGGATCCGAGTCACGGCACCAAGGAATGTAGCAGAAAACCGGGATTCGTGGGGGGAGAGAGAGAGACCCAAGACCGTTGTCAAGAAAAAGTTTTTATTCGCAGCTGCGGCCCAGTTACTCTAGCAAGCGAAACACTGAGCCCCGGTTTTACTGGGGAGAAGACATTTATCCCAAATCCATGCTCTGACGAAGCACGCCAACAATATAGAGAAGCGAAGGGATTAGCTGGTGAGCTGAGTGGGATGTCTTTACTTAACTGGGATCTGACTCCAGCAGGTTACAATTGCCAGCATGGTTTAGTGGTTAAGAGTGGTGGACTCTGATCTGTAGAACCGGGTTTGATTCCCCACTCCTCCGCATGAGCGGCGGATTCTAATCTGGTGACCTGGGTGGGTTTCCCCACTTCCACACATGAAGGCAGCTGGGTAGCCTTGAGCTAGTCACAGTTCTCTCTGAAATCTCGCAGCCCCACGTACCTCAGAGGGTATCTGTTGGGGGAAGATTGTAGGCCAGTTTGATTCTCCTTAAAAGGCAGAGAAAATCAGCATATAAAAAACCAACTCTTCTTTTCCCTCTTTTATTAAAAAAAAATCCCCAAAGATGCCTCAGTCTTATTTTGCCTGTTACATTGGAACATAGAAAAAGCTTTTTCTCATAGCTGAAGCAGTATGTATTTCAAACATGTACTTGATTGTAACTACTGACGGCAGCATTTCATCCTCAAGTAAACAGCGCTAATGTTTGGCATCTTCTAAAACATACGTCAGTTCAAGCTCTCTTAAAATCAAGTACTTGTTGTTAAGGCTTTAAACAGTCATTCTGTTTTCCTATCAAATTGCCCGATAACACTTAAGGTGCTTAGTTTTATATTATACCTCTACAGTCCTACAGTGTGAAGCAACATAATCCTGTTCTGCTGGAACATTCATTAATGGATTCTCTGGGCGGTAAAAATCACTGAAACATAGATGATAGATGACATTCTTTCCAGTATTTGAGACTAAGCTGAAACTTGCAGAAAAGAGAAGGAAGATCTAATGCTGCAAGTGTCTGTAATTAATTTCCTGTGTTTCATATACTCAGAAACTCTGTTCTAGGAGGAAAGGGTCAGGCGACAGTTAGCTGTGGCGCACAAAATGCAGCTCTTTAGGGATTTCCTAGAGTCTTCCAGTTACATCAGTTGAAAAAGGAAGGCATTTGAGTTTCTGCAAAGTAACAATTCGGCGGAGAACAGAACTTGCTGAGCTTTGACACTGGAGAATTCATAGTGTTTTTGGCAGAAGTACGCCAAAAGCCCCACTACACATTGCATGCAAAACATGTAATGAGGCGCTGACTTCTTCTTCTTTTTTTTTTCAGGCTGTAATTTTTATTTTATTTTTATTTTATTTGTACCCCGTCCTTTCCTAGCAAGCCGGGCTTGGGCATCTTGAGTGAAGAAGAAAGCATTCACCTCATAGGAACCACAGGTTGGGTCCTTTTGAGGCAGATGCATCACGAGACTGATCAAGCAGGGCATTTCCTAGATTCTTACACCTCCCTGTCTTCAAGATTTCCAAAGCATGCAAAATTCGTCTTCCCAAGAATCACTCAAGGCAGCATTCAGTCCCTCAACCTTTGTATTTTTACCTGTTTATTTTTCTGTTTGCTTCTTGTAAGCTGCCCTGAGCCCAGCCTTCCTGGGAAAGGGAGGTATAAAAATCATATCAAAACCCACAACCCTGTGAGGTAGGGTGGACTGCTGTAGCAAGCAAGTGACCCTGCAGCTCTGAGATCTCTGGAGCATGCCTATTATATTAGGTGCCATGGAGCACAGGCAGGATAATGCTGCTGCTGTCGTCTTGTTTGGGGGCTTCCCAGAGGCACCTGGTTGGCCACTGTGTGAACAGACTGCTGGACTTGATATTATCCAGCAGGGCTTTTCTTATGTTCTTATTTTGCTAAATCTGAATGTTTGGTGGGTGTATTCAGGAGCCTTCTAAACGGGATATCAACTATCTTAACACTTCTGGTTTTGTATTTATTTTTTTCAGAGCACTTCTGGTAGTACATGTTTCAGATTAGGTGGATTGGGGTGGGGGATGTTCAGTGTGTCAGTATAAAATGCTTGGCCAGGCCCATTCATAAAGGATAGGTCTGTCAGTAGCTTTTGCCACAGAAGCTAAAAATAAAAACATGTTCAGATATTATTTAGTCTAAAATTACCAAATGCTGGGTGGAAATAGGTTATGGTGTTGCCAACCTGAAGATGGGGCCTGGAGATCTCCTAAAATCACAAGTAGGGTTGCCAGGTCCACCCAGCCACTCGCAGGAGGTAGGTTTCCCAGATGCCTAGTAATAATGGGCAATCGCCTGCCAGTTCATGCAGCTGCTCATGCGGGAGGGGGGAGCAATCTGCATGCCCAGTGCAATGACATCACTTCCAGGGGAGGGGCCGTGTCTCAGTGGTACAGCATCTGCTTGGTATGCAGATAGGGTTGCCAACCTCCAGGTACTTTTTCCATGAAAAGTCTATACCAGAATGATTAATTAAATCTGCTCATTCGGCTATAGACTTTTCATGGAAAAACCTCCAGGTACTAGCATACTTGGTATGCAGATAGGGTTGTCAACCTCCAGGTACTTTTCCCATGAAACTCTATACCCGAACGAGTGGATTCAATTAAATCCGCTCATTTAGCTATAGACTTTTCATGGAAAAACCTCCAGGTACTAGCTGGAGATCTCCTGCTATTACAACTGATCTCCAGCCGATAGAGATTAGTTCACCTGGAGAACATGGCTGCTTTGGCAATTGGACTCTATGGCATTGAAGACCCTCCCCTCCCCAAACACCACCCTCTTCAGGCTCCACCCCAAAAACTTCCCGCCAGTGGTGAAGAAGGTCCTGGCAACCCTATATGCAGAAGGTCCCAGGTTCGATCCCCGGCATCTCCAGTTAAAGGGACTAGGGTAGTAGGTGATGTGAAAGACCCCTGCCTGAGATCCTGGAAAGCCTCTGCCCATCTGAGTAGACAATACTGACTTTGATGGACCAAGGGTCTGGTTCAATGTATTGCAGCTTCATGTGTTCATGTGTGTTCAGGTTGACTTCGCACCAGGGGAGGCGAAGTCTCACTCTCCCCCCAAAACTCTCCCCCGAACTCATCTCCGTGAAGCTCCTGCAGGTTGCCAGGAGGGAGGGATAGGTTTGCCAGATCGAGGTTGGGAAGCTCCTGGAGATTTGGGGATAGAGCCTGGGGAGGACAGGGACCTCAGTGGGGTATAATGCCATAGAGCCCCCGCTCCAAAGCATCCATTTTCTCCAAAGGAACTGATCTCTGTAGTCTGGAGATGAGCTGTAATTTTGGGGGATCCCCCGGTCCCACCTAGAGGCTGGCATCCCTAATCACATGTGATCTCCAGACAAGAGAGACAAGAGAGTTCCCCTGGAGAAAATGGCTGCTTTGGAGGGTGGATTCTGTGGAGATCCCACCCGCCCCAGGCTCCATCTCCAAATTTTCAGGAATCCCCCAACCTGGTGTCGGCAGCCCTATGGCTTAATCTTGTTTTCCCTCATTTATGAGCTTCTCAGGGGCATTGACCTGAGACAGAGGCTGGCCTAGATGTTTTTGATCTGTTTCGACGAGGCAATTCATACAGTTTTAGGTTGTCAGTGTAATAGAATTATGTAAGTATTCATGTTTAATAGTCAGGCTTGTTCCATTTGATTAAACTTGCATTTGTCTTGGCACCCCCTGATTATCTTCCTGTCCTTGAAATCTGGTCAGAAGCTCTTCAGCACTCAGCAAACGGAGTTAATCTTACCGTTTGGGGAAAGTGACGACAACTCAAAAGCATATCTTCATTTGATCCCCTCCACCAAGATTTGAATACTTTCCTTTACCATGTGAGGCAATATCAATAATATTTACATAGAGCTGCCCTTGAAGACGTTTTAGGAAATTTGACTGCTGCCTGATTTTGACGTGATGGGTGCCCAGATGTGGGGCCAGTAGGGTATCATTTAAACAGTTTTAAAAGGGATCATGTCAGAGCTTCATACCTGGTCAGTATCCCCTTCCACAATCTCAGAATAGCTTTCATCTCACTCCAGTTTCAAACTACGCCAACAGCTTTGTTAGCTGGATGTGACTCCCAAACAACCTGGGCCTCTTGTCTATGTATTTGTGGAGTTGCTGTTCCAGAGGACTTAATGCATTACACTTTATTCTGTCCTCTTTATATAGAGCCCAGATCTAAATCTTTTGCAGCATTTCTGAAGGGCCTAAATCTTTTTTCAGATCCAGAGAAGCTGCTCTTTCTCCTCTCAGATGCTGATCCTGATGTTTCCTACAAAGTGTCACTCTTTGCTTTAGCAGCCAAGAAAATCCAGGCTAAAGCTGTTTTTGATCAGGGTGTGTAATGCATTTAATCATTAGCTTTTTTGGGTCAGACTGTTTTGATGTTATTATTTATGACTGGGTTTTTTATGACAGATTGTGTTGGCCTTTGGCCACAAACAATAAAATTTTATTGTATCGTATGAAGAAGAAAAAGAAGAAGGGGGAGGAGGGGAAGGAGGAGTTGGTTTTTATATGCCGACTTTCTGTACCACTTAAGGGAGAATCAAACCAGCTTATAATCACCTTCCCCTCCCCACAACAGACACCCTGTGAGGCTGCAAAAGTGTGACTAGCCCAAGGTCACCCAGATGGCTTCATGTGTAGGAGTGGGGAATCAAACCCGGTTCTCCAGATCAAAGTCCACCACTCCAATAGGGTATCACCATCCTGAATGTTGGTGTTCACATCTGGAATAGAAAACTGGTGGCTCCTGATTTTTGAAAATGAACACATGAACACATGAAGCTGCTTTATACTGAATCAGACCCCCCTTGGTCCATCAAAATCAGTATTGTCTACTCAGCCTGGCAGCCACTCTCCAGAGTCTCAGGCAGAGGTTTTTCACATCACCTACTTGCCTAGTCCCTGGATATGCCAGGGATTGAACCTGGGACCTTCTTCATGTCAAGCAGATGCTCTACCACTGAGCCACAGCCCCTCCCCAATGCCTTTCCTTAGGTGAGACCCACCTTAGGTGAGACCCACCTCTGCTTCTATTTTTTTTTCTGAAGGATAATTGTGAACCCTGGTGAAAAGTATGATTGTGTTACTTGTTTTGCCTTTTGAGAGGAAACTCTGAGCATCCTTTTGCAACTGAATTCTCCTGTGGGATTAGTGTTGCTTTAGACATGGTTGAAAATTAAGTGGAGCAACTGGAGCCTTCTCAGATTTGCCTGTGGAAGCTAACTTTTTTTTAACCAGCTGTTTTATCAGTGTGTGGGAACTGGCTTCAATCAAGAACATCTGTATGAGCAGCATTTGGTAATGCTGGCTTGCTGACCCATTTATTTAGCCCAACAATCCATGTGTTTTTTGCTCTGCACTGATAAATAGAACTTGCACTACCTGAGTCAAATGCAAAGATAGTGCCAGTGGACATGACATTTCCTAGTGTTTTGCTGATCTTATTATTGCTATTTTCAGTAAACTCTTGCTTGTCCAAGTTCAGTGATTTTGAAACTAAGTTCCAAGGATCTCTGGGGTTCTTTGATGAGTACACCACTAATGATTACAGCCAGTGCCCTGGTCCTCCTCTGCAATGCATATCTAATTCGAGGTAGATCTTTCTACAAACCTGAAAAAATGCCCCAGGTTTGCAGAAAAATCTATAAAAAAAATACAGTGAGAGGATGAAAAAAACCCAAAATGATAAAAAGAGTGCCTATAGCTTTAAGAAATGGATGCCCCTCAGTGGCTATTTCTAGGAAACCCCAACAGTTTTCCCAGTATTCCAGGCATGGTTTTTGAGAGTAAAAGGCAGTCCCTGTGCAAGCTCCGGGTCATTCCTGACCCATGGAGTGACGTCACATCACGACATTTACTAGGCAGACTTTGTTTATGGGGTGGTTTGCAGTGCCTTCCCCAGTAAACTTCCCTTTACCCCCAGCAAGCTGGGTACTCATTTTGCTGACTTCAGAAGGATGGAAGGCTGAGTCAACCTTGAGCCGGCTACCTGAAACTTCCGTCGGGATCGAACTCAGGTCGTTAGCAGAGCTTGGACTGCAGTACTGCAGCTTACCACTGCGCCATGGGGCTCTTCACTGTGCAACTAGACCACAGTTTTCCCAGGAATAGAGTAGGGAAGGAGGGGAAATGAAGGGGGGAGATAAAGGTAGGTTGGCTGGTGGGTAGGAAGGAGAGAAGGAGGCAGGAAAAGGAGAGGGGCTATGGGGGCTTTCAAGGGTGGGAGAGAGGAAGATGGAGAAGGTGGAAATTAGATGCTCCCCAAAAATCCTTGTGGGTTCCCACTTGTACATCTTTAATTGAGAGAATGTTGCATTGAGCTTCTGTTTTCGGATCTATAAACCAAGGGAGCTTTTTGGCTAAAATTATCAGTAGTTTGCTTGTACTAGCATCTTTGATAAAGCCGAGCAAGCTGTGTGCATTTGTAGAAGTTTTCATTGCTGTATGAAATATTCTTCAGCGGCTCCAGGGGTGGGAAGGCTTTGTGGTGATTTGGTGTCTCCTGTTGGTTGCAGACAGGGTCATTATTTTACCTACCTATTTGCAGTATCCCCCCCCCCATGCTGCTGTTTATATGAAACTAAAATCAACATCACAAAAATGTAATAATAATAATAATAATAATAATAATAATAATAATAAAACAATTTGATTAAATAAAGCAGCTTTGCAGCAGAAATCCTAACAGGCCCAACCTGCAGTCATTGTTACAAAATGACTTTGCCTGTTTGAAGAGGGATGAAGTAGAGGAGGCAAATGAATATTCCCAGTGGAGGTAGGGTTGCCAGGTACCTCTTTGCCATTGGCTGGAGGTTTTGGGGGCAGAGCCTAAGGGGGGCCGGGTTTGAGGAGGGGAGGGACTTCAATGCCACAGAGTCCAATTGTCAAAGCGGCCATTTTCTCCAGGTGAACTGATCTCTATCGGCTGGAGATCAGTTGTAACAGCAGGAGATCTCCAGCTAGTTCCTGGAGTTTGGGAACCCTAAGTGTAGGGCATACCCATATTTCTGTGGGCTGCTGCAGAAAAGCCTCTGCTAATTTTGAAATCAACAGCTATATGCAATGGCGCTTATACCAAGCCCCCTTATTGGCTGATGTGAAAACTCCAATTACAGTAAAGGCCTTACTGTTGCAAGAGGCTGACATAAATTTTGTACATGGAAGAAATGTGGTTCAGGGCCTGAGAAGAAGAAGAGGTATCTCTTCCTTTTTGAGGATAATCAAACCGGCTTACTACCTCCATTCCTCCCCCCACAGCCGGCACCTTTTGAGGAAGGTGGGGCTGAGAGAGTTTGGAGAGAACTATGACTAGCCCAAGGTCACCCAGCTGGCTTCATGTATAGGAGTGGGGAAACCAACCTGGTTCACCAGATTAGAATCCGCTGCTCTTAACCACTACATCACAGAGTTCTGTTGGTAAAAGGACCACATTTTCAAACAAGATGGAAGAGTACAAAGTCAAGTCAAAGGTCAGCTAGCCAGAAAATCAGAAATAGGCAGAAAGTCTACATGACATGGCAGAAGTGTGGTTTAGGGTCAAGCCAGAAGTTGGGAATCCATAGAGGCTTTTCTAAAACGCTTGGTCAGATGGAGAAGAGTCAGGAACCATGAGCAACAGAATTGGCGTGGCCTTCCTCCTACAGACAAGTTGCTCAGTATGAAGGGCAGTCGTCCATACCTCTAGACTAGATCTCATGGATCCATCAGTCAACTCTTCCTCCAGATGTGCTGTTCTCTCTTTGGCGAGCATCTTGAGGTGGGGGTGCTATGGGACAGCAGAGATTGGGCCCTGGAAAGCAGGCATCTCTGAAGCCTTCCAAAACAAGACTCAAGACAGGGTTGCAAGGTCCCTCTTTGCCACTGATGGGAGGTTTTTGGGGTGGAGCCTGAGGAGGAGGGTGGGTTTGGTGAGGGGGGGACTTCAATGCCATAGAGTCCAATTGCCAAGTGGCCATTTTCTCCAGGTGAACTGATTTCTATCGGCTGAAGATCAGTTGTAATAGCAGGAGATCTCCAGGTAGTAGTGAAGGTTGACATGACAACCCTAACTCAAGAGCTGCTAGCCTTGGGGTCTAGGTTGAAGCCCTCCTGGTGCTGGTCATCTATCCTGTTCAGCATGGAATACTTTAACATTTCTCTCTCTTTGCTCTTTGACACTGTCTGGCTTTCACAACATGTGTTAGAAATGTTATTTTGAATTCTGTTACGTATGCGCCTGCATGGCCTGGCTGTTACTCTGACTTCTCGAAAGGATTGAAGCTGGCCTAAATCTGCCTGTCTGAATTCATGTCCTTTCCTGTTAATCCTTTCTTTTGTTGACGATAAGCCCACAGCAGGGCTGCCATATGGCCGGAGATCACAGATCTGGGATTTCTGCTTCAAGGGCTGGTGGGGCTTGGGCACATCTAGTGTCTCAGGTGCTTTCGGAAACAGTGCCGTGAATGACCCCCACACACACCCTCAGATTAACGGTATGGCAAAAACAGCTGATTTGTGGGACATTGTGGTTTCTTCCTGGACAACGCTAAAGCTAGAATGAGCAGAGTTAAAATTCTGGGGCAAAAGCAAAAAGAAGGCAACTGAAACACTGCCAGTCCACACATCCGCCGCCGCTAAACACACTTGCCAGGTGCTTGGATGCTGTGATTGGATAGTTGAGGAAAAGCCGGCTGAAACGGAATCCATTGAAGACGGAGGTCCTGTGGCTTGGCCGGGGCAGCTCTGAGGTGGGTGCCGACTCCCAGCTCTTGATGCTGACAGCACCTGCTGTCAAGAGTCTGGGTATGATCCTTAATGTTGCGTACAGGCAGGGACCAGGCAGAGGTGCTTGGCTTCTGACTCCACTCCCAGCAATGGAGAGTACTGGGGGGAGCAGAACCTGTCGCGGTTTACTCTTCCCGGTAGTGTGGGCGGATTGAGTGTGTAACCAAGGCAGCACTCTAAACAAGGAACAAGCTCCTTTGAATCAAGGTCTAGGCTCGGTCCTCCCAGGTTCTGCAGGGATACCAGAAGGGCAGGAGCTGGTAGCTGGCACCGACGCGAGATAATACTGAGCACAGAGATCTCAGCACGAGCAGCAGCGCTTGCAGTAATTAGCAAAGTTGTTCCCACACTGACTGACTGGCCAGCCTAAGATTTATGGCTGTTCCTCCTCACTCCCTTCCCGGACCAGCTGTTCTGCATCACTCGCTGGTGTTGGCTCCTGCAAACACCTACGACCGATTGCCTGCAATCTCGCGCTGCGACGCCTCTCCTGCAAACTGAGCCGAACCTTTGATCTTTGACGGCTAACTGGGCTGGGCGAGTCTGGAGGTGATAACCTTCTCTGTTCCTCTGCTCCTTCCCAATATGTACCACCTTCTTCTGCATCTGCCGTCTTTGCTGGTTCAGACCTATGGTCCAGTCGCCCTGGTAAGACTTCCACCGGTGTATCACCCTGCTTCCACTCCTTCCTCCTCTTCTTCCGAGGAGAGTTCAGGCTGACTCACGACACTTAATGCCTCCTTATGGATGGAGGCTCAGGTTACAACCGTGGCCAAGGCAGCCTTTTTCCATCTCCGCCAGACAGATAGTTCCCTACCTCTCCCATCCCAACCTAGCCACAGTGATCCATGTGACAGTCACCTCCAGGCTGGATTACTGAAACTCACTCTACATAGGGCTGCCCTTGAGACTGATCTGGAAACTCCAGCTGGTACAAAATGCCGCAGCAAGGCTCCTTACAGGGATCTTACTGAGGGCATGTGTCCAGCCCGTGCTCCATCAACTACACTGGCTCCAGCTGGAATACGGGATCAGGTCCAAGGTGCTGTTTTTGACCTTTAAAGCATTACACGGTCTAGGACCTTCATATCTGTGGGACCACCTCTCCTGGTATGCCCCCCCTACATTCTGCAAATAACAACCTCCTGGTGTCCAGCTGTCCTCAACCAGGGCTAGGGCTTTTTCAGCCTGGGCCCCTGGCGTGGTGGAACTCCCTTTCTAATGAGATCAGGGTCCTGCAGGGTCTTAAAGAATTCCACAGGGCCTGCAAGTGTACAGTTCTACTCACAACACCTAAAAAAGGATATTGCCGAGCTTGAGAAGGTGCAGAAAAGAGCAACCAAAATGATCAGGACTAGAGCAACTGCCCTATGAGGTGCGGTTAAAATGCTTAGGGTTGTTTAGCTTGGAAAGAAGGCGGTTAAGGGGAGACATGACAGAGGTCTATAAAATTATGCATGGTGTGGAGAGAGTGGACAGGGAGAAGCTTTTCTTTCTCATAATACTAGAGCACGGGGTCATCTGCTGAATCTGGAGGGTGAGAGATACAAAACAGATAAAAGGATGTATTTCTTCACGCAACACATAGTTAAATTGTGGAACTCCCTGCCTCAGGATGTGGTGATGGCTGCCAGCTTAGAAGGCTTTAAGAGGGGAGTGGACATGTTCATGGAGGAGAGGGCAATTCATGGCTACTAGTAAAAGTGGATACTAATCATGATGCATACCTATTCTCTCCAGGATCAGAGGAGCATGCCTATTATATTAGGTGCTTTGGAACACAGGCAGGATAATGCTGCTGCAGTTTGTGGGCTTCCTAGAGGCACCTGGTTGGCCACTGTCTGAACAGACTGCTGGACTTGATGGGCCTTGGTCTGATCTAGCAGGGCTTCTCTTATGCCTTTCTTGTGTTCTTATGCAAGACGGAGTTATTCCACCATGATGTAAAAGTGTTGATTTTGTAAATTGTTTTTTATGATTTTATTGAAATTGGATTGTATTTATTATATTGATTATCATTCTGTGAACTGCCCTGAGACCGGCCTTGGTCAGGGAGTGAGGGCGGGATACAAAACTAACTAAATGGCCTCACCGAAGGAAATAGGGTTTTTGACCCACTGACCCAATTGATGAAGTAAACTCTGGGCGCTTTCACACATACTGAATAATCCATTTTCAATCCGCTTTCAATGCACTTTAACGATGGTTTGCAAGCAGATTCTGTCATTTCATGCCGAAAAATCCAGCTGCAAAGTGCATTGAAAATGGATTGAAAGTACATTATTTGGCATGTGTGAAAGCACCCTCTGACGGGCTAGTTTGTCTTTAAGCTGGTGGTCACCTATTTAGTATTGCTACAGCAGAGTATCACTGCTACCATTCTAGAATGATTACCCAACCAGATACTTGAGCTGCTTAAGATACTTAACCTACCAGATACTTAAGCAGATGTCTGCTGTCCCAGGCAGGGAACAAAATAGGAAGTTTGTTGAATGCCTGATAGAGCTACATTTGGATTTCTCGGCCTGCTTCTATACCAACAAGGAGAAGAAGAGTTGGTTTTTATATGCCAATTTTCTCTACCTTTAAGAAGAATCAAACTGGCTTACAGTCTGCTTCCTTTCCTCTCCCCACAACAGATACCTTGTGAGGTAGGTGAGACAGCTCTAAGAGAACTGTGACTAGCCCAAGGTCACCCAGCTGGCTTCATGTGTACGAGTGGGGAAACCAACCCCGTTCCCCAGAATAGAGTCCGCCGCTCACGTGGAGGAGTAGGGAATCAACCCTGTTCTCCAGATTAGAGTCCACCGCTCCAAACCGCCGCTCTTAACCACTATACCATGCTGGCTCTCAGAACAAGAGAGGAGTGAACATGAAACATTTGATTAGTGACAGTGAACCCAGCTCCATCTCAGAATGGTTTCCTTCCATTGGAAAAGAAGAAGAGTTGGTTTTTATGTATTGATTTTCTCTACCTTTTAAGGAGAATCAAAACGGCTTGCAATCTCCTTCCCTTCCTCTCCTTACAACAGACACCTTCTGAGGTAGGTGAGGCTGAGAGAGCTATAAGAGAACTGTGACTGGCCCAAGGTCACCCAGCAGGCTTCATGTGGAGGAGTGGGGGAAACCAACCCGGTTCTCCAGATTAGAGTCCACCACTTTTAACCACTATACCATGCTGGCTTTAGGTCTGCCTGAGAAGAAGTAGGATGACACGCTGGCCAATCTTAACCACACTACACCACAATGGCCATCCAGTAACTGCCCGTGGGCTCTTGGAGAGTCCCCCCTCAGCCAATCATGTTTTTTTTGTGCCTTGGTTCTCATTTACTTCTCAACCATCTTCCAGTTGAGATTGCATTATGGGCTGGCCCTTTCCGCAGGGATGTCAGCGTGCACATCAGTCACAATGCAGTCTGTGGGATTTAATTGCCTCAGATGGAATTTAGTCTTGCAAAACTAATCCGGTTTTAGCCAGATTAACCTGTTTACATTAATATCTGAAACCCCAGAGGATTGAATGGCGGCATGCCTACTTGCACTCTAGTCAATGTCTTTTTGTTCCGGTTGGTTTCTGAGGAAATTAGAAATTAGCCTCAGCGCATAAAACTGTAGCATGAAGTTGGTGTGTGTGCGCGTGTGAAATGTTTTCTCTCTTATTATGGTTATTAATTCATATCTTCCGAGCAAAGCGGGTGCTCTTATCTCTGATGTGTGAATTTAGGGATGGAAATAAAGCCTGTCTTCTCCACATTTAAATGTTTTGCTTTGAAACTATGGGCTAGAGCACATAGTAATTGATATGTCTGTTAACACTTGAGGTCCCTGATCAGGGCTCTCCATATCAGAAGCCAAGTAACAGTTCTTTTCTGTTGAAGGACTAGAGTGTGTTTTGTAGCTGGTCACTTGCATAACACACAGGTCCTGTCAAGGGTGGAGAGCCGACAGCAGGCTTTAAGCGAGCACACAGCACCCTTGTGACCCACACAAGTGAGGAAACTTGAACTGGATGCTTTCCCAGGGCTCTGGCTTTATCCCATGACCCCACTGAGGGCTGTGTTAAGAGGTCTGGCCTGGGTGGCTTCACTGTGGTCCCCTCCTTTGGCCAGAACTGCTTGGAGATGCAACTGGCAGGCTAAATTCTTCCCTAGATGTCCCTCTGACCCAAGCACGTTGTCCTGCAAGTGGAAGTCCTGACACCTCGAAGGCCACTTCATATCAATCCCTGTGGAGGCTCTCTCTTACATTGTACTCCTTTCATATATATTGGTACGCCATGTAGGTCAGGCAGTTTCTTCCTTGTCCCTGCAATTTGGGGGGAAAATGTGTAGTGGCACTGAGGAAATAGAAGAGGAAGAGGAGGAGGAGTTGGTTTTTATACCCCGATTTTCACTACCTTTAAGGAAGGAGTCTCAAAGTGCCTTACAATCACCTTCCTTTCCTCTCCCTACAACAGACATCTTGAGAGGTAGGTGGAGCTGAGAAAGGTCACCCAGCTGGCTTCATGTGGTTCTCCAGATTAGAGTCTGGAGTCACTTGTCTGGAGGAATCAAACCTGGTCGTGGGGAGAGGAAGGGAAGGAGATTGTAAACTGGTTTGATCCTCCTTAAAAGGTAGAGAAAATTGGCATATAAAAACCAACTCCTCCTCCTCCTTCTAATAGAACTAGTAATTGCAGAAATTTGAAATGGAGCTGAACTAAAGCATATGTATCAAACATGGCATGATCAATGCAGAACATGGTATTACATCAGTAGTAACACAGTGCATTTTCCTGGGCCAGTCTATTATCATGTAGCTCTATTTCCTTTTTTAAAATGTAAGATGTCAAGAGTGTGGGAGCCTTCCTGACCTCATCAGACAAGATAGGAGCCACAACAGAGAATACATATGTATGAACAGTTGGTGATCCTGCAGGGTGGTACCTGTAGAAGGCCCTGCTCAGATAAGCAAAGGTGTTGTAGCAGGACAAAGGTGGAGTGGTGGTCTTGCAGAAATGAGGGTCCAAGGCCACGGGGGGCTTTGTATTTGACAACCAGTCCCTTGCATTGAGCTCGCTGATTGATGGGCAGCCAATGGAATGCTCCCCCTAGCTGCTGATAATAACCAGTCTGCAGTGTTTTGCACCAACTGGAGTCACTGAGTTGACTTTGAGAGAAGATCTCTGCAGAGTGCATTACAGTAGATGGATTCAATTTCATGACCCACTGCAAATGGCTGTGAATGCCATTTTAGGTGCACATGTGATGCACATCTGGATACATATCTTATGCATATTGTGTACTTATTTACTGGGTGAGATCCTGCATATCCATTCCACCAGCCAAGGCAGTAGAGCATCTTGCATCCAGAGAAGACCCTTTTCACTGGATGAAAGCCTTTCTGCTAGAACAAGACATGCACAGGATCCAACGTTATACACGTAGCAATATGTATTTTCATAACCCAGTACATATCTCAACATGTATCTGCTGTAAGCCCCTCAATTGAGGCATATCAACGGAATAGCAACAGAAGAATACCAGAATGTGGGGTCATCTGCTGAAGCTGGAGGGTGAGAGATCCAAAACAGATAAAAGGAAGTATTTCTTCACATGACACATAGTTAAATTATGGATCCCTGCCCTAGGATGTGGTGATAGCTGCCAATTTGGAAGACTTTAAGAGAGGAGTGGACATTTTCATGGAGGAGAAGGCAATCCATGGCTATCCATCATAATGCACACCTATTCTCTCCAGTCTCAGAGGAACATATCTATTATATTAGGTGTTGTGGAACACAGGCAGAACAATGCTTCTGCAGTCGTCTTGTTTGTGGGCTTCCTAGAGGCACCTGGTTGGCCACTGTGTGAACAAACGTCTGGACTTGATGGACTTGACGTCCAGCAGGGCTTGTCTTATGTTCTAATATTGGCAACAAAAGAAAAGAAAAACAAACAAACCAACATGCATTTCCCTTCAATGACTTGGGTAACTTGGATTTGAACGGTGTACTGTGGGGATCTATCAGGAGGGATATGGAAGTATCCCACTCATCTGCAGCATTTGGTCATCTCTGCCTTTCATACTGATGCACTGTTGTGGTGGATTTCTTTTGTCCTGTTTTAGTGTACAGACATTCCTGGTGAGGAATTTCTGCTAAGACACAAACAAACTGTAGATTCAGTTATAAAAACCTCAGTGTGTTTTATTACATTAAGAATCGTTTTATTTCACGAATCCCCTGATAATGAAAGGAAATAAAAGTAGGCAGCTAATTGGACCCAAGAAGGGGGAAAAAAAAAAACACTTTCCCAAACACAATAAGGGTCTAGATTCACTTCTCCTTTCTAAGTTAGTCAAGTGCTAAAGAAAAAGGGCAGTTAAATTCTGAAGAGTGGTCATAAATCATTCTGAAGCCAAACTGTTATTGGAGATGTCTGAAATTGAAGACTTCTCGGTTGATAAAAGGGGACAACACATATTTTATTTTCTGTGAAGCTGTTATTTTCATTCCCCCCCATAGAACTTTAGAAAACTCCCAGGGGGTTACAAGTTGGGCATGCATGTTGTGAAATAACATTTTTCGTAAAAGCCACATATGTGATTCAGTTGATGGCCAATTAAATAGTTCTTTAGGTACCTTGTTAAGGTTCCTGAGTGAACTGGTACAAAAACTATTGGCAGGAGCAGGGACTGAAAGAGATAGCCCCCCTTTTTTATTTTTTTATTTTTTTGGGGGGGGGTTGGACAGATAGGATCATGTATCATAACAATGTCTAAGGTCTCCTCTGATCTGAAGAAGTGAGCTGTGGCTCACGAAAGCTCATACCCTACCAGAAAATATTTTTGTTAGTCTTTAAGGTGCTACTGGACTCTTGCCCTTTTTGACTACTGCAAACAGACTAACACGGCTACCCACTGTGAATTAAGGTCTCCTCTGTTTCAAAAGTGCTCTTAGAAATTCCTGTCTGAAAGTGCAGTCTTAAATGGAGTTATTCTCTTCTAAGAAGATGGACTGTTAAGGATTACACTGTGCGAAACGCAAGCTCAAGGGCCTTCTTAAGTATTTGAGATTAGTTGCATGTTTGTTTGTTTTTGAAACTGGCTTCAGAATGTATATTTTAACACCAGCAAAAAATATTGGTTGATAAGTGTAAATGGGCTATTCTTCCTATACATTGATGGACACTTAAAACATGTGAAACTGTTGAAATGCCAAAGTTAACTACACTGTTTTTTTTTCATTTTGGGGGCTTAATATTTCTTATTTCTCTCCTATGCATTTATGTATTTCATCCTCCCACCCACCACCAAGTACATCAGTGAGCCACTTCTTATATTAATGGTGTCACGATAAAATGGAGTTTGGTTGGGAAGTGGACATGTTATGAAGCAATCGGATAACTTTTATGTTTTTATATCTGTAGGGTTGCCTGCCTCCAGATACTAGCTGGAGATCTCCTGCTATTACAACTGATCTCCAGCTGATAGAGAGAAGTTCCCCTGGAGAAAATGGCTGCTTTGGCAATTGGACTCTATGGCACTGAAGTCCCTCCCCTCCCCAAACCCCACCCTCCTCAGGCTCTGCCCCAAAAACCTTCCAACGATGGCAAAGAGGGATCTGGCAACCCTATCATTTGACCAGCAGATAAACAATTGATCAATACATAGGCAGAATTACAATTTGGTTATGCTAACCAGAGCTCTCCACACTCTAGTGGGACTGTAACAAAACTTTCCCACTGGGTAGGAAATGTTGACACCTTTGTCCTCAAGTAAATAATTAATAATAAAATCATCTGAATGCCTAAAAACTCTGGTCAACAAGGACAAAATCTGCTGATTCCTGACATCCTGATAAAATCTACAACAAAATATGAGTAGTTGTCTCAACATCAGAGTTACAGGGACACAATTTAGACTCCAAAGGTAAATGGTGGAATGTCCCACTGACAGGGTTGGATTTAGGTTTGATGAGGCCCTAAGCTATTGAAGGTAATGGGGCCCTTTATATGTCCAGCTGTCCTTTGTCAACAACAAATTGTCGCTGTTTTTTTGTGTTGAATATATGCTATATGGTAATTTATGGACCTAATAGGTATCTAAAGCCATTTGCACATAACAAAATATGCAGGCGGGGCCCATTACTTACATCATAGGAGCCTACACAACATTAAACACTGTTGCTGAATGTAGGTTTTATTTTATTTGTTTTTTATCTTATATTTTGGAAATGTACATCCAGGTTTTTTTTTTTCCTTTAAATTTTTTTGGGGGGCCCAAGAGAGTGGGGCCCTAAGCTATAGCTTGTTTAGCTTATATGTAAATCCGGCACTGCCCACTGAGCAAAGTGGATAGAAAGGCATTAAAATGAGCTCTTGAAAAAGCCCATCAAAATTTAGTAAAAGTAATGGACATAAGATCAGTTCAGTTTATTGATACAGTGATTGCCAGCAAAAGAGAACAAACATACCTTAAATAAACTATAAATAGAAAATAAGCAATTACTAAAAACCCAGATAAAATATTCTCTCCCTAAAAAAAATGGCCAATTTTTTTAATAATTTAGGATTTAAAATTATTGACTCTACCCTCCTTTTCTGAGTGAATTTTAATCACTACAGAACATAATTTAGCTACTTGTAACAGTCTATTACGATCTCCTTCCCACAAGAAGAATTTCAATTTCTCCACCTCTGAGCTAAAATCTGTTGTATTAATAAGTGGGAAAATCAATTTCTGGCGCATTTCCTCATAAAAGACACATCTGAATAAAACCTGACCTACATTCTCTGTTTCTCCTGTCTTACAAGGGCATCCCTGGACATAAGATAAGGGGCCGAAGAGAATCCTTCCCAACTCTTTAGTGATCTATATAGACTAGGAAGAAGTGGCCTCTCATTCGGCAATTCGATGTCTATAAGTCGTTGACTAACCATATTTTTTGCTCTGCTCAATCTCATTTCTAGTAAATTGTCAGGGGCTAGACTTATTTGAAGAAGTTTTTTAATTATCCCTCTGCTCCAAAAGGACTGAGGTAGGAAATAGGTCTGTTTTGCAGAGGAAACATGAAAGCGGAATTAGTTATGTAAAGTTTACAAAAAGAATCCCTACAAGCCATCCATCCTCTTTTTCTTCCAAATGTCAGTAACAGATTCACAGGAGCTCCACGTGGTCCCATTTATAATAGCAAGAGGGTTAGAAAATGTGTGAAGTCATTTAAAAATAATGTCTGTGGCATGGACTTGATGATAGAAATACTTTTATTGATTTTTTTTAAAAAAAAACCTTTGTTGAAGCATAAAATATTAACCATGTGGTTCAGAGAATGGGTTGAGAATTTAAAACTGTATAAAAAAACCCTCTCTTTTTAGCATTAGGACTCCATCCTTAGAAATCCATGAGCAAAAACCCAGAACATTTCATAGTAGCAAAGCTTATCATGGGGAAAGAGCCGAGGTGCCTCAGGCACTTGACTTCAGCAGCTGCTTTACAACTGGAGTGTAAAAAATACATTTGATGACAAGATATGGTCAGGTTTTACAAATATAAGCTATTCTATTTTCTGCACAAGGTTTTTATTTTTTTTAACCCTATACTGGTTTTCCATTAAGTGGGACTTTCAGTATGAGTAAACCATTCAAAACGGTAGATAGGCATTGCCGTTAGGGTTAGGAATAGTAAGTAAGTAAAATTGATTTGTATGTGGTCATAGGCCTTCACAAAACATCATCCACAGAGTAGCACATTATAAACAAAAGAAAAATATATAGGAAAATAAAATCTGGAAGGATTAACATTTATATAAACCACCAAAACCAACTGGAGAACCAGTGTGGTGTGGTTAAGAGCGGTGGTTTGGAGTGGTGGACTCTGATCTGGAGAACCAGGTTTGATTCCCCACTCCTCCATATTAGCAGCGGAGGCTAAGCTCATGAACTGGATTTGTTTCCGTACTTCTACACATGAAGCCAGCTGGGTTTCTTTTGGCTAGTCACACACTCTCAGCCCCACCTACCTCACAGGGTGTCCGTTGTGGGGAGGGGAAGGGAAGGTGATTGTAAGCCTGTTTGATTCTTCCTTAAGTGGTAGAGAAAGTCAGCATATAAAAACAACTCTTTTTCATCATCATCATTTATGGAATTCTGCTCTAGAGCTATCTATCTTAACCCTTATTTTCTTTGCTGCCAGAGCAAACAATGATGTTCTAGGAGATTTATTCTCATTGGAGTCAGACAACAAGAATATGATTGTCTCATTTCAGAGTGGAGGTTTGTACCCACTAGTAGCCTATCAAGAAACTTAACCCAGGGCTTCGCATAGAATAGACAGTAAAGTAAACAGGGTTAGGAATAGGAAACTGCTGGTGGCTGGATGACGTAAACCGAGGAAGTAGCTGTGATTTTCCCATTGCTTTGAGGGCCAGTCTAGACATGATGTAGGACATTGGATCTTCCCTCTACTTAAGAACAAACCTTAACACTACAAAATAAGCCTTGTGGCTGTTTTGACCAAAGAGGTGGCTTTGAGTGTGAAAGTTACATCTTTCCCTCCGGGGTTCTTACAAAGTCTAAATCTCCTGCCTCCAAATCTTCAGTTAATCCTTCTGGTGGAATATGGGTATCATACAGTGACTTGAAAATTTCCCTGTTGTGGCCTGTGCCAGATTCATTAAGAGTGAGGGCAGCTTGGAGATGTGGAATGGTGGAAGGGTTAAACTCAATGAATTGTTTCCTTGAGCCAGTTATGAGTCCCTCAGAACTGCTCTGAACCTGTTATGGGTCTTTTTATCCTTCAGCCTTGATTGTATGTACAGATAAACCCAACTGCCGTTGCTTATGATAGTAGTTGGAGATCTTTTGATTTGATCTAGACATTTTTAATCCCTTACTTCCCAGACTAAGGCAAAGAATTAGTACTGTCAAGCAAACTGTATTTGTTACCTTTGACTAAATTAAAGCTTGCTTTAGATTAGGTTGGCTTGTTCTGCTGACATTTGAACATCCTTTTTCTTTAGCTGTATTCATATTAGCATACAGATGTTGCTTAACAGAACAGACAAAGTTATATCACATTGAAGTATTATATTGCTTATTACATCTCTGCATTTTACAGCTGCACTCCAATTCCGACAAAGGTGATGGATCAGTCAAATACATCCTTACCGGAGAAGGGGCTGGGACTATATTTATTATTGACGACACTACGGGGGACATCCATTCGACCAAAAGCCTAGATCGAGAGAAGAAGACGCACTATGTGTTGCATGCCCAGGCTATTGACAGAAGGACAAACAAGCCGCTGGAGCCTGAATCAGAGTTCATTATCAAAGTTCAAGACATCAATGACAACGCTCCAACGTTCACAGATGGGCCATACATTGTTACAGTGCCAGAGATGTCTGATATGGGTAAGAAAAAGAATGGAGAATTTAGACTTTGGCGTTTTTAATAGACAATGCTGCTGGCTTCCTTTTCTACTGATGGTCGGAAGAGTAAGTGATGATGACCTCGGAGTGTTTGCTTGTCATTGCGATGGGTGGGATGTATGATGTCGGAAAGATCCTTAGGGAATGCATGCAGGTCATTGGTTTAATGCATAGTTAAATTGTGGGAGTGGACATGTTCATGAAGGAGAGGGCTATCCATGCCACTAGTCAAAATGGATACTAGTCATGATGCATACCTATTCTCTCCAGGATCAGAGGAGCATGCCTATTATATTAGATGCTTTGGAACACAGGCAGGATAATGCAGCTACAGTTTTCTTGTTTGTGGGCTTCCTAGAGGCTCCTGGTTGTCCACTCTGTGAACAGACTGCTGGACTTGATGGGCCTTGGTTTGATGCAGCAGGGCTCTTATGTTCATATGAGCATGCCCATTATATTAGGTGCTGTGAAACACAGGCAGGATAATGCTGCTGCAGTCGTCTTGCTTGCGGGCTTCCTAGAGGTAACTGGTTGGCTACTGTGTGAACAGACTGCTTGACCTGATGGACCTTGCTCTGATCCAACATGGCCTTTCTTATGTTCTTATGATGTGCTCTGGGGCACCACTGGGATGAGGTTCAACCCTCCTGGAGGTCCTAGCCATTGAGAATGAAGACTGTTGCTACCTGCATAGCCCTTCACCTTCATCCAAGATGGGATTCCCTGGCCACTCTGAAGTGTGATTCTGGCATCCTGACAAACTATGGAACTCCCTGCCCCAGGATGTGGTGATGGCTGCCAGCTTGGAAGGCTTTAAGAAGGGAGTGGACATGTTCATGGAGGAGAGGGCTATCCATGGCCACTAGTCAAAATGGATACTAGTCATGATACATACCTATGCTGTCCAGTCTCAGAGGAGCATGCCAATTATATGAGGTGCTGTGGAATACAGGCAGGATAACTCTCTGCAGTAGTTTGTTGGCTTTGTTTGTTGGCTTTCTAGAGGCACCTGCTTTGCCACTATGTGAACAGACTGTTGAACTTGATGGGCCTTGGTCTGAACCAGCAGGGCTTTTCTTATGTTCTTATGTTCTTATTGTTAATGCTATATATTTATTTTATTATGTGGGCAGGCTAATAGCACTGCAGCAGATGCACAACAAGTGGAATTTTAGCAAGTGGGGCTCTCTCACCCCTGCCTTTCCATTGTGGGGATAAAGCTATACCATAGAAACCCTGTCCTCAGAACATCTAGGTTTCAGGTAGCAGGGCTGGGTAAAGCCTGGATCCCTTGGAGAACAACTGCTGATCAAGGCAGACAGAAGACAGACAATTCGTCTGTCTCAGTTTAAGGCACTCCGTAGTTCCTATTTCTGCCAGCAAGAGAATAGTTTCCTGTCACTGTATATCCTTCTGTCTGGAATAGGGAGTAAAGGGAAATCCAAATCTATAGAAAAAGTTGAACTGCCGTATTGGTCCTTGCAAAATCTACAAACAAGAATGAAATCTATGCAGTTGTCAACAGAATGGAAGTTAGCATTGCCATGTGCCCACTGGAGTGGGCACTCTAGCAGACAGCAGGAGAAATTATTATTATTTTTTAATTGCTGTCAGCAACAGCATGGTGTCACTTTTAAGAAACCCTGCAAGTGACATTCTGTCTCCCTAAGAATGTCTGAGATTCCTTGAAAGGGTTGGCATCACTTTTTGGTTTTCCCAGAAGTGATGTCAGCCCTCTCTAGGATTTATCATAGAGTTTTTGATGACTCCTAGACAGGTGTGATGTCCTTTCCTGGTTTTCTCTGGAAGCCATTGCTGATGGCCCCTCCATGTCACCGCCCCACCCAGTCTCCCACTGATTGCCAGGCTTGGCAACGTTAATGAAAGAAGTCCTCGGTAAAGGCTGTGTTCTGAAAACAACATAATACCATCTACTTTGGATTTACTTCACTCTATTAAATTTTGAACACCTTAATTTTATTGCAAACATTGTTAATACAGAGACCGTAATGTGCTTCCTATTTCTGTAAGCCTGCAATCGACAAGTGCTTCCCGTTTGGCATTTGGGACAATTTTGGATTGAACTGGGGTGGGTTTTTGTATAACTATGAAGAACCCAAGATTGGACAAGATGAGCTGAGTTTAGCTTCCCAGACAACGTGCTGTAAGATAAAACCACACCAGCAATAAAGCCAAGTTAATTGTCTGCTTTCATCCCTCAGACAATGCATGCAAGATCATGCACCTTTACACCGTGGCCTGGAGAAACTGCTTTCAGCCTTTATCTTTTTTTGATTGCGAAACACACATCATTTGATGATTACACCATCAAGCAGTGGCTTGCATATGTGAACAAGCCATTTCCTGTCTAACACCACGGACATGTTGCCGAAACACCAGTTAGCTATGATACTTTACAGTGTAGGCAGTTCATTCATTCAGCTGTCAGTTATCATCTGCAGACCAAGTAAGCAAATGATACGTTAAGTAGTGGCCTAACAGCCCATTCCTGAGCTGTGCCAGCAGCTCGACCCAAAGGCCTTAGGAGGCCGACAAAGGCCTCCGCCGGCGCAGGGGCCCACACTGCCGGCACCCCGAAGTCGCACGCCGGCGTGAGTGGCCCAGTGCCGGCGTGAAGGCTTGGACACCAGTCCCCGGCCACCACCGCGGCAGCGCTGGGACCGGCCACTGCCGCAGCCTGCCTCTGGCCACCGGCACAGGCCGCAGCAGCGAGCCGGGAGGCATTCCCGGGGTGTAACTGTGCCCCAGGAGGCGTTCCCCAGGCGTTCTGCCGCTGGCCAGGGGTCGGGGACGATGTCAGTCGGCCTCCTGAGCCGAAACGGCTCAGGAACTCCCCCTTTTTTTGTTGAGATATGCCAGCTTTTTGCTGGCGTATCTCCCATGCAATCCTATGAGGGTTGCACGTTTTTTTTGCACCAGGTAGAGGTTTCGGCAGTGCCGAAACCTCCTTAGGGGGCAATTCCGCTGGGTTGCCTCCTAAGCCCGGCACAGGCATTCCTCACAGGAATGCGCTGTAAATCAGCACTATCTGTGTAAGTCGGGAAGGGAGAAGCTCCTTAGGAGCTGGCATGACCCTATGCCGGCGTAAGTGCCCATTTAATCCATGATAAGGGGCACTTACGCCATCACAGGTGGCATTCATGCCAGTGACAGGACAACACTACACGTTCCCATGTTGGTGTCCTGGGAAGTGGTCCCAGCATTCCTGGAGGCAGAGCTGCCTCTAGGCAGTTTCCTAATCCCTTTCGCTTCAGGAACGCCCCTTCTCGGCGTGACATCTTTTTCGGTGTCGTAGCCCTGTTGAAGTCTATGGGGGCATTTTCCTTTTTTTTTTAAAAAAAAAAGAAGTTAAATTTCTTTTTGGCAGCCAGGAAGCCTCTGATGAGGCAATGTAGCAGTGCCTTTCTCGGCCGCCATCGCAACCCCCCCCCCCCTTAGGATTGGGCTGCCCATCTGTATCTAAAAACTATATATCTATATGTCTTAATAAACAACATGTGATTAAATAGATGTAATTAATTAAATCTGAGAACAAGGAGAAGGTCTTTCTCTATTTAGATGAAGCTTATATGTGCAGGTTCTGTCTTGGAAGAAACTTTCTTCCCTATGGGCACAGGAGGGAGGAATGCCTCTTCTAAGGAGATGCTTCCAATCCATGATCTTATAAGTACTTACATTAAAATTAACATTGTCATAAACATACTTTTAAACCAATGGATCAAGCTGTTAAACAATCAAAAGATCTAATGGGCTGTAAGGATTAATGAATTGATAATCCCATAATCATTATGGTGTACTGTGTTGGAACCACCCTGCATGCTGATGAACCTGTTTGAGTGGTAATTTCCAATATTCCCAAATCTGCCTAAAGGTTGGGGGTGAGTTATTGGCATTGTTTAAGAAACATGAATGCTCGTCAAGCATGTTATCTGACCAGCAAAGACTCGTCCTCGTTCCTGACCTATTGTATTCTAAACTTCTGCAGTCTGTTATTGTCAGTGAGTGGAAACCTGCAAGGTAGGGAGTGTGTGGGCAGAGAAGCCAATAAAGAGAATCTGTTAATGCCCCCCTTCAAAATGAATGGTTCAGACTGAGGAACTCTGACCAGGCAGAAGTTTTAGAACATCATTCGCCCTTTGTATCATCTTACCCTTACTGATAGTTGCACTACTGCTCTCTGGCCATTTGAAGTGGTTGCAGTAGGATTACTAGGTCTCCCCTGGCCACCGGCAGGGGATGCGTACGTAGGGTTGCCAGATACAACTCCTGGAGATTTGGGAATGTAGCCTGGGGAGGACAAGGACCTCAGTGGGATATAATGCCATAGAGCCCACCCTCCAAAGCATCCATTTTCTCCAGGGGAGCTGATCTCTGTAATCTGGAGATGAGTTGTAATTCCAGGGGATCCTCAGGTTCCACCTGGAGGCTGGCATCTCTAGGTAGCAGCCAAGGACTCCAGAAAGCAGCAGCTCCTTCTTCTTCAGAGTTGCCATAGAGTCATCTCTTATTTGTTGCTTTAAGCAGGGAGGAGCATGGAGAGAGAAAAGCGGCTAGGCCCACTGGCTGTACCAAGAGTTTCACTTTCTCCAAATCTTAGATAAATCCATAAGATAAATCTTAGATAAATCCATAAGACTAGTGTTGACACAGAGGAAGGATGAGATGGCTGAAATATAGATGACCGTTCGATAATCTGATTCTTTGCTTGCAGCCCATTTTGAGTCTCCCTCCCCCCCCCCCAACCATTTGCTTCCTATCTAATTAACCTAATCGATTTCTTTGTCTTTTGTGGTGGGTCTGATGCTCGTCTTTCAGGCAGAACTGCTAATAAATAGTGATGGGAGTCATTTTGTTTTATCATGGGGATGAATAATTTAATGGCTTTCCGTCCAAATATTACCATCTGCTCTAAAGAGACGTAACTTCCCCAAGTCATACTTTTAGAAGAATGTTTTCTGGAAATGGTTGGAGGACCGAACAACTGTTAACCTTCGTTTCCTGGAATGATAGTCTTCCTGTGTGGAATATCAGAGTTGGCAAAGTCATTGTGAGCCTCTGCGTCAAATGTCTGTTTGCATTTTTATTCTTAGAGCTAGGGTGGTGTAGTGGTTAAGAGGTATCTGGTGTGGGGAGAGGGAAGGCAACTGTAAGGTGCTTTGATTCTCCTTAAAAAAAAGGTAGAGAAAGTCAGCATATAAAAACCAACTCTTCTTCTTCTTCTTCTTCTTCTTCTTCTTCTTCTTCTTCTTCTTCTTCTTCGAGGTAGTTCTGTCATCAGCATTCAGTTGGTATGTTGCAGTATGTTTACTTTGATATTTACTAAAGAAATGTTTACCAAAAAGTAGAAGGTTCTCATCATGGCTGCTTCTTGCCATAGGTACTTCTGCTGCTTGCTCCACCCACCTTTTTCTCCCCACCTATTACAGGCCAAGCATGGAATCCTGCTTACCGTTTCACAGCAAAGGCAGACAGAAGGACCAGAGGGGGGATAAGAGGCAGAAGCTTGAACTTACTCGTTTTTATTGGTGTATTGGTGTAGGAGTGTGTGGCTGTCCTCGACAAGGGCCAGGGCCTTTTCAGCCCTGGCCCCGGCTTAGTAGAATTCCCTCCCTAATAACATCAGGGCCCTGTGGGACCTCAAAGAGTTGTACAGGGCCCGCAAGATGGAGTTATTCCACCAGGCCTATGGTTGAGGGCAGCCGCAGGTTATCATCTATTGCTGTCCTCCCTGCCTTCCCCCTATTTTGTTATTGAATTGCTCTAAATCTTCCAGCAGCTGGTTTGCTGATGGTACGCCATTGATGGGTTAATTTATTATTATTGTTTAAATACTTTAAGACTTTGAAAAGTAAGTACTTTTAAAATTCTCCCGGGGGGGGCATTTTTCAAGATAGAGTCACCAAATTCACAGTGTAGCTGCAAGGGACTCTCCTTGCATGAACCCTAAAGTTTGGTGAAGATTGGGTCAGAGGGTCTAATCTTATGGGGTCCTGAAGGGGTTGACCTCCTCTCCCTTGGAAAAACATTGTAGACTTTACCATGCATTTCTATAGAGGGGGTGACCCCTTTGGGACCTTATAAACTTGGACCCTCTGACCCAATCTTCACCGAACTTCGGGGTTCATGCAAGGAGAGTCTGTTGAATCTACCCTGAAAATTTGGGAATCTATCTCCAAAAATGCTTCCGCAGGAGCTTCATAGACTATAATGGGCTGAATTTTTTCAACAAACCTGAAAATAAGCAGGTATTCAACTTATTTTGGGTTTACCGGAAAAAAATAGGGCCCAATAAACCCGAACCTGAAATTTACTGATTTTTTTTTTTTTTACACCCCAAGGCTACTTTCTGCAACCCTGGAACCTCATCAAGGATTCACCAGCTGATTTTGGTAGAAGCTTTTACTATCTGGAGGGGCAGGGCTTCACTCTTTTACAGTTCCTATCAGTGGTTTGAAATTGGGAACTCGTGGGAAACTTGGTGTATTCTTTACAACTGTGACTTTTCTGGCCAGTACCAACCAGATGCAGGGGACCCAATTCAAAAACAGATTAACTAAAACATTGAAAGAACAACAATTTCTTGTATTTTGGATATTATATAGGTGACACAACCCAGTTTGTTGAGCACATGAAGTTTAAACAGGTGCTTAGCTCTCCTGTTTAAATCCATGGAATCCAGAAGCACTTCTCTTTGCTGGATTGTGGCCATGCTGGTCAAACAATATGAACCCAGTCTAACCACAATTATGTGGTATAATAGCAATATCAATGGGATGTATGTGCTTAACCTCCTTTTAAACCAGTGGGATTTACTTGGCTGTTTGTGTTGTGCCCATGTTCTCTGAATGGATTAAAATAATTTATTTATTTGTTTGTTTGTTCGACTTTTATGAGACTCTTTCACGACTTTCAAGTCAGGCTCAGAGGGGCTTATTTTTTATTTTTATTTCTTTATTTATTAGATTTTTAACCTGCTGTTTCCCTACCAAAGCCTACCTCAGAGCGGCTTACATCCAAATATAGTTTCCAACAATATTCCAATTAAAATACAAACCACATAATATATAAATATCACCAACGGTTAAAATCCCAACAATTTACAATTTAAAACCACAATATATCTTAAAATTAGCAAAGGTTCCCTAAAACCATGTAACAGTTAATAATGAGGATGAATTCATAGGGGGAAAGTAAGGAAAAAAACAATAGGATACTCTTTATAAGGAAATTAATAAAAAGGAAAAGAGGGAAGGAGGGGGCCAGCGAGATGAAAGCCATTGTGTTCTCAACTGTAGACTCGGTGGAACATCTACGGCTTACAGGCCCTGCTGAATTGCTTCAGGTCCTGGGGCTCACTTGACAAAGTGTTCTGCCAGGCTAGGGCCAGAGCCGAGAAGGCCCTGGCTCTGGTTGAGTACAACTAGATGCTTTTTTGGGCTAGGGACCACCAGCAGGTTGTTCCCAGCTGAGTGTAATGCTCTTTGTGGGGCATATTAGGAGAGGTGGTCCCACAGGTACGATGGTCCCAGACCATTTAGAAGAAGAAGAAGAGGTAGTTTTTATACCCTGTGTTTCTCTACCTTTAGGGAGTCTCAAAGTGGCTTACGATCACTTCCCCTTCCCTTCCTCACAACGGACACCTTGTGAGGCAGGTGGGGCTGAGAAAGTTCTAAGAGAACTGTGACTGGCCCAAGGTCACCCAGCAAGCTTCAAGTATAGGAGTGGGGAAACAAACCTGGTTCTCCAGATTAGAGTCCACCGTTCTTAACTGCCACACTATGCTGGCTCTTAGGGCTTCAAAGGTCAGTACCAAAACCTTGAACCTGATCCAGTACTCAATCTGGAGCCAGTGCAGCTGACAGAGCACCGGTTGTATATGTGCCCTCCATGGGGTCCCCACAAGGACCTGTGCCGCCTTCTGGACCAGCTGAAGTTTCTGGAGCAGTCTCAAGGGCAAGTTACAATAGTCTAACCATTGCATGGATCACCATGGCTAGGTAAGAGGAGGATAAGAAGGGTACCAGTTGCCTAATCTGGCGGAGATGATAAAATGCTACTCTGGCTACATTTATGACCTGTGCCTCCAGTGAAAGTGAGGCATCCAGCATCACACCCAAACTCCCGGTGTTGGATGCTGGTGTTAATTGCACCCTGACCCTAAGTTTCCCTGGCCCAGCCACAGAACCTCTGTCTTCGATGGATTCATTTTCAGCCAACTCTACTTCAACCACCTCACCATGGCCTCCAGACAACTGGCCAGTACATCTGGGGCAGCATCCCGCCGCCTGCCCATCAACAGATACAGTTGGGTGTCATCTGTATACTGATGACAACTCAGCCCAAAAATCCAGACCAGCTGGCAAGGGGGTGCATATACTTGCAAATACTTGCTTTTTTCCTAAATTGTATCTTGGGTGTTGAAGTAATGTTTGTATTTCTTCTTAGGTCCTTTTCCTATGCAAAAAAAAAATTACTCTTCATTTACTAAATGTTGATATATTAAGTGTTTAATGAGTGCATTTTCTGTTGGGTATATACCGATATGGTAGCTGCCCAAATGATGTATTAGCCGTGAAAAGATTAATTATGCCATTATTTATATAGTTTATTCTTCCCTATACACAAATTAATCTCCTTTTAGGAAATTGTAAACATAGGAAATTTTCTTAATGTATACAGCATGGTGTAGTGGTTAAGAGCAGTGGTTTGGAGCGGTGGAGTCTGATCTGGAGAACCGGGTTTGATTCCCCACTCCTCCACATGAACGGTGGAGGCTAATCCGGTGAACTGGATTTTTGTTTCCCCACTCCTACACATGAAGCCAGCTGGGTTACCTTGGGCAAGTCATGTTCTCTCATCCTCACCTACTTCACAGGGGGTCTGTTGTGGGGAGGGGAAGGTAAAGGTGATTGTAAAACTGTTTGATTCTGCCTTAAGTGGTAGAGAAAGTCGGTATATAAAAACCAACTCTTCTTCTTCTTCTTCTTTTTCGTCTTCGTCTTCTTCTTCACATACAAGATTAAATTAGTGCAGTTCTCACTGATAGGAAAACTTATTTTCGTGTACCATATATTATTGATTAAACTCAGAAGTAGTCTTTGTTCTGGTTAGAGGCGTATCCCTTACAAGGGCATAGGACAAACCAGTGCCTTGATGGTTGCATCTTCCTATTGCAGTAGCACTGATGATAACTGTGGATGAGTGTTGGAAAATGTGTTCCTCAGCCTCATTGCTTAAAAGGTTTGCAGCCATAGAGAGCCAGCATGGTGTAGTGGTTAAGTGCGGTGGACTCTAATCTGCAGAATTGGGTTTGATTCCTCACTCCTCCACATAAGTAGCGGACTCTAATCTGGTGAACCAGGTTTGTTTCCCCACTCCTCCACATGAAGCCAGCTGGGTGACCTTGGGCCAGTCACGGTTTTCTTACAGCTCTCTCAGCCTCACCTGCCTCCCAAGGGGTCTGTTGTAGGGAGAGGAAGGGAAGGAGATTGCAAGCCAGTTTGATTCTCCTTAAAAGATAGAGAAAATAGGCATATAAAAACCAACTCCTACTCCTCCCTCTTCTTCTTCTTCTTCTTCTTCTTCTTCTTCTTCTTCTTCTTCTTCTTTTTTTTCTTCAGTGTGGTTTCCTGTTCAAGGAATTAAATCCTGGGACAGAAACTCCAATTGAAAGCCCTCTGGGCAGACCTTCCCAAGAGATTCCTGCAAGAGATTCTGTTCATCTCATTGAGGAGAAATATACAAAGTAAATGGGGGTGGTGTTTCTCAGGCAGGGCTCCCCAACCTTCTTACGCTTGTGAACGCTTTTAGAATTTTCAGAAAGGGCAGTCAAGACCACCCTAAAAAGCTGAACCTTTATTAAAAACCTGGAAGTCTGCAGAACAGTCAATAAGGATCATTGCTCTTGAGTTTTAATTGATTTTAATGACAGGCATATTAATTCTTGGTGCTGCAAAATAGAATCAGGCATCTCTACAGGACTGTGTATAATGTATATCTCTTAGGCTTATTTTATTGTTTTTAAGCAAGATGGGAGAGGGGATATAATTTGCTTGAATAATGTAGGTTTTGAAACAACAGGAACAAAACAACCCAAGGTTCTTTGCAATGTAGTAGAGATGAGAGTGGAATTGGCGTGTTTTTCACAGGTCTGTTGAACTCTGTACTGTTCCTCTGTCAATATTAGTCCTTTTGTCTTTGATTAGATTTGGTATTTTGTTTTTTGTTTTGTTTTTTATGGCAGCCTTTTTCTTTCTTTCTTAAAATCTTTCTCTTAACCTTTCTCTTTTCTTTTGGTACCCTTGTGGTAAACATACCATTCACTCAAGGGATGTACTGACTTAAATTGCTCCTTCCCCCCCCCCTAAAAATATACCAAAAATGTGTGTATGATAGGAAAACAAAATACACCAAGTCTCTGTGAATAACTATATAAATAAAGATAAATTAAAATTGGGAAAAAGACCACCATAAAATGTTTCTGACCCCATGGCAGCCAATCATATAATGGATGTCATAGGGGGTTGGGTCTGTCACAAAGTCTGGGAACTTGTGGATATAAAACAGATTCCTCTCTTAAGTTCCTCCTTCTCTAAGGAAGTGGAGGAAAATGGTGATTGGTTCTTTGGTTTAGAGAAGAAATTCTTCTTGGTTTCAGAAGGTAGCCACATCTGACTGCAGTAGAACAGCTAGATTATTTATTTATTTATTCATGCATTCATCCATCCATTCATTCATTCATTTTCATAGCCCTCCCTCCCCCAAAAAAGCCAGGCTCAGAGTGGTTCACATAACAATAAATATACAACAAAACCTTGAAAACACATAAAACAATAGATTAAAAGCAGCCCTAACAAATGTTAAAATCTCATTTCTCAGTTGCTCATTGGATTGTGATATAAGGCCACAGCAGGGCCTGCAGGCAGTTCAAAACAGAGCCTGCAAGTAAGATCTGTATGCAGAACATATAATTAGGATAGCTGGATTAGATTTAGATGAAGGTGGAGTGAAAATTGAGGGGAGGAACATTAACAATTTGAGATATGCTGATGATAGTACATTACTGGCAGAAAATAGCGAAGACTTGAAACGACTACTGCTGAAAGTTAAAAGAGAAAGTGCCAAAGCAGGACTACAGCTGAACATCAAGAAGACAAAAGTAATGACTATGGAAGAATTACTCAACTTTAAGGTTGACAGTGAGGAAATGGAAATTGTTCAAGACTTTCTATTCCTTGGCTCCATCATCAACCAAAAGGGATACTTCAGCCAAGAAATCAGAAGGAGATTGAGACTGGGAATGGCAGCCATGAAGGAGCTAGAAAAGATTCTGAAGTTAGCCAAAATGCTCGGTTATGAATGTTTATGGAGAAATTAGCGTTCAATAACCGGCAAGGGGCATAACCTAGGGATCTTAACCAATGTTTACGGGAGTCCAATCCGAGACCCAATAAATAAGGCGAAGGCAAATGGATTTTAGTTTACTTATTACAAGAGTTTACTTATTAATAAAATATTTACACAAGCACGCAAATATCATATACACAACAACATACAGAATCTAGGAGCAAAAGAGAGGAGTATAGAGACAGTCGCCAATGTGGCAGGCCCTGATGACGGATTATACGGTACCTGTCCTGAAGCGGAGGTGTCCTGAGTTCCGTAGGCTAAAATACTGGGAAAGCGGGGCGAGGAAGAGGGGTCCTGGAGGATCAACCAGCGAGTCAGGAGGGGGGGGGTTGTGACCAGGGTGCGCAAAATCCAAATCACAGAGTGGCGGCAAGGAAGCCAAGGGAAGACTAAAATATCCTATGGAAGGTGGGGACCCCAGATATACTGTTTTCTGGGGAAGGGGGTTAATTGGATTATCCTCGTGGTTCCCAAGCTAAAACAAAAGGTGACAAAAAGGATTAATGGTCAGCTGCCGGGGTCGGGAAGTGGAGTAATTTAGTAAACTATGCTGGCTCACTTGAGGGGTTGACCTGGCCACTGCTCCTTGACTGCCGAGGGATGACGGGGCACTCTTTTCCAGGCGGTTTAGGCTTGCCTCTTTGTCTGGAGAGGCGGAGGCTTGCACCAGCTGGGGTTGCCATGACCAGTCCGGGAAATAGGCAACCCATTTCGTAACAATATGTCACTGGCAACCAAGATCAAGTTAATTCATACAATCATATTTCCTGTTACTATTTATGGTATGAGTGTAAAAGCTGGACAATAAAGAAAGCTGATAGGAAGAGAATAGATTACTTTGAAATGTGGTGTTGGAGGAGTGTTATGGATACCATGGACTTCCAAAACAAAAACAAAAAACAAGTAAGTGGGTTATAGATCAAATCAAGTCGGACTAGAAGCTAAAATGACTGAACTGAGGCTATTGTAGTTTGGCCACATTATGAGAAAACAAGAGTCACTGGAAAAAACAATAATGCTAGGAAAAGTTGAATGCAGCAGGAAAAGAGGAAGACCCAACAAGAGATGGATTGACTCCACAGCCCTCAATTTGTAAGACCTGAGCAAGGCTGTTAAAGATTGGATGTTTTGGAGGACATTGGTTCAGAGGGTTGTCATGAGTTGGAGGCAACTTGATGGCACTTAACACACAACACAGAAGATGTCATATTCAGGCAGCGGTGGAGTAAGGTAGGGAGGCAAGCATTGATAAGGGAAACCATAGCTGGCCTCAACCATAGGCCTGGTGGAACAGTTCTGTTTTACATGCTCTGCAGAACTCCATAAGGTCCCGCAGGGCCCTGGTCTCACTAGAGAGACTGTTCCACCAGGCAGGAACTAGGACAGAGAAGTCCCTGGCCAAGGCCAGCTGGACAATCTTTGGGCCAGGGATCACCAGTAGATTGGTATTTGATTATCTTTGTATTCTCTGGGGAGCATACCAGGAGAGGCAGTCTCGCAGAGTCCAGCAGCACCTTAGAAACTAAAAAGATTTTGGGGCTATAAGCTTTCATGAGTCAAAGCTCCCTTCATCAGTTTCACTTTCCAAAGAAGAGGCAAGGATTGCTCACTGCATGTCCACAGGGGAGTTTCCAAGGTCAGAGACATAAGAAAGTCTGTTACAACTGCCCGCCAGCAGCGGGTATCAGGTTTCAGTGTCCCTCTTTCCATGTAAGAGCTGTCAAGGAGTTTAGAATAAGTTGGGACAGGAGTGCTGGAGTCAGAAAGGGAGGCAGAAAGATTTGTAAGGTCAGTTACCGTCCAAGGTCAGTATTCCAGAAGTTTTAATGTCAGGTGGCAGTCAGGTCAGCATGAAGCAAACATGTTGCATCGACACCCAGCACTCTTTCCCAAGATGTTTTTATGCAACACTCTGGGAACATGCTGGCTTTGTCTCTGGCTGGGTCCTGCAGTTACTCAATCATTCTCTACCTGTAGTTGCTGACATGCAGCCAAACGTGCACTGTGTCTTTGAGCTTGCAGGTCCACTCTCAGCTGCTTCCTGTTCCCTTCCAAGGGCACTGGGGATCCTGGAGAACAGGGGCTCTGAGGTTGATCTACTGCCCCGAGGTCAGAGAGTACCTCTGAGCTAACTGGCTGCTGTGTGTCTGGGAGTGCCTGCATTTGGTCTTCCAGCTGGACAGCTGGAGGTGACTGTGGCCTGCTTTCACAGGCCTCCTTCTCCTCCTCTGAGACCTCACTGGCACTAAGCCCAGGCTGGGCCATGACAAAGTCTCTGTCTATGGCCAAGCTGAGATTAGATGGCTGTGAAGCATCTGCCCAGGATGAACTCCACTCTTTGCTCGGGAATCAGTTACTGTTTGAAGAAACTTATGTTTATGAAACAATGCAGTGACTTCCAAGAGAGATCAATCTCAGTAATTAATAAAAGTATCAGCACTTGTCTGTGAAACACTTTAGATACATCTTGAATTACAAAATATCTCTTGTATATAACCACCATAAATTCTTCACGTCTGTTGTTTTGTTACAAGCAGCATTCATGTTATGACACTTCATTAACCTGACCTTTACATTCCCCTCTAAGGAGACAAATAAAGCTATTTTAAGTTTTACTTCAAAAAGTCTCTTATGTGCCAAATATTTCTGACCTTTATATAAAAGTAAATAGAGAATCCATCACACATGCATACAAAAGAGAGAGTATGTATGGCCTTTCACCAGGGGATGGGTGAACTTCCTGTTTAGACTCAATTATCTTACACCAGTTTCCAATATTTTTCTGTTGTTCAATTCCTTTGAAAATTCTGCTGCTTACTGTTCATGAAAAATGGGATGTAAGCCAGAGTAGAAAACCCACAAGTTGTACAAAAAGCTTCTATTAACTTTCACGAGAAGGTCTCTCAAAAAGGGAAGGTTTGAATAAGCATCAAATCAAGGCCAAGAGATGGGGTTTGGTCAGGAAGTCAACACTTTCTACTGGGCAGTTCTACCTCTACCCTCCCCAAAAAATCCATTCTCCCGTGGCTTCAAAATTTCCAGAAATTTTACATTGTTACCAGAAAGAATGGAAAAATCCTTATTTTTCCAGAATGTAAACTCTGATTTTTTTTTCATTCTGTTACCTATGGGTTTTTAACAGGTTTTTTTTTGTGTGTGTGTGTGAAACAATGTTAAGGTTATGCTGTGCTAACTCTTAAGTCCCTCCTTTGAGAAAACAGCCCATGAGTAGTCAGATGCTTGGAGTTTTCATAAGTCTTCTCCTTGTTTTCACCCATTCTGGTTCCTGTGAGACAGGAAGCAATTCGAGATTTTAACAGTGCACCAAAAGAATGGCAAGTCAGGCAAGTCAGATTTGCATTCTCAGTAGACATTTGCCATTTTTTTAATTAAACTGCTTCTTTAAACATTAAAGCTTTGTCTGTGGAGGAACTTTCAGATTTGCATCAGCATGTATCTTTGCAAAATCTCAGTGATAAAGCAACAAAGAATAAGCAAATAGAAAGAAAAAAGGAAACTAGTATAAAATTGGGGGCATCCCAAACTGGTAGGACCCTGATGTAAAAGGTAGGGAAATGGAGGGGAAATTATGAGACAGACTCTAACAGCCCATTCCTGAGAATGGGGCTGAAAGTTCTTTGGAGGTGGCGTGACCTGGCCGCCGGCATAAATACGTGTAATCACGTGATTACATGCATTTACACCGGCGGCAAGGCCAGTCCTGGTAGCCGCTGAGCACTGCAGGACCGCACCTCCCCCCTCCACTGGCGCAGCCTCTCCGTGGCACCAGCAATGGTGTGGAGATGCCACGCCGGTGCAGGGGGCGTTCTGGGGGCGGGGCGGGGGGAGGAGCCCCTTTCGGCCACTTGCACCGGTGGCCGGAACAGCCTTGCTATGCCTGCTGTTTAGCAGGCGCAGCCTTGCTGTTTTCAATGGGGCAAAAAGCCCCAGTTGAACAAAAACAAGCCCCAAATTGGCTTTTTTTTTGTTTAACGGCGTCGCAGAAACGGCTTAGGAAGAGGCGCTGCTGTGCCTCTTCCCCGCCGTCCCCGTACGCCTCAGCTCAGGAATGGGCTTTAAATGTTTAGGTTGCAGTCCTGCTATTTGTTGTCCTGCTAAATGCTATTAGGTTGCCAGTCCCCACACTGGAGTCACAAGCCTTATACATGCAAGGTATTCTCACAAAGAGTGGGCAAGAAAAATGATCTGTGTGCTGGGGGCAGAATGGTATTTTTAAAATCCAGATATCAGAAAGCCAAAAAATATTGTTTTTTCTGGATTCCGGACACTGGTTTGGTATTCAGATCCTTTTTATAGGGGGGGGGGGGATTCCAATATTGTTCAGCTCCATTATACCTTATGGGGAATCTATGTGGGGTGCTGGGGGGACTCTTTTTACTGGCACTAAGATTGTAGTGAAAGTGCTGGTGCCAGTCCTTTAAATAGCCCCCAGATTTTGAGTGAATTGGACCTCTTGGCTCCTGAACAAGGTGCCCCCAGCCTCCATTGAGTCCTATATAAAAAGTATTAGAAATGTAAAACCCGTGAATCCATGCCAATATGCAACCCAAGAATCTCCCAAGCCAAAACAGACAGGAACACCCTTGCAAGCCTAGCAAATTTAAAACCAGGGAACTGAGCCAATGTGCAATTCATGAATCTACAGCAATGTCAAACCTGAGAATCCACCACAAAAAAGGTAAACCTGACACTAAGCAACTCGAGCAAAGAACACAATATTGCAAAGTCAACCAAAGCAATTTGAAAGGGTATAATCTAAGACAAACCAACCTGGGAAGTTAATATCAAGGTTGGGAAGACACAAACACTCTGAAGAAGAAGAAAACATAAGAGGAGAAAAGCAGTGTTTTATGGATACAGCATAAGATTCCAAAACGTAAGGACAGGGCAAATCTTTCATAGGAAACCATTTTTAGCTCTTAGTCAACTGAATTTCCTATAAATTTTAAAAGATTCCAGTGGATGCTTCCTTTCTGACAATATTATTAAAGATAGCTTTTCTTTTTTTTAAAGAGCCATTACCCACATAGGAAGTTTTCCCATGCCATTGCAAATGGAAATAAAAAGAATTTGACATGCATATAACACATTTGGCACACATAAAAAGAAAAAAAAGTAAGTGTAGGTGCAGAGGAAGGCACTGGGAAACCACCTCTGTTAGTCTCTTGCCATGAAAACCCCAAAAGGGGTCGCCATAAGTCGGCTGCGACTTGAAGGCACTTTACACACACACATGTTGCACCCAGATTGCATGTGCATTCACTGTAACTTGTGCACATGGCTCATGTATCTTCTGGGCTTCTGCATAATTAGAGGTGCTTATAAAATTGTCTTAGCACAGGTTATATACTATACATCCTGAACTTTTGTCTTAACTGTCCCTCATCACTTGTATAACAGGGCAGTCAGTAGCAGTAGAAAACCTTAAAGACTAACAAAATTTCTGGCAGGGTATGAACTTTTGTGAGCCACAGCTCACTTCTTCAGATACCATGTGAAATTGATATATATTTTTTTCAAAACAGCCAAACTACAGAACACAAATACCAAGTCCATAGGTGCATATCTTAAACTACGCCTCTTGAGCCAAAGAAGATATGACAATTAGAGGAACAGAATAGTGTCTCAGCAGCAAACCCAAGTAAGCTGAGGACTGTTCAAGTTTAGAAACCCGATCTTACACCGTTGTCCAATTCAAGCTGTATTTTGAATTTCTTACTATATGCAATTAGGAATTCTTCTCCAGTAGGAATTCCTTTGGTAACATGCTGTTCCCATGTTATTTGTTCATATCATGAAATGAAATTGCAGGTGTTTCCCAGATGTTAGTGGAATTATGAAACTGGATACAAGTTATCATTGGGGGGGACTGTTGAAATATAAGTCAATCACTCTAAATAGTGAGTATGTAGAAACACATACAAAACACATGCCAAAGTGTGCATGTATACACTGTATGCAGAAATTCACAGTGGATCCTCAGGACTCATAACAGAACATCTGATGCAGCAAAACCTATGAAGACATATAGAATAAAATGAGTTACATTTGTTCAACTCTGGGATCTAGTTGTCTTGAGAGGTTTTTTTTTTTAAACTTATTGCATTAGTTAAACCATGCACATGTATGTTGACTACATCTCTTTTTTCGTTGTCATTACAGGTACCTCAGTCCTTCAGGTGACAGCTACAGATGCAGATGATCCCACATATGGAAATAGTGCCCGGGTAGTGTACAGTATTCTTCAGGGACAGCCATATTTCTCTGTTGACCCTAAAACAGGTAAGCATATGTCTTTTAAAATGCAAAGTAGATGAGCATATTCTGTTGGTGGACTGAACAACATGTGTTAACTAGATTCTTCAACATTCAAGTCAGCACATTGTATAGGTCCAGAGAAGAAACAATAGGCATAACATAAGGTACAAGATGTACCTTCCCCAAATCTGCTCTGAACTCTGGGGGACTTTGGACATTACATTCTAGTTCTGCATTTGAGAGAGGCAGTGTGATGTAGTGGTTAAGAGCGTTGGGTGTTTTATGCATGGTCGCTTAACCCTCCTTTATTCCCTGTTTCATCCAGGATCAAATTTTTGGGTATGCACGTTACCTCATTCCTTGGAGGCTCAATGCTGCTTCAACGCAAAATGAACTCGGCTTTTCCCATTCTTCTTCTTGCCCAAATTAAACTGTGGATCCTGGCTCATTCCAGAATCACTGAGCGAGCGTACAACTTTCTCGGGTTGAGCTTTGCCCCACCCTTTTCCAATCCCCTCTTCAAGGCAGCATCCAGATAGCCAAACAGGGGAAGCACAGAAGAGTGGCTTCTCTCACAGCCAATCACGAAGCAGTGTGTAAAGAGGCAGGGATTCAAGTGCTTCCTGCTTCCTCGGAGCTCTTTCTGAGCAAAAGAAAGGCTTTTTTTTAAATGAGGCTTGGATTTCTCTCCCCCCCCTTCTTTCAGATTGCTCTGTTTTTTGTTTTTAAAATGCTTTTTTAATGCGGCAGTTGGGTTTGGGGGGAGGGAAATCTCACACGAGGTAAGCATTTAAAGGGGTGGGACTTGATTTGAACTTGGAGACTGCTTTTCTGTATTCAAGCCTCCATTAGCCCACAGTTTCGTCCCTGATCATTCTAGCCAATACATACACTTTCCCCCAACCTGGGTTACTTTGATCCTGGCTGAAGCGGGGAATAAAGGAGGTTAAAGCGACCATGCATAAATGACCTTGGGCTAGTATGCAAGAGACCCAGGTTCGATTCCCCACTCATGCCATGGAAGCTTGCTGGGTGACCTTGGGCCAGTCACACTTGCTCAGCCTAAACTACCTCACAGGGTTGTGGTGAGGCTCAAATGGAGGAGAGGAGAACAATGTAAACTATTTTGTGTCCTCGTTGGGAAGAAAAAAATAAATAAATTAAATAAAATAAACTCTTGCAAATTTTATTCCAAGGCTTTGAGGGTATTTGAATTCTTTGCAGCATTTTAATGTGAATGTTGTTCCTCTTTTTCTATAAATAATATGCTTTCACTATGGATTTTTTTAATCTCAAGAGGTTCATTTCTTGGTTGTAGCTGTTGGTTCTCTACATAAGTCATGGCTTAAAAACCACCCTGTGCAGAGGCTTCCCATTCTCCTCTATCAGGAGAAAAATTCTTGGCATGCATAGGCATTCCCCTGCTGCTTTTACTGTCCTTGGGAAATTTGAGTTTGTTTTATTACATTAGCTACAAGCTGCAGCTTTGTGTTTGTGCAGTGGATTGTGGCTCTCTTTGTGCTTAGTGTTTTTCTCTCGTGTAGGTTGAAAATACATCTGAACTTTCCAAACTTATCTTGAAATATTCGCTGTGCTGACTGCACATGATCTTTCTATTTGTTTTTTGGGAGAGAGTGTCCTTCAGTGAATTAAGTATGATGAATTCAGGAGAAATGAGCCACTGAGGCTGCTGGTGAGCAATTCACAGGGGCCATAACCCAATGATGGAATGCATGCTTTGCACCAAGAAGAGCCCATGGATCACTCCTTGGCAACTCCATGCGAAAGCATCTCTGGGTAGCACGACTTGGGAAAGCCTCTTTATGGTCATATATGCACGGGTACTTTCACCCATGTTTGCCCCTGGTTTGTCTCGGTTGTTCTTTGGAGTTACACATGAGTTTTCCATCCATTAGAGATGTCCTTGCTGCCAGCCCTCATGAATCCTGGGACATCCCATTCCTCTGTTAACCCAATTCTTCCCTCTCCCCTGAGCTTAGCCCGGGTGAAATCCCTGTACACAAGGCAAACTGCGGGACACGCAAGCTTGGTTTCTCTCACAGCAAGCAGACAGCCAGTTACAAAGCAGCATGTCAAGGGGTGGGGATTCAAATGCTTCCTGCTTCCTCTGAGCTCTTTCTGAGCAGAAAAAAAGGCTTTTTAAAACCGAGGCTGGGATTTCTCCCCCCCTCTTTCAGATTGCCCTGATTTATGTTTTTATGTTCTTAAAATGCTTTTTTATGCAGCAATTGGGTTTTGCAGGGGGGTTCTCTCACAGGATGCCCTACAAAGTAAGCCAATTACAAAGCAGCATTTAAGGGGGCAGGGATTTGATTTGAGCTTGGAGACTGCTGGTGCAGAGATTCCCAACAGGAAAGTGTGGGTCCAGTGAGCAACGAACCTCAGGTAAAATTCCCATGCGTAAACAACCTATGTGTCCTGGAGGAGCTGCTTCCAACCAGAATATACAATACAGAGCTGGATGAACGAATGGCTGGGCTTGGTATAAACCAGGCTTATACAGTCATATGATCCTAAACTCACAGTTGCCTATTTGCATGATAGTATTTCTAAAACTGGCTGGATACAAGTTAGGGTCGTCAGCTCCAGGTTGGGAAATACCTGGAGATTTTGGGGGCAGAGCCTGAGGAGGGTGGGGTTTGGGGAGGGGAGGGACTTCAATGCCATAGAGTCCAATGGCCAAAGCAGCCATTTTATCCAGGGGAATTGATCTCTATCGGCTGGAGATCTGTTGTAACAGTGGGAGATCTCCAGCTAGTACCTGGAGGTTAGCAACCCTAATACAAGTGGATCCTGTGAAAGATTTGTGGGATCAAAGCTACCCACCCCCCACATCCAGATCCAAGGTTAGAGACCATAGGAAGGAAGCTTGCATGAAAAATCTTTGCCTGGGAACTCAGGTACTCAGCATTTGGGGAACTCAGCCAGAGGCAATAAATGGTGTTACACCCTCCTGTCATATTTTGGCAGATGTAGAGTGTCCCTGCCTTTCCTTGATAGCTACTCAAATCCTCACAGTTTGCAACTAGAGCAACTGCCCTATGAGAAGCAGTTAAAAACCTTAGGGCTGTTTAGCTTAGAAAGAAGGTGGTTAAGGAAAGACATGATAGAGGTCTGTAACATTATGCATGGTATGGAGAGGGGACAGGGAGAAGCTCTTCTCCCTCTCTCATAATACTAGATCACAGAGTCATCTGCTGAAACTGGAGGGTGACAGATTCAAAACTGATCAAAGGAAGTATTTCTTCACATAATGCATTGTTAAATTGTGGAACTCCCTGCCCCAGGATCATCATTTATTGAATACAGTCAATGACCAGCATAACAATTGTGGTAATACAATTATCCCAACATTTATTGAACTGTCTCTCATGCCAACAATCTCCATATTCTGATGGCAATGTAACAGAACTTCGCCACTGTGTATGAGACAGTGGTGTTCTTATCTTCAAGCAAAAAACTTGCCATTGAAGTGCTAGCATATCTAAAAGGACTAGAGTACTCATGAAACCTGGCTGGCAAAGGTAGAATTAGGTGATTACTAATATCCATGTAAAATTCACAATTCAGTAATATATGTTCGATTGACTCGATCTCATTACCATTGCAGGGGCATCCTGCTCCAAGGTGTAGTTATGGCTGCCAACTGAGAAAGCTTTAAGAAGGGAGTGGACATTTTCATGGAGGAGAGGGCTATTCATGGCTATTAGTAAAAATGGATACTAGTCATGATGCATACCTATTCTCTCCAGGATCAGAGGAGCATATGTACAGCGCATCCTGACTTCTAAGGATGAAAGTCCTTAGGAGGCCAGGAAGGGGCTGCACCGGCGTTGGCGGCCCCCTCACTGGTGTCTGGGCTACTTGCACCACTTTAAGTGGCCCCAACACTGGCAGGGAGGCCCGGATGCTGATCTCCCAGCAGCGTCACCCCAGGATGCCAACTAGGCCTTCTGCCGGAGTCCCACCGGCATAAAGGCCCATGCCAGCGTTCCATGGGGCGTTCCAGTGTCCCCGGGGGCATTCCGTGGGCATGCTGGGGAAAGGATGCTGTGGGCATGCTGTGTCCCCTTTCAGCACAGCACGCTGCTGGCGAGAATGGCGGTGCTGTGCCTGCTTTTTATCAGGTGCAGCCTCGCTGTTCTCTATGGGGCAAAAAGCCCCATTTAAAATGTAAAAAGCCTTTAAAGGGCTTTTTTGAGCTGTCGGCGCCTGGGAAACAGATTAGTAGGTGCCACCGCGGTGCCTCTTCCCCGCCGTCCCTAGCCGCCGACAGCTCAGGTATGGGCTGCCAGTGTATTAGGTGCTTTGGAACACAGGCAGGATAAATGCTGCTGCAGTCGTCTTGTTTGGGGGCTTCCTAGAGGCACCTGGTTGGCCGCTGTGAACAGACTTGCTTGACTTGCTGGGCCTTGGTCTGATCCAGCAGGGCTTTTCTAATGTTCTTATGTCCATACATGGCTATTGCAGTTTGCAAACAAGTGGGGTTTAATGAATAAACTTCCAGACAGTTGATTATTTTGCGTGTATATTCTATGTCCTGCATCCAAGTTCAATAATGAGAAACTTATCAATCCTTCAGCATTTCATTTTTGTTCTTTCTGACTTTTGCAGGCCTCAATATGAATTGAAATGGTTTTCTGTACACTTTTAGGAAGATCGTTATAATGTGATTTTTGAAAATGTACCTTACTAAATGAACATGTTTTTTTTAAAAAATGATTCTTTTGGTGATTTTGTGAGTGACAGAATATGACGGGTGTTTTTCAGAGAAATTCATTTTTAGTGTTTTTGATAACAAAGAAACTGAAAGTACTATTCAAGTCCTCTCTGTTAATTTTGATAGCATTTTCTCCCAGATAGAGATCAATGCCAGCAGCTTACTTGCTGTTTGATTGTGAATATTTTACACCGTTTAAAATGCCACATTCCTCTTTGCATTTTGAAATATAAAATTATCTCATCAAAATAGCACTAGATTTACAGCTCCATTAGTCACAAAAATATTGTTGTTCAGCAAAAAATGAATGCAATTGTTGAGGGATAAATTAATAGTTTTGGAACTGTATGTGTCAGATATATATAAGGCATTAGTCTGCAGGGTGTCTGTGCGCTTAGACTGAAAGGGCATTGTACTGTGTGTATTTCTATTGTGTATGTGTGGTACTAACCTCATATTATTCTCGTTATTATGTTATCTTTTCTTAACTTATTTTGCTCTTGGTAATCCTGGTTCATGTTATGTAATGGGGGTATCCAATCTTTTTGAGCCTGTGGGCACCTTTGGAATTCTGACATAGATTGGGTGGTAGGGTTGCCAGCTCTGTGTTGGGAAATACCTGGAGATTTTGGGGGCGGAGCCTGAGGAGGGTGGGGTTTGGGGAGGGGAGGGACTTCAATGCCATAGAATCCAAATGCCAAAGCGGCCATTTTTTTCCAGGTGAACTGATCTCTGTCGGCTGGAGATCAGTTGTAACAGCAGGAGATCTCCAGCTAGTACCTGGAAGTTGGCAACCCTAGTGATGGGTACAACTACAAAATGGCAGCCACAGGAGGTGGATCCACCCACAAAATGGCAGCCACAGGAGGCAGAGCTATACATTCACAGGAAGCCAACAGTAATAACACCAACACGGTGGTGGCTGCTGCAACAGAATCAATGTTATTTTAATCTGCTCAGCCAATCAAATTTCTGGTGTCCAATCAGAAGTCCTGCATACTCCCACCACTTTCTAAAAAGACTTGGTTGGCACCAGGAAAGGTGTTAGTGGGCATCATGGCGCCCACAGGCACCACACTAGGGACACCTGATTTCTGCACTCTTTTACTAACCCCATTTTTTCCAGGCCTCCCTATCTCAGTGCCAAGATAGACTATTCTGTTTGCTGGGAGTTGTACAGTCCTGGTGGTTCTCTAAAGCCTCGTGGAGGCTGTGAAAGTACTTTAGCTAGCCCCTGAGGACCAAGTCCTGGGGAATGCCCTGAAGTACTTGTGCAAAGGCTCAGGCATCTTCTCTCCAAGTAAGAGCTAACGTGGTGTACTGGTTAGGAGCAGTGAACTCTAATATGGAGAACTGGGTTTGATTCCCCACTCCTCCACATGAGTGGCAGACTCTAATCTGGAGAACCAGGTTGGTTTCCCCACTCCTCCATGTGAAGGAGTGGTTGGCCACTGTGTGAATGGACTGCTGGACTTGATGGGCCTTGGTCTGATCCAGCAGGGCTTTTCTTATGTTCTTATGAAGCCAGCTGGGTGACCTTGGGCCAGTCATGGTTTTCTTAGATCCTCACCAACCTCACAAGGTGTCTGTAGTAGTAGTAGTAGTAGTAGTAGTAGTAGTTTATTGTATAAGACCATAGGCGATTACAATCTAAAAAAATATAACAGCAATTTTAAAATGTACAAGCCAATATAATTTAAAAAATACTTTAAATTCCCCCAGTCAATTCTGTCCAGCTTTCCACAATTTATATTTGCTTCTCTCTGATTTTCTTGGCTGCCAGGCCATAAAGTGCCATTTTGGGGGGAAATATAGGGATCCATATCTGATAACAAATGAATTAATTTATCAGCATCAGATAATGATTGTAATGCAGATAGAATGTTTGCCAAAAACTAATTTCAGGGTTCAATGTATAAAGAGAGGTGTCTTGTGGGGAGAGGAAGGGAAGGAGATTGTAAGCTAGTTTGAATCTCCTGAAAAGATAGAGAAAATCGGCTTATAAAAAACCAACTCTTCTTCTTCTTCTCTGGGTGAGTAGGAGGAGGTTGGGGATAGGATGATAATAGTCAAATGAACTGGGATGAAAAGGGGTAGCTGAAAAACATCTTGCTGTCATAGAGTGGTTATTTTCCCTAGAATGGACACATATTTCGGTCCAAATGGGGAGGATTTTCCATCAGCGCCAGTGCTGTTCAATCCAGAAAATATTCCTCAGCAATATTAAACACCTGTCCACCTAACTATCCTAAGAAAGATGTTATACAAAGCCTTTCTGAAAATTCAGAATTGAGGAAATTATGTCCTGTTCACCTAAAACAGGGAAGCCTTGGAAATCTAATGCTGAATTACACTTTCTGTGGTTTGCTGATAGCCTCCACCAAGTATTTCAAAATGTATTATTATAAGTTATTGATTTCTACTTTGTGGCACCAAGAAGAGTTCATGTTGAAGAATCAAAGCTCATTTTCTTGGTCAAGCCTCTCTCGATTGCAGACACATATTTCCAGCAGGCTGTTTGATTTTACTTATGCGGACATTTCTTGGTGTCTTTTCAAGCAATCATTTCACCATTTGTCTTTAAATCTCAAGTACTTGAGCAAAAGAGGTCGTGGGGGAATTTTGTTTCCTGATTATTATTTTTCCCATTCAAGTTGCACCACCTCTTTTCTTCAATTTTATATTTGCTGTGGTCACAGTATCTGTTTCACTGCAATAGGGAAATCTGGTTCAAAACACTCTCGAAATAATACTTCCGCCTTTGTTGTAACTCTCTCAGGCATTCAGTTTTCCTCTTTGGTTATAGTTCCACTAATCTGCACCGTAATAAAGTTCTCATCATTTTGATGCATGCTAAGGAAAGCTGATCTCCTGTGTGACTTGATGCCTGCTGTGGTAACTGCAGGCCACTGTCATCTGTAACCACTAATTTTTTAAATGTCAGAGAAAAGCTGTAGCAGCTAAAATTTTAAACATTATAGAGAAACTGGACAAGTTCCAGAATCTGCCTCCATTCTGGAGGTGGCCAAATATGTGCTTAGTATCTGGTAGCAATGAACGTTTGCTAGATGTGCTTTTCTATACATTGTATATTGTCTTCTTTTTTAGGGGGAGGGGAAACGCACATATGGAATTTGAGAATATTTCCTGTTAGCATTTTGTGGAAAAGAAAAATCTCAAGACATGATGCACAATAAAACCTCAAAGCACACAACTTGGCTACAAAAAGAATGTACTGTACAGAATTCTTCTTCCCTGTATTTTCCTTTATTTGTTGCCTACCGATTTATAATCGGTGTTAAGTTCTAACAATAAGCCACAGCACTGAAAGTCTGTCTGTCTGTTGGTCTTCCTTCTCCTACCATCTTTGGTGATATGGAATGGAAAAGTAACATCTGAAAGATGAAAGCCTCGTTCAGGAAAGGCAATATAGTATGCCCTGGCAATCCGCAGGAGTTTGGTTTCTGGGATCTCCACAAATTATGAAATCTGCAAATGCTGGGGGGTGGGGGGGTCAGCAGCATCTGGAGCCAGACTACGAGGCCCAAATGGCCCCACCCCCTCATGGATGGAGTCCTGGCCCTGGGCAAGTTGCATGTGGCACCTGGCTTGCTGCAGCATTGCCTAGCAAACTGCCCAGATGCCCTGAATGCCAGCAGACCTGAGGGCCAGAGGCAGGTAGCTTCATCGAATGTCGGTTCGAGGGTCAATACTGGGCTGTTCCAGGTCTGGGTCCAAAGTCAGTATCAGAAAGGGAAGTCCAAATTCCAAGTCAAGTCAAGCTTAGCAGGAAAGTTCCCAGTGGGACCCTGGCTTGGAGGTTTCCTGGTGTAGACAGTGTGGTTTGTGCAATTGAATCCCCTCCTATACAGAACCCCCTCCCATGAATGTAGAAAAATAGATTTCACAGAGCAGGATTCTAACCTAGCCTTCTTTTTGCTATGCCCATTGTCTGCTTGCAGCAATGTTTGTATCTCTGAAATCGTCAGACATGATTCCCTTACTTGCCATTTGAAGTGACACTTGCCATTTGAAGGTCTTTAAGTATGCATGGCTGTTTCCCTTGCGGTCACCCCTCCAATGACTTCGAGTCTTTGTGTTGAGTATGCATACCATTTCCCACCATCAGAGGTCGCCTCCCCCTCCCCCTTTCTTTCCCCACATTTTGCGACTTGTTTTATCTCAAATTACAAAACGTGTGCAAAACACGGGGAAAGGCAGGGGGAGAACGAGATGACCTCTGATGGTCAAAAATGGCATACATAATCATCACAAAGACCCGAAGTCGTGACGGCGAGTGAAACAGCCATGCATAAAAGACCACAGTCTGCAACAGTTTCAACACATGAGCTTCTCTATATGTAGAAGAGCCCTCCAAGTTGATGACAACGAGCTACAGACATTTTAAAAATATGCTTTATTCCTCACTGGGTTGGAGTCTCTCATGTTTCTTTAGCCAAATGGAAGGTTGGGGTCTATCATATGTTTCTTTAGCCACATGGAAGGCCTTTTCCATGAGAAGCATTTAAATGAGCCAGATATGTAGCTGGGAGTCATCCCACAGGTCCCAACCTCAAAACTGATGCATGGAAGGGGGACTTTATATCTCTATCTCTATCTCTAATCTATCTACAAGGTTTCTAAAATAACAAAGAAAGAAATAACTTTCCAAATATGTTACTATGATTGCCATAGTTAATAAATTACCAAAAGAAGACTAATGTTTAATAAAGCACTTATCGAGCATTATTCTATATACCATCTTATCACTAGAAACGGAATTAAACTGATTCCACTGCAGTGTGAAGGGCAACCAAACTTTTCATATAACCCCAAAGCTTTTGCAACCACATATATTTCTAAGTTGTAATTATATTCATCATAACAAACCAGACTTTTTCTAGTCGTCATGTGGCTGGAATTGGAAGAGGGAAGGTTTACCCTCCTTCCTGTTGTCTGTGACTGTGGGCTTAATCATGTATAGGACAGAACCTAGGAATTGCGGCACTATTATACTTCCTTGAAAACTTTCAGATAGAATTGTCTGTGCATTACCTGACAGTGTTCTCAAGGAAAGCTACGAGGCAGATCGAAGCTTTGCTACAAAACTTTGAAGTTGGCAAATATCCCTCAGGCAAACATGTTGCAGTAAGCACCTCCAGGGATGACTCAAAGTAACAGTCGCTACTTCCTTTAGTTGGAAAAAAAATCAGAAAAAAATTGATATTCACGACATTCTTTGCCCCTTTATTCTTCATGGACTAATCCCACACTCCTTAACCCTGATTTGGGAGTGTGGGCAATGAACCACCAAACATTTAAAAAAACTGTTTAAAAGTTGTATTAAGGACAAGCATTTTTGCAATATGTCACTTTCCCCCTGAACCCAAGCAGTGTATTTCAGTTAAGGTGGCTAATTTTTATTTTATTTTTAAATCGTGCTTTCGGGATTTGCTGCCTCCATGGTATTTTTCACAGGCTGTACTGCAGTTACCACCGAAACACCACCTCAAGGGAAATTCTAAACAAATTTATAGGTGGTTCTTCAGTACATCTGAGGAAATGTGCGGGAAGTCAGAAAAGTTTAGGACAGTCTTGCCAAATTTCTCATAGCAGTACATACATTCCCAGATGGTCTCCAAATTTGCCTAAAGCAAAAAATATCTGATAGTTTTCTAGAGAAGCCAAAAATAAGACATTCTAAGTTTTCAGGGTGGGTTACATAAATCTAGTATCTAAAGTAAAATTAATCTACTTGCAGTTCCCAGAGAAGGTGTGGGTATGATGCCAGGGTGTTAGGGGATGGGTCTTTTTCTTAACCACTACACCACACTGGAAAGCCAGCGTGGTGTAGTGGTTAAGAGCGTTTGGTGGTTTGGAGCTCCGATCTGAAGAACCGGGTTTGATTCCCCACTCCTCCACATGAGCAGCGGACAGTAATCTGGTAAACTGGATTTGTTTCCCCACTCCTACACACGAAGCCAGCTGGGTGACCTTGGGCTAGTCACAGCTTTCTCAGCCCCACCTACCTCACAGGGTGTCTGTTGTGGGGAGGGGAAGGAAAGGTGATTGTAAGCCAGTTTGATTCTTTCTTAAGTGGTAGAGAAAGCTGGCATATAAAAACCAACTCTTCTTCTTCCTGCTGTACTTCACTGAAGATTTTTTTTAAATATAAGACTTCATGGAAATTTGTTGAGGTGAAAAATCCTTCTGCTCCCAAAATATCAAAAGCACAGAAAGAAATAGGGCCCAAGGCGACAGCTTTTTGACTCCCCAGTTGATACACTGATTTCTTCTTGGAAACACCCTTCCAACCATTTGTTCTCAGGATTAAATGGCAAAGACTGGCTACATGAAAAAGAATGTTTTCCCCAGCCTGTGTGTCTAATATGCTTCAGGTCTAATGCATTTGAAATCAGTTGTGATGGTACGTTGTTAAGCATCCCTTTGAAAAAGCTTTGCTGACCTTGGCCATATGTGACTAGTACACTGGAAGTTGTAGGTATTTGTGTAGTCTGCTGTATTGAGGCTGAGGCCTCTTCAAAAGAACAGGAAATGCTGCCTTCAATTGTCCTCTGTTACTCACATCCCTCTGTACAGATCTATTCATTATAGAGCCCTGTTGGGAGGATGGATGGGAAGAAATGCTGTGTCTTGACATGGATTTCATTGAAAAACTGGTGGGTGGGGGAGTAGGTCATGGCATTGTGGAAGATTGCCAGGACCTCCTGGGCCCAAGGAAGGGTTGTTGGGGGTGGGGGGATGCCAGAGGTGGTGGAAGGGAGAGTGTGCAAGTGTATTTTGTATAGAGTTGCCAGGTCCCTCTCCATCAACGGCAGGAGGTTTTTGGGGCAAAGCCTGAAGAGGGTGGGGTTTGGAAGGGGAGGGACTTCAATGCCATAGAGTCCAATTGCCAAAGTGGCCATGTTTCCCAGGTGAACTGATCTCTATCAGTTGGAGATCAGTTGTAATAGCAGGAGATCTCCAGCTTGTACCTGGTGGTTGGCAACCCTAATTACGTATGATCAGTTTATGTGGTGCCATGGCACTTGCTGGCAACTTTTCTGGAACTCACCAAGTGTTTTTAGGAAGTCGGTGGGGTCAGGTAGAGCTTTTGGCCAGCTTCTGATTGGATGTGCAGATTTTTTTTTTAAATGTTGCTTTGGCAGCAGCTGCCACAGTCTCCTCCCAAAAGATTGGTGTCTGTTATTCACATAAATGCAAAGAGAATTTGAGGGGGGGGGATGTAAAGATAAATTTAACAACTAAACCTTTAAATTCACAGTTGGCCAGAGGCTACAGTAAGATTCTTGAAAGTTTACTGCTTTCAGACCTCCACGAAACTGTAAAAATTGATTGGCTTTTTCAAGTTATAATTAGAGATAATGAACTAAAAAGAATAAACATTTTATCAAATGCAATTGCAGGTCTTTTGTTCATGACTTTCTTGCTAATTTACAGGCTGTTAGCATAAAGCCATAAATAAATTTGAAGTTAAACCCATTAATACCAGTTAAAATACAACCTAAGGAAAAAATATGTCCTCATTCTAGTGAGTTGCCATTCAGTAATTTCTCTACAAAATTCACTTCCAGTTCATTTTAAGGTTTCCACTGAAGTTGTATAAACCTCAGAGCTTTCATATGTAGGGTTGCCAACCTTCAGGTAGTGGCTAGAGATCGCCCACCATTACAACTTATCTCAGACGAGAGAAATGAGTTCCCCTTGAGAAAATGGGCACGTTGGCAATTGGATTCTATGGCATTGAAGTCCCTCCCTTCTCCAAGCCACACCCTCCTCAGACTCCACCCCCAAAATCTCCAGGTATTTCCCAATCCAAAATGTCTGGTATAAAGGTAGAGCGTTGGCATAAAAGCTGAGTCTTCCCCTTGCAGTTCTAGGCTCCCAGCGTTTCTGAGCCACAATTCAAACAGCAGGAAAAGATGTGGGATTTCCCCCCCAAAAAATTATTCAGTGCATTGAAGTAATGTCCTCCATAAGAAGATTAGAGAGAAACTGTTTCCTTATGAGTTTTATGAGTTAGTGTAATGCCTCTTTATTGCTTTGTGTAATTGGGAGTAAGTTGATATATTTTGAGAGATCTGGTAAAAAAATGAAGGATTGTCCTCCATTGGGGTGGGTCTGTAGCTCAGTGGTAAAGCATCTGCTCGTCATGCAGAAGGTCCCAGGTTCAATACCCAGCATCTCCAGTTCAAGGGACTAGGTAAGTAGGTGATGTGAAAGACCTCAGCCTGAGACCCTGGAGAGCCGCAGCCGGTCTGAGTAGACAATACTGACTTCGATGGACCAGGGGATTCAGTAGAAGGCAGCTTCATGTGTTCAAATACTGCAGATTCTCTGTGCAGTTGGAAATTTGCCGACGCACCGATTCCGATAAATGGATGCCCCACCGAGGTTTGACTTGTCACCTTACAATTTAGCTCCCCCTGTGAATTCCCTGGCTGCTATGATCATTGGCAATGACCCACTATCACAGGAATCCTAATAATTGTAGATTGGCATAGCACCTAAATTCCCATTTTCACAGGCTGTATGGTAGAAGTAATTAAAAATTGGGTCTGCCTCAAATATACCCCAGCTTTGTTTTTCAAGCTACACACAGCCATTTCAGTGGCAGCTTCATGTGTTCATGTGCTCCAAGTAATAAATGAGGATATCAGAAACCAAGATTTAGGACAGGTCTGTCCCCAAAATGCTAGTTCAGTAGAGAGATTTTTTTTTTAATGCGGGTGTTTACATTTAGAGATGTAACACATAATACACATGCTCAACAAGAAATTGCTGTGGAACAGTCCTGAAATCACCCACTTATTCTATATAATAAACAGAATGCTTATAACATGGAATCAGTTGTGACATGATCATTTCCACAGTCAGCTATATCACCTTCAATTCACACTGGCCATATAACTTGTGATGCCTTTACCAGGGTATTTTCCATAATCATCTCTCTTTAAGTATGCAGCTTGACTTAAAGGCAATTTTCTGTCCAGGTTGTCAGACTGAGGCTGAATATTTTTCACCCAGAGATCCATAAAGCTGACATGATTTTTTTTTCCCCCTCAGGTTTTGCAAACAGCAGATGATGTGGTAAAACCAGTTCTGGGCTGCTTCAGACTACAGGGAGAGGGAAAAAAGAAGAATAGTTGGTTTTATATGACAACTTTCTCTACCACTTAAGTAAGAATCAAACCAGCTTACAATCACCTTCCCTTCCCCTCCCCACAGCAGACACCCTGTGAGGTAGGTGGGGCCTAGAGAGTGCGACTAGCCCAAAGTCACCCAGCAGTCTTCATGTGTAGGAGTGGGGAAACCAACCCGGCTCACCAGATTAGCATTCACTGCTGATGTGAAGGAGTGGGGAATCAAATCTGGTTCTCCAGATTAGATTCCATTGCTCCAAACCACTGCTCTTAACCACTACACCATGCTGGCTTTCCACACTGTGTGGCTTACCACACTGTGTGGACATAGCTGAATGCTTTTCCATATTTAAAAAAATCTGCACACACACACACACACACCCCATTTTGAAAAGACAAGGACATTTCCCCCTGTCATCTGTTTTTCCATGTACCAGGTATTGCTTTAGTAGGGAGGATGAGTCGCTCATGGGAGCCCCACGTCCAGTTTTAAGTGGTATAATCCAAACACAAGTTTACCTCCCCGTTGCAGTTTGTGAAAATTAGGCCGCTGTTGAAAAACGCTGATCTGCAGTGTGCTCTCCCATTTCTTTCAGTACTTGAACATAGAGGAGGAGTCATTCACCATTATGGTTTGAGTGCTGGAGTAGGATCTGGGAGGCCCAGGTTTGAATCCCCATGGAATCTTGCTGGGTTCCTGAGGGCCAATCTCACTGCTCAGCCTAACCTGCCTCATTGGGTTATTAGTCAAAAAGGGCAAGAGTCCAGTAGCACCTTAAAGACTAACAAAAATATTTTCTGGTAGGGTATGAGCTTTCGTGAGCCACAGCTCACTTCTTCAGATACAGCTAGAATGTGAATCCATCGGTCTTTAAGTAGAGGAACAGTATGTAAATGTGAATAGCAGGCTTGATGGGATTAGGTGTGATATGCAGAAGAGTCTGTGATGTCCAGGGGAGAGATGGGTGTGGAGAAATCAGCATTGGTAATGGGCCATGAATGCAAGGTCTTTATTCAGCCCAGGTAAATGCATTGACTTTAGTTTGAATATCAACTGTAATTCAGCAGTTTCTCTTTCCAATCTCCCTTTAAAATTCCTTTGTAAGAACTGATACTCTTAAATCTGCAACAGAATGTCCTGAAAGGTTGAAATGTTCACCCACTGGTTTTTGAATATTGTGGTTGTAGATACTACAAGATAAGCCCAGAGAGAATGACAACAGAACACCTCTGGTTGTCACTTATAGCTCCCAACTAAAACCAGTCCACCGTATTATTAAGGACCTACAACCAATGCTGGATTGTGACACTTCCCTCGCTGAAGCACTGGGGCGGGGGCGTCCCTTTCTTGCTTACAGACAGCTGGCTAACCTAAAACAACTTCTCACCCATGATGATAAACTACTTAACAAGAACATGGACTCTGGCACCAAGGCCTGCAACAAACCAAGGTGCCAACTTTGCCCTCATATAGATTCTAGGAACACCATCTCTGGACCCACCAATGTCAGCCATACTATCTCAGGTTCATATTCCTGCTCATCTTCTAGTGTGATTTATGCCATCACATGCCAGCAATGCCCTTCCACAATCTACATTGGACAAACAGGTCAGTCTCTTAGACAAAGATTAAATGGACATAAGTCTGACATCAGAAACCACAATATTCAAAAACCAGTGGGTGAACATTTCAACCTTCCAGGACATTCTGTTGCAGATTTAAGAGTAGCAGTTCTCTTACAAAGGAATTTTAAAGGGAGATTGGAAAGAGAAACTGCTGAATTACAGTTGATATTCAAACTAAAGTCAATGCATTTACCTGGGCTGAATAAAGACCTTGCATTCATGGCCCATTACCAATGCTGATTTCTCCACACCCATCTCTCCCCTGGACATCACAGACTCTTCTGCATATCACACCTAATCCCATCAAGCCTGCTATTCACATTTACATACTGTTCCTCTACTTAAAGACCGATGGATTCACATTCTAGCTGTATCTGAAGAAGTGAGCTGTGGCTCACGAAAGCTCATACCCTACCAGAAAATATTTTTGTTAGTCTTTAAGGTGCTACTGGACTCTTGCCCTTTTTGACTACTGCAAACAGACTAACACGGCTACCCACTGTGAATTATCTTCATTGGGTTATTGTGAGCATAAAATGGAGGAGGAGAGAATGATATTACACTGCTTGGAAGAGAAAGGGGGTATAAATGATGTAAATAAATTTCTTCTTCCTACCAAGTTCATCTATACATACATACATACATACATACATACATACATACATACATGTTTGTTTGCACACATGGACCTGTGTATGCCCAGTGTTCCAGTTATGTAAACAGGATTTGGAGGACCCTTGCCCTCAATTGCCCTCACTGGCCAGGGCATATCAACTGAAGGACCGCCCCTTTGTGTGCCCTCTCAGCTCTTTATACTTGTGCTAATTGCAAATGACTCTGGGAGAGTTATTGGACTCCTCACTTGACACCAGATGTCTAGGGAGAAGGGACACTGTGAGTCCCTTTCCTGTGAGCAGGTGTGCTAACTGAGCAGGAAAACCTACCTGACCAACATGGTGTAGTGGTTAAGAGTGGTGGATTCTAATCTGGGGAACCGGGTTTGATTCCCCACTCCTCCACATGAGCGGCGGACTCTAATCTGGAGAACTGGATTTGTTTCCTCACTCCTACACATGAAGCCTGCTGGGTGACCTTGGGCTAGTCACAGTTCTCCAAACTCTCTCAGCCTCACCTACCTCACAGGGTGTCTGTGGTGGAGAGAGGGAGAGAAGGCAATTGTAAGCTGCTTTGAGACTCCTTAAAGGTAGAGAAAATTGGGGTATAAAAACCAACTCTTCTATTTCTTTGGGAGCATTTGTGTGGGCCTGCCATACAGTGGTACAGAGTCAGAAGCTGTTACGTTGATGTAAGAACATTTCTTGGGATTCGTTCCACTAAAGGAGACTACAGGTGCTTTTATGACAGAAATTCTTCTTGGACAGCTTGAGGAAATGGAATTAGCACTTGCGAATCTGTGTGGTCAAGGTTATGATAATGGGAGTAACATGAAAGGCAAAGAAAATGGCATACAAAAGAAAGTCCTGGACATAAATCCACGTGCCTTTTTCGTGCCCTGCAATGCACACTCTTTAAACTTGGTAGTCAATGACGCTGCTTGGTATTGTCTGGAAGCAACTAGTTTCTTCAGTTTGGATCAAAAGATCTATAATTATTTATCTGCATTGACTCAGCATTGGCAAATTCTAACTAGCCAAGTATCAGGCATAACTGTTAAGCCATTGAGTCAAACAAGATGGGAGAGTTGAATCGATGCTTTGAAAACACTGAGATATCATCTTAGTAGTATATATGATGCTTTAATAGAGGTCTTTGATGACATGGACCTAAAAGGTTTATCTGGAATTACTTCCCAAATTGGAGCTAAGGCCCTTGCTGATGCAATCTGTAAGTTCAAGTTTGTGATATCCCTTGTTACATGGTACAACATCCTTTTTGAAATTAATCTTACAAGCAAGCTACTACAAAATAAGGAAGCTGATTTAAATTCAGCTACAAGCCAATTGCAAGTAACCAAGAAGAACCTTGCGTGCTGCAGGTATGATGAGGGATTTCAACAAGTTTTGATAAATGCTACTAAGATTGCAAAGGAGCTAGAAATGCTACCAAACTTTGAGACTGAACAAGTTAGAAAAAGGAGAAAGAAACAGCAGTTTGAGTATGAAGCCCAAGAAGAAACACCGAAAGATCCAAAGCAGAAATTTAAAGTAGGTTTCTATTATGCTGTTTTTGACATAGCCATACAATCTGTTGCAGAGAGATTCCAACAGCTACAACAATATAATTCCCTATTTGGCTTCCTGTATGATATCCAGTATCAACAAAAAATCTCCTGAAGATCTACTTAAGGCCTGCAAGAATTTGGAAAAATCATTGATGCACAATGGAAACAAAGATATTGATGCTGAAGATCTGTGCTGTGAACTTATAGTAATAGCTCGAAGACTTCCAAAGTCTTTGCCACCACAAGGAGTACTTCTCTTCATATGGCAACAAAAATTCCTGGATATTGTGCCTAATGCTTCTGTTGCTCTAAGGATCCTTCTCACACTTCCAGTGGCAGTGGCAAGTGGTGAACACAGATTCTCAAAGCTCAAACTTATAAAAACGTACACACACTCAACAATGCTGCAAAAGTTACAAGTTGGTTTGGCAACTATATCAATTGAACATGCCCAAGCATCAGCACTTGACCTGAAGGAATTGGTAACAAAATTTGCAAAGGAAAAGGCACGCAAAATGAGATTTTGATGTGCCTGAAATTGAAACATTCAAGTGACTTAAATTTTAACACCACAATTCATAAAGTTGTTCAAATGATTTGTGATTTGTATGCTAAAATTGTTATGCATTTGAAAAAGAAAATCAGAGATTGTTGTATTACTTATTATTGTAATTTTTTTAAAAAAAATAGCAGTTTCAAGTTTTGTGCTTTTATTTTTTCTACAAGACATCTGTTTTTGAAAATTGGTTAGCAATGGGGGTGGGGCTCAAGTAGTTAGCCTTGCCTAGAGTGCAAAAAAGTCTGGCACCAGCCCTGCACGCATACACACTCACTCCTTCCCTTCAACTAGGAGCCTGTGTCCCCTCTTGCAATAGGTGCTTGGACAAAGCATTTCCTAAAAATCAAGACCAATTAAGGAGACACCTACTGTCATGAAGAATCATTGTCATCCCTTTCAGACTTGCTAACCTCCAAGTGGGAGCTTGAGATCTCCCACTATTATAATTGATCTCCAAGCAATAGAGATCAGTTCCCCTGGGAAAAAAATGGCTGCTTTGAAGGGTGGACTCTATGGCATTGTACTAGGGTTGCCAACCTCCAGGTGGTGGCTGGAGATCTCCCACTATTACAGTTCCCCTGGAGAAAACGGTCGCTTTGGAAGGTGGACTCTATGGCATTATACCCTACTGAAGTCCCTCCCCTACCCAAACCTTGCCCTCTTCAGGCTCCACCCCAAAAAATCTCCAGGTATTTCCCAACCCAGTCTTGGCAACCCTACATTGTAACCTGGTGAGGTCCCTACCTTCCCCAAACTCCACCCCCAAATCTCCAGGAATTTTCCTACTTGGAGTTGGCAACTCTATTTTCTTTTGTAACAGGCTCGGGGCAGGGGGATGTTTGAGCCTATAAAAAAACAAAGAGCTTGTTACTTGCATATTGGCATTCAGCCGCCATATATACTTAAACTTGCTGACATACATATTATGAGAGGCATACGTATGTATATACAGGTGCATAATTGCCTGTTAATTATAATAGCATTATTGCCATGTGAATTTAACATAGCTTTTTAATGCCGAGCCTCACAATATGATGTCATTTAAGAACAAGTGACAGGTTGTCAGCAATTTCTTTTGGATTTGCTATAATAATAGTTGCAGATTACCAACCAGGAATTAACGACTCCGTTAAAGTGTCCTTACTTGTCTAAATAAATTATAACTATTACGTGTACATATCTAAACTAGTACCAGCAAGTACCCACTATTTTCTTTTCCAGAAGTGAAAACTGCATAGAGATGGCTGCAGGTAAACAATAGTTTCTGGTGGGGGAAAGGTGACGACTTATTGTGTGAGATTCCTACAGTTAGGTTTATTGAATAGTGGGGCAAGAGCTCTATGTAATAGCAAGCCATGGGAGCAACAGCATTGTTATTTGGAGGGTGGGGAGATGCATGAAGCTGCCTTATACTGAACCAGACCCTTGGTTTATCGAAGTCAGTATTGTCTACACAGACCAGCAGCAGCTCTCCAGTGTCTCAGGCAGAGGTCTTTCACATCACCTACTTGCCTGGTCCCTTTGACTGGAGATGCCGGGGATTGAACCTGGGACCTTCTGCATGCCAAGCAGATCCTCTACCATTGAGCCACAGCCCCTCCCCTATGTTTTGTTTGTCCAATGGAGCACCTCAGCTGTCACTTTCTTACACAAACAGCTGGGGTGCATGATTAGGAAGGACTCTGCCAAAACATTGGCTATTGTCCATGTATGAGAAAAGAGGCATTAAATAGACATTTGCTTGTGTTCTGGCTTGGCAGGACCCAAAGTGCAATCCTAAGCAGTTACCCCCTTCTAAGCCATTGATTTTAATGATTTTAGAAGGGCGTAACTCTGTTTAGGATTTCACTGTCGGTGAGCAGGGTGAGCACTTTAATTTTAAACACTGACCAGCCCTTCCTGGAATTATTGGGGCCCTATCTACCTAGTGAGTAGGGTTGCCAAAGTCCTGGTGGTGGCTGGAGATCTCCTGCTGTCACAACTCATCTTCAGCGGACACAGATCAGTTCCCCTGGAGAAAACGGCCACTTTGGAAGGTGGACTCCATGGCATTATACCCCACTGAAGTCCCTCCCCTCCCCAAACCTCACCCTCCTCAGACTCCACCCCCTAAATCTTCAGGTATTTCCCAACCCAGAGCTGGCAAGCCTACTCTGTGCTGATAACTTGTTCCCACTTGGTATTTTCCAGGAAACTTGGAAGGAAGATGTTACCATAACCTCTCCAAGTAGATTCCTCCCCCCTTGATGAATTGCTTTGATGAATACAATTATAGAAAATGAAAGGGTTTTTGTTTTGTTTTTTTGTTTTTTTACTATACTTGTACCATGCAATTTGCTCTTACCAAACAGAAAGGGTTAGGAATAAATGGGCTGAAAATATCTTGAGGCCACATACAGTCTGTGCTTGTCAACAAATTAGTATAAAGCCAAAATGAAATGGGTGGACATGATTGCCAGATGAAGGGGGGGAGAATCTACTTCCTATACTCATCATCCAGTTGTCAACTTGTCACGTTGGCTGAAAACATGTTAGCCTCTGGCAGCTGCATGCTGGGCAGTTTGGTAGAAAGTACAGTGTTTGCTTCTTAGGGGGAAAAACTTCATAATGGGATATAGAGCTTCATCAGCTATCTTCAGTGACCTCAGGCTTATATTTTAATTCTATAAAGTTAAGGGGGAATAGAAACACAAGCCACCTACACGTGCCCCATATAACATTTTCTTTCATTTCTTTGCCACTTTTCAACTAAAATCCTGCACCATCAAAAGATAACGAAGTGCTGTACTAGCCATTATACTAGTTCATAAGAATGACTGTTTTCGTACTTAAAATATTTACTTTTTAGCTGTATATTATTTAATGTGAAGCAAATACTATATTCTTAGTTACCGTATCTCCTCTTGCAAACAGTGTGGGAAATTTCTTTCCATGACGGCATTCTAAAGCTATTTTAGATTAATGATGATGGAATAACTGGAGATTCGCCAGTCGTCAGCAGGAAGCCAAACTTTTGTCAAATGGTTCAGCAGATTACTATCTGCGTCTTTAGACAGTGCAGTTGATAGCATTTCACACATGCACATTGTCACACATCCTGATGCAAGTTCTAGTCCTGAACCCATTACTGTGAGCTGTTTGACAGCATGTTGTTTAAACAGTGAGTGACCAACAGTGCAATCCTAAGAGCACTTTCCTGGGAGTAAACACCATTGAATGAAATGGGGATTACTTCTTTGTAGGCATTATTAGGACTGATCCCTTACTCAGTCCGTCAGTGCTTATAAATAAACCCTATCTTACAATTTGGTAAGTGATCTTTCGGTGATCTTGTGTCTCCTGAAATTTGGCAAGAAGGTCTCTGTTGGTTAGGGGTATGAGGCTTGAAAATTCCATTCCAATTGACTGGGGGAAATGTTAACACTGGGAATGTTTTGTGCCCTCCCTGTATCATGGGGTTTTTTCCCCCTTCCTCTGAATTCTGGCAGGTAGGATCCCTTTGCTGAAAGGAACAGTGTCTGAAAAGAGTGCCCCATTAGGTAACAAACAAAAATGGTATAGCCAGAAAATGTGCTTGAAACCAAACGTGCTTGAAGCTAATGGAATAAAGAAAAAACGCCCATGTAAGAAAGTAAGCATAAATAAAGCAAACACAAGTTTTAAAGAATAAAATGAGCATGAATGAAATGTTAGGGCACACTCCTGTATGTTAGTGGAAAAGAATGACATTTAGTGGACAGTAGAACTGAATCACCCAGGCTGGGCCAGTCTCAGGTCAGCACTGGTTAGTATTTGGATGGGAGACCACCAAGGAAGTCCAGGGTTTACTATGCAGAGGGAGGGGATAGCAAACCACCTCTGGACATCTCTTGCCTTGAAAACCCTATAAGATTGCCATAAATCAGCTGCTACTTGATGTCACCATGCTCTTCTTCCTAGCTGGCTCTATGACATCAAATTGTTTGTCTGAACTACCCTTCCATCTTTGGCCATGGGGATAGTCCAACCTTGATATGTTTACTTTCCCTGTGTAACTTCCCCTTCACTTTCCCTGCAATGGTCTGTCCCACATTATAGCTTATAATCACACCACATACCAACTGCTAATTAAAAAAAAAAAAAAAAACCTGGGCTGCCTTTTGACATTAATGCCCAATGTGGTTCACAATACAATTCACAACAAAATATACATATGAGAACTCTGAAACCTTTAATATTTTTAAAATACGTAAAAGAGGGAAAGCCCTGATCTAGAAAGCCAGGCTAGCCTGATCTCGTCAGCTCTCAGAAGCTAAGCAGGGTATTTGGTTGGGAGACCTCCAAGAAATACCAGGGTTGTGACATGGAGGCAGGCAATGGCAAACCACCTCTGAACGTCTCTTGCCTGGAAAACCCTACAGGGTTGCTGTAAGTCAGCTGCTACTTGACAGCACTTTCCACCCTCGCAGTGGGCTGGCTTCAAAGTCCCTGATGCAAGAATGAAAGGCAAGTATGTCTGCACTGCAGTCTTAAACATGGACACGCATGCATTATTCACACACTCTAGAACGCACGCTGTGACTTGACCGCACTTTCCACCAATGCCGTCAGGCATCAGGTGTAAATATTAGGGGGAAAGCTTTGAGATGTGATCCGGCTGCTCACCACTTAAGCTGGAGCAATTATTGTGGCTGTTGAGATGAGAGGGGAGGGAAGCAGGTGACTTACAGGCTGCTTTCTGTAGCCCGCCCCTTGATGGCAGGAAGCTTTCCCCCAAATTTCTGTCTTTCCACACACTCTTGGCTCCCATTGCCTTCACTCCTGTATGGTGTAGTGGTTAAGAGCAGGGGTTTGGAGTGGTGGACTCTAATCTGGAGAATCAGGTTTGATTCCTCACTCTTCCATATGAGCGGCGGACTCTAATCTAATGAACCAGGTTGGTTTCCTCACTCCTACGCATGGAGTCTGCTGGGTGACCTCGGGCTAGTCACAGTTCTCTCTGAACTCTCTCAGCCCCACCTACCTCACAAGGTGTCTGATGTGGCGAGGGGAAGGGAAGGTGATTCTAAGCCGGTTTGATTCTTCCTTAAGTGGTAGAGAAAGTCGACATATAATAACCAACTCTTCTTCTTCATCCTGAAACTTGCCTCTGAAATTCTGCTCTCTTCCCCCCAAATTAACCTTTCAAGAAAATCTTTGTGATGGTGCCCTTTCAAAATAACCAGTTTTGCAGTTAGCCATCTGCTTAGGAGATATACTGCTTCCTTCTGGACAATTTTACCCAGTGCTAACCCAGAGACTCTACACCAAGAGCGTCAAACTCATTTGTTACAAGGGCTGGATTTGACATAAATGTCACTTGGTTGGGGTGGGCCATGCCTTGCCAGCCCAGATCAGGAGCATGTATGTGTGTGTGGCTGGCGAGCCCACAGCAGGCTTGCCAGCCCAGATCTAGAGTTGGGGAGGGGGCTGCCTTGGCTGGCTTGTGGGCTGGATAAGAGCTCTCAAGGGGCTGGATTCAGCCCCCAGGCCATATGTTTGACACACCTGTTCTACACATTGCTTTGGGAACTGTGGTCAAGGAATATGTAGCAGCCACTACTTTATGGTGTGCTGTTCCTATAGCCTCGGTATTTGCAATGATTCAGGGAAGCACAGGTTACAATCCTGCAATCCTGCATCCTATACTTTAAAACTCTTGTGGTTAGTTGTGTAGCTGTGAGCAAATGAAATGTTTTGTAAACTGGTTCTACCTTTATATATCTCCTGGGCTAGTCAGCTAGCATCTCTGAGCACAAGTAAATCCGATAGCTGTAGCAAAGCTATTGATTTTGGTCACTTTTTTTTTTTAGACATCTAATGCAATCCTAGAAACATTTTTCTTGGAATAATCCCCATTTAGTAGACCAGTTTAAGATTGTTCTGTTAAAAAGAATGTGCTTTAGGTTATTTAGCTCAAGGATTACAACCTTACAAGATGTCACAGACACACAGAGTTGCAAAGCAAAATGTAAAATCCTCTGCACCTTGATATCAGCCTTGGATTAGAATGCTTAAAGTTGGTAATGAACTATTTTAGATATGGACTTTTAACAGATCTCCCGTCTAGAAGATAATTTCAACCAGTTACTCTGGGGTGAATCAGGGGACATGGCTCAATGGTAAAGCATCTGCTTGGCATGCAGAAGATTCCAGGTTCTGTCCCTGGCATTTCCAGTTAAAGTAGGGTTGCCAGCTGCCAGGTAGTAGCAGGAGATCTCTTGCTAATTCAACTGATCTCCAGCCAATAGAGATCAGATCACCTGGAGAAAAATGGCCGCTTTGGCAATTGAACTCTATGGCATTGAAGTCCCTCCCCTCCCCAAACCCCGCCCTCTTCAGTCTCCGCCCCAAAATCTCCCGCCAGTTGCAAAGAGGGACCTGGCAACCCTAAGTTAAAGGGACTAGGCAAGTAGGTGATGTGAAAGACCTCTACCTGAGACCCTGGAGAGCTGCTGCTGGTCTGAGTTTGATGGACCAAAGTCAATGCTGACTTTGATGGACCAAGGGTCTGATTCAGTAGAAGGGAGCTTCCTGTGTTCATGTGTTCAAATACTGCAGATTCTCTGCACTGATGGACATTTCCTGATGCACCGATTCCGATAAATGGATGACCACCGAGATTTGATTTATCACCTTACAATTTAGTTCCCCCTGTGAATTCCCTGGCTGCTATGATCACTGGCAATAACCCACAATCATATGAATCCTATGAACAGTATCAAACTTGCCTGTAATTGTAGATTGTCATAGCACCTAAATTCCCATTTTCACAAGCTATATGGTAGAAGTCATTAAAAATTGGGTCTGCCTCAGATATTCCCCAGCTTTGTTTTTCAAGCTACACATAGCCATGTCAGTGGCCTAGAAATATAAAAAAAAAATACTTTGTGTATTCCCCTTCGTTGTTCCTATTTAGAACAATTTTGTCAGCTGTGCCCAGGCTTCTGATTCCCGGATTAGACACACAAGTGATCCCATCCATTCAGCATTTAGATAACTAGGGTTGTCAACCTCCGGGTACTGGCTGGAGATCTCCTGCTACTACAACTGATATCCAGCCAATAGAGAGTTCACCAGGAGAAAAATGGCTGCTTTGGCAATTAGACTCTATGACATTGAAGTCCCTCCCCACCCCAAACCCCACCCTCATCAGGCTCCACCCCAAAAACCTCCCACCAGAGGTGAAGAGGGACCTACAGATTACTGTAACTCACTCTACGTGGGGCTGCCCTTGAGACAGATCCGGAAGCTCCAGCTGGTACAAAATGCCACAGCGAGGGTCCTTACTTTCCAGCCAGTGCTATGCCAATGGCACTGGTTCCAGGTGGAGCACCGGATCAGGCTCAAGGTGCTGGTTTTAACATTTAAAGCCTTTACAGTCTGGGACCATTGTATCTGCCGGACTGTCTCTCCTGCCAGAGAGCGTTATACTCTACAAATAGTAATCTACTGGTAGTCCCTTTGACCCAAAGAGTGTCCGGCTGTCCTCAACTAGGGCCAGGGCTTTCTCTGCCCTGGCCCCAGCCTGGTGGGACTCCCTTATCAATGAGATAAAGGTCCCTGCGGGACCTTAAAGAATTCCGCAGGGCCTGCAAAATGAAGATTTTCTGCCAGGCCTATAGTTGAGGGCAGGAACAGGCTGTCATCAGAGCTGGCCTCCCTGCCACCCTACCCCCTCTTTTTTTCTTTTTCTCAAATTACATCGGTGGTTTCTGACTGCTTCCCAGGCTATGATGACCCTGTACATGAGAGCTAGTGTGGTGTAGTGGTTAAGAGTGGTGGACTCTAATCTGGAAAACCAGGTTTGATTGCCCAGTCCTCCATATGAGCTGCAGACTCTAATCTGGTGAATCGGGTTCAATTCCCCACTCCTCTGCATGAAGCCAGCTGGGTGACCTTGAGCTAGTCCCAGTTCTCTCTGAACTCTCTCAGCCCCATCTACCTCACAGGGTGTCTGCTGTGGGGAGAGGAAGGGAAGGAGATTGTAAGCCGGTTTGATTCTCCTTAAAAGGTAGGGAAAGTTGGCATATAAAAACAAACTCTTCTTCTAAATTTTCTTTATGTGGTTAGATGCAGTAGGGGGGGAAAGTTTGTTTTCCTTGTTTAGATGTCATGAACCATAATGCATCTGAAGCATAACAGATCGACGGTATTAAATGTATACGTTTCCCAATTCGAAAGAACACATGAATTCGTTTTAAACCAGTAATACAACCCCTGCTTAAATCCAGTTGAAAGGGCTGACAGAAGACAATTGATATGTTTTCTCAGGTTCGGCACTTCGAATGAAAGAGTTAGTTTAGCTTAATCCTAATCCTAAATGGAGGAAGCAATTGCTTTTTGGAAGAGCTGCTGTAATTGGTTGCAGGCTGCACGGTAGACAGTGCTTTCTGAAGATGGTGGAACACGTTAATTGATTCCGCGGCTCCACACACAAGGATAAGTGATTCTCCCAATCGCGCTACACAGCTCTGGGACTGGGTCTCATTTCATTTCTCCCTTGCAGCCTGAAAGGTTTATATCAAATATGTAGGAGGTCCTTGATTGGAGAAATACAGCATGCGTTACATAATTATGATGATGGATGCAGCAGCCCGGATTTGTGCTTAGATAACTGATAGGATTTTAATGAGGGCATGACAAGGATTGAGGCAGGAAAAACATGTACTTCAGTATGTGAGATGGAGAGAATAGAAGGATGTTAAACCCACCAGTTGCAATTTTAGGAGTAACTTAGGTAAGTTCTACTGTTTGCCTACACTTAGATTGTGCTACCTACTGTGGAAAGGTACCGGCAATTGAAGAATCAAAATAGTTTATAAGGGATTGTGCAGAACCCTAGAGGCTGTTAATATACATCTGTCCTTTGCATTGTTATCCCAGCTTCCTTTGAAGAACTGGGAATAGAATTTTAATCACACAACCACCCTGTGAGATGGGCTGGGTGGAAAAAAATCTCACCCATGGACTCCCTTTCATGGTGTGCTCCAGCCAAAGTTTGCCTCGGCATCTGAATTATATAAACTGTGCTTAGTCCTAACCAAGAACTACATTCAAAACCTGGTTTGGATGTATATCAATGGCACCTGTCACCACTTAAATTAGCTAATATCTATGGGAATATACAGGATAAATGTTGGCTCTGTAAATTGCCAAATGCAGACTGTCTGCGCGTGTGATGGTCATGTTGTAGAGCACAAATCCGCTGGTCCTTTATGACAGCTTATCTTTAAAAAAAGGCTTTGACATAGATTTCCCCTTTTCAGCTGAAGTCATGCTACTAAGCTGCACAGCCATTTTTCCAAAAGACAAACAGAATTTAATTGCACATCTGTTGACAGCTGCTAGACTAGTATTTGCAAGATATTGGAAATCAGACCTAAGTCCTACAGTTGACGTGTGGATTCTGAAATCTAATAAATACTAGTCATATTAAGAAAAAAATAAAATCTGACAGCAGTGTTATCATAATTACTTCAGAGGATATTAAACATACGTTACATGAACAACAACTTTGCTGGGGAAAGCAGGATATAAGAATAATATTTTTTTTAAAAAAATCTTGTCTTAAAAAGCATTTTACCAATTCCTCAAGAAAAGCAGTATTTTATAGGAACTTTCTAAGTGCTACCGCAAATCTTTCAGTTTTTCCATTCAAACAATTTAATCCTATATGTTTTGAATGAGTACGACCTTGTCTTAAAAATCATTTCACCCATTCCAAGGGGAGGAAAAGCTTTGAGGGTTTTTTTTTCAAATTCTCCCCTAGGGTTGCCAGGTTCCTCTTCACCACTGGTGGGAGGTTTTTGGGGTGGAGCTTGAGAACTGGGTTTGGGGAGGGGATGGACTTCAATGCCATAGAGTCCAATGTCAGAAGCGGCCATTTTCTCCAGGTGAACTGATCTCTGTCGGCTGGAGATCAGTTGCAATAGTGGGAGATCTCCAGCTACTACCTGGAGGTTTAAAAGATAGCAACAAGCACTGATGGCATACAACTTATTTTTATATATAAGCACAATCCTATCTAAGCATATAACAGTATGCAGAAAGTCCCGAAATCAGTAGATGTAAACACAGTTACAAAACACACCAAGAGGCGATGCGGCTCCAGTAGACTCGGAGAGGAGACAAACTCTAAAAGTCAAGTGGAAAACCCAGACTGGATTTTTCGTAACTCTAAACACCAAAGTGTGCTAGCGAGATAAAGAACATCAATTTGAGCCGCAGCTGGAAATTAAATTATTTCATCCCGAGACGGGAAACAGGTAAGACCCATTTCGCCGTGGCTTTGTCCATCGGGGAAGTGAAAAGGTAGCGAGAGATGATGATCTATCTCAGATGCTGAAAAGCATATAGCTTACAGATCAGAGGATGGCTTCTAATGATCTTGGGTTGCCGGGTTCCTCTTCAACACCGGTGGGAGGTTTTTGGGGTGGAGCTTGAGAACTGGTTTTGGGGAGGGGAGGGACTTCCATGCCATAGAGTCCAATGTCAGAAGCGGCCATTTTCTCCAGGTGAACTGATCTCTGTCGGCTGGAGATCAGTTGCAATAGGAGGAGATCTCCAGCTACTACCTGGAGGTTAGAAACAAAGAGGATAACCTATGCTGAACTAGTGGAGACAGTTGGAGAAGGCAGCATGTGGCTCAATAGTAAAACTAAAGTAAACCCAAATTGGGATATATGTATGAAAAGAACTGCAAGGGTGATTAATTCTAAACCAAAACAATATTAATACACCAACATCAAATAATTAGCATACATCAAATAATGCAGAGGAGTTTGAGGGAGGTCATATAATCTGTGTTGGAATGCACACGGAAACCTCAAACTACAAACAAGGCGAATAAGGATACAAGGATGCGTTTCGACAGATCACCCCATACATATTTTCCTTTCTTCTCTCATAGGGAACGTTCTCAATATGAGTCTCCCTCTTGGAAGAGAAAAATAATTTACAAAGCAGTGGATTCATTGCAACTTCAGTGAATGAATGGTGGTTCCTTTAATCCATTACATGGTCGGCAAGCTGATGAAGGATTTCGAAACGCGTCCTTGCTTTGTACCCACCTGTTCATCCACCGGCTCAGGTTTTCTTTGTGTTGAATTATGGACTATGACTTGGAGCTTTTGCACCGATTATTTCATTTGTTCTTTATAATAACAGCCCGGTGAGGCTTTTGTTTCTACCTTTAAATACATTGTATATAAGCCTGGTGAGACTTGGTTCAACTTTTCTTTACTGTATCCTTTTTTTTTCAGTTTGTTTGAGGCTTATGCATTGTAACATTGTATACATTGTATCCTTATTCGCCTTGTTTGTAGTTTTAGGTTTCCGTGTGCATTCCAACACAGATTATATGACCTCCCTCAAGCTCCTGTGCATTATTTGATGTATGCTAATTATTTGATGTTGGTGTATTAATATTGTTTTGGTTTAGAGTTAATCACCCTTGCAGTTCTTTTCATACATATATCCCAATTTGGGTTTACTTTAGTTTTACTGTTGAGCCACGTGCTGCCTTCTGCAACAGTCACTACCTGGAGGTTGGCAACCCTAGGCTAGTCACAGTTCTCTCCGAACTCTCTCAACCTCACCAACCTCACAAAGTGTCAGTTGTGGGGAGAGGAAGGGAAGGCGATTGTAAGCCAGTTTGAGACTCCTTTCAGTGGAAAAAGAAACAGGGTATAAAAACCAACTTTTCTTCTCCTCCTCCTCCTCTTTTGAGTCCCAGTAAAAGCATGCTTGTGTGTTACAAAAAAGAAAAAACAAACAAACAAACAATGATCGAAACCAGTCGCTTGGGTGTTGGGAAATACATGACTTGGCATGCAAAGAGGTATTTTTTGAAAGTGCCGGGGAGGGAGCATGTTTTTATCATAGAGAAAAGTGCAACTTTGCCCTGCTGCACCAAAGACAAGAACAAAAGTAGAAACCCGTTCAGTTCTTTGCATGCAGTTTTTTTTAAAAGTTGGTTCTTTTTTTAACTGTGATTTCAGTACAGATGGAGAGAGTTATTGAAAGGTTTCTGTCATTATTTCATTCAGTGCTATAAAACTGTACTATTCTTTGCTAAAGAAAGAAACGGGAACCCTCTTCAAAGTTAGCATTTTGTGTGCCAGATATCTTACTGTTTTTGTTTGTTCGTTTTGACAGAAAAAAGGGATGGCTTTGAAGGGTTTTTTGGTTGATGTGTTGCAATACAAGGGTGTTTTCCGCACAGGGACTGGCTGCTGTAGTTTCCCTGTTACTGCTGTGGATGCTGATGCTGAACAGCAGCAATGGGTTTTTCACAGGGCAAGTTTTCCTGCACTTTAGCAAGGGTGGATTTGGGGATGGGAGAGAAACAGCGCTGGAAATAGGCCGCATTCCCCCAAAGGAGGGAGAGAGATCCTGTCCAGCCCATCCCTGCTGGAATCTGCCCATCCCTGATTATACTGCTGGGCTGCTTTATAGGACTGTTGTGGTTATTGAGATGATACGTGCTGAGTCTTTTGGACCTTCTACAACTCTATATAAAAGTTATTATATTATTAATTATTATTAATGATGGACAGATGCCTCCTGTGTTTAACAAACATGTGCATTTTTGCAAACATCCCAGTTGAACTCTTGTAATAGTCAGTCATATGCGGATGCTTAGGGTGCATGCAAAGTGTGTGCTCAGAAGCAAAATTCCCTGACCCCTTTCCTCTTGGTCCTCCCTTCCCCAAGCTTTTCTGAGGATAGACTCTGACCACAGCCTGTTAAATCATTTTTTTCCATCATCTACCACTGGGGTTGGTGGGAACTATAGTTAAAACTGCCTCCTGTAGTAAATTAGAAGGTTGAGTAAGCTACAGTTCCAAGACGTACAGGTAGAGTATGCCTTATCTGAACATCCGATATCTAGACTGACCCCAAAACCAGACTTTTAGAGCCAGCATACAGGCATTACTCACAGGCCCTCAGCACCACATCAATTTGCTTTCTGATGGTTAAATGTACACAAAATTATTAATAAATATTGTTTAAAATTACATTCAGAATTCGTGTTTAGACTTGGATCCCATCCCCAAGATTTGCATTATGTATATGCAAATATTCCAAAATATGGAAAGATCCAAAATATGCACTTTGACAGTTCAATTTCAGCACTAACATATCATAAGAAAAAATAGAACCTTTGCTCAGTAAGATTATCTACTTTGTGAAACAATGTTTGGCACCTATTCTGGAACATAATAGCTTAGTTTAAAAATAGCACCCCTGGGCAACACAAACCAAACCAGAAAATGCCAATCCATTGGCCAATAGTACCCCTATTATCATAATCTGAAATATATGAAAACACAACAAAGTAAGACATCATTATAGGGAATCGCATGATGGTACAATTCTTTTTTAAAAAGCTGTAGAAGTGACAAAAACACGAGTAAAATTAACTTCCTGTATTTACTGCAGTTTACTTCAAACAAATTATCCAGACAGAATCATATCATTATCATATACTACATTTCAGTCAAATTTGTGAATCTCAGAATTTCAGTCAAATTTGAAAATCACAGAATTCCTAACCCAGATCTAGTAGTGGATGGACATATTGAGCTAGCATTGTGTAATGGTTAAGAGCAGTGATTTGGAGCGGTGGACTGTAATCTGGAGAACCGGGTTTGATTCCCCAGTCCTCCACATGAGTGGCAGACGCTAATTTGGTAAACTGAGTTTTTCCCACTGCTACACATGAAGCCAGCTGGGTGACCTTGGGCTAGTCACAGATCTCTTAGAGCTCTCTCAGCCCCACCTACCTTACAGGGTGTCTATTGTGGGGAGAGGAAGGAAAGATGATTAAAGCTGGTTTGATTCTTCCTTAAGTGGTAGAGAAAGTCGGCATATAAAAACCAACTCTTCCTCTTCTGTCTAAGAGAACATGATGGTAAATATACTGGAGGACAGCATTATTTTTCCTATAGAAAACAGAGATCCAAATATACCTTTGCAATAAGATTGCCAACTATGGTTTAGGAAATTCCCGGAGATTTGGGAGTGATGTCTAGGGAGGTGGGAGTTTCAGGAGGGAAGGGAGCTCACTGGGGGTGTAATTACATAGAATTCACACACCCCCTCCAAGCTTCTATTTCCTCTGGGGGAACTGATCTGTATATTCTGGAGATCACCTGTAATTCCATGCCCTACCTTGAGGTTGGTTTACCATACTTTGCAATGTTCTGGTGGGGGGGGGGGTATAAAATATAAATTAGCAAAAAAAAAAAAAAAGTAACGGGGAGAAATTCAAACGCATGTCATGCTGGTTAGAACCAAGCCGCAGCAGAGTGATTGGTTTATTACTTTCAACAGAACAGAGGGTATAGCTTCTATGGTAATTCCTACTTTCAGTGGGCTCTTCAAAATTGAAGGTGGATCCTTTTTTAAGTCCTCCCATGAGAGGGTACCTCCCATACCAGCTGGTTGGTTTGGAAAATGCAGATCAGGTTATGATGAAATGGCATAAATAGCATTACCGGGAACATTCCTTTTTTTTGCATCAATAAATTTACTGAGATTTGAGTGCTCAAGAGCCCTATAAGCCATTTTAGATATGAAAGTGTTCCTATAGCTTTATGTGAGCACCTGACTTTCCAAAATGGCCCATCTTTCCAACTTGGATCCAACATTGATGTTATCCAATTCATCCAGAATTTGCGGACGCGCACGCGAGGGGGGGTATTTTTGTGTGTGTGGCTGCTGTTTTGGCTGTGCCAGTGTTCGGTTATTACTGGACAATAATATGCCATCTGCACAGGAGGAATGTACACCCAATGAATCAACTCGTTTTCAGAACCAGGATTGCAAGGGACAGCTCAGAGCCAGTTACCATTCTAGCATGTGAGCACCTGCATGCTGTTGTTTGAAATATCTCTGCTTTTATTGTGAACATCTCAGCCTTTTAGGCAAAGGAAGACACTTAACAACTTGGAAAATGGTTTTACTGTTGCTCAACAGCTGTGCGCAGGAATACTTTTGGGGTGTAGTTATCTCCACTCAGTTATTGCTGGGATGAAAAGTGTAAAACACAGAGACAGCCGGAGATTGCAATAATGGAATATTGGCCATAACGTGCACTAAGCTGGTTAAATGCTCTGAAATATAAGACACTGGTGCTTATTTTTTCCATTTTTGTGTGTCATCTTAAGCCATGGACCACTTCACCATTTGCTGCTTAAGGTCCTGTTATACATACCCATATGTATTGTGGGTGGAAAGGTACAGGCTGGATATTAGGATTTTTATTTTATTTTTTACAGTAAGAGTTGTTCGACAGTGGAATCAGCTACATAGGGAAGTTGTAAGCTCCCCCTCACTGGCAGTCTTTAAACAGAGGCTGGACAAACAATTGTCAGGGATGCTCTAGGTTGGACTAGATGGCCTCTATGGACCCTTCCAACTCTATGATTCTATGTGCATTTTTTCTGAATTTCATTTTGCTGTTGTTGTTTTAGAAATAATTGGAGGACATTATTTCAGTGCCTATAGTAGATAGCTTTAAGAAAGAAGACCATAGATGATAAATGGACCATATTTGATAGGCAGGTGTTCATATAAACTCTGTGAGAATACACTGCAAAATTTCAATTTGAATTTCCTTTTTTTTTTTTTTTTTTTTGGCTCTTGTGTTAATCCTTTATTTTCTTTTGGTCTCCCAGGAGGCTCAAACTTAATTTCATTTACAAGGTTTGTCTTTTTTTCTTTTTATTAAATCTTTTAAAATACAACTATGATTTACTTGGTATCGAGGAAAGGGAAGTCCATTTACTAAGGAATTCTCAACATAAATAACATGTTGGCATTCTGGTCATAATAAGAAAGGCACAAAGAGTAAAATTGCAAAACATCAGTATCATCAGTTGATCACCTTGCTATGAAGAACATTATCTAGTCACTAGTGAGTCCATCACAGGTCCCTCTTCGCCACCGGCAGGAGGTTTTTGAGGTGGAGCCTGAGGAGGGTAGGGTTTGGGGAGGGGAGGGACTTCAATGCCATAGAGTCCAACTGCCAAAGCGGCCATTTTCTCCAGGTGTACTGATCTCTATCAGCTGGAGATCAGTTGTAATAGCAGGATATCTCCAGCCAGTACCTGGAGGTTGGCAACCATATTCTGAGCCCAAAATAGAATTGTACACTTTAAAAATGTCAATAAGTGAAACTCATTTCTTGTTCTGAGAAGGAGGGCATCTTGGGCATTGGGTGATTCTCGCAGGCTGCTCAGGGAGGCAGGACTAATCTTTCCACTTCATGTCTCCCAGTTGGGAATCTCCTGCCCAGTTTACTTCCTGCTGTGGATAGGGAGGAGAGCAGGGAACTAGCTCTCTGCAGCAGCTACTACCAATTCTCAAACAGCCGTTCTTTCTTTAACCTCATAGCCTAATATCTTACTCCTTACCTTCAATCCCTCTGAGCTTAATTCCTTATCTACCCTTTCTCCATTTCTTCTCTGCTATTGCTCCTTCCTCTTCTCCCCCTCCCCTAGCAATGGTGGGGATGGTGGCATGGGAAAAACCCAGCAACGACGAAATCCTCTCTGAGGAGGTGTGGATCATGGGCTGTCGTTCTCTCTGCTGTCAGGAGTCGCTGAGACCCCTAACGACACAGAAGATGGCAGGAGAGAGGAAGAAGGAGATGCAGACATTTCAGTGCCTAAGAAGAGGAAGTCCATGGTGCCAGAGAAAAAAAGGTGCAAACAGCCCAGCCGGCCACCAGTTTGGTCTACAGTGGCAACAATGGTAGGCCTGGCTCTCCTGACAAGATTACCCTGGGTCAGATGGCTTTGTCGGATCACGCTTCTAGGGGTAATGTCTCCCCCGCCTCCCAGCTGAGGATTACAATACCAGCAATATTGCAATCCCTTTGGGCATCATGGTATACTCCCTGCAAAGTGCAGTTACCTCCACAGGCCTCGGTGGAGGAGTTACGTAGAGCAGCTACTTGACCCTCCATTTCAACCTTCGTCAAACATTACTAGCTGAAAGATGAGAATAAAAAAGGATTCATTTAATATGAGAAAGCAACCCAGTTAGCTAATGGAACTATAGCTGTTGCATAAGAATCACCAGTATGATGGGAATGATAGCAACCTTTGCCTAGTACTTGACTGGATCGAATTAGTTGGGTTTGCTCCACAGGACTCTTCCAAAGGTTTGCACTTTTTTCTTGATGAGCCAGCCATTGTCTCAGGGGCTCCAACTGTATCATGCAAAGTGTCTAGTCTTAGCCTTATCTCCATTCTTGTCTAGAGACATCTGGCAGACCATTATGGATCTGGCAAAGGTAGTCAGGTCAGGCGCTAACCAAAATGATATGGAGTAATGCCAACAAAATAGAGACATATCAAGTCTTGGCAACAAATGGGATGATTAATTGCTGAGAAAGACCTTTCAGAAATCTGCAACACATTTTTACCCCCATTTAATTTCCCCTGGATATAAAAGAGACCGTTCCTTCTTTTTGTCGATGCACAGTTTTGCATCTTCTGCAATATTCCAGTGGTGAAAAAGAAAAGGAGAATCTAGGAAGTGTCCATCATAATGATCTAAATGGAGATGAGTCGTGGAGTTCAGAGCAAGGCCTCAGATTAGCTGTGGACAGGTTGAAAAGAAGTGCCCCTGAAACTGTTGCTTAACTTAAAATCAATTCTGCATAGATGGTCTTGGGAAGAAGGCGGTTAAGGGGAGACATGATAGAGGTCTATAAAATTATGCATGGTATGGAGAGAGTGGAGAGGGAGAAGCTTTTCTCTCTCTCTCATAATATCAGAACACGGGGGTCATCTGCTGAAGCTGGAGGGTGAGAGATTCAAAGCAGATAAAAAGAAATATTTCTTCACACAGCACATAGTTAAATTGTGGAACTCCCTGCCCCAGGAGGTGGTGATAGCTGCCAACTTGGAAGCCTTTAAGAGGGGAGTGGACATGTTCATGGAGGAGAGGGCTATCCATAGCTACTAGTCAAAACTGATACTACTCATGGTGCATACCTATTCTCTCCAGGATCAGAGGAGCATGCCCATTAGGTGCTGTGGATCCCAGGCAGGATAATGCTGCTGAAGTCGTCTTGCCTGTGGACTTTATAGAAGCACCTTGGTTGGCCACTGTGTGAACTGACTTCTGGACTTGATGAAGCTTGGTCTGATACAGTATGCCTTTTCTTATGTTCTTATGAGCATGGCTATTATATTAGGTGCTTTGGAGCACAGGCACAATAGTGCTGCTGCAGCTGTCTTGTTTGTGGGCTTCTTAGAGGCACCTGGTTGGCCACTGTGTGAACAGACTGCTGGACTTGATGGGCCTTGGTCTGATCCAGCAGGGCTTTTCTGATGTTCTTATGTCTTTTTAAAAATGTGGTAAGAACTTTTCTTTCCTCCACTGGGGCTGTGTTACTTCATGTTGCATAAACCTGCGCAGCATTTTTTTATGAGAAGGGACCTAATAAGAGTGGCTCTAAGTTTTTCATTAGCTATTTGGGGGGGGGATGAAAATGAAAATGCCCATCAGCTCCTGTATGCGCTTGAGCATGGGTTGCAGTGTTGCTTATTTGACACGTTCTATATGGTTTTGTGTTTGTGACACATAAACTCCAGGAGAGCTGTCATTTTGTGAGATTAAAACACCAATTCTCTCCCCCCCATTCCTATGGATAATGAGGTTCCTGACAGCAAGACTAAAACTGAGCTTTATACTCTCTTGTAAGGCTGGCAATTAGAAAAGTTGCTGAGAAAAATGGCACAGCAATAATTATTTTTTAAAAAAACCTGTTACAATCTTTGAGCAAGGTCACTTCCTCAGCTTCAACCTTATGAGAAATCAACACCTAGAGTAGAGTGTAATGCCTTGAGAACAAATTTTGTATTTAGAAAATGATTTAATACCTACCTCAACATAATTTTGCCCATTTATTCCACCTCCCAAGAGTACATGATGAACCAATTTAAAATTTCCAGTGCTATACTGTTTGAAAAGGTGTAATCTGAGGACTCACATAGTACAGTTGATGTACTGGTGTCTTCGGTTGTAGATTGAAATCCATTCAGTCATAAAACGTATTAAGGAGAAGAATGTCAGGACCGTATCCTCCGTAGGTGGATCTGCAATATTTCCAGATCGTCTCCTGTGCTGGTTGAGGATGGGGTGATGACGTGGCTAGAAGAGTCTAGATCCTGAACAGTTGGGCAGGAGGATTCATCCCCTGACTAAAAAGGTTGCCCGTCCTTTTAAGGTGCCTTTTGACTCCTTTGAGCATGTTGCTGTGCTGACAGTCATACTTGCCAAAGGTGAGGGGGTTCCTAGAAATTTCCTTCAAAACAAACAACCATTCATTAAAATAGGAACATTCATATCCCAAATTAAAAGGCTGTTAGGTTTCTTAGTTTTAATTCATCAAATTCACCCACTGGTTTCACCCCGAGGAGGAGGAGGAGAGTTGGTTTTTATCGTCTTCACTATCATAATTCCCTGTGTCTTTAAATCTTTTCTGCGCTCTGCTGCTTCCATCTACTTACTCTCTTTGTCCCTTCCATTATACACCTTCCATGCCATCTCAACCAAATCTCCAATCATCTTATTCTCCCAACCCTCTGTCTTCTGCAACTTCTTTCTAATATCCTCCCAGGCCTACCCAGCGTACCATAAATTCAACATTCTCCTATTCTCTGCCTGCTCTGGATCCAACTGCCCATGTTGCTTCATTGCCTCCATCAGGTGGTCTAAATAGGTGGTGAAATCATCTTCTCTCCCTTGCTTTACTTCAAATACTTTGTTCAGATTAACCATCTGGGGAACTGCTACCTTCATCCCAGCTATAAGGCATACCCTGTAGTCCCCATGTTTCTTACACTGTAGCTCCGTGCCATGTACCCAGTTAGGATCTGAAGTTGGGACTGTCTCATTAATGGTGGCCTCCATGGGCTGGGCTGTGCCCTGCTGCCTATCCCTCCAAACCTGTCTAGTTTTATCAATTACTTATTTTTTTCTCTTCAGGCGTAAAGGCAGTATCCATAAGGAGCTGGCAATCTTGCCAAGTAGGTCTTTATGTTAGAAAAATACATGTAAACTCCCTTACCATTCTGCTGGGTTTTTTCGTAAATGAAGGATGGTTCATTTCCAATTAATAAGGTCTGCTGTAGTAAAGGGGACACATACAAAAGTGATGCCCACACCCTGAGGGTTTGGGGCCTCTTGATGGGGGAGTTGAAGAACCTCCCCCTTCGGGTTTGGTGAACCCAATGTTGAGAAACTTTCACTCCCATGGGCATGTATTTGTGTTTCTGGGGCATAGGGGGGAGGGGCAGGAGTCCTAGGTGGTGACATAGCGAACCCAGAGGGCAGAGGGGAACCCTCTAATGGCATGGTAGCGCCTGATGTGGCGGAGACTGCCGCCCTGGCTGCTGCCACCGCCTACCTTGCCTGCTTCTGCACCTGTTCCAGTAACGAACAGGCCTTCTCCCGGGCCCTTGTCCTGTGGGCAACCCTGTCCAGAGATACCAGAGAGAACATGTTACCCTGGACAATGGTTTGTGCAGCTGGCGAGACCCCATGATTCTAGCCACTGACTTAGTAGGTTTGGGGCCACAATCACTCAGCATATCTGGCGGTCGTCATGGCGTACCACCAGAAGACTAAATAATCATATTCCTCCGCCTTTCCTGTGTCTTGCAAATATGAAAACAAATCCCTAATAGTGGGAATTAGGGCTGTTGATTCGGTTTGGCATGAACCAAAAAACAGCCGAATTTCTCTCAATTCGGCGTTTTTTCAGTTCGGACGAACCGAACTCAAAAAGGGGGGGGAACCGGGAAGCCGAATTGGCCGAGTTCGGGGTGTTCCCGAATAAATTCGGCCGATTCGGGCCCTTTCCCCCACCCCACGTGCCTTCAGGGAGCTTCCTTGGAGAGGCGCAGGGTGCCCTTTAAACAGATCTGCGCCTCCTGGCCGAGAGCAACAGATCTGTTTAAAGGGCACCCTGCACCTCTCCAGGGAATCCCTGAAGGGGGGCGGGGTGCTCTTTAAACAGATCTGTGCCTCCCGGCCGGGAGGCACAGATCTGTTTAAAGGGCACCCCGCGCCTCTCCAGGGAAGCCCCCTGAAGGGGGCGGGGTGCCCTTTAAACAGATCTGCGCCTCCCAGCTGGGAGGCGCATATCTGTTTAAAGGGCCCCCGCGCGCCTTCAGGGAATCCCCCTGAAGGCGTGCGGGGGGGGGGCGAATTTTTCCCCAAACTCCGGATCCCCCCGAATTTCCGAGGATCCGAAGCGGGGGAGTTCGGACTTTGGCACGGCCCGAATAAAAACGGGCTGAATTTTGCCGAAGCCGAACTATACCGATTTTTTTTTTCAACAGCCCTAGTGGGAATATCGATGCCGGGTATGTTTCTGTGTCTCCCCCAGTAATCTTACCCCAATTCTGTACCATACAATCAAATGGAGTCCCTCTGATGGTCCCTTTAGAGCTCTTTCCCTCCATCCTTGGCGTACACACATGCAAGCTGCCACAAGAGGTGGACTTACAACTTGACTCACAGGAATCTGCCCCAAAGAGGGTCTTACCTTATCCCATAGATTTCTGGTCCCATGTCCATTGACCTGTCCTGAGCCATTTTGTTAAGGGGACCCCACGCCTCAGTCCTCCACTCATCAGGCAGCAAAACCAATGGGCGAGACCAGCAAAAAAGCCCGGGGAACACCTTCCAGCTCTGGCGAAGGTGTTCAAGGTGGGAATGTCCCATCTGGGTCACCATTTGATAGCCATGAGGCTCTCACCACTCTGGTTCCAATCACCAAGGAGGTAAAGGTTTCTTTATTTGAACCTGGCAGGAGAAATGCAGTGTTAACAGGGCTTGAACAGTTTTCTGAAGATTTCTACCCAAGGTCCAAGCAATTATACATTTCGGTACTGCCCATATTTGACAACCCTCGTATCTTACACATTCCGTTGGGTGACGAATACATTTCCTTGCCCCTTGTCATTTCCTTGTTGCTATAGTTTCTTGTTTTTTGAGGGATAGTGGTGGGGACTAAAGCTAGGTGTTAGTGTCAACTTGAGGTGCCAGCATGCAATCTACTTATTGCATATTTTGGCAGTTTGTGGTTTTTGCTTACTTGGCAGTTAATGGTTTTGCATACTTGGCTGAACTCTAGGCAGCCCGACCTTTCACCCACCTCCTGTTTAATTTGCTTTTATTTCTAATTCTATCCTGCTCAGCACAAGCTGGGGCAACAGGGACTTTCCAGCAGCATGCCTTCTTGGCTGAATACCATTTGAATGCCAGGAACTTTCCAGAGTCTGATCATGGCCAACTGTCATGGCCATCAAAGATGTCCTTTTTCTTAATGGCAGTGATTGGTAGCTCTGCGTTATTTATCTGTAAATTATCCTATTCCTTCAGTACTTCAAAAATGTTGCTTCTGTTGAGGCTTTGGTTGGTGTGGATTCAAGTTGCTAATAACATTTAAAAAAATCAAACTTACCTTTCTCCCCATGACTATTTTCTCTCAGGTCAGGCACCCCGTATGATTGTCTTTATGATTTGTTTGCAATTTAAAATTAGCAGTATTTTGATTATTTGAATCTCTGCAGTTGGTCGCATTAGGCATGGTGGCTGTAGCTGGTGCACACTCACAGTGTATATCTTCCTTGAATTATACAGGCACCAGAGGCATCAAAAGCAGATAGAAGTCAATTAAAATCAGCTATGTTTCCCTGCATGCAGAGTCAGTGGCATTCATCATGTTGGCACCGACTCAGAACATACTGTATTAAACTACAATTCCCAAGTGGTGCAAAATGTCTTGATCCAGTTCAGGACACTCGACGACACAAAACATTCAGTGTGTGGTAGCAAACAGGCAAAACGGATAAGGCTGGAACACTAGAGGGGCAAGGCATCCAGTTTCCCCTCCCCATTAGGTTGCCAACCTCCAGGTACTAGCTGGAGATCTCCTGCTATTACAAGTGATCTCCAGCCGATAGAGATCAGTCCCCCTGGAGAAAATGGTCACTTTGGCAATTGGACTCTATGGCATTGACGTCCCATCCCCAAACCCTGATCTCCTCCGGCTCCACCCCAAAACCTTCCTTCCAGTGGCGAAGAGGGACCTGGCAACCCTACCTTCCCACCAGCCTCCCTCCTCGGCCACCAAGGAGAGCACTTCTTTTGTATGATTATTTTTTATGTTGGATAAATTGACGGATCACAGACAGAGGAGGGGGACAGGAACTGCCATGGGAAAACAGTGTGAGAATTTTGAGGGCTTGATAGAAAGTGAACATTTGCTGCTCCCAATTTGCAAACAGATTGCAGTTGCAGCGGAGGAATATTTGCAGATAATTTTGTTGACCTGGCAGGAAAATTTCTTATATTTGCAGAATTGATCATTTAGCAAGCAGATGATTGATTAACTACATTTCTTCATGAATTGTATGAAGGTGCCTTATGCTGTCAAACCCTTGGTCCATCAATATCAGTCTTGTCTACTCTGATGGGCAATGGCTCTCCAGCGTCGCAGATAAGAGGTCTTTCACATCACCTAACACCTGATCTTTTTAGGTGAAAGTGTCAGGAGTTGAACCTAGAACCTTCTTTACAGAAAGCAGATGCTCTATTACTTAATCACAGCCTGATCCCAATGACTGACAATTAATAGTCATTTATTGATATTGCACAGCATAATTATTTCAATGTCTTTTAGTTGGTTTATGTTTCTTGAGCTATCTTTAAGAAAAGTGTGACAGTTTCCCCCCCTTTACTGTCATATCCTTACCCCTTTAAAAAAATTATCTTGCCAAGTGTAAAGGCAGAGTTAATTTTGAATGTCACTCTTTTGTATTGGCTTATATAGAAAATGCTGTCGTTTTACAAGAAGCAAAAATGTTACGGATTGTGTATTTGTGCCATGCCACCACCAAAGTCGCTGTCGGGACAGAGGAGAGGACAGATCTGATTGTGACAGGGAGGATGGAAGTGAAAGAATACAAAGAGTGTCCTGCTCCTTCCTTCTTCCCATAATTCCTTGCCGGCTTTCACATGCATTAATCTAATTATCGCCATGTTAGTTAGTTCCAAGAGTTTTATTGCTTTTGTTACATTCTGAGTTGTCACTGGGAACCAGTTTGTGGAAGGAAGTAAATAATCCCCAGTGTCTGGAGAGGTATAGCAGGGACTTTTATGGAAGTAAATACAGCCCCTCACACTGACAGGCTGTTTCACAGTAAACTAGATAAAGCACCCAAACCTGTCTCAGACATTGACAACCCTACAAATTCCCCTTTCATTTAAAATAGTAGACTTCACGGGGGGGGGGGGAGTATTTTATTTATTTAAAATGTTTTGAAATAAGGAAGTCTGGTGTTGAGGAATTGGTGGGTTAGTTCAGTCTGGGCATGGAATTGAACTGCACACACCCTTGCTTCAGGGCCTTCCTTGCCCCCTTGGGGTTGTCAGGGCACAATTAGGACTGTAAAAACACATTTATAAAATTTTTGTTTTGTTTGCTTGCATGGTTGGGAAGAGCATGTTTGGCCCGCCTAACATTTTGGCAACTCTCCCATTTTCATTGGTTTGTTTCGTGCTGTTTATGAAGGCCGATTTACCCCTATGATACTTGATGTGTCGTTCATTGATTTTAACAGCTAGATTTCTGATTCATTTAATATTATTCAGGGAAAGGATGGTCACAGGTTCATCCCAAATGTGGAGGCACTGTCATGAGAGCTTGCAATTTGAAATCAGTCCAGATGTCACAAAATGTGGTGATGTTGCCAGTCGTAACAGTACATATAGGGAAAACAGAAGCCCTATCTAAATAACCCAAAGCCTTCCAGCCCCCACCTTATCTATCCATCTCCTTCCTACTAATACTGCTCATGCCATCTGTTCCTTGGCCATTTGACCCCGTTTGATTTTTTCCTCAATGTCTCCTATCTTCCTCTCCGTAACTCTACTGTTGATGGTTTCCTTTGGTTCTTGATTTTCAGTCTAGTCTGTTTTCTAGAACTACTCTCTGCCTCTCCTATAATATGCTGCTTGTCCTGAATGCCAGCATACCTGAGGGCCAAAAGCGGATGGCGTAGTCAGTCTGAGGGTCAATAGTCTGAGGCTGTTCTAGGTTTGGATCCAAAGTGTCAGTATCAAAAGCGAAGTCTAAATGGCAAGTCACAGTCTGTTCAAGGTCAAGGCCACAAGACTCTCAGGAATGATCAGAAGACCAAGAGAACTCAGGGTAGTAGTAACAAGTTGTTCCCATGTCAGCCTGGATGTGTCTGCTTAAATGAGCTTAAGAGGAACCAGCTCTGACTCAGCACTCTCTGCTGGAGGGAACTCATTATTCTTATTGCTGTCAGCCAGCAATGCTCTACATAGTGCTTGTAACCTAGCACTCCTTCTATGCTCAAGTAGAAATGTTTTGCACCTTCGGTGCCACCGCTGTGGAGTGCTGTTGTTGGACACAGGTGAGTCCCCTGCTCTGGGTGGTTGTAGGCATGGGAACATTCATCCATCTGTGCCTGCTCAGCTTGCTGCTGTAAGTAAGGGCCTGAGAAACTCACAGGGGGATCCCATCTCTTCCCCCATCATGGCTCCAAGCCTTCCCCCCCCCCAAGCCCTGCTCTGTTGCTTGCTTGCCCAGTGCTGCTCTGGGCAGGGGTGGGGCTGGGCTGAGGAGCATTATCTGCACATACACAGACAACACAGTTTTAAAAATCGGGGATTTAACCCTCCCCCTGGTTTTTTTTAGTTTTCGATTTTTTCTGAAAACACTGAGGTATCCCAAGTTCGAAGAAACATCTGTTGAGGTGAGTGTGCCCCCTTTCTGTGGATTAAGTTATCTGCATGAAATTAGATATCTAGATATTTGGGGGTATAATGCAATGGGACCTCTTGACATAGTTCATGGTCTCTGCTGGTCTTACAGCCCAATCCTAATGGGGGGGGGGTTAGTTCTGCTGCATCCAGGGACAGTGCAGCTGCACCACCTCCTGAGTGGCTAGCTGCCATGCACAGCAAGCTGAAAATACAATTTCGAAGGAAACCTTGTGGAACTCTCCATAGAGTTCCAAGGTCCTACGTGACTTGGTTCCTGCAAAAAGGGACGTTCCTGGGCCGAAAGTGCTTAGGGAACCGCCTAATGTCAGCTCCACCCCTGGGAACACCCCCTTTGACGCCTATGCCAGGAAATTCTGCTGGAAAGGCTGTGCTGGTGCCCATGTCTCGCACTACCGTGGGGCTCAACAAGAGCTGGCATGAGTGCCCCCATGTCAGCATGAGTGCCACTTTAATTGGCACAAGTGGCACTAATGTGGTGCAGAGGTCTCGCCAGTTCCTATCCATCCCCCCCCCCGTTAGGATTGCACTGTTAATCCAGCTCTGATGGATGTGCAGCATGAGGCATTCCTTCAAGCACCCTGGCCTCGAGCCATCCAGAACCTTCTTTGTATCTTCTTGCCTCAGTTTCTTGCTTCCTCTCAGAACATTCAAAAATCATTGCCAGGTGGTTCGGATTGTTTGTGAACTGGAATGTTTACAGCGGCTCAGCAGCTGTTAGAGTCTTTTTTAAAAAAAAAATACTTTGTATTGCTTTTTCCATAAAAATAATACATTTCTTGTTCGGTATTCCATATAGCTTATCTTTCCATATATTTATGAATAATAATGCATAGCTTAATGCATACCTTCATAGTCAAATACATATAATAATTTGAACTCCCCCCCCAAACTTCCTCTAACCCACTCTTAATCAAGTCACTTCTTTATATAACTATTTGTCTATTCCTTCTAAACTAGTATATATTTATTTATAATTGCCTATTTCTTTCTAGTGTCCATATATACTCCATAACTTAGTAACCCAATTTTTAATATATTCAATTAGCATTAAAGATATTTAAAGATACTATTAGGATACATAATTACTCCAAAAACAAGGATAGAACTTTATATTCTTTACATTATCAAGTAAATTAAAAAACTCATTGTTATTTTCCTGCACCTCCCCTTACTCCCAACATTTCAATACCCTCCAACCCTTTATCCCTTCTTTTTGAACGACTTTTTCTGTCGGGGGTTTCCATTGGTTTTTTCTTGCTTTCTTAATGTAGTCTCTTGGAGTCCATGGTGACCAGTTACTGCATCTTGCCCAGTTGAGTTTTCATCCCGTCGTGTTTCTTCTTGGTCTCTTCCTTGGATAGGATATGTCAGTTCCTTATTTCTTAATAAAAATCTTTCAGCCTCTGCTAATGAGTTGACCGCACATCTGATCTGTCTGTAGATGAAAGTAAGTCCTTGTGGTGTTAACCAAGCGTATTTAATTCAATTTTTCCTCAATATCATTGTGAAATCTTTATAAGCATTTATCTTGGTGACCAAGTGGCTAGGTATATCTTTTAGCAGTATTAATGATAATCCATTCACCGAAAGAGGACTATCATATTGGATTTGCATGATTGTATTCTTCATTCTGAGATCATAAAAGGCAATCACAATCTCTCTAGGTGTTGATTTCTGCGTTTTTGGTGACAAGGGAGCTCTGTATATTTTGTCTATTGCATAGTTTATTTTTTGTTCATTTAAATGGAAAATATCAGCAAGTGACTTTATCATAGTCTCTCTAGTATCTCCATATTTTTCCGCGGGATTGCGTATTCGTAGATTGGATTCTCTCGATTTCATATCCAAAAGTGCAATCTGGTCCTTCAGAATCTCTCGTTGTGTTTGTAATTCTCCAATTTGTTTCTCATTATCTTTAGTTTCCGTGCGAATTTCCTTTTGTTCCTCCTCCACTTTTGTTATGGTAATTTCCATCTTTTTCATGTCTGTTTTTAATACCTTCACTTGGTCTTTAATTGTCATAATCTCGTTCAAAAGGTTGTCAAGTTTCTGGTTGATTAGTTGGGTCATTTGCTTTGTTTGTTGTTGAATTTGTTTATTGAGTGTTTCAGTGTGCTGCATCAACATTTCCTCCAGTCTTTTGTAATCCATGGTTCCCTGTGGAGCTGGTTGTATAGGTGGGCAGTATTGGTGTAACACAAACCATCAAGTTTCAGGAGTCCTCTAGTTAGGCCTTTAAAGACATCCGGTTCTTCCCACAAAGTCTCCTCGTTCTCACAGTGAAACATGGCTGGAAGACTCTAAAACGAAAGTGTTTCAAATCGGAAATAGAACTTCGTCCCTCCCCATTCCAACTCGGAATCTTCAGTTGCTGCGTACAATGTCACTCAAAACAACTGTTGTTATGTCTACACACAAAAAAGATTTATAATTCCTCAGTCTGGTTGGTGACTTTTCTTATTTTTATCAAATTATCTCATGGTCTTGGGGGGGGGGGTGCGGGTTTGTAGCTAGTTGAAAAAGCTCCTCAGTCTTTTTTTTTGATTGAAAAGCAAGCAAAAGGAGTTCTTGGCACTTACAGGTCTCGGATGTCGGGGTTTCTGTTGTTAAAATGGTTCAATAGCTGGTGTTTGGTAGAGGAGATCTAATCCTGAATCCATTAGAGGCGCTTATGGTGATGGTTTCTTCCTCAGCCGGGTGGGACAAGCGTCCAAACGCCCCCAGGCTTCGTTCCTGGGGGAAAGTTTGGGAGTCAAAACCGCACTCTTCGGCAGCAGGAATTTCCTGCTCCACGTTCCACCTTTTAGGAACGTGGTCGGGCCACTAAAAGTGTCCTGTTTTTGGAGCGTCTCCAGGTTCTCTCAAGAGCTCTTGAGAGAAGTTGTGATCAGATCAGCCATCTTGCCGGAAGTTGGAGCTGTTAGAGTCTTCATGGCTAAAGACCCCAATACAAAATAGGCTATTTTTTTTAAAAAAAATACCACTTTTGTACAATTGTTTGAGGCACCAGGGATATGCATTTGGACATAAGTTAATCAAGAAATGAAACGGGCTCAGTCTTTAATAGAGCTTTTGGTAAATAAGTATTTGGAAGGAAGGCAAAATGGTATAACCCGATCTCGTCAGATCTCGGAAGCTAAACAGGGTCGGTGGGAGACCTCCAAGGAAAATTCTGCAGAGGAAGACAATGGCAAACCACCTCTGCTTCTCACTTTGAAAGTCCCTTGCAGGGGTTGCCGTAAGTCAGCTGTGATTTGACAGCACTTCACACACATGCAACTAATTGTTCAATTATCTAATTGTCTCTAAAGCTCAGCAGACCTTGTATTGTTTAGTGTGACTCTGGAGAAAGGGCAGGATGGTGTGGGTGGAATCCTGGGTGTGTGAGATGATCCAGCCTAGTGGCTAGTCAATAAAAGCCCATTTGTACCTGTAAGCATTGTAGAAAAATTCAAACCACTCTCTGAAGCCATAACTAGATTCAATGTATGTGCCTCAGCCAGGTTTCTTTTTTGACTACCTAAAGTCCTGTGCTGCTGATCGGTTTTGTAAAACTAACCTGTAAATAAATCACTCTTCTTTGTCATTTACATACAACTCTTGCCTCAGTGATCTCCACGTTCATCTCACTCACCACAAAACTTACATAATTGCAGTGAACCCAAAGCCTTTACACTTGCTACCCTATTAACATTTTGTTACTACGGGGGAAGACTTATAGTTCTAAACAAACCTACTTCCTCCAAACCATAAGAGACTGTGTGGGTCCCTTTGGTCCCAAGAAAGGTCCTGTGAAATTGATGTTTTCTCCTCTCTGTCCGAAATTTGGGTGAAGAGGTACAGTCTCTTAAAATGTAATCCAGTTTGATCAGAAAGCAAATAGTGAATAGAACAATGGAGGAGGGGGGACATCTGAATACACATGAAGTTGCCTTATATCGTCAGACCATTGGTGTGATAAAGTCAGTGTTGTTTCCCAACACCTGCTACTCAACCCTTTTAACTAGAGATGCCTGGATTGGGAACCTTCCTCATGTAAGACAGATGTGCTGCCATGGAACACGTGCCCTCCCCAATTATTATGTGCAATAATGGTAGTAAAATGAACTGGGAAAAGTTTATTTTCAGGAAGCAAACTAAAAAAAGGATTTGTGTGTATGTGTGCAAGGCAGTCTGTGGAGTCTACTAAAACATATAAACAAAATTCATGTTGATAATATAATTCAGGTTGAGTATCCCTTATCCAGACTTCTTGGGACCAGAAGTGGTCCATATTTCAGATCTTTCCCATATTTTGGAATATTTGCATATACATTCCTTCCTTTTCCTGGCTGATCAGAGTGATGGGTACAATAGCCCAACAGCACCATAAAGGAAAACAGCACCATTCCACAGGAAATCTTCACCAGTAGTTCCCCATCATTTCCATAAATGTGCATGTAGAACCACTTAAGAGTTTGGGGAGTGTAGTCAGTCTTGCGTTCTGATAGTGTCTGTGTCTACTTGGTCTTATGCACCACTGGGTTCCATAGAACATACCTCCAGGCAAGGGGGCAAAGGATTCCAGCTTCACTTAATGAAAGCATCAAAACAGCTAAGGAAATACTTCTGTTGGTAGACGATCAAAACATCAGGAGCTCAAATAATATGAAATAGAAGAAGAGTTGGTTTCTATATGCTGACTTTCTCTACCATTTAAGGAAGAATCAAATCGGCTTGCAATCACCTTCCCTTCCCCTCCCCACAATAGACACCCTGTGGGGCTGAGAGAGCTGAGAGAGCTCTAAGAGAGCTGTGACTAGCCCAAGGTCACCCAGCTGGCTTCATGCGGAGGAGTGGGGAATAAAACCCGGTTCTCCAGATTAGAGTCCGCTGCTCATGTGGTGGAGTGGGGAATCGAACCCGGATCTCCAGATTAGAGTTCACCACTCTTAACCACTACACCACTCTGGTTATAGCCATTGCCAGAGTCATTGATGAGAATACAGTCACATTATGCGGGAGAACAAAATCTGAACATTCCCCCAAATCAGATTTTCAACTGCACACACATAGCATGATACTGTATTCATTAATAATTCAATTAAGCCACTACTTAAGTAATTATATGTGATAAAACTATCTTTTTGATGAGTATATGGAGGTCTTTCTATTTTGCATGGATTGGATTAATCATATGTTATTATGGTTTCTTATAGCAGGGGTGTTTTTAACTTCTGTGTAACCTCCCGCGAGCTGACAGTCTAGCAAATTCTACCCCCCCCTTTGAAATGGAGCAGGGCCTGACATTTCTTTGTAATGTTTCTTGAATGAGCCTTTTATGTATGTATGTATGTATGTATTTATTTATTTATTTATTGGACAGATTTAGCGCAGGAGAGATGGAATGATTGGTGGAATGTAAATCAGAATTTCAGTTATACACAGGTTATTGGGGGTGCGAATTGCTTTTATGGTATCGTGTTCTTCTGTTGACAACAGGGACTGTGTGGGCAGCTGATTCTTTTCTGACCTTTCGATAAAACGAAGCGTAATTTTTCCTTTCCCCTTTTATGTTGACATCGCAGGAGTCATCAGGACAGCCTTGCATAACATGGACAGGGAAGCCAGAGAACATTACTCGGTTGTCATTCAAGCCAAAGATATGGCTGGACAAGTCGGAGGGTTGTCAGGATCGACCACCGTCAATATAACACTCACGGATGTCAACGACAATCCTCCCAGGTTCCCTCAGAGTATGTAAAGGTTTGATATGATTTATTTTTCAAGCTTTTGCTATAGTGATTAAAACTTGCTTGGTTTTTTGTGGTGGGTGGGTTGGGGATTTGATTTCAGTTAAGATGAGCTTTGAATAACTGCACAAGGATTGGGGGTCCCCTGCGTCCCAGGGTACTTTCTGTTCCCAACATTGTATTTTTACATTCATCTACATTCATTTCTATTGATTTAGTTAAACATTTATATCCTGCTTTCTCCACAGAAAGTGGTCGACATTAGAGTCCCCTCACCCATTTTATCTTCACAACTTGTGACATTGTAAAGCTGAGAGAGAGAGACTGGCTCAAGTTCACCCAGCAAGTATGCATGACAGAGTGGGGATTAGAACCTGGGTCCTAGTCCAACCCTGTAGCTCAGGGGTGTCGGACTCATTTATTATGAGGGCCGAATATGACATAAATGTCGCTTGGTCGGGCTGGGCCATGCTTCGCCAGTGCATATTGGGAGTGGGGGGGGTGGCTTCCTTGGCTGGCTCACGGGCCAGATAAGAGCTCTCAAGGGGCCAGATCTGGCCCACGAGCTGTATGTTTGACACCCATGCTTTAGCCACTACACCACACTGGCTCTTCTTTTAATTACATGTGTTTGTAATTTTAATTACATGTGTTTGCCCACAGCTGGACTTGGGGCAGCTCACAACACATTCAACAATTAAAACATAAGTTACATTTAAAATTTCTGATAAATCAAACTCTATTGGCATCCTTAAATTATCACAATAGCGTGGGGTTCCCCACAGACAGGGTTGCCAGGTCCCTCTTCACCACCGGTAGGAGGTTTTGGGGATGGAGCCTGAGGAGGGTGAGGTTTGGGGAGGGGAGGGACTTCAATGCCATAGAATCTAATTGCCAAAGTGGACATTTTCTCCAGGTGAACTGATTGCTGGAGATCAGTTGTAATAGCAGGAGATTTCCAGCTAGTATCTGGAGGTTGGCAACCCACCAACAGGGGGGAGAATTATGAAAGGGTTTGCATTATACAAGAATTTAACAAAATATAAACCAAGCAGATGGAGAGCGGATGGGAGGCCAGCTAGCTGGAAAATTGTTGCTGCCCTCAACCGTAGGCCTGGCAGAACATCTCAGTCTTACAGGCCCTGCAAAACTGCATCAGAACTCGAAGGGTTCGTATCTCACTAGGGAGAGAGTTCCACCAGGCCAGTTACAGTTCCCATCTTGTTCATTTACAGATGGGCACCAATTTCAGATAACTAACCAAACAACTGACATCAATAAGACATAAAGCCCTGTACACGTATTACATGTAGACACGTTTGGCAGTGTGGTAGGATCTTGCCCATTGGACATTTATTTATTCCATCCAAAGTGAGTGTGTGTGTTTATTTTAGAAACTGTCTATGCCGTCTCTCCAGAGAAACTGGTTAAGGCAGCTCAGAAAGGAAAACATAGTAAAAAAGGAAAATACCATAAAAGGTTTAAACCATGAATACCCTGCATTAATGAACAACTTAAAACAAGTCTCATAGAACAGGCTAAAAGCAGAATGTAAAAATGACTAAAACTATTTATGATTAGGTCTGACTAGCAATGTGTAAAAAAAAAATCAGTAAATTTCAAGTTCTGGTTTATTGGGCCCGATTTTTTTCTGGAAAACTTGGAATAATCTGAATACCCATATTGGTACATATGGGTTTTCAGCTAATTACCGGGTCCATTATAGTCTATGCAGATTTTTTTCGAAGCTCCTGTGGAGACATGGAGGTAGAGTCCCCAAATTTGCAGCATGGCTGCAAAGGACCCTCCTTAGACGTCCACAGATGTGTGGTGAACTTTGGAACAGGGGGTTCAATTTTATGGACCAGCAAAGGGATCGCCCCCATCCTCCAGGCATTTGCAAGCCGAACTGTCCATCGGTTTTCAGGTTCAGAAGTTCAGCATTGCCGAGGACTGGCAGAAAGAGCCGATTGGTGGTCAGGTGTCTCAAAGTCTGGGGGCTCCTATCATATCTGGGGTGCATAGCATGATGTCCATGCAAATTAGCTTACAAACTGACGGAAAATGCTTAAATGCGAAAGAAATAAGGCACAGAAAACATTTCTTTTGGTGGTAAATGACATCATGTGAAGAGTCCTTTATTATAGCAATTAAAATCTGATTTCAAGAGATGGTAGTGTGGGGAAACGAAGCCTCTACTTGGAGCAACCTTCAGTTTAAGAGCAGGCTTTCGGGGGGGATATCAGAGACAGCAGAAGTCTCGACCATGGGGGCTGTCTGAAGGAGATTGCTGATCCATGCAGGTGAGGAAGTCTCCTTTGGAGGCCTGGTGGTGTGAGCAGCTGTTGAAGTTGGTTCTTTTTATTTAGAGGGTATATCCCTCCAGATGAAACTCGGTGAGCCCCGTCTTTTAAATAACTCTTATGCTTGATCCAGATTAATCCACTTAAAGGTGATGGTTGGTCAGACCAATTTGGCTCTGATTACACAATCCCTACATCAAAAGGACTCCAACTATAGGGCCCTAACAAAACCAGTCAAAAAATAGAAAAATGGGGAAAAGCACAGAGCTGTGCATCTGAGCAAAGATGAATAGCCAAACCCAAAAAAGCTGAATATTTATTTGGCGTTTTTGGGAATCACCTTTGGGAAGATTCCCAGGGTTTGGCATTCGGTAAAACCAAAACCTGAATATTGCCGAAATAGCTATTTTCGTGTTTATTTTCAGTTCAGGTATATCAATATGTACAACTCTAGCCTTAAATGGAAATTTTATCCTTATTTGGGTTTTAATGGGCTCCATATCTTTCAGATTGTGAGAACTGTGTGTCCTTGCTAAGTTTTAAAGATGAGGGCATTGCTACAGATGACATAAAAGTTTCTGATCTGGCCTCCTTGGACAATGGTAAATGATTGACAGGAGTTTATTTAAACGTTCAGTGTTCCATACATTGATTTTCCCACACATCTATTAACAAATTAATACCCCATACAGCAAATCTCTGATGCACTTGACTCTAACTGCTCCTTAAAAGAGCAAATGCGCTTTTTATTAAGGGCAAAGGCAGCTATGGGGAGGAGTGCTTAGGCTAGGTGTGGGCCCCTGCCTCAGTACCCCCTTGTTGGTGTCAGGTTTGGAGAGGGGAGGGACTTCAATGCCTAGAGTCTAATTGCCAAATCAGCCATTTTCTCCGGGGAAAATGAACACTGTCGCCTGGAGATCAGTTGTAATAGCGGGAGATCTCCAGCCACCACCTGGAGGCAGGCAACCCCATGTATAGCTGATGAGGAGAGTGGCTCAGAACAATTTCATTATTCAAAAGCAGCTGTCAGTAGGGCTGTCGATTTGGTTCGTCGGAACCAAAAAACAGCTGAATTTTCCCTGATTCGGGGGTTTTCAGTTGGGATGGAACCAAATTCAAAAAAGGCGGGAAAACGACGAGCTGAATTCGGCGAGTTCAGGGCAATCACCGAATAAATTCAGCAAATTTGGGGGCTCCGAATCAGCAGCATAACCATCAGTTAGTAAGCAACTAGCAGCATTCTCCCGCAGCCAATCGGTGGCCAAGCTGGGTCTTCTTCTGGCCAATCAGTTGCGGTTGAGTGCGTGAGCACAGCTGCTTCATGGCCCGGGGAGAGAAAGAGAGAGTGTCTGTTTGTGTGTGAGAGAGATCCCCGTGTGGGGGGGTGCATGTGCACATTCGCGGCTTTCCACGGCTCCAGGGGGGGCATTTTTGGAGATAGAGATCCCAAACTTTCAGGGTAGCTTGAGGTGATCCTTGCAAGAACCCCCAAGTTTTGTGAAGATTGGATCAGAGGGTCCCAAGATATGGGGCCTGAAAGAGGTCGCCCCCCCCCAAATCGCCCACAGGAATAAAGCCACTTAAAGCACTTTGGCGGCATTCCACGGCTCCGGGGGGCATTTTTGGAGGTAGACGTCCCAAACTTTCAGGGTGGCTTGAGGAGACCCTTCTTGCAAGAACCCCCAAGTTATGTAAAGATTGTATCAGAGGGTCCCGAGATATGGGGCCCGGAAGGGGTCACCCCCCCAAAATTGCCCACAGGAATAAAGCGATTAAAAACACATGTGCGCCTTTCCACGGCTCCGGGGGGGCATTTTTGGGGGTAGAGGTCCCAAACTTTCAGGGTAGCTTGAGGGGTCCTTTCTTGCAAGAACCCCCACGTTTTGTGAAGATTGGATCAGAGGATCTCAAGATATGGGGCCCTGAAGGGGTCACCCCCCAAAAAATCGCCCACAGGAATAAAGCCACTTAAAGCACATTGGCGGCATTCCGCAGCTCTGGGGGGGCATTTTTGGAGGTAGACGTCCCAAACTTTCAGGGTAGCTTGAGGGGACCCTTCTTGCAAGAACCCCCAAATTTTGTTAAGATTGGATCAGAGGGTCCCGAGATATGGGGTCCCCCCCAACTGCCCATCGGGATGAATGGGATCAGGCGATCCTGAATGTGCATCTCTACAGAGCGGCAAATCCAAGGCAAAACCTCCTGTGCATAAATGGCCAGAGAGTCGTGAGAGATCCTGAGCAGCTGCTGCTGCCCTGCTTCTGCTGGAACAGAAGACATCCACAGTTTGACCCATTTTGGGGCTTTTATCTATAACTTTTTTCCTGTGTGTGTGTGGGGGGGCATGTGTCTCTGTAGCCAGAGAGTGCAGGAGCTGATGCTACCTGTGGTTGTACATCACATGAAACTGTAGATAAGATTAATTGTAAACCAACTTCAAAACATGGTTTCCAAACCTAGTTTGAGGTACCCTAGCTAACCACAATTAGTGGAATGATTGGTCAGTCAACTAACCATAGCTAGTTTAATTAAGCCATGCATTTAAGCAGCATATGAAGAAACCCATAGTTCAGTTGCTTCATCTGATAGTTTAAAATCCAGGACCTAGGAAATTTTAAAAAAGTAATCTGCCAAGCATCTGAAGTGGAGACTAATGCTCATGCCATAATTCTCTCTTATTAATGTTTTATTTCTATTTTCAGAAGTGGACAGTATCATACTGGCCCATCTATTTTGAAGTTTACAACTTTATGAAGTTGCAAACATACATGTACCATAATATGTATTTTAATGTTTTTAAAATAAATGTGGCCTATGTTCATTAACGAGAGTATTTGCAAATTCTAGAGAAATACAGCCAACATCCCGACACCTGATTTACATGTTTTCTTCAAGGAAGTGTAATTCTCAAGCATAGCCATGCTTTTAATAAGCATGGTCTTAAGTGATAGCCATTCAGTTAAATGCTTGGCTGAACGGACACTCAAAAGAATAAGTGGTGTAGTTTTTATTAAGATGTGCTGTGTTCATTATGCATGGCAATGAAGTCCATTTCCTATTTTAAGTGCACAGCTAACCATGTACCTAACTGTGGAGTTGTAACTGGAGTCTCCTCAATTATTTTTTTATGGCAGCAGTTGCTGAATGAATGTTATGTGATCGCAAATGAGAAGACAGGCAGTCTGTGAAATTGAGAAGGGGAGGAATGCCGTTAGGGAAGAGTCGTGTTGTCTTAAGATACAGTCTACACAGTGGAAATGCAAAACAGGCCAGCAGAACACATAAGGTTGGATCAAACCAGCTTTTTGACTATAGGAAAAGGAGCCATGTGTCCCGTTAGACCACCAAAATGTGTACGCTGGGGGCCATCAGATCTGCCTGTACAAAAGCAATGGTAGTGATGGTAGTAAGGAGGGAAATGGGTGAAATGGAGTGAAAAGGTGGACAGGATCCAACCCATATATAGTTGGGTGCCAGAATGAAGACAGACATATGGAGAGCCAAAATGAGCCAAGTCACTGGGTCAAAATTCCCACTTGCTGCATTGTCATTGGGCTGCCTGAGAAGGTTCAGGTGTGAGCTGTCAGCCAATCAGGGCTGACAAAGCAAGTGTCATGGGGAAGCCTGCTGAGACTTCCTCAGATGAGGAGAACTTTGAAGCAGCAGGCAGTGGAAGGGAGGAACAGCAGCAGGCTGAGCAGTCACAGACAGAGGAATCCCCCCCCCAGTGCCTACAACCACCCAGAGCAGGGTCTCACTTGTGTCAGAGGGCCAGCCACAGGGAGTGTCACCAGAGAGCCCCCCAAAGCCATTGGAACAGGCACACCAAAGGTTCAGAGCACTCCTACATGAGGTAGAAGGAGTGCTAGACTGCAGGCCCAATGAAGAACACTCCCTTCTGACAGTGATGAGGCTAATGAGCTGCACCCAGCAGGGAATGCTGAGTTAGAGGAATAAGCAATAGCTGGTTCACCCTAGGTCTCTTTAAGCAGGCACTCACATCCAGACCAATCTGGAAACAACTTGTTACTATCACTCTGTGGTCTCATTGGATGCTGGTAACTCCTGATACACTTGTGGCCTTGACTCTGGAATGGACTTGACTTGGAATTTGGATTTCGTTTCTGATACTGACTTTGGACTCAGACCTGGAACAGCCTGGTATTGACCCTCAGACTGCTGTTCAACTACGATACCCACCTCTGGCCATTGGTTTTTTTAATTCCACTTTCCTGTACTTTAAGGAGTCTCAATCCAATTTACAATCACATTCCCTTCCTCTCCCCCCAACAAACAGACACCATGTGAGGTAGGTGAGGCTGAGAGAGCTCCGAGAGACCTGTGGCTTGCCCAAGGTCACTCGGCTTCATGTGTAGAAATGGGGAAACAAGTCCAGTTCACCAGATCAAAATGATCTGCTCATGTGGCAGAGTGGAGAATCAAACCCAGTTCTCCAGATTAGAGTCCGCTGTTCTTAACCAGTATGCCACGCTGGCTCTCAAGTGTCTCAGTGCCTTCACATTTGTGTCTAAACAGAGAAGACCATGACCAGTGCCCATGTCAACTGCTGAGGAGGCACATGATTCTGGAAGCTTCAGTGGCTTCAATCATGGAGTGGTCTCCAGGGATTATGGGAGGAGGACCCAAATGTCAAGATGTCTTTTGCTACTTGTAATATATTGTAAGAAGAAGAAGAGTTGGTTTTTATATGCTGACTTTCTCTACCACTTAGGGAAGAATCAAACTGGTTTACAATCTCCTTCCCTTCTTCTCCCTCACATCAGGCACCTTGTGAGGTAGGTGGGGCTGAGAGAGTGTGACTAACCCAAGGTCACCCAGCTGGCTTCATGTTTAGGAGTGGAGAAACAAATCCATTTCACCAGATTAGCATCCACCACTCATGTGGAGGAGTGGGGAATCAAACCCAGTTCTCCAGATCAGAGTCCACCTCTCCAAACCACCACTCTTGACCACTATACCACTGGCTCTCATCTCATTAAGGATGTGCGGACTTTTTTCACTTCATTTTTTCATTTGAGATGTCAAGATGTCTTTTGCTGCATGTAACATGCTTTAAGGGTGTGCAGACTTTTAAAACTTCATGTTTTTCGTTTTTTGTTTGTTTGTTTGTTTTGGTTTGAGATGAGGAGGACATCCTAGGATGTTTGCTAGCACTCCCCTTTCCATCATCCTAGAAATCAGGAACTAAATTAATTTTTCTACCCCCACCCCCCATGGGGAGCTGCCTGCCCTGTTCAGTTGTTTTCTTGCCTCCTCTGAGACTGCACAGATCCTTTGAGCTCCATGAATCATCCAATTCTCATAGAGCAGCTAACCTGCAAGAGCTTTCCCTGTAATGCACCTAACCTTCCTTTGCGTTTTTAAAAAAAGTTATTTGTTGACCATTTGTCTTTGCCACCTGCTAGGCTTTAAAGTTAAAGAAAAGCTGTTCCTGTCATCAGTCTGTCTCCCCTCCCGCCACCCCACATGGCATCCCTTCTTAGCAGATCATTATGTCTAAAATTGACTCAGCAACTGGAGTTTCAGATGCAGCAGCAACTTCAGAAGGAGAGCTGGGGAGGATTCTTCCCAAGTAGCACAGCAGGAGGGCCCTGTGTTAGTGCTCGCCACAACCCCACACAGTGGTACAGCTCCAGGGTGGAGCCATAAGCCAGGAAGCGCGCCACAAACCAGCAAGGGGGATGAGGAGCAAATAGGCGTGAAAATGCCAGCTCCCTGGAGAACACAGCAGGGAATGTCCAGCTCCCTAGAGCAGGCCTCTACAACCAGAGAAGAAGCGCTTGGAGGGATGAGTGAGTGAGAAGCCTTGACTCCTGAAGAGCATTGTCAAGCCAAAAATAAATTGGAGATTATTAGTGTCCTCCCTTCCTTCCAATCTTGGCTGAAGGAATTTGTCAACGCTCAAATGAAGAAAAAAGAGAAAAACTTCAATACGCCTAAGCAGACCTCTGGAAAGAGGAGGCTAATAAGCAAACTCTCTGGGGGCCCCATCACTCCCAGCCTAAAAGGTGTGCTACTCAGGTTGCAAGAATACTGGACTGCAGGAGAGCCCCTACCGGGCCAACCAAGGTAGCCAGTAAGGGATGTAGGGTTGCCAACCACCAGGTACTAGATGGAGATCTCCCGCTTTTACAACTGATCTCCAGACGATAGAGATCAGTTCACCTGGAGAAAATGGCTACTTTGGCAATTGGACTCCATGGCATTGAATTCCTTCCCTTCCCCAAACCCCACCCTCCTCAGGCTCCACCCCAAAAACCTCCCACTGGTGGTGAAGAGGGACCTGGCAACCCTAAAGGGTTGTCCCCCTGCTTCAAGCAGATGTTCCATCTCTCCTTCATGCAGATCAGAGGAAGAATATTCACTCACAGATTCTGAGCTCTCTAATAATGAAATCTGATATAGAGGATGGAGAATTCTTGGAGGATGAGCCTCCTAAACCAAGCCAGCATTCTAAAAGACTGTTTACACAGGAGGAATTACCCCATGAAAGGATCCCATTAACAGGAGGAGTGGGGAATCAAACCTGGTTCTCCAAATTAGTGTCCATCGCTCTAAACCACTGGTCTTAACCACTACACCATGCTGGCTCAAGAGTTCCCTGACTTGGGCAAGAAGGTCCTAGCGTACCTTCATAGGGTGGAAAGAATAGCCACCTTCATGACTGATGCCAGCCTGGACTCCATGAAATTCTTAGCAAGGGCTATGGCATCCATTGTGGGGGTTCGTCAGCATCTCTGGTTGAAGTCCTGGAAAGTAGATGCGCTCTGTAAACCAAATGTGGCCACATGGCTGTTTCTTGGAAGCAAGCTCTTTGGGGACAGCCCGGATGACATCCTCATAGAAACAAAGGACAAGAAAAGGGCTATGCTTTTCACTTAAAAACAAGAAGACAGACTTCCGGTGGTGCCGCTGGAGAGAGCACTCCATTTCCCCAGGCTGTCCTGGGAGAAATCCAAGTTTGCGTTATTTCTGGGGTACATAGATACCCCAATCCGACCCTTGCAAGTGGGTTGGAAAGCAGGAACTCCCTGCAGCCCGCAAACGCGGTTTGACCTCCTAGGTACTCTGAGGGGGCTTTTTAAGCCCCTCGGAGTCCTGGACGCCGGTCCTGCGAGGGCACTAGGGAAGGACATCGCCAAAACGCAACTTTGGCCTCAAGCTCTACCCTCCACCACCTTAATACCAACATAAGGACTACATAAAGAAAAGAACCTCACCTCTTGACACCCAAGTGAGTACAAAAGAACTCTGCGTCTACTTACTGGAAATTTGAACAGACGGGGGGCTGATAAGAATATTTCTGGGACCCCCACTCCCCCTTAATTCGAACTGGAAAAGTTTGACTTGAGTTAGTCATCGGGATTAGCGACAGGAGCCTTATCAAATCGATCAGCCTAAACCATAACAAAGAGTCGGAAGGATATCTTTTAGATTGACAAGAATTATCACCAATGAGAAGGTCCGAGGAAAGGGGAGGGTGATCTTTCTTCCTGATTTTCCGGTGAAAAGAATTTCCTGCCACGTTTGTAGTAAGGGAGTGCCTGGAACGGAAGACTCTTTATAACACCCTCTCTATCATCGGAACTAAAACAACAGGAAGTAGCCGTGGGACTGAATACGCGTCGCACTCGAGTTACTTTGAAATCATTCCTGAAGGAATAACCATCGAGAAGAGGCGGTAGAAGGTCTGCAACACTAGCAACTTCCGGTATACTTCCTGATTAACCCGATCTAGAGCGGCCGAAAAAACTCACTGGTATTTCAAAACTTTAAAATGCAATTCTAAAGCCAATTTCGACTCTTTTCAACCCGAAAAAATTATAAGGCTGATGTTTGAACTATTATCTTTTAATTAGTACTTTAAAGGCCCTGTCTGTGGACATGTATTTTACCAGCTTCTTCTGAATGTAAATGTCTCGACCCCGCTCTGGCTCACTACACAGCCCTGCCTATACTAAACTAAGGGACTCATTACAAACCTCAACCATGGGAAAAAAATTACAGGACATGCTAACTAAACAAACTGAGGCAACAAATAAACAGTTTGAACAGATGTCTACACAGATGGCACAGTTGACTTCTATGATGACAAATCTTGGTCAAGCATCCCAAGCTATTAATCAGAAGTTGGATGTGGTTACGGGAGACTTGAAAGAAGTAAAAACTCAAATGACTGTTATGAAGACAGATATGCAAGCGATGGATGCATCAATTAAGAAAGTGATGGATGAGCACAAGGATACAAAGAAAAAATTAACAAGCCAAGAAAAACAGATTGAAACAATACAAACTGATCAGATGGCGGCAAAAAATCAAATGGCAATGATGGAGATGAGAGTGAGAGAGACTAATCTTCGTATACGCAACTTTCCAGATATGATGGGAGACAATAAAGAAACTGTATTACCAAATTTGGCCTACTTATTTCAGATAGATGAACAAGAACTAAAACAAGCCATTAACAGAATATACAGGATACCACTACCTGCTAGAATGAGAAGATCTAAGCCAAGAGATTTGATGATAGTGTTTTATGACACTAAAGTTAAAGACAAGATTATGAAGATTCACTATGAAAATCCAGTGTCAGCAGGAGATTCCTCTCTTATATTACTGAAGGATATTCCAAGGCATCTACTCTCACAGAGGAATAATTACAAAGACTTTGTGTCTACATTGAAAGCTAATGGTATCAAATACCGTTGGATCATGCCACAAGGTTTGGCTTTCACCTACAAGGAAGTGAAAACGACAATTCTATCTCAAGCAGATGTGGGGAAATTTCTGAGAAAATATAAAATGGACCTTAAAGAATTACCTGGGGAGAAGGAGGAAGAAGAAGAGGAAGAAGAAGAGGCACAGGGTGCAGAAGGAGGTACCAAATTATAGACTTTCTATTTTGCTAAAAAATACTACACCATGGCAAAAGCAATTTCTTGGAATGTAAATGGACTGAATGAGAAAACTAAAAGGGCTAGAATTTTCAAATATTTACAGAAATATAAATACTCCCTAATTTGTCTACAAGAGACCCATATAGCTTCAAAGCATAAAAAATACTTGGAGAAACAGGTGCTTGGACAAGCATTTATCGCCTCAGCTAAAACTAAAACAAAGGGAGTGGTAATTTATGCCCACCCCAGTCTTTGCCCAGAATTAGTATATAAAGATAATGAAGGAAGAATTGTAATTATCAGAACTAAAATATTGGGACAAAGGACAATAGTGGTTGGAATTTATGCACCCAATGAAGGGAAAAAATCCTTCTATGAAAAACTACACGATTTGATAGCCCAACACGCAAAAGATCAAATCTTATTGATGGGCGACTTCAATGGAACTATTCTCCCATCTTTGGACAAAAAATCAAAAGCAAAAGACGTCAATGACGGATGCTTACCTAAAACTTTCTTCACCATGGCTTCAGAATTAGAATTACAAGACATTTGGAGAACAATGAACACAACGGCTAAAGAATACACCTTTTATTCAGCGAGACATGATTCACACTCCAGAATTGATATGATATGGGCCAGTAAATCAATCTTCACTCAGCTACGCAAAATCCATATTTTACCTAGAACTTTTTCTGATCACAATCCTGTTACTTTTGATTGGAACAATAAACAAGCATTTAGATGGCGAATGAATGATAAACTTCTAAAAGACAATAAGATACAAAAGGAATTACAGGCTTTAATGAAAGACTTCTTTGAAATAAATCTTAATGGGGAAACTTCTCTGAATACAGTTTGGGATGCATTTAAAGCTGTTTTGAGAGGTTTTATGATACAGAAACACTCGGCTTGGAAGAAGACTCAATTACAATTTACAAACAATATACTTTGGAATTTACAAAATTTGGAGCAGAAATTGGTAATGGTAACACAGGAAGAGGAGAAAAGAGAAATTCAAATAAAGATTTCTGCATCTAAACACCAATTAAATTTGGTAATAATGGAGGAAATGAATAAAAATTTGAAACTTGCTAAACAAAAATATTTTGAATATGCAAATAAACCAGGAAAATTTTTAGCAACACAGTTGAAGGATTCATTTCAAAAGAAGATTATAACAAAAATCCAAACTGTTAAAGGACCAGTCTATTCAACTTCAGAAATTCAAAAAGAATTTGTTTCATTTTATTCCAAGTTATATCAGAAAGAAAATACTCCAAAGCAGAAAATAGATAAATTCTTAAATTCAATACAGATGAAAGCTTTATCAACGACCCAGAGAGAATGTATTGAAGCTCCAGTTACAAGAGAAGAAATACAAGAAGCAATACTGAGACAAAAAACGGATAAAACACCTGGACCAGATGGAATTACTGCACTATTTTATAGAATATTCAGTGACAATCTAGTTGGCTTTTTTGGTTTACTCTATAATGCAATTTTGGATGAGGGAATATCCCCGGAGACTTGGTCACATGCATTTATATCATTGATACCTAAAGAAGGAAGGGATCCAGAAAAAACATTTAATTATAGACCTATATCGCTGTTAAATGTGGATTACAAAATTTTTGCTTCGGTTTTGGCATGTAGGATAAAACAATTTATTAAGGATCTTATACACGAAGACCAAGCAGGCTTTATACCAGGTAGGCAAATAAAAGACAATGTAAGAATTTTACTAGACTCATTGGAATATTATGATCAGAACATCCAACAAACTGCGGCCTTTGTATTTTTAGATGCAGAAAAAGCCTTTGATATGGTCTCTTGGAATTTTTTAAAACAGATTTTGGATAAATTGAATTTTGGAGATCGTTTTCAGAAAGGTATATCGGCTATCTATACCTCCCAACAGGCGAAAATTTTGGTTAATGAATCAATGTCAGATAATTGCCAAATCACGAAAGGAACTAGACAGGGATGTCCCCTGTCTCCACTTTTATTCTTGTTGGTGTTGGAACCGCTATGTGTGAAACTAAGAAGTATGGAGGACATCCGTGGATTAAGAATTAAAAAACATGAATTCAAGTTGAGAGCATTCGCGGATGACCTCCTGTTAATTTTGGAGAATCCAACACAGTCAATGAACATACTTCGGGAGACTTTGGACGACTTTGGGAAAATATCAGGCTTTAAAGTGAATCAAGAAAAAACAAAGATAATATTTAAAAATTTACCGGAAATACAGCAACAGGAATTTATATCATATACTGGTTGGGAGAAAGCCAACAAAGTTAAATACCTGGGAATCTGGATTACTGCAAAGAACAAAGATCTGATAATTAACAATTACCTCAAGCTATGGGGTAAGATTAAAACTGATATGATTATATGGTCAAATAAAAAATTGTCATTAATGGGACGTATTTCAACGATTCAAATGAATGTTCTACCAAGGATGCTCTTTTTATTCCAAAATTTGCCAATAATATCACACACTAAATACTTTGATACCTGGAGGAAAGACATTTCAAATTTCATCTGGCAAGGGAAAAAACCAAGGACTGCTTATAAATATTTAGTGGATCTAAAAACTAGAGGAGGTTTAGCACTACCTAACCTTCAACTTTACGCTGAAGCGGTAGCTTTAGTATGGATAAAAGACTGGATGGATTTGTCAAATACACGTTTGCTAGACTTGGAAGGTTATAATAACTTAAGCGGATGGCATGGCTACTTGTGGTATGATAAAATTAAATTACAAGCAACATTCCGTAATCATATAATCAGGTCCTCTTTATTCCGTATTTGGATGAGATATAAACATATTTTGGAACCAGAAACACCAATGTGGATATCGCCTCAAGAAATGTTAACATTGCGCCCACTTAGACCAGACAAATTTATCACCTATCAAGATCTAATTAAATGGGATGGAAAGAAATGCTCACTAAAAGACTTTCAACTTCTTAAGGACGATTTACAATGGCTCCAATACTATCAAATTAAATCAGTTTTTGTACAAGATGTCAAAAAAGGATTTTCTAAAGAAAAATCTTCTTTTCAAAGGATTCTATTAGATAATAATACAAAACTGATTTCTAAAATGTATAATCTCCTTTTAACATTATATTGTGAGCAGGACACGATCAAACCAACTATGATCGATTGGGCTCAAAATGTGGGACATGATATTGCCTTAAATAAATGGGAACGACTATGGTCTAAAGACCTAAAAGGAATAAAAGCACAGTCAGTGCGAGAAAACATTTACAAAATGATGTATAGATGGTATTTAACACCTAAGAAGATTGCAAAGATTTACAAAACAATGTCCCCTATCTGTTGGAAATGTAACAAAGAAATCGGTTCCTTTTATCATATGTGGTGGACCTGTGATAAAGCTAAAGACTTTTGGGACATGATCTACAATGAATTGAGACTAATATTACAAAAAAAATACCCAAAACACCAGAAATGATGTTATTGAGTATGATTCCAGACGACTTATTAACACAAAGAACCTTTTTGATTTATGCCACAACAGCTGCGAGACTGCTTTATGCAGCGAAATGGAAAGGGATCGAAATTCCCGTGAAAAAAGACTGGATTGTTAAAATGTTTGAAGTGGCAGAAATGGCAAAACTCACAGCTATTTTAAATGAAGAAAGTGAGGCTCGGTTTTTGGGGGAATGGGAGGCGTGGATGCATTATTGTGAATATGAGTTAAAATTGGGAAAAATGGAAGAATATTTTCTAATCTGATCCAGAGGATTTCTTTGTCTTTTTTATAATGAATAAGTATAATTATATTTACTAACAGATTATGGTTTTCTTTTTGTTAAATGATATTGATAGAGCATCAAGATTAGATTAACTACGACGGGATGAACTTTTTATTAAGAGGCAGATGGAGGTGAGGGGGAAGTCACAGATTTTCCATTTTCTTTTTTTATTACTATATGTTATGGAATCATAACAACTTCAAGTTAGAATTGAAATTTTATATTGTTATAGATGTTGTTTATTGCAATGGAAAATTTATAGTATAAAACCTAATAAAATTTATACAAAAACAAGAAGACAAATGCTCCAAAGACATTTTGGTCCAATAGAACCCTACCTAGGTTCAGAGGAGACATCAGAAGAAATTCCTGGAACGACTCGATACAATCCTATTGCTCCAGGCAACAGTCAAGATCTGCTGGACAGTCAACTGGAATAAGAATGCAATGCAACAAAACCAACAATCTTGATGCCAGGACACTTTAGATGGGAGACCTCCATGGAATACAGTCATGACACAGAGGCAGGCAATGGCAATCCACCTCTGACTGTCTCTTGCCTTGAAAACCCCAACAAGGTTCACTATAAGTCAGTTGTGACTTGATGGGTGGGGGGAAGGATGTCTGGCATCTGCTATCATGTCTTAATAGAGAGCATGCACTGCAATGAGTAAAATATGCAGATACAGATTAAGGGATGGGCTGTGACTCAACGGCAGAGCATCTGTTTGGCATGCAGAAGGCTGTAGGTTCAATCCCCGACGTCTCCAGTTAAAAGGAGCAAATAGTTGGTGATGTGAAAGGCCTCTGCCTAAGACTCTGGAGAGCCACTGCCAGTCCGAGTAGACAATACTGATTTTGATGGACCGATGGTCTGATCCAGTAGAAGGTGCATACGTTCATATGGACAAACCGACAGACTTAAGGACAAATAAGATGTGAGAGATCCATAATGAAGATAATTGAGGAATGTCTGAATACACATCTCTGGCATACTGTGTTTAGTTCCCTCCTGATTGTTGTTACTGTTCTTTTTAAAGTACTTCTTTGGAAAACAAAATTTTAAGATACTCACAAAAGGATCTCTCTCAAGGCCGCCTAAGTGACCAGCAAAAGTGTTCTGTAGGCTGCATAGCAACCACTGTTGCAACCTTAATTGTGGCCTTCCATAGTTGTGGATAAGCATTTATTTCCTTTTACGTTAAGGCCAGCCATTGGGGTGTGCAAAGATTCATTTAAGAAATAATTTGATTTGGCTTGAGTGCTGTAAAGTTAGGAGTAGAAAAGTTTCTCTCAGTTGCGAGGCACATAAATGTGGGAGGAGGAGAACCCATCCTAGGCTTTTAAAAATTGCATAGCTTTTAACTCTGGGAAATTTTTTGTCCTTGTTTCCCTGGCTATTTGGGAGTAGAGAAAGAAGAGAGTGTGCAAAGGTGTTATATTTTTCTCCCAAGGCAGCAAGATATACATGGCTGCTACAGCTCTGAACGTCAAACCATTCCATGAAACAAAACACAAGATCTTGGATTCTTTATGGTGTTTTAGAATTTCCATTACTTTAAAACAATTAGCCCAACTAATCTTGGAGAGTCAACATGGTGTAGTGGTTAAGAGCAGTGGTTTGGAATGGTGGACTCTAATCTGGAGAACCGAGTTTGATTCCCCACTCCTCCACATGAGCAGCAGACTCTAATCTGGTGAACCGGATATGATTCCCTGCCCTTCCACATGAGTGGTGGACTCAAATCTGGAGCAATGGCTTTGTTTTCCCCACTCCTCCACATGAGCAGCGGACTCTGAACTGGTGAACCAGGTTTGATTCCCCACTCTTCCACATGAGCAATGGACGCTAATCTGGTGAACTGGGTTGGTTTCCCCACTCCTCCACATTAAGCCAGTTGGGTGACACTGGGCTAGTCACAGATCTCTTAGAGCTCTCTCAGCCCCACCTACTCACAAGGTGTCTGTTGTGGACAGGGGAAGGGAAGGTGATTGTTAGCTGGTTTAATACTTCCTTAAGCGGTAGAGAAAGTCAGCTATATGAAAACCAACTCTACTTATAACCGTAGAACTCATGTGACATTGATTGCCATGGGATGTGCCATTGGGAAATTTAAGATAGAGCTCCAAGCTGAGCCACACCCATTTGTAAATATCATTCTGGATCTGAAGAATTATTTGGGAGTGGCTGGAAACCTTTTAGCCTGCCCGTTCATTCCGCTGCCTTGCTGTCTGGTTTCATTTTCTCAGTAGGAGGGAGACGGGATAGCCTGAGGAGTGAGAATGGATACATCCTTCGACGGTGATGTTGTCTAGTTGGATCATTTTCTTGCCAAACAGGAGCATTCTAATGGGCATTTCTGGGCACAGAAATTTTGTCTACTTTCTGCTAGTCCGTGTTCTTGTTGGGAGGTTCTAGCAGGGGAGCACAGCTATCATATACCCTTGACCGAAGCACGGTACACTCCATCTATCTGGGATGGTCGTCCTCTTCCACCGAGCGCACAGCTTCAGGAGGGATGCACATGGAGCGGTGAGGGAGGTAGGGGACACCCGCCTAGCCAGCCAGATCAACCCTGGCGATCAATGGGGTGACAGATGTCACAGCCAGATCGCCCTCACATCCAACTTTCTGCTAGTCACTGGATCACCTCCTTTGGCTTTGGGGAGGGGCTTTCTGATTGTATATAAGCACAAGCTCGCTTAAGTTATTTTGTTCTGGGGAGCTATAGCCATCACCTTTTGGGCTGCAACAAAGGTTTTTTCGTACATGCTCAAAGACAAGCCTGATGGGAGGAACTGACACTGAAGGTCAGCCACAGGCTACATTTGCCACCTCTCCACAATAGGATGCCCACCTACCATCAATGGAAACAACTTGGTTTCCTTATACAGCTAATTTTAATTCTAACTTTAAATGACAAACAACATATGTCTGGTTTCTGTTTTGTTTTTTGTTTTTTTTAAACATACCTAGTTCAGGACAGCCAGAAACCTTCATACAACTCATAATTCTTGTATAAAATTCTCAGCCAGAAGCTGTTATGCTCACCAATGGTTTAAATTGCTTTTTAAAAGGCAGAAAGGCCTATCAGATGGAACTCATCTGCAATAGTAAAGTAGAATTGTAATGATAATCAAAGGTAATTGAATATCAGGTATTAATGACAAGAAACAGGGGGGGGGTCAGTACACCTTGCTTCAGGACTTCCCAGATGTATCTGGCTAGATATCCAGATACTAGAATGGACTAGATAGTCTAATCCAACAGACTTCTTATTATTTTACATCTGCCAGAATTCAGTATTCCACATTCAGGAAGGACAAACTTTCATAGTCAAGGTATATGCATTGTAGATAAGTCTAATGAATAGATATATCTAGTAGGATGGATGGATGGATGGATGGATGGATGGATGGATGGATGGATGGATGGACGGACGGACGGACGAATGGACAGACAGACAGATTGATCTAATAGCCAACATGGCACTATGTTCTGATACTTAAACTAATGGATTAGAGCCATTTACAGACTAGGAACGTTTTTCTGCAAACTTTGTGGATACCCCAGGCTTGCAGAAAATATGAATGTTGGGGAAAATGGAGGGAGGTTTAAATTCTACCAAACATGTTTTCTGCATGTTTACCTCTTTTATGCAGCTCTATCAGACTGCTGGGAGAGGAAGGGGGTGGGTGGGTAGTTGACGGGGCAGAGCAGCAGGGTGGGGGCAGGCTTGTGGCTAGAGTGGCAGGGAGGGAAGTGGGAGGAGGAGCCACTGCTGCCCCCCAGCTCCCTCCCACCATGTGAGCTGGACAGACAGGAGAGGAGCCACCCCCACAGCTTGAGGTGGGAGGGGAAGCTGCCATGGCAGACTGGTGGCAGCAGCATGTCAAGTGGGCAGGCTGAACTGGTAAGTGGCTGCCCTGCCAACCAAAGGGGGTGAGGATGGGTGTGTAGCGGAGAGGGGGAGGTGGCGGGGAGGTGAGACTGAGGAAAGAGGGCAGCAGGAGGGCAAGGGACAGGTGGGGACCAGTATTGGGGTATGGGGAGGAAAAGAAGTAGAATGTAGAAGGAAAAAGATGGGGGGAGGAGGTGGCACTGGGAGGGGAGCACTGGCACTGGCAGCACGTCAAGTGGGCAGGCTGGCTGGTAAGTGGCTGCCCTGCCAACCAAAAGGGGTGAGGATGGGTGTTTAGCGGAGAAGGGGAGGTGGCGGGGAGGTGAGACTGAGGAAAGAGGGCAGCAGGAGGGCAAGGGACAGGTGGGGACCAGTATTGGGGTATGGGGAGGAAAAGAAGTAGAATGTGGAAGGAAAAAGATGGGGGGAGGAGGTGGCACTGGGAGGGGAAAGGGTAGAGAAAGTTTGCTGAAGGAGAGTGTCAGAAACCAGGGGACAAAGAAAGGACCAATGAGGGAATTTCCCTGTGAGTTTCCCCACTAGAATCATAGAATCATAGAGTTGGAAGAGGCCATACAGGCCATCTATTACAACCCCCTGCTTAATGCCGGATAAGCCTAGAGCATCCTTGAAAAGTGTTTATCCAGCCTCTGCTTAAAGACCGCCAGTGAGGGGGAGCTTACCACCTCCCTAGGTAGCTGATTCCAATGTTGAACAACTCTTACTGTAATTTCCCCCCCTAATATCCAGCCGGCACCTTTCCTCCCACAATTTAAACCCATTATTGCAAGTCCTATTCTCTGCTGCCAACAGGAACAGCTCCCTGCCCTCCTCTAAGTGACAACCCTTCAAATACTTCAAGAGAGCAATCATGCCCCCCCCTCAACCTCCTCTTCTCCACACTAAACATTCCCAACTCCCTCAGCCTTTCCTCATAGGGCTTGGTCTCCAGGCCCCTGACCCTCCTCGTTGCTCTCCTCTGCACCCGCTCCATTTTACCCACATCCTTTTTGATGTGAGGCCTCTGGAACTGCACACAAGACTCTAGGTGTGGCCTGACCAAGTCAGTGTACAGCAGAACTAGTTTGGTAAATCGTAGTGAAATCATGACTCATGCTTTGAAGGCATGTTTGACTCTGCAAAATTCTCCCATGGTAGACTTGCTAGCAACATTGCTCTCATTCTATTTTCCAGAACATTATCAGTTGTATGTTCCTGAGTCGGCACAAGTTGGCTCTGCAGTGGGCAAAATCAAGGCCAACGACGCAGACACTGGGTCGAATGCTGATATGAAATACACAATTATAAATGGGGACGGCTCTGGAGTCTTTTCCATGTCGACGGACAAGGAAACGCGAGAAGGAATTATCTCCCTGAAGAAGGTAAGCCCCAAAGAGCCCTGAATAAGGAGTGCAGAGCCCTCAATACCACTTACCTCCCAATGGTTTCTTTTCCCAAATACCTTTTTCCTTGGCTGACTTCTAGTACCAGAAGTGCCTCAACTAGGAGAAGAGCACTTGTGGGGAGTAAGCTGTGGGTTCTGTGCTTTGTACCGGCATGTCTTGTTGTTTTTAAAGCCAGACAGCTCCTTTAAACCCTTCATTCATCAGAGCCAGTGTGGTGTAGTGGTTAAGAGAGGTGGTTTGGAGCAGTGGAGTCTAATCTGGAGAACTGGGTTTGATTCCCCACTCCTACACATGAGCAGCGGGCTCTAATATGGTGAACAGGGTTGGTTTCCCCACTCCTCCACATGAAGCCAGCTGGGTGACCTTGGGCTAGTCACAGCTCTTTTAGAAGTCTCTCAGCCCTACCTACCTCACAGGGTGTCTGTTGTGGAGAGGGGAAGGGAAGGTGATTGTAAACTGGTTGGATTCTTCCTTAAGTGGTAGAGAAAGTCAGCATATAAAAACCAACTCTTCTCCTTCTCCTTCTATTACATGATTGGGGCAGCTGCATTCTTACATATCAATAAGTCCCACTGATTGTAGGGCGCTTTCAGACATCCTGAATAATGCACTTTCAATCTACTTTCAATGCACTTCAATGATTGTTTGCTAGTGGGTTTTGCCATTTCACACACTAAAATCCAGCTGCAAAGTGCACTGAAAGTGGATTGAAAGTGCATGATTCCACATGTGCAAATGCCTCTTTAGTGGGAGATTTCTGAACCAACTTGCACAGAATATGCTTATTGAGGCTTCCTTTGAATATTGCCATGATGGCACAGTAGCTGTAGAAATCAGGACTTGCATGGGCACCCTGCTTTACTGGGAGCTGTCTGTTGAAATGATTCCCAGATGGTTTGGGCTCAATTTGAAAAGACCACTGAACCTCCCCTATGAAAGAAAGAAAAGGTTCACTGCCATGATTAACCTCCACCTGAACCATGAGGTAGAAGCTACACACAAAAGCACTTTGCACAGGGAAAGATACCTAAGTGGTTCTCTGCATCAGTGACTGAAGTAATATCTGAGCCAAATATGCTGGAAAACAGGCAGATACCCAGATACTAAAATTGTTCCCTGTACTAACTCATACAGAAATTTAAATTCTTTAGGTGACTTGTAACTGGGATAAAATTTGAGAGCCCCACCTACCAGAGAGAGCAACTGTGGTGTAGTGCTTAGGAGCGGTGGACTCTAATCTGGTGAACCGGGTTTGATTCCCTACTCCTCCACATGAGTGGTAGACTCTAATCTGGTGAAGCGGGTGGGTTTCCAAACTCTTATACATGAAGCCAGCTGGGTGACCTTGGGCAAGTCACAGTTCTCTTAGAGCTCTCTCAACCTCATCTGTTTCACAAGGTGTTTGTTGTGGGGAGAGGAAGGGAAGGAGATTGTACATCGGTTTGATTCTTCTTAAAAATAGAGAAAATCAGCATATGAAAACAACTCTTCTTCTACCTGAAGGCAACAGTTCTATTAATTTTCTCTGTTATCTAATACTGATAGTTTCTGATGTATTGACCCAAATGTGCTAATTTGCATTGTTATTTTGTACTGGTGCTAGTGTTTGGTAGATGTAGCAACAGCTTCAGAATACTTATCTTTCCAAACCATGTGAATCTTATCATCAGAAGCACCTCCTATAGTAAGGGAAACTTGGAGTCATTCTGCATGTCCATTCAAGAATGGAACTTCTTATGTGTCAAGGGCCAGAACTTCAAAAGCTCATTTGGGTTACAAGCTCTTTAAATCAGCTGAAATACTGCCATTTTCTTTTTTTAAAGCCTGTGGAGAAAATGTAGGCCTAGCGTTGAGATAAGTGTAGCCCACTCTGCACACAGTTGTGTTAATACTACCAATTGTTCCTACATTATAGAGTAGGAAATCAATTATCATTTTCCAAATCCCCTTTTATTCTCATAACCAAACAGACACAACTTGTTTTTCTATCTCCACACAAAATACCAGGTGAGGTAAATTACTCAAACACTTTAACACAAAAGGCCCAGCAGTTATGTTGGCTTAATGTTACTGTTAAGTGTAAAGATGTGTCACCATGATCAAGTAAATTCATGCCATAGTATTCCCTTTTAATATGTATGGGTCTGAAAGCTGGACAATGAAGAAAGCTGAGAGGAAGAAAGTAGATTCCTTTGAAATGTGGCGTTGCAGGAGAGTGTTATGGATACCGTGGACTGCCAAAAAGCCCAAATAAATAGGTTCTACATCAAATCAAGCCTAGAAGCTAAAATAACTAAACTGAGGCTATCGTACATTGGTCACATTATGAGAAGACAAGAGTCACTGGAAAAGACAATAATGCTAGGAAAAGTCAAAAACAGCAGGAAAAGAGTACGACCCAACATGAGATGGGTTACACACACACACACACACACACACACACACACAATGTTACTACCTGGTTAAGCAAAACATTAGCAGCAAAGTTTGACGGGGCACCCTGTGTATACAGAATTGGCTCAAAGAGACAACGATGTCGACACTGGCTTGGTTTCTAAAATGCTTTTACAAAATGTTTTTTGTCTGGAAATAATTGTATGACATACAGACAGCCATTAACCTGCAGAATTCCAGTCAAGGTTATGTTATTCTGTGTGTCATGTCATGTTCGGTGTCAGGTTGGTGAAGATGACTGATCAGCATTAGTGGATAACTAGTATAGTTATATTTTATCTGGTACCTTTTTAATGCTTTTTAATGCCATTGTATTTATATATTCCTTTAATTAAAAACAAATCATCCTAGCTAGTCTGTGGAAATGGCACAGAAGTGACAACTTGCCACAGGCTTCTGTTCTGCTTGGCCTCAGTTGCTTTCTTCTGGTCAACTTCTCCTCATTCCCCAGTTTTGCTCCATATTTAGAATTCCAGCTTTTTTGGGGTGGGGGGCTGCCCTGTGAAAAAGGAGGAGGAGGAGGAGAAGAGATGGTTTTTATATGCTGACTTCCTCTACCACTTAAGGCAGAATCCAACTGGCTTAAAATCACCTTCCCTTCCCCTCCCCACAACAGACACCCTGTGAGGTAGGTGGGGCTGAGAGAGTGTGACTAGCCCAAGATCACCCAGCTGGCTTAATATGGAAGAGTGGGGAAACCAACCCAGTTCACCAGATTAGCATCCGCCGCTCATGTGGAGGAGTGGGGAATTGAACCCGGTTCTCCAGATCAGAGTCCACCACTCCAATCCACCACTCTTAACCACTTTCCCTACTTTTTAAGGGAGAATCAAACCAGCTTACAATCACCTTCCCTTCCCCTTCCCACAACAGACCCCCTGTGAGGTAGGTGAGGCTAAGAGAGCTCTAAGAGAGCTGTGACTAGCCCCAGGTCACCCAGCTGGCTTCACGTGTAGGAGTGGCAAAACCAACCCGGTTCACTACATTAGCGTCCGTTGCTCATGTGTAGGAGTGGGTAATCAAACCTGGTTCTTCAGATTAAAGTCAACTGCTCCAAGCCACCACTCTTAACCACTGCACCACACTGGAAGACAACAAAAATCCTTTTAGCGAACTCAGTTCATAGAAGGATTGGATCCAGCCCATGTGCCAATTACAGTGCTCTCATATCAACTCTTAATAGGCCACTATTACTGCTCATTTACAGATAGGAAATTGAGGCACAGAGATTTGGCAAGGCCATCTGTTTGGCTAAGTATGGGTTTTAATTCAGGCTTTCCAGGTGCAAGGCCAAAAGTTGGCTACTCAGTACCCTTTATTGTTTGTTAAAAACATGTATACATAAACATGCACATACCACCAACAAATTTAAGGCTGTTTATAAAAAAAATAAACAGGGGTATGCCTTTGTATATATCCAGTATGAATAAATATCTGAAAATACCTTGTTGGTATTTTCCAGAAATATTCAGATTTACAGATAATATCTGGGATTTTCCGGGATACCAGGAAATGGGTCCTGAAAAATCCTGGAAATATTTGGGAGTAACTGAGAATATTGGAAGCCAGCATTTTAAGGCTCCCAAGACTGTCTTTTCTTGAATGTGCTGTGTGTCTCTGTCAATGTCTTCTTTCCAGGGCTTGAGAGGTTGATTTGGCTTAGATTCTGTGGTTTGAAATTAGTTCTATGGGTCTTGCAACATTGTGTTCTTTGCACAAGTTGGTTTGTGTTGGGTTTGTGGTTTGCAGTGGAATCTCTGTTTCAACATTGCCATGGATTCTTGGGTTGTACATTGGCTCAGATCATCTGATTTTACATTTGTTGCACTTGCAACAGAGTTGTGATTCAGTTTGATTTGGAGGATTTTCTGGTTTGAACTTGGCTTGGATTCTCAGGTTGTACATTTGTTGTGCTAGGCTTGCCATATTGTCCCACACTTCTGGTGGGATTGCCTGGTTCTGCATTGGTACTTTGGGCTTGTTGGTTCTGTCTGCTTTGAGAGATTTTTGTCCAGGGATTGCTTTGCTTGTTCTTGAGTGTTTGGATACTGTTTGCTCAGAGAAAGCTTGGAGTCCCCCCACCCCCCAGGAACCAATGGAGGATGGCCATATTCAAGGTCACATAGAATTGGACATCTTGGTCCAATTCTTGTGAAACTTTGCAGTTATTTAATGGACAGGGATGAGCAGTTCCACTGTGAGTTTGGTAGTATTTGCTCAAGAAACAGCCCTTCTAGCCCTTGGGAAAAGTTCCCCATAGGGAATAAAGGAGCTGAATAATATCGGAGTCCTGGAAAAAAAATTGGAATCTGGATAACCAGGAATACTGATAATTTTTGGCTCCCTGATATCCAGATCCAAAAAAGACTGATTTTTTCTTTCCCCCCTTTTTTCTTATTGTCAGATTTTTAATATAAATATAAATAAAGCAGAGCAAAAATGAAAGAGAATAGAAACCATATCCAACTGCAATCTCAATTACATCAAAAGGAAAAATGAAGAAAAATATATAATATAATGAATGTTATAGTAAACAATAAACAATAAAAGATGACAGCACCAATTAGTAGTAAATAGTGATATACTAATGAGCATTAATTGGTGATCATCATAATAATAAATCTTAGCAGAATCATAAGAAACTATACAATACTTGATAAACATGGTAATAATGTTAGACAATATTATAAGATGAATTGTACAATATATAAAGAGGATTATTAATAATTCATATACATCATGTCAATAAACTTGTTATCTGCTGCCCTTTTTTAAAAAAAGTAGTATCCTTTTCATTTGTATTGAAATTCTTTGACTGGTCATTTATTCACATAGTTTGTTAATTTTGTCATTACGGCATATTCAGCTAATTTATTTTCTCAGCCCTCCTGGCATGGACACTTCTGGTTTTCATTAAGCCTGATTTTCCCCTCAAACTACACATCCCTACAACTAAAACCACACCTCAAATCCCATGTTGCAAGCCCATCATAATAATACTAAAATCATGGACATCTTCACACTTCCATGTCACAAACTTTCAGTTGTACCATGTGTCCGGATACTGCTCTTTTCAAGCGATTATGCCTTAAGGCAGTATGTGCTGTTGTCTTCTCTTTGCCTCATTCATAATAAATAGAATCCTTGAGGCACGGAGCCAGTGATGTAGGAAACATTTTTATGTGATGATTTGTTGCCACTCAGAGGAAATGACTCCTGAGGTAATGTTCACATGACTCTGATTTTGTCTATAAATAGACCTTCCTTGCTTTACATGGGGATGGGTGGACACTTGCATATCATGTCCCTTTCCCTTTCCTTCTTTCAAGCTCCCTTGACCAAAAGGTCTTGAGCTGTAAAAGGGGAACCTTTATTTCTTTAAGGAAAATATGGTGGAGAGATACTTGGCTACCACCAATGTTGTTCTACGGTCTTTATCCTCCATCAAAAAGGAGACTGTTTTATCTTTTGTTAGGGTGGCAGGTAATTTGATTAACATAGGGCTAATCCATTGATTGTGATAGGAATTATATTGTGGGCATTCCATCATCATATGGGGTAATGAATCCACTCTCTTCAGATCACAGGGACAAAGCCTATCTGAATAAGGTAAATTGCCATATCTTTCATTTAACACTGCTGAAGGGGTGACATTCAAGCAAGCAAGCAAGCAAGCATGAATGCCCTACGGTAACAAGGGACTTCACTGGAAAAGACCGTCATACTATGAAAAGTTCAGGGTGGCAGGAAAAGAGGAAGACCCAACAAGAGTTGGACTGACTCAATAAAGGAAGCCACAGCCCTCAATTTGCAAGATCTGAACAAGGCTGTCAAAGATAGGACATTCTGGAGGACTTTCATTCATAGGGTCGCCATGGCACTTAACACACACACAACAAGGGACTATTAAATTGCTTAAATAAACTGGAGTTCGCAAAGATGGAAGGATACCTAAAAATTGGGTGGAGCATACTCTCCTAGCACACATAATAAAGCTGAAGTAATCTAATTTTTAATATAGTTCTTGATGGTTAATATAAATTGACTTTCCCCCATACCTAATAAGGTATCCTTAGATAGGCCAATAATTAATACTTTCTTGTCTATTTCTTGCATCCAACAAGAGCAAAACTGGTCTTTGTTTAGTTTGTAGATCAGGCCATCCTTCTCAGTTGAAAATATGACTTTTACTCAATGTTTGAAGGCTTGTAGCCATGCTTTAGCTTTCAATATAACCTTGGCCTAATTCTAACCTTAAACTTACTTTAGCTACACATCTTGGGGTTCCTGTTATTCACCGTAAAAACTGACACAAGGGGAGGTCAATACTCTTGTCAACCTGAGGATTCCATATTGAAGCTCTATATAAGAGTTGTGGGATAATTTTCATGTTTTGTATCATGTCCCATCATGGCTGCATTGCCATGAAGCACAATAAAGATGTGATATACCAGATCCTGAATGTCCAGTTTTCTATTTCATAGAAATATGACCTCATCCTTCATCATCTCTCATGTCTTAAGTACATGTGTTTTCTCATGGAGAGGGAACCTCATGCTTCATTCTGTATCCATCCCAGACTGCAGGGGAGGTGGGCTTGTTGGCACTGGCTGAGAGAGGAGCCTCTGCCTCTTGTTCCTCATCTCTTTAGACCTACCTACTAGAATTAGAGTTGCCAACCTCCAGGTACTAGCTGGAGATCTCCTGCTATTACAACTGATCTCCAGCTGATAGAGATCAGTTCACCTGGAGAAAATGACCACTTTGGCAATTGGACTCTATGGCATTGCAGTTCCTCCCCAAACCCTGCCCTCCTCAGGCAATGCCCCAGAAATCTCTATGTATTTCCCAACCCGGAGCTGGCAAACCTAACTAGCACATGCAAATTTTTTCCCATGCTGCAGGCAGGTTTCTGTCATAGGGAGGAGCAAATATAGCCCAAGGCCAAATTTCTGGTTCTATTCCCCTGAAGAGGAATTGTGGAATTGAGCATAGTCTGAGGCCTACCTAAGCCAATGAACCAAAGTTTCAGTTAGAAGCTTAGCATTGCTTTTGAATTTAATACAGAATAACAGCAGGCATTGCTTGAACTCTGTGCAGAAATCTTTGTACAGGAACAACAGCTGGAAACATGTTGAAGGAAGCGGGTTTCCTCCTCTCAAGGGTAATACAAAATAGCCAAGGAGGGTTGCCAGGTTCCACTTTGCCACTGGCAGGAGGTTTTGGGGGCAGAGCCTGAGGAGGGCAGGGTTTGGAGAGGGGAGGGACTTCAATGCCATAGAGGGCAATTGCCAAAGCAGCCATTTTGTCCAGGTGAACTGATCTCTATCAGCTGGAGATCAATTGTAATATCAGGAGATCTCCAGCTAATACCTGGAGGTTGGCAACCGTACAGCCAAGGAGAGTCAGCATGACATTCTGTCCTTGACCAGCAGGAACTGAATAACTTGGCTTGGGTAGAGGGGTAAGAGGGAAAGCTGAGATGTTTTCCTACCAGTATTTTGTAACCCTTTATGAGAACTAGAATCTTGTCTACATGTCTATATAACTGTTGGTATTTGTGGCAGTTAAAGAGAGTGTGTGTCCAGTTGCTGCCCCACAGGTCAGCACTGCCTATCTCTCCCATTTGTGCAAATGAGACTCATGCAATAAAGCATTATTAATTCGCAGACATTCTCTGAGTTTCATATTTGAGTTCAGCCCACAGTCTGGACCTTAGCTGGGGTTTGGATTATCCCCTACACCTCCCTCTTTGCCTTTGGTCCAGTCAGGCTGGTAATGGCTGATGGGGGAGGGGCCGTGGCTCAGTGGTAGAGCATCTGCTTGGCATGCAGAAGGTCCCAGGTTCAATCCCCGGCATCTCCAGTTAAGGGGACTAGGCAAGTAGGTGATGTGACAGACCTCTGCCTGAGACCCTGGAGAGCCGCTGCTGGTCTGAGTAGACAATACTGACTTTGATGGACCAAGGATCTGATTCAGTATAAGGCAGCTTCATGTGTTCATGGCTGCAGCCCAAAGATCACCGTTGCTCAAGTAAAGTGGAGCCATGTTTGTATAGGGTCCAAACTCAGTGAAATGGCACGATAATTTGCAGAAAGTGAAAACACATTGCATAGTTTTCTTCTCCCATACTATCCAGCTCACCAGCTAAGAGCTGCCCCTCCAGCCCTGGTCTCTGTGCCCCTGCCTTCATGGGTGAGGCAGGTTGTGACAGGGCATTTTCTGTGGTGGCACCTCACCTTTAGAACACCCTCCCCCTCGAGATATGCTTGCCCCCTACTTTACTTTAGGCGCCATGCCAAAACACATCTTTATTACCCAGGCTTTTACGTAGGGCTTTTATCTTATCAGCTTTTTAATGCTCTGCTTTTGGCTTATGGGAAGTTTTTATGCTGCTTGTCCAATGGCTTGTTTTGAATGGCTTGCTTTAATATTGTGACATGGTTGTAATTGTAAGCCACCTAGAGCAGAACTCCAAAGAAGTGGCATAGAAGTGTCCTAAATAAATGAATGGCCCTGTTTGCCAGGAAGCTGGTTAAACTCTCCTGGTTGGCTACCCCTGTCAGGCACATATCTGATGAGTCTTCTTACCTCTCACTGCCAATCTCTCTCTCATTGCCAGGGAAAATTAAACATGACTGTGAGGTGCCACAATAATTCCCAACCATTCCTGAATGTCAGGAAAAATTCTACCCAGTTACAAAACATCTACCATGTCTATAAATAATGGATATTTATTGTTTGAGTCAAATTTCACTTATTAATGCTCTGACCTACACATCACTAAAAATAGTTGGTTTAGTCTTCCCAGTTGTATACCGAAGAGATCTACCCGTTCAAGAGTAATTTGCTTTTAATATATATTGGATTGAAGTAGTATTGTTGGTGGCGCCTGTATTAAATAGAAGTTTCAGGAGTCTTTCCCATTTTTCAGATAATTGGAGCTTTTTAAAATGCCCTGTTTTGCCTCAGAATAAATCTTTTCATTTATTGGGCCCAGTCCGTTGGCAGGCTCAGTAAAGGTAACAATCACACACACACACACACACACATATGCATGATGAACAACTGTAAGAATTAGAATTTGATGCATATTCAGTTTATTCAAAAATATATCATTTCCCTACAAACTACTATAACCAGTATCCTCTAATATTCCTTAATTTCAAAATAAATACATTTGCTTGTTCTGCACCTACAAAGAGGTCCACCGTTATGTTGTTTTGAAACATACACGCAGACAGTTGAATAACATGGTGCCATTTCACATTTATTACCATAAATCCAGACAGTTCATTGATTCCAAGAGTCATATATAGGGTTGTGTAAACAACAACAACAACAACAACAACTCAGTAAATTTTGGGTTCGGGTTTATTGGGGCCTATTTTTTTCAGTGAACCCAAAATAAGCCAAATTCCCATACTGGTAAATATTGATATTCTGCTTATTTCTGGGCTTTCAGGTTCAGAAGTTCAGCATTGCTGAGGACTGGTAGAAAGAGCCGATTGACTGGCTGGCGCCTCAAAGTCTGGGGCTCTGTTCATATCTGGGGTGCATAGCATGATATCCATTCAAATTTGCTTCCAAACTGAGGGAAAAGGCTTAAATGCAAGAAAAATGTGGCACAGAAAACATTTCATTTGGTGGCAAATTACATTCTGTGAAGAGACCTTTATTATGGTAATCAAAAATCTGATTTGAAGAGATGGTCACAGTGTAAGGAAATGAAGCCTCTACTCAGGGCAACCTTCAGTTTGAGAGCAAGTTTTCCCCGGGGGGGGGTGATGTCAGAGCTAGCCAAATTCTTGACCATAGGGGCTGTCTGAAGGAGATTGCTCATCCACGTGGGTGAGGAAGTCTCCTTCAGAAGCCTGGAGGTGTGAGCAGCTGTTGATACCAGCTCTTTTTGGTTGGAGGGTATATCCCTCTGGATGGGACTGGTGAGACCCATCTTTTAAACAACCCTTATGCTTTATCCAAATTAACCCAATGAATGGTGATGGAGGAAGGATGTTTGGTTGGATGATTGGTCAGACCAAGTTGGTGAACTGATCTCTGATGGTTGGTCAGACCAAGTTGGTGCCAATTACATGGCCCTTACCTCAAAAGGGCCCCAACTATGGGGCCCTAACAAAATCAGTCAGGAAAAGATAGAAAAATGGAAGCACAGAGCCGTGCATCTGATCAAGGGTGAATAGCTGAACCCGAAAAAGCAGAATTATTATTCAGTTTTTTCAAGAATCTCCTATTCTGCTTCAGGCAGAATCCCAGGTTTTGGTGTTCAGTAAACCTGAAACCTAAAAATTACTAAAACAGCTAGATTTATTTTCTGTTTGGGTATATCGTTATGTACAACCCTAGTCATATACAGTTTGAAATGAAAGGAGGAGGGACTTAAATTAAGGTAGTGGGTTGATCATGCCATGAGTGACTTTGGGCCAGTCATTACCTTTCGTCATAAGCTCACTTAGAGCATTGCTGTGCGAATAAAGGGGAAAGCCATCTTGACTCCTTAGAGCGGCAGCCTTCATAGGGTGGTACCATCAGGGGGATTGCAGAGCCTGTTGGGTTGCAAGTCCGAGAAGAGATGCCCTGTTGTTGCTGTCTTTTGAAAAGACAGGGTTTAGAGTGAGGGCCATGTCAACTGTGCTGTAGCAATACCCAAGGGTGGATTAACTGATTTTTAAGACTTGCCAAGTAATATCGAAATGCATCCTGGAGTGCTGTTTCCAGCTTCACTGGGAAAGAAAGCAGCAGTCTTTTCTCTCAGCTGCAGACAGTTATTCATGCCTTTATAACAGCGAGGCTAAACTGCTGTAATGCATTTCAGGCATTGGTAATGACTACAGGAGAATTACACAACTTTAAGGTTGACAATGAGGAAATTGAAATTGTTGAAGACTTTCTATTCCTTGGCTCCATCATCAACCAAAAGGGAGACTGCAGCCAAGAAATCAGAAGGAGTTTGATACTGGGAAGGGCAGCCATGAAGGAGCTAGAAAAGATTCTGAAGTGTAAGAATGTGTCACTGGCCACCAAGATCAGGTTTGTTCATGCCATTGTATTCCCTATTACTATGTATGGGTGTGAAAACTGGACAATGAAGACAGCTGACAGGAAGAAAGTAGATTCCTTTGAAATGTGGTGTTGGAGGAGAGTGTTATGGATACCCTGCACTGCCAAAAAGACAAATCAGTGGGTTCTAGATCAAATCAAGCCTGAACTGACCCTAGAAGCTAAAATGACTAAACTGAGGCTATTGTATTTTGGTCACATTATGAGAAGGCAAGAGTCACTAGAGAAGACAGTCATGCTAGGAAAGGTTGAGGGCAGCAGGAAAAGAGGAAGACCCAACAAGACATGGATTGACTCAATAAAGGAAGTCACAGCCCTCAATTTGCAAGACCTGAGCAAGTCTGTCAAAGATAGGACATTGATTCATAGGGTCACCATGAGTCAGAAGCGACTTGACGGCACTTAACACACACACAATGATCTGCAAGTGCCGACTAGTACGAAACGCTACAGGTTGCCTTCCAAATGGGGTGCATAATTGGGAGCACGCTGCACCATGTTTTCCTGTCTGCTCTGGCTCCCTGTCACCTCCTGGGCTCAGTTCAAGGCACTAGTGATGACCTACAAAACCCTAAATAGCCTTGACCCGGCATGTCTGAAAAACTGTCTCCATTCTACATACCCTCATGGCTTTTAAGGCTGAGCAGGAATTGCCTTGATCAACATCTGTGAATCAAGGCAGGTCTGCAGGGGTGACACAGTGGAATTCTTGATGCTCCCCTCAGCTCTGGAATTCCTTTCCCCTGGTGATTTGTCAAAACTCAAGTCTGGGAAGGAGGGGAGTCTCCCGCAAAGCTCTTTCCCCCATTACTCGAAGTGGCTTTTGATGTCCAGGGATAGGATGGGCTAGGTGCATAATGCTATCAAGGATGGACTTTGGGTGTAAGTCTAGGCCCCAGCTCACAGGCTCAGAAGAAGAAAAGTTGAAAAGAAGAAAAGTTTTTATATGCTGATTTTCTCTACCTTTTAATGAGAATCAAACCAGCTTACAATCTCCTTCCTTTCCTCTCCCCACAAGAGGCACCTTGTGAGGTAGGTGGGGCTGAAAGAGTGCTGAGAGAACTGTGACTAGCCCAAGGTCACCCAGCTGGCTTCATGTGTAGGAGTGGGGAAACCAACCTGGTTTACCAGATTAGACTCTGCCGCTCTTAACCGCTATATCACGCTGGCTATCTCAGCAGTCCTTTTGATGTAAACAACCCTGCAGTTAGCAAGCCCACCTAAAGTTGCAAAATAAGGTAGAGAAATAATGCATTTTGTAGATCATTAAGCCCAAACTCAGAACGGTAATGCTAGATTTCTTTTCTTCCCACAGCCACTCAACTATGAAAAAAAGAAATCCTATACTCTTAATATAGAAGGAGCAAATACCCACCTCGATTTCCGCTTCTCACACTTAGGACCTTTTAAAGATGTAACTATGTTGAAGATTATTGTTGGCGACGTAGATGAGCCTCCAATATTCACTTTACCTTCCTATGTGATGGATGTTTATGAGAATGCCAAGATTGGGACAATTGTGGGCACCGTGACAGCACAAGATCCAGACAGTGCGAACAACGCAATAAGGTATGGTGCTACTGAAAAATCTTCACTGGGCTGGGAGAACCAGGGGGGTGGGGGCAAGAAAGGAAAGGACCAGATTTCTGTTTTGTATAAACATGTATTTTGGAAGCCTGGCCTCATCCATTTTTAAATATGAGTCATTCTGGTGTGAATACCTAATCCTTTTTATTATGAAATAGATTCCTTTTATTTATTGATTTATAACCAGAGCAGCTTACATCGTTCTTCTGGAGAACCAGCTTGGTGTAGTGGTTAAGAGTGGTTGTTTGGAGTGGTGGACTCTAATCTGGAGAACTGGGTTTGATTCCCCACTCCTCCACATGAGAGGCTGACGCTAATCTGGTGAACTGGGTTGGTTTTCCCACTCCTGCACATAAGGCCAGCTGAGTGACCTTGGGCTAGTCACAGCTCTCTCAGCCCCACCTACCTCACAGGGGGTCTGTTATGGGGAGGGGAAGGGAAGGTGATTGTAAGCTGATTTGATTCTTCCTTAAGTGGTAGAGAAAGTTGGCATATAAAAACCAATTCTTCTTCTGTCCTCCAATTTATCCTCACAACAACCCTGTGAGTAAGGTTAGTCTGTGAATGAGTGACTGGCCCAAGGTCACCCAACAAGTTTCTATGGCGGAGTTGGGATTCAAACCTGAGATTTCCAGATCCTAGTCCAACTCTTTAACCTCCATACTATGTTGGCAGAAACTAAGTAGAAGATGCATCTCTTAATTTAAAAAAAAAATCCCAAGGAATCTCATTTTGTGGGAAACTGAAGCATTTGCTATCAAACATGATCCACCACAATCTGCTGCCAAGTTACCTCATAAGCAGGGCTGGTTATAATTCTGTTAGCTAAACTAAGAATGCAAAACCGTGCCAGCAAGGTGCAGTGATTAAAGTGTTAGACTCGGGCCTGGGAGGCCCAGGTTCAAGTTCCATGGAAGCTTGCTGGGTGACTTTGGACCAGTCATACCCTCTCAACCCAATCTTCCTCACAGGCTTGTTGACAACATCCAGGTACTAGCTGGAATTCTCCTGCTATTACAACTGATCTCCATCCGATAGAGATCAGTTCACCTGGAGAAAATGGCCACTTTGGCAATTGGACTCTATGGCATTGAAGTCCCTCCCCTCCCCAAACCCCGCCCTCCTCAGGGTCCACCCCAAAAACCTCCCGCGGTGGTCAAGACGGACCTGGCAACCCTGACTTGTTGCGACGATAAAATGGAGGAGGAAAAACTGTCAGATCTGTTCTAAATATGACCGTAGGTGATGGACATGTGACAATATAGGGTTATACATGGAACTCCCATGAAATATGTCTCTGGTCTTAATGAAAGCTGCTTTTGGCTTTCCTTGAAATTTTCAGATGTTTCACTTATGAAGGGACAGTCAAATTGACTCCACGTTTTGCTTTAGGCAAGATGTCAGTGGCAGTTAATTGAAAATGCTGCTAAATTGATACTTCTCTTCCTGTTCTGCATCTTTAACAGGCATAATACCAACCCCCCCACCATTCTTTACAGGTTTTTCCTGTGGACATAATTGTAGACAGGAATGTGTACAGGTTTTTGCTATGGACAAAGCTGCAACCTAATGCTGGGATTTAACTGACTGCCTTACAAGGACACTGGCTGTCCCAGCTTAGCTAAGATTACCTTTCCATAGAAACAGGCCACAGGCAATTTGTCTTATGAAAACAGCAAACAGACACATAAACCAACTGCTGCAAACAGCTAAAACCACACTTTGCCATTAGAATGGTGGTATAATAATTAGCTTGGTGTACATCACTACCAAATGCCTCAGAATAAATATCGATTAATTTTGAAATGAAACAGGCATGCAAGCTTTCCTTACAATCCTCCAGGAGACGATGGTCCTGTAGGGTAGTAGGGAGCCAGCGTGGTGTAGGGGTTGAGAGCGGTGGACTCTGATCTGGAGAACTGGGTTTGATTCCCCGCTTCTCCATATGAGCAGTGGACTCTAATCTGAGGAACTGGGTTCTTTTCCTCACTCCTACACAGGAAGCCAGCTGGGCAACCTTGAGCTAGTCACAGTTCTCTCTGAACTCTCTCAGCCCCATCTACCTCACAAGGTGTCTGTTGCAGGGAGAGGAAGGGAAGGAGACTGTAAGCCGATTTGATTCTCCTTTAAAAAGGTAGAGAAAGTCAGCATCTAAAAACCAACTTGTCCTCCACCTCCTCCTGGGAGCCCAATCCAGAGCACCTGGAATGTGTCACCACCACCCCAGACACTGCCAGGGCCGTAGCAGGGGGTGGCAGCCACCAACCTTTGTGGCATGCAGAGAGGATGGCAGAACTGCTTCTCGCAGAGGCGCCTACAGAAGAGGCAGTTCTGCTGCCCTCTTTGCGCACCACAGGGGGAGCAACTGCCCTCCTCACGCCCCCAGTTATGACTCTAGACATTGCTACGGGAGCGCAGGGTAAGGAAAGCCTGTGTGTAGCTGGGGCAAATGCTCAGACAGTGGAAGGGTCTCTAGTCCCCAGGCTGTGAAGGGACCCCTCTCTTTTCCCCCAAAGTAATGACCAAACTGGATGAGATCCTTCAAATGCCTGATATTGGCCATGGAGAGGAGGAGGTAATTTGAATCTCGGCTGTGGTGTGGGGAGAATGAATGAGCTGGGTGCAATCAGCTTTTTACTGGTGCGAAAGAGAGGAGGGGGCCCTTTTTAACTACCAAAAAAGGCTATGCTAGGGGCATGGGGCCTGTATGGGCAAAAGCTATGTGGGGTGGGGGCTATAATGAGGAGGGGGGAATTAGGTGAGACAGAGTGAAAAAGCTGTCTGGATCCAGCACAACATTTCCCCCACACATTATATTCCAATTTAAGTGTCCTCCCCCTCCAGAACTTCTAAATCTCCTGCATAGGTGAGTATGTGGGATAATACAAGTACCTGTATGGTTCATGTGGATTGCTTTTAGTGTATTTTTATATCTAAAGCTGCTAATATTTCATTTGTATTTTTCCTTCTTTCCATACTTTTTTGGCTTTTCTTCCTTTTAGACTATTTTTTTCTTTTTCCTTAGTATAGTAATTGATAGAATTTTAATAAAAAAAATTGATATCCGCTTCCATGCATTTTTTATTCATTTATATCTCCCCAATGAAGACCCAAAGCAGCTTACATCATTCTCCTCTCCTTCCTTTTATCCTCACAACAACCCTGTGAGGGAGGTTAGACTGTGATTGGTCCATGGTCAACCAGGAAGTTTCCATGGCACAGTGCAGGATTTGAACCTGGGTCTTCCAGATCCTAGTCTGACCATCTAACCACTACATCACACTGATAAGTTTGTAACAATATACAGAACAGAATTATGTTTTGTGGTGTTTTTTTAAAAAAATCTGCCAGTGTGGTGTAGTGGTTAAGAGGGGTGGACTCTAATCTGCTGAACCGGGTTGGTTTCCCCACTCCTCCACATGAAGCCAGCTAGAAGACCTTGGGCTAGTCACAGTTGTCTCTGAACATTCTCAGCCCCATTTGCCTCACAGGGTGTCGGTTGTGGGGAGAGGGAGGGAAGGTGATTGTAAACCGGTTTGATTCTCCTTAAAAAAGGTAGAGAAAATTGGCATATAAAAACCAATTCTTATTCTTATTCTTATTTTTATTCTTATTCTTATTCTACTGAGGTTGGTCATTGTGCACACTGGGTGCATTATACTAGCTGCTTTTCACTCAGGATCATGACAATGTTAGCATGTGATCCAGCTATTTTCCTCTACCTCTTAATGAAAATGTTTTGGAATATTTGCCTGTATGACAAGCCTTGCCAGTCATTGTACACATACTTTTCACAAGGATGTGTTTCCAAAATGGAACAGCACTTTGGGAGAGCATGATGCTATAATATTGTCTCTTTATCCTTTAAAAAAACATGCACCTAATTCATCTTTAATAAATTGGTTGCTAAAGCTCTTCGTGAAACTTGACTTTTATGTGGATTGTATCCTTCCACTGTACTCATCTAAGTGAGAAGACTTCCTTCAGCAGCAGAGAAGACTCTTCCTTATCAGAAGAGGAAGCCCCTCTAGAGGAAGTTCCCTTGTGCTGAAAGAAAGTTTTGCCCTTAGCTGAGCAGAGTGGTAGGGTACAACCCACCCTGTGAAAGTGGCCAGAGGCCAAATAAGTGAGCATGATACTATTTAATGAAGCAGTCACATGAACACATGAACACAAGAAGCTGCCTTATACGGAATCAGACCCTTGGTCCATCAAAGTCAGAATGGCCTACTCAGACTGGCAGCAGCTCTCCAGGGTCTCAGGGAGAGGTCTTTCACAACACCTACTTGTCAAGGCCCTTTAACTGGAAATGCTGGGGATTGAACCTGGGACCTTCTGCATGTCAAGCAGATGCTCTACCACTGAGCCATGACCCCTCCCCAGTTAGGTTTCTTGGTTACAACATGAGCTATATGATGTGCTTTGGGTCCAGGTTCCATCCCTACTTTTACCAGTTAGAGGATCTGGAAAGACCTTTGATTGTGACTTAGGGTTGGAGCCGTACTAAATTTTACTGTGGCAGAGTGGATCTTCCCTGCCTCCTCCCTCCCACTGCAGCCCACTGATCTCCACAAAATGCTGTTCCTGGAGATATGGGACCCTGAGGAATGACACAAGGGAGTCTGCATCCGGAAGAGGATTAGTGGAAATTGTCGGGAACCAACCCTTTGAAAGTTGTTTCAGTAAGCAGGGTTGGTAGTGGACTAGATGGTCCATTGGTCTGGCTCAGCAAAAGGCAGCACTACGAATGGGGTGGAGACCCCTAGCTCAGTGATGCGACAGGTGATTTGTGTATGTCTAATGTTTCAGCCAGAAGAATGGCAGGCAGTAATTCTAGGGAAGAACTCCACATGGGACTTTATTAGGTACAGGCTGAGTATCCCTTATCTGGACTACTTGGGACCAGAAGAGGTCCGTATTTCAGATCATTCCATATTTTGGAATATTTTGGATTTTTTTCATATACATAAGATATCTTGGGGATGGGACCCAAGTCTAAACACGAAATTCATTTTCATTTTATATATGTTTTATATATACTTTCTACACATAACCTGAATGTCATTTTAAACAATATTTGTAATAATTTTGTGTACATTGAACTATCAGTGGAGCTGTTGAGGGCCTGTGAGTAAGGCCCGCATGCTGGCTCAAAAGATCTGGTTTTCAAATCAGTCTGGATATTGGATGTCCACATAAGGGATACTCAACCTGTATATTGAGTTCAAGAAACGCACAGTCTAATTATGAGTAGTTCGACTAAAGAAGCAGCACATTTGATATAATATCATAGCTCTTGTAATGGTTCTCATTAGCTCCATAATGCAAATTCCATGAGCTTGTATCCAATCAGTATCAAGCTGTGTTCTTGTATCTGATTGCAGGGCTGGCTAAAAGCCACTGGGTTTATTAAGAGAGATCAATTGAAGACTGATGCTAATCCAATGAACTTGCAGGACGCTCCTGCAAAAAGAAAGAGCAGATACTCATGGGATCGCAGAAACATATTGTATATTACCTTTTTGCACCGAAGCATGATGTTGGACTTGTTTCCAATAGATAGGCCACGTCAACCATGCCGTAACAATCCCCGAGGGGCAATTGCTTGTTTTTGAGACTTGGGAAGAAATATTGAAGTGTGACCCTGAGTACTCTGCTCACTTCACTGGGAACGAAAACGGCAGTCTTTTCTCTCAGATACAGACAATTATTAATGCCTTTATAATGTGGCAGGTAAACTTCAGTCATACATTTCACGTCAGGCTGCCCTCAGTCATGATCTGGAAGTTCTGACTAGTACGAAACATTACCGGTTGCCTTCCAAATGGGGGGCATAATTGGGAGCATGCTGCACCGTGGTTTCCTGTCTGCTTTGACTCCCTGTTCTCTTCTGGGCTCCGTTCAAGTTGCCGGTGATGACCTACAAAACACTAAATAGCCTTGACCCAGCATGTCTGAAAAATGGACTCCATTCTACATGGCCTCATGGCTTTTAAGATTGATTCCTTAAACAGTATCTGCAAATCTGCCCCAATGGCACCAGTGTTGTGGAACTCGAAGAAGAAGTTATGCCAAATTTCTGTACCTTTTTTAAGGAGAATCAAACCGGCTTACAATTGCCTTTCTTTTTTCTCCCCACAACAGACACCTTGTGATGTAGGTAAGGCTGAGAGAGTTTAGAGAGAACTGTGACTGGCCCAAGGTCACCTAGCTGGTTTTATGTGTAGGAGTGGCAAAACCAACCTGGTTCACCAGATTAGTGTCCACTACTCATGTGGAAGAGTGGGGAATCAAACCTGGTTCTCCAGATCAGAGCCCACTGCTCCATCGACTTGTACGATACCCTCCCAGAGGCTGTTTGCCTAGTACAAGTTTGTTAAATTTTCAGCACCAGTTTAAGACTGTGTTATATATCCAGGCTTTCTGTTGAGTTTGTTTTAAGCAGCTTTTTTAATACTATCCGGAATGCTCTGGCGTGTAAGTAATTTATATTGCTGTGCCCATATACTGCCTAATGGTGTTTTATATTGTCACTGCTTATATCTAGCTTAATTTTTACTGCTTTTAGAATTTTTATAGTTTATTGGCTGCCATGGATTTCATTATTTTATTTCTATTTTATTGCTCCTGCTATCATCACAGGAGATTATTTATTATTTATTAATGCTAGGAATTGTTTGATTGTTTGGTATTATTTTCCCATGTTGTCAGCCACCTTGAGATCCATCCAGCTAACAGAGTTTGTTCAAATAACTGAAACAATAAAACATTAGACCAATATGTGCTGGAGTTTTTACTTTCCCAAGGTTACTGCTTCTCGAAGAGTTACTAAGTATTTGGCGGGGAGGGTGAAGAATATGTTCTGGTAGTTTACACTGTAATGAGAAAAACCGGATATTAAACTGGAATACTTTGTACCCCTGTCATTCTCTTAGTGGTCTTGCAATTCATTAGTCCTTGCTGTAACTGACGGCCAGCGGAGACCATTACGGATCCTTACTAGTTTTGCAGACTGTATTACAAATTACGCTCTGTTGCAAACTTAACTGAAACTAAAAGGTGATAAATAGAGGGAATATTTCCATATAAAACACAACAAAAAACACACTTCTGTTCCCTTTCTGGTAGCATATTCTTTATTTCCAGGCTGTGCAAAGTGCACTTCCCAGATTAAAGAAACCTTGCACAATTTTAAAAGCTTTTTTTCCTGTGCACTTCAAAGTGTTCATTTTATGAGCAGCTAGTGGAGCGTGCAGGAGCATCTTATTGCCGCCTGTGGCTTTCCACTTTGTCTAATTGTTGTGCAGTATTACCTAGTAAGAAGTGATATATTGCGGTACTTAAGTTGCCTGCTCCTGCTGGCGATTTAGAAAAGCCATTTTCCATCTGGCTTTGTTTCATCTGGAAGCCGTGATGGACAAACCCAGTTCACCTAAGTTAGAATCAAAGCAATGAACATCTTTTCCACCATGGTCAATTAATGTGTTTTATATCTTATTTTGAACCTAGCCCCCAGCATGTGGATAAAAACATCTTCCTGATGGGGCTAGATAAGGATTGGGGCAATGTTTATGCAAACCTACAAAATTCTGGAACAACAATCGGGGAGAGGTATAAACATAAAATAGTTTGTGCTGAAGTCTCATGAAACAAATGCAAGAAAAAAAGGAGGGGAATAAAACCCACCCTAAAAACAGAAGCTGGGTACCTAAGGTTGGGTGAAAAGAAAATATATATAAGACTATGTATAAATACTGAAAGTATAATTTATTGGAAGCGCTATGTAAAAGTTAAAATTGTTTAAAAGCATTAAAATAGCACAATGGCATTTCCTGAGGTTGATAACTGTAACCACATACCTATGGCCTATGGGGCCTTCATCAGTGGTTAATTAAAACCCTTGTTAAGCCTGCACACATTTAGAGAAATACATTAATAAATTCAAACAGTTCAAACCCAACCAGGCATGTGTATATGTTGTAAAATCTATTCCCAATTATTCGAACATCTGGTATAATAGGTTCTAGTTGTAATACTGGTTAGTATATATCTCTCATATACTATGTGTGCAGGTATCAACCTAGTAAAGCAGTCTTGTGAGATTTCAGAGGTATTCTACTGTACTATGAAAGAAAGTCAGCATGGGGGAGAGATATGTGGACAAGCATAAAGATGGATGGGCAAAGAATGGGGGTGAATCTTAGCCAGTAAGGAAGAAAATAGAGCAAAAAGGTGGGAAATGAGGGCAAGGGAATTATATATTCCTTAACCATATATATTTAAATTCACAACATTCCACCTGACTCTCCCAGGCATCTTTCACAAGCTTTGACATTTATTTATGTTTCTGACATGGCCAAGAACAGGCAGCAATGCACAAAAACATATCTGGCCTGCAAAACTCAAAACAAATCTATAGGAACCCCCCTTTCCATAATTGACTGGTTTAAATCAGGTGGAGCCTGAGGCGGGTAAGATTTGGAGAGGGGTGGGACTTCAGTGCCATAGAGTCCACTTTCCAAAGTGGCAATTTTCTCCAGGCGAAGTGATCCCCGTCGCCTAGAGATTAGTTGTAATCCCATGAGATCTGCAGCCACCACCTGTACGTTGACAACCCCGCCACACACACACACACACACACACACACACACTGTAGTGTGTATGGCCCCTGAAACTGCCTCTCATGTTTTTACAGGTCCCCAGAAACATCGTGTGGGTCAAAGTGAAAGGCTACAGTGTGAAGGAGGTATTGGAATAAAGTTTGTCTTCTTTGAGAAGACGTACCTACCCCTGGCAGAAAGGGAAGCTACAAGCCAAATCTCAGTTTTGTACTGGTATGAAGCAGAGACAGCCATGGAGTTGGAACACAGTTTGCTGCATCTGGAGAGATTGTTAGGAGGCTGTGTGACTTCCCAGTTGATCTTCTGATGCTGTGCTGAGGATAGGGAGGGTGCTATTCCATTATCAAATATTTCTTGAAGACTTTGAAGAAAACAGATGACCTGTATCTGTTCAGGAAGATTGCCAAGCCAGTCCTAGTTATTGAAACTGTCCCAACCTATCCGAGCTGCCAAAGAAGAGTGACCGTCCAAACATTTTCCTGAATCAACATCTGTGTGTTTCTTTCTGCGTACAAATTAAGCTTTCAAACAGCAGGCTGTACGAAATTAGTAATGAGACAACATTGGCTGTGTTTCCAGTTTTATATTGTTATAGTATGTCTGCTAGTGGACTCTTCCCATATTACTATAAGCCTGGGTGGAATGATTTGTTTTATTCATTAAGATAAAGGTTTTTTTTGGGGGGGGGGGGTTTGCCATCAAGTAACAGCTGGTTTAGGACAACCCCATAGGGTTTTCAAGGCAAGAGAGGTTCAGAGATGGTTTGCCATTGCCTGCCTCCACATCATAACCCTAGTATTCTTTGAAGTTCTCCCATCTAAATACTAGCCAGGGTCAGGGCTGGGAGTGTGTAACTGGCCCAAGGTCACCCAACAAGTTTCCAAGGCAGAATGGAGATTTGAACCTGAATTTCCCAGGTCCTAATCCCAACACCTGAATCACTACACCACGCTGGCCCTCAAGTGCGCTCATGCACATGCCTGTATAGGATTCCACAGAAATAAATGGGCAGAATAGTCAGTTTAAAGATAAGACATGCCTCACTGAAGTATCAGACTTGTGGGGGTATCATCAAAACCTAGTTTCTGGTATATGAATAAGATATTTAGTGCCTCCTTCATTTTCCAGTCAAGATTCTTAAGCCGATCTGAATGCCACCAGAAGTCTGTAATTGCTTCAAATGTTAACAATAACCTTCAGTGAAGTACACTATTTGATGCTCCTTGCCCGTCTTCTTCTTGGTGTTGTCTTGTTCTGTTTCTTTCTTTTCTTTTCAAGGCCCTCAGTGTTAGGCAGAGTGCCAGCAATAGAAGGAAATTACAAAGAGCTCCTTAGTTCTGTTTGGAGACTATTGCGGTACAGTATGTGTTGGCCATCTGAGTAATACTAGTTCTTGGAGGCGAGAGGAGAGGATGAGATTTGGGTTTTTTTGCTTTCATAATTCATGTGGAGAAAACATCCTGTCTCCTCACCACACAAGGCAAGCCATCAAGAAGGTGACAGCAGATAACCGGTGATGCACTTACCATTCCCCCACAACTTCCTGTGGTTAGTCAAATAAGCCTGATATGTATGGCATCTCATGCTTAATTTGAGCTTGTGTGGCTGTTTAAGATTGACAGCCTCTGGCAATATTTTCATGGATCATAAACCACATCTGCAGTCTTGCTTAAAGGAAGAGGAAGAAGAAGAGGAAGAAGAAAAAGTGTTGTTTTTATATGCTGACTTTCTTTACCACTTAAGGAAGAATCAAACCGGCTTACAATCACTTTCCCCTCCCCACAACAGACACCCTGTGAGGTAGGTGGGGCTGAGAGAGTGTGACTAGCCCAAGGCCACCCAGCTAGCTTCATGTGGAGGAGTGGGGAGTCAAACCTGGTTCTCCAGATTAGACTCCACTGCTCCAAACCACCGCTCTTAACCATTACACCACGCTGGCTGTCATGCTTCAAAAATAGGAGAAATCAATCACATATCCTTTTCTAATGTAGCTATACTATGTAGTCTCCCCCGCCCCCCTTATCCAATTTCAGGTTGGCTGGTGGGGTGGGGGACAAGATTTAGATACTGGCTCTTGAATGCATTCACATTATATAGCTTGGACACAGCGTTGTGCTAGGATGTGGGCCATCTTGATTCAAGTCCCCCCCGCCCATCATGGAAGTTTGCTGAGTGGTCTTGGGCCAGTAACTCTCCCATAGCTTAATCTACCTTACAGGGCTCCTATTGTGAGCATAAAATTGAACAATGTTGAGAAGAGAATTGAACAATGTTATAAACCACTTTGGGTCCTCAGTAGGGAGAAAAGTGGAGTATAAATCTCTAAATAATTGCCAAAAAAGTGTTCTAAGACTATTAGCCTGTTATAACCACCAGGGATACAGATGCTCCCAGAGAACTAATTGCAGACTGGTTATCTGAAATATAGGGGGTTTGCTTTTCAGAGTTATTCTAGGAACCCCAGAGATGGGTCCTAGGTCCTCTTTCTTTCTTTCTTTCTTTCTTTCTTTCTTTCTTTCTTTCTTTCTTTCTTTCTTTCTTTCTTTCTTTCTTTCTTTCTTTCTTTCTTTCTTTCTTTCTTTCAACTAAGATTGACTTTTATATTGCATATTCATTTAAGCATCACATCTGGGTGGGTAATCTACAGCTGCACCCTTTTGGTTCAAGATCTTCTGCTTCATCGTCCAATATTAGCTCGTATCCTTTTTAATGTTTTCATTTGGCTTTCTTTCCATTTTCTTAAACTAAGCTATCTAATGTGGAGCTTCTTCACTGCCCTCTTGGCACTCCAGCATTTCTTCCTTCATTTTCCTTGCTTTGCAGTTCTCTTACAATCCTTTCCTACACTGAGGTGGATAATCTTAGCATTGTGTTTGATACTTCCCTCTTTTTTTGATTCCTTTATCCATGATATAGCATTATTAGGACCCTGACAGCTTTTGAACGCTTATAAATGTTGGCCTTCCCTGACTGTCTTTACCACTAAGATTTTAGTGAACACTCTGATCAGCTCTTTATGTTGGTTATCGCAGTGTCCTACTTTCTGATTTCTCAGATCCATCATCTTGCATCTACTTTACATTCTGTCTTTGTCTAGTCTGTTCGCTTCCCCTTTGACTATATATCACCTTTGTTTACTCACTCACCACTGGCTTCACATGAACGCACAAAGCTACCTTATACTGAGTCAGTCCATTGGCCTGTCAAGGCCAGTATCATTTACTCTGGCTAGCAGCAGCTCTCCAAGGTCTTAGGTGGAGGTCTTTGATGACTTGGGCCTTTTATGCAGGGGCGTAGCCCCACGGTCACCCTCCCCAACTGCTTTGGGGCTTCCTTTTGATTATGCATACCTTTTCCACTCGGCAAAGGTCGCCTCAATTTCCCCATGTGTTTTGCCCATGTTTCCCAGATGCTGTTTTAGCCAGAATCTGGATAACGGGGGCAAAATGTGCAGGGAGAGTGAGTCGATCTCTAACGGGCGGAAAAGGCATGCATAATCAAAAGGAATCCCCAAAGCAGTCAACAGGGTGACCGTGGGGAAATGTCCCTGCATAACAGGTCTTACTTCCCTGATCTTTTAAATTGGAGATGTCATGAATTGAACCTGGAACCTTCTAAATGCAACTGACCCATTTCCTTCCTTGCAGTGCAGATCGCTGAGCCCTCTGACAATTTTTTCTTGGTAATCTCTCAGGGACAGCATAGTGGGGGTATGTACAGGGAGGGAGCAATTGGTGGAAATGCTGCCCCCTCTTTAAGAAAACTCTTCTTATTGCCCTTCACTGTGTAGTTGAACACTGGTCATTAACTGATTTATTGTGCATAAATTCTTCATAGGTTTAGACATTTGGTATGTTTGTATGTATACGTTAATATGTTAATGAAAGCACAGATGTCCTTTGTCAAGCTCCTGATTTCTGAGTTGTTGTGCTCAAAAGACAAATTTATATGTTGCTATCATAATTTCATGATGGATAGCCATGTTAGTCTGTCTGTAGCAGTAGAAAAGAGCAAGAGTCCAGTAGCACCTTAAAGACAAACAAAATTTCTGACAGGGTATTGAGCTTTCTTCAGCCACAGCTCACTTCTTCAGATACAGCTAGAATGTGAGTCCATCTGTCCTTAAGTAGAGAAGAGTGAATTAGACGCACAATGGCAATGTAAATGCCAAAAGCAAGTAAATGGCATTGGCAGATGTGATTGGATTCGTGTGATATGCAGAGGGGTCATAGGCATGGAGAAATTAGTATTGGTAATGAGACAAGAATTCCAGATCTCTGTTCAATCCAGAAGAATGCATTGTGTCCATGGGCACATCTAATCCAATAATGTCTACTCCCAGTGGCTTTTAAGGATATCTCTTATGGTCATAAGGGTTCTTGTCAGTTCTGCTACTTGAGGTCTTTTAGTGAGAGATACCGGAAATTGAACGTGAGACCCAGATCTTTTAACAGGGGGTGCCCTTGAACTCCTTTCAACATCAGTTAAACCAGCAGAGACCTTCTGCAGGAAAAGTGTGTGCTCTGACATGGAGTCCTCCCCCCTTCCACAGTGTAGATTTAACTGGCCAATTAATTGAGATCCCTTTTCAATGAAAAGCATGTCTGAAGTTTTAACTTTTTTTGCTTTCCTTTTTAGATATTTTATTGATCACCATATGGAGGAAGACAGATATTTCATCATTGATGTCAACACTGGAACTGTTAAGACAGCCAAGGTTTTTGACAGGGAAGAAATCTCTTGGTACAATATCACAGTCACCGCTTCTGAAATTGGTAGGCAGTCACAAGATTAAGAGTCCATACATTCTCACGGAGAAAGGAAATGATCTCTTGGGGGCAATTGACCATTTTATTTCTCTTTTTGATACAGAGCTATTTCTTTAATACCGATTGTTGAGTTTCAAAAGAGTTTGGAGTACAGCTGTTGCTGTGGTCAGGTTATGTCTGAAAGAACATGGCAGGGGTACGGCTGATGCTGGTGCCTCTTCCCCATGGCAAAATTCAGGAATGCAAATTGCATGATCCATTATAATTGAATTACAAGTTTCCGCAACCTGACAAAAAACATATGGGGCAGGGAAACTCAGCGTAATGATCTTGCATCACAGGGGTTTTTTACTATATTATTATACACTAGTGGAAAAAGAAGAAGGTTACTGCATCATGCATCATATAAACCATATAGTCCTGGTCTTTGATGTTTGGAAAAACCTAGGAAAAATACAAAAAAAACCCAAAACCGGCTAGCCGCATTGGTCCAAGACAAAAGCCATATAATATTTTTAGCAAGACCAACTGAAATTACACAAAACGGAGTGCAAGCTTTCAAATTCTCCAGATTTATTCATCGGGAGGGCCATTAAAAACAAAAAAGAACCCCCTTTTATTGAGCTGTGAAACACAGGCAGTGTGCTGCTGCTGCTGAAGTCGTCTTGTTTGGGGGCTTCCTAGAGGCACCTGGTTGGCCACTGTGTGAACAGATCGCTGGACTTGATGGGCCTGGGTCTGATCCAGCAGGGCTTTTCTTCTGTTCGTCTGTTTGTTTGTTTAACATCCAGCCAGATAAAAGAATTCTGAACAACTGAAAAGTTTGCATTCTGTGGAAGCAATTCTAAGCAGGTCTACTTATAAGTAAGTCCCAATGCAGTCATTATCATATTACTCCCAGGAGAGTGTTCTTAGGATTGTAGCTGGTGCCATATTGCTTTGGTTGGTCTTAAAAGAGATTTCATGCCTTTTCTTTCTGGAACTGTGCGTATGTTTGCACATGCATGCATGCATGTCAGGGGTTTTTCCCTGCACAAGATTACCATCTGGCCCTACATTCAGCTTTGAAAAGAATTATAATTGGGGAGTGGTGGATTCTAACAGCCATGGTTATTACCTATGTCATTTTCTCAGGCAAGGAAGTGCTAAGGGGAAATGGGTGGACCACGACAGAGAAAAGTCTTTCAAATATTCCTTAAAAATTTAACCTGAGCAGGCCAGTAGTGATCACATGTGGTATTTAGTCAGGAGGCCTTTCCCCCATACTCAACTGCCCCGTCCTCTCCCATGCCCATAATTAATTTGCTGTTACACCCCTCATTACCAACAATAGTAGAGCTTGAAGCTAACATACAGTAGAGGGAGAAAAGAGGTATTAAAAAATAATTTTAAAAGGAAAACAGAGACTGTGCCACCAAAAAGGAGGTACAGCCCCGCTGCTGCTCAAGGGGGTATTCCCAGGGCGAAGGGGGTTAGGATCTGCCCAAAGGCAGCTCTGCCCCCAGGAACACCCTGGGAACTCCTCCTCCACGCAGCTGTGGCCATTCTTTTCTGGGATTTAGTTCCCCGATTGGCTGCACTGGTGGTGGGGGCTGGCGGAGATCCATCTCTCCCATACACCAGCGTGTTTGCCCCATTGATACAGTGGCACCTACTCCTACTGTTGCCAGGTCCCTCTTCACCACCAGCAGAAGGGTTTTGGGGTGGAGCCTGAGGAAGGTGGGGTTTGGGGAGGGGAGGGACTTCAATGCCATAGAGTCCAATTGCCAAAGCAGCCATTTTCTCCAGGTGAACCAATCTCTATCGGCTGGAGATCAGTTGTAATAGCAAGAGATCTCCAGCTAGTACCCGGAGGTTGGCAACCCTACCTACGCCAACTCTTAAGGAGATCCCCCCCTCCAGATTGCAGCCATAGAGTTCATAGAGCAAAGGAAAGAGGACTACTTAGCACAGGGGTCCCCAATGTGATGCCCGTGGGCACGATGGCAACTGCCGGCACCTTTCTTGGTGCCTGCCAAGTGTTTTTAGAAAGCGGCTGCCACCGCAGCATAAGGACCTTCAGTGTGTTACTCTATGTGAGTGCAAGAAGATATTTTTAAACATTATGCTTATTTTGAAAGGTATTCTTTTAAACAAAGCTTCTGCCTGAAATGTTGAAGAGCTACTATAAAGTTATGAATGGTAACTTTCCCTGACAACTTGTGGTTGGCTCTGGCTACGGCAGTAACCATTTTGTAGTTGGGTTCGGCTGCTGTGGCAGTATGGTTGTCAGCCTCCAGGTGGTGACTGGAGATCTCCTGCTATTACAACTGATCTCCAGGTGATAGAAATCAGTTCCCCTGGGGAAAATGTCCACTCTGGCAATTGGACTCCATGGTGGCGGTGGTGGTGAAGAAGAAGAAGAGTTGGTCTTTATATGCTGATTTTCTCTGCCACATAAGGATGAATCAGACTAGCTTACAATCACCTTCCCTTCCCCTCCCCACAACAGACACCCTGTGAGGTAGGTGGGGCTGAGAGAGCTCTAAGGGATCTGTGACTAGCCCAAGGTCACCCAGCTGGCTTCATGTGGAGGAGTGGGGAAACCCACCCGGTTCACAAGATTAGTGTCTGCCGCTCATTTGGAGGAGTGGGGAATCAAACCCGGTTCTCCAGATTAGAGTCCACCGCTCCAAACCCCCACTCTTAACCACTGTACCACCCTGGCTCTCCCCTCTCCAAACCCTGCCTTCCTCAGACTCCACCCCCAAAATCTCCAGGTATTTCCCAACCCGTAGCTGGCAACCCTATTTGGCAGCCAATTTGTAACTTTACCCACCCCTTGTGTCAAAATTCCAAAGGTGCCCGCAGGTTCAAATGGTTGGGGACCTCTGATGTAGCATTTTTATAGTGCCTTTCACAAAGCTCTTCATGTCTTAGCAATCTGTAAAGCAACCTTGTGAAGGAAGTCAACATTATTAGCCCATTATTGCAGCTGAGGCGGATAGGGCACAGAGACCATGCCTAAAGTGAAATTTGAACCGTGGCCTTTTTAGCTTCTTCCACCCTTAACCCTCACATTGCGGCAGCTCATAGAGACTGCCTTTATTACAAGGAAGATGACATTTGAAAGTACCTTTACTAAACTAAAGATTAAGACCCATGTACTATTTTTGGAGGCTTCTGCTAATAACCTGTGAAATTAAATGTCAAAAGCTTCTTAAAAATTTTATAAGGCCACTTAGCAATCAGAATAAGTAAGATGGAGACATGGGAAATAAACTGTCTGAGATCTACTTTGTCCCGTCAATAATTAAGAAGCGGAGTGTGTTTCTACCTCTCCCCAACATTTCCCTACACATAAATATTACTTTCACTCGGTTGGCTGTTCCATGAAATGGACTGAGGAAGGAGTGGAGCAATGATCACAGGGCACAATTTATTTAACCTGTAAAGAGCAAAATGAAGTTTCCATAGAGTTTTTTTGAGGCATGCCGTAGCATCCTAATCACTTCCAGAGTAAGCCCAGAAGGGACATCATTGCGTGCACACACAAATTGCTCCCACCACAACCACCGCAAGGATGCTCCCACCGGTGGGAAATGGGAACCTGTCAACCCTAGATATGTGGTTGGGTACCCAAGGTTGGGTGGAAAGAAAAAAAGGAAATTTTATATATATGTATCTGTGTATAAATACTGTTTATAAATACTAAAAATATAATTTATTAGAAGCGCTAAAGGTTAAAATTATTTAAAAGCATTAAAATAGCACAAGGGCATTTCCTGAGGTTGATAACTGTAACCACATACCAAACGCGTTTTGGCCTATAGGGCCTTCATCAGTGGTTAATTAAAACCTTTGTTAAGACTGCACACATTTACAGAAATAAATTAATAAATACATATACAAACAGTTCAAACCCAACCAGGCATGTGCATAGGTTGTAAAATCTATTCCCAATTACTCAAACATCTGGTCAGATATTGGTTCTTGTAGGCTACCTGGGCTGTGTGACCGTGGTCTTGGTATTTTCTTTCCTGACATTTCGCCAGCAGCTGTGGCAGGCATCTTCAGAGGAGTAACACTGAAGGACAGTGTCTCTCAGTGTCAAGTGTGTAGGAAGAGTAATATATAGTCATAAAAGGGGGGTTGAGCTGAATCATTGTCGTGCAAAAAGTATCCTGTAAGTATCAAGACAATGTGCTAATGAGGGTGTGGTATGTTAATGTGGAACCATTGTATCCTGAAGTGATCTGTTAATGTGTGAAATCCAAAGCTAATCCGCATGGCTATTGTGGACTGTAGTCTTTGTTAGTCTGGAGGTTTTCCGGACAGGAAGCCAAGCCTTATTCATTCTTAAACTCTCTTCTTTTCTGTTAAAGTTGTGCTGATGTTTATGAATTTCAATGGCTTCTCTGTGCAATCTGACAAAATAGTTGGTAGAATTGTCCAGTCTTTCAGTGTCTTGGAATAAGACCCTGTGTCCTGTTTGGGTCAGTCCATGTTCAGCCACTGCTGATTTCTCAGGTTGGCCAAGTCTGCAGTATCTTTCATGTTCTTTTATCCTTGTTTGTATGTTGCGTTTTGTGGTCCCGATGTAAACTTGTCCACAACTGCAAGGTATACGATATACTCCTGCAGAGTCAGATAGGTTCTAGTTGTAATACTGGTTAGTATATGTCTCTCATATGCTATGTGTGCAGGTATCAACCTAGTAAAGCAGTGGTTTAGGGTTAGGGTTAGGGTTTATTTAACAATTTATTTAACCTGTAAATAGCAAAATGAAGTTTCCATAGAGTTTTTTAGAGGCATGCTATAGCAGCCTAATCACTTCCAGGGTAAACCCAGAACGGACATCATTGCGTGCACACACAAATTGCTCCACCACCACCCCCACCACCACAAGGATGCTCCCACCGGTGGGAAATGGGAACCTGTCAACCCTAGATATGTGATCACCATTTTGTCTGAAAGAGACAATGGCTGTATTTTCAGCCACTCATTCCAGCACACATGTAACAAAGCTGGAAATACACAATTTGCCTCTTCCAGCCAAAATATTCATTTTATTTTACTTTTATTTAAAATGGCAACAGCATGTGTTAGGACAATAAAATGTAGCACGTTCTCCTGTTATGCAACTCAAAAGAAATGTAGCATGTTCTCCTGTTATGCAATGGGCTGAGAAAAGGGTAACCTTGCTTAGGACTGAAAGAATGGTACACTATGATAGGAGAGTAGAATGTCAGTGTTCTCTACTGGAAAAGACCATCAGCAAACACAGCAAGGGAAGGAACACAGGTAACACGACACCCTCTCTTGTATGGACACCTGTGGCATGCTTCATTATTAGTTGTAATTCAGCAGTCTCTCTTTCTAATCTCCCTTTAAAATCCCTTTGTAAGAGAACTGGGGCTGTGCATATTGATAAACCCGAACCGAAAAAAAGCCATTTCAGTAAATTGAGTAAACCAAGATGGCTTACAATTGCCTTCCCTTCCTCTACCCACAACAGACACCTTGTGAGGTAGGTGAGGCTGAGAGAGTTCAGAAAGAACTGTGACTAGCCCAAGGTCACCCAGCTGGCTTCATGTGAAGGAGTGGAATATCAAACTGCTCCTAACTACTGCTGGTTAGAGTCCACTGCTCCTAACCACTACACCAAGATGGCTCTACTTAATGGTCACTTTGCATTCTACTTCCACATCCAAATGTCTGGCGGTAGGAAAACCCTGCTGATGTATTTCCCCTCTTTTCAGCATGGATCCTACCACAGGGCAATCCTAAACAGAGTCTACCCCTTCTGAGCTTGTTGACTTCAGTGGACTTGGAAGGGTATCACGCTGCCTAGGACTGCACTGCAGATATCTCTTAGCCACCACAAGAGGGCGTCAAGCAAATTATATGGATGAATGAGATGAAATGGTAAAAACGGGTGGGGTTTCTTCCTATGCACCCATCATATTTCCATTCGCCGTTAACTACCGTGGGTTAACCGAGTCCAATTTGCACTTTAATTTATAGGAGATGCCGCTGGCAAAGGCTGCATTAGTGCTCTGCGTGGCTATTTTATGAAGACAGCAAAATGATTTTTATAGTTCTTCCTACTCTTGGGATTGAGTTAATACTTTGAACTGAGTAAATTTTCTTAGTAAACTGCAGTTTTATAGTTAACCATTAAGAGCACAACCTCTGAGACCTGGATATATTGTGCACCATCCTTTTAAGTGGTGTCTTTCCCCCCTTCCAAGGCAGCACACTCTTGGCTGCAATTTAGTCCTAATCATAAACTAGTATACACCAACAGACAGGTTTAATTAAGATTTAAAAGCCTCGACGGGGCTTATCTATGAAGTTGCATGCCCATTGAGGCTGATGAAGGGGGAGGAATTTTTGCATGTCGCCGCTCTGCAGAAATAAAACTCAGTATCATCCAACTTAAACGTTGCCCTCCTATGCATTATTTATTTCTCATACAATGCAGTCCTAAGCAGAGTTACACCCTTCTAAGTCCACTAAAGTCAACGGGCTGAGAAAAGAGTAACCTTGCTTAGGACTGAAAGAATGGTGCACTGTGATAGGAGAGTAGAATGTCAGTGTTCTCTACTGGAAAAGACCACACACAAACACAGCAAAGGAAGGAACACAGGTAACATGGCACCCTCTCTTGTATGGACACCTGTAGCATGTTTCATTATTAGTTAATATTCAGCAGTCTCTCTTTCTAATCTCCCTTTAAAATCCCTTTGCAAGAGAACTGGGGCTGTTCATATCGATAAACCTGAACCGAAAATAAGCTGGAAAAAAAGCCATTTCGGTGAATTTCAGGATTGGGTTTACCAAATTCCAAAATCTGGGGGGAAAGCCAAAGCCGAATTGGCCATTCCCCAAAAAAATGGGTAATTATCTGGCTTTTTTCGGGTTCTCCCCAGCCTTTGCAGAGCTCCTGGGGGGGGGCTTTTTGAGGTAGAGCCCCCAAACATTCTGGGTAGCTTGCAGGGTCATGCTGTAGTTTTCAATATATTTAGTGTTAACAGTATAGATTATTGACAAACTTCAGCATAAATTTGAATGAATTCTTGGTTTTTCTGAATAAAACATTAAAAGGCTGAATGGAAAATGTGAGTGGATGGGAAAGGAACAGAGAGTACAGTCAGCAAAAATCAGCTGCTTGAGAACAGAGGCCAGACAAACTTGTGGTTTACTGATATGGAAGCGCAGGAAAAAAATGATATCAAAGTGACCTTTTAAATCCCCAATGGGAATAGGAAGGAGATTTCCTTACCCATATGATTTTGTTTGGCTTTTATAATATATGGAAACTCATTATATGCAAATTTAATAATGACATGTTTAGTCTTTTATTAAAAGTTTTTTATTGTGTTTTAAGGAATACAGAAGGGGAAAAAGAGGAAGGGGGAAGTTTTGCATCTGTTTGCGATAGACGATATTATCTCAATCAATAGTATACATACTATATGCTGTTACAACATAATCAAATGAAGTTTTGTCTGTGTGAGAACACTGCAACTTTTCCAAAACATTTATTTGCTGATTTTTGTGGTAAACAACTTTCAAAAAAGGTATATATATGCATCCAAAAATTATGAAAAGTTGGAGATCCTTCTCAGGCAGACTCTGTATTCCTTTAGGCTGTTTTGGGTAAGGCTCCCCAACATGACTCTTTAAAGGTATGAATTTCTGAATTTTTCTATTGTGTACCTGTATCCAGATCTATATTATTTTGTTAAAATATATTAGATCTTTTCATGAAAACAATTTTCATATATTTTTGTGTTTTCATATTTTACTTTTTCATTTTCATACTGAAGTAACTATAATTAAAAAGGATTTTTTAAATTCAAAGTTTGTATCATTGCTTGGGATGACTAGTTAAATTAGATAAAATATTTTTCAGTGAAATACAAGATCTAAAAACCTTAGTCACTTATCACAGCAAATGACCACTTCAGACTCTTCTTGCTAGAACCCCTAAGTTTGGTGAAGATTGGGTCGGGGGGGGGGGGCGAAGTTATGGGGTTGGGAAGAGGTTGCCCCCTCCCGCCTAATTGTCCCTAATAATTGTCCATGGAGGAGGGAGGGAGCGACGTCTCCAGAGCCCATAACACCAGACCTCCTGACCCAATCTTCACCGAACTTTGGGGTTCATGCAAGGAGAGTCCCTGAAAGCTACTTTGAAAATTTGGGACCTCTACCCCCAAAATTCCCCCACAGGAGCTTTGCAAAAAAATCCCCTTTGTTTGCTATTGTGGGAATTTTCCATTAGCCGACTTTCGCTACATAGATGCTATCTTGCGGAAGTTGGCTAATGGAAAATTCCCACAATAGCAAACAAAAGGGATTTTTTTTGCAAAGCTCCTGTGGGGGAATTTTTTGGGGTAGAGGTTCCACATTTTCAAGGTAGCATTCAGGGACTCTCCTTGCATGAATCCCAAAGTTTGGTGAAGATTGAGTCAGGGGGTCCGGTGTTATGGGCTCTGGAGAAGTCACCCCTCCCTCCTCCATAGACAAGCATTAGCCGATTAGTGAACAGAGAATCTGACTCTTACCTTCCTGCTTTTGTATGGAGGTGGGAGGGGCAACCTCTTCCAGACCCCATAACTTTGGGCCCCCCAACCCAATCTTTACCAAACTTGGGGGTTATTGCAAGGAGCATCTCTGCAAGCTATCCTGCACGTTTGGGGGTTCTACCTCAAAAAAATGCCCCTCACGGATGATTTTTTTTTCAGGAAACCTAAAATAAACCAAATTCCCATATTTACTGGTATGGGAATTTGGCTTATTTGGGATTTCCCCCCCAAAATCGGGGCCAATAAACCCAAACCTGAATTTTACCAAAAAAAAATTGCAAACCCAAAAGAGAACTGCAACTCTTAAACCAGCAACTGAATGTCCCGGAAGGTGAAAGTGTTCCCTGCTGGTTTCTGAATGTTGTGGTTTCTGGTGTCAAACTTATGTCCATTCAATCTTTACTGCTGGGATGTTTATCCAATGTAGAGGGTGGAAGGACAGTTATGGATGATGTTCCACCATGACAACAGAAAGCAATGGGGGCTCAAGCGTTCTACATTTGGTGTGAGCTCCAGATTTGAAAAAGTGGTACCACCTAAGCGCTCTTTCAGCTCCTATACCTCCTTCTTCTCCTTGGGGTTTCCTCACATTTGAGTTTCTCATGTTTGCATGTGGGAGTTAGACAACATGGTGTTGTACCAACATTCCAGTGAGATTCTGCTAGCATATCTCCACCACCACTAGGTTTGCCAGGCCCCTCTTCACCACTGGTGGGAGGTTTTTGCAGTGGAGCCTGTGGAGGTGGGTTTTGGGGAGGGGAGGGATTTTAATGCCATGTAGTCCAATTGCCAAAGCAGCCATTTTCTCCAGGGGACCTGATCTCTATCGGCTGGAGATCAGTTGTAATAGCAGGAGATCTCCAGCTAGTACCTGGAGGTTGGCAACCCCAACTCTTGGCCTGGAACAAAGCACAATAAAGATGAGGTTGTGAGGAAACAGGAATGACCCTGCTACCACAAACACAAGCAAAAGCACCCCTGGACAGAAAACCTCTTCCTCATAGATGCTTCCTCATAGATCCATTGTTTCGAATGGTTCCAGTATCATAAGAACATAGGACAAGCCCTGCTGGATCAGACCCAGGCCCATCAAGTCCAGCAGTCTCTTTACATAGTGGCCAACCAGATGTCTCTAGGAAGCCCACACCCAAGACAACTGCAGCAGCACTATCCTTCCTGCGTTCCACAGCAAAAACAGCAAGGGCCTTTTGTCTTTTAAAAATGGCTTGAGGACAACAAACCAGGATGATCAGTAGATGGGTTTGTGCTGAGCCGCCTGTCAGTCCTCAGCCCGGCAGTCCCTGACTCGCATGGTGATTGTAAATGACTTCCAAGCAGAGGCTATCGGAGAGCTCCAGATGGCAGAACATACGGCATATTCTTCAGAGAAATAAACAGTGACAAAAACATACCAGTCCAGGCTTTGACAGCAGCACCGGCACCTTGGTGAAGAGCAGATTTGATTTCCTGTTTCTCGTCTGCACTCTCTCATTTTTATGCACAGGAAGGCACAGCAGAGCAAAAGTACTAACGAAATGTTTTTGTGTTGTTGTTATGACAGAAGGCAAGATACAGTAGAACAAAAAAAGGGGGAGAAATCAACCAAATATGTAGACTAAGGTTCAAAGGTTGAGCTACAAACTATATAATATAACAAAATAATTACAATTATTTCAAGGTGTATGCAATAAAATTGTTAAAAACACAGGCCGTGGAATACAGGCTACATATAAAAATCAGTTATAAAATTCTAATGCACAGTTGATATACAAACAATATAAAAGACCAATGCTTGACCAGACACTTTTCGGCCTGAGTAGGCCTTCCTTGGTGGTCATAAATACATAAAATCATTAAAAAAACACATCCCGAAAGAAACCTTATGAAATATTTTTATCTGATATTTTGTGTGGCTTGATGTAAATTCTTAACCCAAATTGTGTAGCATATCCTGGGGAGGAAAGTGGTTGAAAGCAAAATGTGCAGTTTTGCAAGAACCTTGGAATCCTCAAAGTCAGGGCAATGTAAGCAACTGTAAAAAGAAGGTTCCCCCCCTCCAGATTTGCAGATACTTGCTTTAAACATCTCATATTTCTTATTCTGCCTTCAAAAGTGAGAGTACGAGTATAAAAGGAACAGCTTGCTGCTGTATGAATAAAATCTTCCACACCACACACTGGAGGAATTGAAAACAATTCCAAGGTAACGTAGTCTGTACGTTAGCCCAGGATGCTAGCAGGCGCTCTGAGGCAGGAGCCATGAATTCTAATCAAAACAAAGATGATAGAAAGATGCAAAACAGCAGGTTCTCAGATATTCTGCTGAGACAAAGATGGGCCCGTTTGTTGATCACACACCTGTTAATCCGAAGGTAAAATTCAGCAGGCACATAGGTAAATGTAGTCTCCTATGCAAGAACTGGGTCATTACTGACCCGTGGGGTGATGTCACATCTCAACATTTACTAGGCAGACTATGTTTATGGGGTGGTTTGCCATTGCCTTCCCCAGCCATCTACACATACCTGTGAATAAAAGGAGGATTTACACGGTGGGATCCAACCAGCCTTTTTTGCTCCATCTGACCTAAGTCTTCTCTTTACTACAGCCCCTCCCTATCCCACATTGCTGCTGTGCAAGCAGTCTCCATGATCTTCAGCATAGCTGTTTTGGTGCTCAAAAGGAACCCCCTCCTGGCCTTTGTCATGACTGGAAAAGCCAATAGGATCCCATTCACAGTAACCGAATGCTAGAAAAGTTAGGAATCACTCCCCCAGTTGAGATTGCCTTGTGGGCTGTGATGTACGCTTGGCCCTCCCACACTACAGTGAGATGTTGAGTTTATGGAGGAGAAAAGAAAAAAGACTAGAAGGAAGGGGGCACTGTTTCCACACTGAAATTCCCCTGATCCCAAGGCACCTAGGGCAGTGGTCAGCAAACCGCGGCTCCCGAGCTGCAAGTGGCTCTTTGGCCCCTGGAGTGCGGCTCTGTAATTAGATCCGCAGACCGTGAACGGCTGGAAAGACCCTTCGCTAACATAGGCTGCATTTTACCGAAGGAGAAGACCATCCCTCTAAACGCGCGTGCTCAATTTAGCAAACTGCTCCTTTCCTCTTACAGCCCCGCCTGGTTCTTTGTAGTTCATTAGAAAAGCAGAGGAGCAAAGTTCTCTTTCATTCTCAAAAGAGACGGATTACATCGGCAGTAAAAAAAAAAAGGCTGGTTCTATGATTGGAAAGTAAAAGGGGGTCTGGAATCCTCACTCCAGGTTTGTGCTCCCCTCCAGTGTTGCCATCAGTTGGTTTGGCCCGGCAGGCCCTCCTCCCACTGGCTGGCGAGGCGGGATGGGACACCTGGAGTTCATGCAAGGGGCGGGGGGAGTCTGATGGAAGAGGAAGGAGCTGGCCTGGGCGCAGAGCTGTGATTCTGCGGTCGGCACAGAAGCCAAGGAGGGGCACGCAGGTAACCCTGCCGAAGGACCCTCCAGACTAGACTTCGGAGGGCTTCGTGGGCACTTCGGAGGGAGGGTTGCACAGGGGCTGCCGCCCACATGCTCAGAGGTCATCTGAGCCCGCTAGAAATCCCCCCTGGTCAATACCTGCAGGCCAGGAGAGGGACCCAAACTCCGGCAAACGCCAGAGTGTGCAACCGCCAATATACTGAGTGTGCCTGCTTGTAAAAAATGCCTGTGTAGGAAGCTGAAGCTTCTTTTTTTGTCCCCCTCCCAGTCCCATCTGCATGATAAATGAACTGTCGATTGCCTTGAACTCACTCCCCTCCCTGCGGTCATTCCTGGTAGCTGGCTGGTCCGTGCAGCGTACTCTGCCTTCCAGTATTATTATTTTTGCAGTTCAGGGGAGAGGGCAGTTGTCAGTAATCCCCTTATAAAATGTCTGCCAGTGGCCCATGTAAGTCCCACCATGAAATTCCATATAGTAAACACAAAAATCAATGTGCTTGTAAAAAATGCAAAATTCACAGAATGGAAGTTCAGTGTTGAGGGAAGATGTACAAGCTGTACGCAACAAATGAAAAATAAAAGTACTTACTAATGTTAGAAACTGATTAGGCAAGAAGACCAGTGTTTTTAATTGCCTATAGTTTAATTAAGACTTAAAACTTAAATTAAAGTTTATTAAATTAATAAACAGTGTACCTACCTATATAGTTTAAGTTTAAGAAATTTGGCTCTCAAAAGATATCTCAATCGTTGTACTGTTGATATATGGCTCTGTTGACTAATGAGTTTGCCAACCACTGACCTAGGGGGTCCTAGTAGGGTTGCGAACCTTCAGGTACTAGCTGAAGACCTCCCGCTATTACAACTGATCTCCAGCCAATAGAGATCAATTCAACTGGAGAAAATGGCCACTTTGGCCATTGGACTATAAGGCTTTGAAGTCCCTCCCCTTTCCAAACTCTGCCCTCCTCAGGCTCTCCCCAGAAATCTCCAGGTATTTCCCAACCCAGAACTGGTAACCCTGTCCTGCTGTTGTGATACATAGGGCTGTTGAAAATTTTTTTGGGTAAAATTCGGATTCAGCAAAATTTGGCCCGTTTTTATTCAGGAAATGCCGAAGTCCGAACTCCCCCACTTTGGATCCATGCAATTCGGCATGAGATCCGGAGTTCGGGGGAAAATTCAGCCGAATAAAGCCATTAAAAACACAATCGCGCCTTTCCATGGCTCCGGGGGGGGCATTTTTGGGGGTAGAGGTCCGAAATGAAAGGGGTCCCCCCTCCTTAATGTGCATCTCTGACAATGGGGGTTTGCAATTAGCAGAGCTTGCCTCCCACTCCCGAAGCTCCCAGCCCCGACAAACAGCTGAGCTGCGGGGAGCAAGGGTGGGGCAGGTGCGAAGAAGTTTGCAAACCATGCAAAGCAACAGGTTTGCAACCATGCAAACCATGCAAAGCAACACGTTTGCAACCATGCAAAGCAACACGTGACGCCTGGGAGTTTGCAAACCATGGAAAGGGACAGAGGCATGCTAAAGGAGCAGGAGGGGTGGAATTTCCCCTTTTGCATCGGACTCGGGACCAGGAAAATGCATTCTTTAAGTCACAATTTGAAAACCAGTTTTGAGCAAGCATCAAAATAGACCTAACCGATCTTATGAATGAGGGAAAACCTGAGGACACACAACTGAAGCCCCCCCCTCAAATCAGGGAGAGACTCGAGGGGGCACACACACCCCAGGCAGAATAGGCAAAAGCCCCCTTTGGCTTCCCCACCACCCACAGACACTGCTCCCTCCCTACACACACACAGACTCTGCTTCCCCCCACACACACAGGAGAAAAATTATAGAGAAAAGCCCCAAAACGGGTCTTACTGTGGATGTCTTCTGTTCCATCTTCTTCGCACCTGCCCCTCCCTTGCTCCCTGCAGCTCAGCTGTTTGTCGGGGCTGGGAGCTTGGGGCGTGGGCGGCAAGCTCTGCTAATTGCAAACCCCCATTGTCAGAGATGCATATTAAGGAGGGGGACCCCTTTTGGGGCCCATATCTCAGCAACCCCCGACCCAATCTTCAGAAAACTTGGGGGTTCTTTCAAGAAGGGTCCTCTGAAGCTATGCTGAAAGTTTGGAGGCTCTACCCCAAAAAATGCACCCCCTGCAGCCACAGAAAGGAGCAAATGTGTGCTGTAAATGGAATAAAATGCATATTAAGGGGGGGACCCCTTCCGGGGCCCATATTTCGCCCCCCCCCGATCCAATCTTTACAAAACGTGGGGGTTCTTGCAAGAAGGGTCCTCTGAAGCTATGCTGAAAGTTTGGGGGCTCTACCCCAAAAAATGTGCCTTCTGCAGCCATGGAATGGCTCGAATGTGGACACGCACCCCCCCCCCCCAAGGGGGATCTCTCTCACACACAAACAGATACTCTCTCTTTCTCTCCCCGGGCCACACAGCAGCTGGGCTCATGCACTCAATCACGACTGATTGGCCAGAAGAAGACCCAGCTTGGCCACCGATTGGCCGCGGGAGAATGCTGCTTACTAACTGATGGTTATGCTGCTGCGCTGAACCCTGAATTTGCCAAATTTATTCGCCGAACACCCCGAACTCGCTGAATTCGGCACGTCATTTTCCCGCCTTTTTTTAGTTCGGTTCCATCCGAACTAAAAACCGCCGAATCAGGGGAAATTCGGCTGTTTTTCGGTTCAAGACCAACCGAATCGACAGCCCTAGAGATGCAGCAGCTGAAGAAGTTGTGTGTGGGGGAGTGTCATCATGGCAAAGCAGCAACATGGTTTCCAGTTGCATAACCAGAAGAGATGTTGTGGTATTGTGTGATGCCTAGCCCCACCACCAAAATCTCTCAGGGGTTGCTAGCTCTGAGTTGGGAACCCTGCAAGGAACCACTTGATCAGGATATCTGTAAGTCAGGTTTTTGTTTGTTTGTTTTAAGATCAGGATATCTGTCAGTCAAGGGAGGAGGTGCATTTAAAAACATACCTAATGCAAGCAGAAATATCTCCTTTGTTGTACTGGAATTAGAGGTTGCCTGCATCTACTTTTTTTTTTAATTCCTTGAGGAAGATTTCCAGAATGCTTCAGGAAGGCTTACAACATAGTTCTGATTGCCAAATTGGGAATGTAATTTTACTGATGGATTGACTGATTGATAGTCCATCTTTCTCACTGAAATTCAAGGTGGATTACATAGTACAAGTCAAGTACAATCAATAGGATAGGACATCTGAAAACATACAGGGATCTGAAACTGAGCTGAAACAAACCTGAAACAAAACATAAGCATTTAAACATAGTGCATTAAATGTTGTAGAAACTACCTTGTATGGAGACAGTGATAGGCAGCAATACAGTAGTATAGGCCCCAGTCTTTATCCCTTTACCAATGCAACTTTCTGAACCATATTAAATAATAAATTTTCTTAATCATATCCTTTTTTTTTTTTACAAAACTTGCCCATGTGTTTTCTTTTGCACTGTTTTGGACACATAGATATTTCCCTTTACAAGCCACACCTTCACAATTTCTGACCCACCAAGTCAAACGCAGCCCAGCAGTCAAGTTTCTAAGCCCATCTTGAGCTTGATAAATCTACCATTTGTAGGGTTGCCAGCTCCGGGTTGGGAAATAACTGGAGAGTTTGGGGGTGGAGTCTGAGGAGGGCGGGGTTTGGAGAGGGGAGGGAATTCTATGCCATAGAGTCCAATGGCCAAAGCGGCCATTTTCTCTGGGGAAAATTATTTCTGTTGCCTGGGGATCCGTTCTAAGAATCTGGGATCAGTAAATTTCGGGTTTAGGTTTATTGGGCCCAATTTTTTTGGGCAAAGTTAAATATGAGCAGCCAGTGTGAAGTAGTGACAAAAAACACTAATGCAGTGATATTGGGGTGCACCAACAGAGGCATAACATCCAAATCACAAGATGTCATAGTTCCACTGTACACTGCATTGGTCAGGCCGCACCTGGAGGATTGTGTGCAGTTCTGAAGGCCTCAATTCAAAAAAAGATGTGGACAGAATCAAGCAGGTGCAGAGGAGAGTGATGAGAATTATCAGGGTCCTGGAGACCAAGCCCTATGAGGAAAGACTGAGGGAGTTGGGAATGTTTAGTCTGGAGAAGAGGAGGCTGAGGGGGGGCATGATTGCTCTCTTTAAGTATTTGAAGGTCTGTCACTTAGAGGAGGGCAGGGAGCTGTTCCTGTTGGCAGCAGAAGATAGGACTTGCAATAATGGGCTTAAATTGAGGGTGGAAAGGTATTAGGATATTAGGAAAACAATTTTTACAGTAAGAGTTGTTCAATAGTGGAATCAGCTACCTAGGGAGGTGGTGAGTTCCCCCTCACTGGCAGTCTTTAAGCAGAGGCTGGACAAACACTTGTCAGGGATGATCTAGACTGATCCTGCATTGAGCAGGGGGGGTTGGACTAGATGGCCTGTATGGACCCTTCCAATTCTATGATTCTATGATTCTATTAGCAAAGGTGAACAGCCAATCCCAAAAAAGCCAAATAATTATTCGGCTTTTTCAGCAAACACCTATTCGGCTTTGGGCAGATTCCCAGTTTTTGGTATTTGGTCAACCCCAAACCCAAATATTGGCGAAATGGCTAGTTTTGGGTTTATTTTTGGTTTGTGTATGTCAGTATGCACAACCCTACTCTGGATCTTATTCTTCATGATTTAAGCCTCCTTTTTAACTTATGCCAGTGACACAAGAACCACTTGTGCCTGACTTCTCATGCCTGCCCTGGGCAATGTGGGAGGAGCCCACTTGGGAGCTTAGGGTTGCCAGATCCTCCCTCTTCTCTGGTGGAAGATTTTTGGGGGTGGAGACTGCACGTGCATGGCCACAAGCACGTGATGCCGTCACTTCTGGTTTACTTCTGGAAGCACCATAGTACAATGGTACAATTTACCACTCAACCCCGCATTTGAGTGATAAATCATCCTATCACACTGCAGCTTTCCGGAAGTAAACCAGAAGTGATGGGATCATGTTGCTTGTGGCTGCACGCACACACAATCCTTGCTGTCAGCCACCAGATGGATTGGTGGGCAATTGCCCACCATTCCAAGCCACCTGGCAACCGTATTGGTGCTCCTCCCCCATCAGCATTGTCCAATAGTGGAGAAGTTACTGTGGAAGCTACTCCTAGGGTTTTCCTTTGTTACTCCAGCAGCATGGAAAGGCAACATTTTGCAGCACCTCCCATGCTGCCATTTTTAAAAGTGGCCTAATTACATAATCCTTCAAAATTAGGTAACAACAAAAGGGTTGACATTTTTCCCAGAAATGTATACGTTTTGAAGTAGATCTAAAAACTGAGTTGGGGAGGGAAGGAGCGGAGAACAGCCCAGTTTTTGTGTTTTGTTTTGCTTTCATTCTTTTGATATTCTCCACCCAGCAAATTATCAGATGATTTTAATGACCAGTATTAGACAATTAAAGCAAATGAGTTCAACCTTCCTTTGTTCAAACGTCATTACAGGGCTGCAACTTGAACAGATAATGTAAAATTCATTGTCATGCATAATTGCTACAGAATGTTAATCACCCAGCCTGGTTTGTAGTTGGCAGAGAGTTCTGGATGATTGCCTGTTGCAGTGACGAGGCCGATGTTACGATTATTTCCTATGTCCTGGTGGCAAATGTACTACAGATTTTTTGTCTTGTGAATAACTTCAAGGTTAATTCTGTTCATGCAGGAATCTCCCCTGGATGCTCCTAATGTTTTATTTTACACAAGATCAGCAAAGTATTGCACTTGCCTTGAGGTTACAGCTGGTAGGGTTGCTAACCTCCAGGTGGTGGCTGGAGATCTCCTACTTACAACTGACCTCCAGCCGATAGAGATCAGTTCACCTGGAGAAAATGGACACTTTGGCAATTGGAGTCCCTCCCCTCTCCAATCCCTGCCCTCCTCAGTCTCCACCCCCCAAAATCTCCAGGTATTTCTCAACCTGGAGCTGGTAACCCTAACAACTGGCCAGATAATCTTCTAATATACCAAACAGTGATGCAAAAGCAAACTTTACTCCCTGCCTACCCTGCTTATGATGCTTACCCTGCAAAAGAAGCAGAATGGGATAGGATTGCCAGCTCCAGGTTGGGAAATACCAGGAGATTTTAGGGGTGGAGCCTGAGGAGGGCAGTGTTTGGGGAGGGGAAAGGCTTCAATGCCATAGAGTCCAATTCCTAAAGCATCCCTTTTCTCCAGAGGAACTGATCTCTGTTGGCTGGAGATCAGCTGTAATAGCGAGAGATCTCCAGCTACCACCTGGAGGCTGGTAACCCTAGAATGGGATGATAGAATCTTTGAATAATGGATTGTGCCACTTCAGGGATGGGGCTTTGAAAAAAATGGGGCTGTTCTGATAGGAAAAAAGACATTAAGAAATTCTTGAGGTATATGTAGGCATCTCAAATGCACTCAATGCACTCAAAAGATCCTGTGGACCTTGTACCGATTGTAGGTATTTCCTTCTATACCCTTTCAATCAAACAAACAACTTTTGAGATCACAACCTTTCAACAACAGAAAGGGCCTGTTTCTTCCACTGAAGCTTCTATTGACGTTTATGTTATAGCGCACAAATGAAAGAATGGGGTCATTTTGAAAGCATCAAAAATAAATCTGAGCAACATTGTCCTATGCATCTACAGAACTGAAGCTAGATCAATACATAATGAATTGTTTTGTATGTTCTGGCACAAAGAACTTTAGTGCTAAACTCTGACATGATTAATTTAACAGACAGTTCAAACGTAGAACTTCGCAGGAGGTCGTTTCTTTGAAGGTACACCCACAGCAAGAATTTTACTGCCTCCTAACATATTAACCTTTCATATGCAAGGATGGCATTGGTATGTTGTCTCATCTTTAGACTCAGGGCCTGCCTGATTCTGCTTTTATGTTTGTAGAATACCCAAAAAGAAGCCAAGTCACTTGTACTAAAGATGGGTTTTTATTTATACTAATTTTCTTTTCTTCCCCCCCCCCTCAGATTTTGGGTAATTATTTGATTGAATAATGTCTCTGAAAAGCATGGCAATGCAATCTGTTTGATATGTTTGTGTATTTTCATTTTTTAAATTGTATTGTGGAAACCCTTATTCTTCCCCTCTCCCCTTTTTTCCCCTTTGTACCCCTTCTTTTATAAAAGAAAAAGGGAAAAAAGAATCAGGGCCTGCTTGTTTCTGCTTTACGTTGTAGAATATGCAAAAAGAAGACAAATCACTTGTATTAAAGATGGGTTTTTATTTGTACTAACCATGCTGCCCTTCCACTGATTCCACTGAAACGCCTTTCCGGATATTCACAGCGTTTTCACCACCCAAAGGTGGCTTCTTCAGCCAGACAAGCTTTAAACTTCAATGTGTAATCAAAGAATCATTCATATGCTCCCCAAACGGGCTTCTTCTCTTATGGAGTCTTTCAGTGAAAGGCGTTTCCTTTGACCATCTAAGCCTGATGCAACAAAGCGATCTGCGACAAGCCAAATTGTTTGTTTTTGGAGTGAGATTCTCCGCTCCTTAACAGTGTTGTTGGCTGTCAGCTGTTCTTTACGCTTATTTATTGTAATGTTTGCATTGCATCTTTGTATTGCACTGTCCTTGGTTAGTGAACTTGGCTTTTTTGGAGCATTGTTTGAATATATTGTATTTATATAAGAATTTATTCTTATTGAGTTTTGTTTATTACCCATGAGTGCTGAGCCTACTACTGTTCCTTATTTCTAGCCAACCTTACAGTTTTTGTGAGACTTTCTTACCCACCACCTGAGGGTTGGCAACCCTAATAATGCTGTTAAGACAGCCCTGCCTAACCTTCCATTCAGCTGCCAAGCTTTGCCTTTGAATTGCTTTTTCACAAAGCTAGTGATTCTCAGCAAACTCATCTTTATCAGGTTGTCATTCCTGCAATGGTTCTGACATAGTATGTGGAGCCTTCTGACAAGCCATCATCTTGAAATTGCACGCCAATCTGCTGCTCTCTGAGTCTGGGCTGGCAAAGTACTTTGAGGACAAGCTGTGATGTCGGCAAGCATCTGTTGAAACTGCTGAATCATTTCATGCTTTTGTGTTTTACAGACAGTCCTGGCCTGCTGAGCCACGTTCCTGTTGGAATTAAAATTCTTGATGTCAATGACAACCCTCCAGAGCTCGCCAGAGACTATGATGTGGTTGTCTGCGAGAATGCAAAGGCAGGGCAGGTAACGCACTAGTTGCATATGCGGTGTCATGCTTGAAAGCAGCACAGTGGTTGCATTAAAGAGGACACTTGCAAAATGTATTCTGTAATGACTGGCTTGGAATAACCTCACTGTCTGTGGGACAAAAAAAATCTGGTATTGCTGGTACTTTTCTTGATGAAATATTTAACATTGGGCAGTAAGAATATCCACCTGGAAAAAATGTGTTTTTCAGATCCAGATATCCAGGAGCTGAAGGATCTCGATATTCTCAGTTAGCCATGTTCCAAATACCAGTTTGGTATTTGAATCTGTGTTTTTTTTGGGGGGGGGGGGAATTCCAATATTTTTCTGCTCCATTATTCCCTGTAAGGAATTTTTCTGCAGGGCTGGAGGGGTTGTTTTTTTTAGAAAACTGCAACAAAACTGACTTTTAAATACCCCCCGTTTCAAATTAAACTAACATATACCTTCCCACACACTGAAATTATATAGAGAGGCCTTGTCTGTTAGATCCAATAGGACGCACAAATCTTCCTTCTTGTGACAGCTGGCCTTTAGAACTCTTTTCCTCAGGCTATCTGAATGGCTACCCCACCAACACCTTGAACAAGAACTTTAAAAAGTTAACTAACAACAGGGCTGTAATAATAAAAAAATAACTTTGTGAATTAAAATTAAATGCTTTTCTACATTCTGTGTTCATATTCACAATTAAAGCTTTCCAAATACTAACAACAAGAACATTTTAGAATAAATGTCATAAGAAGTTAAAATTTTGCCCAGTTTATACCACAAATTCTTAACACCAAATGCCTGTCCATCAACAACAACAAAAATCCAGAAAGAATAGATTTGGTTGCCAAGGGTTGGGTTTGGTATTACCAGAAAGTTCACTGAAGTATCAACGTTTTATATACCTTAACAAAAGCTAGGCAGAAAAGAGGCCCAGTGGACTTATTCAACCAAACTGTTTCACAACAGAGGGGCAATGCTTGAAAGAGCCCATGTCCTTGTAGATGCCAGTAAGAACATAAGAAAAACCATGCTGGATCAGACCAAGGTCCATTAAGTCCAGCAGTCTGTCCACATAGTGGCCAACCAGGTGCCTCTAGGAAGCCCACAAACAAGACAACTACAGCAGCATTATCCTGCCTGTGTTCTTCTGCAGCACCTGATATAATAGGCATGGTCCTGTAATACTAGAGAGTATGGTTGTGCATATTGATAAACCTGAACCAAAAATAAACTAGAAATAGCCATTTTTGTAATTTTCGGGCTTCAAATTTAACGAATGCCAAAACCTTGGGGTCTCCCCAAAGCCAAATAGTCAATTCCTGAAAAGGCTAAATAAATATCTGGCTTTTTTTGGGTTTGGCTATTTGTCTTTGCTCAGAGGCGTGGCACTGTGCTTTCTCCCATTTTTCTATCTTTTTTTTAAAAAAAAAACTGGGTTTTTTTAGGGTCCTGTATTTGGGGCCATTTTGAGATGGGGATCATGTAATCGGACTTGGTCTGACCAACCTTTCGGTGGGTTGATCTGGATCAAACATAAGGGTTTTGTAAAAGACGGGGCTCACCAAGTCCCAACCGGAGGGATATACCTTCCAAGTAAAAAGAGCCAGCTTTAACAGCTGCTGACCACCAGGCTTCCGAAGGCAATTTCTTCATGTGGATGAGCAATCGCCTTCAGACAGCCCCTGTGGTCAAGACTTCGGCTGGCTCCAATGTCACTCCCCCCTGAAAACCTGCTCCCAAACTGAAGGTTGCCCCAAGTAGAGGATTTGTTTCCCCGCATTGTGACCATCTCTTGAAATCAGATTTTTGATGACAACAATAAAGGACTCTTCACAGGATGTAATTTGCTACCAAAAGAAACATTTCTGTGCCTTATTTTTCTTGCATTTAAGCCTTTTTCCTTTGTTTGGAAGCTAATTTGCATGGTGATCATGCTAGGCGCCCCATATATGAAGGCAGCCCCCAGACTTTGAGGTGCCAGCCTGGAAATCAGCTCTTTCCATCAGTCCTCAGCAATGCTGAACTTCTGAACCTGAAACCTGTGGACAGCTCGGCTCTCAAATACCTGGAGGATGGGGCAACCTCTTTGTGGGCCCATAAAACCAGACCCCCGTCCCAAAGTTCACCAAACTTTGGTGTCTGTGTAAGGAGAGTCCCGTGCAGCCATGCTGCAAATTTGGGGACTTTACCTCCAAAAATGCCCCCACAGGAGCTCCAAAAATATCCCCACAGACTATAATGGGCCCGAATTTTTCAGTAAACCTGGTAATAAGACGAATACCAATATTTACTAGAATGGGTATTTGGCTTATTCCAGGTTTACAAAAAAATAATTGGGCCCAATAAACCCAAAACTGAAATTTACTGATTTTTTTTTTTGCACAACCCTACTAGACAGAATAGGTATGTATCATGACTAGTAGCCATTTTGACTAGTAGCCATGACTAGCTCTCTCCTCCATGAACATGTCCACTTCCCAAGAAGATGGCATAGTCAACAGGTCATCAGTCTATGCCATGAAAGGCATAGTTCTGAGGGCTACAGACTTTAGATCTGCAGCATCTTGAATTGAACCCTGAAACAACAACGTAACCTGGATAGCCGTTTTAACTCAAATGTATGATGGCCATGCCCATGGCCAAGAGCAAGTGAGCAGCCATGTCTTAGAGCATCTTCAGCTTCCCTGTTGGTTTCAAGGGTAGCTTCATTACAGCAATTTAGCCGAAAGGTCAGAGTAGGAAGAAGGAGGTTGCCACTATGGCCAAGTCTAGAAGGGATGATGGCTTCCTGGTAAAATAGACTTATATCATGAAGTTGCTGGGAATTGTCTTTTTCTGGGATCTTGCCAGGAATTTTGCTTATCTCTTTATCATGGAACTTCACACATGGATCTCCTAGGATACAGCTCTGTGCTCTGCAGACTTTCTGCTATCCAGTTCTGAAGAAGAGCTACAGTTTGCCTTCCTCCTCTTCCTTCTCCTCCAGGGCACAGTTCTAAGGCTTATGACACAGAGGCCTTACTAAGACCAAGCTGGCATGGGTCCAATCCATGCCCCAATAGGAGATCCCCTAGGAGCCCTGTGTATACCACTTTGGGTTCCATGATAGAGGAAAAACAGGACACATCAATCAGAGGGGAAACGTCTTGTTTGTTAAGAAGGCTATTTACACATCTGTTTGGTTTGAATGAGGATTTGTTATAAATGTTTTTAGATTTAATTAGTGCCTAGTTGTTCATAGCAATGGAAAATCTATAGAAAATGAACACATGAACACATGAGGCTGCCTTATACTGAATCAGACCCTTGGTCCATCAAAATCAGTATTGTCTACTCAGACCAACAGCGGCTCTCCAGGGTCTCAGGCAGAGGTCTTTCACATCACCTACTTGCCTTGTCCCTTTAACTGGCGATGCCAGGGATTGAATTTAGGACTTTCTGCATGCAGAGCAGATGCTTTGACACTGAGCCACAGCCTCTCCCGTAAATGAACACATGCTTTCAAGGTCCTACAGGAGATGACTTTTTAAGGAGTTCCAGCTAGATTTTTCTGAAGATGGTCCTCTGTCCCCCCCCCCCACTTTTGTTTCTTTTTCTTTTCCTTCCTCATCTTGCCCTTCTTTTCTCCTGTCAGTTCTTTATTTACCCAATTCAACTTGCAGTTCCTCACATTATTCTTTCTAGTGGTTTGTATTTCCCTTTGACAGCTCTGGACCAAGACAAATTCATGTTCTCAGATACAATCGGCACTCTGTTTTGGGGATAAAGGAACAGCACTGGCAGAGTTACTTCTGGTGTTACAACAGTGCAGTGAACGGTTGTGACAAACAGACAATCACAAATGTACCAATTTAAGAAAGTGAGCTTTTCTTTTTAGTTCCAGGGTAGCAATCTACATTGCAGAGGTTTTGTTTTTTCAGACCCCAGTTTCCCATAAGGACGTCTTGCAACAGTTCATCTTCATATTTATGTGGAACAAAATAAACGATGCGGCTGCTACATCTTTGCTTATCCTGCACTGTGTTATGATAGAAAATATAACATAAGGGCTGGTGTGACTGTCGTTCTGATATAATAGCTTTGCTTGGCAATGCAAATGGAGAAAAAAGCTATCAACTGCTTTTGTTTCGAGTCAGCAATACTGGCCCCAATCCAAGGACACTTGTGAGAACAATGCAGTGCCTGGGTAGTTAGTACTGTGTGCAGTTTATGGTGCAAACGTCTTATGTACGAAATCACATTTCCATTGAGACATCAATGACAAGAAATATCTCCATTAGTTCTGTTAGGAATAACTGGGATTGTGTTGCACTACCAGCACGGTGTAGTGGTTAAGAGTGGGGGACTCTAATCTAGAGAACTGGGTTGGCTTCCCCACTCCTACGCATGAAGCCAGTTCCCAGTTGGGTGACCCTGGGCTAGTCACAGTTCACTTAGAGCTCTCTAAGCCTCACCTACCTCACAAGGTGTTTGTAGTGGGGAGAGGAAGGGAAGGTGATTGTAAGCTGGTATGAGTCTCCTAAAAAGGTAGAGAAAAATGGGTTATAAAAACCAACTTTTCTTTTTATCAACTGGTGGCATATTACAGTTGAAGAAGAATTTGGGTTGGTTTTTATATGCTGACTTTCTTTAACACTTAAGGGAGAATCAAACCAGCTTACAATCACCTTCCCTTTCCCTCCCCTGTGAGGTAGGTGGGGCTGAGAGAGCACTAAAAGAGCTATGACTAGCCCAAGGTCACCCAGCTGGCTTCATGTGGAGGAGTGGGGAAACCAACCCGGTTCACCAGATTAGCATCCACAGCTCATGTGGAGGAGTAGGGAATCAAGCCCAGTTCTCCAGATTAAAGTCCACTGATCTAAACCATCGCTCTTAACCACTACACCACACTGGCTTACAGTACTGCAGATCTTCTCCCCACAGAATGCGCAAGACCACCTTGAGAACCATTGATTGTTTTATCAAAATTCTATGGGTTTCCTTCAGAATTCTTAAAATGTTTTACCTGAGGAAGAACTCCCTCTCCCAGTTGTCTTTGAATTCCACTTCCACATGGGCTGTCCAGTTTATGTCTGCACATTAATAATTTGTGGCAACCTGCATTGCAAATAAAGTCAGATCTCTGGTCTGCCCCTTTTCTGTCATGTGCAATAGGAGCCAAAGCTGATTTGCGTACTCAAAAACTAATAAGGATCTTGTCTGCAGGCAGACATGACATTAAAAAAGCTGACACAATTATCTGAAAGAAATAAAGTTGTGGCCCTTATTGTTAAAACAACAGTTATCTGCAATGGTGGGATTCTGCAACAGTTACTCAGCTCCAGGGTGGGTAACTACTGGGATGCAGAATGGTCAGTCCTCTTCTCTCTGTGTGTCTTCAATATCTGAGCAGGACCACTCTGGCTGTTAGTCATGCAAGTAAAGTATACTGTTCCTCAACAAACACTTTCAGCCCTTTGACGGAGGCATGCTGTGTCCCTTGTGCCTAGCAAAATGGAGGCATTGCTTCCCCAAAGTCACATGAGCTCTGAAGTTGTCATCTTCACCATTCATTTGATGCCTCTGGTGAACTCCCCTAATTTTTGGTACTTACTATTTAAAGGCTTGTACTACTATTGTCATGGCAAGAGACTAGCTCTCTGCATAGTATGCCTACCCTCATCTGATCCAGATAGCCTTGAAGAGGCCACACTGCAAATCCATCAGGTTGTGCCCCTCCTCAGAGAGATGCACTCCATCTTCACAGAACAGACAAGGTCAAAAGAAGAATAAGAAGAGTAGGTATTTATATGCCAATTTTCTCTACCTTTTAAGGAGAATCAAGCTGGTTTACAATCTCTTTCCCTTCCTCTCCCCACAACAGACACCCTGTGGGGTAGGTGGGGCTGAGAGAGCTCTAAGAGAGGAAGACCCAAAATGAGATGGATTGACTCAGTAAAGGAAGCCACGTCCCTCAGTTTGCAAGACCTAAGCAAGATTAAACAGATAAAAGGAAGTATTTCTTCACATAACACATAGTTAAATTGTGGAACTCCCTACCCCAGAATGTGGTGATGGCTGCCAACTTGGAAGGTTTTAAAAGGGGAGTGGACATGTTCATGGAGGAGAGGGCAATCCATGCCTACTAGTAAAAATGAATACTAGTCATGATGCATACCTATTCTCTCCCATCTCAGAGGAGCATGCATCTTTTATCAGGTGCTGTGGAACACAGGATGCTGCTGCTGCAGTTGTCTTGTTTGTGGGCTTCCAGCACCTGGTTGCCCACTATGTGAACAGACTGCTGGACTTGATGGGCCTTAATCTGATCTAGCATAGCTTTTCTTATGTTCTCAGGCTCTAAGGCTCCTAACGATAGTACATTTTGGAGGACATTGATTCATATTGTTGCCATGAGTCAAAAGTGACTTGACTGCACTTCACACAAAAATATCTTTATCAAATCTTCCAAATATGTATGGACTTTGCCCATATGCAGTAAAGTTATAGTGCTGGTTTTTTGTTTAACTCATCTCAAATCATGGCTTAAATATCTGAAGCTACAAAAATCAGGTGAAGGGAGAGAGTTGGCAGGCTTTGACAGCAACCAAGTAGGAGGTTGCGAAATTGAGTCAAGCTTACAAGATTCAGCTGAGTTCTGGCAAAATGTGGGTCCTGTTCAAACTTGATCACGACTATTTCATTTTCCTTTCAGGTTATTCAGACTATCAGTGCCACTGACAGAGATGAGTTTGCCAATGGACAAAGGCTCCATTTTTCTCTGGACAACAGTCTTTCTTTAAACCCCAACTTTACGCTGAAGGATAATGAAGGTAAATAGCAACTGGGCTCTGTGTTTGTCGTGAGTGTCTCGTTGAACAGAATGACTTCCTTTTCTCTTATCTTTTTTTGTCCATGGATGAAAGCCATAATCCATCAGGGTAGAAGTGTTTGCAGCAAGGATACCACACTTGCGCCCTGCGTGTCGCAAACAAGGAATGTTCAGGGGTTGCACTGAGAAAATGACCTTGTAATATTTGTTCCCATTTGACATTTTATTCTGTTCTTGTACTCACAATGTCTGGTTTATGAGGCTTCCTTTTGTTCAGTTACTTTGGCTCCTTGCTTGAGTAGCCCTGTAACATTGTGATCGTTGCAACTTTGACTTCTATTGGTTTTTTTAAAAGACAAAAGGACAGAATTATGAGGAAATGGGGTGTTATTGCTCCTTGCGATGCTTAGTACACTGTTGTAGAATATTACATTGTAAATTAAGTCCATAACTCATTTTTTTCAGTATAAAAATTGGTTCTGTAAAATGGTAGTTCTGCAATACTCCAAACTAATTTAAGTCAATGAGCAAAATATAGTCTTGTTTTCTGACAACCTATTTTTGGAGGGCTTGGATTTTGAGCTGTTAACAGTGTAGTTCAAAGCAGAGCTAAGCCTTTCTAACCACATTGACTTCAGTGGAGAATGGTGCAAGTCTGCTTAGGATTTTACTGGAAGTGAAGCTGCAGTTTTCTCAAAGGTTTAGATATTTTCTGTCCCCACCCCCCGTCTGCTGCCTTTTATTTCATTGAGACATATGAGTGTCTAGTAGTGTTATCCTAAACAGGTCTACTCAGAATCTGATTCGGGTGTATTGAATGGGGCTTATTTCCAGTCTGCTGGTGGTCCCTGGCCCAAAGTGTGTCATGCTGTCCTCGACCAGGGCCAAGGCCTTTTCTGCCCTGGCCCCCTTCTGGTGGAATAGCCTCCCAAATGAGATCAGGACCCGGCGGGACCTTAAGGAGTTCCACAGGAAATAATGAAGCTGAAATATAACTGGAGAAAAGGAGGACACCGCTTTTATAGGAAAACAGTCACCAGAGCATTGGTGCAGCATGGGGAGGGGGCACAGATCCAGCACTGGGTGACCCACCTGTTGGCTGATTATACCAACCCTCCACCCAGCCCACCTGCTGGGAGAGCCACCATGGAATGTCAAGCCCCAAGGACCCACATCGGTGCCAGCTTCTGGGTGGTTCCCTTGCCTTCTGAAGATGAAGGCTATGTGACCGCCCCTGAGCTGGGCATATTGCCAAACAGGCATACCCCAAGACCTCTTACGGGGGTCCCCAGACCTGGGGAGGCAGGTACACAGGCTCAGCCTCCCCCCAAAATTGGAACCGACTAAGTGCCCAAACCGCTTATGAAAAGAAGAAGTGTTGGTTTTTATCTGCCAACTTTCTCTACCATTTAAGGAAGAATCAAACTGGTTTATAATCATCTTCCCTTCCCCTCCCCACAACAGACAGCCTGTGAGGTAGGAGGGCTGAGAGGGCTCTAAGAGAGCTGTGACTAGCCCAAGGTCACCCAGCTGGCTTCATGTGGAGGAGTGGGGAAACCAACACAGTTCACTGAATTAGGGTCCACTGGTCATGTGAAAGAGTGGGGGAATCAAGCATGGTTCTCCAGATTAGAGTCCTCTGCTCCAAACCACCACTCTTAACCACTACTCCATGCTGGCTCCAAGTTGTGATGGAACATGCATGCAAACAGAAATTATAAAACACATAAAGAGAACGGAGACCAAGGGAGGGTGAGTGGAGGAAGGTGGAGCCCTACTGCCGAGAGGCCCAGGTTGCAGCCATTAAACTATCCAGGTGGACCAGAATGAAGACTTTGGCCTTCAGGCCTACTTGGAGGCTTCGCTCCCCTGCAGCCTGCCTGGGTGCCTGGATAACTGGGGCCACCTCCGGGCCAATCACCATGGCCCCTAGCCACCTGCCATGGAGCTGAGGGAAGAAAGGGAAAAAACTCCCTTTTCATCTGCTCCTAATCCTGCTGCCACAAAATGGCCCCAAGTAAGTCCGGGGCTGCAGCTTGCAGTCCTAGGGACAAGGGAGGGAGGGAGGGAGGGCTCAACGGGAAATAATGAAGACAAACATGGTACTGGAGAAAAAGAAACCACAGATTTTTGGGGTGGAGCCTGAGGAGGGCAGGGTTTCGGGAGGGGAGGGACTTCAGTGCCTAGAGTCCAGTTGCCAAAGTGGCCATTTTCTCCAGATGAACTCATATCTATCGGCTGGAGATCACTGTAATAGCAGGAGACCACCAGCTATAGTGGTGTAGTGGTTAAGAGCTGCAGACTCTAATCTGGATAATCGGGTCGGTTTCCCCACATGAAGCCAGCTGGGTGACCTTGTTCTAGTCACAGTTGTCTCCGAACTCATTCAGTCCCACTTGCCTCATAAAGGTTCCTGCTGTGAAGAAGGGAAGGGACAGCAATTGTAAGCCGGTTTGAGACTCCTGAGGCAGAGAAAATTGGGGTATAAAAATCAACTCTTCTTCTATCTCACAAAGTTGCTGAGAGAGAGAAAAATGGGAGTTTCTTGAAGAAAAAATGGGGTGCAGTGATGACAAACTAGTCTTCTGGAAACAAAGGGAGGATTCAGAAGTGCCAGTTCTCACTTCAGGGACATTACAAAAACAAATCTAAAGATACAAATATATAATGTTGATCGTTAATTAATCACAACACCTTAGAATAGATTAAATGCTTAATACAAATAGAGCTGAGCAACAAATTAAAATTTGCCTAAAGGGGAAAAAAACAGATTCTCTCCTATCCTCTTCTGAGAGCCTATTATGCATAATGTGTAAAAAAAAAAAAACCCACCTCAGATTATGAATAATACATAATTTAGCGCTCTCCAAAGGTGTTCTTGCATTCACCTGCTACAACTCTACCATTATATCTCTGGTGTCTTATCCCCACCCCCTCACTTGCCTTTAATATGTTTTGTAGTACAATGATTCACAGTAACTAATCCAGGAAGAAAGCATTTTGGCAATAAGAAACGATGACCCCGGGTTTTATCAGATTCCTTCCCAATGCAATTTAGCCCTTTAAAAAAATAGCTTCACTAAAGGAGGGAGTATAGATTGTGGTTGTGGTGCTGGGGAGATCAGCTCCTCTTCCCCATGCCATTTCCCCAGTCCTTTCCCAGGCTTTTAGTTGAGTAGGAAAAAAGATACAACATGGTGAAGTAGAAGGAGCTACGCTGCCAGCATCGTGTAATGGTTTGGAGCGGTGTACTAATGTGGAGAACCGGGTTTGATTCCCCACTCCTCCACATGAGCGACAGACTCCAATATGGTGAACCAGGTTGGTTTCCCCACTCCTACACATGAAGCCAGCTGGGTGACCTTGAGCTAGTCACAGTTCTCTCTGAAATTTCTCAGCCCCACCTACCTCACAAGGTGTCTGTTGTGGGGAGAGGAAGGGAAGGCAATTGTAAGCCAGTTTGATTCTCCTTAAAAGGTAAAAAAAGTTGGCATATAAAAACCAATTCTTTTTTCTCAGCACAAAGGCTTCAGTTTAGATTGACATGCTCCCCTTCCGCAACTGCTTCTTGAGAGGCATCACACATCCATCTATTTCATTTTTTATTCTGCCCTTCTCCCAAGGGGTTCAAAAGCAATGTACATGGTCTTTCTCTACCCCAATTCTGTCCGGAGAGATAATGATCAACTGAGGTCACCCAGTGACCAGTTCTTACACGGGTGTCTCCAGCGAAAGGCCTCCATCATCACAGATTGGTTGCACTTTTAGAAACCTGAACTAAAGGTGAATTAACATAATATTTTGTCTCCTGCGGTGAGGTGAGATCCAAGAAGAAAGATAGGATAGACATTCACACTTCATTTAGGCTGCTGTAAGAGTTGGCAGGCAGCCAAAAATATTTTGATGGATTCTTTACAGAGCCCAATTCCAGTTGGCTTATGCAAGGCCAGACTTTGCATGAGTTTTGCTTTCCTCACCCAGAGAATGTAAGAAAGAAATATAGATACTGCAGAGAGAGGAGGTGAATTAGGCCAGGAATTCTTGTGAATTTCTTGCCCCTGCTCTTTCACCATCAAAATCCCTGTTTTGATTTCACTTCTCCCTTGAGTGAATCAAATCTGTAATTCTTTATTTTCATGTCACCTTCTGTTTCTTCACACCAAATTTCCCCCATGAAATGTACTCATTTTTCAAACTTCTTTTGTGAGGCAGTAAAACAGCATTATACATGCACATAATGTATAAATGGCCATTTAAATTGTGTGTAAAAACCATCCAACACGAAAAACACAGTACAAAGGAATGCTGAACAAATGGAAAAGCACAGCATGGTAACTGTTAATAAAACAATAAACGGACATGAAAAGAAATTAAATGGGATTTGTTTGCTCATCTCTCAGGTAGATCCCAAAGGTTTATGGTAATAATATCCACAAATGGATATTCAAATTTAATCTATAGCACATAGCGCCTTTAAACAAATTTGACAAGTAAAAATTAGTAAAAATGGATACAAGTCATGATGCATACCTATTATCTCCAGAATCGGATGAGCATGCCTATTATATGAGATGCTCTGGAACACAGGCAGGATGCTGCTGCAGTCGTCTTGTTTGTGGGCTTCCTAGAGGCATCTGTTTGGCCACTGTGTGAACAGACTGCTGGACTTGACGGGCCTTGGTCTGATTCAGCAAGGCTTTCCTTATGTTCTTATGAGCATGCCTACAGTATTAGATGTTGTGGAAAACCGGCAAGATAATGCTGCTGCAGTTGTCTTGTTTGTGGGCTTCCTAGAAGCACCTGGTTGGCCACTGTGTGAACACACTGCTGGACTTGATGGGCCTTGATCTGATGCAGCAGAGCTCTTCTTATGTTCCTATGAGCATGCTTATTATATTAGGTGTTTTTGAATATAGGCAGGACAATGCTGCTGTAGTCGTCTTGTTTGTGGGCTTCCTAGAGGCAACTGGTTGGCCACTGTGTGAACAGACTGCTGGGCTTGATGGACCTTGGTCTGATCCAGCATGTTCTTCCTTATGTTCTTATGTTATTAAGTACACCAACAGCATCCCTTTTTTGAGAAGCATGATTTTGGCCATAGTTACTGATGCACTAATTCCATCCTTATTTTGTATGCAAGTGCTGTCAAGTTGAAGCCAACCTTATGGCTATCCCAATATGGGGTTTCCACGTCGTACTAGCTTGAGAAAAAATTCAGTCACTATTGCAGTTTTTAGTGTTTATGCTGCTACTTACAATATTAGTTTCAGTTGGATTTTATTGTTTTAATATTTTGACTTGTTCACTGCCTTAGAAAGTTCTTGAGAGGTGGCAAAATAATGCATTTCCTAAACAAAGATAGACAAGCATAATATACATGTTTGTTACACATATGCGTAAGTTGCCAAGAGCCCAGTGGGAGTGCCCATGTAGTGCGGGAGAACTGGAAAACACAAACCATGCGCTCCTCAGATGTGGCTTTTACGAGGGTATTCGGTGGAAGCTGATCCATCCACTTATTAATTTAATGGAGTCAAAGGAAGAGGTAATGAAACTTCTTCTTTGGGACGGGGACTCTTTTTGTCTCTCTCAAGTTGCCAAATTTTGCGCTGCTGCAATTAAGAGCCATACGGGAAAGGTGAACATTGGGACTGGCTAATTTTTATCTGGTAAATTATTGGTTTTAACTGTTTTTAAATTGTGATATTTTTAAACAAGAGACACCCTAATCTCTCACAGGTTGTATTTGGTCATTTTATTCTGGCTTTTGCTGTAAATAAATTTATTCACATACATAGCATATGGAACAGTGTATGACAAATTCTCAGAACATAGTAGGACTAGGATTATCAATTCATGGTTTGTTCGTTTTTTGGTCCCCCCCCCCATAACCTTTTGAGTAAGTATAGCAAAAACATTGACTATAAAACAAAAGCTTGATCTTTTACAGCATACTATTGTTACAATTAGGTCATACCAAAACAGTGCGGAAAGTGAAAAACAACCATCAGTGAATCAATAATCAAGAAATGTATGGAATACTGTAATATTCTCAGAGTTACTGACCTCATGGCTGGATCCACACTTGGCTGGTTACTATGCTATTGTAATGGCACACTTCCTGGATTTTCCTGTCCAGACAAAAAGATCTAGGAGGTGAACCGCTGTAGTAGCACAGTATCCCATTATAAGTGGATCCAGTCTACATTAGGGTGGGAAAACTCACTTTCCCATTAATGCTTGCAATGGGCCCTCACAAAGCTATTGGTTTATTCCAGGTTTACAAAAAAACCCGTCCCAATAAACTCGAACCCGAAATTTACCGATTTTTTTTTTTGCACAACCCTAGTTTATAAAAGTCAGTCCTACACATGCCATCTCACTTGAATGTGACCAATAAGCAAAACTCTGAAATGGGACTACACAGACAGAAAGAGGCTGGATTCTCAGTGTCTGTGGTTATCAGAGGCAGATAGCATATTTGTCCTCCACTGCAGTGGCATCCCGTTATTCGTGGTACCAGTGTGGTATAGTGGTTAAGAGCGATGGATTCTAATCTGGAGAACCGGGTTTGATTCCTCACTCCTCCACATGAAGCCTGCTAGGTGACCTTGGGCTAGTCACAGCTCTCTCTGAACTCTCTCAGCCTCACCTACCTCACAAGGTGTCTGTTGTGCGGAAAGGAAGGGAAGGCAATTGTAAGACGGTTTGATTCTCCTTGAAAGGTAGAGAAAGTCTACCTTTCAAGGATAGGGATATCTATGGAGGATAGGGATATCCATGGAGGATAGAGATATCCATGGCTAGTAGTAAAAATGAATACAAGTCATGACGCATCTCTATTCTCTCCAGGATCAGAGGAGCATGCCTATTATATTAGGTGCTTTGGAACACAAGCAGATAATATTGCTGCAGTCGTCTTGTTTGTGGCTTCCTAGAGGCACCTGATTGGCCACTGTGTGAACAGCCAGCTGGACTTGATGGGCCTTGGTGTGATCCAGAATGACGTTTCTTACGTTCGTATGATCCTTTTAACTTGTGATGCCACAGCACGAACCTGGGATCTTCTGCATGCAAAGCAGATGCTCGTCCAGTGAACTGTACCCCTTCCTTAATGCTCTTGACATTTTCTGCTGCTCAGCTTTTGAGAATGGGGTGATCTTTCCCCCTGATACAGACTTGGGGCAAAGATGATGAAATATAATCCTGAACAACTCCTCTGACTTGCTTTTTTGCAACTCTAGATAACACAGCCAGTATCGTTACCAGACGGCGGCGATTTAGCCGGACGATCCAGGATGTGTATTACCTCCCTGTTGTGATCGCCGATGGGGGGATCCCTTCTCTCAGCAGCAGTGCCACCCTAGTGATCCGCGTGTGCGCATGTGAAAGAGATGGGCGTGTGCGGACCTGCAATGCTGAAGCATTCCTTTCCTCTGCGGGACTGAGTACAGGAGCCTTAATTGCTATCCTGCTATGCGTTGTCATTCTCCTGGGTAAGCCTGTCTGAGAACTAAATACCGTTGTCCTTTCCATGTATTTTCGATGATCACAGCAGCACTGTGGCTTTTAAGCATAATGCTATTCGGAGCTGCTTGTGATAGGAGGTAATCAGAAATAGAAAGGTAATTAGAAATGCAGAGTTCTGGTTTTGGAGGGGGAGAAGGTTTTGCTAAAATTAATAGGTTTTGCCAAAATAAATAGGCCTCTAAAGCAATATAGATAAGGCAGATTTTTATCATATGTGGTGGGAATGTATCAGAGCTACAGTTTATTGGGGAAAAGTGATTAGTATAATATCTAAAGGTCTGGAAATAATTATGAAAACATAAATAATTTTGTTAAATTGTTTGCCAACAATGAATAAGAAGCATCTTGATGTATTCCTCCATACGTTAACATTAGCAAGGATAAATTTTGCCAGATATTGGAAAGGAACAAACTCTCCAAAGTTAAATAGTTGGTCCAACAAAGTAGATTTATGTTTTGATTAAATTGACTTACTATCAAAATAACAAAAAACTTTGAGGAATTAAATGGAATATGGAATCCCACAATATCCAGAATGGAGAACATGCTTAAAAGTCAAGATTCTGTTGGTGGTAGTCTATAAAGAGATTTATTGTTTTATAGGTTTTATGGGTTTTATAAGTATTGGTCGATGTTTGATTGGAAAGAATTTCATTTTTAATGTGGCATGGTAAATTTTAATAAATATATTTTAAAAACAAGAAAGCAGGCAGCCCAGACAGCTGGCATCCTGAGGAATTAATTCTACCAAGGTCACTGAGTAATTAGCATTGTCAATCTACTCAGGAAATTTGGTAAGATTTCAGGAAGCCACAGACTTGAGTGGCATGTCCGGCACTCTCGGGGAAAGTGATAAAGAAAAGAGGTGAGGAGAGTCTTTTTGAAAGAGATTCCTCTGCCAGAAGTACTACCAGGGCTGTGAGAAAGCCATTTGCTAATTATCTCTGTGGGATGAGCTGATAACAGCACAAAGCTTCCTCGAGAGGGGCAAGGGAGAGAGGAAGGAAGAATATGATTCCATTAGATAAACGTCCTTGGAAATGCATTTGCTTTCACCCGGACTAATTTGAATGGTGCCCATTAGCTAGCTAATATTCTCATTTGGCCAAGATTCAACGTTTTTCATACACAGACTCGGAAATACATACACACACAGCTTGATAATAAAGCACTTTGTGGGAAGCCACTGCTACACACAATGAATGACCCAGATATGGTTTTTCTTAGAATTAAGATCAGCGCAGGAGGATCCTGTGAATGGAAGGAGTTTGTGGCACAGATCTCTCCCAGTGTGATGTAGTGGTTAAGAATGGTGGACTCTAACCTGGAAAACCAGGGTTTATTCCCCACTCCTCCACATGAGCAGCAGACTCTAATCTGGTGAACCAGATTGGTTCCCCTTATTCCTCCACATGAAGCCTGCTGGGTGACCTTGGGCTAGTCACAGTTCTTTCCGAACTCTCACAAGGTGTCTGTTGTGGGGAGATGAGGGGAAGGGGATTGTAAACCTGTCTGAGACTCCTTATAGGAAGAGAAAATCTGGGTATAAAAATCAACTCTTCTTCTTCTTCTTCTTCTTCTTCTTCTGCTGCTGCTGCTGCTGCTGCTGCTGCTGCTGCTCCTGAGCACTGGGGAATCTTTGTGAATTGAGAGGGTTGCAACTACATGGGGAAGAAAGAAGTCCCCCCCCCCATGCAATCTCTTGCTCCACTTGTAAAACACATTTCTCAAGAGGGGAGGGGTGATTTCTGTCATCCCCACCCCTTTGCTAACTTCCGCTGTGCTCCCAGGGTTTCTTAACAATATGTGTGACCACAGAAAGGCCTAAGCATTATAATTCTGCTACGTGTCAGATAGTAAGCATCCATTCTTTCAATTCTGGAACCATAATCACTTGTCAGTGTCTGGGGAGGACTCTAGTAAGGTCTCATGTGCTTAGGTCATTCTGTGGTCACATATATTGTATCCCCATATTTCAGGGAGGGGGCACTGCAGATACCATGGCAGAGGCCAGCTTGTGATTTGGGGGCTGGTATGAACTGGCAGCTTTCTAGATCACAGATTACTCTCTTCACCATGGTGCTACACCAGGTCTGAGATTCCAGAATTTGAAAAGACAACTTTGGCTGGTCTGGGTCTGGTCTGGTCTGGTAATGGTATGGTATGGTATGGTATGGTGTGATATGGTAAATGGTATGTTATGGTAAATTGTATGGTATGGTATGACATGGTATGGTAAACAGTATGGTAAATGGTGTGGTATAGTAAATGGTATGGTATGGTATGGTAAATGGTATAGTATGGTGTATGGTATGGTATGGTATGGTATGGTAAGGCTAAAAAAACTTGCACAATATGTTGTGTCAATTTTGTTTGACGCAACATTAATAGAAGGTATTCTGCTCAGATTCCATAAAATATTATTTACTTACGTAAGATAATAGCAGAAAAAGGTTATTTTATCTTAGAGCTCCTTCAGTATCTCAAAAAAGAATCTGCATTGAAGATTCGGTAATGCATTGATTTCCTTCTATCAGTTAAATAATGAATAATGGATCTTTTAAAAGTCAGGTGTGTAATGAACTAAAAAGCCTTTAATCAGGCAGCAGACCTTACTAATCGCCTCTCCTGAATTTTCTCCTCAGCAATAGTGGTCCTTTTTATCACGCTCAGACGCAGCAAAAAGGAGCCTCTGATCATTTCGGAAGAGGATGTCCGGGAAAATGTTGTCACCTACGACGACGAGGGCGGCGGCGAGGAGGACACTGAAGCTTTTGACATTACTGCTCTGCGGAACCCATCAGCTGCTGAAGAACTGAAGTATCGGCGGGATGTTCGGCCTGAAGTGAAGCCCACATCCAAGCACCCCACTTCATCTAGCCTTGAGAGCATAGATGTTCAGGAATTTATTAAACAAAGACTGGCCGAAGCGGACCTAGACCCGAGCGTACCACCATACGATTCTCTACAGACATATGCGTATGAGGGTCAAAGGTCAGAAGCTGGATCTATCAGCTCATTGGATTCAGCTACCACACATTCTGACCAGGATTATAATTACCTTGGTGACTGGGGACCAGAGTTTAAGAAGCTAGCAGAACTTTATGGAGAAATAGAATCCGAAAGAACAACTTAATTCTTCCCCTAATGAGGAACATTTTTGTTCCCCCAAGCAACTTGGAGGCATAATGACAACGGTGATTTTAAAAAGAGAGAGAGAGAGAGAGAAAGAAATATATATATATGAATACAGTACTTCGAACAAAATGAGCAGGATGTGCACAGTTACTGTAGAAACAAGTGCCCTTTTCGCATTTGAAACTGGGTTCTTCAATTGGAAGAAAGTCAAATTTTGGAGGGAAAAAAATATACCCCAGAAAGAAGATTGTCCCTTTGTGTATATTTTAAATTGCTCAATAAAGTCCATGGTGCAGTATCAGTAAAGATACCTTAAGTAAATCAAGCAATGGCCAAAATTATTGCAGTATCCTTTAAACACACCAGCACTACAGTGAGCTTCTAGGGATGCCTATTCACAAGAACTCGATCTCATTGGGATGGTTGTGTGTCTAGCTCTGTTTATAGGCTTAAGGAACCATTGTGAGGGTAATTCACTTTGGTTTTACCAAACCTCAGAAATCCTATTTTATTTTCCAGGAATGTGCACTGGGATTATCTTGTCAAATGCCATAATGGTGTCTGTCCTTACTAACATGCAGCTGAATGGTACTTAAACACCAGAGTTTCTTGTGGAATATAACATTTCACTAGCCCAAACGTAAATCTTTCCATCCATGAAGGAGTTAATGAAGGACAAGTTGATTTGCAGTTTATTGAAACAGGCTTATAATCACCCTCCCACACTGAATTTGGAAGTTATTGATTGGCTTTGAAACTGCTGCTTCTGTTTTAGAGTTACTATATTGGGTAAAGTTTTTAACACAAAAAAAGGGGGACTGTTTCTGTCTTTTTTGCAGTGAAGTAGAAGATGAATGAGCTTGGTTTAAAAAAGTCATTGTTCTGTTATGTGTTCGGCTATGCAAAAGCCTGGATTGCCTAGTCTGCCTTGGGACTGGTGAATGTAAATAAGATGTAGCCAGTGACAGGCTACTCTAAATCCCGAAATGAAATAGTCACATGATTAGGAGATTATAAGGTTTGATCCAGCCAGCTTTTTCACCCATTCTTGCTTAATTCCCTTCCTTACTACAGTATCCATCCCACATGACTTTGATCCATGCAGGTCCCAAGAACCCCAGCATAGCCTTTTTCGTGGTTGAAGGGAACCCTCTCCTCCCTTTGTCATGAATGGTGCTGGTTGGATCCAACCCATCATCATGTTCAAATTTGAGAGGAGACAACTGAGAAGTGATATGATGACCCTTTTCAAGTACTTGAAGGGCTGTCATATAGAGGATGGTGCCAAGTTTCCCCAGAAGGTCGGACCAGAACCAACGAGTTGAAATTAAATCAAAAGAGTTTCTGGCTAAACATTAGGAAGAACTTTCTAACAGTTAGAGCGGTTCCTCAGTGGAACAGGCTTCCTTGGGAGGTGGTGGGATTTCCTTCCCTGGAGGTTTTTAAACATAGGCTAGATGGCCAACGGTCAGCAATACTGATTCTGTGAACTTAAGCAGATCATGAGAGGGAGGGCAGGAAGGTTTGTGTCAGTTCTTTGCTCTCATGGCCCTTTCTTCCAGGCCCAGGGTAGTGCCAATCACTACTTTGGAATCAAGAAGCAATTTTCCTCCAAGCCAAATTAGCCAGTGATCCTGGAGGAGTTTTCTGGGCGTGGAGTAGGGGCCACTGGGGGTATGGGTGGGAAGGCAGTTGTGAATTTCTTCATTGTGCAGGGGGTTGGATTAAATGACCCTGGTGGTCCCTTCCAACTCTATGATTCTATGTTAGTATGAGAGAGCACAAATGTTGCAGAGCAGATTGGGCAATTCCAATGCAATATCCAATTAATGCTCTGCAGGTATATAAAGCAAATCCCCATAAATGAAATTAAGAAGGTCTGAGTCATTTGACACAGCAATTCAATGTTCAACACTAGTACGGACACCAGTGCCACAAAGAAGAGCTATAAGAGAGCTTCATTTTACTCAGCCTTTCTGCTAATTTTTTTTAGAATGCCTATTGTTAGTTTGGCAACACCCAGCATGTTTTGAGGGGGCATGCCTGTGTTTTATGTCCAGTTATTTTAATTAACAGATAAGTGTATGTAAGGGATGTACTGTTTAATTTATCTGTCATATGTATGTTTTCTAGTACTTCTGTTGCATTTTAAGCTGGCATTACATTGATGAAGAAGTTTTGATCCTTCAAAACATGTTGGGTGATTCCATAACAGTAGTAATAAATTTTGAGAAAGAAATATACTTTTATAGATCTTTTTTGGTGCATCACTAGTGTTGCCTTCTCTGTGTCTGTGCTTTTGAAACGCCAAAACAAGCTACCTGGGGCCTTCCTCTCCCAGGTTCTTTAGAATGAACTCAATGCTAAAAGGCTGAAACACAAAAGTAGTGTTTCGGGTAGACCTCTGAGTGTATTACCATGGAGGCATGGGAAAGTGATCTTAAAATTTGCTGGACAAAATCCCCAGGTCCTATTTGGAGAGCCAAAATTGAGATCCATTCAAAGATGTGACATAGTGTGGCATAATGGTGTGGCATAATCTGGAGAACCCAGTTTGATTCCCCACTCTTCCACATGAAACCTGCTGGGTGACCTTGGGCCAGTCACAGTTCTCTCAGGACTCTCTCAGCCCCATCAACCTCACAAGGTGTCTGTTGTGGGGAGGGGAAGGGAAGGTGATTGTAAGCCATTTTGAGACCTTAAAGGTAGAGAAAAGCGGGGTATAAAAACCAATTCTTCTTCTTTTTCTTCTTTTTCTTTTTCTCCTTCTCTGGATAAGTTAAATAGTGAATCATCATACTTTTATTTATTTTATTCAATTTATACCCTGCCCTCTTCCATCCTTAGACAAGCTCAGGGTGGCTTCCAAGAATATATACGTACAATACATTAAAACATAAATTAAAATACAAATTACCACCCATACAATACAGATGCAAATGGCCGTCCAATTACATGCAACTACTTTACTTGCAGAAGATCCCAGGTATGATCTCTGGAATGTTCAATCAAGAGATATATTAAGAGATACGGAAAGAGTTTCAGGCAGGTAGCCCTGATGGTCTGCAGTAGAAAACCAAGATTAAAGTCCAGTAGCACCTTTAAGAACAACAAGTTCCAGGTGGGGTTGCCAACCTCCAGGTAGTAGCAGGAGATCTCCTGCTATTAGAACTGATCTGCAGCCGATAAAGATCAGTTCACCTAGAGAAAATGGCCACTTTGGCAATTGGACTCTAAGGCATTGAAGTCCCTCCCCTCCCCAAAACCCCCCTCCTCAGGCTCCGCCCTAAAAACCTCCTGCCAGTGGCGAAGAGGGACCTGGCAACCCTAGTTCCAGGGTATGAGCTTTCAAGAGTCAAAGCTCCCTTTGTCAGATAGGCATTGACAAAGACTCTCCCTTGCCTGCTGGTCACAAAAGCAGTGCTTAGCTAGATGGACTAGTGGTCCTATGACAACTTCATGTGTTTACGTGGACGCTTCAAAAAGCTCATCTTTATAAAGGCCATCCTTCTTCTCATAATCCATTATCTGGATTATGGCCTCTTTGTCAAAAGAGATTGTTTATTTGAATAAGGACACAGCCAAGAAAAAATAGTGTTTATTTTATTTATTTATTTATTTTCAAATGTTTAGCCCGGCTAGGATTGCCAGGTCCCTCTTGGGGGGTTGGGGGTTGATTGAAGCCTGAGGGGGCAGTGTTTGGGAAGGGAAGGGACTTCAATGCTGTAGAGTCCAATTGCCAAAGCAGCCCATTTACTACAGGTGAACTGATCTCTATTGGCTGGAGATCAGTTGTAATGGCAGGAGATCTCCAGCATGTACCTGAAAGTTGGCAACCCTAAACCCGCCCTCCCCAGCAAGCTGGCTCAGGGTGGGTAATATCATTTAAAGCCCAACTATCACATGATAGTAACAATAAAACCAAACAATACAAATTTTAAACTTTAAAAACTCTAATCAAAGATGGCACACAAATCCCGTTCTGCTGTAAGAGTCATATAGGCAGTTGCCCCTCAACATAAGAAGAGGTGGGGAGGATGGGGGAGGCCAGTAAAGATGATACTCATGGCTCTCCTCAGTTGTAGGCCTGATGGAAAAGCTCTGTTAAAGTGCTACAGTTTTTATTTTATTATTTTCATTTAACATTAATTCATATAAGAGAGACTAAAGTGGTATCACTAGGCGATCTCTGCTGGTGGTCTTATTTTTGTTGAGTCAAATTGATTTCAATTTCAATACCTTTATTGGCATACCGACAAATTGATTTCACAGGGCGGAAAGGTGCACTGAGTTCATTGCTAGACCATTTCCCTCCTTTACTGGTGACAGCTTGAAATTTAGCCAGAGTTATTCATGAAGATGGAGGGGAGGCAGCATGGTACAGCCTGATCTTGTCAGATCTCGGAAGCTAACCAGGGTCAGTACTTGGATAGGAGACCACCTAGGAAGACTCTGCGGAGGAAGGCCAGCCACTTCTGCTTCTCACTTGCCTTGGCAGCCCCTTGCTGGGGTTGCCATAAGTTGGTTGCAACTTCACAGCACTTACACATGTTACACATTAATGAAGATCACTTGTGCAACTTGATTTGTCACCACTTTTAAGTTGTTGTGTTGACTTTGTGATCTACCTTCTTACTGACAAAACCCTTACAAGAGTAAAGAAGAGCAGGTATCTTGACTTTACAAAAGTTTTCGTGAAAAGCATCTGTGCATTAACAAGGGTCTGTGAAACGAATGTGTTGGCGCACAGCCAATGTAGCGAGTCAGGAAAGTCTCCCTTGAGCATTACAAGAACCCAGGTCCTTTTCATCCAGTTTCTGTTTTGTTTTTAGTGATATTCCATCCTTCAGATGGAGTTGGGATGCAAACATGCCTTACGCTGGACTGCCCATATTTCTGGACCAAAGTGTGACAGAGTAGGATCATTTACATGTACTGTCTCCACTGCACTCCAAACATGGAAGTGGAACATCACACTAATTAATAGAAACACCAGGTTTTGTTGCTATTAAATTAGGGTGACTGGGGGAGAGGAATTGTCTTTACTCATAGTATCACTAGAAGTGGGCTACACTTACTCTCTTTGTACTTGCTTGCTCTCAAGGAATTCAAAGAAGAAGAAGAAAGAAGAAAAGAAAGAAGAAGAGTTGGTTTTTATATGCTGACTTTCTCTACCACTTAAGGAAGAATCAAGCTGGCTTACAATCATCTTCCCATCCCTTCCCACAACAGACACCCTGTGGGTTAGGTGGAGCTGAGAGAGCTGTGACTAGCCCAAGGTCACCCAGCTGGCCTTATGTGTAGGAGTGGGGAAACCAACCCGGTTCACCCGATTAGCCTCTGCTGAAGGTGTCATTCTTAGACCTCAAGTTGCCAAAAGATTGCATTTTAGAGTGCATTCCAATAAGAATTACCCATGCTCAGAAGACCCACTCCTCAGTGTTTCTGGTATAAGTTTGACTCTGATTGGAAGGAAGGAGGGCTTAGGTGTTGAGTCATGCAGAGAGGCAACCAAGAACCTGCTCTGAGATAAATTAATTTTTAATTGGGGATAACTGACTGATCCAAACACACCCACCAAGAGCACAGGTTTTCCCATTCTGAAATGGAGGTTGCCCACCTTCAAAGAAATTGGGGTTTGTCAAGGCTGACCCTGCCTTTGTGTAGTAACATAACAAAGTTTACCTGTGTTTGCTTCCAGTAACTCCCTGAGTAACACACGTCATAAAGCAAAAGAAAGCTTTATTGAAAAATATTAAAACAAAGGCATATAGTTCAGTGGCAGTGAAATGCACAAAAATAAGAAAGCTGACTAGCTGAATGGTTGGTTCTAAAGGCAAAGAGTGTCTGGAGCATAATACAAATAGCTTCCTGGCAGCAAGGAGGGTTAGGAAGGAAAAGGTAAAGGAATAAGGATTCTTCTCTCGAGCTACACTTATAGAAAATTGCTCACTGTAACCTCCTGACGTCAAACAATCATTGGGCAGTATCTGTGGAACTTTGCAGGGTGAGAGTGCATTCCCCCTCCCTTACCAGATTCACAGCTGAATCATGTGAGCTCATTCACAGGCCTTAGAAGATGTCCTAACACCAGCAGACAGGAACCAGTGAACTAAGCTGGACAATTTCTTTCACATGGCTTCTCTCTTTTCAGGCTTGATCATTGCCACTCATACATGTGTGTGTGTGTTAAGTGCCGTCAAGTCGCTTCCGACTCATGGCGACCCTATGAATGAAAGTCCTCCGAAATGTCCACTCATACATATCTGCATTGAATCTCTGGCATGCCCCATGGTACCACTACACTAATGTAACACTACACTACACTACACACAACACAAAGTTAAATTGTGGAACTCCCTGCCCCAGGATGTGGTGATGGCTGCCAACTTGAAAGGCTTGAAGAGGGGAGTTGATATGTTCATGGTGTAGAGGGCTATCCATGGCTACTAGTCTAAATGGATACTAGTCATGATGCTGCAGTCGTTTGGGGGATTCCTAGAGGCACCTGGTTGGCCACTGTGTGACTCAATGGACTCAATGGGCCTTGGTCTGATCCAGCATGGCTTTTCTTTTGTTCTTATGTTCTTACTGGTCCAAACTGACTTGATAGTCATTCCCTTTCCCTCGGCAACTAAGTGAATTGTTGTTCTGCGAAGGGGGGGGGGGTTGTTAGAGAATTATCAGTGCTATCGCCAAACAAAAATCCCCAGATTTTTGTGAGGGATCTATCACAGTTGAAGTGGCATATATAACCAGTGTAAGTCTGTCATGTACATATGGATTTACATGCTCATGTCTATGCGTCTTTATTTTTTACCTTGCTAGGAAATATTTTCCAATTCATAAAAGTTATTTTGTTCTTACTGAATGTTATGGAATCTCAAAAAATGTTAAATCTTGGCTGCACAGCCTTTTTATTGGTTTGAATGGTTCTCTGTCACTCCCTTTCCCAAGATCTCAGACTCATTATAATGTGTGACAATTTCTCACAATTTTTTAAAAACAGTGTATTGCATAACAACATAAAAGTTATCATTTAGGAAGGAAAAATAGGGAGTATACTTTTTGAAAAATAAATTTAAATATGAAAAAAACTAATTCTGGAGAATGAGTGAGGTCTCCAATGGATTATCTACTGCAGGATAGTGCAAAACAGATAAATTTTGGAGGTTTCGAGAACCAGTGAGGTACTGCTACTCTAAATCATGCATTTGACATCACTTTAATTCGTTTTTTGTATAGTATGTTTGACCAGAACTTTTAAGACAAATGGAGTTTGTCCTTGCAGAGTTAACTGACAGGACAGTGTTTTCTTCACAATCCTATGAACCAAAATTCAAGGTGAGCTCTTAGGCAGGATGAAGTTGGGACTTTTCCTCTTCGCTCTGTTTCAGAAAACATGTGATTATTCCCCAACACTTATACCTCTGGCTAACTCACTGGGTTCTATACAATGAGTAAAAATGGCTATAGCTTATATGGTCCTATATACTAGGTTCATACGTTAACAATATAAAGCCCTTTATAAAATGGGTGACTGATGTGCATTGATAACATTGCTGTGACATCCTGATGCATAATAGGGCAGCTGTAACATGTTCTCACTCCACAGTTATGTTTTGTTTTTGGCGATGTAATCTTGAAGATATCTGGAATCAAACCTGTAAATTTTTTGGAGAATCTTCCTGAGATGGAATCCTACAGAATCTACTCTTTGGTTGGACCAAAAATTTAACACTGGAATTAACTGGCCAAATTCCAAAACTGAAATAACTGTGGCCTTAGACAGGTGTAACTCTGCTTATGATTGTTTTGCAAATCTCCCAGTTGTTTCAAATATCCAAAGTTAATCAGATTTAGTACGTTGAGACTTCAGTATGCAAACTTCATTGAAGGACTCAGGAGCTGTTTCTTACCATCTCTTCAGGAGATAGGCAGGCATGCAAAACAGCAACTGACTGAATGTGTCTGAATTGTAGTTCTCTCCTTTGTTTGTACTATACCTGTTGATCTCAAAGGTACATTTGCTATATTAACTTATTTATGCCCCGCCTTTCTCCCCAGTGGTCCCTAAAGCAGCTTATGTTGTCCTTCTTTCCTCCATTTCCTCACGATAACCCTGAGAGGTAGGTTTCACTGAGAGTGTGTGCCTGGCCCAAGGTCCCCCAGCAATCTTCCTCAGCAGAGTGGGGATTCATAGTTGACTCTCCCAAATCCTAGTCTAACACTCTAACCTCTATGTCATACTGGTTTTTGAGGTCCAAACAGATGTGATAAGAAATGTAGTGGTTCAGGGTCTCATCTTCCTGGAATCTGTGATGTCATTGCACTGTACATCTTCCTTCCCTGCCAGCCAATCATGTGATGCACAAGATGACCATGTTACATGATGTGTTGTGTTAGACTTGTGCTATGTGGGAACCTTCCATATGGTGATATTATGAGGACAACAGCTAAATGCATTGGGAGTGACTGATGCAGATAGTGGGTTGGATGCAACCAGCTTTCCCACTGATGAAAAAGGGAGAGAGCAGTCCAGTTTGACCAAGAAAAAGGCCATGCTGGAGTCATGGTTCAAAAGCCATGTAGGACCAAGACGATAGTAAGGTCCTTGAGCAGAAAAGGCTTACATGATCAAACGTAGTGTTTTCAGTCTACATGGCATTGCCACCAGGTTATTCATATTTTGAAAGCTTTACAGCCAGGGGGAAATGAATCATGGACAGAGCTTGTCCATCTTTCTAATTGTTCTAACTTATTTCTCATCAGTGCCACAACCCCAGTGAGCAAAAGTATATTTTGCATGAATGATAAAACATCAATATCGATTTTATCCTGTTTCCTAGAAACTCTTCTCCTTCCTGAAAGGGGTTTCCAAGCAAGAAGACAGTTCACTTTCCTCTGCAAAACAAAATGATTGGATAAATGCTGCTCATAACAAAAAAATTGAGGTGGCCATTAGTGGAATTGTTTTCAAATTCAGTATATAATAATTAAAATCATATTTCTGTTTCTCTTTTATTATACTGTGGCCTCAGTAAGTCCCTTTACGATGCACCGACAGGTTTTTTAAGGGTGGTATCCATAGGGGTGAATTCTGAGTGCGTTAGCAAGAGCTTATGAGGAAAAGAAGGATTCTAACTGTGTACTGGGCCATTCATGTGCTATGAGAGGAGCTTAAGCGTGTCTTGTGAAATTAAGCCAGCCTATTGGACTCTGTGCCCACTGCTGTGGGGAGGCATAGTTAAATTGTGGAACTCCCTGCCCCAGGATGTGGTGATGGCTGCCAACTTGGAAGGCTTGAAGAGGGGAGTGGATATGTTCATGGAAGAAAGGGCTACCCATGGCTACTAGTCAAAATGAATACTAGTCATGATGCATACCTATTCTCTCCAGGATCAGAGGAGCATGCCTATTCTATGAGGTGCTGTGGAACACAGGCAGGATGCTGCTGCAGTTGTCTTGTTTGTGGGCTTTCTGGAGGCACCTGGTTGGCCACTGTGTGAACAGACTGCTGGACTTGATGGACCTGGTCTGATCCAGCATGGCCTTTCTTATGTCATGTTATAATAGGTGCTGTGGAACGCAGGCAGGATAATGTTGCTGCAGTCATCTTATTTGTGGGCTTCCTAGAGGCACCTGGTTGGCCACTGTGTGAACAGACTGCTGGACTTGATGAGCCTTGGACTGCAGCATGGCTTTTCTGATGTTCTTATGAGGCCCCATGCTGTTTTAATCCTGAAACTCGGTTGACAAACAATTGTGGCTAGTAATGCTGCAATGTTTGCAGGAAATGAGTTTGACAACGGAATTTGCCCTGCTTGTGATCCTTGTTTGAGCTATATTGTGGGAAAGGAGTGTAGGGGTCACCTCCTCCTTTTTCCTTTCCTTTTTTGCCATCTAGTTACAGATGACTTATGGCGACCTCGTAGGCTTTTCAAGGCAAGAGAGTTTCAGAGGTGGTTTGCTATTGCCTGCCTCTGCACGATGACCCTGGAGGTCTCCCATCCAAATACTTGCCAGGGTTGACCTTGCTTAGCTTCTGAGATCTGATGAGATCAGGCTAGCCTGTTGCTCTTGGTAGCCCCTTGTCCTCTGTTTCCAAAGATGGTCTCAGATCAGGGGGGGTTTTACAGCATCCAGCTTCTTCTCTCCAGGTGCTCTTCCCTCCTTCACTCACTAGTTTATAGAGCAACCTCTGTTGTTCAGGTTTTAAATACCAAACGGTGGTCTTGTAATGAACTCTGCCCCATCCTTGCTCCCATGGGGCATTGGGGCTCTGTGTCTCCATAACCTTGGCGAGAGTATGGTGCTAGCCTGTACAATGGCTCTGAAGAGCCTACACTTTCTACTTGGGGAGGGGCCGTGGCTCAGTGGTAGAGCATCTGCTTGGCATGCAGAAGGTCCCATGTTCAATTCCCAGCATCTCCAGTTAAAGGGACTAGGCAAATAGGGGATGTGAAAGACCTCTGCCTGAGACCCTGGGGAGCTGTTGCTGGTCTGAGTAGGCAATACTGACTTTGGTGGACCAAGGGTCTGATTCAGTATAAGGCAGCTTCATGTGCTCATGTGTACTTCCCATTGCATGGTCCATGGAGATACCCAGATGTTCTCTCTTGCCCCTGGGGCCTTCCAGATGTCTTTGAGGCCCTTCAGTTCTATGCATGGTTGGGCCTCCTCCTTCAACTGCTCATAGGTTGGTGCTGGAGGGTGAGTCATCTGGGGACCTCAGACAGTCACGCTGATGCAATTATCATACTATGCAAGGATCTGTATTTTGAGTGTTTGTGCTTCTAAGCAGTTTGTGGTGTTCGTTGTCAGCTGTAGACACATTGTTAGAGCATGTTCAAGAGCATGTTCACTAGATAGGTTAATAGGGTTGCCAGGTCCCTTTTTGCCACCGGTAGGAGGTTTTGGGGGCAGAGTCTGAGAAGGGCAGTGTTTGGGGAGGGGAGGGACATCAATGCCATAAAGTCAAGTTACCAAAGTGGCCATTTTCTCCATGTGAACTGATCTCTATCGGCTGAGATCAGTTATAATAGCAGATCTCCAGATAGTACCTGGAGGTTGGCAACCCTATTGTTGGGGTTGACAAAAATGATAGTTTTCTTACCCTTCTGATTCTGTTCATGAGATTTCCCAAACTGCATTCCCCATCAAAACTAGTAGAACATTATATTGAGCAACATTGGGAAGAGTAATTCCCAGGGGAAAGGACCTTTGTGTTGACCACTTACAAATGCCCATTTTCAAATGACCAAAAAGGATCTTCACAAAACTGCAAGTGATTTCAGGTTGAGCATGGACACGTTCACCTTTGACTAATTGGGACACTAGCCAAGGAAAAGACACTAGCCAAAGAGATGTACATGGATTCCCCCCATGGAGACTGTGTAGCAGCTAACAACCACCGGGGTGGGGTAGGGGTGGGGCATGTCTCAGAAGCATCACCATGGGCCAGAGAGCAGGGTCTCATCCCTGAGCCCTTGCTGATATGGCTGGGAAGAAATATTATCTGGCCTATTCCACATTTGCAAGAAGGATGCTTGCGCATTGAAAGAAAATACTTGGAAGATTGATGCACCTTCAATTTTAATCCAGAACATAGCAGGGCACTGAGGGTCAAAAGGTCAGGAGCAGTGACAGACCAAGAAAGGGATCTTGGGGTGATTGTAGATAGCTCGATGAAGATGTCAACCCAGTGTGGGGCTGCATGAAAAAGGGAAATTCCATGTTGGCCATAATTAGACAAGGTATAGAGAATAAAACTGCTGATATCATACTGCCCTTGTACAAATCGATGGTGAGACCACACTTGGAATACTGTGTACAGTTCTGGTCACCACACCTAAAAAAGGATATTGCAGAGCTTGAGAAGGTGCAGAAAAGAGCAACCAAAATGATCAGTGGGCTAGAGCAACGACCCTATGAGGAGCAGTTAAAACGCTTAGGGCTGTTTAGTTTGGAAAAAAGGTGGTAAAGGGGAGGCATGGGGAGGGGCTATGGCTCAGTAGTAGAGCATCTGCTTGGCATGCAGAAGGTCCCAGGTTCAATTCCCAGCATCTCCAGTTAAAGGGACTAGGCAGGTAGGTGATGTGAAAGACCTCTGCCTGAGATCCTGGAGAGCCGCTGCCGGTCTGAGTAGACAAGTAGCCGCTCTGAGCCTGGCTTTGGCCGGGAAGAATGGGGTAACAAATGGAAATAATAAATAAATAAATGAATGAATGAATGAATGAATGAATGAATGAATGAATGAATGAATGAATGAATAAATAAATAAATACTGACTTTGATGGACCAAGGGTCTGATTCAGTATAAGGCAGCTTCATGTGTTCATGATAGTGGTCTGTAAAATTATGCATGGTATGGAGAGTGGACAGGGAGCTTTTCTCCCTCTCTCATAATACAAGAATGCGGGATCAGCTGCTGAAGCTGGAGGGTAACAGATTCAAAACAGATAAAAGGAAGCATAGTTAAATTGTGGAACTCCCTGCCCCAGGATGAGGTGATGGCTGCTAACTTGGAAGGCTTTAAGAGGGGAGTGGACATGTTCATGGAGGAGAGGGCTATTCATGGCTATTAGTAAAAATGGATGCTAGTCATGATGCATACCCATTCTCTCTAGTATCAGAGGAGCATGCCTATTATATTAGGTGCCATGGAACACAGGCAGGATAATGCTGCTGCAGTTATCTTGTTTGTGGCCTTCCTAGAGACACCTGGTTGGCCACTGTGTGAACAGACTGCTGGACTTGATGAGCCTTGGTCTGATCTAACATGGTCTTTCTTATGTTCTTAGGAAGCATCTACCCATGCAAATGGTAAAGAGGAATTTCAGATTGTGCTGTGTGTATAAAAGTGCAGATTTCTACCATAGGCTAGTTGAAATTCAGCTCCACTGATACTGCTGTGCGGTGTCTTTGATGTGTCCTTACCATGATGTTCTCAAAATGTGCTTTTGTGTCGTTATCAGTCTGCATGCTTGCTATGCTTACTGCCTTTGATTCAAAACATCCATTGCAGTGCTGGGTTTTTTGCATGACAAACAGTGGAATCTGGAACCTCCAGGGCAGCAGAACAGAGAAAAAGCTTCACAGAATAGAACAAAAAGAATTGCCGTTCACCTTCCCTGCCTACCTGCCTCGCCAACCCCCGTCATTTTAGCATTTTGCTCTTATTTCTATTCTCCCCAGAGCGGACAATGCCTCTGTTTGGAGCTTTGTGTGTTAAAATGATTAAAGTAAATGAGGAAAATCTTACATTTCAAATGATGAAATGCAAGGTCGTCATATCATGCTGTTAGCTTAAGCAAAGGTTATGTGCAAAGAAAATATTGTTTAATAATTTCCAGCTGTGCTTGGATCAGAGATGATTTCCTGAGGATGTAAGAAAGGGAATTCCACACACAGCAAAATGGTTGGGAGATATTTCAGCATGGCAAGGTTACTTTTTCCCCCTTCTCCCACAATTCCCTAAATGACAATGGATTTGGGCAATAGGGAAACCATTTTACAATGACTTTTATGGAATGAGCAAGATGCATGCCAGGTGAGATATGGCTTACTCAGCCCTCTTGAAATCGATTGGACTCAAATGCACCATTGATGGCTAGGGATATTACCATTTGTGACTACTATGGCTTGATTAGAAACTCAGAGTCCTCTGTGATTTCTCAGTGCTCAGCATGTAGTTGTGGTTGCCATGTTCTGGAACAAACATTGATAGTAAAATTATGCTAAAAGTGATGTTGAAATTAGGGCTGTCGATTCGGTTCATCCGAACCGAATTTTCTGCAATTCGGGGGTTTTCAGTTCGGATGGAACCGAACTGAAAAAAGGCGGGAAAACGACACCCCGAATTCAGCAAATTCAGGGCGATCGCCGAATAAATTCAGCAGGATCGGCATTCCTGAACCTGCCTTTTCCTGCCTTTAAAGACCCACCGCCCACTTTCCCTGAAGCTGGGCGGGGGGCGCTTTAAACAGATCTGCGCCTTCCAGCTGGGAGGCGCAGATCTGTCCCCCCCCCACGCGCCTTCATGGGGCTTCCCTGAAGGCACATGGGGGGCGCTTTAAAGACCCCCGCCCCCTTCCCGACTCTCGGTTTGAAGTGGTGGGCGGCACCTGGGCAGGCGGCGCCCAGCACTTCAAAGACCCAGCCAAATTTTCCCTTGAACTCAGGATCTCGCGCCGAATTTCGCGGATCCGAAGCGGGGGAGTTCGGACTTCGGCATGTCCGGAATTAAAAAGGGCTGAATTTTTCCAAAGCCGAACTTTACTGAATTTTTTTTTCAACAGGCCTAGTTGAAATGCTGTAGAACAAATGGGAGAACTGGCAAAGAAAATAGATAGGAGAAAAGTGCTTATAACAAACACATACAAAAAAAATGATAATTGAAAATCTCCATGTTTGTACAACCCTGTTGCTTGCCTAAATATTACTGAATTCACTGAGACTTAGGTGTGCCGATTTATTTCCTAGATTTTTAGAAGTCTCCTGAATAGAACTTACATCCAAGTTCAGAATACATAGAGCTGGATGTGATCAGAAGTAAATTCCAACAAACCTGTAAACACATAGGACACACAAAGACCTGGTCCATATCATTAGCTCCTTTTGTGAAGGGAAGGAATCTTAGTGACCCAGCCATTACACAACTGATCACTCACCATGCCGTCAGGTGACCGAACTCACCCTGTGTGGAGGAAATAGAAGGGAGAATTATAATTTGCTTTAAAAAGTCCCAACCAATACTCTTCAAATGATGGGAAGTACATGAATACTTTCTTCAGTGAATATGGCGCCAAGAACACATAGATACGGGAAGAGGCCTGGCCTATCTCATTTCTAGAGCTTCAGATAGGTGGAAATGCACAGATCTCACACAGAATAACTCTTGGTTCCTTCAGTTCAAGAAGTACTATTGGACTCTTTGGTCTTTTTGGTGATGGTTAGAAGAAGAAGAGTAGGCTTTTATAAGCCAAGTTTCTCTACCACTTAAGGGAGAATCAAACCGTCTTACAATCTCCTTCCCTTCCCCTCCCCACAACAGACACCTTGTGAGGTAGGTTGGGCTGAGAGAGTTCAGAGAGAACTGTGACTAGTCCAAGATCACCCATCTGGCTTCATGTGGAGGAGTGGTGAATCAAACCTGGTTCTCCAGATTAGTGTCCCCTGCTCATTTGAGCAGTGGGGAATCAAACCCGGTTCACCAGATTAGAGTCCACTGCTCCTAACCACTACACCACACTGGTTCCCAGACTTGGCTGCTGAATTACTAAGGTTAATTGTCTGCTTGGCTCCTGCTTGTTTATGCAATTTCCCATCAACCAAGCCTGTTGCATCCATATGTGCATGATCCCAAGCTGGACCAAAATTTCTAGCTTCTAGGGACCAAAGTAGTCGATATGCCCAACACATGTCAGGTCACAGGTATGTGGCCAGACTCACAGTCAGACATACATCAGGGAAACTCAAAAAGCTTTCATCCACTCAGCACTGTGAAGGGGCTTCCAGTTTCCCTCCCACTCTGCTTTTGCCAGCCCAAAGAATGTTGGGTACCTTTGTACCCATATCCTCTGACTCCCCATGCCAGAGTTACATGTAGATATGCCCCACATATGCCCTAGATATGCCATTTCATCTGTAGAATTCTAAGGCCGCCAATTTAAACCGCTCCCTCTGGAATTGTCTTGCTGATTCATGTTGATTAATTTCAGTGGTTTGGGTCATGCAGCAGAAGGATGGAATTTGCAGGAATGTGAATCCTTCACCAAAGGTTGTAGATGAGTTTCATCATGGTAAGGTAACCATTGTTAAAAAATGGGGATGGGCTAGAAAACCCTTATTTTATACACTTGTTATTTTTTAGAAGTCTGTTGATAGCTATAAGGACCTGTTTAAAAACTTGGTTTTGAGAACATGGTTGCCTTAACTACAGCCTCTGTCATTTTACTTCATGGTGTTATGTGTGTGTGTGAGGGAAGCTGGCTGGAACACACAAAAAGGACATTAGGATCGAATAGCCATGGAAGCCATGAGGCATCCAGCCCTTTCAAGACCTCTACGCTCACTCAGTGGATTGTGCTGAAGGGTAATAGTGGCATTGCAAAGCTGAGCCATTTTTACTTTTCCAGTCTGCACAAATATCTATTTTTTTAAACAACTGAAGTGTGAAATTATTGGAAATTTGGTGAATAATACCTGGGTGAATAATGCAAGCAAATGTTGCTGTTCAATATTGTTATTTTTTTCTTTTAATAAACAAGAGGGACGAAAATAAACCTTTTATTTGTACGTATATTTTTCAAATACAAATCTTGTTTGACCATAAGAATAAGGCGATGCACACTCACTTTGCAGATGAACTGGGGACAAGTACTTGGATTAAATGTGTGGTTTCAATTGCAAGATCAGTGGTACATGCTTTGAATATAACATGGGAATTACTCAATCTGCTTATGTAGAACAATCAAGTGTACATTGTACACAGGTTGTACGTGTGTTCACAGTAACATGTGAACATGGCTAGTGTGTCAGGCTATTGCATTCCTCAACAGTCTAGGAAAACTATAGATCTTTCCTCTGCCTTGAAAAAATACAATATTTTAAAGATATCTGCATATTGGAGGGTAAGACCTGAAACCTGTTTTTGTTAGAAAGTTCTGAGTTAATTTAATCATGTAGAATATATCAATTCTAAGTAAAGTGCTAGTACTTTGGTTAGCAGATAGGGATTAGTGGATTCTCCCAATCCCTTTTTATTTTAGAACAGGGGTGGGGAACGTCAGGCCCGTGGGCCGTATAAGACCCGTGAAATCATTTGGTCTGGCCCTTTGTGGATTCTGGCAGATCTCTAGCTCAGAAGGATCTAAGACTGGTGATCCAGGAGCCGGCTGTAGAATCCGGCCCCGACAATGCAAAGCAGGAGCAACTCCAGTGTGCAGCTGGACGGCTACAACCAGCTGGTGCAACAGACCATCCTGTGCCACCAAGTGGGCGAGAGCGCCACCGGTTGGATGCCTGCCTGCTTGCCTGTGCCCGGGGGGGGGCATCTGGGGCAGCTGCCTGCTTGGGGCTTGGTCAGCTAATTTTTAAGTTGATAATTTTGTATGGCCAGCGAATGATGTTATAAATATCCAAATGGCCCTTGGCAGAAAAAAGGTTCCCCTTCCCTGTTTTAGAACATCTCTCTGTCCAGCGTGGTGTAGTGGTTAAGAGTGGTAGACTCTAATCTGGAGAAGCGAGTTTGATTCCCCACTCCTCCACATGAGTAGGGAACTCTAATCTGTTGAACTGGATTTGTTTCCCCACTCGTACACACGAAGCCTGCTGGATGACCTTGGGCTAGTCACACTCTCTCAGCCCCACCCACCTCACAGGATGTCTGTTGTGGGGAGGGGAAGGGAAGGTGATTGTAAGCCGGTTTGATTTTCCTGAAAAGGTAGAGAAAGTCAGCATATAAAAACCAATTCCTCCTCCTCTTCTTCAGTGGGGCGAACAGGTGGATAGGCCCCCATAGATGGTAAGAGGGGGGAATCAGCAGTGGAGGATTGGAGGGTTGGGGAGACCAGCATTTATAGAAGGAGGAACCATAGCTGGCCTCAACCATAAGCCGGGTGGAATAGCGCTGTCTTGCTGGCCCTGTGGAACTCTCCAAGGTCCTGCAGGGCCCTGGTCTCACTGGAGAGGCTATTCCACCAGGTAGGTGCCAGGGCAGAAAAAAGCCCTGGCCCTGGTTGAGGCCAGCCAGACACTCTTCAGGCCGGGGATCACCAGAAGGTTGGTATTCAATGTTCATAAAGTTATCTGGAGAACATACCAGGAGATATCAATATCAGTAGCTGCACAGGAAACAGTTTTCTGGCCATGTGTCATCAGTCTGCATGCACACAGGTTTGCTGTATGGGTAGAAAAACGGCTACAACATAGTGACAGCCATTACAGCCACCCTGTTTTTTTGGGTGGGAACTAGACTGACACCCATTGGATGACTGGGCCCACCTTTTTTATGGTAATGCATGCTGCTTGCTGAGTGGAGGAGGTTTCTGGGCTTGCCGATACCCAAAATTTCTGATTGGCTCTGGCGCCATTTGGTTGTGGTGTCCATTCCTCTTCTCAAAATTCCTCTTCTCAGAATTCATGTTCTCAAAATTTCTGAAGTGCTCGCAGGCTCACAACAACTGGGGATCTTTGGTGAAAGAACTGAAAGGTGTGAGATCATGAAAAGGTATTTAAAGAAGGTATCATACACATTTGCATGGGTTGCACCTTGTATATGAAAATTTTAATCAGCCTGGAGTTATTTTATATTATACATTTTCCCAGCAGTATTTGTATGTGACCCATTCTTACTGTACTACAGCAAAGACCCTCACATAGAAGAGAAGAAGAGTTGGTTTTTTATATGCTGACTTCCTCTACATTATAAGGAGAATTTAACTAGTTTACAATCTCCTTTCCTTCCTCTTCCCACAAAAGACACCTTGTGAGGTACATGAGGCTGAGAGAGCTCGAAGAGAAGAGACTAGCCCAAGGTCACCCAGCTGGCTTCATGTGGAGGAGTGGGGAAACCAACCCAGTTCTCCAGATTAGAGTCCATTGCTCTTAACCACTACACCATGCTGGCATAACATGTTGCTTAGATGCACTAAAGTGCTTTCTCTTCACTATTGCATGCAATGCCTTGACCTGGATGGCCCAAGCTGGCCTGATCTCATCAGATCTCAGAAGCTAAGCAGGGTTGGTCTTGGCTAGCACTTAGATGGGAGACCACCAAGGAATACCAGGGTCACTATGCAGAGGAAGGCAATGACAAACCACCTCTTTTGCCTTGAAAACCCCATAAATCAGCTGTGACTTGAAAGCACTTTACACGCACATATTGCACACAACCCTGATGGTAGGATTGGACACTGCGTTATTGTGCCTTCTAGTTTTTTGCCCAGCTGAAAACCACTTAACTGACCATTCTCTTTGCCTCATTCCTTTTTTCAGATCTCTTTTCTACCACGAAACTTGCTCTTTCCACACACAATGATAATGATTAATAGGCAAACAGAGTTCAGAGATAATAGGAAACAGGAAATGGTCGGCAGTGCCGGAGCTTGGCTGCTGCAGTAGGGAATACAAGAAGGAAATTTATATCTGGAATTATGCTACATGGCAGCTGCCCAAATCCTGATAACTTGAACAGAATCGAAGCAGCTTGTATTGGACCCAAGATTGCAGCCCAGGGGCCAGCATATACATGGCATGGGAGAGTTGTCACCAGATCTTTTGATTATTTGCGGGCTACTTAAAAGCGACTGGATAGGTCTCCAAATTAGATCAGAGCAATGGGGTTAGCCCCTTTTGTAGTGTCATTTTCCTGATTAAATTTACTCATTCTGCCAGCCTCCAAGTGGTGACTGGAGATCTCCCGCTGTTTCAGCCATTGGACTTTATGGCATTGAAGTCCCTCCCCTCTCCAAACCCCACCCTCCTCAGGCTCCACCCCCAAATTTCCAGGTATTTCCCAATCTGGAGCTGGCAACCCTATCCTGCTCTGAAACTGGTATAAAATTCAGAGCAAAAAAAAAGAGATGGCATCTGTCCTTCCATTCTACCCAGCAAAGTTTGAAACTTTTCTCCAGCCTGAGGAAACTTCCTCAAACTTCAGTCGGTTCTCTTCAAGCAGGTGAGTAGGAGGAGTTCTCCTTAGGCTGGAAGAAGGCGTCACCATTTGCTAAGCAGTTGTACAGTACAGGTTGGTATCATCCTCTCCAGGTGTACAAGCAATTTGGCAGGGAAAGGCCTAGTTTTAGGGAAATGACCCAGAGTTTAATGATGCACCTCTCAATATTGCTAACCGCTCCTGTTTCAGAGCTTCCTCTTCTCCCCTTCCATTGCTGTTGTAAATCTTCTATATAAATAAAAATGTATATGTTTGTTTGTTCAAAATCTTAAATCTCCGAAAGTTCTTCTCCGATTGCTTTGAAATTTTGACATAATGTTGCATTCGAATACACACGTGTTTTTATATACCTACTATTATATAGATGTCACACCTGTGACAGGTAAAAACATGTTTTTTTTGAAAAACAGCGCCATCTTTTGGACGTAAAAGCAACTCACGCTATCTTCTTAGATGCACCAGGAGGAACTTATAAAACGTTCCTAATTAGACTGATTCTGGCAGCAATTCGATCCCAAAATGACATAGCCTTAGCTCTTGCGTCGTCCGGAATAGCTGCGACATTGCTACCAGGTAGAAAACTGCTCATTCCGCTTTGAAATTGCCATTGAACATGAAATTCATTGAAACTCCCACGTGCAACATTTCCAAAGCATCCGGCATGGGAAAAGTATTGCAGAAATGCAAACTTATTGTTTGGGATGAATGCACAATGGCGCACAAGAAATCGCTCGAGGCTCTTGATCGATCATTGCAAGATTTGCTTGGAAACATCAGACCATTTGGGAATGCATTAATATTGCTTGCAGGAGATTTCAGGCAAACATTACCTGTAATTCTTCAATCGACACCAGCGGACGAAATAAATGCTTGCCTGAAATGCTCTACTTTGTGGCGACATGTAAAGACGTTAAAATTAACTACAAATATGCGTGTCCAGCTGCAAAACAATCGATCAGCTGAGATATTCTCACATCAATTGCTGGAAATTGGGAACAGAAAGGTACCGGTTGATCTGACCTCAGGACAAATTTCATTGCCTCATAACTTCTGCAATTTAGTGACGTCAAAAGAAGAATTGGTTGAAAAAGTATTTCTAAATATTCAAACCAATTATAAGAATCACAATTGGCTGAGTGAACGAACTATTCTTGCGGCCAAGAACAAAGATGTCTACAAACGTAACAATATTATTCAGTCTCACATTCAAAGCGAGGCAGTCACATACAAGTCCGTCGACACTGTTGTGGAAGCAGATGAAGCGGTTAATTATCCAACAGAATTTTTGAAATCACTCAATCTGCCAGGGATGCCACTGCACGTACTGCAACTGAAAATCGCCGTGCCAATTATCATGTTGCGAAATATCAACCAGCCAAAGCTTTGCAACGGCATGCTGCTTGCAGTAAAAAAATTCATGAACTACGTCGTAGAAGCAACAATCTTGACAGGACCTTTCAAAGGTGAAGATGTCCTCGTTCCTCGCATTCCTATGATTCCAACGGATATGCCATTTCAATTTAAGAGATTGCAGTTCCCAATTCGATTGGCGTTTGCAATCACCATCAACAAAGCTCAGTGTGCGGTTTAGATCTAGACACGGATTGCTTCTCACATGGACAATTATATGTTGCGTGTTCTAGAGTCGGCAAACCAGACAATCTCTATATCTGCACAGACAATGGAACAACAAAAAATATTGTATACCCACAAGCATTGTGAAATTAAACATATTAGAAACGTGTGCTTTCTCTTTTCTTTCTTTTCCATTTAACCAGACTGGGCCACAGCAACCCGTGGCCGGGTACAGCTAGTGAGAAATAAAAAGTCAAATTTGGCCACAAATCTCCCACGTAACAAATAGTCTGGCCCTTAAGTTTTTGATATGAAAACTGTGGGGTATGGGAGTTTGACTGAAGGTGATGGAAGGCATTCAATGGGGCATGCCCCTAAAGATAGACAGGGCCAGGCAGTGGGTGAATAAGGAAGAGTAGGAGCCAGGGGGCAAAAAATAATAATAATTTGGTAAATTTTGGGTTTGGGTTTATACTGGTAAATGGTCATTTTGGCTTTATTTCTAGGGGGTATTTTTCAAGGTAGAGTCACCAAATTTTCAGAGTAGTGTGTGAGCTAAAGGAAGAAGTAGTATGGGATCCTGAAAATGGTAGAATATCAGCAACTGTCTGATGAGCAAAGTGATTAAAATGTGGAATTTGCTGCCAGAAGATGCAGTGATGGCCACAAGCATAGATAGCTGGACTAGACAGATTCATGGAGGATAGGTCTATCAGTGGCTATGAGACATTGTGACTAAAGAGAACCTCCAGATTCAGAAATCTTTTGAATCCCAGTGCCAGGAGGCAACTTCAGAAGAAGGCCTTGGACTCTATGCCCTGTTGGTGGCCCTCCAGAGGGACTGGTTGGCCACTGTGTGAAGCAGGATGCTAGACTAGATGGACCATTGGTCCAAATGGCAGGGCTCGACTTAGGTTCTCCTTCTGGAAAGAAAAAAAAGATACCCCTCCAGAATTATGTTACGGTTACTGGACCAGAACTAAAACTGAGTACATCTTCCAACAGAAGTATCCATCAGTCAGGTATAGGTGGGCAAGTAGCTAGCAAAAAATGGGGGGTTCCTAGGTTCCATATAATCACCACAGTCACCACAGCTATGGAGACATGGAGACAGCAGAGCTTAAATCTTACGAGCACACTATTGTCTTACACCAAGAGAAACGCTTTTTTTTTTTTTTCAGAGCTGATTTTATTTGAGCTCTGCTGTTTTTGGAACAAAGACGGCGTGAGTTCTCTAACTTCGTAAGCCCCAGTTAGCTGGCAAGTGCTTCCTAGTGGTTATTGTTCAGCTTCTGTGCTCCCTTTGTCCCTTCTCTGCCTCATGATGTTTGGATTTTTTCCCTCTCATTTGAAGATAGGAGCTGTGCAGTAGTGGAGCAATTTATCTGTCTTGAGAATTGCAGAAGGAAGATGAGAGAGATTTCATTGCTCTTAAAAATGAGGATTGTTATTAGACTGGTTTCACTTCAGACTCCACCAGCTGCTTGCCAGACACAGCTTCCCACTTCCCACTTTTGAAACTAGAACCATTAATCACGTGTTGAAATATGTTCTTCATATGCTTTTGTTTGAACTTGTAATTGCTTCGCACAGACTCCCAGCAGCATGATACAAAAGTCACATTTGAAACAAGTGATTGCCTTAGCAATAGGTTGCAATAAGGTAGATGTATTATACAGACTATATTGATGGTCACAGTCTTGGCATTCCATGCATTTTTACTAAGGTTTTGTGTCTTACAATGCAATCCTAAGCAGGTCTACTCAGGATTCTACTAAAGTCTGCTCAATGGGACTTACTTCCAGGGAAGTGTTCTTAGGATTGCACTGTGTATGATGTAACAGTAGGTAGTTGGACTTCTCAGCCACCCACTAGAAAGGTTCACTAAAAAGGTGAAGTCCAAGACCAAACATAAGGAGAAGAATAGATCAGTTTTACTCTTCCAGCATGGTGTAGTGGCTAAGAGCGGTGGACTCTAATATGAAGAGTCGGATTTGATTCTCCACTCTTCCACATGAGCGGGTGGACTCTAATCTGGGGAACTGGGTTGGTTTCATCATCAGAGCAGATGTGCTCATCATTTGGACTGGATTTGGTGCACAACACACCTTGGCCATTGACTTTCTCCCTAGTTCCATGGCAGCAATACCCTTGCGTGCTCCAGTTCGGGGAGACTTCTATGGATTGACCTTCAGATGGGATCTGTTACAAATAAATACATGGTTTGCTGTTCTGGATCTTCAGGACACCGACTTTCACATAGACATTCATCCCAGCCAATGAAGATATCTGCATTTTAGGTACAAGGGCACACTGTTTCAGTACATGATTCTGCCTTTTGGCCTTTCCACTGTACCGCATGTTTTCACTAAATACACTGGGGCCATAGTTGTGCATTTAAGGGCTCAGGGGTGTGCCATCTGGGATGTTCAATCTGTGTTTAGATGACTGGCTGATTACTGCTCCATCACAAGAGGCAATCAGTGATCATATAGGATTGATCCTGAACACCTTTCAACACCAAGGACTGGTGGAAGGTGGGAAAAGTCCAGGTTGGTTCCTTCAATACAAGTCCAGTTTGTGGAGTCGGTGAAAGATTCCACACTGGGCTGGGAGTTTCTGCCAGTCAATCATGACCAAACCGTAAGAATGCTGGTAAACCTCTTCTATAAGAGTCACTTTCAATCTGCACTGCATATACAAAAACTGTTAGGTTTCATTGACTATACTGCCACAGCTATCTCTTTGGTAGGTTACGAGAACATGTAGTCCAACTGAACATCGGCAGGATCAGAATTTTTTGATTCCACATAAGACGGTTAAATCTCTGGTGGTCTAATGGTATCAACTTAATTAGCGGCAATCCCTTTTGATTGATGCATCCAGATGTAATTGTCACTACCTATGTGTCCCTAGAAGAGTGGGGCACTCAATGTAACAATGCTCAGCTTCAGTGGTACAGAGTGTCATCTAGCTCTATGCCTCCTAGTGCAAACAGAGGCCCCCTCTAAGATTTCTCTAATTCATTATCCTTCTGATCAATCTCTTCTTCTCTTTACAGTCTCAAACAGAACTAATTTCTGCATTCCAATAAATGTTCATCCAGGCTAGGTGTTAAGGTTTGTGTGTGTGTATGTGTGTGTGTGTGTGTGTGTGTGTGTGTGTGATTCATTTTTGGAAATCAAATCAAGCCATGTTGCAAACTTGGAATGCATTGCACGATGCTTTGCATCAGGAAAATGAATGATTTTTTTCTCCATTATATACAACATTCTTCCATAAATAGAAGTTCACACTATGAACAGTCGTGGAAAGGTGCTATCTTGTTTATTTTTCATATTACTTTCAATTCTATCATAAAGAAAAAATCCAAAATGACTAACATAAGAAGTTATGAAATAGAATTGGTCCCAGCAGCCCAGTGGAAAGGGTCCCTGAAAGGCCAGTGGTCTTTGGCATAGGGTTGCCAACACTGGGTTGGGAAAATCCTGGAGATTTGGCGGGGGGGGGGGGAAGCTCCTAGGAAGGTGGGGTTTGTGAAGGGGAGGGACCTCGGAAGGGGATGATGCCATAGATTCCACCCTCCAAATAAACTATTTTCTCCAGCAGGATTGATCTCCGTCATTTGGAGATCAGTTGTAATCCTGGAAGATCTCCGGGCCCCTCATGGCAGTTGGCAAACCTACCTTGGCAATAATTTGTGTGAGAGAAGGAAACGTGGCATTGTTCATTTCCTGAAATTCACTTTTTAACATTTTAGGTACACATTTCCCCCCTTCTTTTTTAAAAGAAGAGCCACAGGGGAGAATATTACAGCACCCCAAAAGGATTTTCTTCACACGCACCCATAGGGGAAGGGTGCTCATGTGGCAAATGGTCTCTGATTGGTTGCAAACCCCAGGTACTGGCTGGAGATCTCCTGCTATTACAACTGCTCTCCAGCCAATAGAGATCAGTTCACCTGGAGAAAATGGCCGTTTTGGCCATTCAGATATCAGCATAAAAAGGACAATACAAAAAATATGTTGTAGTGATTCTATGCTGCTCATACTGACGGACAGAGTCTTTTAGAATATGGGATTTTCTGAAACTTCCCAAAAAGTACCACTGAGGGTAAAACGTTAACCTCACAAGCATAAAAGCCCTTCGTTGTTGTGAGTTAACCAAGTAGAAGGAAGGTGCCAGACAATCCAAGTTAGTGGGATCCTGAGATTTACAGGGGAACAGGTTGCTATACAAGTTACTGTCATTCACTGGGGATCAATATCAGCAATGATCAAATATCAGTTTTCACCCACCTCCTTCTAAAGACAACAGAAGGAGGTTGGCCATTGGCAACTGTCAATGTGTGTGACTTTAATTTAAAACCTATGAAACTTTCGCATTGTTAGAGCCAACTTGGCTCTAACAATCTTCCATAGTCATATATTATCATTCTTTTCTGCATGTCCTGACATGAATTATACTATTGAGCTGAATTATTAAAAATCCGGGGAAATATGGCACATACATATAAATGATTCAGAGAAGGACAATAAAAAGTAAGCTATTACATTCCCCAGCAACTATTCATCTTATCTTCTGACATTTTGAAAGGTGAGATGACACCTTTAAAAAAATTCTCTATTCTAACCAATCGTATAATCCAGAATGAACTAAAGTAGACAGTTTTGTCATTGACTTTAATGGAATATATATTTGAACCCTGAATTATTGGAATTAAAATTGGTATTATCCTTTGAGTTTGTGAATGATTTTTGGATCCTTTTATGACTTCAGTGGAAATTATCTTAGGGCCCCCTAAACCTATTTGAAGTTTCTCAGTGAGTTTCCTGCCTTGTTAATTACACTGTCTCCACTGCTAGAGTAGTAATGGCAACAACCATTAGTTAAGTGAGTAGGAGCTCAAGGGTGGAATAGGTTAAAATCCCCACCAGGGATGTAAGGCATGCCTCCATGTTCCAAACAAAGGATTCATGAACTTCAGCGACATCAGTTGACATGGCCAGTCACTAGGGTTGCCGCGTCCCTCTTTGCAACCGGCGGGAGGTTTTTGGGGCAGAGCCCGAGAAGGGTGGGGTTTGGAGGGAAGGGACTTCAATGTCATACAGTCCAATTGTCAAAGTGGCCATTTTCTCCAGGGGAACTGATCTCTATCAGCTGGAGGTCAGTTGTAATAGCAGGAGATCTCCAGCTACTACCTGGAGGTTGGCAACCCTACCAGTGACATTTCAGAGCCTCCATACCTCCCACAGAGGCTGCTAGGAACAGGTAGCGGAGGAAAGCAGACTGACAACATGATGGGCCCAGTCTTCAACATGAGCACTTCTAAGGATTGCCAATGACTTGGGAGAAAAACATTCTGTCCTGTTAACAGAAGCTTAATGAGGTGTTATTTGTCAGGCAATGCTATTTACTTCCATCCACAGAAAAAAACTTCCACTGCCCACTTCTACCTCTGTTAAAGGGATGGGGCACTTTTGTCCAGGGCTGTTGCCATCCCTAGAGTCATATTCAGTGGCATTCCTGTATCCAACCATAATATGTTCTCTAGCACTTACCCTCATCTGGCAACATCATTGCTGGCCTCCCCATCCTCCTCCCACTTTCTGATTTATGGGGGTTACACTGTCCGACTGGGTTGTGGAGGGGCTTTAGTTCAGTGGTAGACTCACTGCTTGGCATGCAGAAGGTCTCAGGTTCAATCCCCGGCATCTCCAGTTGAAGGGACTAGGCAAGTTGGTGATGTGAAAGACCTCTGCCTGAGACCCTGGAGAGCCGCTGCCAGTCTGAGTAGACAATACGGAGTTTGATGGATCAAGGGGGGTCTGATTCAGTATAAGGCAGCTTCATGTGTTCATGTGTCTATAGTGGCTGCTATCCCCCTATTATGAGAATGCCATCTTGTTATTTTTTTTTCTGTGTTCGAATGTTGTGGTTTTAGCCGATGTGTTTATGGATTTAAATGTTTCTCATGCTAAGCCTGGCCTGGCTGGGAATGAGGGTGGACTATAAATGTAACAAACATCACTGCCAGCAACAACATGCTTATACCTCTATTCAAAAGAAAGTCAGTATGTACCTGTGGCTATTGAGGCTTTTAATGCCAAAATAATTCCTCAGATCTTGTTTGGAGCAGGAATTTGGATAAATGAAGATTTGGAGTCCCTAGACCATATACTTCTTCAGTTCCTGTGTGGGATGGCAGGACTGCCTAGCTGTGTAGCAGGAATTGCCCTCAGAGTAGAGTTTGCACACCGCTCATTGTAGTCCAGGTCTTGGATTGTTGCCTTTAATCTGAGACTGAAGGTTTTCATTGCTTAAAGCTCGGATGGGGCTTTTGTATCTTGTGAAGGAAGATAAATTTAGAAGCTCTTGGGGGAGGTGTATAATTAATAGAATTGAATCTCTTGGCCTTTCCCTTGCTATGCTTAGGACTATGGATTATCATTTTTATTGATTGATAAATTGATTGATTGTATTGGTTCTTGTAGGTTATCCGGGCTGTGTGACCGTGGTCTTGGTATTTTCTTTCCTGATGATTCGCCAGCAGCTGTGGCCGGCATCTTCAGAGGAGTAACACTGAAGGACAGTGTCTCTCAGTGTCAAGTGTGTAGGAACAGTCATAGTCAGAAAGGGGTTGGGGTTGAGCTGAATCATTGTCCTGCAAAAAGTATCAAAGGTAATGTGCTAACCATTGTCCTGTAAGTATCAAGATAATGTGCTAATGAGGGTGTGGTATGTTAATATGGAACTATTGTATCCTGAAGTGATCTGTTAATGTGTGAAATCCAAAACTAATCTGCATGGCTACAAAGACTGCAGTCCACAATAGCCATGCAGATTAGCTTTGGATTTCACATGTTAACAGATCACTTCAGGATACAATGGTTCCATATTAACATACCACACCCTCATTAGCACATTATCTTGATACTTACAGGACAATGATTAGCACTTTACCTTTGATACTTTTTGCAGGACAATGATTCAGCTCAAACCCAACCCCTTTCTGACTACATATAACTCTTCCTACACACTTGACCATGAGAGACACTGTCCTTCAGGGTTACTCCTCTGAAGATGCCTGCCACAGCTGCTGGCGAAATGTCAGGAAAGAAAATACCAAGACCACGGTCACACAGCCTGGATAACCTACAAGATCCAATGAACTCTGACCGTGAAAGCCTTCGACAATATTTTGATTGATTGTACTTTTACCCTGCCCTCCCCAGCCCAAAGGCTAGGAAGCATCAAGAATGGATGAGGTTGATTGGTGTTGATCATGCCAGTACGTTAACTTGGGAAAGGTGCATATGCTCCATTTCTCCCTTAGAAAATTCATCCCCCGCTGACCCTTCCCTCATATCTGAAATTCCTTACAAGGTCTAGTCATAGGTGTGCTTTTATTCTCACCAGATTGAATGTCCTGCTGTCTGCAGAAATAAGAGGATGATTCACTAAAATATCATTCTCAGAAAGTTTTTTTAAAAATGATTATGTATCTGGTGCATTCATTAGAGACTGTAGACTATGGTTTTGTTTTGTTTTTACCAATGGTCTGCCCTCAGAGCCATCTAGATTTTTCCTGTTTTGTCTAACTACCAGCTCCCTGTTGAGCCCTGGGTGGCTTTGTTATTATTAGCAGAGCTTGATCCACAAATAACCCAGTCGATTGCAAAATATCTGACAATAGTGATCTCCTTAAACAACAACTAAAAATTGTTAAAATGAATACTACTTTGGGATTTTATGAGAAACTGAATAGGTTCATTGTTATATCTTACTTTCTAGTATGTTTACTTTATGAGATATATGTGTTTTATGGAATTGGTATCTTTTTTGTTGTTGTTCTATGTTATATTGACTTGTCCGTTTGATCTGCTTGGATGTACTGGTTTTGTGCTCAAGACCTTTGGTCATGAGAGCTTAATAATAAAAGGAAAGAACACCTCTGCAACAGCATAAGCCTAAGCAAGTCTATGGGAAAGTAAGTCCCATTTTATTCCATGGGACTAATTCCTGGAAGATTGTCCTTATGACTGCAGCCAGTATATCCTATCTTAATGGTGTTTCTCCAGCCATCATGACTTTCTTCCCTTATATGAATTTCTGGAACTTATCCTGGTGTACTTGTGGTACAGTTGCTGTGTCCCCTCTGGTCACCGGCAGGGGATGGGGGTAGGGTTACCAGATCCAGATTGGGAAATTTCTGGAAATTTGGGAAATGGAGCCTGGGGATGACAGGGACCCCAGTGGGGTACAATGCCATGAAGTCCACTCTCCAAAGCATCCATTTTCTCTAGGGGAACTGATCTCTGTAGTCTGGAGATGAGCAGTAATTCTGGGGGATCCCCGAGTCCCTCCTGGAGGCTGGCATCCCTAGCTTGTGGCCATCCCTAGGATAACCTTGGCTTATTGTTTCAGAAGTGTGTTATAAGATGGGGCTGTGAAAGAGAGCCTTGATAAAATCATTTTTAAAAGAGAGTCCAATGGGCAGTTCAGGATAATTAAATGCACTCTGCTAGCTATCGCAACACACGTTTTAGCTTTGTGCTGGAATGGCACAATGAATCATCTTCACTATTGCATTTGTTTGCTACATCCAAGGATAGCTGGTGAACAGAGTTGAAACAAAAAAGCAAAAGGTACAAAGAAAGGGGCCAGCTATCTGTGTGATTAAATACAGCCTTCTGCTTAGAAAATATGGCTGCAGAAAATTTACAGAGAGATGAGGAATACAATAGAAGGACTCTTGGTTCACTATAACTGGAATATTGATTTCAAGACAATGACAGCACTTAGAATATTCCCATATCTGCAACTGGTATTTCTGTGTGTTTGTTTTCCCCACCAGTATGAATGATCCCACTGAAAAGGATTCTTTCAGAGCTACTTGTCCTTCTTTTCTGCTTTCCGTTAGAATTGGCTTGAACTGCCTCATTCTTTTATTTTGTTACATCAGTTTCTCCTGTGTTATGGTGGGGAAAATATGCCTCACGTACCCACAGCATGGTGTAGTGGTTAAGAGGGGTGGACTCTAATCTGGAGAACCTGGTTTGATTCCCCACTAGGGCTGAGCAAAAAAACAAATTTGGTAAATTTTGGGTTTGGGTTTATTGGCCCTGAATTTTTTGGGTAAACCTGAAATAAGCCAAATACCCATACAAGTAAATGGGTATTCAGCTTTATTTCTGGGTTTACAGAAAAAAAATTGGGCCTATTTTAGTCTATGGGGATTTTTTGAAGCTCCTATAGGGGGCATTTTTGGAGGGTAGCTTCAAGGGACTCTCCTTGCATGAACCCTGAAGTTTGTTGAAGTTTGGGACAGGAGGTCCAATGTCATGGGGTCCTGAAGGGGTTGCCCCCCTCCTCCATAGAAAAACATGGTAAAGTTCCTAACAGGCCCTTATTAAAACTAATGTTGCTAAAATGGCCAAGCAGCCTTCCAAGATTGCGTGCTAAACTCAATAAATCCACCAAAACCTTATGCAGTCCAGAGAACACAAGAAAATGCCAGACTGCCTAACCACAAAAAAACCTCTCTAAAGTTAACAATGGTGATAAATGATGATAAACAACAATGCAGTTCCCCCCCCCAAAAAAAATCAAATCACCCCCTATTTTCAGGGAAAGGCCAGCAAGATCTTAAGCAGAGAAAACCCCAAAATTCAAACAGTGCAACTTTGAAACATAAAGCAGTGGAGAAATGGAAGCAGGGCCTCCCACCCAGCAACTGCCCCCCAGCCAACCAACAGGCCAAGGCCTGCTGGCTTCTAGCAAAATTTAGAAAATAAGCCCCAAATACAACTACTAGTTTAAAAGGAAAACAATGATATCTCAAGCCCTCCTCCAGGCAGCAGTCTTCTCCTCCAGGCAGCAGGCAGGAAGGAATCCAATCCAAGCAGCAGGTTGTAATCCAGCAGGTCAGGAGGAGGCACCAGGATCCAGGAACTCAGAGGGAGAATCAGGCAGGAGCTAAAGCCAATCTTTGCCACCAAACTCTCTCAAACCTCTGTGAGGAATGGCCTGGTCTGGAATCAGACCTGATTTTATAGTCTTTGGCCAAGCACAGAAAAGTTTGAAAATAATTCCAGCCAAAAAAAATACCTTCTGTGATTGGCCAAAGAACACTGTTCTTCCTTATCTGGGTTCCTATTGGCCACTAAGAATTCCTGGCCCTCCTCCCTCCCCTCTCTGGGTTGTCGCCATCCAGGTAGACTGCACCAGCTGGCTTTACAGCAATGCAAAATGCATTGCTGCCATTGGCCACATGGGAAAGTTCCCGTGAGCCTTCCTATTGGCCACTCCAAGATTCCTGCTCCCTCCCTCCTGCTTCCATGGAAACCAGCCAGGGGGCAGAGATATGAAGAAAGAAGATAGCTCTCCTTTAAACACAACAAGGGCCACAAATAGGAGAATCCACATAAGCCGAATAGCCGAAACCTGAAAAAGCCAAATATCTATTCAGCTTTTTGGGAATTGCCTATTCGGCTTCAGGCAGATTCCCTTATTTTGGTATTTGGCCAAAACTAAACCCGACTATTGCAGAAACAGCTAATTTCAGGGTTATTTTTTGTTTGGGTTTATGGATATGCGCAGGAGTGGATATCCACTCCTACACATGAGGCCAGCTGGGAGACCTTGGGCTAGTCACAGATCTCTCAGAACTCTCTCAGCCCCACCTACCTCACAGGGTGGGGAGAGGAAGGGAAGGAGTTTGTAAGACACTTGGAGACTCCTTAAAAGGTAGAGAAAATTGGCATAGGCCACTGCTCCGTAAACCAGGCTCTAATGCAGAGTCGAATGGCATGGTCTTAAAGATGATACAATAGTCCAAGGCCTGGTTGCACAAATGTTTAAACTGAGGCAGAATATGAGAGCAGCCATACTGAATCACAACTATGGTCCATCTGGTCCAACATCCTTTTTTCATGCAACAACCAATGAGATGTCCTGGAAGGCCAACAGGTCGGCCAAGGTCTCCCTCTATTGTTGCTGGCCACGGAAGTCTAGTCAATCAAACATTAAAAGTTTGACTACCTTAAGCGGATAAACTGCAAGCAACAGAATAATCCAGAGAAAGGAAATTATGTTTATCTTACATGAACAACAATTAGCATTCTGCTGGCACAGTTGCACAATGCCCAGTGCATACTAAATAACACAGTTAAAGGGTGCAGAAACTGGAAGGCAGTTATGGGACAGTTATCGTACCAATAATGATTATCCTTATCATTTTCCTGGTCTTCCTGTAAGTGGAGTAAGATTTTTTATCATCAGCGTTTTGGAGTGGTCTGTTGCGATTTTTGTATGATAAATATTCGCCATTGTTATTGAACAGTTTTATTAATTGTATGTTTTATGTCATTGTACTTAGTCATTGACTACTTTAGTGAACTGCCCTGAATGCAGGAAAAGGCAGGATACAAATTCCTTGATAAATATCAAGAGGGCCAATAAATCCTAAACATGGAGGATTTGGGAGGGGCTGTGGCTCAGTGGTAGAGCATCTGCTTGGCATGCAGAAGGTCCCAGGTTCAATCCCCAGCATCTCCAGTTAAAGGGACTAGACAAGTAGGTGATGTGAAAGACCTCTGCCTGGAGAGCTGCTGCCAGTCAGAGTAGACAATACTGACTTTGATGGACCAAGGGTCTGATTTAGTATAAGGCAGCTTCATGTGTAGGGTTGGATCCAGCAGAGTGCTTCCACAGGTGCAAGAACTGTGGCCCTTGGAGATCTATTTTTCTGGCTTGTCCCTCCCATGGCAGCCTGAAATGCTGCCAGGGGGAGGGGGCAGAGAAATCACTTTCCTTGGACAGATGATTTTGTACCAGCAGAAATGCTCTGCTGGATGCAATCCAGGCAGCACAGGTTGGGGAGAATGACATGGGTGGGCAGAGCATTTTCTAAACGGTTGCCTAGTAAGATAGGCAAACTGCTTTTTCATTGGATACATCTTTGACCCTTCAGTTGGTAACTGGCTGTAGTAAAAGATGCTTTTGGCTTCCAGCAGGCATTCCCCCCCCCACAACCAGTGGAGCTGTGGCTGCCCCCAAATGGTTTCACAGGGCTATTTTGTTCCCCAGACAATAAATACCAAGCCGTTCCACTAAGTGTCTTCAAATAAGCCTTCTTTAATTAAACTGGAAATGCATTAATTAAGTGTGGATAAAGAATGAGATGGTTAATTACAGTCAACATGTATCTAAAAATTTCAATAAACATTGATGCCTCCAGCTCTGCCCTTAATTCATTCCTGGCAATGAGCTGGTTTTTTTTCCTGTTATGACCAGGCATATCATGCCTGTACTTCTAAAACAAACTGCACACTCTCTCTTATTTTGGATTAAAAACAGGGAAAGAGGAAGTCATTCATCCTTTGCCTTGCATACATTTTCATTGTTTTGTCATGTGTCAAGTGTGTATTTGTAAAGCTTTCAAGACTTAACAATGATTTCCTTAATTAAATGTACAATTTCTGTTTTGAGATCTAACAGTTGAGGAGTGTTGGTCCTTTTTCCTGCACTGATATCAGACAGTATTGTCAGAGCTGGCAAGAGGCTGTCCGAGAATTGGTTTTTATATGCCGACTTTCTCTATTACTTAAGGAAGACTCAAACTGGCTTACAATCCCCTTCCCCTCCCCACAACAGACACCCTGTGAGTAGGGTTTCCAACCTCCCAGTACCAGCTGGAGATCTCCTGCTATTACAACTGATCTTCAGCTGATTGAACTCAGTTCAACCGGAGAAAATGCCCGCTTTGGCAATTGGACTCTGTGGCATTGAAGCTTACCAGGATTCTGTAGCACCTTCAGATTTGGCCATCGGTCAAGTTTTTTTTGCCTGAGTCACTTACCTTTGTGATATGCCGCTGCCCCGATCCTTCATCCATCAGAACTAGGATGCTTAATTTCTTTGTTCCATATGAGTCGGAGCTATCCACATACTTTGTTACTTGTAAACAACTATGCTATATAGAATAGCTATTACTGCATGTATTGCCAGCTGTGCTGGCCCTATGTAATACTCATTTACTGTTTCACTTTTGTTGCAGCTTTTTGTATAGGTTTTTTTGATTAGTTAGGTGCCCTTAGCCAGCTGCTAATTGAATGTATACACATAGTATTGGTCATACAAATATCAGTGACTTTTGAGCTGCATCATTGTCCTCATTGTATGTGTAAATATCTGACAAAGCTAAACTGTTAGTATTTGCAGGTGTGACTGAGCTTTTATATTGCTGGGCTGGCACATACTGGCTCTGCCCAACCTAACCTCAAGTGGTGGAGGGAGAAAAGTAGAGGTGGGTGGTGGTGGAAAGTGCCGCCATGTGGATTGATGGATTGACTCAATAAAGAAAGCCATGGACTTCCGTTTGCAAGACCTGAGCCAAGGTTGTTAATGATAGGATCTTTTGGAGGTCATTAATTCATGTGTGTTTGTGTAAAGTGCCATCAAGTTGCATCTGACTTATGGTGCCCCTTAATGGGGTTTCCAAGGCAAGAGACTAACAGAGGTGGTTTGCAAGTGCCTTCCTCTGCATAGCACCCCTGGTATTCCATGGAAGTCTCCCATCCCCATATTAACCAGGGATGACCCTGCTTAGCTTCCAAGATCTGACGAGATCAGGCTAGCCTGAGCTGCACAGTTCAGGGCAGTAAAAGGAGTATCCATCCCCAAACCAGAAAAGTTGAGTTAGAAATCCCCTTCCCCTTTCTGGGTTGGTGGCATAATATGAGTAGGGCTGTGCATATTCATAAACCTGAACCAAAAATAAACCCAAAATTAGCCGTTTCGGCAATATTCAGGTTTTGTTTTGGCCGATCCTTGGTTGGAGGCTTAAAGTATGGAGGAGATGGACAGTCTAGATCAGAGATCACAAATCTTTTTGAGCTTGCAGGACCCTTTGGAATTCTGACATACCGTGTTGGGTGCAGCCACAAAATGGCTGCTGCAGGAGGTGGAGCCAGCCAGAAAAGGATAGCCATGGCATACTTCCATTGACACAGTTAAGATCCTTGTAATGTGGTGGCAGTTGCTGACAAAGGAAAGTTTTGTTCATAGAGGAGAGGGGTATCCATGGCTACTAGTCAAAATGGATACATAGAATCATAGAGTTGGAAGGGACCACCAGGGTCATCTAGTCCAACCCCTTGTACAATGCAGGAAACTCACAACAACCTCACCCCCAAACACACACACACAGTGACCAGAAGATGGCCAAGATGCCTTCCCTCTCATCATCTGCCTAAGGTCACAGAATCAGCATTGCTGATAGATGACCATCTAACCTCTTCTTAAAAACCTCCAGGGAAGGAGAGCTCACCACCACCTGAGGAAGCCTGTTCCACTGAGGAACTGCTCTAACTGTTAGAAAATTCTTCCTAATGTCTAGATGGAAACTCTTTTGATTTAATTTCAATCCGTTGGTTCTGGTCTGACCCTATGGGGCAACAGAAAACAACTCGGCACCTTCATCTATATGACAGCCCTTCAAGTACTTGAAGATGGTTATCATATCCCCTCTCAGTCTTCTCCTCTTCAGGCAAAACATACCCAGCTCCTTCAACTTTTCCTCATAGGACTTGGTCTCCAGACCCCTCACCATCTTTGTTGCCCTCCTCTGGACACGTTCCAGCTTGTCTACGTCTTTCTTAAACTGTTAAGTTGAAATGTATACAATAAATACACCACAGACTCCCTGGCATCTTGTCTTTATTAAGCCCTTCCCCATCCTCCACCCTTCCCCATCCTCCACCCTTCCCAAACTCTGCCCCAATTCTCTAGGAATTTCCCAACCTAGAGTCAGCAACCATAACCTCTGGAATCCATCTCAAGAATTCTGTGATGATTTTACGTGATCTTTTTAGCCTTTGGCAATTGTGTCATTATTTTTAGTCTCTGCATTATTCTTCCCAAGGTATGACTCTTTTGGGTACACCAACAATAAAGGGGAAAAATTAATCCTAAAAACAACAGAATAAAGTATCCAAAGGTCAAGAAAAAATCAGCATCCAAGACCAAAGGTTATACAATGAAAAGGTTATATCAATACAAAATATGTATATATTTATTACAGGCTAAAATCAATGACATATAGAAGGCCCTGCAATAACCTACCAAACCAACATATTCATGTAAATATGCAACACACATAGACATAAAATCTTTTGGGATCTTCCACCATTCCAAACTGTCTGAAAGAACAAGGACTATCTAGCCCGTGTCTCAGTGAGTCTCCTTGAAAGTGCTGTTGTGTCGACACCTGCATGTATAAAGCTAGCAATGCTTTATGGAATATGAACTTTGCAAAGCTCTGGTGAAAGTTTGTAAGTAATCCTTCACATGATGTGGGTTAATGATTGCAAATGTCATCTTGCTGCCTATCATGTCCCCTCTTGGAATGTGGCAAGTATGCCTTTAAATTAGGCCCCTGTTGTTCCATCTCATAGGGCCAACCTTTTAAGCACAACTCTTAACTATTCCCCTGGCACTTAGCTCCCTAACTTAAATCTTTCCTCACAATTTTGGATCTTTGTTGTTGCCTTCCTGTTGCCAACAGCACATTATATCTCTTCAGTGTGTATCGCTTGAATGCTCTGCTGATAGACAGCTCTGAATGTTCTTTGATGTTGCTCTTCATTAGAGTTTATTATAGGGAACTACTAATCAGTCTCTTGCGGTAGACCACACCATTTTCTTGCAATGTTTTGCCCCTCTTCTCACACGTGGATGGATTAGCATGTAGTAAATTACTCATTGTAATGCAAAATAGGTGTTTTTGCTGTAAATGAGTACTCAGAGCTAGTCCACAGACTTCTACTGATGCTCAGTGTATCTTCTTTCCTCTATTGAATTTTTTTTTTCTTACTAAATCTTCTGTGGGTTTTATTTGCTGTTGTTGAGAGTATGCAGAGAGGCTTCTGTAGACTGCAGAAATTATGTTTTTTTTTTAAATTTCATTTTACAAATAATGATGTGGAATAGCTTATGGAGTTTATTGTAGGAGGGAGCTGGTTCCAGACAATTGTAGCTGGTCCCAGCTTTGCTGGTAGAGGGCCTAGCTGTTGTTACCTTAAGTAGGCAGTCTACTGGAGAGTTGGGGGGATTCGCTTGGAGAATGAGCAAGAGATTGTGTGAGAGGAAGCAACCGAGACCGAAAGACCAACATTTACTGGGATTATCCCAGCGAAACTCTCTAAATAAACCAGGGTGGTGTTCAACTGGAAAACAAAAGAACTTTATTGGAGAGAAAAGATGTACAGAGTGGCAGGCACACATAAATGCATACAAGAGCTAACTAAAGTAATAAGGAAGAGTGGGAATAGCTTAAGGAGATGGGGGAATGTTTACCAGTCTTGAAGAAGACGTCCATGAAAGCAGAGCTGAAGAGAGAAAAAGGCCATGTTTCTGGAAGTGAGGGGAGGCCCATGGAACAGCGTGGGGGTGTATGATGGATCCAAGGACACACACACGAAATAGTGCCCAAAGGACCTGTTTTTTACCCTAACATGGGTCCAGAAGGGGTATGAGGTATTCTGCCAGAAAACAAAGAATTAATTGCCTTTCCAAGGTTTTGACAAAAAGGAAAGTTTAATGGCTCATTAAGGGTCCCAAGAGAATGTCTGGACCATTTCCTTATGTGCCGATTGATTGGAGGGATGGGTTCAGATAGGGTGAGTAATGGTCTGCTCTGAGCACTGATTAAATCACCTTTTATTAGGGACTCTAGGGCCTTATATGCATGGTTGTTTCCCTTGTGGTCACACCCTGACTACTTGAGGGCTTTGTTCTGATTATACATGAATTTTCCGACCGTCAGAGATCACCTTGGTCTCTCCGTGCATTTCTCTTGTGTTTTCTGGATGCTGCTAGCATCCATGCATAAAAGGCTTAGGATTAAATCACTTTAAAGTGACCCAGCTGGTCCCATTGTTAATCCAGGCACACTTTCAAGCTAAGGAGATAGTCAGCTGCCAATCCCTTCCTGCCCAGGCCGGAAACAAAATGGTTCCCAAACTCTGAGGGGAATCCATTTTGGGGGAGCGGTGCCCTGCTCTGATGCCAGCCTTAGAGGACCCCATGCCTCTGAGAAGCCCTTAATGTGAGGAGGGGTCCAACCACTAACACTGTTTGGACCTTTCCTCACATTAGTGTTGCCAACTCTGGGTAGGGAAATTGCTGGAGGTTTGGGGGACGAAGCCAGGGAGGTGGGCTTTGGGGAGCAGAGGGACCTCAGCAGGGGATAATGTCATGTTGTCCACTTTCCAAAGCAGCCATTTTCTATAGTGAAACTGATCTCTGGAGTCTGAAGATCAGTTGTAATACTGGGAGATCTCCAGGCCCCACCTGGAGGCTGGCAACCCTCCTCCTTACATAGAAGCATGAAGCCTTGGACCAGAATGTAGGGAGAATTTTCACTCCGAATTTGGTTTGCAAGAATTCAGATTTGCACAGCTGTGGCAAATGTTTGCCTATCTCCTGCTTGTTTTAGGAGGCTAGCACATTTTGGCAAGATGTGGGACAATGGTATAGTAGTGAGAAAATTGTATTCATTGCAGTTTTCTATTTCATTGTTTCCCCCTCCCCCTTTTTCACTTTGAAGCCATATACAGGCAATATCTACAGAAGTGTTGATAAAATGAACTATTATCCACTTGAGGGTCAGCAATCTCTCTTAAATGCTCAGGCGATACTGCCGCTGGCCAAACTGAACTTTGTCTAAGCGAAACTCTAAAGGCTTTGCACACACACACACACACACACAAAATATAAAGCTATCTGCTTCAGACCAATTAATAACGATGTCTTTTCCTGACAAGGATCTATGGGAATTAATTCTTTGGTTGTATTTATCTTTGGTCATTTGACCCCAGTTCCTTAGTGGGCAACATGAAACGCAAATGGGGAAGAGAGATTTAAACTCTGCATGTGTTGCAAAGGAGCTAAATTTCCTGGTTTCTGTACTCATTTATCTACTTAAAACGGAAACAGTGTCTTATCTCATTAGTCCAAGATGCTTAGTTATAACTACGTATTTTGGTGCTCTTCCTGGCCCTCTGCTCCTTTGAAAGAAGCTGGAAGCTTTCAAATCCTCCCGTTCGCATGATTAGGCAGCAGCCTTTTGTCTGCTATAGATTTCTGGATTTTGAGTTTATCTCTGGGTCACTCAGGGATTTTTCAGTGCTGGCAATTAGCCCTTTTTTTTGTTTGAATGACTGAATGCTGTGAATGCTAAAAACAATCTGTCATGTTCTGTTTCATAAACAGGTTTTCTCGTGGTGAGAGAAATGCCAATTGTGGCAGTTTCTGTAAAGGCAGAGAAATATTTGAAATGGGGTAGCTTGGTATGTGTTTCAAGCATGGATAGTGTCACGGCGGCTTGTTGTTAATTGTTAAAGAGAAGGGTAATAGCTCTGATGTGAACCTATGACTGCACGATCTAGGGTTGTCAGGTCCCCTCTCTCGATTGGTGGGAGGTTTTTTGGGGGGCGTGCTGGGACGTCACTTCTGGATTTACTTCCGGAAGTGCCACATCACCACAGCCAGTTTTGGGGGTTTGAGTGCTAAAGCAGCCATGGTGATGTGGCGCACCTGGAGTAGCTGGGTGGATTGGTGGGCAATCGCCCACCGAAACCACCCATTTGGCAACCCTTGCAGGGTCCCAGGTTGGATCCTTTCATTTACACTTGCCCTAGAGCACTGGTTCCCAACAGGGGGTCCATGGACCCCCAGGGGTCCACGAGAACTAAATTAAGGTCCGCGAAACAAAGTTTTAAACCCATAATAAATTAATATTTTCAATTAAAAGTTCTCTATTATAAAAATGTATATTCAAATATTATTCTAAGTGTAATGTTTAACTAACAGTTATGATGAAAGTTTATTTTCAAATTCTTGGAATTTTTATTTTGAACCTTGGGGTCCCTGCACCGAACAAAAAAGTCCTAGTGGTCCCTGGTCAAAAAAAGGTTGGGAACCACTGCCCTAGAGTGTCACCTCAACTGACACTGAGGTGGATTTGGAGGTCCCTGCTTGGGGAAACCATCTGAGGCATTTTGAGGGAAAGAGAGAGTTTCAATAACACTAGCAAACTTCCTCATTTTGTTTCTCTGACATCTGTACCCTGGGTTTCAGAGGAAACATTAATGAATGTTGTTAGTCAGTGTGTTCTGTGGGTATTGTCTGCCTTTCACTAGCACAGGGATGTCCTTTTGGGAATCTGGGTTGGCAAACAGACTCCCCACACAGTGGGCAAGGTTTATAAGATCTGGTACTAGAGAAGATCCATTAGAAATTATACACTTGGACTTCTAAAGAGCTTTTGACAAAGGCTCCTGAGTAACCATACAGTGAAATCTTGTTCAGTTCCTCCAGTTCATTACCTAAGGCTGGAATAATTCTGCAAAGGATTTCTTTATTAGGATTGAGAAAAAGATGTGCCCTCTTATGGGTTAGTAACTGGTTAAAGAACAGGAAGCAGACAGTAGGAACAAACCAAAAGCTCACATAATAGAAGGAAGTAAAGAGTGGCGTCCTTCAGAACCTGTATTGGGATTGGTACAATTTAATTTGTTCTAGAATCAAGGATACGCAACGAAGTGACCAAGATGATATTCAAAATGGTGACAACACATATGGGCTTGAAGAGCTCCAAGAAAATCTGTGAGTGTGCAGACAGCTCCATAGTGAATGAGGGGAACCCTAACTTTATATATACACCAGTGGGATCAAAACTGGTGGTAAATAACCAGGAAAGAGATTTTGAGGTTGTGGTAGATAACTCAATGAAAATATCAGCTCAGGGAGTGGCAAAAGTGAGAAAGGCAAATTCCATAGGTATTAGGAAAGAGAGTGAAAACAACATGTCTAGTACAGCAAAGTCTATGATGCTACTACACTTAGGGCACAGTATGCTGTTTTAGTTGCCCCATTGCAAAAAAACATAGTTTTTCATCTTTCTAAACTGGTGTTGGAGTGCCTTAACTAGGGGTTCACTGTATATATCTCCATTTTGAGATAGATATGTAGAAAATGATCTCCCTTCATCCTGCTAACCAGCGTGTTGGGCTATGTTTGTACCAAAGTACAGCTTCTTCATCAGGGTGGAGTAGGAAGGCTCATACTGGGGTATACTTCAAGGCCTTTGTTTTGAGGGAGCATGGTACAAATATATTTTGCTTAACACTCTACTTACTATCAAGGTTTCTTGCATGTTTTCATCTTCCTTGCTGGTGGGGAAGAGCTTGACCATGTTGGGGTCCAATTTGAATGTAATGTTTTGAGGGAGAAGAGTATTAATATCTGATTTTTCCAATATACAAGGTTCATTAGATCACATGTGTACTAAATTTCAAGGGGCTAGGTCATTAGGGAGACCCATAAAAATGTGAGTCAGAAAAAGAAGCAGACCTAAATGACATTATATGATTCCAGTTGGAAAACCTGAGGTAACAGTGCTTCGAAAAATAAAAGGCATTTTGTCTGAAATGAAACATACAAAATAACAAGTTAAAAATCCAAATAAACATATTCTGTTTATCCCATTAACTTGTTAAGTAACTTCTTGTGGCTGAAAGAAATTCCAAAAATCCTTCTAGGGGGAAAAAAAAAACAGCAAAATGCTACCTTGTGTATAAATCTATGATTTTAAAAAGCAAACAAAAGTAGATCTCCATCCTTTCCAGTATTTCTTCCTGAACAATAATCTCATCATCTGCTTCACTCGCCATCATGAAGTGAACATTTTATTTAGTTGTGTACTATGAAAGGAGTTCAACTTAAGACTGTTTCCCAGTGAGAGCCTTTTTGAAGCTTCCTCATAGTTTGTTTAATTTAAAATATTTCAGCCATAAATATTAATAAACATAAATCAGGCCATATCTGTCCTAGCCTAGGAATAAGTCACTATAGCTAAAACAAGAATAATTTGAATCTAGCAGTATATTATTGGTGGAAAGGTTCTGGTGATGTTGTTTGTGTGTTAAGTGCTGTCAAGTCGCTTCCGACTCATGGCGACCCTATGAATCAATGTCCTCCAAAATGTGCTATCTTTAACAGCCTTGCTGGCTTCCTTTATAGAGTTAGTCAATCTCTTGCTGGGTCTTCCTCTTTTCCTGCTGCCTTCCACTTTTCCTAGCATGATTATCTTTTCCAGTGACTCTTGTCTTCTCATAACGTGACCAAAGTACAATAGCCTCAGTTTAGTCATTTTAGCTACTAGGGTCAGTTTAGGCTTGATTTGATCTATAACCCACTGATATATATTTTTTGGCAGCCTATGGCAACTGTAACACTCTCCTCCAACACTACAATTCAAAGAAATCTACTTTCTTCCTGTTGTTTAGCTTCTTTAAATCAGTCGCCAGTTTGATTGACTGTGGTTTTTAAAAATATTTTCAGTGGGGCGCTTCCATTCGTTGTTTCTTCTTCCCATAGGGTTGCCAGCTCCAGGTTGGGAAATACCTGGAAATTTTGGGGGTGGAGCCTGAGGAGGGTGGAGTTTGGAGAGGGAAGGCATTTCAGTGCCATAGAGTCCAGTTGGCAAAGCGGCTGTTTTCTCCAGGTGAACAGATCTCTGTCAGCAGGAGATCTCCAGCTACCCCATCTTCCTAGCATGCCAAGGGCATGATCATATAGTAGCTATCCACATCCTTTGCCTATTGAAGCCTCTTTCTGTTCTTTACCCACATTGTCATTGCTTTGACAGCATAAAATGCATCGTTTACAATTTAGTTAGCTATAAAATTGTATTGTTTGGAATATTCATGCTTAAAAATATAAATACCAGAGTTTTCTACAAACACAATGGTAAATAAACCCAATACTAAAGCAAGAAAGCCACATGCTATGCTATCTTAGCACATTCCACTAATTTAAAAGCAGTCACAAAAGGGCTAGTGATCCCAAAAGGTTCTGTCAAAAACTTGGGGTAGGGAAAGTCTGAGGACTTTCATGGTTTACTTTTGGGGCGAGTAAAAACTTGTCTTTAAACTATTTCATTTATTCCAAATGGGGAAAGTCAAAGGATTTTTTCACCTGTAAGGATTGCAATCCATCTGTTATCTCTCAGGGGGTGCCAATAACAGAGACGGTGAGGTTGAAGTGACGCTCAGTTTACACAGCCTAGAAAACCTCGTGATTCACTATACAGCCTCTAGACATATTTTGTGGCCTTCCAGGTGCTTGATCAGTCCTCTGTTCTTGCTGTTTCAGGTAGTAAGCAAATTAGAAGATCAGAGGGTTCCCTGGTGGGCTACCGCAGTTGGCTTCTGAGCTGCAAAGGCTCAGCCCAGCAAATTGGGTAGGCCTGCTCCGAGGTTGTATGGCTTCCTTTCAAAAACAATTTGATTGACAAGAATTCATACTTCACTCATGACAGCTAGGGATACTGTGAATTTGTCAGTGAATCTCTTTGGCAGTCAAACATCCCTTGGTCAACACTCTCAATAGGGTTGCCAACTTCCAGGTACTAGCTGGAGATCTCCTGATATTACAACTGATCTCCAGCCAATAGAGATCAGTTCACCTGGAGAAAATGGCCACTTTGCCAACTGGACTGCATGGCTAGGGTTGCCAGGTCCCCCTCTCTTCCAGCGGGAGGTTTTTGGGGCAGAGGTGAGGCAAAGATCGCGCACGTGGCCGTGCCGACGCCTAGTTTGAGTGGTAAAAGGCCCCTTGCGATGCATTTATACCTGGAAGTGCCACATCGCAAAGGGCCTTTTACCAGTCAAACTCCCAGTTTGAGTGGTAAAAGGCCCCTTGCGATGGGACATGTCTGGGTGTAAACAGGAGGTGACGTGGCGTGGTGGGCAGGCACGTACGCATGCATTGCCCTCAGCTGGTCAGTGGGCAGCCAGGTGGATTGGCGGGGGTTTGCCTGCCACCACCTGGCACTTGGCAACCCTATCTATGGCATTGAAGTCCCTCCCCTCCTCAAACCCCACCCTCCTCAGGCTCCACCCCAAAAATCTTCCACTGGTGGTGAAGAGGGACCTGGCAACCCTAGTGGCCACTGAAGATTCAGTCAAGGAGTTGAAACCCCCAAATAAACAGAAAGCGGGGGAGGGATGGGGAGGTCAGCACCAATGTAAAATGTATGGCTGCCCTCAGTTGTAGGCCTGGTGTAATAATTCCGTTTTGCAGCCCCTGTTTAAGGTCCTGCAGGGCCCTGATGTTACCAGGAAGGGAATTCCACCCCTGGCCCTTGTCAAGAACAGCTGCACGCTTAGTATTCATTTTTTAAAAGGAGCAGAAGCAAAATTTGAAGAGTCTACCCAACAGCATACTCAATCTAAGGGGGTTCACTCTCTCTCTCTCTCGTCAGTATTGTAATCACTTTCATGAAGGGGATGAGCATAATCAGCTTTCCTGTGTGCATTTCCAAGTGGCTGCTTTTGTGTTCATTTGTACATAAACAGAAGTTCCCCTGGGGAGTAAAACTCTTTGATAGTAGCTTCTGGGATGAGTCATCACAGAGAAACATATGTGAATTGCTCTCAGGTTGAGAAACGTAGCATTTTGACTGAAAAGAAGCTGAGCTTGTCACAAAAGCTTCCACTGCAATAGAAACATAATGAAGAAAATATGCAAATATTCACATTCTTCCAGAAGATAGCACTCGAATACATTTGTTTTTGTCTGTCTTTAATCGGTTGGCTTTCTTGATGGCAAGCCCCAAGGTTTTCTTTGCCAGGATATCAAATGATTTATAATAATTTCAGCAGTTACATATTATACTTTTTCCCCAAAAGCATACCTCAAACAGCTTACAACATTGTTCTCTCCTCTTTCACTTCATCCTCACAACAACCACCCTGTGAGGTAGATTAGACAGAGTGAGAGGTGGGGTGGGGGATCCAAATCTGGTTCTCCCAAATCCTAATTTGACACTTTGAACACTACACAATGCTAACAGTCTTTTGAATCTAGGGTTGCCAGGTCCCTTCGCAACCAGTGGGAGGTTCTTGGGGCAGAGCCTGGGGAAGGCAGGGTTTGGGGAGGGGAGGGGCTTCAATGCCATAGAGTCCATTGCCAAAGTGGCCATTTTCTCCAGGTGAACTGATCTCTATCAGCTGGAGATCAGTTGTAATAGCGGGAGATCTCCAGCTAGTACCTGGAGGTTGACAACCCTATTTGAATCGTATGTGGGAAGTAACATCGGACTAGGTGCAACCACTCCTGTATTCCTGATGAGAGCTGGTGGGGTGTCATGGTTGGCGTTCCAGACTAAATCAGTAACTGCTAGGGTTGCCAGCCTCCAGGTGGTAAAACAAATACAAGATTCACGCTACAAAAGTAGTTACTACAAAAAGTTGCAGCACAGTGGCCACAAAACAACAAGTCACTCAGTACTGGATGCCAACAATTTATAATGCAACATTAATGTCACAGTTATAACTATTATTATCAGTCTACCTAACTATGCCTAAAACATACAAAATATATACACAATCAATATACAAAAAACTGGACAGTGTTGAAAGGTGAAAACAAGGTGATGCACAAAAATATGGTGTTGCTATCAAAAGTCCCAAATGGGGCTGCAAGACATAGCTTCCCTCTGCCCCACCGCCACTGAGTGAAATTTAAAGGGACAGTGCCCTTCGATGGAAAGTCATAATGCGGCTTAAGGCGCCTGAAGGTAGTACATAGTCCGATATCAACTGGAATGTTAAGCGATGAAAAATAGTGAGGATCCGATAGACCTATTTTGATTATTACTTCTTCAGTTGCATTTTTAACTTTAACATGGACCTTTATAGCGTTAAACACACCAAATATTTATAGGGAATTCATTTCCAGTCATATTTTTACTTCCACGAATTGTGTTATCTATCAATGAAAATAACATAATCTCAGTACATGTTTAAAAACTATATCAGCAATATCAAAAAAGTCATTTTTTTGTAATATGGCATACAGTCCTTGAGTTGAGCGGAGGAATACTTTGATCTCCTTCCAACTAGGCTAGATAGTGCTCTGCCTGCGTATGCTGAAAGTTGTGTTAATGAGGGCAGTCTGTGAATTGCATGCAGGTGTCCCATTAAAAGTAGCATGATAGATTGAAAGAAGAGTTTATCCCGTTGGGTGTCATTGTGTCTAGAAGAAATATACGTTTTGCTTCCTGTTAGAGCAATTGCTTTTCTATATTTTGTTTATTGTATGTTTTATTTTGAAAGCGCCATATGGCAAAAAACGGGAGGTCATTTTCATGGTGTTAAAAATCCCTAAAATGCTGAGAGAGTGGCACGTCCAGTACCCCGTTCCTTATTCTAGATTTATGTTCACCAATGCGATATTTTAATGGTCTCGTGGTAATGCCCACGTAGAACTTATCACAAGGGCAGCGGCATTCAAACATTTCTGCTATTCAAATATTCAAAGAGGTTTCTTTTATTTAGGTCTCTTTGAATAGGTTATAGATAACAACCTTAATAAAGAAAGTCAAACTGAGTAGCACAGCAGCCAGGAAAAATGGAGGGGGAGAGTTGTCACACCAACTGCACAGTGTCACTTCTGGCGCAAAACCAGAAGTGATGTCATGCCAGTATGATGACACCACTTCCAGTTTTGTGTCAGGAGTGATATCATGCCCCTCCCATCTCCCACTGGTTGCCAGGCAAAAACCAAGCAAGCATTCATCAAGCAAATGTAATTTTGCTGATTTATACCAGTAGGGTTACCAACTCCAGATTGGAAAATACTTGGAGATTTTTGGGGTGGAGCCTGAGGAGGACGGGGTTTGAAGAGGAGAGGGACTTCAATGCCATAGAGTCCAATTGCCATTTTCTCCAGGGGAGAACTGATGCTGTCCAGGGGATTGCTTCTCCAGGGGAACTGATGCTGTCGCCTGGAGATCAGTTATAATAGCGGGAGATCTCCCGCTACCACCTGGAGTTTTGCACCCCTATATACCAGCTTTATCAAAATGATATGATTTTGATAAACTTTTAAAACAGAGCCATCTCTCTTCTAAGAACAGAAGGACAGTCCCAAAAGAACAGCTTGTAGGAATCACCCTCTCTCTGCACTGATAAAGAGAAGGCAGAGGGAAGAGCGCTTCCTGCTTCTGGCACGTGCCCATTTTGGTGGGAAAAGTCGGCTCCAGACAGGAGGGGCAGGAGTGCTTCTGTAGCTTGGAAAATTCTAGTAGCTTGCAAAGCCTTCTCTGTGGATGGCCTGCACATGCACAGTCCCATGTGTGCCTGCACAGAAGACCACTCAATGAACAGCAGCTACAGGTAAGTGCAACTCTGTTTTCCTGTCAATATTTAGTCTCTAACTTCCCAATCTGAACATTCATGTATCCCCAAAGCTATAAAAAAAACCTAACATATGGTTCCCTCAACCAGCTGAAGCCTCAAGGAAAGGACTTTCCTTGCTGTCTCTACAAATTTAAAATGCAGACAAATGGTTATGGAAGCAAACTGCCTCTGTGAAAGCTTCGCTGAAAAATGCCATGTCCGGCAGGATGTCTAATGGATTAACCAGAGTTGCAAGAACCTTGGCTGAAGGAAGCATAAGAATGATGCCTGAGATAACCAGGACTAAATACTTGCAGGAGTTTGCAGATTTAAATTAATATCTTATTTTTTGAACCAGCTGACAAAATTAGCACCGGGATAACAGTGTTACTTTGCCTGCTGACTACCCACAATTGGTTTTATGAATGTGCATTCAAAATGTAATTAATCAAAATACAGGCTCAACACACCCTGTTTGTTAAACTCAGAAAAGTAGTTGATCTTAAAAAAAATTGCTCTAACTTTCAGATCCAAATCATGCAAAGATAAAATCTGGCCATTTTCTTGATAGTCCTGTGAGGTTTTTGATGTATTCATTTATTTATAAAGTTACACCTTGCTTTTCACCTCAGTGGGGACCCAAAAGAGGTTACAATATTGTTCTCCTTCCATTTTATCATGACAACAACAGCCCTATGAGGTTGGTTAGGCTGAGAGGGAGCGATTGGCCCATGGTCACCCAGGTTGCTTCCATAGCAGAGCGGGATTTGAACTTGGGGCTTCCAGATCCTAATCCAGGGCTCTAATTCTATACCATAGTGGCTCTCGACAACAGCACCTCAATATCTCTCCTTACAGGTTCTCAGGAACCAGTCTGAGAGACTTCTGCCTGAGGGCGTTGTCTATCAGAGGAGGCAATTTTGGAGTAGGGTTTCTTTATTTTGTGTAAAACATTTTGTGTAAAACATCTATAACATTCTCAAGGGAGCTGGGCCACGATCCAAAAACATAACTACTGTTATGTTGACTATTGAAAATCTTTTTTTTTTTCCTGTTTGGAAGACAAGGTCAACTTTAAAAAGACCAAAAAAAAAAAAAAAAGCATAACTCTGAGTACTTAGTGATTTGTCAGGAGGAAACCATGAAATCTAGTGGGACAGCTGATGAATCCTTTTGAACTTTTGATTTCCTGCTTTCCTCTGTTCATGTAAGCTGGTTATGTAAATAAAGTTTCAATCTAACCATTGACCCCAGAGAGACCCAGGTAAGCACTTTCCTTTAGAAATTCTGCGGCACATTCGTGCTGGCGATTCTGCCCTCAATCCTTATCAGTGGCCTGTCGTTTTGTATTTGACAAAAGTAGCTTCCGAGAAGCCAGATAAACTGTGTCATGAGCGCTGCTATTATCAGCCTTGCTTCAGCTTTAACCTCCTCACAGAGGTTCAATGTAGTTAGGTGGCAACTTTAGCATTCAGGATTGCTTCTCCACTCTGAAATGATTATTCCTTTCAGCTAGGGATTTGGTTGCTAGGACCATAAAGATCGACCTAAAAGAACCTTCCTAATGATTGCCAGTTACTTTAACATTATATTTATATCTGACACAAGTAGCGCTCCTCCCTCCAGTTCTCCAACCTGCTGCCACAGAAAACCATCTCCAGATGTGTTGAGCAGAGGTCCCACAGTGGGGAAGGAGGGAGGGATGTGTGCCTGCACAGAAGACCACTAGATGAACAACAGTTACAGGTAAGTACAACTTTGTTTTTATCTGGATGGCTTCTGTGCGGTCCCACACTGGGAGAGTAGCAAGCTCGCTTACCAGGATGGTGGGTGTGGGACAATCACTGAAATAAAGATTACAAAACAGCTCATCCCACTGCTGCTTAGTCCACATCAACCACATAATGTTTAATGAAAGTAGACGGAGTGGACCAGGTTGCCGCCCTGCAGATGTCTCTAAGGTAGGGCTGTTGATTCGGTTCGGCCCGAACTGAAAAACAGCCGAATTTCCCCTGATTCGGTGGTTTTTTGTTCGGGACGAACCGAACTCCAAAATGGCGGGCAACCGGGGGCGCCGAATTCAGCGAGTTCGGGAGTTCATGAATAAATCCGGCAAATTCGGCCGTCAGTAAGCAGCATAACCGTCAGTAAGCAGCATTCTCCTCCCCCGGCCAATCGGTGGCCAAGCTGGGTCTTCTTCTGGCCAATCAGTCAGGATTGAGTACTGGAGGAATCAGCTGATGTGCGCCCCGGCCAGGGAGAGAGAGAGAGAGGGAAATCCTTGTGTTTGTGTGTGGGGGGTGCTTGTGCACATTCACTCCTTTCTGTGGCTGCAGGGGACGTATTTTTTGAGGTACAGACACAAAACTTTCAGCAGAGATTCAGACAAGCCTTCTTAAGAGACCACCCAAGTTTTGTAAACATTGGGTCAGGGGGTCCCGAGATATGGGCTCCCCCTTTTTCTTTCCATGGCTGCAGGGGGCGCATTTTTGGGGGTACACACCCCAAACTTTCAGTGGAGCTTCAGATGAGCCTTCTTAAGATACCCCCCACGTTTTGTAAACATTGGGTCAGGGGGTCTCGAGATATGGGCTCCACCCCTTTTCCCTCCCCCCTTTTTCATTTCTGTGGCTGCAGGGGGCACTTTTTTTGGGATACAGCCCCCAAACTTTCAGCATAACTTCAGACAATCCTTCTTAAGATACCACCCAAGTTTTGTAAAGATGGGTTCAGTGGGGGCAGAAATATCAGCTCCCCCCTTTTCTCTTTCCGTGGCTGCAGGGGGTGCATTTTTGGGGGTGCAGATCCCAAACTTTGAGCAGAGCTTCAGACAAGGCTTCTTAAGAGACCACCCAAGTTTTGTAAACATTGGGTCAGGGGGTCCCGAATTATGGGCTTTCCCCTTTCCCCTATTGGGATGAATGGATCAGCTGATCCTGTGCATCTCCAGAGCAAAACGTCCCATGCCTAATTGGAATCATCTTGGATTACAAGTCGTCCCCAGCCCCTCCTGATGGAACAGAAGACAGCCACAGTAAGACCCCTTTGGGGGCTTTAATCTATAATTTTTCTCCTCTGTGTGTGTGTGGGGGGGAAGCAGAGTCTGTGTGTGTGTGGGGAGGGAGCAGTTTCTGTGAGTGGGGGGGGAAGCCAAAGGGGGCTTTTGCCGGTTCTGCCTGGGGGTGTGTTCCCCCTCGAGTCTCTCTCTCCCTGGTTTGAGGGGGGGTTTCAGTTGTGTGTCCTCAGGTTTTCCCTCATTCATAAGAGCGGTTAGGTCTGTTTGGATGCTTACTCAAAACTTGTTTTCAAATGGTGACTTAAAGAATGCATTTGGAGTCCGATGCAAAAGGGGAAATTCCATCCCTACTCATTATGCATAGCTAGCTGCCTCTGTCTCTTTCCATGGTTTGCAAACTCCCAGGTGTCAGGTGTTGCTTTGCACAGTTGCAAAGGTGTTGCTTACAAGGTTGTGTTGCTTTTGCAGTCGTGTTGCTTGCAGTTGTGTTGCAATGCTTTGCAAACTTATCAGCTGTTTGTCGGGGCTGGGAGCTTTGTGCGTGGGCTGCAAGCTCTGCACAGAGATGCACATTAAGGGTGGGGGGACCCCTTTCGGGGCCCATATCTCAGCCCCCCCCGACCGAATCTTTACTGGGGGGTCTTTCAAAAAGCGTCCTTTGAAGCTCCGCTCAAAGTTTGGGACCTTTACCCCCAAAAATGCCCCCCCCAGAGCCACGAAAAGGCGCGGTTGTGTTTTTAATGGCTTTATTCGGCCGAATTTCCCCCCCGAACTTTGAATTCCCGCCAATTGCACGGATCCGAAGTGGGGGAGTTCGGACTTCAGCATATCCCGAATCTAAACGGGCCAAATTCAGCCGAATCCAAACTATACCGAATTTTTTTAAATTCAACAGCCCTACTCTAAGGTCCATTCTAAAAGTGAAGGCGGTAGAAGCAGCATAAGCCCTAGTGAAATGTGCTTTGATCATCGGTGAACAATCAATATGTGCATTCTTGTAGGCCAGCCTAATAGCCTAAGAAATCCATCTGGACAAAGTCTGAGATGTAGCGCACTGACCCTTATGTTGACCACTAAAGCAAATAAATAAGTTGTCATCTACACTGAAGTCAGTTGCCCTTTTTAAATAAAACAAAAGGGCCATACGCATGTCCAAGGAATGCAGGGCTCTGTCCGCATCCAACTTAGGGTCCGGGGAAAAACCAGGGAGGACAATATCTGGGGAAAGGTGAAACGATGATACAACCTTTGGGAGAAAAGCGAGGCTAGGTCTGAGGACCACCCGATTCACGTGGAACTTAGTAAAAGGAGTTTGGTAGCAGAGTGCAGCCAGGTCATTCACCCTCCTGGCCAACATGATAGCCACCAAGAAGGCCGTCTTGTAGGATAAAAGGGACAAATCACAAGTGGCCATAGGCTCGAAAGGGCATTTCATCAACTATGATAACACCAAGGATAGGCTCCACTGAGGGATAGGCAGGGGTACCAGAGGGTAAAGGTTAGCTAGACCCTTCAAGAACTTTTTTGCATACTGGTAGGACAAAAACCGTACCCGAGTCCAAATCAATATGAAAAGCTGAAATAGCTGACAAATGAACTTTAATTGAAGAATTAGTTAGTCCAACATCCTTGAGGGACAACAAATAATCAAAAATATCTGGCAGGGAACACTTCTCGGGGGTGAGCCCTTTACCTGTAGCCCAAACTTTAAAGCGTTTCCACTTGAAAGCATACAATTTTCTCGTAGAAAGTTTAAGGGAGTGCAGGAGGATTTCCGCCACCCTATCAGACCAGACATTCAACACTGTATCCTCCAAGCTGCTAGATGCAGGTTGGGCAGATCGCAAATATTCCCCAGTAGGAGGTCATTGTTCAGGGGAAAAAACAGGTAGTTCCCCTTAGCCAGAGTAATTAGAGCAGCGAACAAGGTCCTTCTGCCCCCAAACGGGGCTACTAGAATACAGTTGGACCTTTCCAACTTTATCTTGGCTATGACCATGCTCAACAGGGGGAATGGAGGGAATCAATAAAAAAGTGTTCCCGACCATTGTAGCTGGAATGCTTCCCCCATCAAGCCGGGGCCTATGGCCACCCGGGAACAAAAATTCGGGCAGATTGCGTTGTCATGAGTCGTGAAAAGATCTATGTGGGGAATGCCCCATATGTCAAAAATCGGTTGAAGATAACTCGTGAACATCATCCATGTGACGACTGAGAGCATCTGCCAACACGTTGTTTTCCCCAGCAATATGGATTGCCGAGAGGGTGAAACAATGGGCTGCAGCCCATTTCCAGATCCTGACAGCCTCCAGGCAAAGAGAAATGGACCCTGTGCCCCCTTGCTTGTTTACATAATACTGGGCGGTCGTGCTGTCCATGGCAACTTGCACCAGCTGGCCCTCGAAGGCTCCTGCAAAGGAATAAAGAGCAAGTCTAATTGCACATAGCTCAAGCAAATTTATATGCAGAGCAGACTCAGCGTCTGACCAAACCCCTTGTGCCTGAAGGTCCCCACAGTAGCCACCCCAATCCGACAGGGAAGCATCGGTAAAGAGATGAATCTGCAGGCTAGATGTACAGGGGTGGTTGAATTGTTGTCCTTGCCTTTGGAAATGCCTAGGCTTATAGGTGGGCTGTTGCGCAGTGATGCCAAGAGACTTGGCATTATTCCTATTCTTCTTAAGCCTGTCCATAAACGAATTGGTCTGGTCACTGAATAATGAACTACCCTCGAAAGGCAGATCCTCTATGCGCAACCTAGTGTGGTAGGGGAGCACAGATGCCCTAAGCCATGCATTCCTTTGTAGGACAACCAAAGAGGCCATGGATTTACTTGAAGAATCTACGACATGCCTGGCCGCGGTTATTTGCTGCCTAGCCAGGGTCATACTCTCCAATTGGACCACCTTAGTGGAAGGTTTCTGGTCCTCAGGCAAAACACTAATCTGAGGGGTGATTCTTTCCCACAATGAGTACTGATAGTGTGCCATGACTGCCAGAAAGTTAAAAATTCTCAAGGCAATGGCATTGGAGGTGTAGACTTTACGGCCCAGAAAATCCAATTTACGGCCATCTCGGTCTTCTCCTTCACCGACCATCTTTTTATTTAATGATTTATTTACTGTGCCTTAATAAACTAGCCACCAGGCTAGTGACTGAAGACCCAGGTTAACAGTTTTGATCAGGGAAACTGCAGGGAGAGTTAAGAGTGGTTAAAAACAGTGGACTCTAATCTGGTGAACTGGGTTGGTTTCCCCACACCTCCACATGAAGCCTGCTGGGTGACCTTGGGCTAGTCACAGTTCTCTTAGAGCTCTCTCAGCCCCACCTACCTCACAAGGTATCTGTTGTGGTGCCAAGGAAAGAAGAAGATGAGTTTGTTTTTATATCTGTACCTTTTTTAAAGGAGAATCAAACCGGCTTCCCTTTTTCTCCTCCTAGATGTCTGCATGTGCTAAATGAAAGAGATTTTATACCCATAGTCTTTTTCACATTCGCAAGACATAGTGCAGGGTATTTCTTCTGATACAATTTCAAAATAACAATTAAATAAAATCACAAGAACCACCTGCTGTACTTTCCCTTATTCCAGATGCATACTGTTTATTCATCAAACATTATATTGAAGCGCTATGTGTTGCTGCAGACCTTGTACTATTGCTTTTGCTAACTACATTTCCAAGCCAATATATATTACTCCTAAACTCCTCACCAATTATGCCACTGGCGGTCATAGAAGCTGTTTCTTTTCTTGCCGACTGAAGAGAAATGCATATATATATATTTTCATGCACTTTAAGATGCAATTTAAATGCATACCATTTAGAAGGAGAAGAAGGGGGAGAAGAAGAGTTGGTTTTTATATGATGACTTTCTATACCTCTTAAGGAGAATCAAACTGGCTTACAATCTCCTTCCTTTACCCTCCTCACAACAGATACCTTGTGAGGTAGGTGGGGCTGAGAGAGTTCAGAAAGAACTGTGTCTCTAGCCCAAGGTCACCTAGCAGGCTTCATGTGGAGGAGTGGGGAATCAAATCCGGTTCTCCAGATTAGAGTAACCTCCTCTTAAACACTACTCCACGCTAGCTCTCCAACTGTGCAACTTAGGCGAATAGACAGATTTTGTGCTGGGATGCTCTCTGGATCCACTGCTTGGATCAGCCCCTGGATCTGCAAAACATTCTGGGTTCTAGTCTTACCTCCATCCTTAGATCCATGATGAGATTTGTCTGAAGGCCCTGCTCTGTGATTCAAAAGCTGAGAATGCTTTTGAGAGTTGGTTCCAATGCTCTACCTGGAGAGAGGCATGCAAAACTACTTCTATGAATAGTGTCATGTCAGAACCATTAAATCCTGGGAGATCATGACTCCTTTTCTGGGGAATGAAAAGAAAAAGACTTCCTGTAAGAAACTTGCGTGACCCTCTCTTTGGCCAGCATTGAGCGGGATGTTAGGAGTTTGTTCTTCAAATGATGTCTATCTGTGTCAGTGGAATAGAGATTTACATTTAAAGTCTTGGAATGCAATTATCATGCCTTCAGAATGCTATTTAACATCTCTTAAACCTAAATCAATATATGGTGAGTTTGAGTGCTAAAGTGGCCGCAGCTATGCAGTGCTTCTGTGAATAAATCCGGAAATGACAGCATTTCATTTGTGCGGCCTTGCGCGCATGCAGCTGCCCCAGCCCTGCCCCCTAAAACCTCTCACTGACCAAGAGGGGGGACCTGGCAACCTTAACATAAACCCATCAACTTTTGTCTCCACTGACAAGGTCACTGGATTGGCCTCACCATCATACTATCTTAAGTAAATGGTACAGCTGAGGAGTGTCCTCCCCCCACCCCCGAGAATCAGTAGGCAAGTGCAAAAACATAAGAACACAAGAGCCATGCTGGATCAGACCAAAGGTTCACACATTGACCAACCAGCTGCATCTAGGAGGAAGCCCATAAGCAGGATAACTGTAACAGCATACTCATACCTATGTTCCCCAGCAAATGTTATACTGCCTGGAGGGAATAGTTATCCATCAACTAGTAGCCATTAACAGACCGGTCTTCCATGATTTTGTCCACTGTCCTTTTAAAGCCTTCCAAGTTGGCGGCCATCACCACATCCTGGGGTAGGGAGTTCCACAATTGAACTATGTACTGTTTGAAAGAGTGCTTAGAATATAAGATCTTAAGAAAAGCCCTGCTGGATCAGACCAAGGCCCATCACGTCCAGCAGTTCACACAGTGGCCAACCAGGTGCCCCTAGGAAGCCCCCAAACAAGACGACTGCAGCACCACCATCCTGCCTGTGTTCCACAGCACTAATATAATAGGCATGTTCTTCTGACACTGGAGAGAATAGGCGTGCATCACGACTATTATCCATTTTGATTAGTGGCCATGGATAGCCTCCATGAATATGACCACTCCCCTTAAAGCCTTCCAAGTTGGCAGCCATTACCACATCCATGGTGTTCTAAATCTCCCACCCTTCAGCTTCAGTGGATGACCCTGGATTCCAGTATTATGTCCACTCTCTCCACACCATGCATAATGTCTGATGCAGAGCCTTCTCTGTTGTGGGAGAAAGGTAGTTTCCTTATGCTTGAGCTATTTTGGTATGGGTTGGGGCTCCATTTTGAAAGTGGTCCATGTCCACATGTTTCTAGAATTTGCATATCTTATTGACTACATATAGTAACAGAAAGTCACCCCAAAACCGATTTTAGTACAAACTTTTATTATCTTTGCAAAATAAAATAAAATAAAACTTGGGAAGGGATGAAGTAATGGTCCTTGAAAAAATGACTACCAAAGGAACTAGGGTTGCCATGTCCCTCTTCGCCACCGGCTGGAGGTTTTTGGGGTGGAGCCTAAGGAGGGCAGGGTTTGGGGAGGGGAGGGACTTCAATGCTATAGAGTCCAATTGCCAAAGTGGCCATTTTCTCCAGGAGAATTTATCTCTATCAGCTGGAGATCAGTTGTAATAGCAGGAGGTCTCCAGCCGCCACCTGGAGGTTGTCAATCCTAAAAAGAAGCCAAAATGTACATCCCTAGGTGTGAATCCCTATTTTTACATGATCGTGAGTGGTTTTTAATCATTCTTTGAAAAATTTACACACCACTTTGTTTATTTTTAAATAGAAAGGTGGTCCATAATAATAGCTGTAGGAGAAATTCAATTCAATGTTCAGTTAAATGGGGTAGAATTTAAATCAATGCTGTGGTAAAGCAGCCCTTCCTCAAATAATCTCCATTTTATTTCTTCCCTGTTGTTCTTCCACACGGAGTTCATATTCTTAGTATGTGGGCTTAGATACTGAAGGAAATAATGGGTAGCTTCACAGGGTTTCATTTTGTTTTTTTCCAAATTACAATGAGTAAATGGCATTGCTTCTTATCTAGTTAAAATATCTTAATTAATAGATGTAGTGAAAATTGCTACATTTTATTTAGTCACAAAAACCTATTTTAGCACTGAACCAGCTTTAAGTGATAGAAAGTTCCAGTAATTATCCTTCAGAACTGCTTATTAAAATATCCAAATGAAGAATGCAGACCTGTTCCAATTAATTCTATTTAAAATTCTTTTAAAAGAATTGCTTCCTTTTAAATGAAAATAAATACATTTTGGCATCACCTTTCCTTTTTTATTTCTTAGTGATGCACAATTTGATAACTTTGTGCTCTCAGACTAATTTCCTTTTGAGATCAGACACAACTTTTGGTTTCCCACATCCCTGTGAGGACAGAATGTGTCGTTGTTGCGCTCTGAGAAATGCAAAGCGGATAATGAAAAGATTAAAGCCCCCATTTTCTAAGCGTTCCCACTTTTATACTTGGTATTCAGACCTTATTTGAACAACTGAGGTCATTTACTTATGGGTACTTTCACTCATGTTCACCCCCCATCTGTCTCAGTTGTTTCTTGGAGTTATGCATGAGTTTTCCCTCCATTAGAGTTGGCCTTGCTGCCAGCCCTCACAAATCCCAGACCTTCCTGTTCCTCTGTTAACCCGATTCTTCCCTCTCCCCTGAGCTCAGCCTGGGTGAAATCCCCATGCATAAGTAGGGTTGCCAACCTCCTAGCTACTAGCTGGAGATCTCCTGCTATTACAACTGATCTCCAGCGGATAGAGATCAGTTCATCTGGAGAAAATGGCCGCTTTGGCAATTGGACTCTATGACATTGAAGTCCCTCCCCAAATCTCGCCCTCCTCAGGCTCTGCCCCCGAAACCTCCCGCCAGTGGCGAAGAGGGGCCTGGCAACCTTATGCATAAGGCAAAGTGTGGGATACGCAAGCTTAGTTTTGTTCACAGCCAATTACAAAGCAGCACGTCCAGAGGTGGGGATTCAGATACTTCCTGGGAGCTCTTTCTGAGCAGAAGAAAGGCTTTTTAAAACTGAGGCTTGGATTTCTCTCACCCCCCCTTTCAGATTGCTCTTTTTTTTTTTTTTTTGTTCTTAAAATGCTTTTTTATGTTGCAATTAGGTTGTGGGGGGGAGGGAACTTTTCTCTCACTACAGCTAATTACGAAGCAGCATTTCAAGGGGCAGCAATTCAAACACTTCATGGTTTGAGCTTAGAGACTGCTTACAGTTGCCAGGACCCTCTCTGCCACCGGCGGGAAGTTTCTGGGGCCTGAGGAGGGCAGAGTTTGGGGAGGGGAGGGACTTCAATGCCATAGAGTCCAAATGCCAAAGCGGCCATTTTCTCCAGTTGAACTGATCTCTATCGGCTGGAGATCAGTTGTAATAGCAGGAAATCTCCAGCTAATTCCTGGAGGTTGGAAACCCTAAGACTGCTGGTGCACAGAGTCCCAACAGGAAAGTGTGGGTCTAGTGAGCTACGAACCTCAGGTAAAACTCCCATACATAAATGACCCTTGTCTCCTGTGAGCCTGTTCAGCTTCAGACATTACTTTTTGTTGGGGCTGCAGAGAAATAAGCGAGAGCAAAACATAGTCTTGGGGCATCCTCCTGATCCCTCTCCACCAAATGCTGACAGTAGAGATTTAAGTACAAGCAATATCAACAGATTAAATATATTGGGGTCGATCCAGTCACTCTGCTCATCAAAGTCATGGCCTGAGTGATGCAGTCATGGCAGAAAGCATAGAGCAGGAGAGGCAGGTCTCGCAGATATGAAGGTCCAAGGCCATAAAGGGCTTTGTATGTGACAGCCCTAATACCTCAGACTGAGCCTCACGCTGATCACCGCAGTTGCCATTGGAAGGGGGGGTTAGGGCATCCTGTGTGCTGAGACATCACTTCCAGATCAGGCAATGGGTAGCTCTAGTAATCGCCAGAAACTTTATAGTTTTACAATGGTTGTACCCGGAAGTGAGATAGTAATTTTGGTGTCATCACCAATGTCACATGTTCCCAACCCTAAACCCTCCCGTTGGTTGCCTGGCTTGGCCTGGCAACCCTACTAATGAGTTTTCCTAATTCTTTCCACTCTATTACATTGATTAGTATGTAGTATTGAATTATGAAAATGTATTAATAACCATGGTTGCCAATTCACTAGTTAGGCAAGGAGGCTTCTTATTTGATTCTTTCAGTAAGTGCCTTGAAGGTCAAACGTTCTGCACAAATCCCCCTTCTTCCTTTGATTAAGCACATTTGAATTAGCCTGGAGAGAACAGAATGTAGTCAGACCCTGGATGCAGATGGTGCTTTAAGGTTCTAGATATATTGACACCTGTATCATCCAACCAGCCCTGTCCTGTACAGCCCAGGCTTGCCTGGTCTCATCAGATCTCAGAAGACAAGCAGGATCGACCCTGGCAAGTATTTGGATAGGAGACCTCCAAGGAATACTAGGGTCGTGACATGGAGGCAAGCAATGGCAAATCACCTCCCAATGTCTCTTGCCTTGAAAACCCCACCAAAGGTTGCCATAAGTCAGACCCAGGCCCATCAAGTCCAGTAGTCTGTTTACACAGTGGCCAACCAGGTGCCTCTAGGAAGCCCACAAGCAAGATGACTGCAGCAGCATTATCCTGCCTGTGTTCCACAGCACCTAATATAATAGGGATGCGCCTCTGATACTGGAGAGAATAGGTATGAATCATGACTAGGGTTGCCAGCCTCCAGGAAGTGGCTGGAGATCTCCCACTATTACAACTGATCTCCAGCCAATAGAGATCAGTTCACTTGGAGAAAATGGCTGCTTTGGCAATTGGACTCTATGGCATTGAAGTCCTTCCTCAAACTCTGCCCCCCAAATCTCCAGGTATTTCCCATCCTGGAGCTGGCAACCCTAATCATGACTAGTATTCATTTTGACTAGTAGCTATGGATAGCCTTCTCCTCCACGAACATGTCCACTTCCCTCTTTGGCATATCATTAAATCTATTTCTGGATGCCAAGTTCCACCTCGCTGTGGACTTCGCAGAACAAGATCAATTAAGGACCAAGTTGTGAAATCTGATGTTTTACTTCCTAGATCTGCACCCTCTGCTGTCGGCCATTTTCGTTGCGGAGGCTGTTCAGTTTGTTCTCTCTCTCTTCCCGTTAAAAATATGAGCGCAATAAATTCTAACTTTAAATTTGAACTGCGCCATTTCTCTAACTGTGCCTCTTCCTTTGTGGTTTATTGTATAATTTGTCCATGCAAACTTTTTTATATCGGCAGCACGTATCGTAACGTGAGAACGAGAATTCTGGAACACTGGTTGCGAATCAGGGCAGGGATCTTGAGGCTCCCCTGGTCCACCATTATAAAGAGAAAGGACATAATGATCCTGACATCCTTTTCTTTGGCAACTTCATTCACATTGTTTTGACCATAAAGATGCACAGAAAAGACTGCACCAATATGAATCTAAGTTCATTTTTTTGTTCCAGACTCTGGCTCCTCGAGGTCTTAATACGGAGACTGATTTTTCCTGCTTTTTGGGTTAGCCTATTACATCTATAGGAGCTATATGGAGTAACTATCTTTTGGCGTCCAGGTGACATTTCCCCTTTAAGACATTTCCCCTTCAAGGCATTGCATAGAAGGTTTGAGCAGCTGGGTTGCGTTTAGGAAGGAGTGGTTTTTAGTTGCATCTATTTAAGCTTCTGTTTAATCTTTTTGAACATAAGCCTTGGAAAATTCACTTAGCTCTTTTCGAGCTCTCTTCAAACTTTCAAATACTTGTTGGAGTATATTGAGCAGCTTGAGAAACCCTTTGAGGTATGTTTTTTATATATATAATCTTGTATATTTTAATAATACTTAATAAAATGTATATTTTTTTAAAATAAATGTAAAAAATGATAAGAATATTATGCAGGACTGTATATGCTTCTTTATTTTTCAGGCTGATGAAGCCTTAGGTGAAACACATTGAATACCATGGATCTGCGTTCCTTCTTTTTGATCCAGTTCTGAACACTTTCGATGGTCCCCACCGGACAATTGGCATTACCCTTTTAAGGGAATTTCAAGACACTCTTTGTTCAGTTCTGTTGTCTTTTTGCACAGTCTTGGTATGTAGTGTGTTTTCACTTGAATATATTTGATGTTGTTTGAATTATATTGAGCCTTTCGTTGTATGTTATTTTGAACTATTCAACACAACTGAGAGTAGCTTTGTTTTGTTTGGCACTCCCCTCTTAAAGCATTCCAAGTTGGCAGCTATCACCACATTCTGGGACAGGGAGTACCACAATTTAACTATGTGTTGTGTGAAGAAATAATCCCTTTTATCTGTTTTGAATCTCTCACCCTCCAGTTACAGCAGATGTCCCCGCATTCTAGTATTATGGGAGAAAAGCTTCCTCTTGCATGTAGGCTGAGGAAGCAATATTTCAAAATGAGGAATAATACATCTGGAACTCTCATTCCTGCACTTCTAGGCAAGTTCCAAACCCTGAATTCTTCTTCTGAGCAAGCTACATCAGCATCTACAATCTCAGATTTGGGCAGGTTTCAGCTGCTCTTGCTTTGTTTCAGTGTGTTGTGAAAAACACTTACAAACTGTGAAGCTCAGAGTATCTAGAGTGTGGACATTTATGTTATTAAATTATTTAATTCGATTGTATGAGTTATATTGATTCTGAGATACTGAGTTGTTGATACCATTGTACTGTTTTGTTTTGTACAATTGAGAGTTTCAGCACAGATGTTCTTTTTTATATAGTTTGCTTTATGGGTCAGACATGCTAACCATTGGATAAAAGTGGACGTTGAAAGTTGGGGGATTTCATCAGGAAAGGGTAACATCTGGTAAAACTGAATCAATTCTATTATTCTATTAACTAGTCTTTTGATTTAGCCTTTGTTATTTTACTCCTCATTGTTCACTGTTCTTATTAATAATATCCTTGCACAATTTTAATAGAGAGATAATTCATTTATTTGTTTAGCCATAGGCCATTACAAAATATCCTTACACGTGTACAAAAAGCCAAAAAAGGGACAAAATTTCATCAATATACATTGCCTGGATAAAAACTATTTCATACAAAATCTCTATTAAAACAAAGATCACATTCATTTGCTTTCCTATACAAAATTTTTCTTAATAGCTTCAAGAGCTCTAAACACAATTTTAATAAATCACTTTAATTCTCTCTTGTGGTGTTTTGTCTTCAGGTGGCTTGAATCTAATTTCAGTACCTAGGCCTATGTGGCTACATCTACCAAATTAATTGTTTTTGTGAAACTTCCTCTGCAAGTGGTCTGTCTTGTAGGGGTGCCTTTTTTTACTTTAATCCCAGGAAGGTTGGAAGCTTGCTCCTTGGCTTCTGGTGGTTTGGGTAATGAAAAGGGGTTGGTGGCAGCTACTGAGACTGGGGTATAAGGAGTCACACCCCAGGTTTTGTAATTTTGTGTTTTGCTGACCCATAGCGAGATAAATCCCTATACAGAATCAGTCCATACAACTAGTGCTTGGTGATACCAGTTGAATATGTTATACTACCAGTATACTTGAGGGTTCTTTGGAGTAACCAAAAAAAAAAAAAGCCTCAAGTGGTTGGCAGTTCCCCCGGATAGACTGTGTGCCTCATAGCCTTTCTTCTTTCTAAGGAAGACCAAGATTAGCCTCCTTGCTAAAGGCGAGTAAATGCATTAGGCCAGAAGGAGAATTTAATAATGAAAGTTTACCTTTCATTGTCTGTGGCTGTTGTTCTGGGGAATGCGTGCCAGGCAGCAATAGCCATCATTCAAGCTATGAGTTCCTTCAGTAAAGGAAAGACTAACATGCTCCCATTCTCTTGGTAAGAGATACACACAAAGCAATTAAGCTCAGAGGAAGCTTAATTTATGGGGGGGGGGGATGGTGTCTATGTTCTGTGCCCCAACACTGCATGGTGATTGACAGAAACTTCAATGTGTCTGCGAAGAATTACAATGATCCAGGAAATGAAAACATCTTTGCCTATGGTGAATGAAATGCGAGCGTTGGAGTCAAGAAATTTCTAGGAGCAGAAGAATGAAAATGAGAATATTCCTCTCTCCCCCCCCACCCGTGTATCTACTAATAATTTAGCAGAGTTGTTTGATTTGCCTAGAGAACAGCAGGATGAAAGCTTATTGAAGAGGAATGATATGTATAAACACACAGGGAATCAGGCGGCACTGGAAACACCATGATAACTTAGAGTAGGGTGTTCGGAGACCTCGCAGATGTGATTCGAACCTTGCCTAACATGTAGAGGAATGAAGGCCGGGTAGAAAGTTCTGCCTTTGTAAGACCTTGCTTTAACCTTCATCTGCAGTCATTTCAAGTCTTCCCTGTCTTCTGCTAGTAATGTGATGTCATCTGCATATGTCAAATTGTTAATGTTCCTTCCACCAGTTTTTGCTTCACATTCATCTACATCTAATCCAGCTTGTTTTATGATATGTTCTGCATACAGATTGAGAAAGGGAGATAAAATATATCCTCGTCTGATACCTTTGCCAATTGGAAATCATTCTGTTTCTCCATATTTTGTCCCAATAGTAGCCTCTTGTCCAGAATATAGGTTGTGCATCAAGCAATCAGATATTGTGGCACACCCATTTCTTTTAAAACCAGCCATAGCTTTTCATGATCCACACAGTCTAAAGTTTTGCTGTAGTCTATGAAACACAAGCTGAATCATCTGAAATCCTCTTGTATGCTCCAGTAACCACTGAAAATGTGCAATATGATCTCTAGAACCTTTTCCTTTTCTGAATCCAGCTTGAACATCAGGCATTTCTCGTTCAATATATGGTAACAGTATTTGTTGTAAGATTTTGAGCATTTCTTTACTCGCATGAGAAATTAATGTGAGGATCCAATAGTTGCTGCAGACTTTGATGTCTCCTTTTTTGGGAATTGCAATGTAGCTGACCATTTCCAGTCTGTTGGCCATTGTTTTGTTTTCTGTATTTGTTGGCATATTCTTGCCAAGATTTTGATGGATTCAATTTCTGTGGCTTGGAATAGATCTATTGATATCCCATCTGGTCCTGGTGATTTGTTTCTCCCAATTGTTCTCAGTGCAGCTTTCACTTCACTTTCTAAAACAGTAGGTTTTTGTTCAAAAGATTCTTCTTGAAGGAATCTGTCATCCTTCATCTCTTCTGTATAGTTCTTCAGTATGCTCTTCCCATCTTTTCTTTATTTTTGTCCTGTTCAGCTAATGTATTTCCATGTTGATCTTTCAGCTTGCCTAACTGTGCTTTAAATTTCCCCTTGATTTCTTGGTTATTGTGGAACAGATCTCTTGTTAATATTGTCGAAGGCTTTCACGGTCAGAGTTCATTGGTTCTTGTAGGTTATCCGGGCTGTGTGACCGTGGTCTTGGTATTTTTTTTCCTGACGTTTCGCCAGCAGCTGTGGCAGGCATCTTCAGAGGAGTAACACTGAAGGACTGTCCTTCAGTGTTACTCCTCTGAAGATGCCTGCCACAGCTGCTGGCGAAACGTCAGGAAAGAAAATACCAAGACCACGGTCACACAGCCCGGATAACCTACAAGAACCAAAGATCTCTTGTTCTTCCTTTCTTTTTGTCCTGTTTCTTTACACTGGTGTTTATAATAGGTCTCTTGGTCTCTACGTGTGCCAGTAACTGAAATGCTGCATTTAAACTTCTACTTCTGCCAGATATAGCAAGAAACAATCACAAAGTATCACACTGTTTTTACTTTCATTTCAGGTTTATCCATTTTGTCATTTCCATGAGCTCTCAGCCAGGCAGAAAGCACCACAATGATGTGGACACTATGAATGTTCTGAATAATATTGTCTTGTTAATAGTTCAGGTTCATGAAGAAGAAGAGTTGGTTTTAATATGCCAACTTTCTGTACCTTTTAAAGGAGAACTAAAGTGGCTTACAATCATCTCCCCCCCCCCAACAACAGACACCTTGTGAGGTAGGTAGGGCTGAGAGAGCTGTAAGAGAACTGTGATTTGACCAAGGTCACCCAGCTGTCTTTATATGGACAAGTGGGGAAACCAACCCACTTCACCAGATTACAGTCCACCACTCATGTGGAGGAGTGGGGAATCAAACCCGGTTCTCCAGATTAGAATCCACTACTCTTAACCACTACACCACACTGGCCCATGAAAATAATCGTATCAACAAGCAGAGTTCCAACGATGCATGTCAATCCAACTCTCCCTTCTCTCCTTCTTAACTTGGGGTAAGTGAACTTGTGTATTACAAGGAAGACGTTGACATAGTGATGCCATTGTCAGTGATATGCCTGTGTTACGCATCTGTATTTTCACCCATCAGAGACAAGTAGCACAAACTTGGTGTGGTGATCCATTTTTTTACCAGATTCCCATCTGTTAGGAAGTATGTACATCTCTCCAGAGTCACAGAAGAATTCTATGGAACTTACCAGATTTTCACTGTTGTCTGTTATATTCAGAAATGTTGCTTTTCAGTTGCTGTGCTTCGGCTTTCTTTTGTTTGGGGTGCCTTTCTGACAGAAAAAAGGCAGCATGTCTGAAGCTTTATGAGGCATTCCATTGCTGCGCAAACAGTATAACTCCATTCTCGCAGTTCAGGAAGATGAACTCACAGTCTGGTTCCACTTGTTTCAAACTAGCATGAAATGAAATTGCATAGCTGAAGAACTTCTGAAAGGTTTGGAACATTAGCATTCAAGCTCCGCGCGCATTAAAAGCATCCATCAGCACTCACGTTATCTTGCCTTGCTTGTTCATATACGGCGGTGCATTCTATATAATTAAAAGGATATTATTTGTCTATACTGAATGACTGGTTTTTCAATTCCATGGTTGGTGTGACAACCATTTGTGTTTGTTTTACTCAGTTATGGCTGACAATATTTCAATAAGTTTACATATTCATTCGCATGCTTCTATACAACAATTTGGTAAATGTCTGGGCTATTTGCTGTCTTGAATTTTTTTTTTTTTTGAGTATTCATAGATCCAAAATGGGTGTCTGTAGATGAACCATGACACCCAAGTCATAGGAGATTATCTTCTGTCTGCTTAGTTCTTCTTCGTAATGTCCCAGAGGATCACTTCCTTCCAATGATGCAATATAGCAGCATGGTAGAGACTTCCTATATGTGCCAGAAACCCTGGGAAGTACAGAAGTACTCTTTTACAAGATCCCGGGCTTAAGCCACACCACTATTAATCTGAGGTAAAAGTCAACCCCACTAAACCTTTATTTTTCCCCATATGAGAAAATGGCAGACATTATGGGAAGGAGAGACCACACTCATTAGACTGACAAGGTTAAAGCTGAGAGTGCCAAAGCAGGCTTGCAGCTGAACATCAAGAAGACCAAAATACTGACTACTGAGAAAAGTTGGACAATGAAGAAAGCAGACAGGAAGAAAGTTGATTCATTTGAAATGGGGTATTGGAGCAGAGTCTTATAGATACCATGGACTGCCAAAAAGACAAACAAGTGAGTACTAGATCAAATCAAGCCTGAACTCTCCCTAGATGCAAAAATGACCAAACTGAGGTTGTCATACTTTGGCCACATTCTGAGAAGATGAGAGTCACTGGAAAACACAATAATGCTAGGAAAAGTTGAAGGCAGCAAAGAAAGAGGAAGACCCAACATGAGATGGATTGACTCAACAAAGAAAGCCACAGCCCTCCATTTGCAAGAACTGAGGAAGGCTATTAATTACACGTTGTTTTGGAGGTCATTAATTCATAAGGTCTCCATATGTCAGAAACAACATGATGGCACTTAATATACTCACACAAACATCTACCTTCTTGATGTATGACCCAGGCCAAATGTTTGATGGACCTTCTCAAAAGCTCCCTGCAGTTGCAGAATACCCTTCCCCTAGAGGTCAATTAAATTCCAAACTTTGTGGGGGGGGGGGGGACCAGAAGAGCTATAACATGGACCTCTTTGATTTCATTAATGAGCCAGGATGGACCATATGTGGGATAATTTTAATTTAACTGGATATTTAATTTTTTGTTCTATTTTTAAAGTGTTATTACCATCTTCCAGCTCTTAAGAAGGAGCAAGTTTGAACTAAAGAAAGTAGCATTATCACTACTATTCTGTTACAGTAGGTGTGCCAGGGTTTCTGTCCTGAGAAGTAATCTCATTGCCATCTATGGTAACTACTTCAAGAGTATCTTCAGCATTGGGGAGCTCATCACTTCAAAACATAACATTAACAGCGCATTCCTGAGCCGTGCCGGTGGCCAGGACGAAAGGCCTTTGGAGGCCGGCGAAGGCCTGCAAGGGCTTACAGCACCGGCATCCGAGCAGCATACGCTGGCGTTTGTGGCCCCAGTGCCGGCGTGCAGGCCCAGATGCTGTTCACTGTCCGCTGCCATGGCAGTGCTGGGCGTGGACTACGACGGAGTCTTCCGCTGGCATCCGGACACTGGCAAAGGCCGCGGCAGCATCCCAGGAGGTATTCCCGGGGCGTGACAGCATCCAGGGAGACATTCCTGGGGTGTCATGGCGCCGGCCTCTTAGGCAGCCTTCTAAGCCATTACGGCTTGGGAATGCCCCCTTTCTGGCCGAGATACACCACCTTTTAGGTGCCGCATCTCCTGTGCAACTCTATGAGGGTTCCATGGATTTTTGGTGCCGCAAGGAGGCAGTGCTGCTGCGTTGCCTCCAAACAGTGGCGCAGGCATTCCGCTCAGGAATGCATGGTTAAATCCACATAATTTCCTCAAATAACCTCAAATAGCCATTGTGTTTCATCATGGAGGTGTTATTGGTGTGTTTACTTCCTAGAACTGTCATACTGTTTAGAACTGATCTGGATTTGGAAGCTGCCTTTTCTTTGCTACTAAGTGTTCTTGGTTAGGACAATAAAGTTACCGTCTGCTTAGGTATCTGTCTCCTTCCTCTTTCTCTACTGAAAGTATATTAAACCTTGCTTTGTCTGCATATGCAAGGGCTAAAAAATCTCCCAGGGACTAGTGCTGGGAATTGACACATATAGGGATCCATACACTTGAATACCCTGACACAGGTCTCCTTTTGATAACACAACCATAATGTTATGTTTAGGCTGCTTCCACACAAAAGTATTTTTCTGCCTTAATTTCTGAACTAGAACACTATTGTTTTGAGGAGTTATGCTATAACCCCCATCCTCAGTACACTCTTTTCCAAACTTCCAAACGTTTGGAAAGAACACAGCCCAAGCACATTAGGATGTCATCTGAAAGGAATGGTGTGCATTTTCTTGCCTTGCAATGATCCTTCCCATATTGGCATTGTTTCCCACTGTACCTTCAGAATACTTTTTGAGTTTTTTAAATAAAAAAAAAACTTGTTAATTGCTGTAGTGTTATAATGCTATAACAACCTAATGCTACTTATCAACTTCAGTGTTTCATGGAATCATTATAACACTATTAACGCAAGTGTGACACATCACCAAGGCAACTGTGACAACCACAGCCCCAAGAGCCAACGTGTAGTCAACTGTGGCGCACATATGGAAGGAAAGAGTTAGAAAAAAGACAGGCAAATGTGCAGAAAAGTCTCAGGTGGAAACTCTGTTACCAGTCTGTATTTGCAGTTGTGATGAAAACAACACAAAAAATCCTTGCTGTATAGAAGCAGTCTAGGTTAAAGTGTCTGCATGGACACTTAAGGTGCACCATTGCAGCTGAGTCTCCGCTGACCATGGAAGACACTTATGATGTCCCACTGCCCCCTGGTGGGACCATGCATACCAAAAACTAAATAGGCTTTATAGAGAAACAAGTTTGCTTATAGCTTTCTACATTCCACACTGCTTTACACTGAATAACATCAGTTGATTGAGAACTTTAATTCATTAATCTACCAATTGGACTTATTAAAGCTTGCAGACCTAGCTTCTCATTAATGGATGGAAACAGCAGACAAGAAAGAGACACATTGGTAACCTTAGACATTCTATTTATGTTCACATGAATAAAACCAATGAAGCAAGATTCATTTAATATTATATTGTTATTTTCCCCATGCCTCCAGGCTTGAAATGCTTATTTTCACCAGCAGTCTGTATGCAAGTTAAAGGTTGGCTCTAATCTGTTGTGTGGGAAAGTAGGATGGCTGCTGGGATTTATAAAATTGCTATTCTGGGAGCAGATTTAGGGTGAAGCCATCTGTAAAATGTACGTTGTGGGTTTCTGCAGCCCCAGTTTGTATTGGGGCCATGCAGAGGAGGGGATGGTTTAACCTTTCAGCTTCTGCTCAGTTTTGCTACCTGACATTGGTTCCCCCACATGCTTTTAGCAAAGGCTACTAGCCAAGAGGGAAGCCTAGTTTTGCTTAGCAAAACTGAGTGGAGGTTGGAGGGTTAAACCGCATCTCCTTTCTCCACATGGCCCTGGTGCAAATTAAGGCTGCACAGGCCTATGATGTGCATTTTACAAACTGTCAGTGATCCATAAGATTGGGTTGCCCTCAGGATCTGATTGGAGTGATAGAGGACTGAAGGGAATATGCCAAAATTGCTGAGACCAAAAGGGGGAAGTATTCAAGTTGCTTTTTTGGAAGATCCCCTCTATTGTCTCACATCCAAGATGGCACCATCTTCTAAGAAGAAAGTTTCATTTGAGATTGAGTACTATGGAATTATCTTCCTGCTGCACCAGCAGAAATGGTGATTGTAACCATGAAAAGGATCAGTGAGGGAGAATTTATGTGACTTTTTCAAATGTCCTCTGAATGAGGGCCCCCCATTTTAAATAATATAGGGAACTTTCTAGGAACTAACTGGACCCGTCCTCTCTAAAATGACACCTGGAGGAAAAATGTAATTGCAGTCGCTCTTGTTTGCCTTCCTGCTCAGGGTGTTGGAATCATCAGTGGGATGTCATACTTGACAGACGTCACTTGGAAGACTCCCACTGGAATTCTTGCAGGCGGATCTGTACATCCCTGAAGGGAGAGATGTCTGGAAACCAATCTATCAGCATCCTAAGGAAATGATTGATGTTGTCAAAACTGACAGTGTCAGGTGAAGCACAAAACCACCATGTACACATTCTATGCACAGTAGAAGTGAATTTTATCCTGACCTTGCTGTATCGGACATCCCCTTTATTTACATAAAACATTTAATATTAATACCTTGAATAATACTCTAATTGCTCTTGTTTAAAAATGCCCTATAAATATTACATAAACCAGTGAAATTGTTAATCCTTATATATTTTAAAACAGTGATTTACACTGAGGCTTTTGCCGGCTTAAGTAGGATAATTTACTTTAATCTTGACCATTTTTAACATCCCTTTAAAGAACAATTTTTTACAGCTTGAATATATATTAAATTCTTGACTGGAATTTATGTGTTTTAATATTTTAAGATGTGTTTCCTTTTTATGTCTTCTTGAGCATGACATGAATAATCCATTTTTTGTTCAAAGGTTTGTTCTAAGGATACAGGATGCCTGCTTTGACACAACCTTTTCTGCATTGATAATCAGATAAAATTACCCAGTGGTTCACCAGTACTTTGCTAGAGAATTTGGGCTACCTCGTAATCGCTGTAACATGAACTAATTATTTTACAAGAAGAGGTTCTTTGATGGTATTGATCCCCATCAAATTCGTCAGAAGATAGTTAAACTTTAATTAGAGGATGATCTTTTTGTCAGGCAGTTAAGTTTCCAAGATGTAAATTAGGCTGTATTACCATTTCAATTAAGTTTACATTATTCAGTGTGAGGAATAGTTGTGGACAGAATAAAGTTGTTCTCAAATATTCCTTTTCCAGGAGTCCTGAGGGGATGACAGCACCTACTGAGATTTTCAGTCAATGTCACTAGGAGTAGGGTATGGCATTTGGGACTGACAAGCCCTGAAAGCATTTTAAAGAACTTGTAGAAAGGCCATTGCCCTGTGGCATATCAGTGTGACTGATACCTTGTCTGAATGGAGAGATGTTGGTGGATAATTTCTCTATTTCTGGATCTATACATATGAATGTAGACTGTTGGCTCAAGATGCCCTGTTAGAGCTACTCTGGAAGTATACCGAGTTGCACTTACCTGCAACTGTTATTCATCAAGTGGCCTTCTATACAGTCCCACGTTGGGGCTGTGTTTGCAGGCCAGCCATGAAAAATATTTCCAAAGCTTTCTAGTAACTAGGTGTACCCCTCCTCCCTCTGGTGCTTTCCCGCCAAAATGATCACATGATCAGGAGGAAGGGTGCTACTTCCTCAGTTCTCTCCATGCCACAGCTGGAGATCCCAAGGTTCTAGAGAGTTCACAGCAGGGCAGGAGGGAGGGATGTGTGCCTGCATGGAAGACCACTTGATGAACAACAGGTAAGGTGCAAACCTGTTTTCATCATCATGGCTTCTGTTTAGGGTTGTGCAAAAAAAAATTTTGGGTTAATTTTCTGTTTGGGCCCAACTTTTTTTTTGGGGGGGGGGTAAACCTGGATAAAGCCGAATACCCATACAGGTAAAGGGGTATTCTGTTTTATTTCCGGGTTTACCCCCCCAAAAAAAAATTGGGCCCATTTTAGTCTAGAGGAGGTGTTTTTGAATGTTGATTTCCCAAATTTTCAGGGTAGCTTCAAGGGACTCTCCTTGCCTCAACCCCAAAGTTTGGTGAAAATTGGGTCACGGGGGTCTAATCTTATGGGGTCCCGAAGGAATCGCCCCCGCTCCATAGAAAAGCATGGTAAAGTTTACAATGCTTTTCTATGGAGAAGGAGTGTTGACCCCTTTGGGACCCCATTAAATTGGACCCCCTGATCCAAACTTTACCAAACTTTGGGGTTCATGCAAGGAAAGTCCCTTGCAGCTATGCTGTGAATTTGGTGACTCTACCTCAAAAAATGCCCCCGAGAGAATTTAAGTACTTACTTTTTATAGTCTGTAATGGCTGCTTCCTCACCAAAGAATTGTGGGAAAACTCAGTTTCCTGTGAATGCTTGCAATGGGCCTGCACAAAGCTATTGCTACCCATAGCTTTGCACAGGAACGGTAGAGAGATCTGCGTCTAAGACAGCCAAGCAAAATTTTAAAGACTATAACACATAATTAGCTGACATAGATCTGAAGGAAGGCAGACCTTTTCAGGTGCCCTCCTTAACACATAAGAATAATTAAAAACAGCACTCTTTTTCTGTCCCATGGTAGTACTGAACTGAATAATCTAATTATTGAGAAGACAGGTGACCTCCCCTCAGAGGAGAGGTGAGGAAGATCTCTTGGGTCCAAGCCCACAAAGTAACATAGGTGTGCAAAGAACTGTAGGAAACCTGGGAGTGGTTGACAAGACAGCAAACCAGACTTCCGCTAGGGACGCTGAGCTGAGCACCACGTCTCTTGGGGGCTCCCAAGGGAACCAAGACTCGTTCGAATCTGGGGTCCTGCACCCCTACCCAATCCTAAATAGTGGATTGGGAAACAGGATTTCTCCTGCTGCCCATGAAGTACGGTTTGACCCCCAGTTTTGCCGAGAGAGCCATCGCACGACTCTTGGAATCCTGGATGAGGTCCCGTCTGGCCTGAGGGAAAACCATTGCCGTGAACGTCTCTTTGAAATTAGGCTCAGCTCTCCCCTACCTATTACCATCTAAGCAATGATACGTAAGCAAGAATACCTACTCTTCTAAAATCTGAAGAATTGGAAGTTCCGAAGGAGTGGAAAAAATATCTGTAGAATCTGTATCTCCCCATCTGAGGTTTGGATGACTCTTTGACATTTAAAAACATTGGATAAGCCGGCAGGATCTTAATCAAATTGATCGGTGGATAGACATAACAATTGGGACTATTTGAATGACGGTATAGCCACCAATCAGAAATCTAGACGTGTAAAGGGGAGGGACGAGCAGATTCCCCCCCACTTCTGGGAGGAGGCTTTTCTGAGTAAACAAATTCTTAAGCCACGTCTTAGCTGGAAGTACCGTATATACTCGGGTATAAGCCGACCCGAGTATAAGCCGACCCCCCAAATTTGAGGCCAGAAAAGGGAATTTCTTATTGACCCACGTATAAGCCGAGGGTCAATAAGAAATTCCCTTTACCGGCAATGCTGCGCTCTAAAATGGCGGCCGCCATTTTAGAGCGCAGGGCCCCTGCCCCAGGTCGCCCTCCCGCCAGCCTCCGGGCCCTCCCAACCCACCCCAACCCACCCCGACCCCAGTGCCATCCAAGGGGGGGAGGGGCAAGAGCCCCTGAACCCCCTACTTACCTGAAGAGGCGGCGAATAGGTCGTGGCGGCGGTGGCGCGACCTTCCTGGGCTGGCAGGAGGCCCCTGCCGGCCGGAGGAAGGTGGCCAGGCGCGTGGTACGCGGCCGGCGGCGACGCGTCCGGCGGGGGCCTCCTGCCTGCTCAGGAAGGCCCCTCCCGGCCAGAGGAAGGCGGCCAGGCGCGCAGCCGGCGGCGGCACGGCCGGCGGGGGCCTCCTGCCAGCCCAGGAAGGCCCCTGCCGGCCGAAGGAAGGCGCCTGGGCCCGGCGGCGGCGGTGATGGAGGTAAGTTCCCCCTCCCTCCTCCCTCCTCCCCCCTCCCCCCTCTACCGTAGTGACCCGCGTATAAGCCGAGTTCGACTTTTTCAGCCCTTTTTCTGGGCTGAAAAACTCGGCTTATATGCGAGTATATACGGTATCAGCTATCATCTGCCAACGCAAGAATACTACGGGATTTGAGACCGGATGTGTGGCACCACTGTGTAACTGGCAAATACTTTCCAAGTTCCTAGGCAAAAGGAAGGAACGGCAGACGAGCGACCTCTTATCCTGCCCCCCGTAACACCATTTTACAACTCACAATGTATACCTGTCCGTATTTTACAAATTAAACTTCAACAAACTACCAGAAGTAGCAACCATGGAAAGTGAGACTAAATTCATGGATCGACTAGTCTCTCTGACAAACAATATCTACAAAGTTGCTAATCGGAAATTTGATGTAATTTTGGGAGATTTTAAGGACATAAAAGACCGAATTATTACAATGAGATCTGAGATGAGAGAAGGAAGCTCCCCAAATGACAAACCATCAAAAGAAGAATTAAATTCTGCAAATGAGATGGACGAAGGACTACCGAAGGATATACATCTGCAAGAAGAAATCAAACCAACCCAATTGACAACCAAGGATATGAATGTAAGATACTTTGATTTTTGGCTGTATGACTTACATGATGAACTTTTCAGTCAACTGGGAGAATTTAAAAGGGCAAAAAGCTGGAAATACCGGGATTTTTCTTCTCAGCTTAGGGATGGAAGAAAACATGTTGCAGATTCACTATCTCCCATCAATTTTCACAGAGGGAATTGCACTAACAACTTCCATGGATGCCCTTCATCATTTAAAGCTACTGGGAAAAAGAGGAAGATGCTGGAAATTTAAGATAAAGAGACTGGGTCAAAGGGCTTAGTTTTTCTTGGGATTTAATCAAAAAGGACTGATTAAATGGCTTGGCTTTGACAAAAATAGAATAATTAATGGCATTAACATGACACTTATTAGATATGTGGGAGAAATGGAGGAATTAGAATATTCATTCTTAAAGAAAGTTAAAAATGATACTTATCATCTAATCCATTTTTTATTATTTTTTTATATCTATTCTTTTTTCTTTTTCTTTTCTTTTTTATTTCAATATAGATAAATTAAATAGTAAATGTTATAAACGTCTGTAACAATATTAGGATTAGAATCTTAAACAAAGGAGATTACAAATAAATGACAAGATTGAGGGAGGTGTAGGGGAAGTCTCTATATTTTATTTTTTATCTATATATGTATGTATTTTCAACAATTATTAATTAGAATTTATACTCTGATGTTTACTTATATTGATTGTTGAATACTTTGTCTAATGTATAGAAAACTAATAAAAAAATCTATTAAAAAAAAAGACAAGACAGCAAACACAGAATTTATACTTTCTCTTGTAGAACATATCACCATAGAGGATAGATGAATGGGTTTACAGGATTTTGACAAGTCCAGTTACCAGAGATTTTTTTCAGTAGGAGATGCCAAGTATAGAACATGGCATCTTGCACATGAAAAAAACGTGCACATAGCCCTGAGACACCATGTTATTTTAAGGTGGGGAAGAAGAGGTGACTCTTAAGGATCTGACAGCGAGCCTCTACAGAATGCTGTCCAACTCGACTGAAGAATTCGTAGCCTCTCTTTGGAGGTGCCATAACATCCAGTTCCTTTCTTTTCTTTTCAACACTTATTTTAAATATGCACTACGGCAGTGTTGAAAAGACTGACCCAAATAAAAGGAATAGATTTGTCACATACACAACCAACGTTGGCTGTGAGATATGGTGTGTCAAACTCTCTTCAAAAGGAACAGTAAAAGGGCCATATTGACCTGTTGATTCACACCTTAAAGGGAAAGTTGCTGCAGAGAAATTCCACTTCCCACCCAGGCTAACAGTTTTCAGCACTCACACTCCACAGTGAAGGAATGAGAGATGAAGTGCTATTTAACCTGCAGGCCATCAACAGCAATAGAGATGACAATGGGAATCAAGAATATATTTGCTAAATGATTGTAGTAGAGGCTCTAACATTGGCCAATAATTAAAGCGTGCATGTCAAAGACTTTGTCCCATGAGGCACCTGTTTTGAGTAGGAACATAACATGTCCTTTAAAAAGATGGGTATGGAGTTTATCTGTATCCTATCTTACTGCCCATAGGAGCCCCGTGGCGCAGAGCAGTAAGATGCAGTACTGCAGTCAAAAGCTCTGCTCATGACCTGAGTTTGATCCCGACAGAAGTCGGTTTCAGGTAGCCGGCTCGAGGTTGAGTCAGCCTTCCATCCTTTCGAGGTTGGTAAAATGAGTACCAAACTTGCTGGGGGTAAAGTGTAGATGACTGAGGAAGGCAATGGCAAACCACCCCGTAAACATAGTCTGCCTAGTAAATGTTGGGATGTGACGTCACCCCATGGGTCAGTAATGACCCGGTGCTTGCACAGGGGACAATATTTACCTTTTATCTTACTGCCCAATAGGGACTCAAGGTGGCTTATAACATTTTAGACTTTTCCATTCCTTCCTCACCAGACCCCTGCGAGGCAGGTCATGATGAGAAAATATGATGGGCACTAGGTCACAAGCAAGTTTTCAGATAGAATGGCATTTGAACCTGGGTCTCCCAGATCCTAGCCCAGGGCTCTAACCACTACACCACACTGGCTTTCACCACAAATGGTGCGACATAAAAGCCTGTCTGAACCCAGTTGAAATAAGAGCTCTCTCCCAGAAGCAGCAGTAAGATTGAGAACCCTGGGGAGAGTCAGTGCCTTTCCCTAGCAAGTAAAAGGGAGTGGGGGATACATGAAACCAAGCCCGGGGGGGCAGGGAATTGCCTACAAAAGGACTGGACTTGGAGGTGCAGGTTTATCATTGATATTGAAAACAGTAGCAGTCAAGGAGCACCAACCCATCCAGGGATAACGAAGTTGTGCCTCTTTTTTCATTTGTCCAGAATCTGTTGGCGATCAATGTAGAATGTATTTGGATTCTTTTGCTTACATCTGATGATGTGGGAGTGGAACATTATGCAACTGGAAGGAGCTTATGCAAAGGGGTCTTCCCTGTCTTCTTCTGTGTATTGGAGATGGGCCGTGGCTCAGTGGTAGACATGCAGAAGGTCCCACGTTCAATCCCCGGCATCTCCAGTTAAAGGGACCAGACAAGTAGGTGATGTGAAAGACCTCTGCCTGAGACCCTGGAGAGCTATTGCCTGTCTGAGTAGACAGTACTGACTTGGATGGACCAAGAGTCTCATTCAGTATAAGGCATCTTCATGTGTTAACGTGTTCCAGCAGCCAGCTGCATGCTGCCCAAATTACCTGTACAAAACCAAGATGCACTATGGGATGAGGGGGCTGCATTAAAGAAGGGAAATCAGGGGGAAAAACAACTACCCCTTGCTTTTCTATTACCAGTGCAAGTGTGGCTCCAAGGTTCTGCCACTGGTGGTGGTGGGGGGGGGGAGGAAATGGCTGCCCTGGGGATAGGGTCAGGTGAAATGACTGCCTTTTGGGCAGGAAAATCTAAATTTTCTCACCCACTCAGCAGCTGTTCAGGCTTTACTGCAGTGCATCCCAAAACTCAGGAGCAAAGAAGATTGTAGAAAGATTGGAGAAAAGCTTCTCTCTGTTGGTAGTTGTGACCCTTCACCCTAACACCCAATGACACCTCTCTCAGCCTGAGAGATGTGGGGAGGCTCGGCAGTCACAGGTTCGCCACCTGTCTTGTCCTTATTTATTTTTATCAGACCCTTGACCCTTTTACCCACCAGGTCTCCACTCTCTTTCACAAAGACATTGCTAGTCAGGGCAACCCAGTTTCCTTTTCAACTGCCCCTCACCCAGATATTTCACTGAGCTTCCCTTTCACACTGCCACTGTTTATATGGAGGGGGACAGGCCTAACTGATCGCCGTGTGTTGTTTTTTCACCCCAGACAATTCACTCTCAGTCATCAGGGATGAACAATGTTGTATAGTGGTTACGAGCGGCAGACTCTAATCTAGAGAACCGGGTTTGTTTCCTCACTCCTCCACATGAAGGAGCTAGGTGACTTTGGACTAGTCACAGTTCTCTTGGAGCTCTCTCAGCCTCATCTACCTCACAAGGTGTCTGATGTGGAGAGAGGAAGAGAAGCAGATGGTAAGCCAGTTTGAGTCTCCTTAAAAGATAACGGTATAAAAAACAATTCTTCTTCTTCTTCTTCTTCTTCTTCTTCTTCTTCTTCTTCTTCTTCTTCTTCTTCTTCTTCTTCTTCTTCTTCTTCTTCTTGGAGTTAATTTATGTTTAACACTTTAAATAACATTGGCATGTTATAGGCACACAGGTCCATTTTTCAACACTTGAACTTTTGATACTTAACTCTCTTAATTATTCCAGTCCTTTCAGTTATGAACTACCTTTCTTACAGCCACCTTCTGACTCATGCTCTTTTACTCAGAGTCTATCCCATCTCTTTTGCACACAGCTCTCTCTAACTGTCCACTATCAATTGTCAAGCTTGCCCACGCATTCTGTCAGCTCGCATTGGCTGCACTCAGAGACAGGCACAACTTGACCTGCCTGTCACAGTTGTATTCTATGCAAATTCTGCAGTCTCCACTGACCCTACCAGGCATCACACTACTTTGCAGTTCAGACTAATTAAGGCCAAGCAACTCCTTGTATGTGGACTTTGAGGTAGATATTTCACAGGGGATGGCTGTTTGAAGTACGGTAAGTGGCCAGGGGGGGAAACTGTCTGTGAGGCAAGAGAACATAAGAACATACGAAAAGCCATCATGGGTCAGATCAAGGCTCATCAAGTCCAGCAGTCTGTTCACACAGTGGGCAACCAGGTGCCTCTAGGAAACCCACAAAAAAGACAACTGCATCAGCATTATCCTGCCTGTGTTCCACAGCACCTAAGATAGTAGGCATGCTCCTCTGATACTGGAGAGAATAGGTATGCATCATGACCAGTAGCCATTTTTACTAGTAGCCACGAATACCCCTCTCCTCCGTGAACATGTCTACTCCCTTCTTAAAGCTTTCCAAGTTGGCAGCCATCACCACGTCCTGGGGCAGGGAGTACCACAATTTAACTATGTGTTGTGTGAAGAAATACTCCTTTTATCTGTTTTGAATCTCTCACCCTCCATCTTCAGCAGATGACCCTGTGTTCTAGTATTATGAAAGAGAGCAGCTACCTTACTCTTCAATGTTTTAAACTTTGCCCATCAGGTCCTAAAATATTATATATGAGGTTCCTGAGCTGCTCAAGTTCTAGTGAATATTAGAAATAAGTGGATTCAACAACACATCCTCTCTGCTATGTAAAGATAAGTTGCATTTCCAGAGTTCTTACTGTGCAGGTTAATGCAAGATGTCACCTCATGAAAGTATTTGTACATCACTTCCTTGACATGCTATTGAAAATATTTCTTATCTTTCAATTACTTCAAAAGTAGGATGGCATTCTTTGCAATTGGAAGGTTTCACAGTTGCTGCTTTGTCAAGTATCATGTAAAATTTCATTACGTTGTGTTCCACGCTCCTTCCTCCCCTTTCCTAAACAGCAGATAATTTCAGGGTCAAACTTTAGAGGAACCCATTTCTTCAAGATGCGAGGTAGTCTTGTAAAGCTGTGCATTTACAAATACAGGTTTGGATCCCCACGAATCACAAATGGAATGGAACTAATAAAAATGATCTTTACCAATCCCCCCTCTTCCTTAAAGACTTCACTTACCCTAAAAAGCCACTGCTGGAAATCAGAGGACCTTTGGGAATTGTATGGAATGTGGTGCATTCCACATTCCATACACACTCTGCTCTTATATGAATAATTGTTCCAGTTGCACAAGAGATTGTGCAAAAAAGGAGGGATTTCTACTGATTTCCCTGTTCCACACCACATCCCATGACATTTTGCATGGTCTCTTCACCTCTATAGGATGAGCAGGAACTGCAGGAAGAATGGGCAAATATCCCTTACACAAATTCTGGTTCCATTTATGTTAATTTTAGATCCAGGCTACAGAACCTTTGGGGTCTTGTTTTGTCTTTCCACTCACGTATGCATTGATTGGTCCATTTATATGGGTTTTTTAAAGCTTTTAATGGAATTGTTATGTTCTAGGAACATTTGAAGTCACTTGGGGGAATATCAGTTAATGGGATGGATGCATTCTGCTAACAAAAGTGCTTTCCTCTTACAGAAGTTTCCACCCTCTACAGGGGAGGATGATACAGTCAGGTCCCCAGCCTATCTTAATTCAAATATATTAATTAATTAATTCAAATATAATTCAAATATATTTGAATTAAGAGTCATTGTGGCAAAGGTGAGTGCCAGCATGGTGTAGTGGTTAATGTGTTGGACTAGGACCTGGGAAACCCAGATTCATATCCCCACTCATGCCATGGAAGCTTGCTCTGTGATTTTGAGCCAGTCACACACTCTCAGCCTTGATCTTGGCTTGTATTTAGACGAGAGACCTCCATGGAATATCAGGGGTGTGCTGTGGAGGCAGGCAGTGGCAAACCACTTCCAAACGTCTCTTGCTTTGAAAACCCTATGGGGTTGCCATAAGTCAGCTGTGTCTTGATGGCAAAATAAGAGGCAAAAGTAGCAAAATGTTTACTGTGATACCTAGGAGTTTTTTTTTTTTTATGCTTTCTCTACCCTTTTAAGGAAGAATCAAACAGACTTACAAACACCTTCTCTTCCTGTCACCACAACAGACACCTTGTGAGGTAGGTGGGGCTGAGAGAGTTGGAGAGAACTGTGACTAGCCCAAGGTCACCCAGCATGATTGAGGAAACCGAACCAGTTCACCAGAGTAGTCGGCTGCTCATGTGGAGGAGTGAGTGGGGAATCAAATCCAGTTGTCTGGATTAGAGTCCACCACTCTTGTGGAAGAGTGGGGAATCAAACCCGGTTCTCCAGATTAGAATCTGCCACTCCTAACCACTACACCACTACACCACGCTGGGTCTCTGTCAAATATTTGTCTAATATATGAAACATGCATTTTAGTACACATGAATGAAAAGTAGAAGTTCATTGACATAAAGTGTGCCTTTTACTAGGATGAGATGAGAAAAAGTATGAAGAAAGTAAACTCGTTGAGTAAAGAGGAAACAGAAGAGTCAGTAAAGATTTATTGCTGGTATAACCATCCCACTAGGATCACCCAGGATGGTTGATAATCAATTTTTTAAAGTCACATTAAAAACAGGTTGAAATTATGCAAAACAGTCCAGTCCCAAATGCAGTAGCCACGTCATAGCTATAACACTAGTAAATTAAAAGCAGTAGGATGAAAGCAGACATAAAATGTCATTCAAAGGTCTTCCAGAATAAAATGAATTTGGTCTAAAGACATTAATCTCCTTTATTATACAGTCAACAGACCACTTTCAGTAACACAGTCATTAGAATAAATGATAGTATTCCTGTATATTTGCTTAACCAAATTCCTTTAACATCCAGGTTGAAATCTCAGTGGATACATTTTAAAAGGTAGCTAATGTTTTAGTAATATGGTCATTTCCCTCAGTTAGAAAAAGCATAACTTGTTCGTCCACTGAACGGCCACATGCTATAGCCAAGAATGGAGCAATTACATCATCTCTAACTCCTTTATACTAATTACAGAATACCAGTTCATGGGTTTATCATCCCTGCTAGGGCTGTTGAAAAAGAAATTCGGTAAAATTCAGTTTCGGCAAAATTCGGCCCGTTTTTATTCGGGAAATGCCGAAGTCCAAACTCCCCCGCTTCGGGTCCGTGCAATTCGGCATGAGGTTCGGAGTTCGTGGAAATATTTGGCGGAATAAAGCCATTAAAATCACAACCGCACCTTTCTGTGGCTCCGGGGGGGCATTTTTGGGGGTAGAGGTCCCATACTTTCAGCATAGCTTCAAAGGACCCTTCTTGCAATAACCCCCAAGTTTTGTAAAGATTGGATCAGCGGGGGCTGAGATATGGGCCCAAAAGGGGTCCCCCCTCCTTAATGTGCATTTGCAATTAGCAGAGCTTGCGCCCACTCGAAGCTCCCAGCCCCGACAAACATCTGAGCTGCGGTGAGCAAGGGCGGGCGCAAGCTCTGCTAATTGCAAATGCACATTAAGGAGGGGGGACCCCTTTTGGACCCATATCTCAGCCCCCGCTGATCCAATCTTTACAAAACCCACGAAGATTTCTCTCTCACACAAACAGATACTCTCTCTTTCTCTCCCCGGCCGGGCTGCGCAGCAGCTGGGCTCATGAACTGAATCGCAACTGATTGGCCAGAAGAAGACCCAGCTTGGCCACCGATTGGCCGGGGGAGAATGCTGCTTACTAACTGACGGTTATGCTGATGCGCCGAACCCCGAATTTGCTGAATTTATTCACTGAACACCCCGAACTTGCTGAATTCGGCTCCCCGTTTTCCTGCCTTTATTGAGTTCGGTTCCATCTGAACTAAAAACCTCCGAATCAGGGGAAATTCAGCTGTTTTTCCGTTCGGGACGAACCGAATCAACAGCCCTAATCCCTGCACCAAAAAAAATAATTGGGCAATTAAAAGTATTTCCTTATAACAACGTTTGTTGATGACAAAATGTTACAATACACTAGGGTTGCCAGGTCCCTCTTCACAACCGGTGGGAGGTTTTTGGGGCAGAGCCTGAGGAGGGTGGGGTTTGGGGAGGGGTTCCAATGCCATAGAGTCCAATTACCAAAGCGGCCATTTTTTCCAGGTGAACTGATCTCTATCACCTGGAGATCAGTTGAAATAGCAGGAAACCTCCTGCTCATACCTGGAAGTTGGCAACCCTACATCACACTAATGTTCTTTCCAGGAGGTATGCAGATAGACTTCCCACAATGGGTATATCCCTACCCTTGGCCCTCCCAATACCTCACCCTTGAGAAATTGAGGAGTGAGAGAAAACATGTCCAGAAAATAGCCTCCATGGTGACACTCTAGGAATTTCCCCATGTCTTTATGGTCTTTACCCCAGCGATTTGGGGGAATTCCTAGATCATCACCCAGAAGTGATGTCACATCCTCTGCAGACAACACCCTCAAAATCCCCCTGCATTTGCCAAGGCAGTGCCAAAGCCCTATCTGCAGGGAGGGCAAGAGTCTCACTTCCTGAGAAAAGGAGTTCTTCAACTTGAGGCCAGCTACTAAAACAGCCTTCCTCAGTTTCAACCACCCTAACTTTAGATAGGGCCTTCCTGTGAGAACCTGCAGTATCTATTGACCTCATATATCTAGGTCTTCCCTCAATTTATTTACTTATCCTATTTAGATACCTCCTTTCCTCCAAACAAGTTATAAGTCAGACACTTCCTTCGGGTCTCTCCATACATTCCATTAGCCCACAAGAGATAAATCAAAAACCTGTTAGCTCTAAATATTCTCAACATCGCTTAGCAATTGTGCACAAGTTATTGGATATGGTGTTGGTGTAAAGCCATTCAGCAAGCCTAGACATTGGGGGGCACTACATTGATCTAGACCCAGCATGGTGTAGTGGTTAAGAGCAGTGGTTTGGAATGGTGGACTCTAATCTGGAGAACTGGGTTTGATTCCCCACTCCTTCACATGAGCGGCAGATGCTAATCTGGGGAACTGGGTTGGTTTCCTCACTCCTCCACATGAAGCCAGCTGGGTGACCTTGGGCTAGTCACAGCTCTCTTAGAGCTCTCTCAGCCCCACCTACCTCACAGGGTGTCTGATGTGGGGAGGGGAAGCGAAAGTGATTGTAAGCCGGTTTGATTCTTCCTTAAGTGGCAGAGAAAACAAACTCCTTTTCCTCCTCCTCTTCTTCTTCTTCTTCTTGATGTGTATATGTATTGTCTTGTTGATTAATAAGATCCCTCTCTTTGTCTAACCTGGGAGCTTCTCTCTGGTTACTCATCTTCCTGTGCCCTTTGTATTCTCTCTCTCTTCTCATGGACCTGCAAGTAGCAGCATATATCTGCAGGTGTCTCCTGTAGAAGCTTCATCATCTTATTGGGACACACATGTCACATTAGCCCAATTAGCTGGCCACTTGTAATAGGGAATAGTATTCTTTAGATCAGGCTTCTCTTTCTCCTTTCAACTGCAACATGAATGTGAACCAAATCGACCCCAGTAACTGTAAGTTTTACATGTTTGCAATATACTTGGTTGGACTTTATTTACTGAACATGATACCATGCTTCTATGAGTGTGCGACTTTGGTATAAAAGAACCTCTTCTTGTAAAATAATTAGTTCATGCACAGAAAATAACTGAGCAAGTCCATATGTTATACAACTTATAAAAGAATAATAAGTTGTATGATGGGTGCTACATCTAGAATAAGTGGGCATAAATAAATCATGAGTGGCTAGACTGGAGCCATATATTTATTTATTTTATTTATTTATTTTCCCCACTTCTAGCCCAAGAGAGGCGGTCCCGAAGATACGAGGGTCCTAGACCATGTAAGGCTTTAAAGGTTAAAACCAGCACCTTAAATCTAATCCGATACTCCAGCTGGAGCCAGTACAGTTGTCGGGAGCACTGGCTGTATATGGTCTTAGGGCGAGGCCCCAGTAAGGAGCCTTGCTGCCGCATTCTGTACCAGCTGGAGCCTTAGGTTCAACCTCAAGGGCAGCCCTACATAAATGTATAGGTATGCTGAAAGATGCCCTGACCTGGATGGCCCAGGCTAGCCTGATCTCATCAGATCTCGGAAGCTAAGCAGGGACAGCCCTGATAAGTATTTGGATGGGAGACAGCCAAGGAATTCCAGGGATGCTATGCAGAGGGAGGCAATGGCAAAGCACCTCCAAGTGTCTCTTGCTGTGAAAACCCTACGGGGTCACCATAAGTCAGTTGTGGCTTGACGGCACTTTCCACCACCATGCTGAAAGATAGTGAACAAAAATCAATGGAAAAGAATCAGAAAGATATGGAGAGGAGGGGAGAAAGAAATTACAATTAACTTACAACTGTTGGCTCAGATTCATTTAAATTCAAAGAGTGAAGGGGAATTTTTTACTTTTTCCAACAAGGGATTCCTAGACCATATCAGAACATGCTTTTGAAACTCTGTTCTGTTTCCAAAGTGACTCCTAGGTGTCATGAAAGGGTGCCATTCAAGAAAAACAAGTCCCCCACCCACCCCCCAAAAAAACCCTTGGGCATATAACTTTGATTGTGTAGTCCTGGGAACCTAATGGTTGAGCTGAGAACTAATAGCTTACTGTAGCAGTCTGTTGATACTAATAGATTTTGTCACTTGTTGACGTTACAGCACATCTGGAGACATACTTTTTTTGCACCAGGTTATATTTGATACTTGTGTGAGTGAATTACCATGTTGAAAGACCTATGATTGGTGTTATTATTCACATCTAGCCACACAGGATATAAGGTTTACACATTTCAGATAAAATACCTTGTAAAGTGCATTTCTGGCTGTGTTTTTGAATAAGCATGTTTTGTATAATTTGACCACTGAGGAAGGCCCAAGAGGCAGAATCACATATGGTCGATTGGTCATTTATATTTTATACATCATCAACGGTGTTGATTATTTTTTGTAACGGTTTATACTTGTGATTTTATATGTAGCCTGTAATTCAGGCATAGTGTTTGCATTTGTTATATTGTATACACCTAAGAATTTTTGGTTCTCAGCTCAACCATTAAGTTCCCTCAACCATTAAGTTGGGCGGTTGAGTTCGTTTCTCTTCTTTTTTGTTGTCCTTTGTATCCTGACCATAGTTTTTGTTGTTGTTGAGTTTATGGTTGTTGCAATCTTCTTGACACTTACTTCAGAGTAACTTTAATTGAAAACAGCATTACATACCTCTAAGTAGACAAAGTATAGGACTGAGTTGCACCAGCTGGAATTGGGAAGTTAAGCCTGGGTCAAGGAATTCCATTCATTCTTCAAACTGAAGAAGATTCTATATAGAGTATTCTAATAGCATGTAAAGTACTATATTTACTCAAGTGGAAGATAACCACCATAAAACTTTATGGACAGAATTATAACTTGTGGGCAACTATAAGACAACACCCTCTTTTTTGATGTTATACATTTTAATAGATGGGGGAAAAAACCTAGTCTTGCAGTTGGGTAAACAGAAGAAGAAGAAGAGTTGATTTTTATTCCCCGGTTTTCTCTACCTTTTTAAGGAGACTCAAACTGGCTTACAATCGCCTTCCTTCCCACATCAGACACCTTGTGAGGTAGGTGGGGCTGAGAGAGTTTGGAGAGACTTGTGACTAGCCCAAGGTCACCCAGCAGGCTTCATGTGGAGAAGTGGCGAAACCAACCCAGTTCTCCAGATTAGAGCCCACCACTCTTAACCACTACACCATGCTGTCCCAGTATGTAACATCAATGTATGAAGCGAAGATTGCTGTATATCAGTGATTATTGATCTATGCTCTAGGAAATACTGGGGCTCCTCAGGAGCCTATCAATGTCTCCTCAATGAGATCTGTTAACGGCACAAAGTTTTCCTTGAAAAACAGCTAGTCCACCATTATCCACCTTCTCAAATGTGCAGAGGATTGAATGGATGCATTCTTGGGCACAGTTCACTTGGGAAAGTCCAACAGGACTGGTTTGCACCCTTCAAGAACTGGGTGTGTGCGCTTCACAGCACTCCCCAGAAACCTCTGCAATGGTCAAGTATTCTTCAACAACATGTCTCTATGAAGGTAGGAAGTCTGAAAACCACCCATATTAACTTGTGTGGGATGTAACTTTCTTGAAGTTCAATAATAATAAAGTTAACAAATAGATTTCATTTAAGGAGATTTGAAATTAAATTTTGTAAAACAATATTATTATGCTTTGTACCACTGTGTTCTCTTGGCTCCCAACACTATTCTGTTTAACATGAGCTCTGCATTGCAGATGAATATTTTTACACCACTGGGATGAGTTCCAGAGTTGTCGGGGCTTTGTTTTTTGAGCCTCAGAGGTTTGATTTCTGAAATAACTTTTTTTTTTTGCAAAATGAAACAAAATCTAATTATGAAACAGATTATACAATTAACTAAACAGTAGCAGCTGAGCATCACAAACAGTTCTATACAAAACCCCATAAGAAATGCCACTTAACTTTTTTTCTCTCCAGGCAAATTGGAGTGCACTGAGCAGCTTCTGGTACACCAATGCTGCTATTGTCCTCTTATTTACATTTCAGTGACTCTCTCCTCTATTGTGTGCTCAAAATACAATCCCAACAATAATGAAGCAATAGCAAATGCTTTCAAATGTAGAAATGCCCTAGATAACGTGTGTCTGTCAGGTATGTGCAATTAATTTTATGTATAATTTAATTATCACGTCTGCTTTTGAGTTTTAGCTCAGTGTGTGTGGAATCATTTTAGATACAGTTACATGGGCAGCCCATTCCTGAAGGGGCCAACAAAGCTCTTTAGGAGCTGGTGTGACTCCACACCTGTGCAGGTGCCACCTTATCTACACTGGTGTGGGGCAAACATGCTGGCATCTGGGTGCCACCCAGGTAAACCTGAAATAAACTGAATACCCATACTGGTAAATATGGGTATTCAGCTTATTTCCAGGTTTACTGGAAAAATTTGGGCCCATTTATGGGGATTTTTTTGGAAGCTCCTGGGGGAGCATTTTTCTAGGTAGACTCCCAAAATTCACAGCATAACTTGAAGGGACATTCCTTGCACAACCCCCAAAGTTTGGTGACAATTGGGTAAGGGGTCTGCTTTTGTGGGGTCCAGAGTGGGTCACCCCCCCTCCATAGAGAAGCATTCTTCTCAATGTTTCTCTATGGAGGGGAGTGACCCCTTCCAGACCCCATAACATTGGACTCCCTTACCCAATCTTTACCAAACTTTGGGAGTCATGCAAAAAAAGCAGAAAAGTCGAATAATTATTTGGCTTTTCTGGGAATCACCTATTCAGCTCAGCTGATTCCTTCAGTCCCCCCACCCCCTGTAAACGTGAGCTGAAAATAAGCCGAAATGGCGATTTTCAGCTTTATTTTCGGCTCAGGTTTACCGATATGCACAAGCCTATTTGCCACTGCCTTCCTCTACATAGCAAATCTGGTCTTCCTTGATAGTCTCCCATCCAAATACTAACCAGGGCTGAACCTGCTTAGCTTCTGAGAACTCAAGAGATTGGGCTATATATACCATGCTTCCTTCCCTCCCCATTAATTCCTAGCGTCACCATGAATTGGAAGCAACTTGACAGCAGATGACACACATATTCATATGTGTCCTGCTTTTCTTCAAAGGAGCAGAAACTTGTGTACATTTGGTTGCCAAGAGATCCCCGTCTAGTTAAAAGTCTGAACTAGGCATGCATAACTTGTGACCCACCAAGCTGAACACATTTTATAAGCCATAAATTCACCAAGGGCTCAGTATACATTTGCTTTGTTTTATGTTTGGATTTCCAAAGTGGAGCTAGTTACAGGCATAATCACACTGATAATCTATATCTGCAATGTGATGGCAAAGACCCAGAGAAAAAGTAACTTCCACATTTATTGATATTTAGCTGTAGAAGCAGATCAAAGTAATATAAACAGTAATATCCATAAATCTCATGCAATTTATCACACTATTGCAGTATCCATTTTTAAAGGTGTTTTTAAAACACCTTTCTAAGCACTAAAAAAATGGCTACCAAATCCAGTCTCTATCTATATCCCTAACTCTCCAGCCTATTGCAGGTGAAGATCACTTATACACAGTCAAAAGTCTTTTTCTGTGTTGTCTCCCAATCAGATTGTTTACAACAATCACATTTATGTTTAGATTGTAATATGCAACCTGCAAGTTCTGGATAAAAACACTTTGTTTTCCCCCAGAGGATTTTCTTGATTGTAGTGGCAATATCTTCCACCATCATTATCAGTGTAATAAATTAAGGTTCAATCATATGAGGGATACACCAAAATAAAAATAAATGTATTAGTTTATTGCCAAACACAGTATCTTCCTAGCTTCCCTGACTGCTCTATAAGTTCTACTGCCTGCAGTCCCTCCCTCTAGCTAGCAGTAGGGTTGCCAGGTCATGGCTGGAGATCTCCCGCTATTACAACTGGTCTCCAGGCGACAGATCAGTTTCCCTGGAGAAAATGGCCACTTTGGCAATTGGACTCTATGGCATTGAAGTCCCTCCCCTCTCCAAACCCTCCCCTCCTCAGACTCTACCCCCAAAATCTGGGTTTCCCAACCCAGAGCTGGCAACCCTAGCTAGCAGGGATCCTCTGGAAAAATCCCATTCACTATGTTCCTATAACCGTGTTGGCGAACCTATGGCAAGCGTGCCAACTCCAGCATGCATAGCCCTCTCTGCCGGCACGCGTGGCTCCCGCCCCCTTCCCTTCAAAGCTCCTGCCCCCTTCCCCTGGGCGGCAGGGGCTTGAATCCGGGCGCTCGGTGGTGCAGCCGGAGAGGCTGCCATTGGAGGGGAGCGCGTGTGCGCGTGTCAGCTTGAGGGTGGCGAGCCAATCAGGGCGCGGCACGGTGCGATGGTGGCGCTTTCAATGGCTACGGCAGGGCTGTCGTGAGGGCGATGCGGCCGTCGGGGGCCTCCTGGCAGGTGACACTCTTCCAGGCGTGGGGCGGCCAGCCAGGCTCCGCGGGCAGCCGGCAGGATGGCGACGACGAGGCGCTGCTGCGGGCGGCGCTGGAGGCTGAGGAGGAGGCAGGCGAGGGCGGTGCCGGGTCCCCGGCTGTGCTCTCCTGGCCGGCAGGCTTCGTGGGGGGCCCGGCGGGCGGGCTGTGGCTGTTCCCGTGGGTCCGCGGCCTGGAGGAGCGGGGCTACCAGATGCGGGCGGCGCGGACGGCGCTGGAGGCCAACACGCTGCTGGGCAAGATGCTGGTGGCGGCCATGGTGCTCCGCAACTTCTACCACTGGTTCCCCGCCGGCCGCGCCATCTTCCTGGCCCCCACCAAGACCCTGGTGGCCCAGCAGAGGGACGCCTGAGTGCGGCTTGCCGGCATCCCCCAGGCACACATGGCCCGCATGACCGGTAGGTGCTGGCCCTGCCCTGAGACCCGCCCCTCCCCCCGCCCCGAGATCAGCCCGCGTCCACATGTGCACAGGGCTCCCAGGTCTCTCCCCCTTCCCCCCCTACAACTCGCAACCTGTCGATAGGAATCTGTAGAAAAGAGAGGCCGTGGCTCAGTGGCAGAGCATCTGCTTGGCATGACACATGCATGTCAAAGCATGCCCCTTAAGGACCCCAAATGCTCTCTTCTGCACTTTCCCCCTTCCGTCCTCTCCCCAAAACTGCTTATGCCACTAGTAAAAGTCAATACAGGAATTTAGATAGTTTCAGAGGGTGACCGTGCTGGTCGGCAGTAGAACACCTAGTCCAGGAGTACCTTAGAGACCAACAAGATTTTTTTTGGGGGGGGGTATACACCTTCAAGAGTCAAAGTTCCCTTTGTCAGATACAATAAGCCCCGATTGGCTCTCCTCCCTCAAGCCGTGCAGGCAGCGCGGAGCAGTTCAAAGCCCCCCCCCCTTCCCTGAACTTTGAACCGCTCCATGTTGGCACTTTGCGATAAATAAGTGGGTTTTGGGTTGCAGTTTGGGCACTCGGTCTCTAAAAGGTTCGCCATCACTGTCCTATAAGGATGTCTCTAAATAACAACAACCACTACTGTCTGAGGACAGTATCTGTGGAAGGACCAGATCCCATGAGGTTTGATAAAACTAGCAAAAATTATTAAGGCGGGTGGTAGAAGTGTCTCCATATCCATCCAAAGGGGAGCATTGGGTTTGACTATGTCAAACAGCAGCTTCTCATGCCATATGAGAAACCAGTTTTAAAACATGTTGTCATAAACTGTGTGTGACATGGTGACCTTGGGCCAGTCACAGTTCTCTTAGAACTCTCTCAGCCCCACCTACCTCACAAGGTGCCTGTTGTGAGGGGGAAATGGAAGGCGATTGTAAGCTGCTTTGAGACTACTTACAGTAGAGAAATGCAGGGTATAAAAACCAATACTTCTCCTCTTCTTCCTGTACTATTTAAAGGAAGACAATTAAAAATGCTGCTGGGCAATTTTGTATGTTGGGATCTGAAGGGTCAATCATGTCACATTCCATCCAGAAAGTCACAAAATTCATAGGTAGCAAAGCATTTATCAGTGTATCTAATTCTGAACAAGGGACCCCTAAGGCAGATCCCAAAAATCTGCATGATTTGTCCTTGTATGGAAGGGGAGATTTTTTTTACAAGCCTGGGTTTGCAGAAAAGAAATGTAAAATAAAATCCCTACATTGAGGGTTAAAAACTCAAAAATTATAGAAAAATGCCTGGTTCTTTGAGAAAAGAATGCCATGAGACTATGTTGTGAGATTTCAGCAGCCATTTTGGGGGGTTGTTAGGCAACCCACAACGAACAGTACTGAAACTTCCAAGCCACAATTAGTATCAGTGTGGAGGAAGGAAGGCGGGTTGGGATGCCAACCTCCAGGTGGGACCTGGGGATACCCAGGAATTATAGCTCATCTCCAGACTACAGAGATCAGTTCCCTTGGAGAAAATGGATGCTTTGAAGGGTGGGCTCTATGGCATTGTACCCTGCTGAGGTTCCTGTCCTCCCCAGGCTTCACCCCCAAATCTCCAAGAGTTTCCCAACCTGGATCTGGCAACCCTACCCCCCACCTCCTGCCGGTGGCCAGGAGGAATCTGGCAACCCTATGGGAGAGCGATAGATTTTAAAAGGTAAATAGGAAGGAAGGGAGAGGACAAAAAAGAAGAAAAGCTGAGGAAGAAAGACAGGAAAATATGGGGGAAGTGTGAGACACTGACATTTCTCTCTCTCTGCTAGGAGAAGAAACAGAACACGGAAGAACTGTTGATAAGAAAGGGGAAGGACCTCTGGGGGGAAAGCAGAAGATGGGAAGGAAGGAGAGATACTGTAGGAGAGGGATAGAGATTGGGAGAGGAATAGAGATCCCCCCCACAAGTCCTTAAAGGCCCCCACTTTTTTCTTATGTTACCATAAACAGGATTGACCCTGGTGCTATGAGCCAATAACTACACCATGGGGGTGAAAGGAATAAAGGTTTATTTCTGAGCACACAAATAAAGTGTCCCCCCTCAGCTCAAGGGGCTGTTGAAGAGAGAAGCACACCATTACTCCCAATCACAAACCATATATGGCATCTTACTTCCTCCTTCCATTATACATATTTGGAAAGCACATTACTAATTGGCACATCTACTCATTATTATTCAAGCATGCATACAGCTTACTATCTTGTATAATTAAACTCCCACTGCGATTACGCAGCCATCCTTGAAGGAGGACCACTTTCTAACAAGAGGTGAGTTCTGGCCACATTTACGTCACTATGTAACTCCCAGTGACTTTACACGGTTGACCTGAGCTTGTGGTGACCTTAGGAGTGCTGATAAAACTCCAGATGTTCATCTTGTTACCTGTGAATGCTAGACACATCTAAATGTTACTACAGTCAGGCCTTTTTGCTATGCACTTTTGAGCTTAATGAAACCTTCATCCAGTATGAGGGTCTGAACCTTTATTTAGGGCCTGGGTCTCTTATATTACAGAGAACAAATGTTCCCATTATTGAGTCCTTGTCTTTGTCTCCTTTGTCCCACTGTTCCATCACAATAATCTGGTTTAGTTGGGAGAATCCTAGGAGATGGCAGACTTGTCATTTGCCTTGTTCAGGCCAAAGCAGTCTTAGAGAGCAACAAGCAGCTGTTTCACAAACCGAATGGACCTGAGGCCATGAGCTGAGGAATTGGAGCCTGCCATTTGGCCCTAAGGAGCCTTCCACCTCATTGTCCCAGCTCCAGCTGAATCTGAACTTTACAGTCACTGGTATGTAGGGTCTCTCAGTTTATTGCCTTTGCTTCTCCCAGTTCTAATTGGGTGCTGGGGTGCGCATGCAGCTAAAGCTGAACTGAAACCCCCCTAAAAATACCAAAAAGGTATTGGGGGGAGGGGCTACTGGTTTTAAAATGTTGGCAATTAAAGGGAGCCCAAAAGGTGGGCCTCGAATAATGCTGTTTTTTTCAGCATTATTCAGGGCCACTTTGGCGCTGCTTCCATTTCGCCCTCCCTTCTCCCCTCTCATCCTCCTTCCTTCTTTACTTACATAAGTCAAATCTGTGCTGCCTGCTGGCTCCTATATCCAAGTGGAGGTCAGAGCCGGCAAGCATAGGGGATCTAAACACCCCAGTGGCACAGAACTGAACTTCCACTCTGTGTTGTGTATTTTTTGGATTCAGGTTCAATAAACCTGAAAAAAATTTAAATTTTTCAAAAAAGCTGAATCCATTAGATTTGGTTTTTCAGATTTTTTCAAAAATGTCTGGGTTAATTAAACCCACACATGAAAAATACTGGGAAAGGTGCACAGCCCTATTGGGTGCCTCATTAACTCACAGGCATACACAGCGCTTAGTGGATACATCAAACAAAACTCCCATAAATTCTGTCTCCGTTAGTACCATAGGCCTTTTGAGTGACCTTGAGGAATCACAACTGAGGCTGCCAAGTTTTAATTTCAAAATGTTCTGTTACTTTCTTTGAAGCCTGGGGCAGCACGGAAGCACAGCACAGCAGATTTAGTCAGCAGAAGATTTTATATAAGCAATTGGTTGATCCTGTGACGGGTGCTATGCTGTTCTCAGGTTTGCGTTTTTGTGTGGGGCGAAGGAACTGTACATGGCGATAGATGTAAGAAGAACTGTGCCACTGCCAAGTTACCGCGTGGCTGTTACAAAGCAGCATTTTCAAGGGGTCGGGACTCAGATGCTTCTGGATTTTTGCTGGTGATTCTTCAGTAGTCCAGAAACTCCAGGACTTTCTCCAGGACAAACAACAACATGCATAGTATTCTTCGGATTTAGAACAGAAAAGTGTGGGTCAAGAGAGCCTCAAACCCCAGGCAAAACTCCCTTGCATAAAAGACCCTTGTCTGTTTACAGAGAGTTTCTTATTGCTCCTTGGGCACTGCACTTTGGTTTAACCTACTCCATGGTATAAGCAACAGTGGAGAGCTGCTTGAAATTCAACTATAGTCTCTCCAAAAAAGACTTCTATAATGTCTTAGGGTTTTAGATCTGTGTAAGGTATCTGAACCGCATGTAACATTCACAATGAACAAATCAGAAATTGGTCATCCCAAAAAGGAAGACGCTCATTGAATGAAAGACTGCTTAGTTGGGTAATCTGGTGACAGTATTCACAAAATCAACAAGGGGTTAATCTAGAGGAAGTGGGTGTCATTAAAAATCTTCTACTCTTGTGCCTACCAAATGTTGGCCCGGGGTGTCTGACAAGGCATGCTCAGAATATCATCTGTCATTCAGAGCTGGAGAAAAACGTCTTGTGGAAATGTCAACTTAACATTATGAGCTGAACTGATTCTTGGCTGAAACAAAGGGGTTGGGAATAGCATTATGGTCCAGGCTTGCCAGCGTTCAGGTGAGGTTTGGAGTTCTCCCAGAATTACAATTGATCTTCAGACTACTGGTATCAGTTTCCCTGGAGAAAATGGCAGTTTCAGAGGGTAGACTCTATGGCATCACATGACATCACATGACATCCCTGCTGAGGTCCCTCCCCTCCCCTCCCTGAACACCCTCACCAGGCTCCACCCTCAAATCTTCAGGTTGGTGTGAAGAAATGCATTTCTCTCTGAAGGTCTGGACTGAACAAAACGTTCATTTTGAGTTTAAAAAGTGTCTCTCTCTCTTAGCAGAGTCCGGGGGTGGGGGAGAGTCAATTGCTCATGAGACTCACACAGCAGGCTTTAGAAATGCAAATAGTAGGCATGGCTAGATATAGTGGGATGGTCAAGTCACACACACACACACACGCACACATTCCCCTCCAGCTAGAAAGGTGACATTCTGCCAGGAACAGAGATTTAGAAGACTAACAGCGCATTCCTGAGCTTTGGTGGTGAAAGTCGGCTTAAGTCAATTTACTGTGGCGGTAGGTGGCGGAGGGGGACGGTGCAGCCGTGCCAGCGCAAGGGCTGCACCAGGGCCCGAGCAGTGCAGAAGCAGCCAGCAGCAGCAACGGGGGAGTTCCCGGGGGAGTTCCGCTGGCTAGGAGGCCTCCTAAGGCTCTTTCAGGCCGGAAACACCCACTTTTGCCACCGAAAAGTTACACCGGGTATCGGCCTGGCGCAGCCCATTGACCGCCATGCAAACCCTCCAGACCCTCATCTCTCTGCTTGCGCCCAAGCACCACCCATCTCAGCCTTGTGCCTCTGGAGCTTAACTAGGAGGCTGGCCAATGAGGCCAGCCCAAGAAGTGGCAGCACACACACATCCCTCCGGAGGAGGGGCCTCAGAGGCGGAAATCACCTTCATAAGTGGCACTTCAAAGCCAGTGCTCACTTGACAGGTAAAGCTTGCATGGGCTGGCATGCTGCCTGTCTGTGCTGGGGGGTCGGGACTTTGTGTTTTTCTCGCTCCAACTCCCCTCTCTGCTGGGACTTTGCATTGTTCTTGCTCCAACTCCCCTGGGGGGGGCCTTGGCGCTATGGCTCCTCCAGCTGCCCTCTCTGGGGGGGGGCTTCTGGGGGGCCCACCTCTGCAGCCTGGTGCTCCCCCTCCACTCTAACCGTTGGAATTGTCACACCTCTTCTGTTGCATGAGTTTCATTTGGCACGGACCAAATGATGCCACTGAGCGGTGGCTGCCAGCCAAAACCTCCGGACCATCATCTGAAGAGGAGAGGCCTGGCAATGCTGTGGGCCCCTCCCCCTCCTGGACATCCCTCCTGGACACCCCCAGGGCGGCAGCTGACCCCTGGCCAGAGGAGGTGGTGGACGGGCCAGCCCCCACCCATCACAGCCCATCCCCCCCATTGTCCTCCATGTGGGCTGCCATTGAGAGGGGTCGCCTGGAGAACAGACGGGATTGGTGGCAGGCAGGCTTAGAACTCAAACATTTTTGAAAACTCCCTGTACTTTCAAAAGTCATGTAGTAGAGACAAGGTTGGGTACAAATTCAGGTTTTTTTCCAACTTGGAAATATGTTCCGACACTTCTCAATCCACTGATTTAAAAAGTTGTTGGCTTCAAAATCCATAGCATTAAAAAGGAAAGATCAGAATGAGATATAAATAGTTTTGATTCAACAAGATTCAGACTGTTTTCTAATGGTAATTGGAAGAACAACCTACATTTGATGAGTAAAACTATTGTGATACTTACTTTAAAGATTCCTGATCTCTCAGATACACTCACCATACTAACCTATGCTATTTCTGTTCTAATGTGGGCGGGATGTTAACTGTTTTCCTTCCAATTAAAGAAAAAAAAAAAAAACAGAAATCTTTCCAACCCTCATTTGACATTTGAGAGGAATTTGATCTTAAGATCAGCATGAAACAAGAATACAACTGTTACAGAATTTCTGCTAGAATCTTCCTAGGCTGCTCATTATTTTGAGTGAAAAGTCAGCATGGTAAGTAAGTTGCAATATTAATAAAAAATAATGAACACCCCATAGGATTCCTCCATAGTCATCCCACTTGTTCTTTTCTGCTGAAGGGGGCAGGTTTGACAATGGCACATTGTTACAACAGGATTGGGAAGACCCGGACATTGCGCCGGCTGGGCGTGAGGTCATCTCTAAGGGACGGAAAACTCATGCATAACCTCAACGAAAAACCGAGTTGGACCGGGGGAGAAAGTAAGTCTAAGTGTCCATGCATAAAAGACCAAGATTGTTCTGAATGCTAGAAATAAAGTAGGAAGGAAAGGAAGGAAGGAAAGGAAGGAAAGGAAAGAAAGGAAGAAAGGAAGAAAGGAAGAAAGACTCATAAATACCAACACAAGTCTGAATTGTGTTGCGGTAAATTGCCCATCACTAAAAACAGTGGAACCTTTCCTGATAAAAAGACAACCTTAGGCCTGCTTTGAAAAGTATCAGTGAGTTGATAAGAGTTCCCTAGAACATGTTCATTGGGTTTAATTAAATACAGAAAGTGGATCAACTGCAGTTCTTACTCACATGTCTCCCCTTTCGACAACATAGTACAAACGCCGGCAGAGAGCAGGGGGTCTCCTGTTTAATGCACCAGTCAGCTAGTTGCCTTTTCATGACAGAGGTCTCATTATCATTTTAGACAACCACCCACTCAACAAAGGGAAAAAGCCAGGGCTGCTGACAGCTGCTCTACCTCTGAAGTCTGGGGAGTCACATCTGGGGAATTTTGAAAGGGCTTTGTTGAGATGGCACCCCACTGGTGAGTGTATGCAAGATGCAAGAGGTGTGTGATCATTCCTACGATAACAAAGGAGATGTTTCCCTGGGTTACCCTGACGAAAGAGTGATGGGGAAAAGAGACGAAGAGCTTGTGAGTCAAATGGGCTCAGGCAGAGTTTAATTAAAGGTGTGGTCCTGGGGATTGCTTTCTTATTCCAGGCTAGCAAAATGCCCATTGTAACAGGGAGAGGGCTGGCATATTGCAGGTATCCTGTGTTCTAATCACATATTGCATTCTGTTTGTGCGGTTTCCCCTGAGCAGGATCCCCCAAATCATGCTCTGTACACCTTGTTTATTTGGTCCCAGGGAACACGGAGCCGACATACCGCATGACAAGGAGCCAGGCTCTGACTGCTGAGAATTCTGAAGGTGCCCTCCAGACAGTGAACGCTAGAAAGTTTGGCGGTAGTTGCCTTGGTATTATGCTGCGAGAAAAAGGAAACACTGCTGTCCAACTGCCTTTTACCCCTTGTTATCTCACTTAGCTAATTTCCTCCTCCCAGCTGAGAATCAGGGTGTTTCTTTGAAAACTGTATGTTATGAGTCTCCTATAATAAAGACTCTCTATGTTTTGGAAAATAATTGGCTGAAAAAGAGCTCTATAATACCAAATCGCCTAAGATAGAACACCTGTACTATCTTTGTGACATTCCCTTTTGCTTGCAGGTTAGGAATAGGGTACATAACTCAGGTTGCTGCTCTTAGGTTCTCACAGGAGAGATGGGTTGCTCAAAACAACAATTTATTAGCAAGGAGGTGCAGGGATGGGAGTAAGTGGCTTCATGCAGTCTACAATTCATGCAGTCTATAAACAGAATAAGTGAACAGAGACTCCACCCCATGAGACAAGAGAGAGAGAGAGAGAGAGAGAGAGGAGCTGGTTTTTTATATGCCAGCTTTTCCCACCACTTAAGGAAGAATCAAATTGGCTTACAATCACCTTCCCTTCCCCATAACAGACACCCTGTGAGGTAGGTGGTGCTGAGAGAGAGTGACTAGCCCAAAGTCACCCACCTGGCTTCATGTGTAGGAATGGGGAAACAAATTCAGTTCACCAGATTAGCCTCTGCCGCTCATGTGGAGTGGGGAATCAAACCCGGTTCTCCAGATCAGAGTCCTCTGCTCTTAACCATTACACCATGCTGGCTCTCTGATGGAACAGGTGGAATTCAGTGCAGCTTCAATGCAGCATCAGAAAATTCTCTTTTCTATCCAAAGATAGTATTGGGATCCATTAGAGCGCTATATGTGGCATCTGTATTAGTGTATATAATATATATAATAAATTTATATGTATATGTATATAATAAATACACTGCAGTCTATAGGCATCCATTAGAGATCTGTAAATGGTGTCTGTATTAGTGATGGTTCTAAAGTGAGGATTCAGGGAGTTCATAAACCAACAACTTCAGTTCAGAAAACGTGTGCCATTACGAGCTGAACCCAACCCCCCTCTGATGTTCAGGTCTGACTCAGAATTGGCTTTCCCAGCACTGGCTTCCCAACTAGCTGGCCCTCCATTTTCCATAACGTATCCTTGCACAGAAGGGAACACCAGCAGCAAAGAATGCTAGAGGCCTACTCTTATTTATTTATATGCTATATTTTTATCCTACCCTTTCTTCAAGAAGCTCAGAGTAGTATACACTCTGCGATCTTCTCCATTTTGACCTCACAATAACCCTGTGAGATAGAGTTAAGATCACCCAGTACATTTCATGGTGGAGTCTTCAAAGAGTCAATGTGATGTAGGAGGTAGAGTGCTGAACTAAGAATCAGGATTGTTGGGGAGTGTTGAACCAAGAATTGATTCAAATCCCCACTTAGCCATGAAATATGCTGGGAAGTGAAATATACTATCCTGCATGACAGCATTGTTAAGGGGACAGGTCTTTATCTGAATGATGGGGCAGAATTTACATTTATGTTCCCCAGTGACAATGGATCCCCTGCTAGTACTTGGCGTCACCTTTTGCCACCAGGATAGAGTTCATATTCCCCATGGTGAGGAGCAAGGGTTGTCAAACTCCAGGTACTAGCTGGAGATCTCCTGCTATTATAACTGATCTCCAGCTGATAGAGATCAGTTCACCTGGAGAAAATGAAGGAAATTGAGTTTTTCTTAAGAATGATCCTGAGTCTGATTAAGGACTAAACAAAGTGAGTTTATTCAGAAACCACAAACTTTGTAAACGACTGAGAGACAGGCTTATTTCTAACTAGAGTCCATAACTAACAGGGCAACATGTGGTTTGTTACTCCTCTCTTTCACTGTAATTAGAAGGAAGAGTAGGGTTGCATTATGGGAACAAACAAGAATACAGGAAGAGAAGGGAGAAGGATCACAACCTTTCTATCTATCTAACTCTCACACGTGCTGCCCCCTGCTGATCTTCCTTTCTTTAATCAATCTTTGTGCACTAGACATTATATTTCCAACAGAAAATGGCCACTTTGGCAATTGGACTCTATAGCACTGAAGTCCCTCTCCTCCCCAAACCCTGCCCTCCTCAGGCTCTGCCCCAAAAATCTCCAGGTATTTCCCAAACCAGAGCTGGCAACCCTATCAGGAGCACACACTGCTTTAAAGATGAGGCTGTAATGAGGGTGCCTGCTGCTACTACCACAGCTGGTTTACCCTCCACCAAGGATCAATTTTCAAAAGGAGAGAAATCATTGGGTAAAGAGCTCTGCCAGTTTGCATTACAAGCAAAAAGAGAATTCTCAAAACTTTACACACATTTGTCAAGAAAGACTGCAATTGCAAAGCATGCTGGGGTGGGAGAGCTTGTCTATAGATCCCAAGCTGAGCTCACCTGATGACCTATCCATTAAAATCACAGTGGGACATTTCAGCAGCTTTGCATCACTCTGACAGAAGATTGAAATTTTACATCCAGGCTGAAGAACTCTCTGATTTACAGCAGTTCAGTAGTACACTACTTGAAGATTGACCTTCATAGATATCATTATCTGTTATGCATTAGTTATTGAATGTCCCATTGCATTGACTGTACTACTATGTGTAATCCACCTTGAGCCCATGTAAGAAAGGTGGACCATAAATAACATAAACAAAAAATTTTGAATCTATATTATCCAAAAGGCAACATCCTTCATATATAACACAGGTGAAATGAATAGCCCATTCTTGAGAAGTCAGTCATGTAGTGTCATCATTGTGTGTGAATTGCATTTGTATATGACAAAGACTTGTTTCTGTGCTTTGAGCTATATTTCAATGTTGTTTGTTAGGAGTCTGGTTATTTTGAATAAGTCTAGGCCAGTGGTCGGCAAACCGTGGCTCGCAAGCCACATGCGGCTCTTTGGCCCCTTGAGTGCGGCTCTGTCGGTCGGTCGGGTGACAGGAGACATGGTGCAGGTGGGCCGCGAGGTACGCAGTGTGGGGGAGGCACGAGTGACTCATGCCTCTGTTCCTTAAAGATAAAACTACAAGCCCCATGATGCGTCTGTATCCTCCCTGATGGTTCCCTCTCTCCCTGCCTCTTATCCTCTCAGCCAGCGAAGATCCTCCCTCGACCCCGCCCTCCACCCTCTACCCGGAAGCTCCCCAAATTCACTGGGAGGATGATGCCTCTGTGTCCGCCCCGCCTTGTGCTACCGGGTGTGGGCGCGGTCATGCTGGTTCCGGGCTTGCCCGCCAGTCAGCTGTTGGGTGGGGCGGACTTCCTCTGCCCGTGCCTCCTGTGAGTCGGCTGCGAGGCCTGGCGCTGCTCTGTGTGCAGCGGGGGCACCAGCACGTGTCCTCTGTCCTCCTCATTGCCGGGGCCCTGGAAGAGAAGAGGTTCACGTGGGGGATGTGGTTGCGTGCAGTCAGGTAGGTGGAGAGTGGGAGGGAAGGTCCGGGGAGCGGGGTTGGACCTATATCCCAGGACAAAGAGGAAGGGAGAACCTCCCTGGATAGGTGGCGAGCGAGAGTGAGTGGCTGGAAGGAGGAGGAGTTTCCGCCCCTTTCCAAAAAGAGGTTATGGGGGGAGGGTTAGGCTTCTCCCTGGCTCTCAAAAGAGATTCATGTGGATGTTTTTTTCAATGTCCTTGTTTCACAGACACAGACTTAATGGAATCAAGAATCTATTTTGTCCAGATTTGCTTACACAGAAAACATTGTGCTTACACAGAAAACATTGTGCGCAGTTATAGTTTATTATAAAACTCTCACATTGGAGAAGTCAGGGAGATGTCTCTTGTTGATAATCCACCTGCCTCATTGACCTCTGTTATCATTTCCCCCCTGATATCAGTACACGTGAGCACAGCTAAGGTTGCCAAGAAGATGTAGCAATTAGCCAATGTTCCTCAGAGCAGATGTTCTAAGAACTCAACTTCCTGCTGCAGAGGTTAGATTTTGGAAAGGGCATCTGTTGTACTGCAGTTGCTGAGAGGAGAAAATATCTTTTTTTCAAAGTTTGACCATTTATGCTTTCAGAGCAGGAAGAAATTACCTTACCAAGGTTTGTGTTGGCACTGTCCCAAGCAGTATGCAAAAAAAAATTGCTAACTAAACAACTAATCATCCACAGTTCTGGCTGTTAATCAGCTCTTTAACATTATAAAACAACTGAGCACCTCCCATCTTGAAATGCACACAGGAAACAGATGAAAAGAAGTTCAGATTCTCAAAGTGCAACATGCAAAGAAAGTCCCCTGGGGGCAAAGTACAAAGTATTCATAGAGAAACAAAGTTTCCAGCTATGATTGCATTTATTCAAACAGTCAGTCCTCAAGTACAAAAAGGGCTTTAAAAATATCAGAAGATGATAAAAATAATACTGATGTACCTTCCATTTCTCGTAGCAGCAAGAAATTGCAAGGACAGCATTTACCGGGCTTGCTTCCCAGGATAATGAGATTTATGGCCATATTTAACATCTGTTATATTTACAAATGTACCAGTGAAGCACAAGTGGAGGCAAATAAGCACTCCTACAGATCTACTACCCCATATCAGATGCCTGGAGAGATATTCTGTATCCCAAGGTATTTCAAACAACTTGCAGTAGTGTCTGTCTGTTCCAGTGTGGCGAAGTGGTTAAGAATGGTGGTTTGGAACTGTGGATTTTAATCTGGAGATTTGGGTTTGATTCCCCACTATTCCACATGAGTGGCAGATGCTAATCTGGTGAACTGGGTTGATTTCCCCACTCCAGGGAGGGCACTTTTGCAGGTACAAGTCCCAAATGCTTAGGGTAGCTAGAAGGGATTCTACTTGCAAGAACCTCCAAGTTTGGTAAAGATTGGGTCAGGGGGTCTGGAGGTATGGGGTCTGGAAGGGGTCACCCCATCCTCCTCCATTGAAATGCATTGGAAAAGTGGCTGTGTTCAGACTCTTTAATGTGATCTTTGCAATGTATCTCAATGGAGAAGCTGGGCTTTAAATGGTGGGAAAGTTCACCCCCTGCCTCTATAGAGGTACAATGCATCCAGATATTTTTAATGTCCTGTCATATTTTTTAAATAAGGATGTTATCATTTTCTTGATAGCCCCAAATAAGACTGGGATCTTGAATGCTTTTATAGGTAATAAGGCACAATATGTAATAGGCAAGGTGTAAAACTCAGTCTGATATTCAAATCTTTGCTCAGCCATATTAATCACCTCGAGCTTGTGGTGACCTTCCTATCGCATGGAGTGTTGCAAGGATAAAATAAAATACCCCTATGTTTTGCTGCTTTTAATTCTTTGAAAGAAGCCTATGGTATACATAATACATTCTCAAAATCAAATTGAAACCTAGAGAAATTTTATTTTCATGTGGCAGCTAATGTAAATATATGCAAATAAAATTAGTTCTGTTCCAAACAATGTACCAAACAAATTACAAGTCAGTTTGATTTTTGAAACTTTGAAAGTCTGGTTTGCTGCTATAGCTTTAAAACTTAATTTCCTGAATTTATAACTGCTTATCTCAAAGACAGGCATGTTGAATCATATAATGGACTCAATAAGGATCAATTTCCTTCCTCATGCCTTCCAACAAGTACTAAAATACACTGTAAAAGCCAGATTTGTAAGACGAAGTTTAATTTCCCCTTATTTTAAGCAAAGACTAGATTTATCTTAAAATTTGCTATGCATTTAAAATCCATTTTGAGGATTGCTTTAGTGTGTCTAGAGGATATGAAATGGGATTGATTAAGACAGAAATAGTTTGCAATATAAGTCAGACAATATTGGGCTTTGGAACTTGAACTGAATTTGAATTTCCCAGCTGGCCACACTCCCTCTGTTCAGCGAGAGCTGGTAAGGAACAGTGATTTTTGTGTGTGTGTCTGTGATGCTTATGGGCTGTCTAACAGCCAAAAGGTGGTTATTTGAATCGAAAGCTTATTTACACACAACAAGGGTTGCCAACTTTTTCCCAGGCTTGATCCATATGTATTAGCAGATTAGCTGACTTTTCTGGTTGGACGCCTCCTTAGCCGTCCTCTAAAGCTTTCAGAAAACAGGCAATTTAGACTAATATTTCCATTCACAATCATGTGCATATCTGCCCTTTAAGAGAGGGGTCATAGCTCCATAGATCATATAATTTGCATGCAGAGGATTCCAAATTCAACCACTGAAATCTCCATGTCAGGGTTTGAAAAAGACCCTTCTGTGCCTGACCCCCTGAGGAGCCCACTGTGAACAAGACAATACTGACCTAGATGTGATGTGACTTTGTATATGCAGCTCTGTATATCAAGACAATAAGTTCAACTATTGCTCCCTCAGTAAGAAACTGAACTGGCTCTGGTGCTCAGCCACCTAGAAATGAAGGTCTTGTATGCATAGTCTGTTTCCGCTGGATCTGCTGCTCTCCAACTGCACAGTGTATGTAGTCGAATTCTGAAAACATTAAACAAAGGGCCTTTTTCCTCAAAGAAATTCCAGGAGTACCTTGTAATCAATTATTCATCCCCAGAGAAAATGTGGAGCTTCTGAACCACACATGAGTCCCCCACCCCCGAAAACACTGTGTTGTAATTGGCTGTGGTGAATTTTTTTGAAATTAATCACCAGCACCCTCCAGCCCCACAGTGGGATTTTTTCATTTGATCTGAACCGAGTGGCCATTCTACAGCCAAAGCAGAGAAGGGTCCAGACAACCCCCCTCCCACCAATTTGTTTCTGGCTATCTCAGTGCAAGGATCTTGCACTCGCAAACAAAAACAAAGGCTTTCTTGCCTATAAGAGGAAGCATATAAGGGAAGAGCAGCAAATCAATCCAGCGAGAACTGAAACTGACCCACACTCAGTGAAACTGACCAAATAGTAGCCTCATGGTATTCCACCATTAGTGCACTCAATAATGGCTTCAAGGGGAGGAATTAGAGGAGGGGAAAAGACAATGGGATGGGGAAGTGAGGATTAGTGTGGGGAGAAAAACCCAGAGTGACAAGGATGCACAGGACCAGCTTTCAATTTGAGATCGAGGCAGACTTTAAACTCGGGGTAAAACAGCATTCTGAAAATGTGGAGAAAATGCGAGGGGAGAGCAAGTTGACTTCTGAAAGTCAGGAAATACATGCATAATTAAAATGAAGCCCCACAGTAGCCGTGTGTGTGTGTGTGACTACGATGGGAACAAACTGTGTATAAAAGGCCCAAAACACACCAAGCAGACCCTCTGATGATGGCCTCAGCTAGAAGGATGGTTCATACAGGATAATACAGCCCTTCCGATCTGCTGAACCCAAGACCATGTAGGGCTTTAGACCATCAAAATAGTTCACGAATGCTCATATTGAAATAAATGCTAGTCTTTAAGGTGCCACTGGACTTTTATTTTGCTACCACAGACTAATACAGCTACCCCTGTATTAATAGCCATGCTCCCTCCCTGGCCAGTTGTGTGGGGATGGGGAGGACTGCATAACCAGGTGGCATTAGTTGGGACAGGCACACCACATCATTATCTTCCATCCATGTTTCTGTTATGCAAACCAGCTCAATTTCTTCTTCCTGCAACATCTTATAGAGGTATGCTGCTTTGTGCTTTACTAATCTGGTATTGCACAATAGTGTAGATGTGGAGAAAATAGTGGTCCTTGTATCATCAACTCTCAGGATATTGTGGAGGTTACATAGACAGTGAATATCCTTGCCGAAGACTGGCCTCCTATAATAAATCCCACCCCATACCTATCAGCTCCCATTATTACTGGAATATTATATTCCTCAGACATCTTTTTCCAGGCAATGATTTATTTGAATTGCTACTAATAAACCTCCCCAATTCCCCATAATCACATGAACACATTAAGCTACCTTATACTGAATCAGACCCTTGGTCCATCAAAGTCAGTACTGTCTACTCAGAATGACAGCAGCTCTCCAGGGTCTCAGGAAGAGGTCTTCCACATCACCTATTTGCGTGGTCCCTTTCACTGGAGATGCCGGGGATTGAACCTGGGACCTTCTGCATGCCAAGCAGATGCTCTACCACTGAACCACAGCCTCTCCCTATCACTTTCTAGTGTCCACAAAAAGCTAAATAACAACCCAGGAGGACAGTCATGATTTGCAGAGGTTAGAGAAGTCAAGCAGGTATTGTCCTATGTCCGTATGGTTCCTGGCTTCCCGGAAAGTCACTGGTGTAGCTCTCTCTCTCTCTCTCTCCAATGGTGGGGAGGACCTTCTTTCACTCATAGCATAACGTACCTGGGTTCCAGGTGAAGAGCTACAGGTGAAGAGCCCTTGTGCTGTTGCCCTTTGTCTCATGTGAGAGAAATGGAAGAAGGTGGAATACCAGCAACCCTAAGCCGGATCAAGGAACACAAAAACTCCCAGATGCAAGCCCTCTGCCAGGACTCTTCTAACTCTGTCAATTTATAAACATTATATAAATAAATAAACAAGTGTCATAAATATTGAATTGCTAGGTGAGTTAGTCAAAATTTGTTCATGCTGTCTTTAAGAGTTTTTTTTTAAATCCCTAAGTCAGTTAGTGCCATGCTGATTAGCTGCCTTTCTCCCTTATAAATAAAACATTATAAAAACACAATAAAAATGACAATTATAAAACCTATAAAAGTCACAAATTAAAAATTCCAGTTGGGACTGCTAATGTGTGTGTGTGCTGTCTAGTCACAGCTGACTTTTGGTGACCCCATAGGGTTTTCAAGGCAAGAGATATTTACAGGTGGTTTGCCATTGCCTGCCTCCACGTAACAACCCTGGTATTCCTTAGAGGATGCTCATCCAAGTACTAACCAGAGCTGACCCTGCTTAGCTTCTGAGATCTGATGAGATCAGGCTAGCCTGGGGCTATCTAGATCAGGGCAAGACTGTTAATAATTTAAGCTAAATCCATCAGAATGCAGTCCTAAATAAAACTGACTTCAACTGCCTCCTGAAGATCGACAACGAGGGGACCAGGCGCACTTCCCTGGGGAGGTTGCTCACACCATTACTCACACCACATCAACCACCATGTTTTCTACCTCCAATCCTCCCATGACTCCCACCACCACCAACGCAAATACAAGCCCTCCTCATGGGGAAGGCAGTCACTGCAGTGTCAACAAAAGAGAACCAGCTGCCTTCTGGAAATGGAGGAAGCACCCTCACAGCACCAGCCCCCCCAGGTGTTGCCCGTCTCCATGAGGGCTGCCTCTCCTGCTACTCTTGCCCCAAGTGCACCACACCCTCACCTGTGGATGCTCGGGAGAGGCTGTCCCGCCCTCCTTCCAAAGTGTCTGCCGGTGTGTGGGTGCTGTGGCTCTCAAACACATTCCCTCATGCTCCACACCTGGTCATCGCACATTGAGGGTGGGCCGGATGAGGTGACAGACTGCATTGGAGAGGACGGAGGGGGAGGGAGAGAGGGTGACTGAAGGGGGCCCCCACTCCCACTTGTGTGGGGGTGTAAGACAACTGCTCTAGAGCCCACTGAGGGGGCAGCTGCTGGGGTGAGTTCCTCTCACGGCCAATCCCGTGCCTCAGGCCGGGTGTCTGATGAGGCAAGCCACTGTGGGGAGAGTGGAGGCGAGGGGGGTGATGGCTCTGTACTTTGCCTTGCAGGGTCGGGAGTCGCCTGGCCATGGGTCCCCCAAAAGCAACCCATGGGCCCACCCACTGGAGGGCCACTGTCTGTTCCTGCCTGGCTGGTTCATCTTGTTTCCGGACTGGCCAGCCTACAGTGGGGCCCCTGGCAACCATGGCCCCTCTACAGGACCCCACTCAGCCTGCTCAGGGAAGGAGAACCAGTCCCCGCACACCTGGCCGGAGCCTGGCATGGGCCCAGGAAGGTGGGGGCATGGCCGGGGTGGGGTGGGGTGGGGTGCGATGCGGTGCGAGACTCCCTGGAGGACCCTGCAAGCTCTCTGTCCTCTCGTCTTGCAGGAACAGAGAGTGGGCCCCACGGAGAGAGACCTAGCCTTGTGGGCAGATTGGACGTTTCCCACCAGGTCAGGGAGGCCCTCAATCAGGTGTGGCCATCGGCAAGGGGGCTGCCTCTTGGCAAGCATCAGACATGGCTGGGGTCCAACAATAGAGGCGCGGAGCCTCAGCTCCCCCTCCCCGTCAGAAGTTGCTTCTGCCAAAGCCTCCACCATCCTTCCAGTGACAGCCAGTGTCTGGGACTCAACCCTTGCGCAAACCACCACCGCTTGGCTAAGCAACCTGCCCCTACAAGGGTGGCCGATGGAGTCCCCATGGCCCAAGGACTGACACTGGCTCCTTGGCTGTATGCCTGGCCTACGAAGAGAGGCCGGGCTGGAGGCCCTTTGGTCAGGTTGTCAGCAAGTCCTCCCCACGCTATGGCCGGCCCACCACTTTTCTCCGCCATCTTTCCTTCCCCCCTCTGTGGTTCCTCTTCCCCAACGGGCTGGTGACCCCCTAATAAAGACAATTTCCCTGAGGACAGCATCTCCTGAGTCCTGGCTTGGTGGCAGGGGAGTGGAAGGAGGGTAGGGGCCCGCCACACCAGACGCGGCACTTGTGGACCCCGAGGAGGGATGCCCGCAGCCATGGCAGGGGCTCTTGTGGCGGTGTGTCCATGGCAGACAGCACCTGGTGACTGCACTCTTGGGAGGCTGAGGTTCAGCAGCTGGCCAGCTCCCATGGTGGCCACAGAGCAAGAAGGGAGGTTGATGCCTGTTGGATGTCTCCTCCTCCAGGTAGGAGGCAGGAAATAACCCAATGAAGCAGGCTGTAATCCACCAGGTCTACTCAGGATGAGGCAGCAGGATCAAAAGCCAAGGTTTTTGCACCTCTCCCTCTCTGTGAGCAACAACCAGACTAGGTAGTATAGCCTTTGGCCAAAACACAGAAAAGAATCCAGCTTCTGTGATTGGCCAAAGAACACTCTTCTCTCAGGGCTAGCCACTATCTGGGAATTAAATTCCCCCTCCCCCCCCCTTGTTCAGCTGTCCAGGCAAGGTAGTTTGCACCAAGGAGAGCTTTCTCCTTGCAAAAACACAGGAAATAGCATCCTCAATTAAAGATACACTGTATCTCTGGGCAAATTCCCCCCCACACACACACACCGTTTAAAGCCCAGCTGCTCCATTGTGATGCATAGAGATTGCTCTAAAGAATCTGCTTACAGCCATTCAAAGCTTTTAAATAAAGGAAGATGGGGGTGACCCCTTCCAGACCCCATAACGCTGGACCCCCTGACCCAATCTTTACCAAACATGGGGGTTCTTGCAAGGAGAGTTCCTTCTAGCTACCCTGAAAGTCTGGGACCTCTACCCTGCAGGAGCCACGGAAAAAATGTTGCTAAAAAAGCCAGAATAATGATAAATCTCATCATTAAGAATGCTGATAAGGGTGGAGCAATTGTAGTAATGAATTGGCAAGACTATAATAATGAAATAATGAAAATCTACGCCAATTAAGAAACTCCCAATTTTACAAACCACTGACAGGGAATCCAGCTAAATCCGTAGATCTTATTATTAGAACAACTATTTATGAGGCATTGAATTCAGGAATTATAAATCAACATGAAGCTGAATTTCTTATTAATAAATACCCTAGGACTCCCATTTTTTACACCTTACCCAAAGTCCATAAACCTGATCAGCCCCCCATTGGATGTCCGATAATTTCAGGCTCTGGTTCTCAACTAGAACCTATTGCAAAGTATTTAGAATATCATCTTAAGCCCTTTGCCTCTTTAACATCTTCTTATATATTAGACTCTAGAGATTTCATTTGTAAACTTGAGAACTTGTCCTTCCCATTGAATTCTGTCCTTGCCAGTTTGGATGTTACTTCCCTATATACTCACATACCCCTTCCTGAAGTCCGCACCATAACAGTAAACCTATGGGACTCTAAAACTGACCCTACCCCTCCAACTGATTTTTTATTTCAATTATTTGACATTCTTTTTGAACATAATTACTTCCGTTATAGGGATCAGTTTTATTTACAGGTAAATGGCGTTTCAATGGGGGCTGCATGTGCCCCCTCAATAACTCATATTTTCATGATTCATTTTGAGAATAAATATTTATTTAAGAACAATCCCTTCTCTACCGACATGATTGTTTACAAACGTTTTGTTGACGATTTGTTGTTGTTGTTGTTGTTTAAGTCCACTGAATCCTTTTTGGAATTTCAAGAGTGGATTAATACTCTGGATACCAACTTGTCCTTTTCTGGTTCTCATCATTGCAGTACGTTACCTTTTTTAGATTTACAGGTTTATATTACCAATGATTCCACTCTTGCTGTCAAACCATATCAGAAAACTTTATCAAAATGGGCGGGACTTAATTACAATTCTTACCATCCACCACATCTGCTTAACAATCTTCCATATAGTCATTACTTATGTCTTAAGCGTAATGCCACCGATCATAATGTCTATTTAGACTCCGTAAGGAAATTAGATGATGCACTTTTGGCTAAGGGTTTCCCCCCGCATATTCTCAATGCAGCACAGATGCAAGCCGACTTACGACCGCGTGAATCTCTATTAGCATCTAACATTCCAACCACCAATGTAAATTAGATCACTTGGTCTCTACAATTCTCCCCCAGTTCATATTTAGTTGATAAAATTGTCAAGAAACACTGGCATATTTTGGAGAGCATCCTGGGATGCCAATCTCCACCTTTATGTGGACTGCGCCATCCACGTACTATTAGAGACATAGTCACTCATACAGATTCTCCTTTGGTCAGTTCTGAGTCTTTGCTTCCTTCTGTTTCACAGTTTCCCCCAGCTGTAGGTCATTATCCGTGTGGCTCATGTTCTGTCTGCAGCCTATGCTTACCGGTGAAAGAATTAATATCTACTACTACTGGTTTTAAATTTACTTTGAATCATTTTTTCAACTGTGCATCTAGACAGGTGGTTTATTGTATAATTTGCAAATGTCAATTAATTTATATCGGAAGCACTGTGTAACAGTGAGAACATGTATCTGCGAACACAGATCCAGGATACGCGCTCGGAATTTAGAAGCTCCGTTAACTTCCCACTTCTTGGAAAAAGGTCATTCAGAGAACGATATGTCCTATTGTGTTCTCTGGCAATATCGGGGTAGACCTTATGACCAACAAAATATCCAAAAGATATTATTGCAAATGGAGACCAAACTCATATTTTTATTTCGGACCCTTTCCCCTACAGGATTAAATGCAGAACTTGATTTTTCCTGTTTCCTATAGATAAATCTTTATACCCGATACCTTAGTCATTGTAATTTTAGTACATCTGTGGATTTTGCAAAATGTTATATAATTTTCTGATCATCTCATATATAATATACTACGTTACCCTCTCCCCTCCTTTTGATTATTTCATGAGACCAACTACAGACTCATAGTTTTCAATTGTCCATATAGATAGTTATTTTTACCTGATCCCTCATTTCACTTGTCTGCTTGCTTGAAGTCGCATATTATTTTCACCTGGTTTTTGTAATATATTTTCCATACTAACCACACTGACCCATGCACTTTTACACTGATTCACTGTCAAGCCTGTGGGCAGTTGGAATTGTACCTATTGTGGTCATATATTGTATTGAGGTAAGCTTTATTCATAACAACTGTAATTGCATTCTTATTAGCATAGCATATTTTGTATTAACCTTGGTGGCATAACTCATTGTTATTCCAGGTGAATATTGTAAATAGCATAATATTGCAATTGATATATAACAATGTTTTTATAATGGCATGAATTTATGATAAAACTGCAATTTATATATATATATATATATATATATATATATATATATATATATATATATATATATATATATATATATATATATATATATTTGTATTAATAATTTTTATTGCATATAGAAATTGATCAGCTGATGAAGCTTTGGTGAAACGTGAATAATGATCTAGACAACATGTCCATCTTCATCTTCTCTCCAGCTGTTCTAGTTGTTCATATGTCTTCTAAACCATTGGACAATTGCACTTACCTGGAAGCCTGAATTCTGCAAAAGAAATTGTTAAATTATTGTTAAGCAGTAACATTTAGTACTTACCTTATCTAATTGAATCCTTTTGATCCTTTGTACCCTGTGTATTGTTTGTTGTGTGTGTTTTCACCGTACACCTTTTGCACTTAATATATTTAATTGCATTTAAAATTTGTGCTGTTTTTCAGATATTCCTTTCAGATATTCGGGAATGCTAAATTCGGCTTTGCCAAACTGCCAGATTTTGTGGACTCGCTAAACCCAAACCAGAATTTTACTGAATTTGCATTTATTTGGTATTTTTCCACTTTGGTTTTTACCAAATCAACAGTCCTAGTTGTCTCAAGGTATCTCTCTGTTCATTCAGTTTGTCTTCAAAAATCTGTTTTGGTTGGAGATCTTTAATATCCTTAGTGTTGTCATCTATTCTCACTAGGGTCTCCTGTAGATTCTTGGTGTTGTCTTGTTGCTTTTTTATTGTCTTCTATCAATTGTTTCATACCCTTTCAATTGTTCCATTTGTAGGTCTGAGTCCAGAGAGAGTCTTTGAGCAGTAGATTTAGATTCCACTTTCTTGGCAGCCTTAGGTTTGGTAACCTGAGACAATATTGACTCAAGTTCAGAATCAGAGAGTTCAGCAAATTTTTCCAGAGTGGTTGATGTTGATGGTTCTTCTGTCTGGGCACCAGCTACAACTGGAATTCTAGGGAAATGACATCGTTTTTATAGACTCAAATACTTTTTCATATTATCAGCAATATCATCAATCACACTCAATACAATAATTAACACCTTATTGCAGTAGACTATAATAAAGTACTTAATTTGAAATAGTATTATCCAGTTTAAAATTCATTGATGTATAATGATATTTAGTATAATTAATAAAGTTAGACCAAAAGTCTAAAAGTGATATACACGAGGTTAAAATGAGTTAAAATTAAATAATTATTCACTATGCACTGAATTAATTGTAGGGGGAGGGTATATATCTTAAAGCAGGACTCAATAAGATTAGTGCAATGGGGAGAGGTTTAATTGCTGGGAACTAATAGTAGACTGCTCTTTGAACTCTGTCAATCAGATGGCACTGTTACATTTGTTCGAAAGTCTTTCCTTCCAACCGTAGAACTGTAGTCACTTCAGTGAAGAAACAGGAAGTTGGGGGGCAACCGGGCAGATCACAAAGAAGAAGAAAGAAAAAATGGAGGACCCCTTCCATACTTCACAAAAACAAAAAACAAACAAACAATTCAAAGCTGCTTGGACCCCGCAATGCTTGTTTCTTCAAACAAACCAGCAGCTCCAAGCTGAGCCAACAGGGAATTAAGATTCTATCTGTAAGAAAAACCACAGCCCGTAGAGGCATTGCTGCAATATGAAGCCTACCAGACTACATGAATGAAAACATTTTAAGAATTACAGGCTGAAGAAGCCCCCTAGAGGTGGGCGAAAATGTTTTGAAATTATCCGGAAAGCGTTCCTTTTTTAATATACATTCTGGCTGTGAAGATTTCAGCATGAAGCCACATTTTTTCAATGCAAGCCGCAAGGCACTAAGAAGAAATTGCTTTTTGATGCACTATCCATTCATGAACTTTGAGTTTCATTCTATATCCTTACAAAGTGTTGGAGAACTCTATCCCAATTTTGCAAATACATTTTGTGCTATAGATGATTGGATATAAGCAAATGTTGTCCTATATGTTATTGTCAGGATAACATATTGTCAGCTTACAGTTATGTATAATTGTGTGTTTGGTATACACTTAGTAACACGTGGTGAGCACTTAGTCATTAAGTTGTAATTGTATAATGTATTTTGTAGAATATAGAATATTTTTTAAAAAAAGAGTTGAGTCCTTGCTATCAATTTTGCTAGCACTGAGCTGACAGGGAAGGCAGGACACTCTTCCCCTCTCTCGCTGCGGCGTGCTTCAGCTGCTTAGAGACCGGCACTCCCGCAAACTGACCCCACTGGTTGCTTCAACCTGCGGAGTTTTCTCTGGGCACTTCCTTGTTCAAGCCTCTTTGTTCCTGCCCCTCTGTTTCTTGGCTGCCCACTGGAAAGTTCCCTGGTTTCCTCCAACCTTCGCTGCGCCAGTTGCAAAGTCCAGGAGACAAGGTATTCGCTCTTTCAGCCTTAGTTTTAAGTCCTAATTATTAGTAGGTTTTGTAGCTTTGTTGCTCGTGGTGTTCCAGCCTGCTGTTTTAACTGCTTCCCTCGTCCCCATTATAAATACAAAGTTTTTAGGGGTGCACTTACAGCTTCCAGGGCATCCCAGGAGTAGTTTTGATTGAAGTTGTTTTCACGGGGCTTCAGGATTGGACACAGAAGAAGAAAAATTGAAGAGAAAGAAAAAGAGGGAGGGGAAAAATAATAGCGGGATTTTTGGCCATCTCAGGATGTCCCGACCCTCAGTTCTGCCTGGAGCCTGCTTTAGAAAGCAGTTGCCCAGGACTCATGGACCCCAATTGTGTGGGGAGAAGTTCAGCAATAATTCCTGAACTTCTGGGACCTCTAGATCAGCTAGGGCCCCTCCAGCTGAGAGGGGGTTGCAGACGACTAGTAAAAACTAAACTGCCCATCAACCATCTTTCCTGTCATTCAATCAAGAGCTGGATATGTTTGACACCCCTGGCTTAGACTTTCTTTTTCCAGAAAGGTTTTGGGATTAGATTTGGGTTTTCTATTGCATACTTGATCTTTAGGGTTGCCAGCTCTGGGTTGGGAAATACCTGTAGATTTTGGGAGCGGAGCCTGAGGAGGGCGGGGTTTGAAGAGGGAAGGGATTTCAATGCCATAGAGTCCAATTGCCAAAGTGGCTGTTTTCTCCAGGGGAACTGATCTGTATCGGTTGGAGATCAGTTGTAATAGCGAGAGATCTCCAGCTAGTAACTGGAGGTTGGCAACCCTATTGATCTTATGCTTTGCTGTTTTTTGAATGCTATATGTCAGAGTCTCCTGTGGGCACCTTTGGAATTTTAAGAACAGGGAATGACCACAACCACAAAATGGCTGCCATGGAGGGCTAAGGCCAATCAAAAATGGGAGCCATGGGGTATTGGGCCAATCACAGATAGCTGGGAAGTTGTAAGTCAAGCATCCTTCCACTCTGGTCAGTTTTTTTTCTGAACTGACCTGCTCCACTGAGGTAGAGGAAAGCCAGGATTGGCTCTTTGCTTTGGGGAAGAGAGACCCTGGGGAAGAAGCAAATGGGCACCAGGAAACCCAACAGCGGGCAACATGGTGCCTTTGGGGCTTCGTGTTGGGGATCACTGCCATCACTTTTTATGTTGATCCGTCTCATTCATTTTTATTGTGTTTGGATATTTTGAGATTCTGTTTACTGTTGTGTGGGGGGAAATACTATACAAGCACAGAAGCAGAGTCAATAGAAAAGCTGACAGTCCTAAATTGTGCTGGACATCTGAGAAAGCTTGAAAGGTTACCATTGCCTTTGAAAGTTAAGATGCTCTGAGATTACTACACTGTATAAAGCTGAAAGTGTTATAGTATCTAAGGAGACAGGAGGGAGAGCTGCAGAAATCCCCGTATTCATAATTAAAGAGAGAGAATTATGTCAACTAGCAACAGTTTTATATATCACCTGGAGTGGAAAATAAAAACTGTCGCACAGAGAACAATTGCTAACTGATATTTATATATTAGGCTGGAAATTGGCTGAAACAGGGAAAATATGTTGCTTCACTGGCATAAATCTGATTGTCCGAGAACCATCAAAACTGGGGGGATCAATGGGAATAATTAGATGGGGGGAACCAAGACAAACAAAACTGCGGTGCTTTGCAATCAGAATGAACTATTTCGCTAAAATGAAACTGAGCAAGCTGTCCCCATTTTCTAACAATGATAAAGTATTCCACTACTTCCCCTGGGAGATGTTGAACCAATTCATCCAACTGCTGATTGAAATGTACACCCTGTGGACCTTAAACCCTATAAGACCAAAGTCATTTTCTAGCCTCCCCCCACCTCATACATTTTGCCCCCTTTTGAACAGTTTGTGTTATTTATACCTCGCACAAAGTGAACAGAGAATACTAGCTGTACTTTATCGGGGAAATAAAGCACACCTGAAAAGTGGGGATGACATGGAATAATCAGCCGGCTTTATGGTGATAGTGTAGCTTTAGATTGTTAACTTCCACCAAGTGAGGATAGATCAGGTAAAATACACCAAAAGGACCACCTTAGAAGTGGCAGACAGCAGGGGGTTGGAAAAAAAAAGATGTTAACACTTAGAGCACAGTTGCCTTCCATTTAGGGTTGCCAAACTCCAGGTATTAGCTGGAGATCTCCTGCTATTACAACTGATCCCCTGCCAATAGAGATCAGTTCACCTGGAGGAAATGGCTGCTTTGGCAATTGGACTCTATGGCAGTGATGTCCCTCCCCTCCCCAAACCCCGCCCTCCTCACGCTCCACCAGGGGTGAAGAGGGACCTGGCAACCCTACTTCCATTCCAGGGATTAAACAAATATAATTTTACTTACCAAGGTTTCTCCCTCCCTTCGGATCCACTAGGGTCTTCTATGCATGACTATTTCACCCGCTGTCGCCCCTCCAACAATTTTGGATCTTTGTTTGGATTATGCATGTCAGAGGTTGTCTCGCACTCCCTCTGCATTTCTGTGTGTTTTTCCCATGTTTTGAGAGACCTGTTTTATTTCGAATTTGAAAATGCAGACAAAATGTGGGGAAACATGGGGGAGAATGAGATGACCTCTGACGGGCATCGTACCCCCCAAAAGAAATTCCAAGAATTCTAAAAGACCTGTTCAGAAATATGACAACGGAGGCCGAAATCACTATAGTAGCAAAATGGAAAGCAGAAGAATGCCCCGCAAGAGGAGAATGGGAGACCAAACTGGTTGGATAAGCATCAATGGCGAAACAGCCAAAAAATGTTAATTAAAAAAACCAACTAAGGAATTTCAAGAAAAGTGGAAATTATATTATGTATATTATTCTTTTACAAAAATAATCATGTTCATTACATATAGTGGGGGGAAATAACAAAAATTTTAAAATTGGGGGAATTTTTTTAAAGAAACATATAACAATTAATAGCATCGCAAATGATTTTATTTACTATATGTTGCGTTTGATTTAATCATAATAAGGCTTTACAATAATGACTACTCTTAAAACGGTGTTTTATAAGTATTACAAGTATTATATAGAAAATTTATAATTTACTGTAAGGTTAATGAAATTATTATTGTTGAACTATTATTGTCATTACTAATTGCCAATGTTGTGCTATTGTGCATGGCGCAGAAGACTCTCATAAGCTATATTCTTTTCATTTAGTTGTTACCCAGATGTAATTATTGTAAGATCCGATTTCACTGATCTATTTTTCTTTCTGTATTTTTAGTTTTAGTTGGACAATGAAGAAAGCTGATAGGAAGAAAGATTCCTTTGAAATGTGGTGTTGGAGAGTGTTACGGATACCATAGACTGCCAAAAACAAACAAACCAATGGGTTCTAGATCAAATCAAGCCTGAACTGATCCTAGAAGCTCAAATGACTAAACTGAGGCTGTTGTACTTTGGTCACATTATGAGAAGACAAGAGTCACTGGAAAAGGCAATCATGCTAGGAAAAGTTGAAGGCAGCAGGAAAAGAGGAAGACCCAACAAGAGGTGGATTGGCTCTATAAAGGAAGCCACGGCCCTCAGTTTGCAAGATCTGAGCAAGGATAGGATGTTTTGGAGGACATTGATTGATAGAGTCACCATGAGTCGGAAGTGACTTGATGGTACTTTACACACACACACAGTTTTCTATATTCTGTATGTATGTGTGTGTGTGTATATGTGTATAATTATGTGTGTGTGTGTATATAATTTAAAAAATATGTATGTATATATATAATTTAAAAAATACCCTGTTTCCCCAAAAGATGTGCTCTTCAGTCCTAGACATTTGAGGCTGGTTACAGTGGTACATTGCCAGAGGTTATTCAGATTCCCCGGACTGATCCATGACTGAAAATGTTTTTTTTGCTACTAAATTCTGGTGGATTCTGTTCCTTAAGTTGGAGGAGACCTCTTTATGCTGAAGAAAGGCTCCAAACTTTGCTGAGCCAAGTCATGGTTACCGTGTCACTGTTCTGGGAGTACTAGGGCTGTCGATTCGGTTCGGCCCGAACCGAAAAACAGCCGAATTTCCCCTGATTCGGCGGTTTTTAGTTCGGGATGAACCAAACTAAAAAATGGCGGGGAAACGGGGGAGCCAAATTCAGCGAGTTCGGGAGTTCACGAATAAATTCAGCAAATTCAGGACGCAGCAGCATAACCGTCAGTAAGCAGCATTCTCCCCCGACCAATCGGTGGCCAAGCTGGGTCTTCTTCTGGCCAACCAGTCAGGATTGAGTACTGGAGGAATCACCTGCTGTGCGGCTCGGCCGGGGAGAGAAAAAGAGAGAAATCCTCGTGGGGAGTGAGTGTGCACATTCGCTCCTTTCCATGGCTGCAGGGGGCGCATTTTTGGGGGTAGAGACCCCAAACTTTCAGCAAAGCTTCAGACAAGCCTTCTTAAGAGACCCCCCAAGTTTCGTAAACATTGGGTCAGGGGGTCCCGAGATATGGGCTCCACCCCTTTTCCCTCCCCCTTTTCCATTTCCATGGCTGCAGGGGGCGCTTTTTTGGGGGTGCAGCCCCCAAACTTTCAGCATAGCTTCAGACAATCCTTCTTAAGAAACCCCCAAGTTTTGTAAACATGGGTTCAATGGTGGCAGAAATATGGGCTCCCCCTTTTTTCTCTTTCTGTGGCTGCAGGGGGTGCTTTTTTGGGGGTGCAGCCCCCAAACATTCAGCATAGCTTCAGACGAGCCTTCTTAAGAGACCCCCCAAGTTTTGTAAACATTGGGTCAGGGGGTCCCAAGATATGGGCTTTCCCCTTTTCCCTATTGGGATGAATGGATCACCCGATCCTGTATGCATCTCCAGAGCAAAACGTTCGCCTGTTCTGCCTGGGGTGTGTGTGCCCCCTCGAGTCTCTCTCTCCCTGGTTTGAGGGGGGGGGGGCTTCAGTTGTGTGTCCTCAGGTTTTCCCTCATTCATAAGATCGGTTAGGTCTTTGCTTGCTCAAAACTGGTTTTCAAATGGTGACTTAAAGAATGCATTTGCCTGGTCCCGAGTCCGATGCAAAAGGGGAAATTCCACCCCTCCTGCTCATTATGCATAGCTATCTGCCTCTGTCCCTTTCCATGGTTTGCAAACTCCCAGGTGTCAGGTGTTGCTTTGCATGGTTGCAAACGTGTTGCTTTGCATGGTTGTGTTGCTTTGCAGTTGTGTTGCTTTGCAAACTTCTTCGCACCTGCCCCGCCCTTGCTCCCCGCAGCTCAGCTGTTTGTCGGGGCTGGGAGCTTTGTGCTTGGGCTGCAAGCTCTGCTTAGAGATGCACATTAAGGGTGGGGGGGCCCTTTTGAGGCCCATATCTCAGCCCCCCCTAACCCAATCTTTTTTTTTAAAGGCACACTTTAATTTACCATAACTGGCCCCTCCTCCGCCAGAATTTTTATAATCTTTGATATATTTAGAGATTCTCAATAAAAAGAAGGCAAAAGAGAAAGACATGGAAAGGAGATTAATGAACTCTGAATATGCCAGAGGCCAGAAGGTAACCCAGTTTTCACATCACTGGGCAATTAACACACTGACTCAAGTCTTTAAGGCATGGAATTTAAAGTGCTCTTAAAAGGTTAGAAGTATGTATTTGCTGTCAGTACTCTATATTACAGCTTACATTAATAAGGTCATATTAGAGAGTGAAAAAGAGAAACGAATGTGAATGAAATCCAAAATTTCATACTGTTGGGAATGATTAAAAAACAAAAGGAGTGTAGATCACGGCAAGCGTTTATATAGCTTTATTTTCTGCAGGCTACCTCAAAAACTTTGGTTGAAATTTTTTAATGTATTCTTCTGGGATTTCAGAGATTGTAGTCAGTCCATGAATTTTCCATGCTGTGACATAAAAGTATCCAAATAAGAAATGCAGCACGCTGGATATAAAACAAAAGTTAATCTTGTTTACACAAAATGGGTTATATAACACCAAGTAAATGACAATGAAAATATAGCTGAACTAGCTCCAAGAATAAACAAATAATGTACAATTAGCAAAGCAGAATCCAAGTTCAAGAATCCAGGTCTTCCATAACATACAATTTTCTCTTCTTAAACAATTCAATTCAATTGCAGGACAATGTTCCAATAGCTGGTCAATTGCAGGAAACACATTTTGTGTAAACAAGATTAATTTTCGTTTTATAGCCAGCATGCTGTATTTGTTATTTGGATGGTTTCGTAATACAGCACAGGTTTACTTTTGAGATAGTGACATAAAAGTAGCCATGCTGGATCAGATCAATGATCCATCTTGTCCAGCATCCTGTTTCTGACAGTGGCCAATCAGATGCCCCAGGAAAGCTCACAAGTAAAGCACCTAGAATAGAATAATGGAATCATAGAGTTGGAAGGACCACCAGGGTCATCTAGTCCAACCCCCTGCACAATGCAGGAAATTCATAACTACCTCCCCCCACACCCCCAGTGCCCCCTACTCCATGCCCAGAAGATGCCCTCCCTCTCATGATCTGCCTAATGTCATGGAATCAGCATTGCTGACAGATGGCCATCTAACCTCTTCTTTAAAAACTCCGGGGCAGGAGCACTTACCACCTCCCAAGAAAGCCTGTTCCACTGAGGAACTGCTCTAACTAATAGAAAATTCTTCCTAATGTCTATACGGAAACTCTTTTGATTTAATTTCAACTCAAAAGAGCTCTGTGGCTCAGAGGGGTAAGCTGCAGTACTGTAGTCAAAAAACTCTGTTCACAACCTGAGTTCGATCCCGACGGAGGTCGGTATCAGGTAGATGGCTCAAGGTTGACTCAGCCTTCCATCCTTCCGAGGTCAGTAAAATGAGTACCCAGCTTTCTGGGGGTAAAGTGTAGATGACTGGGGAAGGCAAACCACCCTGTAGACATAGTCTGTCTAGTAAACGTCGGGATGTGCCATCACCCCATGGGTCAGGGATGACCCAGTGCTTGCACAGGGGACTACCTTTACCTTTACCATTGGTTCTGCTCTGATCTTCTGGAGCAACAAGAAAAAAAACTCAGCACCATCCTCTATATGACAGCCCTTCAAGTACTTGAAGATGGTTATCATATCTCCTCTCAGTCTTCTCGTCTTCAGGCTAAACATACCCAGCTCCTTTAACCTTTCCTCATAGGACTTGGTCTCCAGACCCCTCACCATCTTTGTTGCCCTCCTCTGGACACGTTCCAGCTTGTTGACTTCCTTCTTAAATTGCAGTGCCCAAAACTGAACACAGTACTCTAGGTGAGGTCTAACCAGAGAAGAGTAAAGTGATGCCATCACTTTGTGTGACCTGGACACTATACTTCTGTTGATACAGCCCAAGATCACATTTGCCTTTTTAGCTACTCCATCACACTGTCAACTCTTGTTCAGTGTTTGGTCTGTTGAAATGCATTGTATTAGTTTTAGCCCAATTCTCCAGCCTGTCAAGATCATCCTGTATCCTGGCTCTGTCTTCTACTGTATTTGCTACCCCTCCCAATTTAGTATTTATCTACTGTATTTGCTGCCCCTCCCAAATCTGCAAATTTAATAAGCATCCCCTCTATTCCTTCATCCAAATCATTTATAAAGATGTTGAACAACACAGGGTCCAGGACAGATCCCCGAGGCACTCCACTAGTCACTCTAGTTGCCAGTTCCAGGTTGGGAAATACCTGGAGATTTTTGGGGTGGAGGCTGAGGAGGGCAGGGTTTGGAGAGGGGAGGGACTTCAGTGTCATAGAATCCATCTTCCAAAGCAGCCATTTTCTCCAGGGGAACTGATCTCTATCATCTGGAGATAAGTTGTAATCCCTAAAGTTCTCCAGGCCCCTCCTGGAGGCTGGCAACCCTACCCTCAAAAATCATTTTAAAATTTTTATTTATCTTACCGTAGCAACCTTTTGTTTCTACTCTGTCTAATCAGTTGTATGCTGTTTAGCTGAGTTTATGTGATTGTGGTTTTAAATAACCTCCAAGCATTTTAAAGAGATTTGACCCTCTGGACTCTTCCTTTTGATTTTTTTTTAAAAATACTCCCCACATCTTTGAGAAGCTGCCTCTTTTGAAATAAAATACATAGGGTTGCCAGGTGCCCCCTCTCAATTGGCGGGAAATTTTAGTAGGCGAGGGTGGGGCTGCTGCATTCACACGCAGTTGCGCACACATGATGGTGTAACTTTCGGGTTTACTCCTGGAAGCTCCTGGAAGCTCCACTCAATCCCCCAATTTTGCTCTGGAGCAGCTCCAGAGCAGCTGGGTAGATTGGCGGGCAATTGCCCTCCATAACTGGCAACCCTATATATATAGCTGTGTTGGACTTGCAGACAATTTACTGTAGACAAGTATGTTGAATTTGATAGCCCCATGGCCAGTGTTTCCTGTTGAATGTTTGTAGCCATTTTAGGTATTGAGGACGTGTTTCTTTTCCTTTTGGTTTTAAAATTGTTCTAGAGCACAGTTATGGCTAGCAATTTCCTTGCTAGGTTGTGATTTGAGCAGGTGTTTGCCCAAACAATATTAGGGTAATTGAAGCCCCCGTTAGTACAATATTGTTTCATTTAGTGGCCTTTCTGATTTCCTACTCTAAGATGATCCTCAGAGTTTCTGTTGGAGGAGATAGTGCACTCTGATGAGTAATTTCTTCGCAGGCCTGGTATCTCCCCCCACACTGATTCCATGCAATTTGCTGCTTTTAGGAATTCTAATTGGTCTTTCAGGTAGAAAGCAACAGGACACCCACCATGCACTTCTATTCTACTTCCTCTAGAGTCTATCCAGATATGACTATATCCCAATGATTCTTTTGCTGATACTCCAAACCAAATTGTATTCTTATTGGAGTCGTCCATCCATCAAATATATTACGATTGGTTCATTGGCAGGGATGCTGAAAACTTTGACATGAATTTGATTGCTATGTGAACTTGCCTTTATCAAACTTCCTCACTTACATGGTCAAACTTCCTCGCTCACATGGTCAAACTGGTTAAACTGCCCTGATGTTTTCTGGCAAAGTGAATCTTAATCACAGAGCTAAGCAACTCTGTAACTGCACATAACAACTTGTGTTACAGGGTAAGGTACAGATAAAGTGAAGCTTACATCTGCTTCACAGTCAGTCAAATAACAGCACATTCCTGAGCTGATGGCATACGCAGATGGTGGGGAAGAGGAGCAGCTGTGCCTCCTCCTAAGCTGTTCCGGGTACGCCGTTAAACAAACAAAAAAAAAAGCCATTTTGCAGGGGTTTTTTCTAACCAGGGCCTTTTGCCCCATAGGGAACAGAGAGGCTGCGCCTGCTAAAAAGCAGGCGCAGCACCGCCATTCCTGGTGCCAGTGTACCGGGTCGAACCAGGATAGGAAGCCGCCTAACCTGCGGCTCCTCCCCCCGGCCTGCCCCCTGTGCCGGCACGGCCACTGTACGCCATGGTCTGCACCATGGAGAGGCCTCGCTGGCCTCGCCGCCAATGTAAGTGCGTGTAAATCCATGATTACACGCACTTACGCTGGCGGGGAGGTCACGCCACCTCCTATGAGGTTTCGGCCGAAATCTCAGGAATGGGCTGTAAATCTTCTTTGCTGCTAGAGAAGAGGCACTTTGCTTGGCACTGTGGTCAGGCCTCGAAAGTAACCTATGTGCCAAGCACAGAATCACTTGCAGTTTGGGGAGGGGCTGTGGCTTAGTGGTAGAGCATCTGCTTGGCATGCAGAAGGTCCCATGTTCAATCCCTAGCATCTCCAGTTAAATGGACTTGGCAAGAAGGTGATGTGAAAAACATCTTCCTGAGACCCTGGAGAGCCGCTGCTGGTCTGAGCAGACAGTACTGACTTTGATGGACCAAGGGTCTGGTTCAGTATAAGGCTGCTTCATGTGTTCATGCGTCTAGAGGAACCGCCATCCTCTTGGCACCTGAGCAGAAACACCCTTTAAATAACCCTATAGCAGTTACGTTGCCTGCTTTTTGCGCTTGCACAGTCAGGGTATCTATTCTATGAGTTAACTTCATGAGTAGACACTGAAGGCATGCAGAAGACACAAGTAGTAGGTTGCAACTAAAAAATGTAAAATGATTTCCACCCCCTATACCGTAGATACTCGCGTATAAGCCGAGTTTTTCAGCTCAAAAAAAGGGCTGAAAAAACCCAACCCGGCTTATACGCGGGTCAATACGGTAGGGGGGGAGGGAGGGAGGGGGAATTTACCACCACCACTGCTGCCCCCGCCGCTGCCCCCGCTGCCAGCCCCGCGCTTTCCCTGAGGCCTGGGAGCGGCCAGCGGGGCCTTCCTGCGCGCAGGCAGGGCCCCGCCGCAGCCTCCAGCTGATCAGCGGGCCTCGTCCTCCTGCCTCTCCCCGTGAGTAGGGGGTTCAGGGGCTCTTCCCCCTCCCCCCCTTGGGTGGCGCTGGGGTCGGGGTGGGTCTGGAGGGCCTGAGCGGGAGGGCGACCCGGGGCAGGGGCGTTGTATAAGCCGACCCTTGGCTTATATGTGGGTGCCTAATTTTTCCCCATTTTGGGGGTGAAATTAGGCTCCTCGGCTTATACGCGGGTCAGCTTATACATGAGTATATATGGTAAGTGATAAAATACAATAACGTAAAATATGCAAAAAATATGCTATTGTGGCCCTTACGTTTCAACCAAGACACTGAAGAAAATGGAGGGGAAGGTTAAGAAAAAGAAAGGAAAAAAAAACCAAAAAACCCCCGAACTAACTAACAACAACAACAACAAATAGTGATGGGAGTTAAGAAACGTGTGCGTGCATGTGTGTGTGTGTGTGTGCAAAGTGCCGTCAACTCACAGCAGACTTATGCTGACCCCAGCAAGGGGCTTTTAAGGCAAGAAGGATAGTGACGTGTGATGGCCTGCTTACTTGTAACCCTGTGCCTGAAAGAGAGAAGTTGTGGAGGTTGGTAGGCACTCTGTGTGAGTGAGAAAGGTGTGCCACAGTGTATGATTGCAATTTTGTGTGAAAAGGGCAAAGTACATATCAAGCAGCTTAGGTATGCACCAATGTGTACCCTCAAAAATGTGGGTTTTGGGTAGGGCATACTGTGCCTGGAAAAATGCATGTTGCCTGTTTCACACAGAATAGTAATCACATGTACTGAGAGGATCACTCATAACACATTCTGGTACACAAGGGAGGAATGCTTGAAAAGGGCTCACAGTTGGCTTCCTCATTCACTTGAGCAGAGAGATAATTCTGTATGCTTAAAGGTTTGTGTGTACACAGCTGACCCTTCCACCGATTGAACAGTTGAGAAAGTACACAAAGGAATGACATGTACACATGATGGGCGTGCTAGTTGGCCATGATAAGATTTTGGAAAGTCCCCGGCATCACAGATCCCAGTTGGCCATGAGGAGATGCTGTGCAAATCTTTGTAATAGCCTGTTGTGACTTTGCCAATATTCTGTTATACTCTATCTTATTCTTTGAGACTTGCTTTTTTTGCCGGCCGCAGAAACCCCCGTCCAAGGCCACAGTTTGGTTAGTATAGGCATGCCCTTGCCCGGATCTCCTGGAAGAGAATCTGTTCTCTCTAGTGCAGGGGTGGGGAACCTTTTTTCTGCCAAGGGCCATTTAGATATTTATAACATCATTCGGGGGCCATACAAAATTATCAACTTAAAAATTAGCCTGCTATATTTGGTCAAACATTTAATTAACTCACCTCGAATGTGATGGCTGGAGCTGCTTCTCTTTGGTTGATTATTAGATATTTGTGCCTTATTTGTCATCCACATTTAACAATGAAAACAAAAAGTGCAATTTTATGCAGGTGTACTCTAAATCCTACTCAAGTCCAGTCAGTGGGGCTTACTCTTCGGAAAGTATCAGTAGCTTTGTCCTGCAGATGTCTAGTATTTTAACCTGTTGGTGGCCTACCCATTTTGGCCCAGAGAAACTATGTAGTACACTTTATTTGTTGAGAAATTTTACATGCTGCCTGGATCTTGACTTGGATGGCCCAGCACAGCCTGATCTCATCAGATCTCAAAAGCTAAGCAAGGTCAGCCCTGGTTAGTACTTGGATAGGAGACCACCAAGGAATACCAGAGTCATTATGAAGAGAAAGGCAATGGCAATCCACCTCTGTTCATTTCTTGCCCATCCCGGCAATGCCAGGGATTGAACCTGGGACCTTCTGAATGCCAAGCAGATGCTCTACCACTGAGCCACAGCCCCTGCCAAGCAGATGCTCTACCACTGAGCCCATGTTTGTCATGCAGCTATGAGAACACAGAAGCCTTGTTGGGTAGGGCTGGGGGGGGGATAGATGGAAGTTAGATTTTGAGATGGGGTTACCATCTTCTTCCAGCAGCAGCATAATAGCTAGCCAGGATTTTGATCCTTTTCTGGGACTCCCCGATTCACAACTGGAGGTGCAGGGAAGATTGTGCCCCCACTTGAGGTACCAGTACTGGGTAGACAGGTCTTGGCCAGGAACAGTGAGTGAATTCAAAACTAAGGCAGATCAAAACTCTGGGAGAAGGTTAATGAAGACTGTGATCTGACCCTCTTCAAATACATTGAGGGGATCCACCAAGAGTACTGAGGGATCTATTATTTGAGTGAAGGGAAGTTTGAGCTCCCATCCATGGGGGGAGGACGGCATGAGCAGATTATCCAAGGAAATTTAGCACCACTGCACAGAAAAGTGTGCGGTAATTGTTGGTGCTACACCTTCCCCTCTTAAGACTGGAACTCGATACCTTTGATAGAGGAGGGGAACCCAAGATGCTCCATTTAATCTGGAGGTGGGTGATTCTCATGGATTGGGGAGATGTTATGAAGTGTAGCTGCCCTTGTGGATGGGCCCACAACTCGATTCAGGAGGGGCCAGGTGTCCTGCATCATCGGGTGTGGAGAGGCCCCTTTCATACCACTTTTACTATAGAGGTTTTCACTAGTCAGGATCAGGACGAGAGTACCTCAACCTTCATTTGGCTCCTTTTCCAGTGTTCAACCACACTGGATGGTGGTTCCAGCCATATGCTCAGCATCCAATATGGCCTATCCACACACACACACCACAGCCAGGTGGCCTTAGCCTCTGTCTTCTGTTCCTCCTGCTGGGTCCACTAGGCCCAGTTGGTAGGACCCATGTTAATGTCTTTCTCAAAACTCACAATAGAATGTATGGCAGCTAGACCATATGTTATCCGTGGGGAGGCTGTCTTAGTGTGCGTAGTCTGTGGACTGTGATCCCAACTTCCTTTATGAACTATACAGTGGGGGGCCCACCATCAAAAATTGTCCTGGGTGTATATGGACAGGTTGAAGTGAGGCAGGCTATGAGGGTTGCAGAGTATACCAGGATAGCAATGGTGGTAACACATGATGTCAATAGGACCAGTATTCCTGGCATCTGAACCTGCACCAAGTGGGAATATAACATCTGGAATCTAGAGTGTAAACAAGAACAAGTGTCTCACATTTGCACATCAGATGACTCGTGGGATTACCAATAGGTTAATACCACCAGCTGGTCCTTTACTCTGGAACGACACCCTGATTCTAATAATGGAAAGTATTGTATGGCCGGAGGCTGCATATGTGTATGTAGCTCATTCAGGGTTTTACTTCCTATGATGGGGTGTTTTCTAATTATCATATGTGATGTTCCCAAATTGCCATAGGTGTAGTCCTCCTAATGGATATTATGTGTCCCTCCAGGAGCTGCAGCACAACCCTGAGTGGGGGTTAGGGTTAGGGTGTAGTTGGGTCAGGCCCAGGGATGGTGCAGCTGCACTGCCTCCTAAGCAACTTGGTGGCCCAAAAATACAGGTTAAAATTGAATTTTCAAAAAAACACAGAGTTTCATGGGGCTTCACCTGCCTTTTTGCTGGTGCAAGTTTGCGTTTCCAGGGGAAAAGGGCTTTGGGAGCCCCCACCCCCAGAAACATCCCCTTTGGTGCTGGCGCAAGCACTTGCATCAGAAAAATGCAGCCAGTGAGGCTGCATCAGTGCCCATGGCTCGTGTTGCTCCCCAGAGATGGTGTGACTGTCCCTGCGGTGGTATAAATGGCAGTTTAGCCAGTGCAAGTGGCACTTGCGCCACCAAAGGGGTCACACAGGCTCCAAAGAGCTTCTCTCCCCTTCAGGATTGCTCTGCCCATGTTGAATGTATCTGCATGTTCAATTGTTAATCATTAAAGGAAAAAGATAAAAGTAGAGTTATGCTGCAAGATGTAGCCCTTTCTTTACTAACTGTAAACTTTACTAACACAGATTTTGCTGCATTTCTGAAGGTGTCCTTTAGAAACACTCTAGTTAATATTTTATGCATGTTTAAAGAGAGCCATTTTGCAAAGGTGAAAAGGAATACTAAAACCTGCACCGTGTCTTCATTGGAGATCTTGGAATCGCAGCTGTTGTGATTTACCATTCCTATTGACCAAGGATGATATTTGGAACAAAGTACTAAATCAGAGCCTTCATAGCTATTAGGCAAATTTATAGCTTACAATGCCATTGCAAATGTTGGTAAATTCCCAGTTCCAATTTTCTCTCACTAAAGTGCTTTATAGCTAGAAGCTCTGGCTGTAACTACTAAGCAGGAACAAATTAGCTGCTTGGGTTTTTTTCCTGGGGCTTTTTGAGATCAGGGTGCAGATTATAAGGCAACCAGACCTGCCAAAATTGATTTTGTAGAACAAGACCTAAATTGCTTCGTGGTGCTAGAAATGCAGTAAATGTATACAGATTGTGATTCTCATATAAAAATGTGCAATTGTAAAAAATGTCCTTTAGTCATTTTTAAAAATTTAATTAAATTTTCTATTTAATTATGAATGTTTTAGTTTTGTGTCATTAACACAACCCTAACGTTTCTCTCATGAAAGAAGAGCAATTATTAAATCAATAGTTAGGATTCCCTACTCCTCCACATGAAGCCTGCTGGGTGACCTTGAGCTAGTCACAATTCTCTCCAAACTCTCTCAGCCCCACCTACCCAACATGGAGTCTGTTCTGGGGAGAGGAAGGGAAGGTGATTGTAAGCCAGTTAGAGGCCCCTCCTTCTCCTTCCGTGGTTTTTTTTTAAGTAACAAGGGGGGAGGGGAAAACAGAAGAGGGTAATATAAAATTACATACATTTCTTCCTTAGCACCCAGATTATGTTACAGGAAACTCACTAATACATTACAAACTAGCCACAAAAAATAATATCCAATATTTTCCACATTTCTTATCCTGTCTTTTTTCTTTCTCTTCTTAACTTCTTATCTTCATTTCTTCTTTTTACTACACAAAAACTTAATTATAGACCAAATTGAATTATAGAAAACATAATAACCCAATAAAACATGCCTATCTATATAAAATTACAAATAATTATTTACGATGTAATTTACTATCTTTATTACTATGTATTGCTATTAACCCTAATATCAGTTTGAAATAAACACAATACAATCAATTATATGAATAAAACAGCTTCCACTTTTCTTAGAATAAATCAGGAACTTTCACTTTTACTTGATTTGTAAGCTTAGCCATTAAAGCAAATTCTTGAAGTTTATCCTTCCACTCTGATATTTTTGGTATTGTTGGAAGTTTCCAATTTCTAGCAAAAATGATTGTGATGGCTGAAATTGCATATTGATAATGTTCTTTCCATGGGTTATCAATCTCAGATGGAGTCATGCTTAGCAACATATATTTTGGTTCTAACTCAAAGTTAATTCTTAGCATCACTTGAAGTTCACGATGTATCATCTTCCAATATTTTTGGCTCTTTTCACAAGTCCACCACATATGAAAAAAGGTACCTTCTGTATCTTTACATTTCCAACAATTAGCTTGACTGGATTTATACATCTTCTGTAATTCCTTTGGAGATAGGTACCCCCTGTAAAACATCTTATACCAGTTTTCTTTAATGATTTGGGAGGTGGTGAATTTAATTTCTTTGCTCTATAGTCGTTCCCATTGCTGCATAGATACTGTCTCTCCCAGGTTCTGCATCCATTGTATCATACAAGTCTTAACCTGTTCAGTCTCTGTATCATATTTAAGAAGAAGTTTGTAAATACTGGCTAATAGATGGCCCTGATAGTTGGCTATTATCTGTTCAAACTCAGTTGCTTTTCTTGGCAGAACTTCTGTGTTTTAATGTCATTTGAATTTGGTTTCCACACACACATTATTTGCCATAGTACAATGAAACTGGTTAGGTAGAATAGGGAAGGAAATGTCCAGTCCACCTAGTTACAGCTCAACCCCCATGTGTGAGTACAAGCCAATGAACATTTTTCTTGAGGAGCAATGAAAAGAAGTGGTTTGGCACTGTGAGCAATAGTGAGCTGCTGAGCATTTTAGATTGGAAGGGACCTGCCCTTTTGCTAGGAGGGAAATAAACATGGAAACTACCTGTTTGGCCAAATCCTGCCCTCTTCAAAATTAGAAGATAAATGTCCCAAATAATGAAGTGTCAGTTTCCAGCAAGGTGGCAATATGATTGGAAAGATCTCCTGTGAAGAGAGCAAGTGATCTTGGACCACATTGTCATATTTTTTGTGGAATGTTGACTTACTAGGCAACAATAATTTCACCCTTTTGATGAACAAATTCACCCTGCACTTGTGCAAGATGCCTCTGTTTAGTTCTTTCACTTCACAGTATAGCTGAGTGATATATGTGATAACAGTTCTGTCTTGTCATATTATAAATTACAATGTATTATGAGGAAATAGTTACTCCCACAAAATCATGCCCTTATTTTTAAAAATTGCAGATCCTTCAAATGAAGAAACAGTCATTGACTGAGTTTTAGGAAGTGTAAATCAAGGGACTTTTTAACACATATACACACACATTTCTAACTCTGGCAATTTTGTCTTTCTCCCTCCTTGTTCAATGATTGTCACAGTATGACTTAAAAGAGTTTAATAAATCCAAAGTACAAAGAGGTTTATAATGAACCTGTCAGAGGATTTGCTTGTAATTTGCTTGAAAGGATATTATTTCCTGAGAGTGGAGCTGCTGGTTTCTATGGCCACATAATTCTTTCTAAGTGATTAACTGCTGTGCCTTTAAAATGGGGGGTGTGTGTCGAGGATCTTGAATGCGATGCACAGACTAACCTAATACCCAACTGAAGAGACTTGGAGTGAACATAGAGATGCAATTATCTGAAACAAGCAAGCATAAAACATTGGAGGATATTAATTCTTTCTTCCAAATGGCACAAACCCACTTACTTGGTGACACAGTGCTTCATGGGAAAGAGTGGGCAAGAGAATCATCACCTGAGTTCAATAGCACAACTTGTATTGTGTTGGTAGTAGAACCCCGACTCAACTAATGAAACACACTCGATGTGTGGCTGCCATTGAAGTTGGCTTGGAAGCTGTGACAGGTCAAAAATATGACGGATGGGTTTGATTTCCTCCCCCCGTTTGTTCTGACAGAGTATGCAGTAGATGTCATTTGAAAGCCTATTAGGTGGCCATGGTAGGAAGCATAGCTCCCTGTCATAGGGCTGGCAGCTCCGGGTTGGGAAATATCTGGAGATTTTGGAGGCGGAGCCTGAGGAGGGTGGGGTTTGGAGAGGGGAGGGACTTCAATGCCATTCTCCAGGGAATTATAAAAAAGGTGGTGGGGCTGTGCAGCACACATGCAAGTTAATCCTCAGCAAGGCTTGTTCTTCTCTTTATTTAAGAAGAAGAGTTGGTTTGTATATGCTGATTTTCTCTACCTTTTCAAGGAGAATGAAACTTCCTCTCCCCACAACAATGAAGGAGTGGGGAATCAAACCCAGTTCTCCAGATCAGAGTCCACTGCTCATGTGGAGGAGTGGGGAATCAAACCTAGTTCACCAGATTAGAGTCCGCCGCTCACGTGGAGGAGTGGGGAATCAAACCCAGTTCTCCAGATTAGAACTACATCACTCTGGCTCTTAACAGGTTTGGCTGTAATAATTCCATCAATTTATGGGATGAAAGTTAGGCTGGCAGATCTACAGTTTTTCAGTTCCCATCCTGCCCACAAACAGAGGTTGCTCTAAGTGCCCTCTAATTCTCAGGTTGGTTTAACAGTTTCACATTAGAGTTCTTTAAGGCCTGTCAGATCAATTCCCTTGTACTTGGTGACTTGCTAATGTGTCATTTGTCAATTAGCTCTACATGACGACTTGGATCCTATGTACAAGTCCTATGAATATGCTGGGGAGCCAGTGTGGTGTAGTGGTTAAGAGCAGCAGACTCTAATCTGGAGAACTGGGTTTGATTCCCCACTCCTCCACTTGAAACCTGCTGGGTGACCTTGGCCCAGTCATGGATCTCTCCAAACTCTCTCATCCCCTTCTGATGAGTGGAATGCCTTTAAAAGAGAAAAAGCAAATAGGTTCGGTCTAAGCACATGCCCATCTCCTGTGCCTATAGGATCCCTGTTCTTCCCTACATCTGTTCCTAGCGCAAGCTAACAAAATGCTGTTGTGGGGAATGGAAGGCATATATGCTTCTTTTATGCCTTCATGTAGCCATCTTTGTCTGCACCATGAAGATAAACATGACTAAGAATAACTTACATAGATAAAGGAATCTGAATTACAAGTCAATTGCTGGGTTAAGGCTAGGAAACACTAAATACTAGAGTTGAGCTGCATTTTTTAGGGTTTCGAATTTGAGCATTGAATTTGCACTTGCAGCACACATAAATTAAATTGAAAACCAGTGGGAATTATGTTCCAGGTTACTGGGTACAGGAGTATTGCCTCATTATTTGCAAATCTGTCTCACTTGACAGCTAGGAAGTTCCACTTAAAGACTGAGTCAGTCGAGCAAATTATGATGAGCAACAATATATTTAACATAGAACTGTTACATCTTGATGAATGTGGGTTTGAACCTAAAGCAGAAGTAATTTGCGATGCACTGCGTTCCTTTTAATGGAGACACTTTTTCTTAAGTAGCAGATATGATTAGCTACATGCTGTCAAATAACATCAGCATTTCAACAACAGACTCAGCAAATGCATTGCTTATTTTAATAAATAACCTACAGTCACATGAAACTGAATATGGAAAGAGTTGTTTAGAAGAAAAGAAGATGGTTTGTGCTGTGATGAATTGGATCATAAAACGGTGATTCTATGTATGTATTTTGTGCGGACTTGTGAATCTCAAATTGATGTTATTAGGAGTGTCCATTACAAATGGAGGAGACGGATGTTAGCAGGCATTGCTTATGCCTGAAAGCCACAGAAAAGATCTTGTAATGAACCAGGGAATATACAAAAAGCATTTTTGAAATCATTTCCCCTTTGGTAGTAATGGTGTGAATGCTGACACTGGGAAACATAAGACTGCTTTACCTCCTACTTTCTAAACTATATTGAGTGTGTCTTTATCACTGATTTGAAGCTTCATTGAGACAATGTGGACTGTAAGCTGGGTGCCCAAGGTTGGGTGGATAAGGTAAAATGATATAATAGAGAAATATTTTTATTTTAAGGTGCTTATATTAGGGTTAAAAACATTAAAAATGATAAAACAAGGCACAATGGCAACTCATAAGGTTGATGGACTTAAAACGCACACCCTATGCATTTCGGCCAACAGGCCTTTGTCAGTTTTCAAATAAAACTCATATAATGCACACACAAGTAATATACAAATGTATCACCATATATAGATAACCATATATAGATAACAGTGTTTTACCAGATTGATACTAGCAGGCACAACTTGTAAGAGAGACTAATACAGTCCAGAGTATAAAAACTTGCAGGTATTCCACCTAGAAGGCTTTCTAATTTGAAATTGGTTATACACCTTTTAGGAAGTGAACAACATAGTTGAGATCCATGCATATTTAATCCTGGAGTAAATGATGAAATTAAGTCCTGCGAAGTGGTGATGATTTCCTTTTGTTGTTGTTGGCTATTCTGTTGTGGTCATGAAATAGCACTACAGAAAAGGAAAAGAAAGAAAGGCAAATGAAATGTATTAAATGCAAATGAAATGTATTTCTAGGTAACAAAGTACCCACTGAGGTTAGAACACTAATAACCACAGTAATAAAACATATATTGCATATTTTATGGACCACTCTCTTTTCCATCTTTATGCTTGGTTAGATGAAAGCTTTCAGATGGGCATAAGGATGATGCATTCTTCCTTCTGCAAGTGTGACGGACAGCCTTATTGTGCTGTTCATAAAGAGACAGTTCAGTTCTCTGGTTTTCTGTCCTCTATTGAAGGCAACATTGACAGAGCAATCCAATGCGGAATAACTCCAGTCTAAGCCCTTTGAAGTGAATGAGCTTAGTCTGGAGTAAGTCTTTTTAGGATTGCACTGTAAGATCCAATAAACGCTGTGCTTTGTAGAGACTCATATTTGGTCCAGATCTCAAATAAAGGACTATAAAAACAAACAGGCAGTTCTTATGGAATTTCATTTCTTTATTTCAATAATTTATGAAACAATTTCTTTTTTCTTTAAAGTTATCCAAGGCAGATTACAGTAAAAATGAAACAATGTTAGCACTTGGATTCTTGTGATAATACAGGCAGACCGGAAGCTGGCTTGACAGGGCAAACTTAATTCTTGGCAGTGTTGTGGACATTTGCTTCTCTACCAGTGAAATACTAAACAGAGTTACACCCTCTGTTTAGGATTACACTATTACACACAGCTATGAGCTCTGTTTAAGAGAGCCAGCATGGTGTAGTGCTTAAGAGTAGTGGTTTGGAGCATTGGACTCTAATCTGGAGAACCAGGTTGGATTTCCTGCTCCTCCACATGAAGCCAGCTGGGTGACCTTGGGCTAGTAAAACTCTCTCAGCCCCACCTACCTCACAAGGTGTCTTTTGTGGGGAGGGGGAGGGAAGGTGATTGTCAGCCGGTTTTATTTTCCCTTAAGTGGTAGAGAAAGTTGGCATTTAAAAACCAATTCTTCTTCTTCTTCTTTTTCTTTTTCTTTTTCTTCTGCTGCTGCTGCTGCTGCTTCTGCTTCTGCTTCCTCCTCCTCCTCCTCCTCCTCCAAAGGAGTGCTAAACCACACCCCCATGGCTATTATCCATGCATTTCCAGTAATGTAGGAACCTCATTAGAGTACTGCACTCATCAGGGAAGAACCATGTGAACATTGGAATCAAATCATATGTAGTGTGCTGGTGCTGTTCTTTGCATGCAACCCAGTGGTAGTTCTGCCCTATGTTGTAGGAACCCTGTGTTGTATGTTCTTCCCTTTGACTCTCTTTGCTGCAGTTCTTTGTCCACTAGGGCTGTGCAAAAAAAGAAAAATTGGCAAATTACACAATCGAGTCTATTGGACTTGATTTTTTTCAGGAAACCTGAAATAAGCTGAATACCCATACCGGTAAATGGGTATTCTGGCTTTTTAAAGATTTTCCTGAAAAAGATCAGGTCCATTTTAGCCTAAGGGAGGGTTTTTTAGAAGCTCCTGTGGGGGCATTTTTAGAGGTAGAGTTACCCAATTTTTAGGGTGGCTGCAAAGGACACTTCTTGCATGAATCCTGAAGTTTGGTAAAATTTGGGTCAGGGAGTCAGATTTTATAAGGCCCCAAAGGGGTCACCCCCTACTCCATAGAAAAGCATTGTTTCTATGGAGAAGGGGGTGACCCCTTCAGGGGCCCGTAAAATAGGACCCCCCTGACCCAAACTTTACCAAACTTCAGGATTCATGCAAGAAATGTCCTTTGCAGCTACCCTGAAAATCTGGTTACTCTACATCTAAAAATGCCCCCACAGAAGCTCCTCAAAAAATTCCCATAGAGAAAAGCCTTGGGAAAGCTGAAGGCCAAATCAACCAAATACCTATTCAGCTGATTTGGCTGTCTGCTATCCAGCTTAGGCTTTATTCTCTTTTTCAATATTCACCCAAAATTCCTTGGGGGGGGGGTATTTTCAGGTTGGTAAACTCGATACGGACAGCCCTATTGTCCACCATAAGCCTTCTCTAAGATGCTAATATGTTTTCTTGTCTTCTTGCCCAATGAGATGTGTGGTGGAAGAATGAATTAAACTCTAATCTTCCAAACCATTCCTCTGTTGAAAGCCCTTTAACTTTAATGTTATCTAAGCCATCCAACGTTTTAAAGACTCTGACAGCATATTTTTCATAATTCCAAGAACTGCACAGACTACAGAAGCAAAATGATCTACATATATTCAGCATGGTCTTGAGTGAGAGAAAAAAGACACCAAAATCCCCAAATATGTGAAGTTGCTAATGGATGAGGAATATTGCACAAATATCATAAACTGTTTGATAGCAATACTGTAGAATTCTTTTTGACATTTGACTAGATAGGAATATTATATTTTGGAGATTGGGCTCAGTCATTTTTCATTTATTCTAGATGCATGTCTATTTCTGGGCTGTTTCTCACCTACATACCACTGGCCACCAGTCAGCTTGAAAAAATACGCTTCTCCTTAGCACAATGGGAATCAATTGTTGAATTTGGAACAGAAGAACCTGAGCTGGAATTTTCTTTTCAGGTATGAGGATCGCTGAGTGGCCCTCAGCAAACTATTTTTTTCAATGACTCTTGCATAGGATTGTAGTCAACAGAAAATAGGATAACCCCATGTCCCCACCTAGGTCACCTTGAGCCCTTTGATAGAGAACCAGCTAGGAGAAAAGATGGTAAATATAAACTGATTGAAGAGCGAGAGAGGGACCATTTCTCTTCCCCTTCTAAACCCAGAACCATATTTTATATCTGCCTTTAGTTAGTCTGGCAAAATTTAGTTAGTCCGGCAAAACTAAATAATAAAATCAGGTAATATAAATTGTATATATACATGGCAGCTATGAAGGAGCTGAAAAAGATCCTTAAGTGTAAGGATGTTTTGCTGGTGACCAAGATCAAGATAATTCATACCATAGTATTCCCCATTACTACCTATGGGAGTGAAAGTTGGACAATGAAGAAAGTCAACAGGAAGAAAGTAGATTCCTTTGAAATGTGGTGATGTAAGAGAGTTTTATGGATACTATGGACTGCTAAAAAGACAAATGAGTGAATTCTAGATCAAATCATGCCTGAAATCACCCTAGGATCTAAAATTACTAAACTGAGGCTATTGTACTTAGGTCACATTATCAGAAGGCTAGAGTCACTGGAAAAGACAATAATAATGCTAGGAAAATTTGGCAGCAGGAAAAGAAGAAGACCCAACATGAGATGGATTGACTCAATCAATGACCCTCAGTTATCAAGACCTGAGCAAGATTATGATGCTTTGGAGATCATTAATTCATCGAAGCAACTTGATGGGCACTTAACACACAGAGATGGTCAAAGTGCATCCCTATCATCTCTTAGTGGGCAAATAAGCAAGATACTCCAAGTTTACAATTAGAATAATACTCAAAAGTAAAAGAAAACAAAACGTTTTTGTCCTGACACAAATGTCTGTCTGTTTAGTAAAGGAATTCAGTATAAGAATATAAGAAGAGCCATGCTGGATCAGACCAAGGCCCATCAAGTCCAGCAGTCATCATCATTTATTTTACGGTCATTTGACCAAAAAAAGAACAAATCTAATCAGGAGTAACATAAATTTACAATAAAAACAGTATCAATCAGTCAGAGAATTCACGAAGTAAAATATATCAATAAAATGCCATATCTAAAGATGCAAATACGCTTGCTTCTAAAATGTTTAGCAATCAGATTTCATCTATTTATAAATTGCATCCTTTCGGACCTTATATATAGCAACACAAAATTTGGCCACACATCTCGAAGTTTGTGGGTTGCTATCCTCCAGTAGTCGTTGGATGCAAATTTGATCAGGTAGTCCTATATTATTTCTTTAAAATTTCTTCGATAGTATTAGCTCTTGACTCATGGTGGAGAGGGCAATATAAGAAGACATGTTCGCAGGTCTCAATTCCTTCACCATTGCACGGGCAGACTCTCTCAGAAAGAGGAATTTTTTAATATCTGCCTTCTAAGATGGCTGATGGCAAAGCTCCAAATCTGGCTAACGTGAAAGCCCTTCTAGATTTATTCACCTCCATTGTCATCAGATATGGGGCTGCCGTCATCACGTGTCTGAACTTCTGTGAGGCTATGAAACCAGGCGACCTTGCAAGGTCATGCTGTCTCTCAGTGTCTTCCACTCTCTGCCTTACTATTTTTTTAAACTGATCTCCGCTCAGTGTCAGTAGGGCCTGAGGTGAAAACCCTAGTTTTCTTAGGTTTGATTGCACCTCCTCGGACCATTTGGACTGATATGAGTCCAGACTAATCATTGCGAGGAGGCTGGGTTTTTGTATACTTAGTTTAGCCCACATGTAAAAGGACATGAGATGGATTTTGGCTTCAATTCTCATCATGCCTGTCTCCAATCGGATCATAGAATTGGAGAAACATCTCAGTACTTGTAAAATAACATGTAAGAATTTTGACTTCACTTTTTCCAATACCTTCAGACCTGGGCCCAAAAGCCTCAAATATGTACCATACAGTAGTTGTGCCAAGACCTTTGCCTGGTACAAATTTAGGGCAGCTGGGATGTATCGGCCTCCCTTGGAATGGAAAGATTTTATTATAGCATGGGCTGAGCTCTCAGCACGATCAGCAATATAATTGTAATGGGCCAAGATAGATCCTGAGGCCTGTATTATCACTCCCAGATATTTAAAGGTGTTTACTTGCTGGATGTCATTTCTGTCTAATTTCCATTTCCTAATTTTTGGGCCCTTCCCAAAAGACATTATTTTAGTTTTAGAATAGTTAATTTGAAGATGCTGGGATGGACAGTATTCGGAGAATCTGTTTAGTGCTTTCCTCAGACCTACCAGGGTTCTAGAGAACAACACTGCGTCATCTGCATATAGCAGCACCGAGATATGTCGATGGGCCAGTTTCGGGGATTGAAAGTTTCTATCATTCAGATAATCTGCCATATCATTTATATAATAGATAAACAGCAAAGGGGCTAAAAGACAGCCGTGTCTGACTCCTTTTCTTGTCCTAATTGGGTCTGTAAGATGACCTTTAGTACTGCATCTGACTCTGAGGTATGAATGGTCATGTACCACCTGTATAAGGGCCAAGAGCCTTCTGTTGATATTTGTTGCTTCTAACTTTTGCCATAGTTTAGGCACGTCCAGCAGTCTGTTTGCACAGTGGCCAACCTTGAGGAAGCCCACAAGCAAGATGACTTCAGCAACATTATCCTGCCTGTGTTCCACAGCACCTAATATAATAGGCATGGTCCTCTGATACGGGACAGATGAGGAATGCATCATGACTAGTATTCATTTTGACTAGAAGCCATGGATAGCTCTATCCTCAATGAACATGTCCACTCCCCTCTTAAAGCCTTCCAAGCTGGCAGCCATCACCGCATCCTGGGGCAGGGAGTTCCACAATTTAACTATGTGTTGTGTGAAGAAATACTTCCTTTTATCTGTTTTGACTCTTGCACCCTCCAGCTTCAGCAGATGGCCCACATTCTGGTATTATGAGAGAGGGAGAAAAGCTTCTCCCTGTCCACTTTCTCCATACCATGCATAATTTTACAGACCTCTATCATGTCTCTCCTGAAACACCTTCTTTCTAAGCCCTTAGAGTTTTAACTGCTCCTCATAGGGCAGTTGCTCTAGCTCCCTGATCATTTTGGTTGCTCTTTTCTGCACCTTCTCAAGCGCTGCAATATCCTTTTTTAGGTGTGCTGACCAGAACTATACACAGTATTCCAACTCAAATCACAATGAAGTCAAATTATATCACAATAGCAAAACAGAAAATAACTTCCAGTTACTTCTTTTTGTTAGGATATTCCCATACCAGCATCAGGTTACCATTCTCCTGTGTCAGCCAGCAGGCAGGGTTGGGCACCTTAACCTTTTAGGAAATTGGTTATAACTGTAGTCAGTTGTTTCAGAGTGTAATTTGGTGGAGGGGACTGAATTAAGATTGCAATTCTCTGGTGCTGAATCCAGTAGCATGGCCATTGTATAGAGAAGAGAGTGTCAGAGTGAAGAGACACAGGTTCCAATCCCCTCAGCTAACACTTCATTGGGTGTCCTTGGATCAGTTACTCTAACCTACCTCACTAGGTTGTTGTAAGGACCAAAGAAGAGCTATTTATGCTACTTTGTGCTCCTTGGTAAGGGTAGGATAAAAATATATGGAAATATACTTTTGATTAAATATGTATTTGGGAATACAGTGGATAGACATGACACTGATTTGACAATATTGGACACATACACACCACTGGATCAGGACCTTTGCTTCGAGCATTCTCTCTGCTTCTTAGAATGATTGATGTCCATATTTGACTTCTGACTATTCCATTAGAGGCAGAAAGATGATAAGTGTCCGGTTGACCAGAGGGCTTTAAGCAGGCAAACGTTGTAGCAATGTGGAGAATTAGAAATTAATTAGAAAAATATTAGTCAAGATTTTAACCCAGCAGAGGCCATTCATCCTCTGATTAACTTTCCATAGCTTCCTTTGTTCCTCATTATACAAATGAAAATTCCGGAGAGTGAGTAGTGATTTTTGTGCATCTGTGTGCACAGAGGGGAAATTTAGAAAGAGGATGATGGAATAGAAATGTGTTTACATGAGTTATGTGCCTTAGTCCACAATGGAACATGCAAAATTTAAGAAAGGTACTTGATGCTAGGATTAGAGTCAGTTCAATCATTCCTCTGGGGCATTTATTTTTCAGGCCAAATACACACGATTAACTCTCCCTGTTGTTTACTGAAATTATGGAGGTGACTGAACACCTCGTGAATATTTAATGTAATAATTTATCCATGAAATAGGAATTTTAATTTTTTTACCTTAATCCCCACCATTTTTGTACTCTATCAGCGTCTCTTTTGTGGGACCGGGAGGGGAATTGTTACTTGTTTCAAGGGGAGGCTGCGCACTATTTGTTGAATAATTCCTGTCAACCATGGCATACCTTGAATGAGGGAATCAAGTGCCTTCTTTGTGTTGTTACTCTCTTTCTATTGGCAGAATCAGATGTAACAAGATGGGTTGCCAATCTCCCGGACTGGTCATGGCAACCCCAAACAGTTGTGTGCCACCACAGTTCCAGACGTGCGCCAAGCCCCGAACGCAATGGGGAAGGCTCCCGCGCCAGCCAGTAAAACTGACAAGGAGGAACCATGGGCGGAGAAGCCTCTCGGAGACAACCAGAGGGAATCCATTTTCCCTGTCCCAGTCTCCAGCAAGCTGTCATTTTGCGAAAGATGTCCAGGCACGCACGCAGTCCTCCCCCCTTCCTCCTTCCTATGCATGATTAATGGCCCATCGACAAGCATCAAGATAGCCGCAACGAGGACCACTCCCCCAGCTGTGTAAAGCAACGCGCCCTGGATCAAGCCATAAGTGTCTTTGTTCCAGCTCGTTAACCTCTTCTGCAGACGACTCCTGACCCTCCCGGAATTGCGCAAATCAATAGGAAATAGGATAGTTTTCTCAATTGCCCCCTCACCTCACCCCGTCAGCCGACCATTAGTCTTTATGTCACCTTTTGTTTTACATGGGAACCACGAAGAGGTAATCCAATCACCCCGCCCCGGAGAAAGGTATAACTGGGGTCTCCAGTAATCCATACCTTCCCCTTGCATACTTGCTGTCACTCTGTCGGTCTGGGTAGCAATGCCAGACCACCCAGCTTTCCAGCCCCGCTGGTTAAGCCACGGAAATCCATACCCCTTCTCCCTCCTTTAGGTGCACGGAACCCAGGACAACTCCGCTTCAGGACAGGTGCAGTATTTCCCATCTTCAAAGGGCCTGCCACATTGGCAAGTGTCTCTACTCTAACACCTTTGATTCCTAGACTCTATGTGTTGCGTGATGCGTATGTGTAGTTTTGTATGCATGTGTGAACATATAATTTGAGTAAAATTCCTTTAAACCTAATTCCATTGCTTCTGCCTCATCTTCTGGTCATGGTACGGACTCTGGTATACAAAAGTTGCATTCCTGCTTAAGTTATGTCCATTGCCGGTTATTGATTCGCTAATTCCCCCATATAATAATTCTTATCAGGTCATTTTGGCTAACACAGAGACCTGAGCACCTGGGGGCATAGAGCTGGGGTTTAGGGTTCTCAACATTTTGAATTGTGACAGGAATGGATCCAACCTTCCTCCAGCCTAAGGAACTGTCCTCCAATTTAAGTGGCTCTTTCTCCAACAGATGAGGAAGGAAGAAGAAAAGACTAAGGAAGAAGAAAAGTTGGTTTTTATACCCCACTTTTCTCTACCAAAGGAGTCTCAAAGCAGTTTACAATCCCTTCTCCTCCCCACAACAGACATCTTGTGAGGTAAATGAGGCTGAGAGAGCTCTAAGAGAACTTTGACTAGCCCAAGGTCACCCTGCAGGCTGCATGTGGAGGAGTGAGGAAACCAACCTGGTTCTCCAGATTAGAGTCTACCTCTCATGTGGAGGAGTGGGGAAACCAACCTGGTTCACCAGATTAGAGTCTGCCACATATGGAGGAATGGGGAAACAAACCTGGTACACCAGATTAGAGTCCACCACTCTTAACCACTACACCTTGCTGGCTCTAAGGTATTGGAAGCCTCCTTAGATTAGAGAAACTTGAGCCAAAAGGAAAAGGTGAGATAAGAATATTGAAATAAATAAACTTTCCTGAGTGGAATGACAGGATATGGGTAGGATATTCCCCACTGCTGTTGTGTCTTTAATGGAGCTTGGTCTGCAGACATCACCAGGTGATGACCTGTGGCAGATACATCCCACATGACTTTTCCAAGCATACTTCAACCACCCAACACACAGTTTAGGACTCACCTGGGCTAAGTGTCAGTGATATAGCTTACCACATTCCTGCTTGTGAGGTGATCTCTAGCACGAGTACTTTCCAGATGAGTTAACTGTTGCAAAGGTTAATCAGCACTGCATAATGTGAAAAATCACTTTAAAAAAGATTTCCATCTGAATGTCTCTGGTTATCCTATAAAACCTCCCCATGATTGCTGTATTATTTGGAAAAGTGAATATCTCCTCATGAATATTCAGAAAGCTTTAGCTTATTGACAGGGTACAGGGACACAGATAATGTGGGTGCACCATCTCACTGGCTGCACTGTTGTCCCAGTTGGTAATGTGGCAGCCCCACCTAGTGGGCTATGGACCTGCTCAAGGAAAGGTATGACACATTTTCCCTTAGGTCCTGCTGTCTCAACAAAAAACCCTAGTACTGAGTCAGACTGTTGGTCCAACTAGCTGAGTACTGTGGCAACAGATCTCCAGAGTTTCAGGCAGAGAAAGGACTTTCCTGCCATCTACTGCCTGATCTCCTTTAACTGGAGATGTCAGGAATTGACCATGGGACCTTCTTCATGCAAGGCATGTACTTTCTTATTAAATTATTTTATTTATTTACAATATTTACATCCCCATTAGGGCCACCGAGGCCTTTTATGCATTCTTGGTTTCCTCATGTCTAACTACCAGTTTCTGGGTGTGTGTGTGTGTGTGTGGATGTTTCAGTTATGTGTGTGTTTTGTTCCCTCTGACAGTTGATTCAATGTCACACTACTTTAAATGAAGTGTTTCTCCCCATAGTTTAAATCAGCAGCTTTTTCAGCTTCATAAAAACAAGTGTTATATCGAATTGACTGCTAGAGGGAGGAAAAACGTATGCATAACTGAACTCGCCCCCCACAAAAAAACAGGAAGTTAGATAAGAGAAAACTGAGAATGCATAAAAGGCCTATGTTGGATAACAATTACAGCAGAGCATATTAAAAATATAAAAACCAAAAGTAAAATACAAAAGTAAAAATGCCAGACCAAAAAAAAATCTTCACCCCTGGTGGAAGACAGTGGTAGAAGGGGACAGACAAATATCCCTGGGGAGGAAGTTCCACAGTTTTTGTGCCATGACCAAGAAGGCCATCTCTCAGCTTACCACCTAGGGTTGTCAGCCTCCAGGTACTAGTTGGAGATCTGCTTTGGCAATTGGACTCTATGGCATTGAATTCCCTTTGCTCCCCCTCCTCAGGCTCTGCCCCAAAAATCTTCAGATATTTCCCAACCTGAAGCTGGTAACCCTATTGCCACCTGCTGAGCTCAGAAAGCAGGGGCACCTTGGAAGATGATCGGACTGATCAAATAGGTTCATTTAGGTCCTTAAAGTATGATGAGCCCAAACCATACAGGGCTTTAAAGGTCAGGACAATCACCTGAAATGAGGCCCAGAAACAAACTGGAGTCAGTGCAGGACCCAAACTGAAATGATACAACTACTCCAGTCAGACTTAGGGTACAACCAGCTGTTCCTCTTAATGCACAGTGGTAGAACAAAATAGCATATTAGAGCTCATAATTTTAAGCATACGTACTTTGTCATCTCCATTCCTTTCCAAATCAATGGCAACCAATTGCTTTGGAGTTAGGGTTGCCAGCTCCGGGTTGGGAAATACCTGGATATTTTTGGGGTGAAGCCTAAGGAGAGCAGTGTTTGGGGAAGGGAGAGACGTAAATGCCATAGAGTCCAATTGCCAAAGTGGCCATTTTCTCCAAGTGAACTCCAGCTAGTACGTGGAGATTGGAGAACCAAAACAGCACAGAAACAATATATGCAATGCTTAATTTTATAAGTGAATAAAGTGCAAAAGTGACAATAAATATATACAATATAATACAACAAGATACAGGTTAGTAATATATCTCAATCCAGCATATCCAGGACTTGGAAACCTCTCAAGTCCATTCAGATGTAAGTCCAATATGTCCAGTAGTTATATAGGAAGAATATTTCCTTTGTGGAAATCAGTTGTATGTCTTTTCAGACTATATTTCAGTATGTTAGAAGTCAAACAACAGCCATAATGAAAGATGACAGATATTTCAGTATGCTGGAAGTCAAGCAACAGCCATAATAAAGGATGACAGGACGTGTTGTCTAGATCATAATCAATCACGTTTCGCATATGACTTCGTCAGCTACATGTATCCAACAGTATAACTTCAAAATACCTTAGTAGGTAGCATTTCATTAGGGACCAGCAGCAATGTCTATTCAGGTCTCCATTAGGACAGAATACGTGGAGATTGGCAACCCTATTTGGAGTGGATGGGGAAATCCATCATGGTGTAGGTAGCTAAATCGGGAGGGAGAGAATTTGACAGGCTGCACCGCTTTGGTGGTAGTTTCATGTAGAGTGGAATATCCAGTTCCATCCTTGTCATACTTCAGACATAACAAATACTAGAGAATTGAAGTTGTTTTGTGGTTTTCGGCCTGTTTGTTGAATTTCCTTGATGACAAGCCAATTTAGTGTGAAATGCGTGTTTTTCTGTGGTCATGCACCCTCGTTGTAGTGAGAGTAGGTGGAAGCAGAACAACAAAGTAGATAACTTGTCCCTTCAGAAGTTTTTGTTAAGTTGTTAAAGTGCTCCTTTCAAAACCTATTATTTCTAAATGGAAAAAAATGAGACTCATTCAGCTGCTGTCAGTCAAAGAAAGACGTTGTGCTGCTATTGCTAAAGTAGCATGTAGAGAAGTATTTTTTAAAAAGCCAGGAGACACTTTCGCTAACCCTGTGGAAATTTATTTAACCTCCCTGGAAATTTCTACCAAAGTTATTTGTGAGCAGAACCCTTCTAAATCCACCTCATATTCACATCTGATGTCACCTCAGATATCTATGCAGTTCTTCTGGGCAATCACCAGTATTGAGGTTTGAATAGCCAGGAAACTCCAAATTCTTTGGGGCATTTTTCACGGTAGATTTTGCTTCTCTTTTGCCACGGACCAATAAAAAACCCAATTTAAATGTTTTTTTTCATGGTGGCGATTTATCCCCGTCAATTATCTGTAGTTTTGGTTTTTCATGGGAACAAAGCACGCTGTATTTGACAACAGTTTGGTCTGTCCCTTTTGCAGGAGGCCTCCCCTTCCAACAGGCTCATTGTTTAAGCCTGCCCCCAGCTCCGCCCCAACTCCTCCCAGCAGATGACCTCGTGCGGTTTACCAGCCCCAGCGCAAAAAACAACCACCAGTCCCTCTGGTCTCCTCCATTTTTCTTCCACCCTCGCTCTGTTCTGCTTTTGGAACAGTCAGATTCCAAATTGGGGGGGGGGGCAAGGCAGCGCTTTCCTCAAAGCTTCCCTCTATTTTCTATAGGTGTGGAACCCATTGCCCTTTAATGAAAGACAGGATTGGGGGGGGGGCAGGAATTGCACCCATGTGCCAAGAGGTGTGCCTTGGATCCAAGGTGTGCCTTGGATCCAAGGTGTGCCTTGGATTTGCCATTGTCTAGATGCACATTTTCCCAATCCTAATTCTCAAAACTCTTCTTGGGGGCTGATTGTTGAGTTTTGAGAATTTGGATGGGGAAAGGGTGCATCTAGAGAGCAGCAAATCCAAGGAAAAATCTCCCGTGCATAAATGGCCACTGTAAACCTCTTGCATTAAAGCCAGTGCATTGTGTGAGAGAGGAGGGCTCCTGGCTTGCTCGCCGGCCCCAATCCAGCCAGTGTGCATGGCGGGGGGGGGAGAGGAAAGAAGGCCCCTGGCTTGCTCGCCGGCCATGATCCAGCCCCTGTGCATCGTGAGAGAGAGGAGGGCTCCTGGCTTGCTCGCCGGCCCCAATCCAGCCAGTGTGCATGGCGGGGGGGGGGAGAGGAAAGAAGGCCCCTGGCTTGCTCGCCGGCCATGATCCAGCCCCTGTGCATCGTGAGAGAGAGGAGGGCTCCTGGCTTGCGCGCCGGCCCTGATCCAGCCAGTGTGCATGGCGGGGGGGGGGGGAGAGGAAAGAAGGCCCCTGGCTTGCGCGACAGCCCTGATCCGGCCTCAGTGCGTCGAGAGAGAGGAGGGAGACCCAGAGCAGACTGGCTGCCCCTCTTCAGAAGAGTGATAGGAGGGAGTTTTGCCTTGGGTTTTCCGCTCTCAGGACGCACATTTTCCCCATCCAAATTATCAAAAATCCCCCTCCCTGCTGGGGTAGAGGGGCCAACTGCCCCTTCCCTTGAACATCCCCCCCCACAGGTCCAGCTGCCCTAGACCGAGCTGCCACCACCACCACCCTCAGCGCGTGAGGCGCACATGGTGTGGCCCCGCCGGTCTCCCCCTGGAGCCGTCCATCTGATGTCCCCCTGGGCTTGGAGGTGTGGGCCCAGCTCCAAGGCCCATCCTGGGAGAGGGGCAGGGAAGGAGTGCTGCCTGCCCGCCAGCCTCCAGGACGGAGGGAGAGAAGTGCCAGGACTCTAGGCAGGCAGGCAGGCAGCAAAAGGGGCGGTATTCTTGTCTGAGCACGAAACTCCCTCAGCCAATCACTGTTCTTGGGGCAGGGGCAGCGGACCTGAAGCAAACAATTCTTCATGGGCCTCTGAACCAAAAAACACCTGCCAACAGGAAAGGACGGTTTAAAAGTGGTTTCAGTTGCCTCAGTTATAACGTGGCTTTTATTGCTCATTCTGGGAAAATGCGGACCTACAATGAATAACCAAAAATTTGCACCGACACAAATCAGATTTGAAAGCGCAGCAAATCTCCGTGAAAATTTCCCCTTTGAGTCTTGAACCAGAAGCTACTAGATAAAAGGAGGAGGAGGAGGAGGAGGAGGAGGAGTAAGAGTTGGTTTTTATATGCTGACTTTCTCTACCACTTAAGAAAGAATCAAACTGTCTTACAATCACCTTCCCTTCCCCTTTTCACAACAGACAACCTGTGAGGTAGGTGGGGCTGAGAATGCATGACTAGCCTAAAGTCACCCAGCTGGCTTCATGAGTAGGAGTTAGGAAACAAATCCAGTTACCAAATTAGCACCTGCCGCTCATGTGGAGGAGTGGGGTTCTCCAGAGCCCACCGCTCCAAACTACTGCTCTTAACCACTACACCACACTGGCTTTCCAGGATCTCCCATGAATCTCTATATCTTGGCTTCATCCCCTGGCTCAGGGGTCCAAGCATTTAGAAATAACAGCCCCACACAGGTGCCATCCCAAAAAAATTTCCTTGGGGGATTAGCATAACTTGAGGGGCAAAATATTGTTCAGGAAACGGTGATGGCACCTCCTGTATTTGTGGTCTCATTCATTACTTTCATTGGCAGTTGTCTAGTGAAAAGGACTGAACAAGGTTATTCACAAACAATCAAGTCCTCAAAATTGGTCGCTGCACTGCAACCAACAGTTTTCACTGCCGCTGTGTCCTTTGAGAATACAGCTGAATGTCACACACACACACACACACACACACACACACACTCATTCTAAAGAGGGCCAATGCAATTTTTCTGGCCGTTTAATTTACATAAGTCTTAGTTCACTTCAATGAAGAATAAAGAGATTCACAAACCTCATGATGGCTGGCTGCTACTGAGCGCATTCTGCTTACATTAAAATTCTGATTATAGGAAAAAGGGATCACGGGCTGTCTATTTGCCTGTGCTTCTTTTTTGTACCAAGCAGGAATATTTAGCACCCAACACAACTGTGATAACACACTGGGAGTCTACAGTGCATAGATAATTCATTCAGAGCATTTATCATCTGCAACAGACTTTTGGCAGCAAATTGGTAACGAGTGTCAGCATATTTATAGCTGCAGAATGCCATTTATTTTTGAGTTATGGTGACCTAGATGTGGGAGACGACTAAATTTTCAGTTTCAAGGCCACTGTTTCCTCTGCTAATTGGGGGATCACAGAACTGGTCTTGCGACATGGATAATTCTAGGACAGACCTCCACAAATTGTTATCCTCCAAGATCAGGGGGCTAGAGCAACTGTCCTATGAGATGCGGGTAAAATACTTAGGGCTTTTTAGCTTGGAAAGAAGGTGGTTAAGGAGAGATATGATAGAAGTCTATAAAATTATGCATGGTATGGAGAGAGTAGACAGGGAGAAGCTTTTCTTCCTATTTAATAATACTATATCGCGGGGTCAGCTGCTGAAGCTGGAGGGTGAAAGATTCAAAACAGATAAAGGAAGTATTTCTTCACAGAATGCATAGTTAAATTGTGGAACTCTCTGCCCCAGGATGTGTTTATGGCTGCTATGACGGATAGAGAGTTAACTCAACCCACAAAGAACTTTATCAATACACTACCACCACTGCCAGAATTCTTTAAGCAACGTATTGGAAATCTGGCGTACTTCCAGACATTGCTGAGTGGATTAACGAATTGTTTGACTTCGCATTGATAGCTAGATTAACACAGTTGATAAGAAGGAGCTCAATGGAACAATTTAAGATAAAATGGCAACCTTTATATGATTATTACTCACATGCTTGAAATATTATTTAGAGAATGATTAATAAGATTGCTAAAATAGAAACTATCTAGGAATGTTTAAGAATCCTTCTGATGTTTTTATTTCTTAGATTTATTGATGAAGGGATGAGAATGTAAATCATTCAAAAGCTCAGATATTGACACATTTTGGACATATGTTGTTATTCCTTTTTTATTTTTCCCTCCCCCTCTCTTTTTTCCATACCTTATAATATAAAAATATTTTTTTAAAAAAGATCTTTGCATTCTCTGAAGTGAAACTTATAAAATAGCTCTGGTTCTATGCTTTTCCTAACCATCGTTTCCCCTCCAAATCCATCCCTTGTACAGTGTTTAATAAATCTCTGTTATTTGTGTGTTAACTTGAAAAAGCCTCTGGTGTCTCATTTCTAACAAATCAGTGGGTTATAGATAAAATCAAGCCTGAACTGACCCTAGCAGCTAAAATGACCAAACCGAGGCTATCGTATTTTGGTCACATTATGAGAAGACAAGAGTCACTGGAGAAGACAGTCATTATAGGAAAAGTTGAGGGCAGCAGGAAAAGAGGAAGACCCAACAAAAGATGGATTGACTCAATAAAGGAAGTCACAGTCCTCAATTTGCAAGATCTGAGCAAGGCTGTCAAAGATAAGACAGGGGTTGCTGGGTGTGTGTGTGGGGGTAGTTGTGAAATTCCTGCATTGTGCAGGGGGTTGGACTAGATGACCCTGGTGGTCCCTATGATTCTATGATGTTTTGGAGGACATTGATTCATAGGGTCACCATGAGTCAGAAGCAACTTGACGACACTTAATACACATACACACTAAAGAAGTAAAGGGGACTATGAAGGAGAAAATTAAAACTCCAAATAAACATTCTGGCAAACAAACAAGCAATCTCTCTCTCTCTCAGTACCCACATAAGAGGGATCATGGTAGCCCACAGAGGGGTCACTCCCATCCTCCAAGCATTTGTGAGCCGAGCTGTCCATTGTTTTTTAGGTTCAGAAGTTCAGCATTGCTGAGAACTGGCAGAAAGAGCTGATTGGCAGGCTGGCACGTCTGGGGGCTTCCTTCATATCTGGGGCAGATAGCATATGCCCATGCAAATTAGCTTCCAAATGGAGAAAAATGGCTTAAATCCAAGGAAAATAAGGCACGGGAAACATCTTTTTTGGTAGCAAATGACATCCTGTGATCAGTCCTTTATTATGGTAATTAAAAATCTGATTTCTAGAGATGGTCATGGTGCAGGGAAATGAAGCCTCTACTTGGGGTGACCTTCAGTTTCAGAGCAGGTTTTCGGGGGGGGGGGTGAAATCAGAGCCAGCCAAAGTCATGGCCAAGGCAGCTCTTGTGAAGGAGCTGGCTCATCCACGTGGGTTAGCAGTCTTCTTCAGAAGCCTGGTGAGTAGCTGTAGAAGTGGTCCCTTTTTAGTTGGAGGGTACATCCCTCCGGACAGTACTGGGTGAGCCCCATCTTTCAAGTGCAGATCACCCCACTGCCTGGTTGGTCAGATCAAGTTGGTTCCGATTATACAACCCTGACCTCCAAAGGGCCCCAAATATGGGGTCCAAACAAAACTAGTTCAAAAATATAGAAAAATGGGAGAAAGCACGCAGCCATCCATCTGAACAAAGGCAAATAGCTGAAACTGAAAAAGCTGGATATTTCTTCAGCTTTTTTTGGGGGGAATCACTTATTTAGTGTCAGGGAGATCCCCAGGTTTTGGCATTCGGTAAAACTGAAACCTGAATATTGCCAAAATGGCTAATTTCGGGTGTACCTTCGGTTCAGGTATATCAATATGCACAACCCTAGTCTTCATGTTCTTAGTGCTAAGCTATTCTGCATCTGATGATTGTTCCTTGGTTGTTCTTTGGATGGTGGGCACTGAAACCTATCCTTCCAGGATGAGAGTCTTTCAAATTAAATTCTCCAGTTATCTTACTAAAGAACAGCAGGGCACATGCACTGAATATGAAACCAAGACTAGCCGCCACCGACAGGGGAGGGAGCCTCAATGGAAAAGCCTCCAAAAGATGCCAGACGACAGTGTGCTTCTGGTCTGTTCAGCTGGGAATGAAAAGAAAAAAAAAGACCCAACATGTGAGGCTCAATCATTCAGCTTAACAATTAAACAACACCCACACTAGTAGCTCATTGCTGGCCTGCCACTTGTAGTTGGTGTGTTTACTCTGGAGGGTCTTCTTGGAGAAGTATTTTTCACTGGCGTATGCTAGAAATTGCCAGCCAGAGAGAAGAACCATAACATCTGCATGGTAGGAAGACTGCTATTCATGTTAATTGGTGAAGAGCAAATGACTTGAAACCAAGCAGTAACCTTCTCTGCACTTTCAGCAGCTGGGGAAGATTCCTTTTATTATACATGACAGCGCTCTCTCTTTAGCTACAAGGGTCGTTTCTATGGCTGGGGCAGGTCTGTGGAATGAATGGGGAAACTCAAACTGCAGTGAGACGGAAGGATGGCTCTTGGTAGTGTTGGGATGTTGCAGCCTTGCATTAGAACACTGACTCTTGAATCCAGTGGAGGGAGAGAGCAAAGCATTCTGGGAGGTGTTGTTGACAGCTGGAATGCTGCTGTTTTGCTGTTATGTCAGTTTGTTAAACTATCTCTCAGACTTTTTTTCAGCTTTCTATCTTATTATATTAAGAATGTGTATTTAAGTTAGTTTTTACAATGTTATACATGACTGTAATAATGCAACTATGTTTCGTATAAGTTCAACTACAAAAGTAACTAAGCAAGAAAATCTGAGTTTTATTTAACAGTTCTGTGAAGAACTGAGTTTACTTCTCCGCAAGCCTACTGATTCTAACAGATTCAGTAACCATAATCTCTAAATTAAATTTCGCTGTTTAACTCTGCCTGGGATTCTGTAAAAAAAGAAAAAAGGGGGCTTTCACAAGTTCTATCACATATTCAAATGAATATTGATTTTACTAAAAAGATCCCAGGACAGAGAAATAAATCTTTCTCTGCTTCAGGTAGGACATAAAGATGGAGGAGGATAATTGCCGAGGGACTTGAGGCTAAAGAAATGGCTGAACTAAAATGTTGACGGCCCCAAATGAGCTACTTTACAGTCAGTGGGTAAGATCCATGCACCTTAAAGAGCATGAGCCAGTGTGGTGTAGTGGTTAAGAGTGGTGGACTCTAATCTGGAGAACCAGGTTGGTTTTCCCACTCCTACACATGAAGCCAGCTGGGTGACCTTGGCCTAGTCACAGTTCTCTGAGAGCTCTCTCAGCCTCACCTACTTCACAAGGTGTCTGTTGTGGGGAGAAGAAGGGAAGGCAACTGTAAGCCAGTTTGAGACTCCTTAAAGGTAGAGGAAAAAGTGGGGTATAAAAACCACCACCACCACCTCCTCCTTCCTCCTCCTCCTCTTCTTCTTCTTCTTCCTCCTCCTTTTCAGCAGGAGGGGGACTTGTGGAAAGATGGCTGCCAGCTTGTAAGATCCCTCCTATTGCAGGGCATGGCAGGGGGTGCAAAGAAAAGGGCAAAAGCCAAAGGGCTCTTAACCAGTGTGCTGTAGCCTAGAGCCAGCATGCAGATCTCTTGGCAGGGACAGAAAGAGGAAGGGAAGAAGTTCTGGTCTGCACTGAGAAATGTTCCCTCTTCCTTCCCCTGTTCCTTGGTTTCTTTTGTATTGTTGTACTTTGTGTGTTGTGAGCTACTTTGAATCCCCATTGTGGAGACAGGCAGGATATAAAGGAGTGAATTCCTTTCTGTGGGTATGGAAGATCATATACAGGCTCTGCATCTGTAGAGAAGGCTGAAACTCCCCCTTTCCCATTGACTTCCAATTGACTATTCCCAGTAGTGGGAGGCCTTCCCATGCCTCATATATTATTACTCAGGAAGCTGCTCCTTTCTAGGCCGTGGGTACACAGACTTCTTCCACAAAGAACACAATCATGCTGCACACCAGAGGCCTAGAAGGGAGTGGGACACTGAAAGCTAGGGTTTTCAGGTCCTCCATCACCACCGGTGGGAACTTCTTTCAGGCAGGGCTAGGAGGGTTGATCCGCATACGCAATGATGACATCACTTCTAGGTTTAGCCCAGAAGTGCCACCATCGCATGGGACTCTCTAGCATTGTCCTCCAAAAACTCTTGCTATGGTTTTCAATATATTGATTATAGGTATTGATATATTTCGGCTTTAAAGTCATTCATTCTCTGTTCTAAACTCTGTTTAGGCTATGTAATTTAACAGTTGTCTGAGACATTGGAAAACAGCTGTGTAACTGCAGAGAGACCAGATGAATGGTCTGAATGTGAGCCAACTTACAGATAACACAGGTTAGAGGGGAAAAAATGGATGAGACACCTTTTGTATTTTGGCTTCGCTACCTTTTCACCTGCCTAGATGATTTCTTAGATATTCTTTTGCTTAGAAGTATATCAAGATGCAATTATATATAACTTTAAGATTAAAGATGCTTTGACGTAATGGCTAGACTATGGGCAGATATGTGTGAACCTTTACAATGTTTTGAGAAAGATGTTGTTTATATGACATTTTTCTGATGCCATCCATCAATTTATGAAATCAAGGTTAAAATAGATGCTTGAGAGCAGACATTTAATCTGATTCCATACCTCACAAGTCTTTTGAAGTCTGGGAAAATGACAACATTCCCAAAACACAATCTTATTGGTTCCCAGAGCAAGAGCTGCCAAAATTGTATAAAAAGGGCTTGAAAATTGAGAGAAATTTGGACTTTATCCCCCAGACTTGTTGCTAACAGTCTGTAAGGGATTTTATCCCCCAGACATAGAATCATAGAGTTGGAAGGGACCACATGCTTGCATACAGTCTGTATGGGAACTTCTCTACCAAATATGGTTGCATGCAGTTTGGTTTGAGAACCTTTCCTGGCATGATCATTGATGGGTTGGTAACTATTTTGGTTATTGGGTTGGTAACTGGGTTGGTAACTATTTTGTAACTGTGTTCTATTAGATCTACATTCTTTTGTTTCAAGCTTGTATATATTGCATATATCTTTTCATTTTACTATTTTCTGAAGTATTTACAATAAAAAGGAATTGTTTTACGATTCAAAATACGTTGTATCACCACTTACAGTGACTGGTTAAATAAGGTAATGTGGTTTTTAGTGAATCACAAAATCTAAAAACCTAGTCACAAAAGTACAGTGATTCACTACTTCACTCTATAGAAACTATAGAGTTTTGGGGGGAGAATGCTAGAGCTTCCCTGTCGCTTCTGGGGTAAACCCAAAAGAGACATCATCACTGCACATGTGCACCATGTGCACTGATGGCTTCCCCTCTTCAGTGGGCCTGCTTCTACCTGCCAACCAGGTGAGGGGCAGTGGGCAGTCCATTTAATTGGTGGGCAATTGCCCGCCATAACTGGGCAAATGACAAGCCTACTGAAAGCACAAGAGGATTCATGTTTTCCACAGCAGTGCACTCAGCTGGGTGCAGTGAAGGAAGCTTTAACTGGCTATAGGCATCCCCTTTACATATGCAGGTTGGCATACAGGAGGAGAAAGGTTTCATTTCTCAAAAAGACCATTAACAGATTGAGCAGCATGTTCAGAGTTGTGTTGCCTGATGGCCTAACTAGATGTTATGTTGTTTTGTTGAGTTTTGTCAGGGTTTCCATGACTGTACTTGGATTACCTGTAGTCACTAGGGCTGTCGATTCGGTTCACCCCGAACCGAAAAACAGCCGAATTTCCTCTGATTTGGCGGTTTTTAGTTTGGATGGAACCGAACTCAAAAAAGGCAGGAAAACTGGGAGCCGAATTCAGCGAGTTTGGAGTGTTCGGCGAATAAATTCAGCAAATTCGGGGTTCGGCGCAGCAGCATAACCGTCAGTTAGTAAGCAGCATTCTCCCGTGGCCAATCGGTGGCCAAGCTGGGTCTTCTTCTGGCCAACCAGTCGCGATTGAGTGCATGAGCCCAGCTGCTGAGCAGCCTGGGGAGAGAAAGAGAGAGTATCTGTTTGTGCGTGAGAGAGATCCCCCTTGGGGGGGGGGTGCGTGTGCACATTTGAGCCATTTCATGGCTGCAGGGGGCACATTTTTGGGGGTAGAGCCCCCAAACTTTCAGCATAGCTTCAGAGGACCCTTCTTGCAAGAACCCCCAAGTTTTGTAAAGATCGGATCGGGGGTGAAATATGGGCCCCGGAAGGGGTCTCCCCCTTAATATGCATTTTTATTCCATTTACAGCACACATTCGCACCATTCCGTGGCTGCAGGGGTGCATTTTTGGGGGTAGAGCCCCAAAACTTTCAGCATAGCTTCAGAGGACCCTTCTTGCAAGAACCCCCAAGTTTTGTGAAGATTGGGTCAGGAGGGGGGGCTGAGATATGGGCCCCAAAAGGGGTCCCCCCTCCTTAATGTGCATCTCTGACAATGGGGGTTTGCAATTAGCAGAGCTTGCCGCCCACGCCCAAAGCTCCCAGCCCCGACAAACAGCTGAGCTGCGGGGAGCAAGGGCGGGACAGGTGCGAAGAAGATGGAACAGAAGACATCCACAGTAAGACCCATTTTGGGGCTTTTCTCTATAATTTTTCTCCTGTGTCTGTGTGGGGCAGGAAGCAGAGTCTGTGTGTGTGTGTGGGGAGGGATCAGTTTCTGTGGATGGGTGGGGGAAGCCAAAGGGGGCTTTCGCCCATTCTGCCTGGGGTGTGTGTGCCCCCTTGAGTCTCTCTCTCCCTGGTTTGTGGGGTGGCTTCAGTTGTGTGTCCTCAGGTTTTCCCTCATTCATAAGATTGGTTAGGTCTATTCTGATGCTTGCTCAAAACTGGTTTTCAAATTGTGAGTTAAAGAATGCATTTGCCTGGTCCCGAGTCTGATGCAAAAGGGGAAATTCCACCCCCTCCTGCTCCTTTAGCATGCCTCTGTCCCTTTCTATGGTTTGCAAACTCCCAGGCATCACGTGTTGCTTTGCATGGTTTGCATGGTTGCAAACGTGTTGCTTTGCATGGTTTGCAAACTTCTTTGCACTTGACCCACCCTTGCTCCCCCCAGCTCAGCTGTTTGTCGGGGCTGGGAGCTTTGGGAGTGGGCGGTAAGCTCTGCTAATTGCAAACCCCCATTGTCAGAAATGCACATTAAGGAGGGGGGGACCTTTTTCTGGGCCCATATCTCAGTCCCCCTGACCCAATCTTAACAAAACTTGGGGGTTCTTGCACGAATGGTCCCCTCAAGCTACGCTGAAAGTTTTGGACCTCTACCCCTCAAAATGCCCCCCCCCCCGGAGCCACGGAAAGGCGCGATTGTGTTTTTAATGGCTTTATTTGGCTGAATTTTCCCCCGAACTCCGGATCTCATGCCAAATTGCACGGACCCGAAGAGGGAGAGTTCGGACTTCGGCATTTCCCAAATAAAAATGGGCAGAATTTTGCCAAATCCAAATTTTACCGAATTTTCTTTTCAACAGGCCTAGTAGTCACACAGCTTTTCTAGGGAATGTCATAAGAACATAACATAAGAATATAAGAAAGGCCATGTTGGATCAGACCAAGGTCCATCAAGTCCAGCAGTCTATTCACACAGTGGCCAACCAGGTGCCTCTAGGAAGCCCACAAGCAAGATGACAGCAGCAGCAGCATTATCCTGCCTGTGTTCCAAAGTACCTATAGTAAAAGGCATGCTCCTCTGATACTGGGGAGAATAGGTATGCATCATAGTATCCATTTTGGCTCGTAGTCATGAATACCCCTATCCTCCATGAACATGCCCACTCCCCTCTTAAAGCTTTCCAAGCTGGCAGCCATCAACACATTTTGGGGTGGGGAGTTCCACAATTTAACTATGCGTTGTGTGAAGAAATACTTCCTTTTGTCTGTTTTGAATCTCTCACCCTCCAGCTTCAGCAGATGACCCTGCATTCTAGTATAATGAGAGAGGAGGAAAAACGTCTCCCTGTCCATTATCTTCATACCATGCATATTTTATAGACCTCTGCCATGTCTCCCCTTAACTGCCTTCTTTCCAAGCTGAACAGCCCTAAGCATTTTAACTGTTCCTCATAGGGCAGTTGCGCTAGTCCCCTGATCATTTTGGTTGCTCTTTTCTGTACCTTCTCAAGCTCTGCAATATTCTTTTTAAGGTGTGGTGTTCTGAGAAGCTGAAATGGATGGGCAGGAAGATGTTTACAAAACTTTGGAGTGGCACGTGCCAAGAATACTTTGCTTTTATTCATCAGCAGCACATAGCTTGTTTCATCTCAAGTTTTCTGAAGTGATCTTGGAGAGGAGTGAGTAGTGGAGTGCCTGAGGGATCTGTCCTGGGCCCTGTGTTGTTCAACATCTTTATAAATGATTTGGATGAAGGAATAGAGGGGATGCTTATTAAATTTGCAGATGATACTAAATTGGGAGGGGTAGCAAATACAGTAGAAGACAGAGCCAAGATACAGGATGATCTTGACAGGCTGGAGAATTATGCTAAAACCAATAAAATGCATTTCAACAGAGATAAATGTAAACTTCTGCATTTAGGTAGGAAAAATCAAATGCATAATTATAGGATGGGGGAGAATTGTCTTAGCAGTAGTGTGTGCGAAAAGGATCTTGGGGTCTTAGTAGACCAAACACTGAACATGAGTCAGCAGTGTCATGTGGTAGCTAAAAAAGCAAATGGGATCTTGGCCTGTATCAACAGCAATATAGTGACCAGATCATGCGAAGTGATGGTATTGCTTTACTCTGCTCTGGTGAGACCTCACCTAGAATATTGTGTTCAGTTTTGGGCACCACAATTTCAGTAGGATGTACACAAGCTGGATCATGTCCAGAGGAGAGCAACAAAGATGCTGAGGGGCCTGGAGACCAAGTCCTATGATAAAGGTTGAAGGAGCTGGGTATGTTTAGCCTGAAGAGGAGAAGGCTGAGAGGGGATATGATAACCATCTTCAAGTACTTGAAGGGCTGTCATATAGAGGATAGTGCCGAGTTGTTTTCTGTTGCCCCAGAAGGTCGGACCAGAACCAATGGGTTGAAATTAAATCAAAAGAGTTTCCATTGAGACATTAGGAAGAATTTTCTAACAGTTAGAGCAGTTCCGCAGTGGAACAGACTTCCTTGAGAGGTGGTAAGCGCTCCTTCCCCGGAGGTTTTTAAGCAGAGGCTAGATGGCCATCTGTCAGCTAGATGGCCCTGTTAGTGACTCTGGATCTTGCCAACAGCACCACTAGCCACCTGTGCAACCATTTCTGGAGTTGGATGCTGGTGCAGATAACAGCCATTGCAACTTTCCTAGATGAGTTTGGGTTCAACCATTGCAAACCTGTGCCACTAGCCAACTTGAGTAGAGACTTTGCAGGTGTTGATGGTAAGGTTATTTACAGAATCCACAGCTGGTCTCTGTTTCTGCATTGTGTAATGGGGATTTTAGCCATTAACAGTGTTTGCAGCTATAAATCTTTGGCTGAGTAATCTCAGTCCTGACAATCAAAACAACCCTGAACTCGCTTTCAAAGCTGGGTTAATTCCAAATGGAAGCATCCCCTGCTAGTTTTGGCACATGTATGCTATTGCTATCATGTACCACTTTGGGATTTTTGTCCCCAATCATATCTTTCTATCCTTGTCTGATATTGCTGAGTGACTGAAATGCAGGCATGAAATAGAAGATGCTTATTACCAAAAGACAATCCCAGAGAAGGTTTCCATGGCAACAAAGAAGTGGAAGGAGGAAAGGATGCCATTTTTATGAGAGACCAGCAGCATTTGTTTGTACTGTACAAGGATTTTGTCTTTTTTTTCTTTCGCCTAATTATATTAAATATTTTTTCCTATTCTGTTTGGAGGATTCGTAAAAACAATAACACGTAGGTCCCAGTCAAGTGATGCTTGAATGCTAAATGTGGAAGCTGCTGTGAATGAGAGCTAGAGAGCCTTTCCATTGGCTGAGATCAGGATTGTGTCCACTTTCCCAGGGGGAACCAAAGTGGCTTACGATATTATTCTTCCCTCGCAACATCAGCCTGAAGAATAACTTAGACTGAGAGAGAGGGATGAGCCCACAGTGAACCAGGGAGCTTCCATGGCAGAGTAGGGATTTGATCCTGGATCTCCAAGACCCTGTAACTCATTACACCATGCTAGCTACACCACACTGAATGTGGTGCACAACTTCTCACCCGCAATGATAAACTACTTAACAGTTGCATGGACACTGGTACCAAGGCCTGCAACAAACCAAGGTGCCAACTTTGCTCACTTATAGATCCTAGCAACACCATCACTGGGCCCAGCGACGTCAGCCATATGATCTCAGGGTCATACACCTGTTCATCTTCTAATGTGATTGATGCCCTCACATGCCAGCAATGCCCTTCCACCTTGTATATTGGACAAACAGGCCAGTCCCTGCGACAAAGATTGAATGGACCTAAGTCTGACATCAAAAAGCACAACATTCAGAAAGCACCAGGGGGACACTTTAATCTTTCAGGACATTCAGTTGCTGATTTAAGAGTACACATGAACACATGAAGCTGCCTTATACTGAATCAGACCCCCCTTGGTACATTAAAGTCAGTATTGCCTACTCAGACTGGCAGTGGCTCTCCAGGGTCTCAGGCAGGGGTCTTTCACATCACCTACCTGCCTAATCCCTTTAACTGGAGATGCTGGGGATTGAACCTGGGACCTTCTGCATGCCAAGCAGATGCTCTACCTCTGAGCCACAGCAGTTCTCTTACAGGGATTTCAAAGGGAGATTAGAAAGAGAGACTGCTGAATTACAACTAATAATGAAGCTCAAGACAATGCATTCTCATGGATTGAATAGAGATCTGAGATTCCTGTCTCATTACCAATGCTAATTTCTCCATGCCTACTACCCCTCTGCATATCACATCTAATCCAATCACACCTGACAGTGTCATTTACTTGCTTTTGACATTTACATTGCCACTGTGTGTCTAATTCACTCTTCTTGACTTAAGGATAGATGGACTCACATTTCAGCTGTATCTGAAGAAGTAAGCTGTGGCTCATGAAATCTCATACCCTGACAGAAATGTTGTTAGTCTTTAAGGTGCTTCTGGACTCTTGCTTTTTTTCTACTGAATGTGGTGCAATACACCTTCTCTCCTGACCTGTGTGGAATGCTCTGGCTGTCTCGCACATTGCAAGCACCTTGGGCAGCAGATAAATTGGTGGATTTGCCCTTTTTGTGTCCATCCTGTCATACGGGGTGTTGGAGTCATGTTCTGCTTGGCTTTAAAGTAAGTGGTGGTCAGACCATGGCTCAGGGTGAATCTCTAGCCCTGAAACAAAACCTTCCCTCAAAGGCTCAATGCAAAAGATTAAGTCCAGGATGTGACCTCTTTTGTGTGTTGGGCCAGTCACGATTTGGGAGTGACCCAAGGCAGTCAAACAAGTTGTAAAATCCTAGGCTGGGTCCCAGTGAGGTATCCTTGGCATAAATGTTATATTCCCCAGGAAGGGTTGCCAAACTCCAGGTGGTGGCTGGAGATCTCCTACTATTACAGCTGATTTCCAGCTGATAGAAATCAGTTCCTCCTGGAGAAAATGGTCGCTTTGGCAATTGGATTCTACAGCATTGAAGTCCCTCCCCTCTCCAAAACCCGCCCTCCTCAGGCTCCATCCCCAAAATCTAGTATTACATAATATTAGTGTGGACATGGGGAAAATAGGGGCCCTTTTATCTTCAATTCTTGGGATGCTACAGAGGTCAGACAGGCAGCAAAGATTCTTGCTAAAGGCTGGCCATCTAAGATAAATCCCTCCCCACACCTACCATATTCCATTTGCACTGGAATAGTGCATTCATCAGACATCTTTTTCCAGGTAGTAGTCCAAAGAAGCTTCTCCCCTCTCTTTTATCCATAGAAAAGCTGGTAGGTGGGGTTGCCAGGTCCCTCTTGGCCACTGACAGGAGGTTTTTGTGGCAGAGCCTGAGGAGGGCAGGGTTTGGGGAGGGGAGGGGCTTCAATGCCATAGAGTCCAACTGTCAAAGTGCCCATTTTCTCCAAATGAACTGACCTCTATCGGCTGGAGATCAGTTGTAATAACAGGAGATCCCCAGCTAGTACCTGGAGGTTGGCAATCCTGCTGGTAGGGTCCAACTCAGAATGCTGGACTTAGTGGCTACAGCTCAGATCCAGAAAGGGGAATTAAAAAAAATATTAACGGCTGCAGTTGGCTCTCTGTAAACCATTGTTCTTGTCTTTATGGGATAGATCATAGGTCTTAATATTTGTAGAGTGCTTTGTAATGTGTGGGGCTACTTGCAGTTAATGTGCTTCTTGGTACCTAGAAATTACACAGTTGGGAACCCTATTTTCTGCCATAGGGGCTTGTGTCTAGCGCTTAATGGTTCAAAAAGCAAAGGTAATTGCTCAGCAAAGGGATCAAATTCTGCATAAGGCTTGCTCTTGCTATAAAAATAACCTCTTCCACCATTAAAATTTTTTGCAGTGGGTTTGTTGTTGCTTTGGAATGGGGTTGCTGCTGCAACCCCATTCCGATCACTGCACAAACCGTCATTTACCAAACCTTATTTTTCATAAATAAACAAACAAATAAACAAAATGTGTGGGACATGGATCTCACCTTGCTGCTAAATTGGGAGCTTCCCACACAACTTCAAATGTCAAAGAAATGGGTGGTTTGCCTCATGTAGGAGGACTGTCAGTCATTTTAATGAGTAAACAATTCCTTTAGAACAATGGCTTCTCATTTAAGAGGCCACTGGAAAAATATTTCTTGTGCAACATCTTGAGGTGTATAAAAATGCAACAATTAATTGGATACAATGGAAGTGGGACAGGAAAGAGATGTGGCATTTTTAAACATGTAAATTTTGCTCACATTAAACAGCATTTAGCACAGCATGGTGTGGTTTCAGATTTGGGGACACATGTCCCCAAACTTTGCTTTTCAAGGTTTAGTTCCCCCCAAGCAATGTGGCTCACATGTATGGATCTTTTCAACCCCCAGATACCATTCCACAGGAGTATTTTGCCAGTAATGGGTCTGTATGGAAGAAGACATATTGATAGCCAGCAGGGTGTAGCAGTTTGAGTGCTGGTCAAGGATCTGGAAAACCCAGGTTTGAATCCCCTCTCTGCCGTGGATGCTTGCTTGGTGATATTTGGTCAGTCACACATAGAGTTGTGCATATTGATAAACCCGAACTCAAAATAAACCCAAAATTAGCCATTTTGGCAATATTTGGGTTTTGGGTCAAATGAATACCAAAACCCTTGGAATCTACCCAAAGCTGAATAGGTGATTACTAAAAATGCCGAAAGATATTCAGGTTTTTTGGGTTTCAGCTATTCGTCTTTGCTCAGATGCCCAGCTCTGTGCTTTCTCCCATTTTTCTATCCTTGACTGTTTTTGTTAGGGCCCCATACTTGGAGCCAGTGTGGTTAAGAGTGGTGGTTTAGAGCGGTGGACTCTACACTGGAGAACCAGATTTGATTCCCCACTCCTCCACATGAGTCTTCTTCTTCTTCTTCTTCTTCAAATCTGAACTCTTTGGGGTTAATTTTAAGGCAGTAATGTTAAGCATCAAGCGGTCAGATTCAAATTTTTCACACATGGAGCACGATCCAGTCTTGTGTGACCTCTGCTGTGATTTCTATGTTAAACCCCTGAATAGTTATGGAAGCACCGACAGAAAACTGGATCATGCTCTGAGGAGATGTTTAAAATCTCCAAATCCAATTGTACTCATAACTGTAATGCTTGAAAGAAATCCAAATTAGAAAGATATAAATTTGAAAATCTAGCAGAACAAGGTACTTACTGTATTGTTTTCCCAATAGCCCAGCTTAGTTTGGGTTCATCAGAGCTTGAGAGCTAAGCAGAGTTGGCCATTGTCAGTACTTGGATAGGAGACAGCCAAAGAAGAATGGGGTTGTTGTATGGAAGAAGGCAATGGCAAACCACCTCTCCCCTCACTTGACACCACATTCTTCTTCTTCCCCAAAAATTTATTGCCGTTAATCCATTTTTTAAAAAATAATATCCTAATGTAATGCCTGCAAAAAGGCTTTCAAATGACTTTGGATCATCCTGCCTCCTAGTTCCTGGCAGGATAATCCTTTTGGCAAGAAAATAGGCCTGCCCCTTGCTGAGAAGCTTTCTAAGGGAAAACTGAACTAAGTTCTGAGGATGTGCAACTGCAACCACCCCCAAAATCTCCAGGTATTTCCCAACTAAGGTTGCCAACCTCCAGGTACTGAAGGAAAATAACAAGCACTGATGGCTACTGGAAACATCAATAAGACTTTTTATAATTCAGTCATAAAAATCAAACCTTATACAGTGAAACAGAAGCAAACAAAGTCCCTTGGTGAAAATAAATTTCGCCAGGTGAGGTCTCCCGGTTGCCAAGTTCCAGGTGAAGGCTGGAGATCCGTTCACTGGGGCGGCACTAGCGGCATGCCAAGCCGCAGATGAAACAGGTACCGCAGGCAAAGGTAGTTGCAGATCGATATTGGCTGTATGTAGCTGAAGAATTTTGAGCCAAAACTTGATTTTAAAGTAAATTGTAACAAAAAGTTGGGGCTAAATTGCCCTTTACTTTGAGGAGAATTTCCTTAGAATATTTTAAGCCTGAAATAGGATTCCGGTATTTTCCTATTTCGCTGATGCTTTGTCCATCGGGCTTAAGGTGGCTTGAGCTAGTATATTTGACTCCATATAAGAAAAATAATACAAAAATGCGAGACTTGAATATGCTATACAATCTTAAGAATACTAATATTGCTAATATAATTATACAGAGGAGTCTTAACACATACATACCAAATGCCAGTGAATAATATCACATCTGTCATGAGGAAGGCTTGTAGCATTCTTAACAATGAGTACTCATAGCAATGCTTAAATGTGCTATATTGCCAACAGGTGCAACTAGCATTAAAGAAACAGTACATTTTAGAAACAAGAGAAGGCCTTGTGCCAATTACATGTTCAAAGCTACCAGGTCATTTTACAAAAAACAGGAATAATCATAGGCTGTATTCAATCCATAAGGAGACATTGTGTTAAACATAAAAATAAAGCGATTTTCTTGTTGAGACAGAAGTCTGTCTATATTTTGTTTTGTGTGAGGTTTGGGTGCATATTGCCAGATCACAAAGAACTGAATGTCAGTGTCAGCATGTCTCATTTCATTGTAAATGAAAACCTACAAAAACCTCCCGCCAGTGGTGAAGAAGGACCAACAACCGTATTCCTAACCCAGAGCTGGCAAGCCTAGTTGTATTTATTGTCCTAATGTCACTGCATTGTGTTTATACTTTTGTATAGAGTACCAGCTCTGGGTTGGGAAATACCTGGAGATTTTTGGGGTGGAGCCTGAGGATGGTGGGGTTTGGGGAGAGGACAGACTTCAATGCCATAGTGTCCAGTTGCCAGAGTGGCCATTTTCTCCAGGTGAACTGATCTTTATCAGCTGGAGATCAGTTGTAATAGTGGAAGATCTCCAGCTACTTTCTGGAGGTTGGCAAGCCTATGTTATGTAGCAGTTTTCTGCATTGCTTAACATATCATATCTAACATGCTATGCATTGCTTCAGACTGCTGCAATACTTATCCTATTACGTTGCTGATTAGATGTCTTATCCTTTCAATTGCATCACTTGACACCGTGTTATCCACATTGAATCTTGGTGAGAAAAGTGAGCTATAAATAAACAAAATATTTTTATTCCACCTTTCCTCTTGGCTCCAGGCAGTAACCAATCACTATTTAAAACATCACGATTTCAAACATTAAATATAGAGTCCCGAATAACCCCTTCCCCCAACATACATATATGATAATACCAACCATATGTAGGGCTGATCTCTCTCCCCCCGTCTCCAATTTTAATGTCCAGTCCTTTTGGGTGAATTGGGCTGAGGCTACAAACAGGGGCAAAGTATTCACTGCAGTTACCACGGTCAGTGATTATACTCTCCATCACTGCAAGACCCCCAGTTTTCACTCTCTTTTTTTAATGCGATCTTTCCTGACTGAAGTCAGTGAAGGCAATGCACACATTGTGCTTAGCAGCTAAAAGATATCTATAACACAATGTCTCAAGCAAAGCCTTAGCTTGAGAGACATTGTGATATAGATATATTTCATTAGTTTTGTGGCACTGTCAGGAAGCCAAAACGGAGCGATTGCAAAGAGAACAATGGGTGTAATGAATTGTTCCCAATTATTTCTAACATTATGCATTTGTTATGACTGAGCGTAAAAGTTACACATCAAAACAGTGATCCAAAACAATTATTGTTTTGGAGAATAATTAGATTGAGCTCCCATGGCAGCGGGTTTTCCTTCCTTCCTTCCTTCCTTCCTTCCTTCCTTCCTTCCTTCCTTCCTTCCTTCCTTCCTTCCTTCCTTCCTTCCTTCCTTCCTTCCTTCCTTCCTTCCTTCCTTCCTTTCTCTGTACCAAACTATGTTCAGGTGTTCCCATTCATTGTAATCATGGGTCTTTTATGCAGGTACATTTCCCTGTGGTTACCCCACAGACTGCTTTGGGGCTTCCTTTTGATTATGCATGCCTTTTCCACCTGTCAGAGGTTGCCTCGCTCTCCCCTCGTGTTTTGCTCACATTTTCCAGATTCTGGCTCAAACAACACTTTGAAAACAAAGGCAAAACACATGGGGAGAGCGAGGTGATCTCTGATGGGCAAAAAAGGCATGCATAATCAAAAGGAAGCCCTAAAGCAGTAAGCAGGGGAGACCGCGGGGAAACGTCCCTGCATAAAAGGCCATTGATTTGGGGAGGCTGGTCTGAAAATAAGTGCAGGGAAAATGCGGTTGTTGCCCAAGCCTTTGATATCTGTGTGGAACTTTGGGAGTAGGGGTGAGAAGTTATTCTGTCTCTTAAAACTGACTGATACAATTTTGTTACATTGCTATGTTTGTATTAGTTGCCTCATTGGTCTATCATGGTTCTTCATTTTCATTATTTACAGTTTCTTTATTCAATAAGCCATTGTTAGAATCTGATAGAGGCAGAGCTGAGGAGAAGCACACAATAAAGTGTTTGTGGAAAAACTCAATGGTCCTGAAAAGCACAACCAACTTTGTGGTGGGAGGGCTGGATATAAATTAAAATAAATAAATAAATACTTGGGTAATGTGGTATAAAATTGTGGTGGAAAATGAACATTTTAGCACAAAATGGAGTGAATGTACCAAAGCGTGAAGCATTGCCCTTGCTCTCAGTTGACTTTAGGTCATTATAAAGCAAAATCATTGCCAGGAAGCCTATTCGGAGTGAGACAGTACTTCCTGCTCTTCTTATTCATCTAGATTGTTGTAGCCTTATCAGCTGCTATATTTATTATTTTTAAAATGTATATGCCTCTTCTTCATAGAACCTGACCTACAAAGAAAAAAATATGCTTAAATCATAAAACAGCTTAAAATAATTACAATTAACAATCGAATACAGCCATTAAAAAACCCAGCCAGATAATAAATTATTTATTTGCGGCCCACCTTTCTCACTGAGACTCAAGGTGGATTACTATGGTTGCCAGGTCCCTCTTCGCCACTGGCAAGAGGTTTTGGGGTGGAGCCTGAGGAGGGTAGGGTTTGGGGAGGGACTTCAATGCCATAGAGTCCAATTGCCAAAGTGGTCATTTTCTCCTGCTAACTGATCTCTATTGGCTGAAGATCAGTTGTAATAGCAGGAGATCGCCAGCTACTACCTAGAGGATGGCAGCCCTATAGATTACACTGTGAAGTCAACTAAAGTCAAGAGGACGGGACATCCAATACACAATGCAATACAGTTTGGAATCCAAAAATCTAAAAACAAGCAGAAATCTGAATAAAAGCGTGAAATGGTTACTGTCAAACAGTCCTCAGGCTTAGAGGAATGTAAAGAGCAATTTTAGAAGATTAAGCCTGTGTAAAAATTTTTAGAAGATTAAGGTTAAAAGCCTGTGTAAAAAAAAAAGAATATTTTAGCCTGGTGCATAAAACAAAGTCCCCTGACCTGGATGGCCAAGCCTAGCCTGATCTTGTGAGATCTGGGAAGCTAAGCAGGGTCAGCCCCAGTAAGTATTTGGATGGGAGATCACCAAGGAATAACACTAGGGTGTTACGAAATGGGTTGCCTATTTCCCGGACTGGTCATGGCAGCCCCAGCTGGTGTGAGCCTCTGACTCTCCAGAGCAAGTGGCAAGACTAAAGCCACCTGGAAAAGAGTGCCCAGTCATCCTGCAAACCGGCAGTCAAGGAGCAGAGGCCAGGTCAACCCCTCAAGTGAACCAGAGGGAATCCATTTTTCTGTGTGCCCCCGTTCCAGTGGAAGCCATCTTGCAGGGAGCTGTCAGCATGCAGCCACCATCAACATCCCCACTCCCCTTGCCTCATCAACATGATTAGCGAGCCATTGAGAGACTTTGAGACAACAACGAAACACCATTCCTCCGGCTATGCAAAGTGACATGTCCCGGAAACAGCGATGTGCATCTTTGTGTATGAGCAGTAATCCCATCTACAAGTGACTCCCGATCCTACCGGAATTGCGCAAATCAATGGAAACAGCATAGTTTACTCAATTGCCCCATTTCCCCACCCCAGCAGCCGATCATTAATCCCTTTTGTCACCTTTTGTTTTAGCTTGGGAACCACGAGGGTAATCCAATCACCCCACCCCCAGAAAACAGTATTTCTGGGATCCCCACCATCCATATGGTACCTTAGGTTTTCCCTTGGCTTCCTTGCCGCCACTCTGTGATTTGGGTTTTGCGCAGCCTGGTCACACACCCCTCCCGCCTCGCTGGTTGAGTCTCGGGGAACCCCTCTTCCTTGCCCTGTGAGCACTTGTCCCGTGATAATCCCATAAACAAACATCCACAGACGAGTAGTCCAAAAGAGAGTTGATTTATTGGAAGATCTACAGGTTTACAGCAGCTAAGAGTCAAGTTGGCACTAATGAGAACAAGAGGTATGGTGCAGGGCATATATCAAAGAGCAAAGAACATATCAGGATGCCATGGCAACCCTCCCCCCATTGGGGTAAGATTCCCACAGAGTCCAGAGTCAAAATACATAGTTGGCAGTTGTTAGAGCTGACCTTGGCCAGCACCTGGAGATAGCACAACATCCTCTGTCAGACCATGCCTGGCATTCTCTGCACACAGGCTGGGCCTGACATGCCCCACTTTCCCAGTATTTTTAGCCTACGGAACTCAGGACAACTCCGCTTCAGGACAGGTGCAGTATAATCCGTCATCAGGGCCTGCCACATTGGCGACTGTCTCTCTACTCCTCTCTTTTTCTCCTAGACTCTGTATGTTGATGTGTGTATGATATTTGCATGCTTGTGAACATATTTTATTAATAAGTAAATGCTTGAAACTAAAATCCATTTGCCTTTGCTTCATTTATTGGGTCTCGGATTGGACTCCCCTAAACACTGGTTAAGATCCCTAGGTTATGCCCTTGCCGGTTATTGAATGCTAATTTCCCCATAATATTCATAACCGAACATTTTGGCTAACAAGGGTTACCTGGAGATTTTGGGGGTGGGGCCAAAGAAGGGTGGGGTTTAGAGAGGGGAGGGACTTCAATGCCATAGAGTCCAATTGACAAAGCAGCCATTTTCTCCAGGGGAACTGACCTCTGTTGCCTGGAGATCAATTGTAATAGCGGGAGATCTCCAGCCACCACCTGGAGGTTCACAACCCTAAATACCACCGTCTGTAAGTCTGTTGCCTTGAAAACCCTATGGGGTCACCATAAGTTGGCTGTGACTTGACGGCACTTTTCTTACACACATACAACAGAGCAGGGTAGGGGCCCAGTGAGTCTCAAAGGGAAGGACACTCCATAGGGAAGTTACCAAGCAGAACTTCATCTGGTAAAGGTTTCTCCCATCACTGTAAGTCCAAGTGTTACTCCATTATTATTATTACATTTCAGACCTGGTATTTCATTTTGGTTGTTTTTTAAAGACGTTTTTGTTTAAAGCTCTGGGAATGTTTCTGCATTGTAATTTAGGATTTTGGTTTTAATACTCTATTTCACAGAGGAATCTGTATCTGTCTGTGATTTGTTCTTACAAAAGCCTAAGGAAAAACAGAGAGCTAGATAGTTTGCAGAAGCCTTTTGCTGTTGTTGTTGTTCTTTTCCTGGAGAAGTTTCCCACAGAACTAAATCCCGGCCAGCTGAACCTTTCAAATCCATTTTTATAGCAGCCCAACAAGTCATCTTATGATTGATGACTACGTCTGAACAAAACTTGAAACAGATGGCCTTATCTGTGCCAGTCAGGCACCATCCAAAGAAATTGCCTCCCCAGTGACTCCCATTGGGAAGCTGAGAAAGGAGCCCATAGATTTTTGAAGTGACAGGAATGACTCTCTGAGCTTCTGGACAGAAGCATTTTTAGTGGATCTGGTCTGGCAACAGCAATGCATTAGTTTCTGAAATGTCTCTTCGAGATGTCATACTTCAGTAGAAGGCCGAGGTTCCCTTACATCGACTTTGCAGGTTTCTCTGTCTGCTTTTCTGACTACAACAGAATTTGAATTGTGCCACAGTACATCTGTTGGGTTGCTTTGTCGGGAAAATGTTGGAAGGGTGAGAACTCCAGAAGCCATCCAGTTAATGAACGTTTATTGATTCATTGCCTGTTTTTGAACCAAGTATTCAACAGAATGTACATGAATTTGCATAAGACCAACATATCTATACAGGCACCTTTTGGAGATACTTTGGGATTACAAAAGTATCTCTGAAAGGAGAGCCAGCATGGTGTAGTGGTTAAGAGCAGTGGACTCTAATCTGGAGAACTGGGTTTGATTCCCTACTCCTACACATGAGCGGCGGATACTAATTTGGTGAACCGGTTTGGTTTCCCCACTCCTACATATGAAGCCAGATGGGTGACCTGAGGCTAGTCACAGCTCTCTTCGAGCTCTCTCAGCCCCACCTACCTCACACGGTGTCTGTTGTGAGGAGGGGAAGGGAAAATGATTGTAAGCCAGTTTGATTCTTAAGTGGTAGAGAAAGTTGGCATATAAAAACCAACTCTTCTTCTAAATAAAAACCACATCTGTTAATCTATCACCTCAAATTCCTATGTTAGAATTCTTCTGACATCTACTTTTCGATGAGCATTACTTCTCTCTTTGTATATATGTGTTCTGCTTATGAGAACTAGATCACATTAGTCTAATCTAGCTGCAAGGGTTCTTATGAAAGTAACTTAAGATAAGGACATGGTGTATGCCACAAATATTCATTAGACTCTTCTCCTGGGGAAGCCAGTCAATGTGTTTTTTTCCTATATCATGGTTTACCAGATGTGTCCAGGAGAAATGCTGAGGGGAAAATTGGCTTCCTCATAATACACCATTTAGATTAATTCACCTGTGTGTGCTAATATTTTCTGGCATTCTCTTCAACAATTATTGGGGGTGAATTTTCTATTCAGCACTGGAAAAAGCTCCTGATATTTGTTGATGCCACAATGTTCTTCAGTCCCCCCCACCAACTGAATAGAAGCTAAGATCTCACTTGCGCAAGACAAGTGCTTCATATTATTCAGAAGCTGAATGGAATTTGAATAGCCAGAATGATCAAAGTGCAGGCAGCTCAGAAAAGGAGACCCAATACAACAGATGGATTTTACTTCACTCTAAAGTTAACTGCATGACAGAGCTAGCACTAAAATAGTTGGGGGGGGGGTTCCTTCCTTCCTTCCTTCCTTCCTTCCTTCCTTCCTTCCTTCCTTCCGTCCGTCCGTCCGTCCGTCCGTCCGTCCGTCAGGTTGTTTAATGCCAATACCTTCCATTTTGTTTGTAGTGATTTAGTTTTGGTAACCTATCAAAATGTTGTTTTGCATGACCTTTCGTCTGAATCCCGGGCGGGAGTTGGGAAAGTCGGTCAGTGTGTGTGTAGAGAAGGTTTCTTTAAATTCTCACAGCACTGCAGAAAGTGACCTTGAGAGGAGCAGATAGCACTGGAGGCCTCTGGGAAAGGGAAACCACCTGGACATAAAGGGGAGGGGAGCCTATGCCATCTATAACAGGAGCCTATTGGAATGTATATGTCATTAGAGTTTTAGTGCTTGTACCCAAGCTATGAGATTTTCTGAATGCTCCATGGAGTTGCAATAAACCACCGGTTATTGCTGAACAACTACTGAGTCCCTTTGGTTAGTGAATAATTGCCTGGACAATGAGAAGCCTCACAGTAAAACTCTAATCAACCTGTTCTTCTGGCTGTAAGAGGACCAACACATGGAATTATCCTGTTGAGGTTCATCTGAGCGGCTTTTATTTTTTGTTTTGTTTTCTGTCTTTTCCTCATTATGGAACACCTAGAGGAGGAGAATAAGGAGGAGAAAGAATCTCATATGGAGGAACCCCCTATGGATTGTGGGGAAGACTCAAACTGGAACAGTTCCAAGAACTACTGGAGGTGCTTTTGAATTACCCCGGGGCACTAGGCCCAGTGGAGGGGATAGCTGCCCTTGGTTAGAATGAAGACAGCATGGTAAGACCGACCACTTGTGGAAGCAGGGTTGGGAAGAAACCCAGGATTTGGACTATGACCGGCCAAGCGGTCACTGGGGAGAAAGGGTTCTCCTGAAGACACCCCTGAAGCGTGCCTCTTTGGAGGAAGAAAATGCTTGGGTGCAAGAACAGAATGCGGAGGCTTTTGCTCAACTGCGGGATAAATAAAAAGTTCCTGAGTGATTTGGTTTTCCTGAAACCCAAAATGGGGGGTTAGGAGCAACCAGGAATATGTCTGATCAGATGCCAATGGCAATAGATGATCTTTCTTATATCGTACGCAAGATGAGTATATTGTTAAGAAGCCACCACTCCGTCAAAGGAAGACGATCTAGTTTGGGTGGTGGTCAATAGGGAATCCTGATTTCTGCTATGTGCCCTCTTCATAGCTTGTGTAAGGACTTGGTCTGGATATCCCCTCCTACTGAAAGTCTCCGAGCTATCCTGTGCAGCAGCAAGGAAATCCCATTGCTGTGTAGCATTTCTTTTTAATCTCAGCAAATGGTTGAAAGGTAACTTCCTGCATAAGTGTAGGGGGTGGTGGGATTGAAAGGGGAGCCCACCACCTCTGTCTGTTGGCTTTTAAAATGGTTTGACTGCAATGATATTAGTGGAGGTTCTGTATACCACTAAGTCCAAGAATGGGATTTCCACATTATTGCATGAGCCTGAAAAGGTAAAGTATTTATTCAAAGTGTTAATCCAGGTAGACACTATGCTGAAAGATTCAACAGAAGATAGGATCGTGTAAAGATCATCAATGTATTGATGATACCAGATAACATGGCTCTTAAACATGGAAGCGGAGTAAAGACAAGTTTTTTCAAAATGAATCATGTAGAGGTTTGCTATTGATGGGGCGCAAGCAGCGCCCATAGCTACGCCTCTTATCTGTAAGAAGAATTGATCTTTGTATCTGAAATAATTATTTTCAAAGATCACATCTACTAGACTCATCAAAAAATGAGTTGGAGGACATTCATTGTCCCGTGAGCGTAGTCATTCTTCTATCACTGATCTGGCCTCTTCAAGAGGGATGTTAGTGTACACATCTAACATGGCTAAAGCTGATTCTACTGGTACAGGCATATGTTCTATCTCATATGTTCTATCTCTGTTATAAAGTGTCTGGTATTGGAAATATAAGAGTCTGTGTCGTTGGCAAATTCCTGTAGAAAGGAGTTGATATACTGTGATATTGGCTCGAGGAGCAATCCTACCTCGTTGATGATGGGTCTCCCTGGGGGAGAAGACAGGGATTTGTGCACTTTAAGAAAGGTTTAAAATATAGGGACCCTAGGAAACTGAACCATCAGGAAATCTGCTAATTGTTTGTTAATGAAATCTAAGGCTAAACCTTCATATACAACAGTTTTGATAATGTTGCGCACCGAAGGGGTGGGGGTCAGATGTTAATTTCTTATAATAATTAGCATTTTCCAATTGTTTCAAGTTCTCTCTTTCATATTCCTCTCTGTTCAAAATTACAAGTCCTCTTCCCTTGTCAGCGGGCCTGAAAACCAAAGTGTTATCAGATACCAGATCATTAAGGATCTTGTGCTGTGCCTCTTGAAAATTACATGTTCTAGCCTGCTTGTTTGCTTTACGTTTTTCCAGGTGTTCGATGTCCCTTAGGACTAATGATTGGAAAGTCTGTATAAAATGACTTGAATTTTTAGGCACAAAGGAGGACTTACCGGTAGGTCTAAATTTCTGTGGTGTTCTTCCTGTATCCCGAAAGCACTCTTTTAGCTTCAAATTCCTAAAAAACTTAAATAAATCCACCCTAATATGAAATCTGGAATAAGGGGGTAGGAACAAATCCAAGTCCTAAGTTAAGAGCCTCTAACTCTTGAGTCACAAAAGACCTAGAAGATAGATTAATGACTAAGGTTTTTTTTTCTTTTGGCGTCTCTGTGGTCTGGGGACCATAGTGAAAATCCCGTCTCCCTGATCAAAGTGAATAAGAGGACCTGTAAGATCCAAGGCTCAAATTACTGGATGTGCCCCTTTCTGCTGAGGAGCCTTAGGAAGCTGAGCCTTGTCCCTCTCTTGGTTGATTCCTATTAGTTCTAGGGATGCCTTTGCCCAACCAGAAGTATACTTGATTCTGGGCGCAGTCTTCCTGGTCTCTCATCTGCTTATAATTCTTATAAGCTTCAATATTTGCTGAATAATTAGCCAGTTCTTGTTCTAGAGATTATATTTGTGCAATGAATGTGTCTTGTGGCAGAGTGTCTTTGAGTTCTGATTTAATTTTCTCTGCCTCCTCCTGTGCTCCTTCCATTTCTTTCAGTGAGTGCTCTATGATTAACATCAATACTACTAGTGAAGTTTGAACTACAGTGCTGGTTTATTCTTGTTGCTAAACCTCCAGGTGGAGGCTAGAGATCCCCCACTATTACAGCTAGGGAAGCCAACCCAAGGGTGGTGGCTGGAGATCTCCTGCTATTAAATTAGGGATGCAAACCTCCAGGAGGTGGCTGGGGATCTCCCGATATTACAATGGATCTCCAGGCGAGATATCAGTTTCCCTGGAGAAAATGGCTGCTTTGCCAATTGCACTCTATGGCATTCAAGTCCCTCCCCTCCCCAAACCCCACCATCCTCAGGCTCCATCCTCCAAATCTCCAGGTATTTCCCAACCCGGAGCTGGTGAACATGCTGCCAAGCTGCTCAGGAAGTATCTCATTTGGTAAGAGGAAGTGTTGATGATGTCATCTGTCAGGATGCTGGTTACTGGAGGTTAGTCAGTAGGGCAGTTTCTGTTTGTGCTGCCTGCCATGACATCAGCTGTACAGTTGTTATGATGGGATTTTCATGCTCCACAAAAATGAAAGGTTAATGAATGCAAGGCAAAGGTGACTGCTTGGGTGGATGGCTGCCCTTTTGGCTGCCCTTTTAAAGAGCCAGCATGGTGTAGTGGTTAACAGCAGTGGTTTGGAGTGGTGGACTCCAATCTGGAGAACCAGGTTTGATCCCCCACTCCTCCACATGAGCAGTGGATGCTAATCTGGTGAACCTGGTTGGTTTCCCCACTCCTACAATTGAGGCCAGCTGGGTGACCTTGGGCTAGTCATAGCTCTCTTAGAGCTCTCTCAGTCCCACTCACCTCACAGGGTGTCTTTTGTGGGGAGGGGGAAGGTGATTGTAAGCTGGTTTGATTATTCCTTAAGTGGTAGAGAAAGTTGGCATATGTAAACCAACTCTTCTTCTTCTTCTCCTTCTCCTTCTTCTCCTCCTTCTATTTTTCCTGGCCTCCTTTCTCTCAATATCCCCAAGCAAAACCCCAGCTTGCTACATCACCTTTCAAAGTGCTTCTCTTCCCGTCTAGATCACTCACCAATGACATCCCTTTTGGCCTCAAGTTCCAGACCACACAGGTGTCAGATTGTTCACTCCCTGTCTGTCTATATCCATCCCTAGCTATAACGTCTATCGATCCTGTCCCTCCTTTTCTCACACTTGCCAACCCCTCCACTAGGGTTGCCAACTCTGGGTTTAGAACTACCTGGAGGGTGGAGCCTGGGAGAGTGGGGTTTAGAGAGGGGTGGGAACTCAATTTTCAAAACACATTATCCTATAATCTGTTCTTAAATACTGCACTGAATTGCCATACAAGCCTGATATTAGAAGATGTGAAAATCCTCACGTTTCAGCCTAGGACAAGCTATAGGGTTGCCAGGTCCCTCTTCGCCACCGGCAGGAGGTTTTTGGAGGGCAGGGTTTGTGGAGGGCAGTGACTTCAATGCCATAGAGTCCAATGGCCAAAGTGGCTATTTTCTCCAGGTGAACTGATCTCTGTCAGCTGAAATTCAGTTGTAATAGCAGGAGATCTCCAGCTAGTACCTGGTTAGCAACCTAGCTGCGTAGTTTTACTTAATGTGCTGTTGGATGCAAGCCCAAGCATGACTAGGAGTGCTTCTGTGTTAGGCTGTGAAATCTATTTTTCAGATGTAAAGTGAAATTAGTAGTCCTTTCTGTTCTTCGGGGAATCCTGGGAAATGTAGTTCTTTGAGATGGGATAGAAATGCCTAATAGAGAACTCTGTGTACTTAACAGTTACAATCCTCTGGATTTACTGGAAGTAGCCATAACTAGTGTAAAACTGATTCAGATTTGGAGGGCAGATACACTGCTGGTGTTTTAGGAGTGTTTTCTGAATTTTTGGAATAAAACTGCAAAGCTCTCTGAATCAATGCTATGTTTTGCTATTGTATATGGCTTTCCGCAGGTTGCAAGATAACAAGATCTGAGGATATGAGTAGTAGAGGGGGAATTGTTCACAGCATTTGATTACTAGGAAGCTAAAAGTTGCACGTTATAACCAAAGGAAATTCATAGAGAAAATCAGAGCTACTAAAGGACGCTGAGACAACTCATTAGACACAAGAAAATTTGGGGCAGATGGCAAGAGGGTTGATGGCTGAGATCAATCTGTGACTTTCTTGGTCTGTTTTCAAGTGCAGTCATCTGCTTAAAGGAAGGGGGGTGTTCCAGGATAGCCCTCTTTATCACAAAGTCATGAAACAGCTCTGACTCTGAGGTCCTTTATCAAATGTTTGTGATGGTTTGATGTTCTCCTTGATTAAGCAGTCAAACACCATCAAATTTTAATAATGGCTGGACACATTTCCCTCTTCCTTCAGCTGCTTCACAGTCATGGCTTTTGACTAATTGTACCACATTTTAATCAAATATGAAAGGGAATAACATTTCATGTTCTCGGTTGTTATACATCAACTGCTCAAGGCTGGTGATTAGCCCATACATTCAAGGGTAGCAGGCGACCTCAGTCTGTTATCATGTAAGCCTAAAACCCACTCGGTGTTGTTTTCATTGTTACTTTTCAAGTTTAGCAATCTCTTAACATGGGGGTGTTGAACTCATTTGTTACGAGGGCTGGATATGACATAAGTGCCATTTGGTCGGCCCAGGCCATGCCTCGCCAGTCCAGATCAGGAGTGGGGTTGTGGTGGCTGCCTCGGCTGGCTCGCAGGCTGGAGAAGAGCTCTCAAGGGGCCGGATCAGGCCTTCGGGCCATAGGTTTGACACCCCTGTCTTAACTTGGATTAACTCCTTTTCTGTCCTCACCAAGGGTCAATACAAATGTTACTATAACACCATGCTTCCTGCTGAAAATAGCCTCCAAAAGGTTATGGGCGTTTGCTTGTAGTCATGTCTAGAATTGGATTCCTACATGGATTATACGTTGTGCCCAGTCAGAACGCTAACTTGACTGGATGGCTAAAGGAAAAAGAACCTGATAGACGATTGATCACCTTGGTTTCCTCTCTCCTCTGCCTCTGCAGGATTTTTAAAAGGCAATATTTTGAAATGTGATGCATTTGCTTAGCAAGCTGTTATCAATTGACACACTGGTTATGTGTATTCAGGCCAAATTGCTTATAATTTATTTGCTAGCTAGAAGATGATGACAATCGGTCCAATGTGAGGGAATACTACCCTCACTCATGCTTTTGTCAGCATAACAAATAAATCCCATCTGCCATTTTTAAAGTTGTAAATAATAGTGATTGAGATTGGCATTATTATTATATGCAGAGGATCTCAGAAACAGGCATCAGGAGAGCCACTGGGAACAACGCAATTTGGAGGGCTGCCTCAACTCAGATAGCCTCTGTGGTTTCAGGGTCAATCTACTCTCCTGGGTTGCTCATCATCCTACCACCTAATCTGAAAGGACTATAACAGTGCATTCCTGAGGTTTGGAGGCAAAGGTGCTTTGGAGGTGTGCAGGGCCTTCTGCCGGCGCAAACAGCCTGGCCGCCAGCATAAGTGGAGTTAGGCCAGCAGCAGCAGGTGGCGGAGAGGGAGGCGCAGGTGCACCAACTCAAGGGCCGCACTGGTGCCCAAGAGGAACAGAAGCTGCCGGCAGCCACCGCGGGAGTGTTCCTGGGGGCATTCCGCCAGCTAGAAGGCCTCCTAAGGCCCTTTCAGCCCGGGAACACCCACTTTTGCCGCCGAAATGTTACGCCAGGTGTTTACCTGGTGTAGCCCATTGACTGCCATGCATCCACTCTGGACCCTTGTCTCTGCGCTGCGGTGAAGCACCACCCATCTCTGCCTGGTGCCTCTGGAACCTGACCAGGAGGCTGACCAATGGGGCCAGCCCAGGAAGTGACAGCACCCTCCCCCAGGGATAGGGCCTTCACAGGCGGGAAATTCCCTCATTTTTTTTGGAACACTTTATTGATATAACATATCATACAATACAATTCAATACATACTGCCCTTATTAACTACAACAACCGGTCAACTATACTCAACCTTACATTTCCCGTTTAAAAATACAGCCAGTTATTATCAAGGTCAGTCAAATATTGAACTATCGGAAACCAATTTTCTACAAAACTGGAAGGGCTATCCTTATTTAAGGAGTCGAAACCATCTTGGATTTTTCCCATTACAAATAAATGCCATATTTTATCAAACCAATTCTGTATCAAAGGTGGTTTAACATCCTTCCATTTAGTTGCAATAACCGTTTGGGCTGCTGACAGAAGTGTTAAAACCATCGCTAATTTTGACTTAGACTGTTTACACTTAGGCCAGTAACCGAGTAAAGCAATCTCAGGAGTATTTGGGATCTTACAAATTCCCTTATAAGCGGCACTTCAAAGCCGGAGCTCACTTGACAGGTAAGCCTTGCATGGGCTGGCATGCTGCTGGTCTGTGCAGGGGAGTCAGGACTTTGTGATTTCCCCCCTCCAACTCCCGAACTTTCCGGGGACTTTGCGCATTCTCTCCTCCAACTTCCACTGTTGCGGGACTCTGCCTGGTCCACCCCAGAAAACTGGTGGTTGGCCACCTCTTGGGCGGCAGTCTCACCAGCGGACCCAGCCTGTGGGCGGCCGAGCTCTTCAGGCTGCCAGGAGCCTGGCCCCTTCCACCCTCTCTTCTGGAGCAGTGGAAGCGCACAACTGCCTTTGCTCGGCATCTGGAAAAAAGCGCAGAGAAGGATCAGAGGTGGTCTCGCCGAGAGGTTCGGTGGAGGCTCTTGCTCGAGCAAGAGCCTCCACCGAACCTCTCGGCGAGACCACCTCTGATCCTTCTCTGTGCTTTTTTCCAGATGCCGAGGCCACCCTGGCCAGAACAGGGGCTTGTCGCTGCCTCTCTGCCACTCTGTCCATCCCTCCTTGCAGCCGCCCCCGGGGCGCCCACCTGCCACTCATACCATGCTTACCATCAGCCCTCTGCAGCCTCTGCAGGCAGCCTCAAGGTGACCCAGCCACCTTCGCAAACCAGCCGAGGCCCGGGACCACCAATGTGCCATGACCACCAGAACCCTGGCTGGCCCACATGCTGCCTGGGGGGGTCTGCCACCCATCCCCCTCACATTCTTTTTCTCGTTTTAGAAATCTCCGCGGGCCAGCACGCCACCTGAACTCCCCCATGCTGCCAAATTGACAGGAGCCTTTTGCCAAGGGACTGCTCCCACTGCCTCCATCCCCCACGGCAACTCGGTCATCCCCCCCCCCCACAAACACACACCCGGACATGGGCAGTAGCCTCCGCGCTCAGCCCTCCTGGTCCACCCATGGTCTCTCACCTCCCGCTCAACATGGACTGTTCAAATAAAGATTTTATTTTTACATGGGGCACCTGCTTATTGCTTAGGGAAGGGGATGGGAGGGTTTTCTGGAGCCTCTGCAGGCGGCCTGTCCAAGGGACGGCTCAGCGCCAACCCCCTCAAGAGCGCCCTGCTCCCCCTCTGGACTCAGGTGGCAGCTCTTGGAGGGGGCCCCAGGGGGAGCTCTGTGTGTGAGGGTTCTGTGGGGGCATGTTTGATGGGAGGCGAGGGTGGGGTGCGGGGCAGAGGTGGCCCACCAATGAGGCCCTAGTGCTGTGCTAGTGAACCCCGAGAAAGGCCAGCCGCCAGGAGCCGCCTCTTCATTTGAATGGCATCCTATTTTGGTCTCCGACCACCCATACTGGGCCCTCTCTCATCCGGGGAACCACAGAAACACACCTGGGGATTGCCTCAGACATCCCACACCCATGCCTGACCCTGTCGGCTTTTCTCCTGGGGCCACCCTACGTTTGGCGGCCCTCTCCTCCTGGCCCATCCCCCTCCAGCACCCAGTAGAAGGCAGTCGGCTTTGGCTCTTTTGCTGCACCCGCTCACCTCTCCTCTGAAGTCGCCCTCCTTGGGCATTACAGAGGGGCAGAAACAGCCATCTGATCAGGTAGGCTTAGCCCCTGGCAGGGGGTCACAGGCCCCGGGCCGCTAATTTCCAAGTGAAGGCATTGAGCCAGCCCTGGAACCCGAATATTTGCTGTCATCTGACGTGGTCTGCCCAAGCTCCACATCCATGATCCACATCTTGCAGAGGCAGCAGGATGGCAGAGGGCTGACAAGGGAGGTATTGTGGCTCCATTCCCCCCCCCCCTTGGAAGCTCCTTCAGCCAGTCTCCACCACCTTTCCATTGATGGCCACTGACCGGGACTTCTCCCCTCCGCACCTCACCACCACTTGGCCAAGCAACCTATTGCTACGAGGGCGGCTGACGGAGTCACCATGGGCCAAGGACTGACAGTGCCTCCTTGGCCAGCTTCCTGGCATCGGCTGAGAGCCCGAGGGGGCGGGCATGTGGTAATGTTGCCGGCCAGCCCTCCCTGCACCATGGCCAGGCCACCTCATTTCTCCTCCATCTTCCCAACCTACTCCCTGCATGTGATCCTATTCCTCAATGCCTCGGTGACACCCAATAAAAATGGTTTCCCTGATGACTCTTTTTTATATTAGTTCTTTTTATACAGGTTTTTGATGTATGTTACTTATTGTTTTTATCCTGTACATTTCATATTTCCTTTTAACCCCTTCCACCCCTCCCTTCCCCCACTCCTTCTCCTTGTAGTTTTTAATCTTTTAGTCCCAGCCATGGGCACAAAGTCTGAATCTTCCACTGAATGTCTTTTCTTCCTTCTGTTGATATCCACTCTAGGTAGATCTTCCATCTCCTCCTGATTTCTGTAATCTTGTCTTCCCATGTAGTCTTCTGGCGCAGCCTCTCGACTATATCCGACTGTATAAATTCAAACAAATAATTGTGCCAGATTTCTACCATCTATTTACTTTTATCCTTCCATCCCAGAGCAATAACTGCTTTGCTTGCTTGTATCATAGCCTTAAATGTGGCTTGATCCCCCTTATTTACTGCCAGATTCCCTGTTATACTCATTAAAATTAGATTAAAATCTATAGTTAAGGGTACTTTACATATTCTCCTTATAATTTTTAATATTTTTGTCCAAAAAACTCTGACCTCTGGGCATTCCCACCACATGTGGGAGAACCATCCTTTAGATTGTCTACAATGCCAGCACATGGGGCTCACTGTGTTTTCTGATATCTGACCTTCTTTACTCCAAGTTTTTTGTAAATATGATATTGTTTTGTCTTTGTTTGATATCATTTTCCTATAAATTTTTCCTGCTAATCCTTGTTTTGATTTTTGCATTTCTTTGTATATTTCTTCCATTGATTCCTCTATCCATATTTTCCCTTTTTCATTAATCTTTTTAACCACTTTATGGAGACCTGTTATTTTTAACCAGTATTGCTTACCTATCTCTTCTACTATCTCCTGTACAGGTTTTAGGGTTCCTCCTCTGAACATCTCTCCCAGTCTATAGTATCCTTTTGACCTTAGGATTTCCCACCATTTACTTTCCCTTGTCTCGCTGTACATGGTCTCTAGTGGTGCCCATCTTGAGGTCCTCCCTAGCCATAAAGGCTGCCATTTACTCCATACTTCTAGTGCTGAGCATCTGGCCCTGTGATTGATTTTGTCTTTATTTATAACTTTGGAGAAGATACCAAAATGTCCTATGTCACTGTTAATCTCATTTTCGAATCGAACCCATTTCTGGTCGCTTCCTTCTCTTGTCTCTAATAATGACTTTACTTGAAAGGCGTCATAATAACTATTCAAGTCAGGGACTCCCCAAACCAATTCTGATCTATGGCTATATACCAACCTTTTTTGAATTTTACATTTTTTACTACCAAATATCTTATCATTCTATTCCATTGTTCTAACTTATTTGTACAAATTCCTAGTTGTATCATCTGAACTAAATACGTTAACTTAGGCACCCAGAACATTTTAGTACTTCTAATTCTAGAAGAAATACCTAGAGTTTTATTTCTCCACTTTTTCATATCCTTCTCTATCTTTCTCCATATCATATTATAATTGACCTCCAGAATTCTATTAATATTCTTTTGTAGTACTAAACCTAAATATTTAAAATTTTTAGCTCCCATCCCTACATTTGTAATTTTATTTATCTCTTTTTTTCCGTCTTTGTTCACATTGAGATATATCATTTCTGATTTAGCCATATTGACTCTTAATCCTGAGCAGCGTTCAAAATCTTCTAGTATAATCTTGATTTCTTTTATCGCTTCTTTAGGGTTTGTCATGATAACTGCAAATAAATTGATTTTCATTTCTTCTTTCTTCATCTTGTAGCCTTCTATCCTTGCACTGTTTCTTATCCTTTCAGCTAACTGTTCTATCGCTATAATAAATAAGAGCGGTGAAAGCGGACAGCCCTGACGAACTCCTCTCTGAATCTGAAAGGCTTGTGAGTGATCGTTGTTAACCACCACTGCTGTTCCGTCTCTATATATCTCCTGAATTGCATTTATATAAATATTCCCTATCCCACACTTACTCATAATCTGCCACAGGTATTCTTGGGAAAGGGTGTCAAAGGCTTTGAATACATCCAGTTTTAGGAGACCCAGTTTTTTTCGCTGGCCATGTTGCAGAACATTTATTATATTTCTAATGGGGTGGGCTATGTTCCTATCTTTTACAAATCCGTACTGGTCTTCTTTTATTATATTAGGGATAGCCTTCTTTAGTCTGTTTGCCATTATTTTTGCAAAGATCTTATAGTCTTGATTAAGAAGACTTATGGGTCTACATGAGCCTACCTCTTCAGGGTCTTTCTGTGGTTTTACAATCACTATTATTTCTGTTTGTCTCCATGAGTCTGGGGCCTTCTTACTGTGAGGGTCTCTGTCTTTGTGTCTCTGCTTTCCATCACCTGCTGTGTTATCAGTGAACTCGTAAAAGCAGTTCACACCTTCTGGTCTCAGGCGCCAGGCCTGATGGCCCATGTATCTTCCCCCCCCCCCGCTGTTCTTCCTGCCAGTACTCCCTCAGGCCGATGCGGCCTTGGAAGTGTGATAGCCGCCCAGACTTCCTGGGATCTGTCTGATGTTTTGTATTATGCCAAGCTTGTAACTTCCCATAACAATAAGTGTGAACCCCAGTGCCCCAGTGCCCTGGAGTCAATATATTCTGTAAACCCGTATAGCCCCTCACTTGCAACTTTCTACCTGTGCCTGTCTCATCTCCTGAAGGCTTCAATAAATCGATTGTTTCTGTATCAACGTCTGAGCAACTGATTTGGAGAAGCAAACTCAGAGAGGGGGATCTCTCACATTAAGTTGCAAGTCCTTGCCTCTCGGACTGCAGCTGTACCGCTTTGGACAGAATGTCAGCCGACGAGGACACCACCCCTAACCCCGATGCCCCCAAGGAACCGGACGAGCCGGAGAAGCCGGACCCTAAAGAGGAGGGAGCCAAGCCAAAGAAACCGAAGGGTCGCGCCCCCGACCAAGATCGGGACGGACGTCCCCGGGGGCTCACTTATTGGCTGGACTCTCCCAAGGGCTGGTCGCTCTCGCGGACTGCGGCGAAGGATCGCCGGTTGGCCTTCCCCAGCACGGGACTCGAAGGGGACCCGGCCCGCAAAGAGGCCCTCATGGAGGAAGAACGAAAACAGTGGCAGGAAGACCGCCGGGCTATGCAGGAGCAGATGGAGATCATGCAACGCGTAATGGGTGAGATGGCCACGACCCTAGATGCGCTGAAATTGCAACCTCCAGCCGGTGCTCCCCCAGACGGGGCGCCAGTAGTTCCGCCCGCAACCCCTGCCCCCCCGGCCCGTCGGGACCTGAAAGTCACGTATGACGGGTCGGGAGACCAGTTGACCTTTTTTATGGTCCAAGTAGACATTTTTATGCGGGAACAAGGCCGAACCTTCGTTTCTGAGGAGTCCCGGGTGCAGTACGTGGCTTCCTTACTGCAAGGGGAGGCGGCTGCCTGGATGGTGTTGCAGTATGAACTCCGCTCGCCGGTGCTGCGAACCCTGGACGAGTTCATGATAGCACTCCGAAACCGTTTTGAGGACCCGACTCTAGGTGAGCGGGCTAAAGCCTCCCTGATGCAACTGCGCCAAGGGACTAAGTCGGTGGCGCAGTATGCAAGTGAGTTCCAGTCACTGGCTAGCCGAATTCTGGACTGGAGTGAGGCTACCTTGGTACAATGTTTCAGGGAGGGTCTCAACCCAGACCTCCAACATTGGGCCTTCATGCAAGGGAACCCCCCGGATGTGGAAGGTTGGGTTCGCCATGCTGCTGACATCGAGAATCGCAAACAACTCCTGAACTTGTCCAAGCAACGGATTGGGCGAGACCCCAGGCCCCGGGGTGACCGTGGCCGGGAACTCCGGCAAGGGAGTGGCGGGGTCCTCTCGGCCGCGGAACGCCGCAAGCGGTTCGAGGCCGGCGTCTGCCTGATCTGCGGGGGAAAGGGTCACTTTGCATCGCAATGCCCCTCTCGCTCAGGCCGTCCGACCCCTCCCCGCCAAACCCAGGCCGAGCCGACGAAACCGGCCGCCGACAGCCAGCCTCGCCGCAGAAGTGGACCACTGAGCCGGCGCTCCGGCGCACCCTCCGCTCTCCACGCACGTCCCCAGGATGGGGCATCCGACTCTACGGTCCCAGCGGGGTCCCGGATTACAAATACCGTCTTTGATTCGGACGGCTCCCCGGAGGCCACTACCCCGTCCCCCTCTTCCAGCGAGGAGGAAGAGTGGGAACAGCCGGCAAAAAACGCCGTCGGTCTGCTGTAGAGGGGGCTCCGCAGCAGACCGTCCCTATCGTTGTGCAAGGAGCTCCACCGATGGTAAGCGCCCAAGAGGACAATGTATTTGTGCGTGTCCATCTGTCCCTACCCAAAGGAGGTCCCCCGTTAGAGGTCCCCGCGTTGGTCGACTCGGGGTGTGCCCGCACCATGATAAATGAGGACACTGCCAAGAAGTTGGGTGTCCGGCGCAAGCGGCTTCCGGGACCCCTCCGTTTTTCCCAAATGGACGGGAGTGACTTTAAACGGGGCCCGGTGACCCACAGAACTGCAGCCGTGATTATGTCCGTGGGGGAACATTGGGAACGGTTGTATTTCACTATCGCCCCTATTGTAACCCCTGTGGTGTTAGGGATGAACTGGTTAAGGGGGCACAATCCCTCCATTGATTGGGTTAAACGGGTGCTTTCCTTCCCCGAAAACCCCTGTGGGTTGCATGACAAGGAACGGGTACTCAGGACTCCAGCCGCCGCACTGGTAGGGTCCCCCGCCCCAGTCTCTCCTCAATTACCCTCTGAGTACTCGCAATTTACTGATGTTTTTGATGTTAGAGAGTGCGACGAACTGCCTCCCCACAGAGAAACGGACTGTGCCATCGAGATTGTAGGGGAAGGCAAACTGTCTAAGGGAAAGGTTTACCCCATGAGCCCTAGTGAAAAGACAGTGTTGCGAGACTATCTGGATGTCAATCTGGCGAGGGGTTTCATACGCCCCTCCAAGGCTCCTTATTCAGCCCCAGCTTTCTTTGTAAAGAAAAAGACGGGAGATTTAAGACTGTGTATTGACTTTCGCAGACTGAACGCAGTCACCCAGTCTAATGCTTACCCCCTCCCTCTTATTCCTGACCTTCTAGCACAATTAAAGGAGGGCCGAATCTTCACCAAACTGGACTTGGTAGAAGCCTACCACCGCATTCGCATCAAAGAAGGAGACGAACCCAAAACGGCCTTTTCCAGTTGTTTTGGGATGTTTGAGTACCTAGTCATGCCGTTCGGACTTTCGGGGGCTCCGAGTGTCTTTATGCAATTAATTAATGAGGTTTTGCATGATTTGCTGTTTCGGGGGGTGGTGGTATTTCTCGATGACATCCTTATTTACTCTGAAACCATGGAAGACCATGTGCGCCTAGTGCGAGAGGTGCTCCAGCGGCTGCGGGAGCACAAACTGTATGCTAAGGTGTCCAAATGTGAATTCCACCAACCCTCCATTACATTTCTGGGGTATGTGATCTCCCACCAAGGGTTGGAAATGGACCCCGCCAAGGTCCAGGCAGTGCGGGACTGGGAACCCCCCACTACCCGCCGCCAACTTCAGCAGTTTTTGGGGTTTGCCAATTTTTACCGGAACTTCATTCCTAACTTTGCCCAAGTTGCGCTTCCCCTCACTGCCCTGTTGCGTACCAAGGACAAGGGGGCTAGCGCCGCGCTTCCCTCAGCCCGTTTGCAATGGTCCCCCCAGTGCCAGCTAGCTTTTGAACGTTTGAAGCTACTTTTTTCATCCGAACCCGTTTTGGCTCACCCAGATTGCACCAAGCCTTTTGTGGTGCAAGTGGATGCCTCGGATGTAGCCATGGGCGGGGCCCTATTGCAGAGGGATGAGGGGGGACGGTTGAGACCATGCGCCTACTTCTCCAAGAAGTTTTCCCAGTCTGAAATCAACTGGGCCATTTGGGAGAAGGAGGCAGCAGCGGTCAAACATGCCCTTACCATATGGCGACACTTCTTGGAAGGGGCCGAACTGCCATTCGAAGTGTGTACCGATCACAAGAATCTTGAGGCCCTCAAGGGGGCTAGAAAACTCAATGCCAAACAGGTTCGGTGGGCCCAATTTTTCGCTAAGTTCCGGTTCACTCTCAGACATGTCCCTGGCAAAGAAAATGCCCTAGCCGACGCTTTGTCACGACTTCCCCAGTATCGCAACGATTTCGATCGCCCAGTCGACTCCCTGTTCACTCCCGAGCAGCGAGGGGAAGTTCCTAGCTTAGCCGTCACCACCCGGTCCCAAGCCCGACCACCGGAGACCCCCCCTACACTCAAAGGCATCCCGGAAGCCTTCCAACAGCGACTCCGGGACGCCTCCTTGCAGGAGGAGGAGCATCATCTCCTCCCCACTGGTCTGGAACGTACCAACACTTGGTGGGTGCAAGGGGGGAAACTGTACGTCCCCTCCTCTCTTCGCAAGGAAGTATTGGGACTTGTACATGGTGCCAGGCTAGCGGGTCATTTTGGTTTCATAAAAACGCTTCACCTGGTTCGAAGACAATTCTGGTGGCCCGGTATGAGATCTGATGTAGAGTTGTATGTGCGCAGCTGCCCCACCTGCGCCACAGCCAAGAAACGGATGGGAAAACCCCCAGGGCTTCTCAAACCGCTTGAGAGCCCCTCCCGTCCCTGGGAAGTCATCGCCATGGATTTTATCACCGACCTACCTCCGAGTCGGGGAAAAACGGTTCTTTGGGTTATCACAGACCTCTTTTCCAAACAGGTTCACTTCGTTCCATGTGCAGGCCTTCCTTCAGCCCAGGGCTTAGCTAAACTGTTCATCACACACGTCCTCAGGCTACACTCGATCCCGAGGAAGGTCCTCTCCGACCGGGGGGTCCAGTTTGTTGCCAAATTCTGGCGGGCCTTCCTAAAGTTAATGGGAGTGGAAGAGCAGGGCCTTTCTTCCGCCTATCACCCCCAAACGGATGGTCAAACAGAACGAGTAAATGCGGTGGTAGAATGTTATTTGCGTTGCTATGTAAATTTCCACCAGGACGACTGGGTCGACCTGCTGCCATTTGCCGAATATGCGTATAACAATGCGCCTCATTCCTCTACCGGCTTTAGTCCCTTCCAAGTTATATACGGGACGGATTTCGGCCCTTTCGGTTCTGCCCCCGTCTCGCCAGAGCTCCAGTCTACCCCTGACCTTCAGGAGTGGATTCAGGTGGTTAAATCCACCTGGCCATGGTTGCTCAAAAATCTGGAAAGGGCAAAAAGCAAGTACAAGGAACAAGCAGACAAACACCGGTCTCCGGGATGGGAACTCAAGGTGGGGGAGCAAGTCTATCTGTCCACCAAAAACCTCCGCTCTCTTCGCCCCTGCAAAAAACTGAGCGACCGTTATGTGGGACCTTTCCCCATTACCAGAGTAATCAACGAGGTTACTGTGGAACTGGACCTCCCAAAAACTCTGAAAGGAGTCCATCCAGTCTTTCATATAAGCCTCCTCAAACCCTATGTGGCAGCCCCCCAGTTCCACCCCCCTCCCGCACACGAGATTCCTACCGTAGTAGGAGGGGACACCCATTTGGAAATATCCAAGGTTTTAGACTCCAAATGGAAGAAAGGGAAACTGTTTTACTTTGTTCGCTGGAAAAACCTTGGCTCCGCTCATGACGAATGGGTGGCCGCACCCCACATGGCGGCTCCTCGCTTAGTCCGGGAATTCCACCTTGCTTATCCCGATAAGCCTCGTCCTCTCGGGGACCCCGGGGGGGGGCCTTAAGGGGGGCAGAATGTGAGGGTCTCTGTCTTTGTGTCTCTGCTTTCCATCACCTGCTGTGTTATCAGTGAACTCGTAAAAGCAGTTCACACCTTCTGGTCTCAGGCGCCAGGCCTGATGGCCCATGTATCTTCCCCCCCCCGCTGTTCTTCCTGCCAGTACTCCCTCAGGCCGATGCGGCCTTGGAAGTGTGATAGCCGCCCAGACTTCCTGGGATCTGTCTGATGTTTTGTATTATGCCAAGCTTGTAACTTCCCATAACAATAAGTGTGAACCCCAGTGCCCCAGTGCCCTGGAGTCAATATATTCTGTAAACCCGTATAGCCCCTCACTTGCAACTTTCTACCTGTGCCTGTCTCATCTCCTGAAGGCTTCAATAAATCGATTGTTTCTGTATCAACGTCTGAGCAACTGATTTGGAGAAGCAAACTCAGAGAGGGGGATCTCTCACACTTACCCTTCAAGAAATCATTGAATATCGTCTGAAGTTCTGGGGCTAGAATTTCTACCATTTCCTTATAAAATTCACTTGTAAACCCATCTAAGCCAGGCGATTTACCCTTTTTCAGTTTTTTAATTACATCTTTTATCTATTGCAATGTGATATCCTCTCCCAGTTTAACTTTCTCATGCTCCTTCAATGTTGTGTTAATGTCTTCTTCGAAATCTACTATGTCCCTGTTCTTATATAGATTTTTATAGAAAGTCTCGAACGCCTCCGTAATTTCTTTAGGGTGTTGTGTTGTTTGGCTATTTACTTTTATACTTTTTACCCTTTGTCTTTCCTTCCTATTTTTCAAGTAATTTTCCAGTCTTTTTGCTGAATTAATACTATTTCTTTGGAATTCATTCCTCACCATAACTTCCGTTTTCCATAGTGTTGCTGAGTCTAAAGCCTCTAGTTGTTTTTTAAGTTCTATTATTTGATTCTGTAAACTGGGGTTATATTTGTTCATTTGTTTACTTTGTAACCTCTCCAATTCCTGGATTTTGAATTGTCTTTTTGAGTGCCACTCTCTTTTTGTATTCTTTTCTTTCTTTATACAATACCCCCTTATCACTGCCTTTGCAGCATCCCATAAGATATTAGTAGAGACCGTCCCTCTGTTTTCCTCAAAATACAGCCTTATCTGCTCTTTCATATATTGTCTATCCTCTTCTTTAGCCATTATTAAATTATTATACCTCCAGGATCTTTTTGTTTGTTGCTGATTTAATTCTATTTCGACACTTATTGGAACATGTTCAGATATCCAGATTGGGTGAGTTTTGATTCCTTTAATGTTCATATTGCTACTCTTTCCTAGGATTATGTAATCTATACATGATGCTGTTTTATGTCTTCTGGATATGTGGGTAGGTTTGGGTTGATAGCCCATAAGTTTGTGCGCCTCTTTCAGTCCCCATCCTCCCAGATTAATTATTTTATCTGTTGTAATGTCAATATTTAGATCCCCTGCTATAATAATTTTCCCCTCTGAGAATTGTCTGGTTTTTTTAAATATTCTACATAAAAACTTCTTTTGCCCTTTGTTTGGGGCATAAATATTTACTATTGTATACCTCTTGCCTTCCAGTTTAAATTTAATTAGCAAGTATCTACCAACTCTGTCTACCATTTTTTCCACTGCCTCCGCTTTAAATTTCTTATGAATCAATACTGCTACCCCTTTAACTTTAGTGTCACTTCTGGCTTCTAATGTCTTCCAGGTCAGGTCATTTAACAGCGGCTTTCTGTCATTTTTTTTTCTTGTGTGTTTCCTGGAGGCATATTACATCAATCTTTTGATCTTTTGCCAATTTAGATATCCTATATCTCTTAAGATCCGAAGTTAATCCATTGACATTCAGTGTAAGTAGTCTTATTGACCTATCCATATTCCTTATTATTTTGGGCTTTGGGACTCCGTGGCTGTGGATATTTTATAAAGTTTTCTAACCTACCCTTCCCCTTCTCCCCCCACCCCTGTGGTTGAGAAAACTTTTGGGGAGAATGCATCATCCCCTCCCTCCCCTTAATGCTATTAAATATTAAACATTAGCTCATTTTACGCTTGTATACCCTTTTAGGTGGTTCCACTTTGTGAGTCTGTCCTGGGGCATTTTTCGGCTCTCCCTGAACCTCCTTCTTCAGGGTCCTTGCAGAGTTCTGCTTCTTTTTCCATTTCCTGCTCACTCATGTCTTCTGTATTAATTCCCAGCTGTTTAAGCAGTTCTTTCGCTTCAGAAGTATTACGTGCTATAAGTCTCTTTCCATCTTCAAATATAATTATTGAGGATGGGTAGCCCCATGTGAATTTTACATTATTTATGTGCAGCTTTTGGGCGTAAGGACGCATTAAGTTCTTTTTCTTAAGAGTCTCTTGCCAGAAGTCCTGTCTCACCCAAACTCTTCTTTCTCTGAAGCTCAAGTCCTTCTTTTTTTATTCCTTATATATTTGTTGTTGGATTTTTTTCTCTTGAAAATTTAAGAATAACATCACGGGGGGCCCCATCCTTTCCCCTCCTTTGCAAGCGGTGTCCTCTTTCTATTTCGTCAGGTTGAACCTTGACTCCATTAACTTCAAACCACTCCCTAAGAGTTCCTTCTAAACTCTTGGCAGAAATCTCTTCAGAAATCCCTGCCAGAATTAAATTAGCTCTCCTGTTGTGGTCTGAAAGTTCATTAATCTGCAGTGTTAAATAAGCAATCTTCTGTTCATTTTCTAGAGCAAGCTCTTTGGCGGAAGAAGCTGTTTGCTTAACTCCTGCTATCTCCTTTCCTATCTTAGCTACATCCTCCTTTACAGACTTGATTTCTTCACTTATTTTATCTTGAAATGCTAGCACTGTATTTTGGAGAGCAGTTATTTGCTCTGACAGTTCCCCGATATTCTTTGCCATCTTTAGTAGCTAATTTGAGGAGTAATGAGTAAGCTGTTTGCAGACACTGGGCATTTCCTTACAAAAGAGCTATAAATAAAAGTCTTACCGCTTAGAGTTTAGTCTCCTCTTCTTCTCTTGGTTTCCCTCCCATCTTATCTCGTAAGTATATATTAGAACTCCCCTATTTACATTCTTTTGAGCTGCTCAGAAAGTGCACTGAGGAAGCAGGAAGCATTTGAACCCCTGCCTCTTTACACACTATTTTGTAATTGGCTGTGAGAGAAACCAAGCTTGCATGTTCCGCACTTTGCCTTATGCACGGAGATTTCACCCAAGCTGAGCTCAGGGGAGAGGGAAGAATCGGGTTCACAGAGGAACGAGAAGTCCCTGGGTTTGCGAGGGCTGGCAGCGAGGTCATCTCTAATGGATGGGAAACTCATGCACTGTGAGGTTCTCCAGCTGCCCTTGGCAATCCCCAATAAGTCACTTGCTCAGACGATAAAGCAGAAGCAGGTAAACGTTTATTGAAAAGCACGTAGGAACACAACATGAGCGATCCACAAGTTCAAAGCTGCTAATGGTGAACCAAACTACAAAGCATTATTTTAAGCACAGAGTCATCCCAGGTGCAGATGCTAGCTGCCTGGGAATTAGGTGATAAAAGAGCCTAGCAGGAAGGGGGAGGAAGGAAGCCCTATTATCAAAAGTGCCTACTTGAAGCTCAAGGCCAGAGCAGAGGGTGGGGGAAGGAGTGGGGCAGCATGACCCATTCAGAGAAACAAAACGAAATAATAACACTTGCACAGGAATTGGCCTAACTCATGTCAAGAGCCTGCCTGGTCTCCTGGCAGGCTGAACAGCATAACGAACAGACACACTTGAACAAAAACCAGTATGACTCTGAACCAACAGAAATAAGCATGACTCTGACATGCACAACTCCAAGGAACAACTGAGACAGACCGGGGGCAAACGTGACTGAAAAGTACCCATGCATAAACAACCTAATAGATATTCCCTCTATAAACCAGTTGCTGATCCTATGTTGATCAAACAACAACTTTTCACTCCTGAGGACAAATCCTTCTCAGGCAGCCGGCAGCTCTCACTATCTGCTTAGAGCTCTCTCTGTGCTGAACTCCATTGCTGAACTGACTCTCCCTCTCTCTCCTTGAGTTCTGAATGTTGACATTTCATTGGCCTCTCCCAGAATTCCTTAGCTGTCACTCAAATGCCTCTAAGGCAAGAGCAGCCTCCTGGATGTTTGCATTCTTCACGTCTGGGAAGGACAGGGACCTCAGTGGGCTACAATGTCATAGGATCCACCCCACAAAATCCATTTTCTTCAGGGGAACTGATCTCTGTAGTCTGGAGATGAGATGTAATTCCAGGGGTTCCCCAGGTCCCACCTGGAGGCTGGTATCCCTAGTGTGACCAGAGATACAAGCTGAAAAGCAAACAGCTGAGAGGTTCTTAGGCCTGTGGCCCCGAGTGATCTATGGCCTGTGTATCCAGGCCTAGTAGAGTTGCCAGAGCCGTCTTCACTACCAGCAGGAGGTTTTGCGGCAGAGCCTGAGGAGGGCAGGGTTTGGGGAGCAGAGGGGCTTCAATGCTATAGAGTCTAATTGCCAAAGCGGCCATTTTCTCCAGGTGAACTGATCTCTATCGGCTGGAGATCAGTTGTAATAGTGGGAGATCTCCAGCTATTACCTGGAGCTTAGGAAAACAGTACAGGAAGATATATATACACAAAGTGCAAATTTTATAAGCTACTGAGATGAAACAAGGACCATATACATGACACATACAAAGCACAAATATATACAATATGTACAATCTGCATAAAGCAGAAATGATTCCACAGGTCTCAACAGAGTACCAGGTAAGTATTAGTATTGTAATCTTTGTGTATAAAGTCCATATAAAGCCACAATCATCAATGGATCAATGGATACGGCCGTTTCAGATCCACAGCAGTGGAAATCTTTCTTCAGTCCTTCAAAAAAATTATGTTATACATTCATAATTCCTTCCCATGCAGGGTAAGTACAAATTGATTCAATCAGACGTCAGCAAAGTACATCACATAGTGCAGCTAGTTTCATCTCAGTAGCTTATAAAATTTGCACTTTGTGTATATATATCATCCTGTACTGTTTTCCTAACCTCGTGGTATTAGTACAGAGGTGCCTTTTTTCTCCCCATTACCTGGAGGTTGGCATGTTATTGGTTTGTTTATTTAAATTGCATGTGGGTAGATGGTAAGCCTCTTTGTGTCCCCACTGGGGATAAAAATGGGGTAGAAATGCTTAAATAAACAAATAAATTTAATGAGAAAAATTCAGAATGAGGAAAGAGCCACTAATATGAACAGAAATAAAACTGAACTTTGGATATTGGAATCAAACCAGACATCTTTCAATATTTGGCTTCATCCACAGGTTACAACTGATGCTGGAGCTGGCTATAGCCCGTTAGCAACTCCAGGCAATGCCTTTCTTGCTGGCAATAATGTCTGTTAGCCTTTAAGATGAGATGTATTTAGACACAGGATTTACAGGAGAGCTTTTAAGGAGCAAAAAGTATGTCAAGGAAAGGTTAATGTTTGTTATAACCAAGAAATGTTATGCAGAGTGTATAGGAGTGACATTAAAGATCTTGGTCTTAAATAAGAATTATTTGTCATGGAGTATTTTAAAGTACTGCTTGAAAGAATCACATATACCAAGTCAGCAGTTTAGTGCAAGCCAGGAGTCGTTTCTTGTTGCACTGTGTACAGCAAAGAGAAATATATTTGCTTGATTTTAGAATGGCCAGAAGACTTCTCCAGATGTTATCCCCAAGAATCAAGAAGCGGGGGTGGGGAGGGGTCTAGAAAACACATTGGCAGGCACTAGGGCAGCACTTTGGAGATTGTTGATCTATTTTGTGTTGTAAAATATAACCAGTGAATATTTGTTACATATAATTGTTCAATTTTGGAATTATGATCAACCCCCCACCCCAGTCTGTGATGAATAGGGTCCCTAGCAGTTTCCCCTTCCCAAGTCACATCCCTTAAAATCCCTTTTAAAGGACTCTTCTTGTTGGGCTACAGCTAGTTTTGCATAGAAAAGGTGGGGGAGATCTGCTTTAGGAAGAAAGTTCAGGTGAAGCCTATTGCTTTAGGAAAGAAAGGGATATTCTTTATTGTTAAAGAAATCCATACTGGGATAGGAAAGCCAAAATGCACATTCTCTCTACCTTTCTGATTAGAGGATGCAGAGAGATGCTGAGAACCCCTTTTGCCTTCATGGAGAGCGGAGAGAACAGACAAAGGACAGGGAGAGAAAGAGGTAGCTGGAAGGAAGAAGTCCCTGAGAATAGCAAAAAGCAGCAGAACAGACAAGAGGAATCTGAAACATCCACCTCATCTACTGCCTCCTCTGGAGTTCTGGTATGCTTAGTGCAAACAGGCATTGCACAATCCTTCATTTCCAACACTTGGGACCATGCTGTAGCGGTGGGCCCCTGCTCTGGAGTCAATTCCCACCAAAGGTGCTCTGATATGTACAGTTAATCCTGACACTGTTGTGGCAGATAGCAGTTCATAGAATTAGGAAGTATGGTTTACACATAAGTGATACTGGAAATCTGCAAAGAAGTTAGTTATCAGAATATGTTCAGCAGGAACTATATCAGAGAAGAACATCTGTTGGCTTATTCAGAAGAACTGGATTTTTAAAAACGTTTATCTTTTATATCCCAAAGCAGACCTCCATCTAAACTCTACTGAGCAAAGAATCCTGGAATACAATTGCTTCAAGGGCATCCATTTTGGGTACAAGAAAAGATTTAATTTTAACTCCCAGAAACTCATCAATTCCAGCTCTAATTATGTTGGAAGACAAAAAGGCATTCCCTTTTGCCAGAACTGTCACTAAAGAAATAATAATGCACACAGTATTCTCCCTTGGACTGAATATGTGGCTTTAAAGTTCCAAAGCTGTTTTTAGAGAGGGGCAGGTGAATGAGAATCTCCCTCCCATGTAGAGTTGCCAACCTCCAGGTGGGGCCTGGAGATCTCCTGCTATTACAATTGATCTCCAGATAATGGAGATCAGTTCCCCTGGAGAAAATGGCTGCCGTGGAGGGTGGATTCTATGGCATTGTACCCTGCTGAGGTCCTTCCCCTCCTAAACCCCTGCCCTCCCCAGGCTCCACCCCCAAAATCTTTAGATATTCCCCTTCCCAGAGCTGACAACCTTACTCCCAAGCCCCACGGTTTGAGCCAGGACTGATGACGTGGTAGTACTGCAGGCTCATGGTTGGCCAAGCTAAGAAAAGCAGGGTGAAATATGCCCCCATGGATCCTCATGGATCCTCACTTGTCATTTCTAAATACTTCTAACGCAAATTAGATATTTCACAATGGGATTACTCTTTAAGCCTCATTTACAAATATGCCGCTTCTTCTTTCTAGCAAACTCCTGCAGACTGTGCTTTAGCTACTTAGTCGGGTTGTCAACCTCCATTTACCAGCTGGAGACCTGTGATTACAACTGCTCTCCAGCCTATAGAGATCAGTCCATCATAATGTCACTCAACAGTCTAATCCACTTGAATGAAGGGTGTTGTTTTATACAAGTTAATAGAGGTTTTAGGATGAATCAAACAGCAACAAGCATTGTAGTCAAAGGTAAGGGCTTATCTGTTAAAGGAAGAAATGGTGCCATTAAAGTATAGGAAATGTGAAGCGGGGGGAAGAATGGTCTTGGAAAAACAAGAAGATTAGGGCTGTGCATATCAGTAAATCTGAACCAATAATAAACCAGAAATTAGCCATTTTGGCAATATTCAGGTTTATTTTTGGCCGAATACCAAAACCCGGGAATGTGCCTGAAGCCAAATAGGCGATTCTCAAAAAGCCGAATAGTTATTTAGCTTTTTGGAGTTTTGTCTATTCACCTTTGCTCAGATGCATAGCTCTGTGCCTTCTCCCATTTTTATGTCTTTGATTGGTTTTGTTAGAACCCAATAGTTGGGGCCCTTTTGAGGTAGGGGTTCTGTAATCAGAGCCAACTATCCGTCACCCTTCAGTGGATTAATCTGGATAGCAGAAGAGTGTTTTAAAAAGGACTCACCCAGTCCAGTCCAGAAGGATATACCCTCCAACTAAAAAGCACCAGCTTCAACAGCTGTTGATCGGGCATCTGAAGAACACACCTGCACAGATGAGCAATCTCCTTCACAAGAACTGCCTTGGTCATGTCTTTGGCTGGCTACGGTATCACCCTGCTTCTATGAAAACCTGCTCTCAAACTGGAGGCCACCCTGAGTAGAGGCTTCATTTCCCCGCACCATGACTATCTCTTGAGAAATCAGATTTTTGATGCCTTTTCACAGGATGTCATTTGCCACCAAAATAAATGTTTTCTGTGCCTTATTTTTCTTGCATTTAAGCCATTTTCATCAGTATGGAAGCTAATTTGCATGGACATCATGCCATGCACCCCAGATACAATGGAGCCCCCAGACTTTGATGTGCCAACCTGCCAATCAGCTCTTTCCACTAATCCTTGGCAATGCTGATCTTCTGAACCTGAATTCCGATTGACAGCTCGGTTCACAAATGCCTGGATGGGGGCGATCCCTTTGCCGACCCATAAAATTGGGGGCCCTGTCCCAAACTTCACCAATCTCCAATGTCCATCTAAGGAGAGTCCATTGCAGCTATGCTGCAAATTTGGTAAATCTTCCTTGAAAAACGAGCCCATGTGGAGCTTCAGGGGAAAAATTCCATAGATTATAATGGACCTGATAGGGATTATCCATGGCTACGATTCAAAATGAATGATAGTCATGATGCATACCTATTCTCTCTATTATCAGAGGAGCATACCTATTATATTGGGTGCTGTGGAATACAGGCAGGATAATGTTGCTGCAGTCGTCTTGCTTGTGGGCTTCCTAGAGGCACCTGGTTGGCCACTGTATGAAGAGACTGCTGGACTTGATGTACCTTGGTCTGATCCAGCAGGGCTTTTCTTATGTTCTTGTGTTCTGACAAAGTTGCTAAGGTAGGATACTACCCATTTTATCTAAACAATTTATTTTATTTTGATCTGATTATGTTTTATTTCCCTTTATATTGTATGCCACCTTGAGTTCCTGTAAGGTAGGTAGGCAGCTAATCAATGATTCAAATAAATACACTAAATAATCGCAATTCACCCAATTGAACTACAGCAGTTTGCCTTTGGGTGTTTTGTCACCTCAATGCACTGTGGGCCCTCCACTCTCACGTCACACAAATCTCCAACTTGGCCCCACTCAGAACTTTGTCTCCATCTTGGGGATTCCAAACAATCTCATGTCAACATGAAGCACTGGCCGCTCCCTGAAACAGAATGGGCACTGGTTTGCAGGATTGTGGAGTTAAGAGTTCGGCACATGTTAAATAATCATTGTGCAGAATGAAGATAACTCCTGTGACAGAAATATGGGGAGTCAGTAAGCTTTCTGTGTACTGCACGGTGGAAATAACCACCGAATGATTAATCTGTTTTCTCCCCGGAGTCGTGTCATCATTAGCATATTGTGCAGCAGCTTTTTAATTAGCATGATGTATAAACAACAGTTTATCTAATATTGAAATTCCCCCCTTCTTTGTGTTTGTTTGTTCCGTTACTCACCAAAACAAACAGAAGGCCAGGCCACAGCGATGAGCAGCCACAGCAATTTGTAGGAGATTTACTGAGGACACAAAGATCTGCTGTTCCACCTTAACTACAAAATATCCAGACCCCATCTGTGATGCGCTCATTGAGCATGCATTCCCATGCATGGATTTTGCCTCTGCACATTTAGCAGATATAATTTGATGTCTGCAGCATTACAGGGCAAATCTTCAGCAATTTCTATGTTTGGATTCTCTGCACCAATATTCAATCATATTTACACGGAAAGGCACAAAAAGGCCGGACTTTCAAAAGGTTTCCAAACTTTAACAGATAGAAGAACTTGATTATTTGTTGTAATCCACTTGAGAAGTCCAAGGTTTGTTTAATATTTCCTTCTCATTGTCTGAAATACATATTATTGATCACTGGGTGATTAACAGTGATCAGGGTGAGAATTGAGAAGTTTGATAAACACAAAAGGAATTATTCTATAGCACTTTAGCCTTTGAGAAAGCATCTAGAAGAAGAAGAGTTGGGTTTTATATGCCAGTTTTCTCTACCTTTTAAGGATAATTAAACTGGCTTACAATCTCTTCCCTTCCTCTCCCCACAACAGATGTAGAATGGCATGGTGTAGCCCAATCTTGTCAGGTCTCAGAAGCTAAGCAGGGTTGGTACTTGGGATGGAAAGACCCTGCAGAGGAAGGCAATAGCAAACCACCTCTTCTCATTTGCCTTGAAAGCCCTTTTCTGGGGTTGCCATAAATCAGCTGCAACTTGACGGCACTTACATGCACACATTTACTATAGTTAACAACCTGCTTGACACTGAATGGTTTCATTGATGCTAATGAACCAGTCCTGGAGAGTTTGCAACTCACCATAATAACTGAGGATTGCAACTCACCATAATAACTTCCATGTGTAAGATGAACTGTCAGCAATGTAAGTTTCTTACCTCTGCCTGAAGCTTTTTGTCCCTGCAAGCCTTGTTCTCTGACTTCCTTGCCCTTAACTAGCCTGTGTGGTTTCTACACATATGAGCACTGAGCCCAGAGGAGCTTACTATTGCTCCATTGAAATCCCATAGCATACTATGGGAGTTGATCATGAATAAGCACAGAGTCCACTCTTTGATCTTGGCTGAAAAATATCATCTTTAGGACTGTGCACCATTTTGGGGGGTATTTTTTGGGTTCAGGTTTAATAAACTCGGAATTTTAAAAAAAATCTGAAAAAGCTGAATCCTTATAGTGACTTTCCCCAGATATTTGAAATTTTTGGAGTTTGTTAAGCCCAACCCCCAAAAAATACTCAGTGCAGAGCTGAACGCTGGGCTTGGGTGAGCCCAGCATTCAGTTCTGAGTTGCCTGCCCCCTCCAAAGTCACAAAGGTGGCAGGTGATGGTGAACTAAACGCTGGGCTCATTTTATTGCTGCTTCTGAAGTTCACATGGACTTCGGAGGCAGCAGCAAGGACTCAGCCAGCAGGTAAGTGAGGAGGAGAGAGGGAGGAAGGGAAAGAAAGGGGAAAAATGGCAGCCGAGCCAAAGCAGTCCTGAAAAATGCTGAAAAAAATCATCATTATTCAAAATTAGCTTTTTGGCTCCCTTTAATTGCCGCCATTTTTTTCTGGAATTTCCCAGGGTTTTTTCGGTCCTGCTTAAGCCAAATGCACACCTCTAATCATCTTCATTCGGGTAATCACATTCGGGTAAAGGCTTGCTGATTTTGCAATGAACTGGGTGTTTCATGTTGCTGTCCTTTGTAAATCTGTGGATTTCATTGCTTTGTCTACTTCCCAGTATTCTGAATTATTCTTCTGTGTATTTCTATCCATTTATATTGACTGGACTTGGTAAAATAGTAACTTGCTTGGCTCCACATTGCTTGAAGAGTGATAACTTCTCCGGTTAGTTTCAGAGACTGATATCATTCTTTTAAAATATAGTGTAATGGAAAAATACATTTTGTATCATGTCTTAAATTCACCATAGTGAGCACCTTAAAAACAGAGAAATACCATAAACTAAACAGAAATGATGGTTTGAATGGCATAAAATTTAGAAACTATGCATTTTCCAAGAAACTCCCTCCCAAATGTTTAGCATCTGATACATTTGGCCGAAGAACATAAGGCTACACAGGTTTTGGGTTCCGAATGCTCTTTAATTTTCAGTTGTCAGTGGCTAAATTCCAAGGGTGTCTGGAATGCTGGCAGATAGCATAACCAGGAAGCCAGGTACTGTGTGCTTCACATCTGATTCCTAGGTATCAGTATCAGAGGGTGCGAAGAAGACAATCATTTTATTCTCCATTTTGTGTGCTAAGTTTGGCTTTTGCAGTTCCCAGAGGCCTAGCAGTATTCTTGGCTAACAGGCAACACCTGCAGCTTGTTACCCCAGCAGATAACATCCTCAAGGACAGTAGTGTATACTAGCCTAATTGGGAGATCTACCTCATCTGTGGGAAGATGGGAGAAGGGGATGAAGTCATTCATCCTGGGAATACTATCCCAGCCTAAACCAGTTTGAACCATCCAGGGTCTTCTCCCTGGCAACTACTTTGATTGGGAGTTATGGGTCATCTGACCTGACTTCACCTTTGCCATAAATCAAGCTAAACCTCATGGTGGACACCTTTTACTCTTATCTTATCATTCCTTTGCTATTCCTTAGCTCCTCATGTAACACTTTTACCTCTGCAATGCTTCAGCTCCAGCAAGCCGTATTGCGGCCTGAACCATCATAAGTACTTTTAGCAATACCAGCAGCTATGTAACAGTTAGTAAGAATATTCTAGTCAGCTAAGATTTATTATTTTCACACCAGTGTGCCTTAAGACTGTGTAATCTGTATTTTAATCTACTTTTGAATTTATCTTAATAAAGCCTTTTTAGCTTTTTTAAAGGCGGTGTTGAGTTTACTGACCTGCCCTCCCCAAAAGCTTTCTCAGGCCAAATTCAAGCCACTGTCACCAATGCAGCTTGCTTTGCAAAATGAGAGTAATAGTGGAATTGTATGAAGAGCTACGTTCTTCTGAGCCCATTGACTTGAATGAACTTAGAAGGCACAACTCTATGTAGCATTACTTTGTTAGTCCCGACACTGGCAGGAAGATGGAACATGTTCAGAAAACTGGTGTAGGTAATGAGCGATCCTGGCCATTTTGAATGATGAAGCCCTACCGAGCCAATTGAGAACTATTTGAAGAGGACAATATGTCTCTAACAATATGCTTGCCTGAATTGGTGCTTGGCAGTTAATTTTTTACAAGGAGAACAAAAGATTGCCACTGCGCAATCTATCTTTTAATTTGTTCTTCAGATCATAGGTATCGATAGGTATCCTGTGGCAATAGACAAGGAAGCCAGCTCACAACTGTTGAGTAAATTACAAATGCAATTAAAAAGTGGTAGGAGGAAATGGCTCTCAAATCAGCAGTGACAGCAAAGGTCAGATACCAGCGTTAACGTTCAGTGGGCGCCTTGCTTGGCAGCAACAGGAACAGTGTAGCATGACAATACCAAGAATAAGGCGACAGCAGGGATACTTCAAGAAAAGAGTCCTGCAAGTACCAGCAAAGCCACTGTACAACAGAAAACTGAGGAAGAATATAAAATAAGACAAAACTCACGACAGGACAGAAATGCGGGGAGGGGAGAGCTAAAAAAAGAAGAAAACATAGGACCAAGCCCAATGAGGAAAGACGGAGGGTGTTGGGAATGTTTAATCTGGAGAAGAGGGGGTTAAGGGAGGAAATGATTGATCTGTTTAAGTATTTGAAAAGCTGTCACTTAGAGGAGGGCAGGGAGCTATTCCTGTTGACAGCAGAGGATAGGACTCGCAATAATGGGTTTAAATTGCAGGTGGAGAGGTACCGGCTGGATATTAGGAAAAAGTTTTTTACAGTAACAGTTGTTCAACAGTGGAGTCAGCTCCCTGGGGAGGTGGTGAGGATAACCTGAATACTGAGGTTATCCCCTCTTAAAGGCATCTAGGCTACATGCCATCACCACATCCTGTGGCAACGATTTCCACAGGTTAATTACATGCTGGGTAAGTGGGTGTTCCTCTTTTAGTAGGGGATTTCACTGAAAGGTGGGAGGCACCGCAAAGCCCGCGCTGTGGCCCAAGAACTCTGCTCCCCTCCAGCTATGCCACGCTGTGAGCTATGCTCCTCTCCAACCTAGCTGCTCTACAACCCCACCATGGGAATCACCTTTGACACAGATCAACAGGCTGCAGTCCGCGCCTCACCCTCATGCCGCATGTGAGCCAACCCGGCATGTGAGCCGCCCTGCCGCATGTGACAGGGGAGGGAGGAAGCGCTCCCATTGGGCTGCTGGGCAGAAAGGCAGGTGATGTGAGAAATGCTCTCAGGCGCGCGTGGAGAGGGGAGCAGCCCAGCCCCGCGTCCCTCTGGCTTTCTAGTAACGAACTCAGGCAAACACTGTGCTGGGGCGATGGTGTGCATGCCCATAGAAAGGGCTCTGTCCCCTCTGGCACACATGCCATAGGTTCACCACCATTGCTCTAGGCTGATCCTGCATTAAGCAGGGGGCTGGACTAGATTGCCTGTATGGCACCTTCCAACTCTATGATTCTATGATTCTATTCTATGATCTGTTAATCATGAGCTTGCAACATGACTAGGGATGCTCCAACACTCCCCAGTTCAGCCCAAGTCCTGTTCACCAGTTGCAAACAGGGAGCCAGTTTTTCAACAGACTGTCAACCTGTTCATTGACCTATTCAGCAGGTTGCTTCAATGTATTCCTTCCTAACAGTGCAATAGTAAGGCTTTTCACACACACAACATTCTAGTCTGCTGAAGTTCTACACCTCCTTACTGCACCACCAAACCAATTGACAGGTTTGAACTTGCTATTAAATCAGTCAGAAATAATATAAATCACTCATAAAAACTGCTGTGCTTAAAAGAAAAAAAAACCTACCATGTGATGGTTATTTAGTTCTTAGTGGCATCTTTGACTGCCAATCTTTTGGGATCAGTGGTGTTTTCACGCATGCACAGTTTGGGAAAAAATACCAAGGCAAACCTGCTGACAGGCTTGCAAGTAGTTTATCTGTTTATTTATTTATTATTTAGATTTCTATCCCACCCTCAGTCCCCAACTAAAGCCAGGCTCAGAGTGGGTAACCACAAGCCTTAGTACAATAAAACATAATTAAAATATAATAAATCTTCAGATAAACACACTTTAAAACAACCCAGTAGATCTAAAATGAATGAAGATGGCACTCAAACAAGAGTATAATAGCCACTGTGAGACCTGCCAGAAAAGTGGGCATACCCACATGATTGATAACAAAAATAGGTGGGGTGAAGGTAGGGTAAGGAACATGTTCAGAAAACTGGTGTACACAATTAGTGATCCTGGCCATTTTGAATGATCAAGCCCCACCAAGCCTATTGAGAACTATTTGAAGGGTGAGAAATTCAAAACAGACAAAAGGAAGTAGGGCTGTTGAAAAAAAAAATCAGTATAGTTTGGATTCGGCTGAATTCAGCCCGTCTGGATTCATGATATGCCGAAGTCCAAACTCCACCGCTTCGGGTCTGTGCAATTTGGTGCGAATTCAAAGTTCGGGGGAAAAATTTGGCCGAATAAAGCCATTAAAAACACAACTGTGCCTTTCCACGGCTCCAGAGGGGGCATTTGGGGGGTAGAGGTCCCAAACTTTCAGCGGAGCTTCAAAGGACCCTTCCTGCAAGACCCCCCAAGTTTTGTAAAGATTGGGTTGGGGGGGCTGAGATATGGCCCCGAAAGGGGTCCCCCCATAAATAATGTGCATCTCTGAGCAGAGCTTGCCGCCCACGCACAAAGCTCCCAGACCCAACAAACAGCTGAGCTGTGGGGAGCAAGGGCAGGCAGGTGCGAAGAAGTTTGCAAAGCAACACAACTGCAAAGCAACACGTTTGCAACCATGCAAAGCAACACCTGACACCTGGAAGTTTGCAAACCATGGAAAGGGACATAGGCAGCTAGCTATGCATAATGAGCAGGAGGGGGTGGAATTTCCCCTTTTGCATTAGACTCGAGTCGGGACCAGGCAAATGCATTCTTTAAGTCACCATTTGAAAACACCTAACCGATCTTATGAATGAGGGAAAACCTGAGGACACACAACTGAAGCCCCCCCTCAAACCAGGGAGAGAGAGACTCGAGGGGGCACACACACCCCAGGCAGAACCACCTACCCACAGAAACTGCTCCCTCCCCACACACGCACAGACTCTGCTTCCCCCCCACACACCCACACACAGGAGAAAAATTATAGATTAAAGCCCCCAAAGGGGTCTTACTGTGGCTGTCTTCTGTTCCATCAGGAGGGGCTGGGAGGACTGGGTAATCCAACATGATTCTATTTAAGCACGGGAGGTTTTGCCTTGGATTTGCCACTCTGGAGATGCATACAGGATCGGGTGATCCATTCATCCCAATAGGGAAAAGGGGAAAGCCCATATCTCGGGACCCCCTGACCCAATGTTTACAAAACTTGGGGGGTCTCTTAAGAAGGCTCGTCTGAAGCTATGCTGAATGTTTGGGGCTGCACCCCCAAAAATGCGCCCCTGCAGCCACGGAAAGAGAACAGGGGCAGCCCATATTTCTGCCCCCACTGAACCCATCTTTACAAAACTTGGGGGGTCTCTGAAGAAGGCTTGTCTGAAGCTATGCTGAAAGTTTGGGGGCTGCACCCCCCAAAAAGCACCTTCTGCAGCCATTGAAATGGAAAAGGGGGGAGGGAAAAGGGGTGGAGCCCATATCTCGGGACCCCCTGACCCAATGTTTACAAAACTTGGGGGGATCTCTTAAGAAGGCTCGTCTGAAGCTATGCTGAATGTTTGGGGGCTGCACCCCCAAAAATGCGCCCCCTGCAGCCACACAAAGAGAAAAGAGGAGCCCATATTTCTGCCCCCACTGAACCCCTCTTTACAAAACTTGGGGGATCTCTTAAGAAGGCTTGTCTGAAGCTATGCTGAAAGTTTGGGGGCTGCACCCCCAAAAAAGTGCCCCCTGCAGGCACGGAAATGGAAAAGGGGGGAGGGAAAAGGGGGGAGCCCATATCTCGGGACCCCCTGACCCAATGTTTACAAAACTTGGGGGGTCTCTTAAGAAGGCTCGTCTGAAGCTCCGCTGAAAGTTTGGGGTCACTACCCCCAAAAGTGCACCCCCTGCAGCCACGGAAAGCAGTGAATGTGCACACGCACCCCCCCCATGAGGATTTCTCTCTCTTTCTCTCCCCGGCCAGGCCGCGCAGCAGCTGATTCCTCCAGTACTCAATCCTGACTGATTGGCCAGAAGAAGACCCAGCTTGGCCACCGATTGGCCGGGGGAGAATGCTGCTTACTGATGGTTATGCTGCTGCGCCCTGAAATTTCCAAATTTATTCGTGAACTCCCGAACTTGCTGAATTCGGCTCCCCCGTTTTCCCACCATTTTTGAGTTCGGTTCGTCCTGAACTAAAAACCGCTGAATCAGGGGAAATTCGGCTGTTTTTCGGTTCAGGCCGAACCGAATCGACAGCCCTAAAAGGAAGTATTTCTTCACCCAACACATAGTTAAATTGGGGAACTCCCTGCCCCAGGACGTGGTGATGGCTGCCAACTTGGAAGGCTTTAAGAGGGGAGTGGACATGTTCATGGAGGTGAGGGCTATCCATGGCTACTAGTCAAAATGGATACTAGTCATGATGCATACCTACTATATTTAGTATCAGAGGAGCATGCCTGTTATATTAAGTGCTGTGGAACACAGGCAGGAGAATGATGCTGCAGTCATCTTGTTTGTGGGCTTCCTAGGGGCGCTTGGTTGGCCACTGTGTGAACAGATGGCTGAACTTTATGGGCCTTGGTCTGATCCAGCAGGGCTTTTCTGTAGAAGACAACATGTCTCTAACAATATGCTTGTCTGCACTGGCATAAATTGAACAGGCTGGGTGATTGACTCACATCTGATCATCACAGACAAACATGGTGAGTTCAACTGTTACACACATTGGTGTTGAAATGTGACCCTGCTGAGGAATCAATTAATGGCACCTCAAACCCAGAGGCAGATAACGAGATTCCAAATACATACTCTCATGGCTAAGAAGAAGAAGAGTTGGTTTCTATATGCAGACTTTCTCTACCTTTTAAGGAGAATCAAACCGGCTTACAATCTCCTTCCCTTTCTCTCCCCACAACAGACACTTTGTGAGGTAGGTGAGGCTGAGAGAGTTCAGACAAAACTGTGACTAGCCCAAGGTAACCCTGCAAGCTTCATGTGTAAGAAAAGTAACTACTGCAAATACTCTTCGTATAGCCTTTATTTGCATTGTGAATATATCAAATAACAGGCCATCTTCTGAAATGGTGATGGCTCAGCAAGTGTCCAGATGGCAGCCAAAGCAAACCCAGAGATCTAGGTATTAGGTACTCCCCAAACTCATGTTGACAGCCCCTCTGAATACAAGCTGAACTGGGCTTTAGGGAGGAACACCCCTAAACCCCTTACAGAGCCAGCAGGGTGTAGTGGTTAAGAGCAGCGGACTCTAATCTGGAGAACCGGGCTCCCCCACTCTTACACAATGACTTCCACCCTATATTTCTCATATGTATGTTCTCATGATGCCTCAGAGGATTTATAGTTATTGGGGGGAAGGCTTATTTTCTAAGCACCCAGGTGACTCTGGTCACACTAGGGATGCCAGCCTCCAGGTGGGAACTGGGGAGCCCCTGGAATTACAGCTCATCTTCAGACTACATAGATCAGTTCCTCTAGAGAAAATGGATACTTTGAAGGGTGGAATATCTGGCCTTGTATCCCACTGAGGTCCCTGTCCTTCCCAGGCTTCTCCCCCAAATCTCCAGGAGATTCCCATCCTGGAATTAGCAACCCTACCCCCCACCCCCTACCGGTGGCCAAGGGGGACCTGGCAACCTTAGATATGAAGCAGAACTAGACCCTTGGCTGTCTCTACCTGCTCCTGTCCCTGTAGCATATAAGAGAATAGGAAAACCAAGTGACTACTCTGCAAGTGGAAAGCAGTTAAGACTCATGTTTGATCTGAACTTTGAGCAAAACCATTGAAGAGATTCAATGAAGGACTTGACTTCTATATATGAATAGTTCAATCACAGCAAATTCAAATGTCAATTCTGATTCTATACTGACTCTTTCCTTTTGAACTTTGCCCAATTACTTAATTATCCATCGTTATCTAAAGCAGAGTGTCAGACACGGCCTGGTATCCATAAACAGGGGAAACAGGCCAGATGGCTTTCCAAGGTTATCCTGTTTCGCTTGTTGTGTCTTTGATATTCTCTGGGAACTGGGAACCGTTGTCTTATGTTGCCTAGGTAACCCAGAAAGTCCACTTTTGCCTTTATATCGTTTGTACCCTAAATCTTCCCCCATTAGTGTCCTCGCTGCTTCCTAGTCATTTTCTGCGACTCGCTGTATATTTTCCATTAAACTAACTTTCTACGGAGAACCTGCCTAGGAGTCATTTGTGGGATTTGTCTGGCGAGACCAGAGCTGACACAGAGGTGGGGAATGTCATGCCCAGGGGCCGTATAAGGCCCACAAAATCATTTGGTCTGGCCCTTCGTGGGTCTTGGCAGATCTCTAGCTCAGAAGAATCTAAGAGTGGCGATTCGCCCCCTCCCGTGGACAGGAATAGCCTCTATTCAAGGCGGATGTTTGTTTTGCCGAGAAAAGGAACCTTCTTTCCCCCTTGCAGAAGAGTCATTAGCTGTGGAGCTGCTAGGACCATCCAAGAAACTGTGTTAATTCTTTCCCACCCAGGCCGTGGAGAAACGTAATTCCTCTGTACTACACATCTGTACTGGCAGATGTGGCAACAATGGAGGGGTTAAAGGGGGCAGGGCCAGAATGAGTGGGGGCGAGTTCTTAGCCAGTATGTCCTCATTTCATCCCTGCAGGCGGAGGTAGCAAGAGCCGACTGTAGAATCCAGCCCTGACCATGCAGAGCAGGAGCAACTCCGGCATGCAGTTGGAAGGCTATGCCCGGCTGGTGCAACAGACCTGTGCCACCAGATGGATGAGTGCACCACTAGTTGGATGCCTGCCTGCTTGCCTGCGCCGGGGGGAGGGTTCATCTGGGCAGCTGCCTGCTTGGGGCTTGGTCGGTACCCCCTCTCCCTTCTGGTTCTTTCCCCTGCAAAAGTCCTCCAAAAGACATGTAGGGCAGGAAAGTGCAGGATCAGGGCATTACTGGACCAGGCTCCTTCACCTACAAGCCCTGAGCAGCTTGTCGCTCACTCCATCTTGTGTTTGCTGCCCTCCCTGAATCTCTTGGGCCCAGCTGGGGATGAGAGCGCTCAAAAGCGAGTCGCACTATGTGGCAGACACTCGGAGCCGTCTCCGGTTGTGCCTCTTGGCTAAATGTTTGACCAAGTACAGCAGGCTAATTTTTAAGTTGATAATTTTGTATGGCCCGCGAATGATGTTATAAATATCCAAATGGCCCTTGGCAGAAAAAAGGTTTCCCACTCCTGATCTAAAGGATGTGTAAGCTGCCATCTGAGCAGGTAATAAATTGCTCAAACTCACTTTAGTGTAACTTGTTTCGTGGCATCAAAAGCCAAATTTATTTATTTTTTTAAAAAAAATGTTTTGAGATTTGCTCTGTTTTTGTTCTTGCGAACTCTGTATGGCATTTGTATATTTAAAAAAATCTGTATCTTTTATGTTGAGATTGCAATGGCCTTTGGCTATCGACAGTAAGAAAACGTGACTTGACATTGAGTTGCCTCTGCTGGAGACAATTCCAGAGCAGCTAAGATTTACTTTTGGCAGGCCCTAACTCTTTCAAGGGCCATTTTCATCTTCAGGACCAATTAGAGCTGGTCAAGTCACTTATCTGGCTCGAGGTTGTTGGAGGTCAGCCATCATGGGAAAACCATGATTTAGGCAAGAGAAATGTGCCATTCTAATGGTACACAGGGAGCGGACTCACCCATTAAACGTGTGGGTATATAAATGAATGAAGACATTTCCTAAGCATGGTGGGGTACTTTATGGAAAGAGCCATTTACAGAATCGCTTAATGTGTTCTACATGGAAGAAAACAACTCCTCTTCTGTCATGGAGATAAAGCTGCAGCTGACCTTGCTTATTAAGATTTAACTTTATACTTTTCTAGAAGAGACATTTTTTTTGGTAAGTTAAGGGATACTTTTGACAGCCACATTTATCTTGGTGTCAAAATAGGGTAGCTATTGCAGAGCTAGGAGAATCAGACTATAAATAGTTTTGATGGGGTGCTTGCCGATGTCAGGAATGGAAGATTTTCATTGGTTTACAACTTGATGCCACAGTCACATCAACCCTGCTACGAAGTAGTTTGCAGGCTTTGGAACACGACACTATTGGTCTTAGAAAACTGCACATATGAATTCCTCCAAATAATAACTGATGTTGCTGATTAATTGAACAGATGTAGTTTCTAGGATGCCTTCGTATACTAGCACTTCTCTTTAATTAATAAGAACCAGTAAGAGAAATCTTGTGTGCCCCCCCCAAAAGAACAAAGACTTCAGAAACATCAAGAAACAAAATGTCAAGCCTAGAAATGCCACAAAACAGAATGTCACAAAATGACAAAACGAAACCGGGTTATTTGGGAAGGGACATTTTTCTTACTGATCTTTTATAGAACACCATATGTGATGGGGGGGGGGTGGAGGTTAGAAAACTACCTGCCACTTCTATACTCCTACCATGGAAAAGCAACTCAGAGCTGTTTCTAAACCATGTATTACCCTGCTTTGTGGTGAAGGTACACTGGGAGCAATTATAAGCAGGTTTACCCAGAACTAAGTTCCATTTTATTCAATGGGACTTACTTCTCAGTAACATGTTTTCAGGACTGCAGCCTCCTTAAAGGTAGAGGAAATTAGGATATAAAAACCAACTCTTCTTCTTCTACTACTCCCTGTTGTGGATTCAGAGATTCAATGCTTCATTGAATCCTCAAGAGCATGGCAATGGACTATTTGCACACAAGGGAAGGCAATAAAATACACCTGAGGCTTAGAGAACACAGGAAATAGGTTTCTGCTTTGAGGTGTCCCATTCGGCTTAACTACCAAGGGGGAAAAGAATGATCTGTGGTATGTAGTGTGTTGTACATGTGAGGTAACCTGATTGGGGAGGAGTTTGGAGGAAACTCCCACAAGGACAGGAGCCCTAACTCTGGATTGGAGAAGATCAAATACTTTGCCCAAATGCTGTGACTATCTGCAGAGGGGGAAGTAGGAAGTTTGGGGATGTGATTGCTCCACCAAAGGTAATTGTCTTGTGTCATAACTTAGCTAGACCCATGTTTTATCCTTCTTTTCCTTAGATCTGTCCTCACTAGGCATGGCAACTATTTTCCATGTATGTGCTCTAGCTAGGGTTGCCAACCTCCAGGTGGTGGCTGGAGACCTCCTGTTATTACAACTGATCTTCAGCCGATAGAGATCAGTTCACCTAGAGAAAATGGCCACTTGGCAATTGGAGTCTATGGCATTGAAGTTCTTCCCCTCCCCAAACCCCGCCTTCCTCAGGCTCCACCCCAAAAATCTCCAGGTATTTCCCAACCCGGACCTGGCAACCCTAGCTCTAGCTTATTCTGTAGTAATAAAGTTTATTTCCTGTTTAAGAAGATAGCCTGTGACTCAAACCCTACCCACATGCCTAGACTGCTCCTACATGCTAAGAATATATATGCATGGAGGGGTAAGTAATTGGAAGCTCTGCCCTTTGTACTTGCTCAGAGGCAGCCTTACAAGGGTTCCCCAAGGCACTGGTTATAGGCTGGGTTTTATAACTTGGGGTGATGGCATGAAGGGAAACACACTTTCACATGCATGCAATCATACAACACGCATGTGAGATCACACAGACCCAGGGTGGATTTGTGTCACTCCCTTCTTCCACTGCACCACAGAGAATCATCATTTTACTAAAAGGGCAATTTGTCTACAAAGCACTTCCACAAACAGGAAGATGAGGAGATTGTGGATTGAACTGAAACTCAGAAGAGAACTGGTATTGTGAAGTTACTTTGTTACAGCTCCCCAACAGAACAGTCAAAACAAGAACAGTAGGGGGTACTGAGGTGTGTGCAGGATAGCTTGTCAGTATCCAGCTTTGCAGCAGTGGATGAAAAATGTTGATAGCAATGCCTCCCTGCCTTGCAAGCTAGGGCACTGCTTGTTTGCCATGACAGCTATCGGACTGTGAAACCCTTTTTTCCCCTTCACATATCAATCAATCGGCCCAGATGCTCTGCAAACTTAGCCGACATAGTCTTATCTGTGTTTTTCCTTGGCAATGACATTTCTCAGTTTGTGGAAGAAGAAGGAGAAGGAGGAGGAGGAGGAAGGAGGAAAAGGAGGAAGGAGGAGTTGGAGTTGGTTTTTATATGCTGAATTTCTCTAACACTTAAGGGAGAATCAAACCAGCTTACAATCACCTTCCCTTCCCCTCCCCTCAATAGTCACCCAGCTACACTGCAAATTTGGGGACAACCTCAGAAAATGCTACCCCCAAGATCTCATCAAAAAAATTACCATAGGGGAAAGTCTGGGGAAAGCTGAAGCCGAAAAAAGCCAAATACTAGGGCTGTGCATTCTGTAAAAACCAAACCGAAAAAATACCAAAAAAAATGCCATTTTGGTAAATTTCTGGTTCGGGTTTACTGAGTGCACAAAATCCGGGGGTTGGGCAAAGCTGAATTTGCCATTCCCAAAAAAGCCGGGAATGTCTTTCAGCGACTCCTGGAGGGGGGTATTTTTGCACATAGAGGTCCCAAATTTTCAGGGTAGCTAGAAGGGACTCTCCTTGCAAGAACCCCAAGTTTTGTAAAGGCTGAATGAGGGGGTCCAGAGTTATGGGGTCTGGAGGGGTCACCCTTTTCCTCCTCCATTGAAAAGCATTGGCAAAGTGGCTGTGTTCAGATTCTGTAGTGTGATCTTTGCAATGTATCTCAATGGAGCAGCCAGGCTTTAAACAATGAGAAAGTTGGCCGGGCTCCTCCATAGAGATACAATGTATCCAGATACATTGTATCTTTATGGAGGAGCAGGGTGAACTTTCCCACCATGTAAAGCTTAGCTGCTCCATTGAGATACATTGCAAAGATCACACTAAAGAATCTGAACATAGCCACTTTGCCAATGCTTTTCACTGGAGGAAGATGGGGCAACCCCTTCCATACCCCATAACTCCAGACTCCCTGACCCAATCTTTACCAAACTTGGGGGTTCTTGCAAGGAAAGTCCCTTCTAGCTACCCTGAAAATTGAGACCTCTACCTGTAAAAATGCCCCCCCAGGAGCTGCAGAAAGCCCCATAGGCTTTATTGGGCCCAAATATTTTGGGAAACCTGGGAAAAAAGCCAGACTCCCATATTTACTAGTATGGGAAATTTGGCTTTCCAGGTTTCCCCCCAAAAAACCCAATACCAATAAACCCAAACCCAAATTTTAATGATTTTTTTTAACAGCCCTACCAAATAACCCGTGGCGCAGAGTGTTAAGCTGCAGTACTTCAGTCAAAAGCTCTGCTCACAACCTGAGTTCGATCCCAACGGAAGTTGGGTTCAGGTAGCCGGCTCAAGGTTGACTCAGCCTTCCATCCTTCCGAGGTCGGTGAAATGAGTACCCAGCTTGCTGGGAGTAAAGGGAAGATGACTGGGGAAGGCACTGGCAAATCACCCCGCAAACAAAGTCTGCCTTGGAAACGTCGGGATGTGACATCACCCCATGGGTCAGGAATGACCTGGTGCTTGCACAGCGGACCTTTACCTTTTTTTTTTTTTTTTTTACCAAATACCTATTTGGCTGATTGGGCGATCGGCTATCTGGCTTAAGCTTGATTCCCAGTTTTTATATTAGGGTAAAATTAAACCTGAGAGAAGCAGAAAAGGCCTTTTTTGGGTTTATTTTCAGTTTGGGTTTATCGATATGCACAGCCCTAGTTACAACCCTTCTGAAGCCCTTGAAGTAAATGAGTTTGGAAGGTTGTAACTCTGCCTAAGATTGCACTGTTATCCAGTTATGTGGGGTCCTTAGTGTAATGGTTCCTTGTTTTGTACAGTAATACTCTTGTTCGTCATGTTATGGGATGTTTAAAAAAGGTTTTCTAAGAGCCACGTTCCAATTTAATGGCTCCACTGAACCCACAAATGGAATTGTGAAATGGGAATCAATAATACAACAGGTCTTTTATGTCATGAGAAAATATTGTTGTCCATCAAAACCCAGGGAAGCAAGCTATTCACATATGGAACTAGCGGAGGTGTATTGATCTTTTAAAAACACTGATTTCATGGATTAGCTTTCATCAGAGCTAATCCCCTTGGATTGCACAAAATGTGAAGGCACTCTGGGGCCATGATGATCCGTAGGTCCACTAAGAAAGAGGAATTTGCCATGCTGGAAATATATGAGATGTTCAAGGCATCCAAACCCAGGCTTCAAATCTTCACTCTGGAAGTAAATGGAAAATATGGAGCCACTAGCCAACCATGAACTGGTTACTAGAAAGAAAGTGTCTTCAACAAGGTTCAGCAGCATCAGGTATTAATGGGAAAACTGGTGCAATCAACCATTCAGTCCATATATTAAAAACACCCATTAAGAAGTGGTTATTTTAGTGTAACAATATCATCAGTGTGCTACTGGATCAGCTGCCATGTTGTTCATCCCAACATCTGGCATATAGAGGAATAGCGTCTCTGTCCATGAAGTTCCATTTAGATATCAAAACTAATAGCCATCTCCATCTGCAATGAATTTTTAAAAAGGCAATTGAAATTGAAACCAACCATCTTGAATAAATTATTCCTTAGGTCAATGTGTAATAATGACTTCTTTTCATCAGTATTAAATGTGACCTTCCTACCAACCAAGATAATAAAGATCCTTCACTGCTTAACTGCTTATTTTCTCCTCACCTTATCTCTTCAGTTGTCCCTCCCTTCCAAAAAACCTGTTTGGGGGGGGGGAAGGGGAAGGGAAGAAGAAGAAGAAGAAGAAGAAGAAGAAGAAGAAGAAGAAGAAGAAGAAGAAGAAGAAGAAGAAGAAGAAGAAGAAGTAGTAGTAGTAGTAGTTTTTATGTGCTGATTTGCTTTACTTTCTAAGGAGAATCAAACTGGCTTACAATCTCCTTCCCTTCCTCTCCCCACAACAGACACCTTGTGAGGTAGGTGAGCCTGAGAGAGCTCGAAGAGAACTGTGACTGGCCCAAGGCCACTCAGCTGGCTTCATGTGTAGGAGTGGGAAACCAACCCGGTTCACAGGTTTAGGGTCCGCCACTCATGTGGAAGAGTAGGGAATCAAACCCAGTTCCCCAGATTAGATTCCACCACTCTTAACCACTGCACCACACTGGGTCTTATTAAATAATGTGTTGGGAACTAACATATGTGACACTGACAGAATGAAAATCAAATGGAAATGGGGTTATCTCCCTGCCTGGAGACACTGGAGGTGTCTTTTGTTGTGTGACTATGACAAAAGGTTTCCCTCTGACCCTAAAACTAGCTGATGGATCAGTTGAAGCAGCACATTTATTAGACCAAAAACACTTAAGGAATTGAGCAGCTGTAATTTAAGCACATCATTTCAGCAAACACAACAATGACCTACATGTTTGGGTAGCCTGAAACAAATTACAGTGGTAATTATGTTGAAAAGATCATTAGCGGTTATATTCACCCTTCATGATTAAATAATAAGCCAATGTAATCTACAAAGTACAGCACAAATTGTTTCACTATTCAAATATCTATTTGGCATATCTCAAGTACACACTCTATCATCTGATCAGCATTTGTTTTCTCAAAGAGGGCTAAAATACCCACTTTTGTCCACAGGAGTACTCGCTTTCCTCCAAAGAATTCTCTGCTCCCAAAGAGCAAAAATCATTTGAGAGCTTGTCCTCTAACCCATGTTGTAAATGTAAATTGTGAAACAGTAGCTGATCAAGATACAGCTGAGCAGAAACCGGATTGTTAACCACACAGCATTGATCATGGGCTGCAAAGGTGGACTCCCTCCCTCCCTCACACCCCCCCCCCCAGGGCTTCAGGAGTGAGAAGCCAGAAAAAGGGCACATTAATCAGGGCTGGGGGGTTGGGAGAGCTGCCCACTTATTCAGGCTATAAAAAAAATCTCCCTATTTTCTGGCGTTGCGCTACATCAGTAACTGTGTGACGCCCCTGATCTTCTTAAGCAACACAGGAATGGATCAGGTCACTGTGGTGAAATTTACAGAGGAAGTAGACATTTATTTATTTATTTACATTTATAGCCTGCCCTCATTCCCGGCCAGGTCAGGCTCAGAGCAGGAAACAGCATGTTAAAAACAATATAAAACCATAAAACTTCCAATGTTAAACAGCGGTAATCATCAAATAACTTATAAATATCAAGATGTTAGTCATTCAGATAGTAAAGATGGTTGTGGCCACTGGAGACTTGGTCAAGCAGTTGAACCCCACAAATAAACAAAAGGTGGGGGGTACATTTGTGGCTATGAGTGCCCTCTACATACCTCCAATTTCTTCCTGAATTTTCTGCTAAGTAGTACTCTGCTAAAAGTGTGTGTGCATGTGTGTGTGTGGGCAAATCTGCAGATCTCTCCATATTTGGAGAAAAGTTGGCCCACCCTATCTACTAACTATGGATATGCAGTCACATATCTGTTAATTATACCTTGATCCAAACAATTCCTCTTTCAGAAATACAATAAATGTTCTAAATCTGAACAGAGTTCCTGGCATTTGGGAGCAGGCAGAAGTCTTTCAATCTATTCCGGCATCTCATTTTCATACAATCGTAAAATCATAGAGCTGGAAGGCAAGTAGGTGATGTGAAAGACCTCTGCCTGAGACCCCAGGGAGCCGCTGCCTGTCTGTGTAGACAATACTGACTTTGATGGACCAAGGGTCTGATTCAGTATAAGGCAGCTTCATGAGTTCATGTGAAAGATGGGAACCAAGAAGATTATATAAATGAAAAAGACATCATCCAACCATGACTGTGAGCCCACTTTCCTCCCAATAAGGATTCTCAAAATTGCCACTTCTGTGCATAGTGTTTCTACTTTCTGCTAACTGTTACATTGTCTCACAAGCTTTCAGAAAGCTTTCTGATTCTGTATAAGCACAGGCCTTTTTAAACTGCCTTATTCTATTAACTGGGGTTATACATGTGCTAAGCAGGACAGAGGCTTTGCTTGTATCCACTGAAAACTAAGGAGGGCAGGGGGATAGAGGTTCTCCCTGCTATGTATTAGGGAGGCAATGCCAGTCTATATGTTCTGCAGATGCCAGAAGGAAACACTTTGCTTGTACTAGCTGGCAGGCAGACATTGAGTCCTAATTTCTCAGGAGAAGCCTCAAAACTCACTTCAGATTGTCATTGTCAGCTTAATTGCACCAGCAGCTCTTCTCCTGCCATGCATCATTTCTGCATTGCATATTCTCAGTGAAATTCACATGGGTACTGCTACTATTCAAAGTATAGTGCCACTGAAATTCAGAGAAAGAGCCAAGAATGAGTGTTGCAATAGGGCTGTTTAGCTCGGAAAGAAGGTGGTTAAGTGGACATATGATAGAGCTCTGTAAAATTACTCATGGTATGGAGACAGTGGACAGGGAGAAGCTTTTCTCCCTCTCTCATACTACCAGAACGTGGGGTCATCTGCTGAAGCTGGAGAATGAGTGATTCAAAACAGATAAAAGGATGTATTTCTTCACACAACACATAGTTAAATTGTGGGACTCCCTGCCCTAGGATGTGGTGATGGCTGCCAGCCTGGAAGGTTTTAAGAGGGGAGTGGACATGTTCATGGAGGAGAGGGCTATCCATGGCTACTAGACAAATTGGATACTAGTAATGATGCACACCTACTCTCCAGTATCAGAGGAGCATGCCTATTATATTGGGTGCTGTGGAACACAGGCAGGAGAATGCTGCTGCAGTTGTCTTGTTTGTGGGCTTCCTAGAGGCCCCTGGTTGGCCACTGTGTGAACAGACTGCTGGTCTTGATGGGCCTGGGTCTGATCCAGCAGGGCTTTTCTTCTGTTCTTATGGAATTCAAAAATGCAGTCATGTTGCTGCCAGTTCAGGTGAAAACTAAAGTACACCATTTTAGTGTCATTCTCAATGATGTCCATCCCTTGGAGAAGAACTTCTGGAAGAAAATGTCATGATACACAAACACCTCTTCTAGAGTGCGGTCTTTCTTTTCCAGCACATTCATACATATATCAATTTAATAATGTGCTACAGGCAGAGAACTCTGGAAACCAGGGACCAATTGCAAAGTGCCTGTAGGCAAGCAAGCCAAACATGCCATGCACTGCAAGAGACGCAGAAACTTGTAACTTTGTGCTTCTCAGTTTAGTCTTTTAAATATATTACAGGAGAATGAGTTAATTTTCCAAAAGGTTAATCTTTGAAAAAAGGTGATTGAGCACTCCGTTCTTTCCCCATGTTTCACCCATTACTTTTATTCCTAGAAGGCATTTTCTCAATCAAATATTTATGCAAATTCATTCCTGTCACATATGTTAATCCAGAAAGCAAGATTTTCAGCAAGCTACAAATGATGAAGTTGTCAGTATAAAATACAAGACAAGCCACATTACGATCATGTCATATTTTAATATAAATTGCTCTGCATCTATCAGGAAACCTGGCAGAATTCTGGAGGATTATTTGCGATTGCGTTTATTGAGAAATATGGCCTTCTCAAATGTTTATACACACTGTGCACAGAAAAGCCTAAAATGAGTGTTTAAAAAGTACCCAAGCTCATGTGCCAGACATGAGGAAACCTCAGCCCTCAGTTAACTTCCCCAGCTCAAGACCCTTTGGAAGGAAAAAAATGATTAATTACAGAGAGTTCCTGAGAAGTTGTCTTAGTGCCCCATTGCCAGGTGGGACTCCTATTCAGAAGATGTCATCCAGTGGACATAGACATGTGTCAAAGCATAAGACTTTGTTCTGCAAAGCACCTAATAACGGCAGTCTATTAATGCTTGAATCTAACCGGTATCAAGATTCTGGTAACAGCAACATGGAAACATTTGTTTGCCTTCAGTGTCTGCGCTTTGCAAGATGAACAGATAAAAAGGAAATGTTGCTGTATAAAGCTTGTCGGCTGACAATTCATTATTGAATGAGATAATATGTTGTAGCTCATTTTGCTACTGGAATAAAGTGGGGGGGAAATCCTTATGAAATCAAAGATACCAACTGCAGCTGACAAAACAAATAGGGGAAAATGAGTGCAAACAGTAGACCTATTTTGTATACAATGGCGTTCTGTTTTCTGTTTATTTTGCAGTCAAAATGAAAATTTGAATTCCTAAACTGTCCAAAGAAAAACACAAAATGCAGCAGCCTGAAGCAAAATAGCCAATGTCAATTGGGAATTGCTCACCTTCTGTTTTGTTTTCTTAAAAAAAAAAAAAGAAGAACATAACACATAACATTCTCTACAAATATATACAGCTCAGGAAATTATTTTCACTTTTATATACTATATATATTCTGTTTATTTCTCATTGACCCTTATATAGCTTTGAAAATATAGAAGAGTGAACTCCTAGCAAGAAATGCATATGTTCACTGTATGAAACCTGTCCAAAGCCAATTAGCTTCAGTGTTATTGCTGATACTTTGATAAAACTGTGAAGTAAGAACATAAGGGGGGCTGCAGGGACAAAATTCCAGAAGTTCTAGCACCCATGTACAAGTCATGGGACTGTCAACATAAAAAAGCGATGCTGGATCAGAACAAGGTCCATCAAGTCCAGCAGTCTGTTCACACAGTGGCCAACCAGGTGCCTCTAGGAAGCCCACAAACAAGATGACTGCAGCAGGATTATCCTGTTTGTGTTCCAAAGCACCTAATATAATAGGCATGCTCCTCTGATCCTGGAGAGAATAGGTATGTATCATGACTACTATTCATTTTGACTAGCAGCCAAGGATATCCCTATCCTCCATGAACTTGTCCACTTCCCTCTTAAAGCCTTTGTAGTTGGCGGCCATCACCATATAAGAACGTAAGAAAAGCCATGCTGAATCAGACCAAGGCCCATCAAGTCCAGCAGTCTGTTTACACAGTGGCCATCTAGGTGCCTCTAGGAAGCCCACAAACAAGATGACTGCAACACCATTCTCCTGTCTGTGTTCCACAGCATCTAATGTAATAGGCATGCTCCTCTGATCCTGGAGAGAATAGGTATGCATCATGACTAGTATCCATTTTGACTAGTAGCCATGGATATTCCTTTTTTCCATGAACATGTCCACTCCCCTCTTAAAGCCTCCCAAGTTGACAGCCATTACCACATCCTGGGGCAGGGAGTTCTAGAGGGACATGGCCTGCATCTTTAAGGGTTTTAAAGTAGCATAGAAATCATACTGTATATGAGATACCAGACTCTTCCCTCTGGTGAGGGGAGGGACTTCAATGCCATAGTTCAATTTCCAAAGCGGACAGGTGAAGTGATCTCTATTGGCTGGCGATCAATTGTAATAGTAGAAGATCTCCAGCTAATATCTGGAGGTTGACAACCCTACCACTACACTACAAATCCTCCTTAAACTGACTTATCTGAATGTACATTTGACTAGCTATTTTAGTGTACTATGTAAAAAAAAAAATCCTCTCATTTCCCCCCTGCTTCAGGATTTGCCAAATTACAGCCTTCTCTATTTTGATGCCTTTCTTAAACACAAAGAAAAATAGTTCAGGAAGTGCTATAAATGTGTTGCTACACAGAAGTGAGTTGCGTGATGCATTAAGCAAATGAACATCACAGCAGGCTAAGTGCAAGATGCGATTACATGAACCATTAAGGGGAAATGACACTTTCTTGACCTTAAAAATTTAACAGTGAAAGCTGAGGCCATCGAGCATTTTGGCAGTTCTGCTTAGAAGCTTATAAACATGGTTAATTCATGATGCTGTTCCCCCTCCCCTTTCTGCTCTTTTTTAAACTTTGACCCATTGGACTCCTTTCCATAATTGCAATTATTGTGAAGCAGGGAGATTTGATTTGAAACCTCCAAAATGTCGCTGGGTTGGAAGAATGACAGTCTTGAACGGTCAAAATAAGAATTTTGAAATCCTATTTCTGAATGGAAGAAGAAGAAGGAAGAGGAGGAGTTGTTGTTGTTGTTGTTTCTCTACCTTGGAAGGAGAATGAAACTGGCTTACATTCTCCTTCCTCCTCCCACAACAGACAGACACCTTGTGAAGTAGGAAGGGTTGAGAGAGTTAGGAGAGAACTGTGACTGACCCAAGGTCACCCAGCAGGCTTCATGTGGAGGAGTGGGGAAATCAACCCGGTTCACCAGATTAGAGTCAACCGGTCATGTGGAGAAGCGAGGAATCAAACTCGGTTCTCTAGATTAGAGTCCGCAGCTCTTAACCACTAAACCACTACACCATGCTGACTTAAAAGAATGCTAGGGTTACAACATTAATACTATTTGAATAAGGGAGGCATCTGAACAATGGAGCTTCTGGAATTCTGGAAACAAACTAGACACAATGATATCGATTTCAAATCAAAACAGATTAACCCAGGCCATTTACTGTATAATCAGCCCATATTGTAAGGCACTGGGATGAATGAATTACTTGAAAAACTGTCACTGATTACCTTTAATACACTTCTGTATACTTTTCGTAGTTCAAAGCAGAAATTATTTTTTCCTTCCATATTTGTGTCAGCAGGACAGGAAGTGATTAATAGCAAACAGGAAAGTGGTTTTTGCCACTACAAAATATGACCACTGTCAAAGGCAAACACACAGTTATTATGTTAGAAAACTGGTTGCCTCCAAGAACGATTTCTGGATTTTATTTTTCTGCTCTCCAGGTCACTATTATAGATTCTTCCTTGGTCTTTAACAAATATGGATCCTACATTAGCAATACACGGTGACAGGTTTACCCACCAAATTGGGGTGAATTATGGTTATTGCCAGATTTGCAGTTAGTTGTCATGTTTGCCAAGTAAGTAGAAAAAATGTCATGTTTGCCAACTAAGTCTCATTTATGGGGAACTTGATGAGGGGGGTGTATTTTATGGCTAACATAAATATTAAATTAACCCTGTTACTATTGTAACCATAATAAGATAATACACCTCACTTAGAATAAGTCACATTCACATATACCGAAGCAATGAATTTAAGGCAGCCAGCTGCAAGGATTCTTTGAAGGAGGAATGATTTGAATCTGAGTTCAAGGAAAAAGCTGCAGCACACTCTCCAAAATTTCACAGATGAAAAGGAAGACACCTGTGTATCCTTGTGCCAGCATGGTGTAGTGGTTAGGAAACCCCACCCCCCCAGCATGGTGTAGTGGTTAGGATATAAAAACCAACTCTTCTTCTTCTTCTTCTTCTTCTTCTTCTTCTTCTTCTCCTTCTTCTCCTTCTTCTCCTTCTCCTTCTCCTTCTTCTCCTTCTCCTTCTCCTTCTCCTCCTCCTCCTCGTATTGCTGAAGACTATTAATCTCCTGTATAGTGACCTGGATGGCCCAGGCTAGCCTGATCTTGTCAAATCTTAGAAGCTAAGCAGGGTCAGCCCTGGTTAGTATTTTGATGGAGGACCACCAAGGAATACCAGGGTTGCTGTGCAGAGGAAGGCACTGGCAAACCACCTCTGTTAGTGTCTTGCCATGAAAACCCCAAAAAGGGGTCGCCATAAGTCGGCTGCGACTTGACGGCACTTCACACACACACACATAGTGTTCATTTATGTGGAAGAAACCTAACTTGTCTCATTCATATATCAAGAAGGTGTTCCATTGGTTAAAGACAAATATACAGTAACTTATTAATAATAAGTTCTCAATACATTCTCAACACATACATTTAACTGCACAAGCCCTAAAGACAAGAAGCATCCAACACAGATAACTGACTTGAACAGATTGGGGGTAAGGGGCTGGATTTGTCAGTGGCAAGATTTGTTTCAGTCCTTATATCCCTCCAACACTAGATATATGCTGCTCAAGATCAATTGATCAAGGAGCTTCTAAGGGATAAAAGGAAAGGAAAGGAAAATATGTAAAAAAGGAAATCAAGTTATCAGTGCTAGCCAAAGAGTAAAAGGCCATACCCATTATCTCCTCCAAAGAGAAGACAGAGAGAATGAATTACAAGGGATGGGTATAGAAACGTAGAGCTGGAAGGTACCTCAAGGGTTATCTAGTCCAGCTCTCTGCATGATGCAGGATATTCACAACTACCTCTCCCCTCTAATCCCACAGTGACCGCTGCTCTACACCCAGAGGAGGGCAAAAAACCTCCAGGATCCCTGGTCAAACTGACCTGGAGGAAAGTTCCTTCCTGATCCAAAAAGTGGCTATCGGCATTACCCTGGGCAAGTAAGAAAGGGCCATGAGAGCTAAGCACTGACTCATCCCTTCCTGCCCTCCCTCTCACAGTCTGCCTAAGTTTACAGAATCAGCCTTGCTCTCAGATGGTCATCTAGCCTGTGGCGAAAACCTCCAAAGAAGGTGTGAGAAATTCAAAATGGAACCTGAGAAATTCAAAATGGAACCTGATAAATGTTATGTGGCGTATAAGGAATTGGCCCCTGCTGTTCCAAAAACTGGCATTGCATCCTCACCAACTCTGCCCAGATACAAAGCATGGGACTAAAATGGAAATAAAAAGTCTGGACCTCATTCTGTAAAAGGAATAAATAGCTGCTGTGGATTAAGATCTTATGCAGGTTATCTTATTGCTGGAACCCTGGAAAAGCAATAAATTCTTTGTCTCTGGCTTTTCTGCCAGCTTACCTCATACTGCCTTAGGACCCATGTTGGTCCTTTGGTCATTCATAATGTGTCTGTTTCCTGGATGCACTCACCTCCATTTGCATGTGGATCTTCGTTGTTTCTGGAAACGTTTCTCCTCAGCGCTGCTTTCCTTGGACATCCTTTCAAGGCTGATAACTATCACCCTTCCCTACATGCTATCCAAACTCCTCCCTTTTCTCTAAGTCAGCTCTGGTATGCCTTGCATGTGTATGTTCACTGTTTAAATTATATTTCTTATATTACTTATTTTTCTTCTTTAATAAAACCGTTTCTATTGTAACAACCACCTGTTCATTTAAGAGGGCTCACCTGGAACAATCCCAGTATACATAGGTTATCAATCCCAGTTACCCCCCTGTCGCTCTGTCTCCAGCTAATTTCCCCTAACTTAAGTGGAGGCTGCTTGCCTAGTGTTGCAATTCCTGCAACATGCCCAGAGACAATGGCTTGGATTCTATGAACAGGTTCCATGCATGCTAGACAGTATCTTCGGGACCACCTCTCCTGGTACACCCCTCAAAGGACTTTATGTTCTAGTTACAATGACTTGTTAGTGGTTCCCAGCCCTGGGAGTGTGTGGCTGTCTTTGACAAGAACCATGGCTTTTTTGGCCCTGTCTCCAGCCTGGTGGAATGCCCTTCCTTGTAACATCAGGGCCCTGCACAAAGAGCCCCCCGCACGCCTTCACAGGGCTTCCATGAAGGAGCGTGGGGGGCTCTTTAAAGAGATCTGTGCCTCCCAGCTGGGAGGCGCAGATCTGTTTAAAGAGCCCCCCGCGTGCCTTCACGGGGCTTCCATGAAGGCGCGGGGGGGGGGCTTTTTAAACCAATAGATCTCTTTAAAGAGCCCCCCCACACGCCTTCATGGAAGCCCCGTGAAGGCGCGTGGGGGGGAACAGATCTGTGCCTCCCAGCTGGAAGGAGCAGATCTGTTTAAAGCACCCCCGTGCTCCTTCAGGGAAGCCCTGTGAAGGCCCGCGGCGAGGGGAACATATCTGCGCCTCCCAGCTGGGAGGCGCAGATCTGTTTAAAGAGCCCCCCGCGTGCCTTCACGGGGCTTCCATGAAGGCACGTGGGGGGCTCTTTAAACAGATCTGCGCCTCCCAGGAAACCGGGTAGGGCGGTCTTTAAAGGCGGGAAAAGGCAGGTTTGGGGAACGCCGAACCTGCCGAATTTATTTGACATTCGGCCGAACTCGCCGAATTTGGCGCGTCCTTGTCCGCCTTTTTTTTTAGTTCGGTTCCATCCGAACCGGAAACCGCCGAATCGGGGGAAATTCAGTGGTTTTTCGGTTCGGGACAAACCGAATCGGCAGCCCTATTTGTAAGACAGGGCTGTTCCACCAGGCCTATAACTAAGGGTAGCCGCAAATATCATCAGTGCTGGCCTCCCTACCCCCTCTCTTTTTCATGGTTCTGATTTGTGTATTTTCATGCTTTAGAGGGGGTCCTGCATTTCTGTTATATCTCAGTGGGCATTGTATCAAGTTTGTGCACCATCTAGGGTTTTAGCGTTTGTAGAAGAGTGTGATGCAGTAATTTTATGGTTTTAAATGTTTTATCAATAATATATATGTATACTATGTTGATTTTATTATTGTTACCTGCCCTGAGTCTGGTCTAGGCCAGAGAGGGCAGGCTGGAAATTTGAGAAATTAATTAAATAAATAAATAAAAAGGAAGCACACTCTGTGGCAGAGACTGTCTTGCACTCATGTAACTTGTTCATAGAAGCCAAGCCCAAGTAATCATCCTGATCATTTGTGATTTTCCAAGGATGTGTTTAGAATCCTAGGAAAGCACCTTGTTGTTCTTTCCTCTTTTAAAAGTTTCATTTTAAGGAAACAAAAACCAATTGGCACACCTTATCACAATCATCATCACCAACCATCGTTGTGCTTGGTTAAATAAGCTCTTGCAGATTTAATATGTGTGGTCCTGATTTATTATTTTATTTGAAGACAATCTGCTGGGCCTTCAGAATCGCTTGGGACTCTCATCATCATTTCCTGTGCAATCTGAAAGAGGTATATTATCAATTTATGGGCAGAAGCCTCAATGGTTTGCAAAAATGCAACGCAAGGATAATTTTGAATAATAATTCAGGCTGACACACAGGGCTCCCGACTGACTTGCGTGGCTCTCATTAGTACAACATCATACTGTCATGGGGTGAGTGAAGCATCCATTACCTCCTGCAACATGGCTGTATGATTAATATAGATTCTTGGTGTAATTTGCCTCTGGCTGACACACGCCCAATATTTTATTCACCTGTAAACTGGAGTATCTTAGAACACAAAAAAGGACAGGAAAACACTCCATTCAGGTAGTTCTCAGATACACCCTATGAACAGTAGTTTGGTAATAAAATATTCCACGTGGAGCAGGTTCAAATCCAAATGCTTCTTTAAAGAAATCATACTAATAACTCATGTCACATTTGTAAGATCTTATCCTTGAGTGCAGAAAGCTTTTAATGCTTCAGTTGCATTACAGAATGCTCATTAATATCTATTTTCTTTCCCAGGCAATTACAACAGAAGACTTTTATAATCCCAAAATCAGTGTCTTACTACTACTGCTGCTGCTGCTCCTACCAGTAGAACTAAAAATAACTCCGTTTTAACATTTAAGCCCGTTGCCTTTAATGGACTTAAAAGGATGTTACTCAGTTTAAGATTGCACTGTAACATAGTTTATAATCTAAGACAGACCCACAATACAAAGATGAAGCAGGTACGTAAAGGAAAAACAAGGCTGAAGCAATAGATAATACAAGGCAACACAAATATTGTAAGACTATTTTCCCTTTCCATTTACATCCGGTGGTATCAGAGTGAGTATAAATACTGTGAACTTACCGAAGGAATTAGTGGCTCTCCTGTCCCATCACACTCTTCCCCCACTGAAAGATGGACAAAAGGATTTATTATTAAACCACAAGTCTTCTAGAAAAAGACAGGATGGATTTTGCTTGAACTGATGTATATTGTACTTGAGTAATGGGTACAGGTACCACATTACAAAATACTTTTGAGAAGTGGCCTTCAGTTGAACCTAATAATGTTTCTGACAGTTATGATAGATTAACTATCTAATTCCCAACTGTGCCCCCTGCCTGTGGATACTTAAATCTGCAGATAGGGGGCATATGACCCCAGCAGATGTTTCAGCTGATTTAAGGGACCCTCTAGGTCCCTGATTTTCAAAATCATTTTTTTAAAATGTGCAGACAATGCTCTTCAGCCACTGTCACAAAGAGCCAGGTCCGGCTGCATTGGTTGGCGATTCAGGCCAGCCTGCATCAGCGGCAGCCACCAGGAGCAGCTCCCAGGCTGTGCTGCCACCACAGATGCCTGGGACCACTCCAGGCTTTTAGGTAAGTAGTGTGGGTGGGGGAGATGGGATTACTCCCCGCACGAGCCGGTGAGAGAACTGGACTGGGGGGAGGAAGCCTGGAGCCATGATGGGGGGGGGAATGGGATTTCCCCTCCCCGCGGGTTTTGAGGGCTCCCACGTGTACATCTCTGAAAACAGCTTATGCTTATATATCTGGCTGTTCAAAACATTTTTTCTTCTTCCAGGCCTGGTCTGCAAGTGAGAATTTTAATTGCTTTTAGATGGACTCTAATCTGGTGAACCAGGTTTGATTCCCCACTCCTCCACATGCAGCCTGCTGGGTGATCTTGGGCCAGTCACAGTTTGCTCAGAACTCTCAGCCCCACCTACCTCACAAGGTCCTGTTGTGGGGAGGGGAAGGGAAGGAGATTGTAAGCCACTTTGAGACTCCTTTAAGGTAGAGAAAAGAAGGGTATAAAAACCAACTCTTCTTCTTCTTCTCCTCCTTCTTCTTCCAGGAAAAAAAAAGGTTAGTGCATTCTGTCGCTGTACAACTTCATTAAAACCTCAGAAGAGGAGGATCTGTCATTGGAACCATTATTCTATCTCCATTCTGTCCAGCATCTTGATTTTTTAAATTATGTGTTGAATATCTACTGACCTTTAATATCCATTATTATCATCATCACCAGGCAAATATCTTGAAAGCCTTATAAAGTGATTCTAATGACTTCACTTTTAATGGAAACAGATGAATATTAAAGCCATCGTATTGTTAACGGCGGGCTGTGAGACTCAGAGGAAAGCCCCCTTGTCATTTCAAGATTATGCTGATAGTCTGATGGATGAGATTTGGCTAAGTTGTTCAGAGGAGCTGTGGGAATACAGAAAGTCATTATCTAAGAATAAATTAATGGGCAGTGCCAAAGAAAACAAGAGCCAAGTCTGCAATAATATTGAAGTTGGTCTCCCCAAATTCTGCCTGTGTTGATTTGCTCTTAATTATAATTTGCTGTAACTCAGCCAGAGCTGCCAATGTGGGGTCAAACATATTAGCTATAAGCTTTTCACAGAATAGCAGAATCATTTTTCCATCACTTAGAATCAATGCCTGCTGAATCAGGTTCTACAGAGAGCCAATGCGGTGTAGTGGTTATGAGCCGTGGACTCTAATCTGGAGAACCGGGTTTGATTCCCCACTCCTTCACATGGGCGGCAGACACTAATCTGGTGAACCGGGTTGGTTTCCCCACTCTTCCACATGAAGTCAGCTGGGTGACCTTGGGCTAGTCACAGTTCTCCCAGACGTCTCTCAGCCCTACCTACCTCACAAGGTGTCTGTTGTGGGGAGAAAAAGGGAAGATGATTGTAAACCAGTTTGATTCTCCTTCAAGGTAGAGAAAATGGCATATAAAAACCAACTCTCCTTCTATACCAAATATCACGCAAGCACAAAGTAACTTAAGATCAACTCCCCCAAAAAACAAGGTGTTTAAAGAAATTTTTTAAAGGTGAATATGAAAAGGTTGTTATGAAAGTGTTTGTTGGTGCCCAGTGCTTTCCCCATATATGTGCCCCCCATCCAAAGCTTCTCCAGCAGACCCTGGAACTCTACACAAACAAGATTGCCCGATTCTTTTTAGCTCCAAGAAGGATAACTCAGAGCTGTGGATCTTGGTTAGAGAGTTTCAAAAATGTCAGTGTTCAAATTAGGTATTTCCAGCATTTCCCTATCTTCCTGGAAACTCAAACTGGCAGCAGCTCTCCTGGGTCTCAAGTACAGATACTCTGCATCACCTACCACCTGAGCTTTTCAACTGAAGAGGCCAGAGATTGAACCTGGGACTTACTGCAGATGAAGCAGATTCTCTGCACATTAGTCACAGCCCCTCCCATGGCACATGCAACAAACCTGGGTTTCTAGTTGTACATATCAAAAGCTGGGAAAGATGCATGTTGCCCTCTTCCCACAAAATGGCAACTGCACATGCTGAGTGGATTGCACATATCATGTCCCAGCATGTAAGGTAGGAGAGCATACGGCTGGAAAGAGCTTCTAATGTAGTTGGCTTTTCTATTAGGGAAGCCAGCCTCCAGGTGAGGCCTGAGGATCACTTAAGATCACTTGAGATTACAGCTCATCTCTAGACTACACTAATCAGTTCCCCTGGAGAAAATGGCTGCTTTGGAGGGTTGACTCTATGGTATTGTATCCCTCAAATCTCCAGGGGATCCTTTTTCGCTTCTTCCTCTACTGCTTCTAAAAGGGGGTTAAGTGGGTATGGATGCCAGCCTCCAGGTAGGACCACGGGATCTCCTAGAATTACTGCTCATTTCCATACAACAGAGATTGGTTCCCCTGGAGAAAACGGCTGATTTGGAGGGTGGGCTTTATGGCATTGTACCCCACTGAGAGAAATGTTGAGGGCAGCAAGAAAAGAGGAAAACCCAACAAGAGATGGTATTGATTCAATAAAGGAAGCCACAGCCCTCAATTTGCAAGATCTGAGCAAGGCTGTCAAAGATAGGACATCTTGGAGGACATTGATTCATAGGGTCGCCATGAGTTGGAAGTGACTTGACAGCACTTAACACACACACACACACACACACACACACACACACACCCCACTGAGGTCTCGGTCTTCCCCAGGCTCCACGCCCTCAAATCTCTAGGAGTTTCCCAACCTGGATCTGGCAACTCTACTCCCCCCCCCACACACACACACAGTGGCAAAGGGGGACCTGGCAACCCGACCTTCAGTCCAGATCCTCTGTAGCAGTGGCTTTTCTGTTTGTATGTTATGACAGAAATGTTTCCACCACATTATAAATCCAGGCCACTGCTGTGGGTTTTACATTCAAACTGGACTTTTCTCATGACTTCAGGATATAAGAATCCGATGTCATCAATTGAGACCACTTGCAGCCTGCTTGTTGCAATAGACCAAATGTGTCAATCAAAACAGTAATTAGAAAGGAAAAGCACCTGCAGGGTATATCACCAAAACAACAAAACACCACCATGTAATAATTCACACGGAGGACTAATTTTCAAGTGAAAATGTACAACCTAGTTACTGGTATATTTTTCAGCAACACTAAAAAAGGGTGATCTGACAAAGATGCATTTTATACTCCCATGTTTGCTGAAAAGTCGACACTAATGACATCTTCTCCTTGGTCATTTATGCATGGGTACTTTCACTCACATTCACACACACACCCCCGTCTGTCTCAATTGTTCCTTGGAGTTATGCATGAATTTCCCCTCCATTAGAGATGACCTTGCTGCCAGCCCTCACAAATCCCAGGACTTCCCATCCCTCTGTTAACCAAATTCTTCCCTCTCTCCTGAGCTCAGCCCGGGTGAAATCCCCATGCATAAGGCAAAGTGCAGGTCATGCAAGCTTAGTTTTGCTCACAGCCAATTACAAAGCTGCATGTCCAGAGGTGGGGATTCAAATATTTCCTGCTTCCTGGGAGCTCTTTCTGAGCAGAAGAAACTTTTTAAAACCGAGGCTTGGATTCCCCCCCCCTTTTCAGATTGCTCCGTTTTTTGTTTTATGTTCTTAAAATGCTTTTTAATGCAGCAATTGGGTTTGGGGGGTGGGAACTTTTCTCTCACTACAGCCAATTACAAAGCAGCATTTAAAGGGGTGGGGATTCAAATACTTCCTGATTTGGAGACTGCTGGTGCATAGACTCCCAAAAGGAAAGTGTGGGTCCAGTGAGCAACGAACCTCAAGTAAAACTCCCAAGCATAAACAACCCTTATCTCTCTTTTTTTTTCCTTCCTTTTAAATGGAATGTGCCTATCCCAGATTTCAGCCCAACTGCGTTTCAAAATGACAGTGAGATAAAACCTTAAAGCAGGGCTTTACTCTGGGAACATGAGCCCTGCAGCCAGCATGAGCAGCATTAATGCGATCAATGTTTAAAGCTGTAATTATTTTGCAAAATACAGGGACGGCAGAATTAAACAATACTGAAACTATGTCCAGGAATATGGTGGGATTGCCAAGTCGGCTCACAGGTTTAAAAAGCAAAAAAAAAAAGTTCTCCACACACTGAGATGATGAGTAGCTGGAGGAAAAGAAACCAAAGGAAATCCATGTGAGCCTGATTTTTTTTTAAAAAAAAATAGATAGCTCATACAAGAGCACAGCTGCTTGAAAGTTCAACTATTGAAGTCCAGGTTCGTGCCTCTTATCATGCAGTCTATTCAAGGAAGGGGGATGAGTTGTGTGTTCCAGATACCACCCCACCAAATCAAAACCGTTATAGAACAAAACTGCTAGAACTACTCACTTTTCATACTTGGAATCTGTAGCTGTATATCCAATAAATGATTCCTTGTGTGATGCTCTCCATGGTCCAGCTATAGAGTTGGCAAATTCCAGGTGGTGGCTGAAGATCTCCTGCTATTATAAGTGATCACCAGGCAAAAGACAAGTAGCTACCAAGAGTAGTTTTGGGAAAGCTTTTAACTTCAGAGGAGGGCCTGTGAAGCCCATCCCATATCCTAGAAATGATGACCCTTTTTGCTGAAAAAGGTTGTCAGCTCTGGGCTGGGAAACACCTGGAGATTTTTTAGAGCAGAGCCTGAGGCAGGTGAAGTTTGGGGAGGGAAGGGACTTCAATGGGGTATTATGCTATACAGTGGACATTTTCTCCAGGTGAATCGATTAATTCCAGCTCCTTGTCTCTCAGAAGAACTTTCATAAACATATTTTTCCATTGTCTAAAAGATCCATCTTGCTTCAAGATGGAGTCAATCTGCTCCTGGACACTTAAGGATTCATGAGGCTAGAGTAGGGTTGCTAGCCTCCAGGTGGTGGCTGGAGAGCTCCTGGAATTCCAGCTGATCTCCAGGCAATAGAGATTCCTTCCCCTGGACAGAATGGTAACTTGGGAAGGTGGACTCTATGGGATTATACCCTATTGAAGTCCCTTCCCTCCCCAAACCCCACCATCCTCAGGCTCCACTCAAAAAATCTCCAGTTATTTCCCAACCCGGAGCTTGCAACCCTAATAGTGTTTCAGATCTAAAATGTGTAGGGAATGTCATTTCGGTTATTTACACTTCTGAGATTAATGCACCGGGCATGCTCTGATTGGATTATGATTAGTTACAATCTGAATTCACACTCTTATGTCTGTCAGTGGGGGGAAAGGCTTATAGCTTTTAAACAATAGCTTTGTTGGAAGAGTTGCAATGTCTAGCATGCAATGGAACTGAGAAGAAGACCCAACAGGGGGTGGGCAAGTGGTCAGCCAGAGAAGAAGAAGAAGAAGAACAAGAAGAAGAAGAAGAAGAAGAACAAAAAGAAGAAGAAGAAGAACAACAACAACAACAGACAGACACCCTGTGTGGTAAGTGGGGCTGAGAGAGCTCTAAGACCACCCTTTTCACACCTTTTGTCAGCGGGTAAAGTTTTTTGTGGGCTTCTCTTCTTCTCCCAGCTTTTGTGGGAGACTTCCACATATGCCACTCTTCAGCTTCCAAGCTGAAGCTTTCCAAGTGTACTCCCTCAAGCAACAGGAACACAAAACACATGTTTGAGACCCTGTTAATAGCTTCCCTTTTAAATGTACTTCAGATATCTTTATCCATTCAACAAACAGTCGACTCCTTGGCATTCTCAAGCATTCTGGAGCAGCCTTCTGGCTACAGGGGAATGTTTCTGGCAGCCATTTTAAGGCAGCTGTTAGCTGTTTGCTGCCTGCTGGCATGTTGCACAATGAAAATATACTAACAATCTTTCTTTTCCCCGAGATCTTTTATTCAACCATACAGACACAACATCAGAGACCAGTTACTATTAAAATATTGTTTATATGAAAGACAATCAAGAACTATAAACTACCCCCTGCAACCCCATCAGTGGGGACCTGGCAACCCTACCACATTTTTCCTTCTCACAGAAACTTTCCTTCTTCAAGTTAGAATATGGTTGCCAACCTCCAGGTGGTGGCTGGAGATCTCCGGCTATTACAACTGATCTCCAGGTGACAGCAATTAGTCCACCTGGAGAAAATGACTGCTTTGGAACATGGATTCTATGGCATCATACCCCATTGAAGTATCTCCCCAATCCCCGCCTTCCTCAGGCTCCACCCCCTGAAATCTCCAAGTATTTCCCAACATGGAGTTGGCAACCTTAAGTTAGAAGGCAAGCCCTCTTTCTGTCTCCCACCTCTTTTTTTTGTAAAGTACACACTTATAACACTTAGCATTTGTGCCGCTCTGCCACCATTTCAAATTGTTTCCCATATAAATTTTTGTAACCCTTAACAGCAACCCACTTTTATCACCATGTTACAAATTTTTAGCATGACCGAGAGTCTGATCTTGACAACAGTATACTTCTATTCTCCAAGGCAGGCAGTCTTTCCTGTATCCAAGATAGGGTTGCCAGGTCCCTCTTTCCCGTCAGTGGGATGTTTTTGGGGTAGAACCTGAGGAGGACGGGGTTTGGGGAGGGGAAGGACTTCAATGCCATAGAGTCCAATTGTCAACACGGCCATTTTCTCCAGGTGAACTGATTACTATCAGCTGGAGATCAGTTGTAATAGCAGGAGATCGCCAGCTAGTACCTGGAGGTTGGCAACACTAATCTAAGAAGATTCTAAAGCCATGTAAAAAGACACACGCACTCTATGAGGCCATCTGTTTGGCTTGAAACAGACTGACATCACTTAAGGCCTTTTGGTTACTAAACACTGTACTTTCATAAAAGAGTAATGGCCCCAGTGTTAAGAGACAAAACCCTGTTATACTGAGCCAAGCATAGGGACAGTTTTATACTCAAAAAGCAAAAATGTTATAAATTCCGAATCAGGCACATGGCATTTATGACAGTGGGAAACAGAAAGCTTTCTTACATCTACATTGCAGGTGCCAGATGTATCTCTAAGAAAGGTTCGAAGCTTACTGACAAATATTCCATTGTCCTCAAATATGGCCTATACCAAGTTATTTCTTCAACTTGTGAAAGAAGAAGAGTTGGCTTTTATACGCCAACTTTCTCTACCTTTTCAGGAGAATCAAACCGGCTTACAATCGCCTTCCCTTCCTCTCCCCACAACAGGCACCTTGTGAGGTAGGAGAGGCTGAGAAAGTTCAAACAGAACTGTGACTAGTCCAAGGTCACCCAGCAGCCTTCATGTGGAAGAGTGGGGAAACCAACCTGGTTCACCATGAGTCTGCTGCTCATGTGGAGGAGTGGGGAATCAAACCCGGTTCTCCAGATTAGAGTTGGCTGCTCTCAACCACTACAACACCTTGGCTCTCAGAAGAGGAAACCATGCTGGTTGTTTCACAAAAGACCAAGGGAGGGCAGAGATTGGGAAGGGGGAGACTTCAGTGGGGTAGATTGCAATAGACTCCATACTCCAAACCATCCTTTTTATCCAGGGGAACTGATCTCTGCTGTCTGAAGATCAGTTGTAATTCTGTGAGATCTGCAGGCCCCACCTGGAGGTTGGCAACTCTAACCTCTACACAATCCACTGCTCCACCAACCTTATTCCCAGCAATCTCCCTAACTACCAAAACACCTACATTTGTGTGTGCCAGAAGGGCCTGAACAGTTTGGAATGGCTGGTCAGCATGCCTTATTCCTGAGAAAGCAAGAGGCAATATGGTAATTTCATACCAAACATCTGGAATATCCAAGCATCAGTTTGATGAGCAGAGGTTATGGCCTATTGTCACTGAGACAAGAAAGAAAGCTCCTTTCATCAACACTTCCAGGTTTCCTTTGGCAAGCTAGGAATGCAAGCGTGAACATAAGAAGTAATGTGCTCTGCATGCTAAAATGCTATATAAATAACAAGAGTACACAATAATATTAAGGAAATTGCTTTCTTGAATTGGAGTGATCCCATATTTAATTGACAGGCATTTATTTCCCATTTATTTCCTGTATTTTTGCAATCAGGGTCCAAGCGTCAAATGTTTAATAGTGCTCTCTTCTGTATTAGGCTTTGGAAAAATCCAAAGTACTTTTTTTAAAAATAGAGAGAATATGGGAATTCAGCGCAGTAAAGTTACACTTCCCCACGAGGATTTCCAACCTCCAAGTGGGCCCTGGAGATTCCCCAGAATTAAAGCTCATCTCCAGACTACAGAGATCAGTTCCCCTGGAGAAAATGGATGCTTCAGAGGGTGGACTTTATGGCGTTATACACACCGAGGTCTCTCCCCAGGCTCCACCTCCAAATCTCCAGAAATGTTCCAATCCAAAATTGTCAACCCTATTTCCTGCTTGCTTCCGCAACATTGTGGTTGTCTAGTTTCATTTACATATTTATTTTCTTCCCACAAAATGCCTTGGATATTTTGGTCCAGCAGGACTACTCAAATGTATCTCAAAATTTCACACTAGACAACATTTCTCTTTAGACATTGAACATTCTCAAACATGACATTGGATGCTGGTTTGCTTTAGATTCAATTAAAGGTGATGATTTTGACCTCAAAGATCACCTCTCTGTGGTCTTTTATGCATGGGAGTTTTACCTGGGGTTCAAGGTTCTCTTGATCCACACTTTTCGGTTCTGAACCCTAAAAATGCTATGCATGTTGTTGTTTGACCTGGAGAAAGTCCTGGGGGTTCTGGAGTACTTCATAATCACCAGCAGAAATCCCATAGCATCTGAGTCCCCGCCCCTTGAAAACACTGCTTTGTAATTGGCTGTGGTGCTTACTGTGAGAAAAACATCACCCCCCCCCCACAGCTCCCTTGTCCCACACTTTGGCTTATGCATGGAAATGGGGATTATTTCACCTGGGCTGATTTTAGGGGAGATCAAAGAATCACTTTACAACAGGATTGGGCAGACCTGGACATTGCATAGGCTAGGTGCGAGGTCATCTCTAAGAGACAGAAAACTCCTGCATAATCCCAACAAAAACCGTGTCGGACCGGCAGAGACAGTAACTCAAAGTACCCATGCATAAATGACCTAAGTATGATATTGTAGGGCTGTCGATTCGGTTCATCCCGAACAGAAAAACAGCCGAATTTCCCCTGATTCGGCGGTTTTTAGTTCAGATGGAACCGAACTCAAAAAAGGTGGGAAAATGGGGATCTGAATTCAGCGAGTTCGTGGTGTTTGGCGAATAAATTCAGCAAATTCGGGGTTCGGTGCAGCAGCATAACCACCAGTTAGTAAGCAGCATTCTCCTGCGGCCAATCGGTGGCCAAGCTGGGACTTTCGCCTGTTCTGCGGGGGGGGGGGGTGCCCCCTGAGTCTCTCTCTCTCTGGTTTTTTTGGGGGGCTTCAGTTGTGTGTCCTCAGGTTTTCCCTCATTCATAAGATCGGTTAGGTCTATTTTGATGCTTGCTCAAAACTGGTTTTCAAACTGTGACTTAAAGAATGCATTTGCCTGGTCCTGAGTCCGATGCAAAAGGGGAAATTCCACCCCTCCTGCTCCTTATGCATAGCTAGCTGCCTCTGTCCCTTTCCATGGTTTGCAAACTCCCAGGTGTCAGGTGTTGCTTTGCATGGTTGCAAAAGTGTTGCTTTGCATGGTTTGCATGGTTGCAAACATGTTGCTTTGCATGGCTTGTATGGCTGCAAATGTGTTGCTTTGCATGGTTTGCAAACTTCTTTGCACCTACCCCACCCTTGCTCCCCGCAGCTCAGCTGTTTGTCAGGGCTGGGAGCTTTGGGCGTGGGCGGCAAGCTCTGCTAATTGCAAACCCCCATTGTCAGAGATGCACATTAAGGAGGGGGGACCCCTTTCTGGGCCCATATCTCAGCCCCCCCCAACCCAATCTTCACAAAACGTGGGGGTTCTTGCAAGAAGGGTCCCACAAGCTATGCTGAAAGTTTGGGACCTCTACCCCCCAAAATGCCCCCCGGAGCCGCGGAAAGGCATGATTGTGTTTTTAATCACTTTATTCGGCCGAATTTTTCCTCGAACTCCGGATCTCATGCCGAATTGCACGGACCCGAAGCGGGGGAGTTTGGACTTCGGCATTTCCCAAATAAAAATGGGCCGAATTTTGCCGAATCTGAATTTTACCGAATTTTTTTTCAACAGCCCTAATATTGTGTATGAACACTGTTCCTCCAACCATTGCCTCCTTTCTATAGCTCTGAGCTAGGGCTGCCAGGCAGCAGATTCTCTGACCCCTCCCTCTTCCTACACCCAACTGGAAGGGACCAGGCAGCTCTAGGAATCAGCAGAAACTTTGAATTGTGCTTAACAATACCTTGCGAACTATCTTGGATCCACATTTTGTGAAGAAATGTGTATACAAATGTTGATATAAATATAAGTAAAAACACTTAGGTCCTGGCCAAAGATTTCCAGTGTCAATTTTAGCCTCTTTTCAGAGCTTCTGGGTTGTGTACATTTTCGAGTTTGATTCTCCTCCCTCTGGACGCAGCCCATTTACATTCAGCAGTGACAAGGCTCTCCTCACCCCTGTGAGTCTTGGACCGACCCCCCCCATTTTAGACTCAACTGATTGTGGTATGTTCATAAGGCCATGCCTGTGGGCATCTCTGTTTTACGGGCTGCCTTGAAGGCCTTTAACATGTTCTATGAAGGGGTATGTAAAACATGGGTCATGCACCTCAGCGCCAGTCAATATTGCTTGACTTATTAGCCTATCTTCTATAGTTTGGCATACCTCAGGCATCTATGATAATGGTGGACACATTGCAGCTTTCAGGTCCTGAGTTTCCAAATATTGGCACCACGACTTATGGGGCGGCTTCGATGGTAGATGACATGGCAGTGTAACTTATTTGGTTCTCTTCCCCCTGCATTGCCTAACTTTGGGTATCCCTCATGGGTGTGGTACCCTAAGGCTCCTGTGGATCCTACGCCATTCCCACTAATTTGCTTCGGTGTGTTATTCATCCTTCCACCACACAGTTAGCGACCTTCCACCACATGGAGTTGGAGCTGCTTCCCCAGGTGATATGTGCGGCAAGCTGTCATTGTGTGGACTCTGTGTGGAGACGTGTGAGGGCGTGGTGATCTGCCACACTGAAATTTCATTCAGGATTCCAGAGCTGTATTGCCTTGATGGAGTGCACCTGTCTGACTGGGTCAGGACATGTGGCTGCACGATATTCAGGGCTCTCTACTTTGTTGGTCACAGCAGTAGGAACATTGGCGGGAGCAGGGCGGCAGCTCTGCTCTTTGGCAGTTTTTGCATGGGGTCTGATCCAAGATGGGAAGAGGTGCCTTTCCTTCCCGTTTGTGGGGACCCCCATAAGGGGTCTTGGGATGGAGTACAACACCGTTGCCCAGCTGTGAGGCTTGTGTTCAGTGCTCCAATCCCAGGTGGCGCTGGCCCCACACAGAGATTCCCATCCGGTGGGGTCATCTAAACGCTACTCCGGTGGTTGCCTAACAGGCGTTTGGTCCGGTTATCGATGCTTTTTGATAAATCGGATGACAGGGTGGTGATCCGATACTTAGATCCATCCCCATGGTTTTCCGCCAATGCTCCATTCTGTTGTGATCAATAAAAGCTATGGCCATTTTATTACCCAAAAAGTACGGTGTGTGTGTGTGTTTATTTTGCTGTTTTATGTAACTCTGGGTGTTGTGGGTTATTTTGCTGTTCCCCCTTTTTTTCTGGGAAGCCATTCGCCCATGGGGCCACAAGAAACCCGACCTGAATAAACAGGTCAGGCATTGTGGACTTACCCGGGTGACTCCTGGGAGAAGAGGGGGTGCCCCCAAGGTGGGGGGCGCCGCTCGTCCCACGAGACCCTGCCGGCCCCGCAGTTTTCCTGGCTAGCGGGGGCCATGGGGGAGTGAGGTCAGGCAGCCACCTGATCCTGTGTGTCTCCCCACGCATTTAAAAAGCGGCGTGCGGCCAGCCGCCGTCCTCTTTCCATGCGAGGCGGCGGCGAGTCCCATCCACCCTCCGTATTTTGTGATGTTGTATTTCTTTTCTGTCACAGCTTTTTGGGCAGTTTTTGCATGGGGTCTGATCCAAGATAGGAAGAGGTGCCTTTCCTTCCCGTTTGTGGGGGCCCCCATAAGGGGTCTTGGGATGGAGTACAACACCGTTGCCCAGCTTCGAGGCTTGTGTTCGGTGCTCCAATTCCAGGTGGCACTGGCTCCACACAGAGATTCCCATCCGGTGGGTCATCTAAGTGCTACTCTGGTGGTTGCCCAACAGGCGTTTGGTCCGGTTATCGATGCTTTCGATAAATCGGATGACAGGGTGGTGATCCGATACTTGGATCAGTCCCCATGGTTTTCCACCAATGCTCCATTCTGTTGTGATCAATAAAAGTTGTGGCCATATTATTACCCAAAAAGTACAGTGTTTATTTTGCTGTTTTATGTAACTCTGGGTGTTGTGGGTTATTTTGCTGTTCCCCCCTTTTCTCTGGGGAGCCATTCACCCATGGGGCCACAAGTAAAAACACTGTTAGGTCCTGGCCAAAGATTTCCAGTGTCAATTTTAGCCTCTTTCCAGAGCTTCTAGGTTGTGAACATTTTCGAGTTTGATTCTCCTCCCTCTGGACGCAGCCCATTTACATTCAGCAGTGACAAGGCTCTTCTAGATAATTTAACAGTGGTAAAAATTTTAACGTGAGTCATTAATATTGTGTAGTCTGGTGGAAAATAAATATTTTATGTTTCAGGAAAATTAGTGAAAAACCTGTTAGTATAGCACTCTTTCAAAGGCAGCCTATTAACTTTGCCTGCTGTGTAATTATAGAATAATTAAGTCTGACTTTTTTCCTGAAACAAGGGCAAAATGTGTAAATATTTGAAAAAAGAGGTGAGCAATGGAGCAAAGTGATTCATGTACAAGCCCAGCTGACATATTCAAATCATGGAGAATATGTCTCATCCAGATTAGATCTTTTGGTCACTTATTTTCATTGACTCAACCTGTGGAGGAGGAAGAGGAGGAGGAAGAAGAAGAGTTGGTTTTTATATGCCGACTTTCTCTACCTTTTAAGGAGAATCAAAATGGCTCACAGTCTCCTTCCCTTCCCACAACAGACCCCTTTTGAGGTAGGTGGGGCTGAGAGAGTTCGGGGGGAACTGTGACTGGCCCAAGATCACCCAGCAGGCTGCATGTGGAGGAGTGGGGAATCGAACCTGGTTCACCAGATTAGCGTCCACCGCTCTTAACTACTACACCACTCTGGAATAACCATGCAGAATTATGTAGAAGTGTATTTTGCTTAAAACCTGGGGCTAATCGACACAGTGCCTTGGCCTATAGATTATACATAGATGCTAGGGAAAGTGTGTGTGAACAAGTCATAAGGTCATGCCTCAAAAAGGGTGGGAGACTCTGGGGCTGAGTTCAGTGGTAACTGTCGCTCTTGAATATTCACCAAGGTGTGGGAGATTTTGGCTTAAATTGTCCTTATTTACTTGCCTGATTTTTAATCACTGAATATGATATTTAATGAACCAGTTATAAAGACCCTTGGGGATCTCTGCACAAATGAATGTAAGGAATAGGGTTGCACAGGTGGAAATTAACTGATCGACATCTATAACAACCCACTTGGAAATGTCAGAAACATTCCTAATCCAACCAAAACCATTGAAAGCCTTCCAGTATGATGGTTAACATAAGAACATAAGAAAGGCCCTGCTGGATCAGACCAAGGCCCATCAAGTCCAGCAGTCTGTTCACACAGTGGCCAACCAGGTGCCTTTAGGAAGCCACAAACAAGATGACTGCAGCAGCATTGTCCTGCCTGTGTTCCACCGCACCCAAAATAATAGGCATGCTCCTCTGATACTAGAGAGAATAGGTATGCAGTATGACCAGTATCCATTCTAACTAATAGCCATGAATACCGCTCTCCTCCATGATGGAGAATTTACCTTCTTAACAGAGACTAAAGGTGCTTGATTAGCATACAATAGGAGAAGCTTTAGTAAGAAATGGTCACATTCTTTAATGTATCAGAAGGAAATAATCCAGTAGAGTGAGATCACAAATTTGGGTTAAAGAAGGTTCATGGAACAAGCACTGTGGGCTACAAATGGGGTCTTAAGAGACACTGAAATGGACACAACAGAATTAGGCGCTGTGTTACTCACCAAAATTCTTCACAGAATGCATAGTAAAATTGTGGAACTCCCTGCCCCAGGATGTGGTGATGGCTGCCAACTTGGAAGAAAGGCTTTAAGGGGGGAGTGGGCATGTTCATGGAGGAGATGGCTATCCATGGCTACTAGTAAAAATGGATACTAGTCATGATGCATACCTATTCTCTCCAGTATCTGAGGAGAATGCCTATTATATTAAGTGCTGTGGTGCACGTGCAGGATACTGCAGCTGCAGTCATCTTGTTTGTGGGCTTCCTAGAGGCACCTGATTGGCCATTGTGTGAACATACTGCTGGACTTGATGGCCCTTTGATGTGGTTTCAATATATTGATTATAGGTATTGACATATTGCAGCTTTAAATGCATTTAATTCTTATGCTTGCCTGTGTTTAGGCTATGTAGATATATAACTGTGAGAAGTTAGCTCAATGAAAAGCTGGCTTCCTAGGATAGGAGCCAAGAGATAGCAGAGTACAGAAGAAAAAATGACTAGACACCTTTTGAATTCGGCTTGTCTGCCTTTTCATCTGCCTAGACGAATGTTTTAGATACGTCTTTGATAGAAGTTAATCAAGATGTGACATATATATAACTTTAAAATAGAAGATGCTTTGACTTAATGGCTAGACATTGAGAAGACAATGGATGTGAACCTTTAAAGATGTTTTGAGAAATTGTTTATATGAAAACCATAATGATGCCATCCATAAATTTATAACATCAGGGTTAAGATAGATGCTTGAGAACAGACATTTAATCTGATTCCATGCATCACAAGTCCTTTGAAGTTCCTTTGAGGTCTGGGAAATTGACAACTTTCCCAAGACTCCATCTTATTGGTTCCCAAAACAAGAGCCTCCAAAATTGTATAAAAAGGGCTTGAAAATTGAGAGAAATTGGGATTATATCCCCCGGACTTTTTGCTGACAATCTGTATGGGAAATTCTCTACCAAACACGCTTGCGTGCTGTTTGGCTTGAGAACTTTCTCCTGGCATGATAATTGATAGGTTGAGTACTGGGTTGGTAACTGATTTGTAACTGTGTTTCTATTCAGATCTATATTCTTTTGTTTGAAGCTTGTATGTATTGTGCATATATCTTTTCATTTTACTATTTTCTGAAGTATTTACAATAAAAAGGAATTGTTTTACAATTCAAAATATGTTGCATCATCACTTACAGTGACTGGTTAAATAAGGTAACGTGGTTTTTAGTGAATCACAAAATCCAAAAATCATCACAAAAGTACAGTGATTGACTGCCTCACCTTGTTCTGATCCAGCAGGTCTTTTCTTATGTCCTTGTGTTCTTATGAGCATGAATATTATATTAGGTTCTGTGGAACACAGAGAGGATAATGTTGCTGCAGTCGTCTTATTTGTGGGCTTCCTAGCAGCACCTGGTTGGTTATTGTGTGAACAGACTGCTGGACTTGATGGGCCTTGGTCTAATCCAGCATGGTTTTCCTTAAATTCTTATGTTCTTAATCCAACAGCTCATGAACTGGATGTAGAACAGTTTACTGAAGGACAAGCTCCCTGCCTGCAACCAATGGGCAGGATGTGAGCCAACTGATGCATTCTGAAGGGTAACTAAACAGAAATCAAATTAATGTGTCACTGTTTCTAATAATTCTTATGAGAATACACATACATATATATCTCAAAAGGAGCATGTAAAACTGAACCACAAAACTGAAAACTCCTGTTTGGCTCCATTTTTTCCCCTGATTCATTCCTGGAGTTCCTTAAAAGTGGTGTACTATAATCCCACCTCCAAAGCCATTTTGGACCAATCAAGTCCATGGGCTAAATCCAACAAGCTTTATCTGCCTTTGATCACCAAAAAGGTTATTATAATGAACATGGGATCTGCATGGACAAAAGCCATATGGGACAGGAACTGTAGGGAGGAGGGGAATTAGGTGAGACTGAGTAAAAAACTGTCTAAATCCAGCCCCAAATGTTGCATCACTGTAGTAGGCACTAAAACGAACAACTGATTTTTAAAAGTTCAGACTTCACACAACAACCATGTGCCAATGAGGTAGGGCAACCCTAATGCTGTTTTTATATTAAGCAGTAGGTAGGAATGTTGTGCCCTGATGCAGATGGTCCAGGCTAGCCTAATCTCATCAGATCTCAGAAGCTAAGCAAGGTCTGCCCTGGTTAGGACTTGGATGGGAGACCACCAAGGAAGTCAGGGATTGCTACATGGCGGTAGGCAATGACAAACCACTTCTGTTTTCTCTTGCCTTGAAACTTCTACAGGGTGGACATAAGTTGGTTGCAACTTGATGGCACTTTCTACCACCCAGGTGGAAATAACATATTTTCTCCAACCAGAGGTTAGTAAGTGCTTACAGGTTTCTAAATGCTTATGGGATGCCATGTTTATGGTCCTCAAACACATGTAAAATTGTACCATTCCTCTAGTGTTCTCAAACTCAATCATACCTTCCCAATTTTCCTGAAAATGCTAAACACTTACTGCAAATTGTACAGGAGTATGTTTTTTGTGCATGTTTCTCTCTCTCTCTCTCTCTCTCTCTCTCTCTTTGGGTACTGAAATCTAACCTATTGCAATAAATTCTACTAATGCATTTTCTAGATATATAAAAAGCAGCTGCGTTAATAGCAGCAGCATATGTTCTTCAACCATGAAATACTGAGTGTTTTCGCTGACCATGGTTCTGAACTGGGAAATTAGTCAGAAAAATATATAGATTGTGCTCAAAGCGCTTATGAGCCATGCACTTTCCTTCACTTTCAAAAGACTGTGAATCGAGAAGAGTAGAAATATGTAGAATTTTTGATGCACACTTTCCCCTTAAGGTGCTTTTCTGAGTCATTTAATTTGAAAGCTGCTAGGGGATTGATTGTCTTTTGTATCACAGAACTGCTGGAGTGGTAAAGTACTTGGTGGATGGACTTCTCCGAGCATTTTAATTGCCTATGCTCTCCCCTATCACGATCATCTATCCTAAGAAATAAACATTCATTTTTGATCCCCACTTTCCCTGTCCATCATTTTGCTGCTTGTCTTTGACATCTATCTCTTGTTGGCGACATGCAATGTGTTTTCTAATCATTCTTAAATGATAAGAGCCCTGTCAAGTACCAGTTTTAGTATGAGTTGCATATGCATCACACAGATAAGCAGGGTTGCAAACATGGATTGGCTTAATTGGTAGATGAATCAATTAAAGCACCATTCCATGATCCAGCCAAACTCAGACATTTCCCCATTTCATTAATTTCAATGGGAAGTTTAAATATATGCTTTAATCTCATCTATTAAAATCAATGGGACTGAAAAGTGGTTTGTTTTAGCTGGATCATGCCCTTAGTTGACTGAGACTAATTTAATCTATCCAAGGCATGACATGCATTATCTTTTGAAGCCATTTTAGTTCCAGTTTGTGACTGTATTAATAGAAGGAAAGATGTAAAAATTGTAGGGGTTTTTTTTGGCTGCAATCCTATGCACCTTTTCTCGGGAGTTAGCCCCATTCAACATAGTGGGATTTACTTCCTAGAAAATGTGTGTGGGATTGGGTTGTTAGTTTATTGAGTAGTAAATTATCATATTTTTTTCTGAAAAGGATCAAGGTTTTAATAATATGCATGTAATATCTAAATGCCATTGATTGGATGGTTGGAAGACAGATCACATCAACTAAACACTTCATAATTTGGTGACAACTAAAAATTAACTAGTACATGATTTTCTGTTAATTTAAGATCCTGGCATTATTTTAAGTAACTGTAAGTTAAAGCATTTTTAATGAAGTATAATTGTGGGAAGTTCTGGGGGAAGACTTGAGCATGCTCAAAAGCATATATCCTAGGAAACCTACTCAGAACCTGGATGAAACAGACTTGGTTTAAGTTTTGTTCTCCGCAGTTGAGATAGTTAACCTGCGTCTGCACTGTATCGATTATTTCCTAAGCTTTCACCTGAGACAATGGGTTGTATCCAACTAACTACCAGTGGAAGGTTCTTTCACTAGGATACAGGTTTTCTCCACATTTTCCTTCCTTCAACAGTCTCCTCTGATCTCCAGAAAGAAGGCATATGGGGATCAATGGAATTGCATGGACAAAAAACCATGTGGGTGGAAGGGTTGAACTCAAGAGGGGTATCAGAGAAACTTGCTCCTTCTTCTTTGTTCCAAAAGCAGAGCTCTGAAAGATCAAAAGGGAACTACTGGGGGAAGGGAAATGTTAGAAAAATTCATGAGTGCCTCCTTGTAGATGAACTAGATACTACCCAAGGAGACAGCATGACTAAAATAAATAAAAATGGTAATGTATATCATTTTAAGCTGTACTTTGCTTTGAGAATGTTAGTTAAAAAGTGGCATAAAGTGTTTGAATGAGAGCCAGCATGGTGTAATGGTTAGAGAGCCAGACCCAGTTACCATCTGAGAGACCCAGGTTCAAATCTCTTCCTTGGTGGTCTCCCATCCAACTTCTGACTGGGGTCAACCCTACCTGGCATCAAAGCTCTGATGACGTTGGGTTAGTCTGGGCTGTTAGGCAAGCTTTAAAAAAGGTAAAGGTCCCCTGTGCAAGCACCAGGTCATTCCTGACCCATGGGGTGACGTCACATCCTGACATTTACTAGGCAGACTTTGTTTACGGGGTGGTTTGCCAGTGCCTTCCCCAGTCATCTTCTCTTTACCCCCAGCAAGCTGGGTACTCATTTTACCGACCTTGGAAGGATGGAAGGCTGAGTCAACCGTGAGCCGGCTACCTGAAACCGACTTCCGTCGTGATCGAACTCAGGTTGTGAGCAGAGCTTGGACTGCAGTACTGCAGCTTAACACTCTGCGCCACGGGGCTCCTAGGCAAGGTTTACATGAAGTAAGTAAATAAAAAATAAACATGTCCCAGTTATCAAGTAAGAGTGGTATGTTTTCCGAGAGTAACCTAAGCACACAACTTGAAAGTACCTGCCATTGAAATCAATATAATATCCTTCTAAATAAGTTACTTAGGATCAGAATAGAAGTCAACATGTAGCATTAGGTTCTGCATATTACTGTCATAACTAAACCACAATAAAATATAACTTTCCTTCTAAGCCTTCTTCCAAGTATAATGTTCTCCTGGCAGCTCTGGGTTGGAACTACTTCTAAGTGCCTTGTACCTTTTGCCTCTTTCTACAAGTAATAGCTTTAAATATAGCTCTGGAAAAGTTTCGAGTAGACCGTATAATTTTTTTAAAGCATTGTGATTTCATACAAAGTTTATGGCAGTCCATAAAGCTGATTATATACCACTCAGATGAGTGCTGTTCTGCTACATAAAACTCATATTTCACACACACGAAACTCTAGGCCTATGAATTTATAATGACTGCCACTGCTTTGAAATCATGTTATATAGCTGCAGAAAGCTCTAAATTATATTTCCCTGTAATGTTTGGAGACCCTAGCCCCTTAACAGTAAATGAAAACTAAATAGTATAAACCTTTCTCTTTAAGCTAAAATATTTCCAGCATCTTTCATACATTCTTATCCGTCACGACAAGGCAACACACTGTGCATTCAAGGATTGGTCGTAACTTCTGGGTTTTATATTGGCCAATGGCTGTAAAAGGAAAGCCCACCTCCATCCTTCACCTGAGATATACTCGTGTATTTTATAGAATGAATATTTTTCTGCAATCTCCCTTTCCCTGAGTGGTGGGGTGTTCTGGGGCAGCCTTTTGTAGATGAAGTCCTCTGTAAGTAATGGTGCTTTTTTGTAATAAACTATTTGTTCTGGTAAGAAAACAAACATGAACAGAGGCAGTACTAGTATGATAGAATCATAGAGTTGGAAGGTACCACCAGGGACATCTAGTCCAACCCCCTGGACAATGCAGGAAATTCACAACTGCCTCCCCCCCACACACACCCAGTGACCCCCTACTCCATGACCAGAAGATGGCAAAAAAAAAAAAAAAAATCCTCCATGATCTATGGCCAATCTGGCAGGGAGGAAAATTGATTCAAAGCAACCTCTGTCCAGAGCTTCCACAGATACTATTGCCAGCCAGAAACCTGTGAGCAACCCAGTCCAACAAGCTCATATATATTTTTTCTTCTCATGCTCAAACAAATGCAAACATTTTTGTAGTACTCAGCCATGGCTGTAGCTGGGGGTGGGGCAAGGAGGGCAACCACCACCACTGCGGCATGCAGAAAGGGTGGTAGAACTGCCTCTCCTACCTGGCACAGAGATGCCTACAGGAGAGGCAGTTCTGCCACCCTCTCTCCCATCACAGGGGTGGCAGCTGCTCTCCTCACCCCCACCCCCCAGTTATGGCCCTGTACTCAGCCAAGGGGGATAGACCACAAATTTCAGTAGCCACCTCAGCTGCTACAGAAAGCAGAATCTAGAGGGGAAGGTAAACTGGTTGAGCCATGAAGGTTTGTCATTAGATGACCGGAGCACAAAGTATGTGGATGGGCTACTGCAATTCCAGAAGCCCAGTGCTTTTTCAATGGACGCTGTTCATATCTTCAGAGGCTTACCCATGCATGCTCATTGCCTAAAAAATGCAGACAGCTTGGTTAATGGTTACAGTGTTGGCCTAGGGACCTAAGAGACCCAGGTTCAGATCCCCACTCTGCTATGGAAGCTTGCTGGGTGAGCTTGGGCCAGTCACACCCTCTTAGCCTAACGTACCTGGAGAAGAGGAGGTTTAGGGGGGACATGATTTCTTTCTTGAAGTATTTGAAGGGCTGCCACTTGGAGGAGGGCGGGGAGCTGTTTCCATTGGCAGCAGAGGATAGGACTTGCAATAATGGGTTTAAATTGCGGGCAGAAAGGTACCGGCTACAAAAAAAGCTAATGCGATCTTGTGGTACATCAACAGAGGCATAACATCCAAATCCCCAGATATCATAGTTCCACTGTACACCGCATTGTTCAGGCCACACCTGGAGTACTGTGTGCAGTTCTGGAGGCCTCACTTCAAAAAGGATGTGGACAGAATTGAGCAGGCAGGCACAGAGGAGAGCAATGAGGATTATCAGGGGCCTGGAGGCCAAGCCCTACAAGGAAAGGCTGAGGGAATTGGGAATGTTCAGTCTGGAGAAGAGGAGGTTGGGGGGGGGGCATGATTGCTCTCTTTAAGTATTTGAAGGGCTGTCGCTTACTTTTCCTTCCTTGAAATTCTTCAGGTATTTTGCCTCAACAAAACAACAGAGTTTCTCTTCAGGCAGAAATCAGTGACGATTATGGGTGCAAGGACTGCCCCCTGCCCCCAAGAAATGTCATGATTGTTTCACAAACTCTTTTAGCTCCCCTATTTTTTCTCTTTTGGGGCTAGGGGATTCTTCATTATTTACTTTACCCTGCCCCCGCCAAGGCAGCTTCCAATATCATTCTCCCCTCCTCCATTTCATCCCCACAACAGTCCTTTGAGGTAGGTTAGGCTGAGAGAGTGTGACTGGGCCAAGGTTACCCTGCGAGCTTCCATTGTAGAATGAGGATTCAAACTTGGGTCTCTCCAATGCCAGCCTGTCACTCTAACCACTACACCTAATTGGCTCTTCACAGATCTCCATATCCACAATAGAACCCTGAGTCTTGCCTAGAGCGAAATTCCTCAGATACTTTGCTCCAGGAATAACCTCCAAAGCCATCACAAAATTTCATTGTACTTGAAACACGGAGTGCCTGTGACAGCTGTGAGACTGACAGACCTACCTCCTGGTCCCAAGGACCACTGACCATAGAATTTTCATTCATAAAAGAAGTCACATCTGACTCCTTGCTTGCAAAGGGAATCCTACTACGTCTTGGCTTAACAATTTGCAAGACAGACATACAGAGCAGAGAATCAGACGCTGACTCTGCCATCAGCTTTGGCACTCAACCCATACTTGGGGGGGGGCTCTTGACTGAGCCACCCCCACATTTACTCATTTATATATTCATTCTTCATCTTCTTTATTTTAAGAAAAATGAACAATTTTACCACAGCTCTGGGAACTGACCGGATGTCTTGCTGCTACGGGCACAAGCCAATCTGCACTATGCATAGTCAGCCTTTGTTGAAAAATTGCAGAACCCTTTTTCTGAGGCCCTGGTGCTACAGAAGCAAAGGTACATTTGGATACAGGACAACAAAGGCACTTTCAAAATGTCCCCACTGGTCAACAAAAGTAACTTTTGTTTCGACTCTCAGTAAAGGATAGCTTTCACAGAAGAAATGTCAGTAACCAAGCTTGCATCCCAAGTAGCTCAAGAGGTAATTTTGATATCTGTATATGTGAGTTCATCTTTATCCGTAGCTATTATCCCGGTTTCATTCTGACACAAGCTGAGAACAGCAATTATACAACCTGGCAGGTGGAATGAACTGTAAGCAACTTGCTGCTTCTTAATCACATGCAATTTCATATGACAATTTTTTCCACTTTGTGCAGTTGAAATTGATTTCATAAAACAGCAATATTTGCATAACTAGGAAAGAAAACAGTTCAAATTATGTCAGCAAGCCAATTAGCAATTTGTCTTTAGGATTAGAAATATTAGATTAAAATTCACAACACCAAAAGAGCAATCACTCTTTATTGCATGCATAGATAGGGACAGGGTAGAAAAGTCCATAGGAGGTCCCAGTGCACATTATTCCTTCTTTAGACCTTTTGACGTTATGTCTGGGGTATCCAACCTGCATATGGCAAGTGTACGGTACATGTTACATGAAACCTTTACTTTTTTAGGGTTTTGTGTGAAACAGACCAATGCTAGAAAGTAGTACCACATTTGGAATACTGTATAGTTCTGGTCACCACACCTGAAAAAGGATAATGCAGAGCTTGAGAAGGTGCAGAAAAGAGCAACCAAAATGATCAGGGGGCTAGAGCAACTGCCCTATGAGGAGCGGTTAAAACACTTAGGACTGTTTAGTTTGGAAAGAAGGTGGTTAAGGGGTATGGAGACAGTGGGCAGGGAGAATCTTTTCTCCTTCTCTCATAATACTAGAATGCAGGGTCAACTACTGAAGCTGGAAGGTGAGAGATTCAAAACAGATAAAAGGAAGTATTTCTTCACACAACTCATAGTTAAATTGGGGAACTCCTTGCCCAAGGATGTGGTGATGGCTGCCAACTTGGAATGCTTTAAGAGGGAAGTGGACATGTACATGGAGGAGAGGGCTATCCATTGCTACTAGCTAAAATGAATACTAGTCATGATGCATACCTATTCTCTCCAGGATCAGAGGAGCATGCCTATTATATTAGCTGCTGTGGAACACAGGCAGGAGGATGCTGCTGCAGTCGTCTTGCTTGTGGGCTTCCTAGAAGCACCTGGTTGGTCAGAGTGTGAACAGACTGCTGGACTTGATGGGCCTTGGCCTGATCCAGCAGGGCTTTTCTTATGTTTCTATGACCTCCATGGTTTCAAGAGGCCAGTCACAGGTACAGACATGAACTGAGAGACTGGCTGATTTGAGAGCACACCTGGAAAAAGTGTCTGAGTCATAATAGACTGGAAGAACTCCCTTTCTCACCAACCACCTGATCTGGCCTGCTGCCTCAAAGAAAAACCAACTGGGCATAGCTGCAATCAGTCCTCCAGCCCCATCCAACCATGTTTCATACATGTGGCTCTCATGCCCATTCAGGGTTCATAATGCAGTCCTAATCTGAGTTACACCCTTCTAAGCCCGCTGAAGTCAGTGGTCTTAGAAGGATGCAACTCTGCAAAGGGGTTGCACTGCAGTTCCTGAGCTATTACCCTAAGTAGGTAGTCTCCACTTTAGTTGGGGGGAGTACTGCCTCTCCTACCCGGCCCACTCCTCCTGCAGGAGAGACAGTTCTGCCACTCTCTTTGCATGCCACAGGTTGCAGTGGCTGCCCCCCTCACTCCCCCCAGCTACATCCCTGAGAGCAAGAGGGTGTAACTGGGATTGATAACCTAAGGATACCAGGATAGTCCCAGGTGAAAACTCTCAAATGAGCAGGCAGTTGTATAATTAAAATAGGGTTTTATTAAATAATAAAAATAGTAAAACAACATTTTTTTAAGCAATGAACACACACCCACACAAAGCATTCAAGAGCTGACTAAGAGAAAAGGGAGGAAGTTGGATAGGGTTTCAAGGATGAGTGATAGTTACCAGTCTTGATGGGATGTCCAAGGAAAGCAGCGCTGAAGAGGAAAACGGCCAGCATTTCCAGGGGCAAAAGGAAAAACCCACATATAAGTGGGGGGTATATGCACAGATCCAAAACACACACACACACACTATGAATAGCCAAAGGACTAATATTTACACCCCAAAATAGGTCCTGGGGTGGTATGAGGTAAGCTGACAGGATAAATAAAATAAATAGATAAGAAATATAGTTTATTTAAGGCACTATGTCAGGATAAAAATTATTTTAAATTATCATTAAAACAGCACAATGGCATATCCTACCTAGGTTGATATACTGTAACCACATGCCAGACGTGTTTTGGCCGGTTTATATATCTGTAAATATGTGTGTATGTTTTACATGGGTATCAATTGACCACTGAGGAAGGCCAAACAGGCCAAAACGTGTCTGGCATGTGGTTACAGTATACCAACCTAGGATATGCCATTGTGCTGTTTTAACAATATTTTAAAATATTTTTTATCCTGACAGAGCGCCTTAAATAAATTATATTTCCTTATCTATTTATTTTATTTATCCCACCCAACCCTGGGTACCCAGTAAGCTGACAGGAAAGCTAGACACAGAAAATTGATTGCTTTTCCAAGGTCCCAACAAAAAGATAGGAGAGGCATGATGAATCATCAGGTGCCAAGAAAATCCCTGGGCGATTCTCCTAAATACTGATTGATTGCTGGGATGGGTGCAGATAGGGTAAGTAATGGTCTGCTCAGAATGTTGATTAAATCACCTTAGGGTGACACAATGTGGATTAGCTAGCCCCATTGTCCAGCCAGGCACACCTTGGGGCCAGGAGAAAAGTTCAGCAGCCAACCGTCTTCCTGCCCAGGCTTGACACACAAGATGGATCCCAAAACCCTCTGAGAGGCATCCATCTTGTGGGGGGCAGTGTCTTGCTCTTACACCAGTCTTTGACTCCATGCCTTCATGGCACCCCTTAGTGGGAGGATGGGTCCAACTGCTTACAGAGCGGCCATTCACCCATCTGGCATTCAACAGCTATATCCTAAAGCCTTATGGTAGTTAACTACTATGCTGTTTTATAAAATCATCTACTGATAAAAGAAAAATTACCACTGTCCTACCACTCTAACTGTTAATGCTGTGCTATTTCCTGAGAAATGATCTAGCATAACCTGCAAGCAGAACAGAACATTTGGCTCTTGTGGGAACAAAATTAGTGGAGTGTAAATCTTAAGGTACACGGGTTCTGATTTCCAAGCTAGCTGAGCAATCTGATCTCAGTGGGAGATGTGAATACTCGTCTGCTCTTAAAATTGGGTATATTGATTTTCTACAGAATTAAAGGAAGCCAGCGCTTATACAAAAAATCTCCCCAAATGAAGGAATTGCAGGGGATTTAGATGGTATTGAAAAAAATTCCTTTCAAAGAGGAGCCTGGTGATTTTCAGCATGGAATAGTACTGCCCTCAAAAGTCAACTTTTGGATTTCTTGAGCAGAATACTTCATGGAATGCACAATAATGCTTGAAATCTCTGTTTAAAAAGTCTTTGTGCAGAAGCTTATTTTACTTCTGCTCTGTTCACCACTGGAAACCTTGCAAAGAAGCACTATTTGCAGAACTTCAAGCTCTGAAAGGCAGAGCAGAGTAAATGTATTTGAATCTTTCAACCCTGTGAAAGGTTTTGGATTTGGTCTTGGTTTCCAAAATAAATTGTTGTGTAGCTTTAGAATGCATTGTCCTCCTCCAGCATGGCAGTTCTTTCAAAAAGCATCCAATCATTCCACAGGCTATTCAGAAACACCTAATAGAGGTAGGCAACATGAGGCATGCGTGCTGAATAGGAGCATGCCAGACTATTTTTCCTGACTACTCCTCTTGCATATCTAAATCATCCGCCAACCTCTTCTATCATGCAGAGCAGATTAAGCCAAGATATCTCCTGCCCACACCTCCCTTCCTAGGAAAACCTCCCAAACATCTTCATACATCTGAAAATCTATACTAAAGTATTTACTGGTACTTCATCAGGCAAACTAAGGTATTCTTCCATGTTGCCATTACCTCATGCCCTTTCATACTTTTATATCTCAGCCACTGGAAACGTAATTAAACTTTTTGTCCCTGGCAAAGTCCATTGTTTTTGCCAGTTACTTCATGCAGCCTCAGGGCTCATTTTTTTCTATAAGTAGTGGCCTTTTTGCCATTCAAACAAGTGTGTGTTTTTCTTGGATCCAAGACACCCACCCCTTATTCACATGTAAGGTCCTTTCATTTCTGAGAGACACTGGTCCATTTCTGTGTCGCTCAGCACTGCTATCATTTTGGACGTCACACTCTTCTGATTGGTAAATATCACCCTAAATCCTCATATCCTTGAGTCCACTTCTACTTCCCTTTTTAAAAATTTCTTAGGCACTTGTGTGTGTCAGGTGCATGGTTTTGCTGTTCTGTGAGTGTGTGCTTTAAATTATTTTCAATAAAGTCCATAAAAATTAGAAAAACGCTTCTTTACTTAAGAGTTTTCCAAGGAGGCTTAACCCCGTAAAAATTAGTATAAAGAGCCTATATGTCTCGCTAAACTTAGTCTCCAGAATGTAAAAACAGAGACTGGGGTAACAGCACTGACACCAAAAAGAGCATCTACCTGTGGTGTAATATTTTACTGATATTGAAGATTTGCTAACCTGACTTTTAAATCCAACACAATGAGAGCAAATAAAACTATGTTTAAGTTGTGTTTTCAAAAAGTCTCTCAAGTGCCAAATATTTCTGACCATCTTATTATTTAAAGTAGCCCCCTCTGTTGTAATTGTCTTTATGAACAGAAATGATTTTTGACTGAGCAAGGGAGAAAGACATGTAACGGAAGAAAATGCACTAAACAACAAAGATTATTAGAAACCTTGTTGAAGTCATGAAGTCTAAGGTTAAAATAGCCCTACAAACATCCTATTGGTAATTAACAATTGAAAGTTGGAAAAGGAAAGGTTAAATTAACAAGGTTGCTATGATTAACATTTGTCCTTAGCCGTGGGTCAAACCTGCTCACAGTTACCAGAGTTACGGATGTATAGTGTTAGGCTTAGTTCACACATGCAATAGAATAGTAATGAGGGTGCAGGGTTGTTATAAGAAGGAGAAGTGTACTGATCCAGCTTACTATAGGCCTCTGTTGGATGTTGATGGGGAATTTACTGCAGGTTCCAATGAGGGTTGCCCAATTATGCACTCTAAACAAAACAGAGCCCTTAAAGTAATCCTTTATTCAAAGCTCTAGCTGAGAAGCTCACCTAGTCTAATGGCTCATTCCTAAGGGGTGGGGGAGTCGGCTTAGGAGCCGAGGTGACCCCATGCCGGTGTAAGTGTCCATTTATCCCATGATAATGTAGGCTTGACCAAAGGGTTAATGAGAAAATGAACTAAAGAAATAAAGCCTTTTGCTAAACTGAGCTAAAAGGCAGCCATAAAGCTGCAAGATAATGAATGAAGGACTCTTTGGCAAATAGTAGCAGCAAAAAGCTGAATAATAAATCTTTAAACCTTCTCCACCTTGGTGTGCTTATTGGGCCGGGACACCAAGGGATGAATCTGTTGGTTGAAAAACTGTCACCCGTCAACAATAATGGGCACTTAACGCCAGCACGGAGGGCATTTCCACCAGCACCTGGGCACCACAGAGCTGCACCAGCCTCCCCCGCCAGTGCAGCTTCCAGTCAGTGTCCATCTGGTGCAAGTCCCCATGCCGGCAGCCTGGGAGGCATTCCCAGGGTCGTTCTGGGGGTGGAGCTGCTGTTAGGCAGCTTCCTAACCCCTTTCATGCCAGGCAGCTTCCTAACCCCTTTCATGCCAGGAATGCCCCCTTTGTCCTTGCTCCAAGTTATGCCACCTTTTTAAGTGGTGTAGCCCCATGGAAGGCTATGGAGTGGCTCCATGGGGTTCGCTAATAAGGGCAGCATTCTGGCTTCAGTGGAAGGGCTGGATCCTGCTGTGCCACCTCCGCCCACTGCCTAACCATTCCCCCAAGAATGGGCTGCATGTCATTTAAAGACACAGAGGTTCTAATGAGCTCATTATACATACAACTTTTATAGTTTTTAATGACATCACAGCGTTGCTAGGGAAGAACTAGAAAATAAAAATTATCTCATCCAATTAGTCATAAGCAAGTAGTGATGCATTCATGCAGCTTAAAAAGTGTATCTAGCTTCTTGTAGGTACAGGGAGAGTGACATCAGAATTCTACTCTGTACCATCTTATCAGCACTCCAGTCCAGATGCCTTGTCTTCTTAGTCTTTTTAGAACAGGAAAGCCAGCAGGAAAACTTGTCAGGGTACAGAGGTTCATTTTTAGGCAGAGAGGAGCCTAGCAGAAAATAAAGATGGCTCCACTTAGGCCAATGTGATAGGAAAAGTCTGTGCAAGACATCTTTTACTGAAGCTGAAGGCATGGGGTAATTGAAAATGACTTGTTAGCAGAACAAGTTGGATTTAGACAGGGGCATTTGACCCAGGATCATTGCCTTCTATTACAACATCTTATTCATTAAATACTCAAGCAGGTTATCTAGTCAATTATATGTGGCATTTATCGATCACAAAGCCACATTTGACTCCATCCCAGGATATCATTTGTGGAGAAAATTAATTAATATGAACATTGATAATAGGTTGTTAGAGCGTTTTAATGGCTGTTACAAGGACACCATCTTAAAAAGCAGATTAGGTGTTTTTGGCTAGCCAACCGTCTAGCTAAGTTAGAACCTCAAAAGGGGTATGTCAAGGTTGTATTTTGCTGCCATTACTTTTTAATTTATACAACTTCAGCTATGGTCAGAGTAGAATTATCTCTACCCCCAATAACAACCTTGGTTTATAAAGCAGCCATTCACTATTGGCTGAAAGTTACCTTTTGTATATCTCCAGGTTTTCAGACCTTGACATATGAAGAGATGAAGGATAACTCATGGTATGGATTTGTATTCAGGTTAGTGGCAAGCCTTGGATTCTCAGAATACTTGAGGAGCCTTGGCTTCCATGCAGCCAAATGTTTACTAAAACAAAGATTGTTAGATCACAGTGTTCAAGCCAATTTAGGACTAGTAGGAATCTTAACAGTTTTTTTAGCAAAGGATTGAGTAAAGTGTCTGTTAACATTTAACTCATTCATTTTTTTTCTGGGAAGAAGTTATTACTCACATCAATTTTGTATTAGAATGTTTGTTGACTTTTGAGTATACTTATGTACTTTTAAACTATGTGCCTATCTCTTGGAGGCTAACCAATAGTCAACAAACATGGACCCTCCGTGATCATATACTGATAAAAGGTTCGTATTACAACATTGGAAAGATAAATGCCCACCTCGGGTAAATCAATGGCTTGAGGACCTTAGAATTCAGTATTTGAATGCATGGCATCCAGATGACCTTTGTATATAGACTTACTTTTTGTTACTTGGAAATTTTATAGAAATTTATTTGTAGAGCTGCCACCACGGTTATATTTTGTCTCTTCTTTATCTATATCTTTTTTTTCCTTTTCCTTTTTTAAAAACTCTATTTAGTTGCTGTATTTTGAGGGTTTTCCTTGTTTTGTTTTTCTCTCCTGTGTTTTTAAAAGAAAGAAAATTTTAAAAGGCCAGAGTGCTCAAACCAGTTTTGGACTAGTAGGAATTTTGAGAACAACCTTCGTTTCGAGGCAGTGACTTCCTTCTCCCCCAACTCTTCCAGTTTACTTTACCAACATAATGAATTATGAGTACAGAAAGGCTTTCACTAAGGCATAAACCAACTCAAGCCAAGAGGATTGACTCAATCCTAACTCAAGCCCATTACAAATGACAATGGGAAGTTACTGACTGAATGCCTTATAAACACTAACAGGCAACACATCTATACCAAACTTTGGCTCTTCCAAGTTTGCTCAACCCTGTATCAAATGCTGCTTTTTTATATAAAAAGAGCACTTCCTTTTTTTCTTCATAAGCAAAATAGAAACCCATTTTGTGTGTAAAGATAAAAAAGCACTAGTTATCCAATTTCAGTTAAGTTATATCTCCCATTTCCAGACCTTTATAAAGCAAATCTCTTCCTTGCACACTGTTTTTTTTTTTGTAGTTATTGAGCTGCTAACCTGAAGAATTTTGTGACACATGCTGAATCTTCGTTTATTTTCCCAGTGGTCCTGTTCTACTTTAATATACCATGTTGAGGCTGAGATAAGGTTCGCTTAAACCCTTTGATCCCCAATTTATTAAAAAAGTCATGAGGTTCCATGATATGTAGGTGTGGAGAAATTGACCACGTAAGCAATATTTTGCGGCATCAGAAATCCTCAGAACAAACTGCTCTTTGAGCTGACTGAAGCTAGGCTACCACAGCAACCTTGGAATGGGGACTAAACTATAAAAACAATTGGGAAATGAAAATATGTGAGATTCATTTTCCAAAGAATGAGTTACTACCTTGGTCAACACTGCATTGTACTACAACACATCAGAAATGGATTCATTAACTAGAACCTGATATTTGGAGGTGCTATCAGAGGAGGAGGAGGAGAAGAAGAAGAAGAGTTGGTTTTTATATGCCGACTTTCTCTACCTTTAAGGAGTCTCAAAGTGGCTTACAAATGTCTTCCCTTCCTCTCCCCACAACAGAAACCTTGTGAAGTAGGTGGGGTTGATAGAGTTCGGAGAGAACTGTGACCTGCCCAAGGTCACCCAGCAGGCTTCTTGTGTAGGAGTGGGGAAACCAACCCGGCTCATCAGATTAGAGTCCACCGCTCATGTGAAAGAGTGGGGAACTGAACCAGGTTCTCCAGATTAGAGTCAGCTGCTCCTATCCACTACACCATGCTGGCTCTCCCAGGTTTAAACTTTACTGGAGTGACCACCAGCTTATGCTGTAATATGCTTACGGGTTTTGGGAATGAGTTACATGGTGCTATTCCAGCTATTTTGCTGGTGTAGTAACACTACAACATAGAGGGATATTCCCAGGCTACAAGGGGTTTGGAAGCTGACAAACATCAGCTCCATCCCTGGGAAAGCCCCCCCCCCCAATGCCAGCGCAGGCACCTGCTTCCGTTTTTTTGCTGCCCGTGCAGCAGCGCCAGTGGCAGAGGCCCATGCTTCTGCATCGCCCCGTGGCACCAGTGTAAGTGCCCCTGTGCCGGCGTCCGTGCACTTTCTCACAGCACTAAGTGCTGGTGCAGGGTTACGCCGGCTCCTATGGTGCTTCAGCCCCCCCTTCAGGATTGCACAGTTTATCCAACAAACTGACCAGAATTTTATGACAATTTTGGAATGTCAATGTCTCCCTGCATATATCTTCTATGGATTATTGTAAACCCCACAGTTTCCATTTCCTTGATAAGTGATCATGAAGCAGCTGTGTTGCTTAACACAGTATACACAGAGCCGTGTGTAGACATTGTAGCATGCAGAAGCTCTGCTGGAAGTAAAAGCACATACCTTTTTACCTCAGTACTCAAACAAATCTTTTGTCTTAATTGTACACTTTCCAGGTGTAACAATTATTTAGACTTTCCATATATGCTTGATGAACTTTACACAGAAAATCAAGGTTACCTCTCCACAACCTCCATCCCAGATGAGTTTGTAAATCCACCCCTGTACTTTTTCCTGGAGACATGAATGAGTGCTATTTATTCCTTTAGGGGAAAGTTGTGTGTGTGTGTGTGTACAGTGTTGTGCATGCACACACACACACCATTGATCTCAATGATAGACAGCTTGTTAGCAGATAAGCAAATGTGCCTAAAACTATCCTGAATCCAGAGTTTGATTTCTTTTTTCAGTTCAGAGTTTGGGCATCCACAAATGCGAGGAGACATGACAGAAGGGAAACTAAAAGTTGTCACTTACAAAACGCCCAATGTTACCTTGTCAGCCTGCAAAGCGGACTAGTTCCTTCCAACTATTATGCAAAGAACTATTTAAAAGTACAATATGCTTCTTGAATGAACAATGAAGGTAGAACAGTCTCTGGTGCCAACATTCATGAATAAAGCAAGCTTTTTTAAAAAAGAGGAGGTGGAAATATATATATATTTAAATGATGTAAAGCTTCACCATGGCACAATGTGTTTCTGGTAAAAAAATGCATTATTCTGAAGAAAAGTTTGCTTCTTATTCATAATGCCTCAAGGTATGTATTATTTCCAGGCATTGCTTCCCAGCAGCGGGTTTTGGGTAGCGTTTTAGATTAATACAAAATGCTAAAGGATGTGCCATCACCATGATCTTAACATAATTCAAACTGTGATCTAAAACCAGTCTCTATTTAGCGATAACAGGAATATTAAAGATATACAGGGGGGGATACTTAAATAACTACCGTGTAATGTAAATGCAGGGGGGCTCTTTTGTGAGACTGATCAGAAAAGAGCTGAAACATCATTTCTGTCAGACATTTTCTGTAGGAATCTGAGTGGCTGGCAGAAAAGCTAAGCAGGCAGTTTAAAGTATATCATTTGCAACAATTTGGCGCATCAGTTATGACAGAATAAAACTTGACCGGGCCTATCAATCATGCTAAAATATATTCCTTCCTATAAAAACGTCTCATTGGTTTGTTTACAGTTTCAAGTAATTGCTTGGGTCTAATTTCCATGTCAGTATTTGGCAGTGGAGGTGAACATTGGTCCGCCTTATTGCAAGATGCTTATACAGAATGGCCAAATGGGCCAAATGACTCTCCATCTCGTTTATATTAACAAATGTTCTCTGAGCGAGGCTCAAATCAGGCAAAGTACAACAGATCCCACAAAATGTTCTTCTCAACCAACTTCACCCTGAGAATTTGAAACCCAAGGCAGCTTACAATCATAGTTACAAAGATTTTTCTGTTAAAATAGTAAACCCCAAATCTCTCTGCCTTCCCCCCTCAAAAGATGCCTGCCGCTCAAACCCGCTCAAAAGCCCTAGCAAACAGGCAGGGCTTACAGCCCCTCCTGAAGATCTCCAAGGAGAGGCTCCCTCTCACCTCTTCATGGAGTGCAATCTACAGAGCTGGAGCCACGAAGGGAAAGGGCCAGGTCTGGTCAATACCAAATGGGACACCCTAAGACTTAGGGTGGGAGAGCAAGGAGATGGCTGCCTGACAATCAGAATTGGCACGTGGGGACATATGGAGGGAGATGTTCCTTCAAATATGTGGATCTTAGGTCATGAAGGGTTTTAAAGGTCATAACCAACACCTTGAATTGAACTCGGAAACAGACTGGTCACGAAAGCAGATGTTTCAAAACAGGCAACACATGTTCCTGGTGGCTAGCCACTGACAACAGTCAGACTGCCACATTCTGGGCCAGTTGTAGCTTCTGGGTTGCCTTCAAAGGCAACCCCACATAGAGTGCATCTCAGTAATCCAACTGTGAGGTTACAGAAGCATGGATCAGCATGGCCAGATTGGCTGACTCTTGGTAAAAAGAGAGTTGGCAAATCTTTCTTTCTTTTGTTTCTGCTGTTATGACTACAGTCTGGAGCACTAACAATTCAAACAAAATGACAATAAAACAATAATAATAATACAGTAATATAATACAACAACAACGACAATAACGACGATGACAACAACAATAATAATTACACCTATAGCAACTAGGATATCAGGTTGCCCAAATCTAACTAGCTGTTAGATTTACTGTGCATTCCTGAGGGGGGGGGCGAGTCCTCTTAGGAGGCATGACCTCACCACCAGCATAAGTGTGTCTAATCACTCAACAAGATGCACTTATGCTGGCGGTGAGGGCAGTTCCTTTGGCGCCTGAGCGCCACAGAGCTACACCTCGCTCCTCCATCGGTGCGGTCTCTCCATGGCTCAGGCCACGGTGGAGAATTGCCGCACCGGCATGGGGGGCATTCCCGGGGCGCTTGGCAGCTCCCTAAGCCCTTTCGGCCCTGGACGCCAGCGGCCAGGACGGTGTTGCTGCACTTGCTTTTTAGCAGGCACAGCCTCACTGTTTTCAATGGGGCTTTTAGCCCCAGTGAAAATGAAAAAAGCCTTTTAAAGCGTGTGAAAAACGACTTAGGAGGAGGTGCAGGGGTGTCTCTTCCCCGCCGTCCCCACACAGGCATCTCAGGAATGTACGGTTAATTGCATAGGAAAATACTTGGCAACTGCCAGAATGATATCCTAATTGCTTCCAGCAAGAGGGTCGGTAGCTTACAATGGGCTGGAAGGCTAATCAGATCCTTTAGAAAAGTAGAGACAAAGTTGGTTCTATGCTTATGAAACTTCCAGATGGGGCCTGGAGATCTCCTGGAATTACAACTGACATCCAGACTACAGACAGCAGTTTCCCATGAGAAAATGGGTGCTTTGGAGGGGGGATGCCATGGCTGATATATATACCCACTGATATATATACCCTCTCCAAACTCCACTCACCCAATGTGCAGTCCCCAAGTCTCCAGGAATTTCTCAACCCAGAGTTGGCAACCCTATAGAGAGTTTTTAAAGCTAAATACATTATTCCTGAGATATCACAGGAGTGTCTTGATATTCTTGTAACTTAATATGGGAAAGCCAAGCCCTTTGGACTCTGAGCCAAATGTGATTCAAAAAGAAACATAAAACTCAGTTTCCTTCTAGTGTCTATCTGAGGCTAGCAGATTTTAGGCATTCAGTGTGAAATGATTAAGCCTCCTGTGATGGACAGCTAAGTGCAGATGCTGTATACCAATCTGAGAACCCTGACTGATGGGGGTTCGAAAAGAATTCTACTGTTGACCTGGGAGAGGAGCAGTTGAGAGGGTCAGGAAGGTGAGGGGAGTGGAGAAGAAGATGATTAAAGGATAGAGGAGAATCCTTAAAGAGGGAAGGGAAACTGGTAGTCCTTCCCTGAGGGAAATAGCTCCTAGAAAAGGGGTGTGTGGGATCCCTATCAAGTGTTAAAGGAGGAAAATTGGAATGTGTATGTTCCTGCCTCCACAGATTTTAGAAATGTTGTGTCACATAATCTTATGCTTGTTTAACTAAGGAGTATCAGCCAAGTGATCTCTCTCAACTTGCAAACACCTGTTGGTAGAACAAAACAACTGCATATTTGCATCAAACTATCTATTTTACATAGTTATAAGAGGTTTCCCTCATTCCTGTTGCCTTTTCACCTGCCAAGTTTAAAACTGAAATCTCCCTGACAGTCTGACTTAACCATTTCCCTGAAAGAGTGAAATAAAACAACTTATATTTGTGAATTAATATCAGCCTCTCGTATGCCATCTTCAGACATATACCAATGAGGGTTTTTTCAGTTCCTCAGCTTCCTAGGCTGGGTCAGGATACATCTACATCTTAACATCTGGGGGGACAGAGAAACAAAGAAGAAGAAAAAGGAGCCGCTCAGTTAATGGGAAACTGTCATGCCGCCTCCCCCAAACAATAAGATTCACAAGCAACTGAAGCTATCATTGTTCAGCTATCATTGGCTGAAATGGGGACTAAAGGAGGTTAAAGCGACCATGCATAAAACACCCTAGTCTTCCTTTTAGGTAAATAGGGGTATATCTATCAGATTGCCAAATGGATTAACAGTTAATGAACAGTTTGGGGTTTATTTTATTTTGCATGGCCCCATATTTAGGGGAAGCTATGGCCTTCAACTTGTCAACCATTTAACTATTTACTTAAGTATTGGGAAGGTCACAAGTGATTAAAATTCCTGCATAACACAGGTACATAACACATGTCCACCAATAATGTCAGCCGACCACACACTGAGCCAGGCAGAAGAGTCAGTTTTCTCTCAGGGACTATCTTTCTGCTCTAGCAGAACCACACAAATGATACCGTTCTGTGGTGACTGGAAGGCTTAGTTCCACTGTCTCTGACTGATAGAATACTTCCACCGCATCTTTGAACAGTGCAACAATGCATAGCAACCATCCTGTCAGCATTTCAGAAAGAAAAGAAAAAACTTGACATGGACTCCCCTAGATGTACACTGAGCGCTTTCATGGTCATGCTCAGGCTGAAACTAGACACGCAACACCACTTGCCCTGCAATCTCAACATTGCAGTCCCTAAGAAACAATGCTGACATTATGGTCAAAGAGGCTGATAAAGGAGATGCTGTGATGGTTCTGAAGAAATCTGTTTACAAGCAGGAAGGTGAGAGGTGCTCCCTATCATGGGAGTTATGGTATCCCTATCTACTGTGGGATACCATAAAAAACTTAATGTCCTACTGAAGAAATTTATTGTAGGGGCAGAAGGCAGAAGCCCTTTCATAGCAGACTAGGGTTGCCAACTTCCAGGTACTAGCTGGAGATCTCGTGCTATTACAACTGATCTCCAGCCGATAGAGATCAGTTCCCCAGGAGAAAATGGCCACTTTGGCAATTGGACTCTATGGCATTGAAGTCCCTACCCTCCCCAACCCCTGCCCTCCTCAGGCTCCACCTCAAAAACCTCCTGCCAGTAGCGAAGAGGGACTTGGCAACCCTATTATGTAGTCTTCTGTTTGCTCCGTCATCAGGGCCTAAATTATCAGTGTTCCTAGCTCTTTAAAGGATACCATAGCCCTCCCAAGGAAAGTAGGGTCCATTAGGGATTTTCCTAAGAACACCATTCTAGTCACCAGGGACCCATTGGAAGGAAGCCCTCGACAAATTCCAGGAGGACTTGATGAACATCAACTTTATCATCAATCAAAGCCTGAACCAGTCTATGCAGCTGGTCTTCTTTTATTATTTATTTATTAAAACAATTATTAGCTGCCTTTCTACCCTGCGATACTCAAGGTAGCTCAGGTGCATGTTAGCTTGTCATGATCCACACAGTCAAAAGGTTTGCTGTAATCAAAGAATCACAAGCTGATTTTCCTCTAAAATTTGTATGCTCCAGTAACCAATGTAAATTTGCAATATGATCTCTAATGCCCCTTCGTTTTCTGAATCCAGCTCGAACATCTAGCATTTCTTGTTCCATATATGGTAACAGTCATCATCAAGTTTTTATTGCATTAGCCAAAAAAGCCATAGCAACAAGGGTAACAGTCTTTGTTGTAAGATTTTGAGCCTCACTCAAGGCAGTTTACAGTATAAATAAAACAACAGTTGTAAAGACAGCTATTTAAAATTTTGATTAGGACTGCCAATAAAAAAACCTGAATTGGTCAAATGTGGTCCTCAATAAAACTGTCTTCAGCTTCTTCATGAAGATTGAACATGATGGGGCCAGGCACACCACCCTGGAGAGGTTGTTCCATAATTGTGGGGCTGATACTGAAAAGGTCCTCTTTCGTGTGCCCACCAGATGAGCTTCTTTGATTGGTAGGACAGCCAAGAGCACCTCTCCCTGTGATCTTAATTCTTGGCCAGGAACATATGGGAGAAGAAAGTCTTTCTCTTTCTGGGCATTACTGTAAAACTATATGGGATACATAAATCCCACTTTATATTAGAAATCTTCTGTTGGCTATACTTCCCTCCATGCTTCTGGCTATGATCCAAGAATACAGATACTCTCTTGTAATACAGATACTCTCTTGTCTAGATCTACATCAGCACCAGTCCTTTGGATGTGGACAAACACTTGTAGGATTTACATCAACAGTAACTAAAGCAACAGTCCCCACTTGGAGCAATCACCTTCCAAAGGGCATGCTTAGCAGACAAAATAACAGAACAGCAAGGCACCTTGTGAGGTAGGTGAGGCTGAGAGAGCTCAAAGAGGACTGTGACTAGCCCAAGGTCACCCAGCTGGCCTCATGTTTAGGAGTGGGGAAACCAACCCGGTTCCCCAGATTAGAGTCCGCCGTTCATGTGGAGGAGTGGGGAATCAAACTCAGTTCTCCCGATTAGAGTCCACCGCTCTTAACCACTATACCATGCTGGGTGGATTATCCAGTGGAGATACAAAACCAAGGACTAGGGTTTGGCACAAACTCTGTCCCCATGTTCACTCACCAGACACTATTACAGGACACAGGAATATTGATTGTAGAATCTAGGGCTCATTCACCTGTAGATCCTCTAAAGTGATATATGCTATCCTGTGCCATCAATGGTCTTCTGCCATTTTCACCAGATATACCAGAAGTATCTACACAACAGAATAAATGAACACAAATCAGCCACTGAAAATGGAACACAGAAAGAGGTGCATTTCAACTGCCCTGGACAGTTAATAATAGGTTTATTTGTAATCTTTCAGCAGAAGAGTTTTGAGGAGATTCCTGCAAGAAGCTGTTGGCTTTGAATTCATATGCAGAATCATATGTAGTTAGCTGACTACAGAAAGTAGTCCCTCATTACAGGTGTATTTATGTTCCCTCATTACAAATATATTTATGTTCACTAAAATTCATCCTACTTTGCTCATTCATCAACAGGTGGGAGTAGCCCGTGCAGGTCATTTCCTGATTGACTGGATTGTGTTTTCATCTAGGCTCTCATATATAATGTGATAAGCCTTGTCCTGGAAAACTGGCCATTCTAGCCATTTTTTGTACTAGCTGAGTTCCCCCTTCTCTGTTTTTTTATTGTGTTTTGTTTGGCTACTTGCAGTTGTCTGTGTGTGCATGTGCAATCTCCATGCAACTGATGAAGTGGACTCTGCCTCAGAAAACCTAACACTCCAATAAATACATTAATCTTGAAGATGCTACAAAACTCTTTGTAGGTTTTTGTGTGTGTGGTTAGTTTGCAATTCTTATGTGCCTCTCCCTCAAGATTTCCCCAAAACACAAAATTTATTGAAATTTACTTTATGCAATTGGATGATCTAACTAATGTTATGCATATTGAAGTACCACTGATTTCAGTAGGAGTATGAAGTACATGCTTAACTCTCTCTACTTGTTGAAATTGGACGATTACAAGGCTAATTTTAGAACCTCTGGTTCCTTTCAGTTGCTATACAGTGTTATGCTACAACCAAAGAGCGTGTTTTGTACAATAAAAGCGAGTTTTATTTATATTTAAAGAAGGTGTTCCTATAAAACATTTACATAGCAGTGAAAGCAGCTATTTTGTAATATTGCAATTGTCAGCTGTTTGCAAAATGGAGGACTCTGAAGCCTTGCAGTGCATTCCTGAGAGTTCGGCGTTCGGGGATGGCGGGGAGGAGGCACTGCTGCGGCACCTCCTAACCCGTTTCCCTGGTGCCAAAGCTCAAAAAAAGCCTTTTAAAGGATTTTAAGATTTTAAATGGGGCTTTTCACCCCATAGAGAAAAGCGAGGCTGTGCCAGCTAACAATCATCCACATTTGCTGCAGTGCTTCAGGAAGTGACAAGATCGCGTTACTTACAGCCACACATGTGCAATCCCTGACCCCTAAATCTCCCACTGGAGGAGAGGGGGACCTGGCAACCCAAGTATATTGTACTGTAAGAATACCAGAAAATAGAAGCTATTGTGCTTTACTAGGAACTGCTTCAAGTTTTGTCTCTGAGGCCCAGCTCACTCCTGAATCCTCGAGAAGAAACCGCAACTGCTACTGACTGAAAAGCATAATAGCGCATGCCAAACCACAATGCTGTGAAATGGTTGCAAACGTGCTGTGAAGCATGCTGCTAGACATGTGTTGACATAATAACATAGGCTTCAGAGCTGTAACTGGGATCAGAAAACCGGGCTGACATCTGCTACAACAGAAGGATTCTTTGCCCTTCCCTGGGGAACACGGACTGTCCAGTTAATTCTTACATTATTCCTTATAATCTACTCTGCCTAACATTTTGCTGCCTGTATCCTTGTTTTAACCATAAAATTAGCTTGACCAACCTGGCCTGGAATATGAACATCTAGGTGTACCCAAAGTGGCCAGGAAGGACCAAGGAACTTCTTCCTTTCTCTTTGCCATGGAAATGATTGCAAGAATCATTATTCCATTTCCTAGCATCTTCTCCTTTTGCAACTCCTCTCCTCTTTCAGCTTTTCAGGAAATTAAGAGATCCAGCATTCCTTGCTGAAATAATACTACCTTGGTTTTTGAGAGTTAAAACAGGGCAGATCAATCATCGATCTCCCCAAGCTTTGAAGAATCAAGAAAAGGCTATTGAGGACAATTCAGCAGAGAAGCCGAGTACAATTAAATCATGTAACCTAACTGTTAACTTTGCATGCCAAGGGTTTTTTTCTCCAGAGAAAGCTACATTCACTTAGCTGAATCTAAGCCCCAGGCAAAAGACAAAACCAGCAACATTCTTCCATGGGTTTGTAGTCTGAAGGAAGGCAAACACCTAGAGCTCAGTGGGATATAAGAAAGAAAGGTTGGATTCTCTATCTGCCAGAATATATCTTATAAATTAAAAATGTCTGCCTTGGGCTTATTCTGTTCCCAACTGCAGAAAATAAAACTTTTTAAAAGGGGAATCTTGGCTGGGAGTGGAGGGGGGGCTGATTTGAAAACTCATAACTTTTCTTTTCTTTTGACGTTACTTCCTTCACTGCCGTTTCACTCACAGTACCTTATATATTTACATTTCTGCTGTTAGTGTAAGCCACTATGGACCATCAAGTGTGCACTCTGGGCATTAGAAAGCAAAGACTGAAAAATTAGGCAGAGGGAGACGGAGGCGCCTGGAGTTCCATTTAGAAATGCAATAGCTTTTTTTCCTTTTTTAAATATCAGAGCCTAATATGCAAACAAAACTTCTCAAACAATTGCCTGTTGTAAAATGTATGAACTAGGAAAGGAACAAAACACAGCTGCAGTGATTCCTGGAGGTAATATTTTTCTCCCCTAAAATAAATGTGCATTTTCCCCTTTACTGTTCAGCTATGTATTTTGAATTAGCATGAATCAATGAGTGTGGCTGTTTGGAACCATCTTGCGCTTAGGAAGTGGAGAAAAAAATCATTTGCTACTGTCTGTTCAAATGAGCATCAAAAACAACAAAATAAAAATACTTGCAATCATCAAAAAGGAAGGAAATGGAAATGGTAAGAATTTCCAAACCCTGAAGGCTGGTGAAGTCAATGATGAGCAACTTGCACTGGGTAAACAGAAGAGGGCAGGGCAGGAATGAAGAGCACAATTTGCCAAAAAAAATTATCTAGAGCAGAAGCCACCAGGAAAATTATGTCTTCCTGACTGGGCAAGTTTTGAAGAAATTTGAGTGAAGCCAAGAGATTTAGTAAGACTGTTGCAATGCTATAGGGAGAGGGAGGGGAAAGAAGATCCTATCCTAGGGATTAGGGTTGCCAACCTCCAGGTGGTGGCTGGAGATCTCCCGCTATTAAAACTGATCTCCAGGCAATAGAAATCAGTTCCCTTGGAGAAAATGGCCACTTTGGCAATTGGATTCTACAGCATTGAAGTCCCTCCCCTCTCCAAAACCCGCCCTCCTCAGGCTCCATCCCCCAAATCTAGTATTGCATAATATTAATGTGAACATGGGGGAAATAGGGGCCCTTGTATCTTCAACTCTTGGGATGCTACAGAGGTCAGACCCCCCTCAGATTCCACCCTCAAAATCTCCAGGTATTTCCCAACCTGGAGCTGGTAACCCTACTAGGATTCCTGGGGATTCCCTGGAATTACAGCTTGTCTCCAGACTACAGAGATCAGTTCCCTGGAGAAAATGGTTGCTTTGAAGAGTAGATTCTATGGCATTGTACTCCACTGAGGTCCCTGTCCTCCACAGGTTCCATCCCCAAATCTCCAGGAGTTTCCCAACTTGGATCTGGCAACCCTGCCCTATCCCCATGTTTGAAGGGATGGGCCAAGGTAGAACAATACCGGAATCCTTCTATTGGCAGTACAAGCTATGTAGGATTAATGGCTATCTGACCTTGTCTGAAAAGCAAAAGCAAATGGATTATTGGAGACTGAACACACACACACACACACACACACACACACACACACAAGACTCATTCTAATGTATAGATTCAGAGCAGTTGGCACCTAAAACTTTTCATTACTGGGGGAGATGACAGCAATAAACCCTTAAGATTAAGAGGTATCACAGGAAAAGCAGTCAAGCCATTATTGACTTTAATCGTTATGTATGCATTTGATGTCTGCATCGTCAACATATGTCACCACTCACCTTCCTAAGCACATGAATGTAAAAAAAAACTCATTAAAATGATATTATTTATATATTTATATGACATTTATATTTATCTAAGAATGTTTGAGATCACATTCAATGGTCATTTCCAACAGACATCTGATTTCCCGCTTTTGGAAATCTCTTTTGCCTTCTGATGTCTCAAACTGCATTTTTCTTGCTCTTTTATGTAATTTTTTATTTATTGTTTTAAAACATTTCTACCCTGCAGAGGCTTTCTCCAACAAAGCAGGCCCCAAGGTGGCTTTCTGTAAGTCACAGACAATCAATGAACTTGGCCGGATTTTTAAAATCTTTTCGAGTATAACAAGTCTCAGACAGCAGATGTCCCAATTCTGTCCTCGAACACAGAGCTAAGCAGCTCGAGCTGCAACACCTTTTTCTCTGGATGCAGCATGAAACTCTGAGGCAGAAGTTCTTACTGTGCCTCAAGGCCAAAGAAGGACAGGACTGAGCAGAAAAAAGCAATTACTATGCAGGACCAAGAAAAGCCCCTCTTCTCCCCCCTTCCTCCAGTATGAAGCTTTTTCTCAGTGGCCATAATGGCCATAATGGCCAATCCACCCCTGCTATGAAAAAGAGTTGTTTTTTTATATGTCAATTTTCTCTACCTTTTAAGGAGAATCAAACTAGCTTACAATCTCCTTCTCTTCTTCTCTCCACAACAGACACCATGTGAGGTCGATGGGGAACTTCATGTGTAGGACTGGGGAATCCAACCCAGTTGTCCAGATTAGAGTCTACCGCCAGATTGGAATCCACTGCTCTTAACCGCTACAGCATGCTTATTTGCAGCTAAAATTGCAGCAAATAATGGCAAATAATTGTTGTGCGGCTAAAATTGCAGGTTGTCCTGTCTTCACTTGATTGTTTACTGAAATACTGAAATTTGACCAGCTCTTGACATGGCACTACAGGAAAAAAACAAAAGTGTAGAGTAATTGTACTTCCTGGTGGCGTTACACTCATTTCAGTTCAGAAAGCATGTACTAGTTTACAATACAACTTTCCACGTGTCTATGTTTCTTGGCATTTATAACAACTGCCATGAGCGTCAGCTTGCAGAGACTGTAACCAGTGGATTTTTTTTAAAAAACTCATAATGGAAAATTTAGACTGAGCAGAATAACTAGAAGTTTGGTTAAATTCAGGTAGTGGCAGATAGTCCCCCCTCCTCCCCAGACACACACAGCAAGTTTGTTAAAGGCATGAGAGTTGGGGTGGTGTAGTGGTGACAGTGTCAGACTGGGATGTGTGAGAACCAGATTACAGTCTTTTCGGTGCCATGGAAGTTTGCAGCGTGATCTTTTGGGTTGCCAGGTCCAGGTTGGGAAATACTTGGAAATTTTATGGGTCTGATTCGGGTCTGCTCTTTTTTTGGGGGGGGGGGGCTTTTGCCACCTTTTCAATGTTGGTTTTAAAAAAGACCCAAAATTTTGCGATATTGGTATGCACACCCCTATCAAGCACTGTACATTGGGGGGGGGCTGAATCCACACCCCGCGTAAATCCTCTGAATTCTAGGTTGTAGCATGAGTGGGAGGCAGGGAAGTTCTCTGATGGAAAGCCCTCTATCAGCAGTGCCGGGGCTTTCCATCAGGGAACTTCCCTGCCTCCCACTCATGCTACAACCTAGAATTCAGAGGATTTACACGGGATGTGATGCCAGAGTTCGAAAAAGCAGCCGGGGGATGTGGGGGGGGGGAGGCTCTGAAACAGGGCTGCTGCACTGCGGCTAGCTCTTATCTCCATGCTGTTTCCCTGATCAAAAATACCCCTCTCCTGAGGCTGCTTGAAGGCCTGGCAGGGGCCAGAAAATGATCACAAAATGGATATCTGTCATCTGTTTCCCCCTGGGCCTTAACGCTACCACAGAAAGGTTTCTTTTTGATCAGGGGAATGGTATTGGGGAGAAGGAGAAGGAGAAGGAGAGTTGGGTTTTTTATATACAGAAGTGCACAGGATTTCACCATACCGAGGCATGAGCCTATCGTGAGGGTAGCTGGTGGCTTTAGAGGTGGGGCTGACATACTGCAGGGACAGCAAGGTAAGGTATGTTCTCTCTCACCCCATTCCCCAATGTCAACTACCTTCATATATGTTTGGGTTAGGGTTGCCAGGTGCCCGCTGGTGGCGGGCAACCCCCCGGCAATTATCCCCTCTGCCCGCCGACCACCTGAGGGTTGGTGGGCAGACGTGCACGCATGCGTGCGTAGCGCGCTTGTCACTTCCGGTTTAGAACCAGACGTTCCACCTTGCGAGGGGCCTTTTACCTTTTAGTTTGAGTGGTAAAGGGCTGCATTACCACTCAAATTAAGACGTAAAGGCCCTTTCCGATGCAGCACTTCTGGTTCTAAACCGGAAGTGACGCACGCGCGTCGGCTTGCATTCGTGCTCCCAAACACGCACTTTACAAGAAGAGCCTCCCGCCGGAGGAGGAAAGGGACATGGCAACCCTAGTTTGGGTGGATGTACCTATCTGTATGTGTGCGTGTATGTGTGTGAACACAATCCCTGACATAAGAAGAAGGAGGGTTGGTTTTTATATGCCGATTTTCTCTACCTTTTTAAGGAGAATCAAACGGTTTATAATCAGAATCCCTTCCTCTCCCCACAACAGACACCTTGTGTGGTGTGGGGGGGGAGGGTTGAGAGAGTTCTGAGAGAACTGTGACTAACCCAAGGTCACCTTGCTGGCTTCATGTGGAGGAGTGGGGAATCAAACCTGATTCTCCAGATCAGAGTCCACCACTCCTAACCACTACAGCACACTGTTGCGCTGAAGTTAACGTTCTCTTTTCCTGTACTCTGGCCTTGATTCAGACTGGATCTCCATGGCGTGTTCTCAATGAGTTTAAATCATGGAGCTTTGGTATCCCAGGCAGTGTGGTCTACAAATAAGGGTCCGGGAAGAGTCATTACACACATTTCCAAGTTCTGTCTAGATGGGTTCACAGAATGCCGCACAAGTGGGGGGCAAAAACACTTTGAGAACACAGTTTCTGGTGAAGGCATTTGCCAGCACTTTAATGAACTGTGGAAGTGAAAATGACACTCGGCTTTGTTGAACCTGACATACGGCTTGCCTTCATTACAAGGGCACACGTGTCATTGATTTGAAGGAAATTAAATTGTGGTGTTGGCAGAAAGCCTCAGGAAAAGGGGACCTGAAGATGTGGGGGGGGGGGTTGTTCACCACAAAACTTAATGTAGCTGGAGAAAATGAAAATTTTAGGGGTAATTCAGAGGAAAAGGTGCTGGGAACCTTAAGGGGATACTTGGAGAGAAATACAGAGATTGAAGGGAGAATAGGCATGTTAATAACATTCATAAGTCTCAGCACCAGAGTACGTCACATGCTCTGCTAATAGATAAGCTCACAAACTCAATTTACAGCTCTGAGAGGAAGCCATTATGGAAAAAGATTACAACCACAGGATTGAACATTTGAGGGAATGCCCCGCTACTGTGTTTCAGAAGAAATTCCACCAGCAAGGGCTTTGCTCAGAAATACTGCAATAGGGTTGCCAGGTGCCCGCGGGTGGCGGGCAAACCCCCGGTAATGTGCCCCTCTGCCCGTCAACCAGCTGAGGGCCAGCGGGTGATCATGCACGCGTGCGCTGACGCAGCAGTTCTGGTTTACAACCAGAAGTGCCACCTTACGAGGAGCCATAGAGGTAAAGGAGCCTTAGAGGTAAAGGGTCGCTGCGGCTTGAGTGGTCTAAGGCTCCTTGCAAGGTGGCACTTCCGGTTGTAAACCAGAAGGGCCACATTGGCATGCGCGCGCACACACAAGATCTGCACAGATACCTCCCGCCGAAGGTGAGTGGGGACCTGGCAACCCTATACTGCAAACAAACAACCTATCTCCAGCATAACCTAGGTAAAGAAGAAACAACCATTTTGACTCGCTTTCATTTACAATGCCAGCAGAGGTGGGTCTATGTCTCAGGTCTTCACACAATGCATAGTTAAATTGTGGAACTCCCTGCTCCAGGATGTGGTGATGGCTGCCAACATGGAAGGAAGAGGGGGTGGGCATGTTAACGGAGGACAGGGCTATCCATGGCTACTAGTCAAAAAGGTAGGGTTGCCAGGTCCCTCTTCACTACTGGTGGGAGGTTTTTGGAGCGGAGCCTGAGGAGGGTGAGGTTTGGGGAGGGGAGGGACTTCAATACCATAGAGTCCAATGTCCAAAGTGGCCATTTTCTCTAGGGGAACAGATCTCTATCAGCTGGAGATCAGTTGTAATAGCAGGAGGTCTCCAGCTAGAACCTGGAGGTTGGCAACCCTACAAAAAGGATACTAGTCATGCTGCATCCCTATTCTCTCCAGGATCAGAAGAGCAGGCCTGATATATTAGGTGCCTTGGAATGCAGGCAGGGTAATGCTGCTGCAGTCATCTTGTTTGTGGGCTTCCTAGAGGCACCTGGTTGGCCACTGTGTGAACAGACTGCTGGACTTGATGGGCCTTGGTCTGATCCAGCAGGGCTAGTGTTGCCAGGTCCCTCTTCCCCATTGTCAGGAGGTTTTTGGGGTGGAACCTGAGGAGGGAGGGGTTTGGGGAGGGGAGGGACTTCAATGCCATTGAGTCCTTTTGCCAAAGTGGCCATTTTTCTCCAGGGGAACTGATCTCTATCAGCTGGAGATCAGTTGTAATAGCAGGAGATCTCCAGCCATCAGCTGGATGCTGGCAGCCCTAAGCAGGGCTCTTCTTATGTTCTTGGAGGATGGAGCTATTCATGGCTACTAGTCAAAATGGCTACTAGTCATGAGGCATAGCTATTCGCTTTAGTATCAGAGGAACATGCCTATGATCTTAGGTGCTGTGGAACACAGGCAGGATAAATGCTGCTGCAGTCGTCTTGTTTGTGGGCTTCCTAGAAGCACTTGATTGGCCACTTTGAGATCAGACTGCTGGACTTGATGGGCCTTGGTCTGATCCAGCAGGGCTTTTCTTATGTTCTTATGTCTATACTGGGATCGCTTGAATATAGTATAGACCTGAGTGTGTACCCGCGGCCAGGTGTGAATCTGCACTCTGCCATGGAAGTAAATAAACAACATGGCCCAATTCAGCTTGCCCAAGCCAAACCTCAGACGGTGTTGCTCAAGAAAGGGGCCTGAGCACAGAGGAAACAGCATATGCACTGCAGGCAGAAGGGCCCAGGTTCAAATCTTTAGCATCTCCAGTGGAAGGATCTCAAGCAGAGGTTTTGGAGAGCTACTGCCATCTAGAGTGGACTGCTGAACTAGATGGACCAAGTGGCTTGCTCATGTAGGTCTCTGCTGAATGTAGACTGGCGCTGGTCAGAAGGCTCTCTCTGGGCCAGGGCTGACTAGCAGACAGCAAGCATTTGGATATGGCTTTGTTCCTGCCTGTCAATGCTAAACAGAGACTTATGAGAAATGCATTGGAAGAGCCACCATGAATTGGAGAAGTATTATAATGGTGGTGGATGACTGCCATTTATTGAAAGTATGATGTGGGAAACAGGCCATCTAAAGGGGGGACAATCCCCACACATGTGCAGCATGGCATGGCAAAATAATGTCTCTTCCGAGATAAACCTGGAAGCAATTGGGATGCTCTAGCTAGCACATAGAAGTAATGGAAATCTCTAACATATTCCTCCAAAAACCACAGAGTTTTTAGAGGAATATGTTATAGATCCCCATTACTTCCAGGTTTTACAGTCCCCCCCACCACAAGCTCTCACTAATGGCAAGGGGGGACCTGGCAACCCTAGACATAACTGGGAAGAGTAAACTATTTTAAGCTGAAACCTCATCTACTTTAAGAGAAAAGGAGCAGAAATGGCTGTGAACTCAACCTAAGCTCCTCATGGGCTGTGCTAGGCCCTGCACCCTAGTCCAGCCAGTTCTTTGCCTTGTGGGAAAGGGGAACTGCTCCGAGGGCAGGGAAGCAAGAAGAAAGATTCTTCTGCAGTCTTAATGGGAAGAACTCCTGCCTGCTGTGAATTCCTGCCTGTTGATGAGGACAATCGGGGCATCTTGGATCACACCCAAGACCTAGAGCTTACAGAAGAACTCACAGTGCTGTGACTTGTGCAGGGGAGATCGTGAGTAGGACTCTCCCCTTCTAGAGGACTATAACTTGTGCTAGTTGTTAATGAGCCATTTGAACTTTTTCTTGGATGTTATACTGTTCTTTGCATGGTTTAATTAAATTGTATTAGAATCTCTGAAACATTGAGTTGTGAGCTTTACCTTCCACGTAGTGAAATGCATTTCCATATGTTCATTACCTGCTGGGTCCTGCATTTAGTTCAAATCCTCCCTAAATGTTTTAATCTTGCAATCATTATGCAGTTGACAAAGTTAAATGGAACAGCTTTTCCACCTGAGGTTGCATGTTTGAATGAATATTCTTTTATTGTGAGTGAGGAAGCCTCCTACCAGCCGAAAGACCACCTTAATGCAGGGGTGGGGAATGTCAGGCCTGGGGACCATATAAGGCCTATGAAATCATTTGGTCTGGCCCTTCATGGGTCCTGGCAGATCTCTAGCTCAGAAAGATCTAAGACTGTCGATCCGCCTCCTCCCGCGGACAGGAATAGCCTCTATTCAAGGCGGATGTGAATTTGTTTTGCCGAGAAAAGGAAACTTTTTCCCCCTTGAAGAAGAGTCGTTAGCTATGGAACTGCTAGGACAAGCTATACTCCTAGACAGAAAGTACTACTTGACATAGGTTAACCTCTAGGTGGTGGCTGGAGGTCTTCTACTATTACAACTGACCTCCAGGTGATAGAAATCAGTTCCCCTGCAGAAAATGGCTGCTTTGGCAATTGGACTCTATGGCAGTGAAGTCCCTCTCCTCCCCAAACCACGCCCTCCTCCGACTCCACCATAAAAATCTCCAGGTATTTCCCAACCCGGAGCTGGCAACCCTACCATTGCCCTTATACTATTTTAGCAATTTTTAGATTGCTGTTTTGTCCTCTAAAATGGCATCTGTGGCCACGGGTCGGCGCCACGGCTGCCATCATGTTTAGTTTGGCTCAAGGAGAAGAGATGCTGCTTGGAGAAAATTAAATTCTAAATGCCAACTGTTTACTACGGCTTCTCATCTTATACTTTAATGATACTGGGAAGCGCCACATGAAAATAAATAACAACATACAGTCATTTTGTGTATTTAGAACATAACGTAAGAAGCAGACCTTAGTGGGGTCTCCACCTAATAAATATACTGTGATTTCCCCCCGTCCCCGCAGCATTAGTCATTTTTCCTTTTTCATTATGCCAACTTTTGGTATGAGGAGGAGAAACCCACACTCCTTGAATAATGTAACACGAAGAAGCTTACTGAATAAAAAACGATAAGTCTTCTGTAACGAACAAGGCCCTGGCTGATTTATTGTCCTTGTAGCCTGTGTAATGGCTACACAGTGAATGCCCACTGTTGGAAGGAACAAGATGTAATTCTTAATATAAGGTCACAGGTGACTTTGGAAGAATACGAGGCGGAGCACAATTTAAAGATAATCCATCAGCTGTTGCTTCATCCTCAATCCAGGTTAAGTGACTCTGTAACAGACTTTGATGGCCTTATCACCTACAAATTTGTGTCATTCTTTTCTAAGCAGCTACAGTGATCTGTTTAGCATCTGCTGACCTCTTCATGCAATTGGCTGCCAAAGCCTGGGGGCAGGTGATCAGCCAGCGTGGTGTAGTGGTTAAGAGCAGCAGACTCTAATCTGGAGAACTGGGTTTGATTCCCTGCTCCTCCACATGAGAGAGCTCAAAGAGGACTGTGACTAGCCCAAGGTCACGCAGCTGGCCTCATGCTTAGGATTGGGGAAACCAACCTGGTTCACCAGATTAGCCCCCGCCGCTCATGTGGAGGAATGAGGAATCAAATACAGTTCTCCAGATTAGAGTCCACTGCTCCTAACCACCGGTCTTAACCACTACACCATGCAGGCGCTCTCTGGTTTAGAGCTTCAGTGTGTACAGTGTGATGCCTGGACTTTTCAGGGCGCAGGTTTTATTACTTATTTATTTAATTAATTAATCAAATTTGTAGCCCACCCTCAATTCCCAGACAAGCCAGGCTCAGGGCGGGCTCATGTGGAGGAGCAGGGAATCAAGGATCAAAGCTGTCCTCACGTGCAAAATGCACACCTTGCTCCTTTTCAGACAACCTGACGACCCCGCATATTGGAAGCATCATAGGCAGGGCATTCTACTCATATGTGCAGTTGCCAGGCTTCAAGTACGCATGGATATAACATCTGAAAACAGTACTTGTCATCATGTCAGCTTCACTATAACATAAAAGATAGTAGGGAAAACCAGATCTTGAAGCAGACTGGTTTTAAAAAATGCCTCTGTAGTGTAAAAGTCACTCAGTCCATGAAAAGAAACAACCTCCCCCTGCTTTGTGCAATGCTTCTTTTCATCTCAGCCCAGTGCAGATAAGCCTTGGGGTTGAAATTCCACTCCTACAAGCCCTACTGCATTGTTCTGATATGCACTTCAATTTTAAGCATGGCATGAAGATGGCTAACGTAGACTTGCAAATTGCAAAATTTAAATATGATGCATGCTCCCATTGACTCTGCATTACAGCGGAAATGACTAGTTTTTCGGCTTCACGACACCAACCGGGGAATGTACTCCTGGTGAAAAATCTGCATTCCTGTTGGCATCCTCCAAGAGGCTCAACAAGCTTGAAATAATTCTCAGCACAGTAGAATAATGTGCTGTGTTTACATTTGATAAAACATTGATATTCAGCTCTCATTAAATATTAAAGTGAAAAATCTGCAGTCTTTGAAACAAGGAAAGGGAAATGGGCTTTACTTTAGCTTTGAACTAGTGGGCACTTCCAGAGATGGAGATTCCCAGTAGTTGTCCATAAGAACAACAAGAATATAAGAAAAGCCCTGCTGGATCAGACCCAGGCCCATCAAGTCCAGCAGTCTGTTCACACAGTGGCTAACCAGGTGCCTCCAGGAAGCCCACAAACAAGACGACTGCAGCAGCATTATCCTGCCTGTGTTCCACAGCACCTTATATAGTAGGTATGCTCCTCTGATACTAGAGAGAATAGCTGCGCATCATGACTAATATCCTTTATGACTAGCAGCCATGAATAGCCTTGTCCTACATAAGAACATAAGAAAGGCCATGCTGGATCAGACCAAGGCCCATCAGTCCAGCAGTTTGTTCACACAGTGGCCAACCAGGCGCCTCTAGAAAGCCCACAAACAAAACGACTGCAGCAGCATTCTCCTGCCTGTGAGAATATTTGGCATGATCCTCTGATCCTGGGGATAATAGGCATGCATCATGACTAGTATCCATGAATACCCCTCTCCTCCATGAACATGTCCACTCCCCTCTTAAAGCCTTACACGTTGGCAGCAATCACCACATCCTGGGGCAGGGAGTTCCACACTTGTTGGGTGAAGAAATACTTCCTTTTATCAGTTTTGAATCTCTCACCCTCCAGCTTCAGCAGATGACCCCTCTTTCTACTATTATGAGAGAGGGAGAAAAGCTTCTCCCTGTCCACTCTCTAAACCATGCATAATTTTATGGACCTCTATAATGTCTCCCCTTCTTTCCAAGCTAAACAGCCGATAAGGAAGAATCGAACTGGCTTACAATCACCTTCCCTTCCTCTCCCCACAACAGACACCTGGTGAGGTAGGTGGGGCTGAGAGAGTTCTAAGAGAGCTGTGACTAGCCCCAGGTCACCCAGCTGGCTTCATGTGGAGGAGTGGGGAAACCAACCTGGTTCACCAGATATGGATTGATAGACCCAGAGAATAAGCTTGCCAGGTGTCTGGTATTGACCCAGATGGGCTGGTATTTTCATGGATTGTCCGGGGGGGGGGGGGACATGAAAAAAATACCGGACATTTAAACATACTTGTCTGTGCTCTTTCGGCACCATCTACTCATTAGCTCATGTGCTCTTGGAGTGTCGTTTCTATGAAGATCTTAGATCCCAATATATTTCTCCTCTTTTAATACATAAATCCAATCCCTCTGTATCTGATATAATGCCTTTTTTACTAAGTTACAGGGATCCCAAGGCAACATTGGCAGTGGCAAAATTTATTTCAGTCCTTATATCCCCCAAACAATAGATTTAAAACTATGCTGCTCAAGTTCAATTGATCAAGGAGCTTCTAAGGGATAAAGGAAAGGACATTTAAATGCCAGCAAGGATGCCAGAGGAAGGGCTGGGCCCACTCCACCACCCTTGCCCTTCAAAGATGGCCTCCTGCAAGCCCAAACACTGTCTCTCGCACTTTTTTTGCATGGAGGAGCAGAATGCTGAGCCCAAGTATGCAGAAGCAGCCACAGTTGCTTCACGCTTGGGCTCAGCACTGATGGATGGGGGTGGGGTCTGACCGACAAGAGTATCCACTTAAGACAGGAAGAGAATCCACAGAGCAGGGACTGTGAAGAAAAAGCTGGTGGGCTGAGGGAGGAGAATATGGAAAGTTAGGGGGTGAGGTAGGGTTTTTCATGGCTACTAGTCAAAATGGATACTAGTCATGATGCATACCTATTCTCTCCAGTATGAGAGGAGCATGCCCATTATATTAGGTGTCGTGGAACACAGGCAGGATAATGCTGCTGCAGCTGTCTTGTTTGTGGGCTTCCTAGAGGCCCCTGGTTGGCCACTGTGTGAACAGACTGCTGGACTTGATGGGCCTGGGTCTGATCCAACAAGGCTTTTCTTATATTGTAGCCTGATCTTGTCATGTCTCAGAAGCTAAGTACAGTGGATTCTTGGAAGGGAGACCTCCAAGGAAGGCCCTAAAGAGGAAGGCAATGGCAAACCACCTCTGCTTAGCCATTTGCTTTAGTCATGGTGCATACCTATTCTCGGAAGAAAAAAGGAGGGGAATAAAAACCAACCTAAAAACAAAAGCTGCTTTTCCTTTGGCCCTGCTCAGCGGAAGATTTCAATGCTGGCCCATGGATTTCAAGAGTTCAATGCTGGCCAATGCTGGGCCATGATTATGCCCCTACAACGAAACTGAGACTGAGTCAATTGTTATGCTGAGTTAATTGTTATGCTGGTTACTGACTGTATTTAATAAATGATGATGGTCTTTCTACACTGTTTATTGTATGTTTTATAATGTTCCTATTGCATTGTTTCAAATGTTGTAATTCACCTTGACTCCCAACAAGAAAGGCAGTATATGAACAAACAAATCATCAGTGCAATTGTCAAAATAAACAAGGCTGTCATATTAGTGGTCAGTGGTCAGACTGACAGCAGCCAAGATGAGAAGCATCTAGCTGATGCAAGGGGTTTGGAAAGTCCCTGGGAGCTAGCATGAACTAGCACAAACCAGTTGGGGCCAGAAACTGATGCAATGTCTTGCAACAGGTGGAGTGACCTGGCATGTGATCTCATTGGTCCCTAGTGGTAACAATATGTATAAATGTTCCCAGCTCTGTAACATCAGTGTGGGATGCTATCCTGGAGTGTGTGTATCTATGCACTGTAAATAAATCAATCACTGCTTTTCTAGTAGCGAGTATCTCTGGTGGTTTGTTCTGGATCGTCTGCCCAATCCACAGGCTCCCGCAATAGGCAAACCACCTCTGCTTAGCCACTTGCTTTAGTCATGGTGCATACCTATTCTCGGAAGAAAAAAAGAGGGGAATAAAAGCCAACCTAAAAACAAAAGCTGCTTTTCCTTTGGCCCTGCTCAGCGGAAGATTTCAATGCTGGCCCATGGATTTCAAGATTTCAATGCTGGCCAATGCTGGCCCATGGTTACGCCCCTGCAACGAAAATGAGACTGAGTCAATTGTTATGCTGAGTCAATTGTTATGCTGGTCACTGACTGTATTTAATAAATGATGATGGTCTTTCTACGCTGTTTATTGCATGTTTTATAATGTTCCTATTGCATTGTTTCAAATGTTGTAATTCACCTTGACTCCCAACAAGGAAGGCAGTATATGAACAAACAAATCATCAGTGCAATTGTATGAAGTATTTTATTTGAGAGGAGACAGGTATTGTGTGATTAAGGTTACTTAATTATTTTTTTTCAACATCTTACCTTCAGCATTTGTTAAAAAAAAACCTGCAACCGGTGGGAGTGGTTATTCTGTAATGCTTGCAGCCTAATTGTTGACTTGCAGAATGATAATGAACCATGACTGCTGAACCGCATGCTGTAGCACAAAGCAATTTTGCAGATTTAATGAGGGTAATCAAGGACAGAGCAGGAAATATTGGGAGAGATGCTGTTTGCTGTCCCTTGGAATAATTTCCAACTTGTTTTTTTAAAAAATCATTACTCATTTAAATTAAGAAGAAGAGTTGGTTTTTATATGCCCGTTTTCTCTACCTTTTAAGGCGTCTCAAAGCAGCTTACAATCTTCTTCCCTTCCTCTCCCCACAACAGGCACCTTGGGAGGTAGGTGAGGCTGAGAGAGCTCAAAGAGAACTGTGACTAGCCCAAAGTCACCCAGTTAGTTTCATGTGGAGGAGTGGGGAATCAAACCCGGTTCTCCAGATTAGAGTCCACCACTCTTAACCACTACACCAACTGTTGTGATCCAAAAGTAACCCACTATGCATGTACTGATGTTTAATAACATGCTGTTCCTACATCTTCATGTAGGTTGCAAAGTCATGAATATAACTGAGCTGTGAGAGGGCCGTCAGACACCCCTGTGGGCTGTATCAACCTGGTTTAAGATGGTAAGAAAAACCCTTGACTTAAAAATTTGGTGTTAGGTGTGCTTCCGCCCCCCCCCCACTTTTTTTGTTATTTTCCTGAAGAATTATTTTGTTGATTGATAATGGCACTGTTTTTTTTTTATTTGCATCTAAATTAGTTTGAAAGTTCATTATTGCAACCTTACATTTGCTGTTTGTTTTAACTAACAAGAAGAATTGAGTGCCTGGATCATATTCCTGTGCAAGTGCAGAATTTAATAGACATTTATTCACAATTTTAATTTCAATTTTGTCATATCTTCAACCACATTACTTATAGCTGAATTTTTTTTTATTAATTATTGTTGTCAGGCTGCATTTAGGTGGAAACTGGAATTCAATTAAAGTATTCCATTTGCTTTTTTGATAATAGTCACATTGGATTAAACAGGAAACAAAGAAGAACTAAAAAGGTTTCCACAGAGCTTAAAGAAGTAATAATTAAGAGAAAGCAATGGTGAATATGAAAGAACTAACAATTAGGTTTAATTCTAACTTTTAACTGTTTTTCAGTTATATTTCAGCTAATAACATTAATTAGGATATTTAGCTAATTCTGCCAGGTTACAACCCAGAAACCCATATTGTATATAGTAAAAAGTTTCAAGTCTTGATTTTTTGCTTTTATTTTTGCAGATTTGTTTGTATTATAGTGTCTAATTATGTTAGGGGGAGGGAATGCGCTATGGTATAGAGGCTATACCATACTATATACTATAGCCCAGTCTCCTTAGACCTCAGTAGCTAAGTAGGGTCAATAGTTGGAAGGGAGAGCTCCAAGGAAGACTCTGCAGAGGAAGGCAATGGCAAACCACCTCTGCTTCCCACTTGCCTTGAAAGCTCCTTGCTGGGGTCACAATAAGTTGGCTGTGATTTGACAGCATTTTACACACACACATGTATGAAAGCCAGCGTGGTGTAGTAGTTAGAAGCGGTGGACTCTAATCTGGAGAACTGGGTTGGTTTCCCCACTCTTACACATGAAGCCAGCTGGGTGATCTTGGCTTAGTCACAGTTCTCTCTGAACTCTCTCAGCCCCACATATCTCACCAGGTGTCTGTTGTGGGGAGAGGAAGGGAAGGAGATTGTAAGCCACTTTGAAACTCCTTAAAAGGTAGCGAAAACCGGTATATAAAAACCAACTCTTCTTCTTCTTCTTGGTTTAAAGGAGTAGTGATTTTTAAAAAAAATGAGTTGGGACTTGATGGACCTTGATTTCATCCGGCATGGCTTTTCTTATGTTCTAATGAATTTTATTATTTTCCTTAATGGGGTGTGCAAACCACTATTGTGAATAATGCTTTTTATAGGGTAGGGCAGGGAGCACTGGGGTTGATGGTGGCCTGAAAACATTTGGGAACCACTGCTCTAAACTCTCCTTCAACTCTTTGAATGACTGCTTAACCCCTGAGAAAGGTATAAAATGAATAGCAGTCATCCATCCACCTTTATTCCCATTAGTTTTTCTTATTGACACACACAATCAATGGAGCTGTTTTGGCTGATTTTTTCCCCATTAGTTTGGAAACTAATGCCCTGTCCTTATACAGAGCTAGATTATTTATTCTCAATTAACCCATCTTTGTCTGTCTAGTTCCTCCAGTGAAGAAAAGTGTGCTTTGTGGTTTTTATGTAAATTTGGTATACACTGTTAATTTCATACTTCTTAGGGTGATTTCATCATTTCCTTTATCATTCAGTATGATTTATTTCAGAAGAACTTGTTAATTAATGGTGCTTATGATCACAACCACTAGTAATTTCAATATATTACCAACAGTCCTTTCTAATACTCCCCAATCAGATTTTTGTTGTTGTATGTGTGCATATTTTGCCAACAGGGAGCTTTCTCTGGAATTAATTAAACAAAGCTAATGAAGTCCTAGCATTGGTTGTTACTGTGCCTTAATATTTGGTAATGACAGAAATCAAATTAAGGGGTTTATTAGGCAAAAGGTGGATCTAAATATTCACAACTGTCATTTTGAAAATGGGGGTGTCAGGTTCACGTAAAACCACCAATACCTGCAGTGATTTATCGAGACCAATACATTTGGAAACTGCCTTTTTAGTAATTAATATAATTTCAATGCTGATTAAGCATAATAAGATGCAACCTCTGGCTAAACAATAACAACATTTAATTTGATTTGATTTGATCAGTTTCCCACTGTGTTCAGTCATTTTTGAACTTGTGATAGTTTTGTTCATTTGTAACTGTGGTCATTCAATCATTTTGACAAAGCTGAGTTAATTCTGTCATCTGAAAACCACTATCAAGGGATTTAAAAGTCACAAAAGTAGGACAGCAGTTGTTACAAAAACTGTCAATTTGCCATTGTCAATTAGTCAAAGATGTTGCTTTGATTATTTTTCTAATAAGCTGCACAGACAACAAGCACAATTGCTCTGAGCCAGTATTGGTGAGTTACAAGTAGGAAATGTTTCAGCTTGTAGGTCTTACATACCACAATATTTGACCAGATGATGGTAACAGATTGAGTCATTTATTACCACGTAATATTCCTGTTTCCAGGAATGTATCCCAATAACCTAAATTTATTGAGTGGTGCCCTTGCAAATGGTCATGGCATCATTCCACACTCAACAGAAGGATGGGAACTGTGAAGTTGTTTGCCTCGATCACAGTCCCAGGGGTGCAGTGATAGATCCTGCTTGCTTTTGTAAGCCAAACTGCTTTGCAACCTCTTGGACAAAAATCAGGATCACTTTGTTGTTTCCTACCTGGTGGCTTCATGTTTTTATGAACATGTCCTTGTTACTAACTCTCTCAGAATCCCAGATAATAAAGGTGACGAAACTCAGCCTTGTTATTTCATTTCTCTATTTGCGCTGAACAATGTTGTTGTCTGACAGCATTTTTGGCTTTGTGAAATGTATCCTGGATGGCAATTATTTTCTTATCTGATGTCCTAGCATGCCAAGAATTTCTCTGTGACATTGTTTCATAGAATCCACACAATGTTTTGTGAAAACCAAGAACAGTGGTGATTGCCTAGTTCCCATTCTTGTATAACCAGCATGACTGTTGAGTCTACATAACACCTGCTCCACTGGAAAATAGTTAGCACAGTCTTCCTGTGGTTTCATATGTACTACTTCTCTTAGTTGAAATAAAAGAAGTCCACAATCAAATATGTATGTGTGTGTGTTTGTGTGTTTATAGCTTGTGTGTTTCAACCATTATGCCATTGTTCTATTCTTCAGAGGAAACAATGAAGAAGAGTTGGTTTTTATATGCCAACTTTCTCTAACCCTTAAGGAAGAATCAAACCAGCTTACAATCTCCTTCCCTTCCCCTCCCCACAACAGACACCCAGCGAGGTAGGTGGGGCTGAGAGAGCTACGACTATCCCAAGGTCACCAGCTGGCTTCATGTTTAGGAGTGGGGAAACATACCCAGTTCACCAGATTAGAGTCTGCTGCTCATGCGGAGGAGTGAGGAATCAAGAAGCTTGGTACCCAAGGTTGGGTGGGATAAATAAAATAAATACATAAAGAAAATATAATTTATTTAAGGTGCTATGTCAGGATAAAAATTATTTAAAAATATCATTAAAACAGTACAATGGCATATCCTAGGCTGATATACTATAACCACATGCCAGACGTGTTTCAGCCGGTTTGGCCTTCCTCAGTGGTCAATTGATACCCATGTAAAACATACACACATATTTACAGATATATAAACATATACAGACAATTATATATCAGACCAGGAATGTATGTAGGTTGTATAGTATATTTCCAATTATACAAACATTTGGTTAGATTGTATACAAGTAGTTATGTGTGTGTGTAAAGTGCTGTCAAGTCATAGCCGATTTATGGCGACCCCTTTTTGGGGTTTTCATGGCAAGAGACTTAACAGAGGTGGTTTGCCAGTGCCTTCTTCTGCACAGCAACCCTGGTATTCTCTGGTGGTCTCCCATCCAAATACTAACTAGGGCTGACCCTGCTTAGCTTCTGAGATCTGAAGAGATCAGGCTAGCTTGGGCCATCCAGGTCAGGGCACAAGTAGTTATACTGGGCTGTATATGTCTCCCATATAAAATGTGTGTGCAATTATCAGCTAGGTAAAACCCAGTTCTCCAGATCAGAGTCCACTGCTCAAAGCCACTGCTCTTAACCACTACACCATGGTGGCTCTTTTTTTGTTTTGTTCTGTTTTGTTGCATGCCAATCAATGTCACTACATAGATATTACCTTGGGTTGCATCTAGACTGACAATTTCTACCAGTTACACCTTCCCACTTCTGCCCCGCCCCCAACTGCATGCCTCAGGGTCTCCTATCCCCACGGGAGCCTCGGCATGGAGATCATGGGGCTGCAGAGGGAGGAGGGAGGCTTGAAAGTTCTTGTGTGTGTGTGTGTTGAAGTGCCGTCAAGTCACTTCCTACTCATGGCGACCCTATGAATCAATGTCCTCCAAAACATCCTATCTTTAACAGCCTTGCTGAGGTCTTGCAAATGGAGGGCCGTGGCTTCCTTTATACAGTCAATCCATCGCTTGTTGGGTCTTCCTCTTTTCCTGCTGCCTTCAACTTTTCCCAGCATGATTGTCTTTTCCAATGACTCTTGTCTTCTCATAATGTGTCCAAAGTACAACAGCCTCAGTTTCATCATTTTAGCTTCTAGAGTCAGTTCTGTGACCCACTGGGTTTTGTTTTTTTTTTGTTGGTTTTTTTTTTGGGGGGGGGGGCAGTTCAGGGTATCCATAACACTCTCCTCCAACACCCTGTTTCAAAGGAATCTACTTTCTTCCTATCAGCTTTCTTCATTGTCCATCTTTCACACCCATACATAGTAATAGGGAATACAGTGGCATGAAAGTCCATACAGTTGGAAAATTTAGTCTGGATCCATTGTGATATGCTGAAAAACAATATTCATCCATTTCTTTCTTATTTTTTTTAATCTTCTGATTCATTGCAAATCAGATCCACTGGAATCTACTTCCCAGGACTTCGGGCGTGTTTTTTGTATTCTGTTGCTTCAAAACACTATCTTTGCTGCCGCTCATCAGAGTGATAGAAGGATTTATTCACAGTGTTCCATCTATTCCACTATCTGTTGATATGTCAAGACAACACAGTTATATTTTCTTGTTCCCTACAATGAACGTGAGTGCAAAGAAAAGATGCTTCTTTCTCAAACACTTCCCAGAGAACTGAAGACAATTTTAGCTCCCCAGAAAATGTCCAATAGAGAGCCATAGTATTTGGAGGTAGGAAACATTAGGGTTGCCAGCTCCAGGTTGGGAAATACCTGGAGATTTTGTGGGTGGAGCCTGAGGAGGGGGAGGTTTGGAGAGGGGAGGGCCTTCAATGCCATGATAGAGTCCAATTGCCAAAGTGGCCATTTGCTCCAGGGGAGCTGATCTCTGTCACCAGGAGATCAGTTGTAATAGCGGGAGTTCTCCAGCCACCACCTGGAGGTTGGCAACCCTAGGGAACACCCACTGGCTAGGCTCACATTCTGCTTGCTGGTTGTGTACAGGGAACCTATTTTTCAAGGGGTTGTCTGGCTGTCTGCAAGCAGCTCAGTCCTGTTTGGCAGATTACTTTGGGGGTATTAACAGAGTATAATGCAGTGAAATCAGCAATATTTCAAACCTGCACACTGTCACACACCTTAATGGGAGCTGTCGTTTAGTTCCTTGTGCTAAGATTTGTCATTGATCTTCAGTGCCAAGAAAAAGAAGAGTTGATTTTTATATGCCAACTTTCTCTCCCTTTAAAGGAGAATCAAACCGGCTTACAATCACCTTCCCTTCCCCTACCCATAACAGACACCTTGTGAGGTAGGGGGTGGGGGGCTGAGAGAGTTCAGAGAGAACTGTGACTAGCCCAAGGTCACCCAGCTGGCTTTATGTGGAGGAGTGGGGGAAATCAAACCCAGTTCACCAGATTATAGTCCTCCGCTCATATGGAGGAGTCGGGAATCAAACCCGGTTCTCCAGATTACACACCACTCCTAACCACTATACCATGCTGGCTCTTGAATAAACAGTGAGCAAATTAATTGGCCAGCCAGTGTATTTTCTAAATTATTTTTTAGCATTCAGGGTTTATTTAAGAAGTGCTTTATTCCCCTGTATCATGAACCGACGCCAACTGAATTCCATTGAGTGACCCCCATGTTCTAGAATTGTTATGAGAGAGCGAGTGAAAATTTCTTTCCTCAATTCTAGAACACTCAATAGAATTCAGTAGGTGTAGGTACAAGATAAAGGGGAATAAAGCACTTTTTCATGCAATGCACAGTTGACATATAATTGCATTGTGGGATAACAGGTTGATCAACAGATATCAGCCGTGGCAACAGAACCGAGATAAAAATTCAGCTTATTTTATCCTTCTTGTGCAGCATCCCACAGAGCCATGCAATTGTCAAGTGTGAGATGATGGAGCACATGATTAGGATAAGCATAAACGGAGTGGAACAATGTCTGGCTGAACAATCGCCTTCCCCTCCCCACAACAGAGACCTTGTGAGGTAGATGGGGCTGAGAGAGTTCAGCAGGCTGCATGTGAAGGAGTGGGGAAACCAATAAGGTTCACCAGATTAGAGTCCGCTGCTCATGTGGTGGAGTGGGAAATCAAACCTGGTTCTCCAGATTAGAGTCTGCTGCTCATATGGAGGAGTGTGGAATCAAACCTGGTTCTCCAGATTAGAGTCCAACACTTTTAACCACTACACCACACTGTCTCGCTTAGTTAAAGCGCATCAAAATGGGACCATAGCCTTGTCCATAGAGAAATGAATGAGTGTTTGTTGGGGGAGGGGTCTGGTTTGCAACTGCTGTCCCCTTGACTACAGCAAGGACAGGTTTCTACCCTAGCCTTCTCATTGATATGTTCTTGGTGAAAGAACATATTTTTGTATACAGAAGCAACATGGAGTACAGACTACAAGTATCTATTGGGAGAGGACTGTACTCTGTATGTTTTAAAATGTGATTGGCTCATGTCTCCACTATGATGGACAAAAAGGAACTGTGTTTGAACGTGAAGCCCCCCACCTCCCCAAGCATGTGGAATCTGATCCTGCCTCCTGGAAGAGGGGATTTTCACACCTATATTGCAGTTCTAGAAGTTTATAAAGTACACAGGCGCAAAACCCTGCAGTGCAACGCACAGAAGTAACTATTAAAAATCCGGTGTTAAAAACCCAGCCAGAGCATAAAAAGAGCACCACAAATGTAGCAGCTTAAAAAAAAAAAGTATTGCCAGCTCCAAGTATTGCCAGGTAGGGGAATACCTGGAGATTTTGTGGGTGGAGCCTGAGGAGGGCAGGGTTTGGAGAGGGGATGGACTTCAATGCCATAGAGTCCAATGGCCAAAGTGGCTATTTTCTCCAGGGGAATTGATTTCTATTGCCTGGAGAACAGTTGTAATAGCGGGAGATTTCCAGCCACCACCTGAAGGTTGGCAACCCTAAATGGGGGAGGTGGCTGAGAAGAAGGGTCCAGAAATACAGCACTGACATTGATATGAGGGTGTTGAGGTCCTTGTGGGGGTTTCTCCTCTCATCTGAAGTGTAGTGGGTGTCCACCCATGAGGAAGCTTTCTCTGTTGTGGCATCAGGACTGTGGGCGCTTTCACCCATGCCAAATAATGCACTTTCAATCCACTTTAGGGATGTGCATATTGATAAACCCAAACCAAAAATAAACCCGAAATTAGCCATTTTGGTAATGTTTGGGCTTTGGGTTTACAGAATGTTAAAACATGGGGGTCTCCCCGAAGCTGAATAGGCTATTCTTGAATAGGCTATTCTTTTTGGGTTCATCTATACTTCTTTGTTCCGAGTTACAGCTCTGTGCTTTCTCCCCTTTTTCTTTCTTTTTTTATCTGGTTTTGTTAGGGCCCCATACCTGGGCCCCGTTTGAGGTAGATGTCGTGTAATTGGAACCAACTTTGTCTAACCAACATCCAACCACACATCCGTCCATCACCGTTCAGTGGGTTAATATGGATAAGGTTTTTTTTTAAAGACAGGGCTCACCCAGTCCCATCCAGAAGGATATACCCTCCAACTAAAAAGTGCCAGCTTCAACTGGTGCTACCACCAGGCTTCCAAAGGAGACTTCTCAGCCATGTAGAGGAGCACACTCCTTCAGACAACCCCTGTGGTTGAGACTTCGGCTGGCTCTGATATCACCACCCCTCTACCTGAAAACCTGTTCTGAAACTGAAGGCCACCCCAAGTAGAGGCTTCGTTTCCCCACACCATGACCATATCTTGAAATCAGATTTTTGATTAACATAATAAAGGACTGTTGACAGGATGTCATTTGCAACCAAAAGAAATGTTTCCCATGCCTTATTTGACTTGCATTTAATCTGTTTTCCTCAGTTGGGAAGCTAATTTGCATGGGCATCATGCTATGCACTCCACATATGAATGGAGCCCCAGATAGGAATGGAGTCTGAGGCACCAGCCTGTTAATCGGCTCTTTACACCAGTCCTTGGCAAGGCTGAACTTCTAAACCTGAAAACTGATGGACAGCTCGGCTCACAAATGCCTGGAGGATGGGGGTGACCCTTTTGTGGGCCCATAAAATTGGACCCCCATCCCAAAGTTCACCAAACTTCAGTGACCATCTAAGGAGAGTTCCTTGCAGCCAAGTTCTACCTTCAAAAATGCCCCCCACAGGAGCTTCAAAAGAATCCCCATAGATTATAATGGGCCCAAATTTTTCAGTAAACCCGGTAATAAGCCAAATACCAAAATTTACCAGTATGGGTATTCAGTTTATTCCAGGTTTACCAGAATAAACCCAAACCTAAAATTTACCCCCCCCCCAATTTTTTTTTGCACAACCCTAATTGAAAGTGGATTGAAAATGCATTATTCAGGGTGTGTGAAAGTGTATGACTCCTGTTCTGTCGAGGATTGCTATTTGGTCCCTGCCTAACTGGGGAGTCTACATAATGTTAAAATGGAAACATTCTGCAGAGCTTCTGGATCTTGAACTTGCTGTGGTTTATTTGATGTCATTTGGCTGCTGGTTGGCTTTCTTTGGTGGCTTTTGTTCCTTGCATTGGATATGATTTTTATGATAATTCTAGGACTTGTTTTATTTTAGCTTTGGTCATAAGTAGCCCTAGGTATCCAATATGCATGGAAAGACTGGGTACAAATATTGTCAATAAACATGCTCCAGAGAAATAATTACATGCAGGCTTGATATAGAGGGCAGAAGTAGGGTTGCCAGCTCCAGCTTGGGAAATACCTGAAGATTTTGGGGGTGGAGTATGAGGAGGGTGAGGTTTGGGGAGGGGAGGGACTTCAATACCATACAGTCCAATTGCCAAAGCATCCATTTTGTCCAGGGGAACTGATCTCTGTCACCTGGAGATCAGTTGTAATAGCGGGAGATCTCCAGCCACCACGTGGAGGTTGGTAACCCTAGGCAGAAAAAGTGGAGACACCCCCCCTCCCAAATGGCAAAGGTTTATATATTGGTATTTTTGGTGGGTGCACCCGTTTCATTTCTGCTGCTGTGTGTTGCCAGGCTGCAGCTGGAAAGCAATTTATCTTGCAGTAAATCAATAGAAAAGAGATGAGGAAAAGAAGGGGAAATGTTTCTGCCTGAAATTGTGAGCAGCCCAAGGCTGGGCACATAACATTATGCCTACCACCAATTTTGTTTGGCTTCTAGCAATGTAATTAGCTTCAAGTTAATAAATACATTCCTCAAAAATGTTTCACCAGGGGGCAAATGGTGAATGTTTTCTCCTTTTCCCATAGCAGACAATGGGGGAAGAGCCAGTTCTTCGCACGTACAGATCCTCTGGACCTCATGGTGTGACAAGGGCTTTTCAACACACTGGTTGAAGGGCAGGGTGTAAATATCTCAAATAAATATTTGTCAGGGTTAACAAAATACCACACTTCTGGTTGGCAGAATTCTTTAAAGCAAAAAAGATGCAAGGAATTTGCTGTTTTCTCTCTCTGCTCTGCACTAAAATAGTATTTTTATTTAGGATCCCAGGGATTTAATACAGTGAGGGGGGAAAGTATTTGATCCCCTGCTAAATTTGCCCGTTTGCCCTCTGACGAAGAAATGACCAGTCCATAATTTTAATGGTAGGTTTATTGTAGCTGTGAGCGACAGAATAACAACAGGAAAACCCCCAGAAACCCAGAAGACAAAAGTCAGAGATTGATGTGCATTATAATGAGTGAAATAAGTATTTGATCCCCTATCAACCAGCCAGATTAGGGTTAGGGTTAGGGTTCGGGTTCTGCTGTTGACAGAAGCAATCAATCCATCAGATTCCAAACTAGCCACCATGACCAAGACCAAAGGGCTGTCCAAGGATGTCAGGGACAAGATTGTAGACCTGCACAAGGCAGGACTGGGCTACAAGACTATTGCCAAGCAGCTTGGTGAGAAGGTGACAACCCTAACCCTAACTGTCAACCTCCCTCGGTCTGGGGCTCCATGCAAGATCTCATCTCGTGGAGTTGCAATGATCATGAGAATGGTGATGAAGCAGACCAGAACTACACGGGGGGAACTTGTCAATGGTCTCAGGGCAGCTGGGACCATTGTCACCATGAAAACAGTTGGTAACACACTACGCTGTGAAGGACTGAGATCTTGCAGAGCCTGCAAGGTCCCCTTGCTCAAGACAGCACATGTACAGGCTCGAGTGCAGTTTGCCAATGCGCATCTGAATGACCCAGAGGAGAACTGAGTGAAAGTGTTGTGGTCAGATGAGACCAAAATCGAACTCTTTGGCATCAACTCAACTCGCCGTGTTTGGAGGAGGAGGAATGCTGCCTATGACCCCAAGAACACCATCCCCATCATCAAACATGGAGGGGGACATATTATGCTTTGGGGGTGTTTTTCTGCTAAGGGGACAGGACACCTTCACCGCATCAAAGGGACGATGGACGGGACCATGTATCATCAAATCTTGGGTGAGCACCTCCTTCCCTCAGCCAGGGCATTGAAAATGGGTCAAGGATGGGTATTCCAGCATGACAATGACCCAAAACACACGGCCAAGGCAACAAAGGAGTGGCTCAAGAAGAAGCACATTAAGGTCCTGGAGTGGCCTAGCCAGTCTCCAGACCTTAATCCCATAGAAAATCTGTGGAGGGAGCTGAAGGTTCGAGTAGCTACACATCAGCCTCGAAATCTTACTGACTTGGAGAGGATCTGCAAAGAGGAATGGGACAAAATACCTCCTGAGATGTGTGCAAACCTGGTGGCCACCTACAAGAAACGTCTGACCTCTGTCATTGCCAACAAGGGTTTTGCCACCAAGTACTAAGTCATCTTTTGCAAAGGGATCAAATACTTATTTCACTCATTATAATGCACATCAATCTCTGACTTTTGTCTTCTGGGTTTCTGGGGGTTTTCCTGTTGTTATTCTGTCTCTCACAGCTACAATAAACCTACCATTAAAATTATGGACTGGTCATTTCTTCGTCAGAGGGCAAACAGGCAAATTCAGAAGGATCAAATACTTTTTTCCTTCACTGGAAATGCCTTTTCCAGCCCTGGCCACATGACAAAACATCTTAGTGCAGACGACTTATATAAAAAGGATGGAATGATTGTGTTACGAAAACAGGGAACCAAACAAGGGAGCACAATTCTCACTTCACTCAACCGAAACAGTTTCTTATGGTTCTTTTGAATTTTAAAATGGCCATTAGTCCCTGCCATTCGTTTGTTCGTCTATATTTAATTAGATGGAAACATTAGGGTTGTCAGCTCTAGGTTAGGAGCCTGAGAAGGGCATGGTTTGGGGAGGGGAGGGACTTCAATGCCAAAGCGGCCATTTTCTTAAGGTGAATTGATCTCTATCGGCTGGATATCAGTCATAACAGCAGGAGATCTCCTGCTAGTACCTGGAGGTTGGCAAGCCTAGGGAACATGCATCTGCATCCAACTCTCCCAATAAGTTCAGCGGGGACTAGTCAGGGAACAAATCTGAAATGGACCTGGATCCTTGACAGTGGTGTGTGGGGATCTCCCTACAAGACAGATGTGTTTTTCTTTAATGTGCACAATCAAAAGAGACAATGGCTTATACAAAGATTCTGATATCACTAGTAAAAAGATGGGGGGGGGGTTAAAATGCTGTTTCTTTAACATCTCATAATGCTTTGAAGAACAGATTGGCTTGGCAAATGTAGAAGTGCATTATTTTCTAATTAGGCAAAGTTCAGCGCCAGCACAATGAACTCTAAATGGCGTATACCAACAACTGCATGCAATAATGATGCCGTAGAAAATGAATCCTGACAGGAAAAAAACTAACCTCCACAAAAATAAGCTAAGTACTTAACTTTACTGCATGTCTTCAGGAGGAAGTCTTAGAATTCACAGAACGTGCACACCAGCTGAGAAAAATGCTTTGTGTATTCATCTTTTATACTCCACGTTACACCATAGTTAAAGACACTGGGTGCGTCCAGCTCATTCATAACCAAACCAACATGGACACCACTCCTATGAGGCCTGGTTCTACCATGTTTCAGTGACAACATAGAAGAAGAAGAAGAAGAAGAAGAAGAAGAAGAAGAAGAAGAAGAAGAAAAAGAAGAAGAAGAAGAAGAAGAAGAAGAAGAAGAAGAAGAAGAAGAGGAAGAAGAAGAGGAAGAAGAAGAGTTGTTTTTTATATGCCAACTTTCTCTACCATTTAAGGAAGAATCAAACCGGTTTACAATCACCTTCCCCTACCCAAAACAGACACCCTGTGAGGTAGGTGGGGCTGAGAGAGTGTGACTAGCCCAAGTCACCCAGCAGGCGTTATGTGTAGGAGTGGGGAAACCAACCCGGTTCACCAGATTAGAGTCTGCTGCTCAAGTGGAGGAGTGGGGAATCAAACCCAGTTCTCCAGATCTGAGTCCACCACTCCAAACCATCACTCCAAACCATGCTCTTAACCACCACTCTTAATCACTACACCATGCTGGCTGGGGAATAACCATGCCTGCTGAATGGTGGCCTTTTTTCTCATAGCTGGGATTGTCCAACGTAAGTATCCCCACCACCTGGACCCAAAAGGTTTACCACCTCTGGGTTCGGAAATATCTGTAGATTTGGTGGGTGGAGCCTGAGAAGGGTGGAATTTGGGGAAGGTAGGGACCTCACCAGGGTACAATGCCATAGAGTCCACCCTCCAAAGCAGCTATTTTCCTTAGGGGAACTGATCTCCATTTTCTGAAGATCAGTTGTAATAATAGGAGATCTCCAGGCCCCACCAGGAAATTGGCAACCCTAGGGCCCAAGCATAATTTCTCTGTATCTGGTATAGCTACCCTCCCAACAACACACATCCCATCCCATTTACAGGGGTTCATGAACAATAAAAGAAAAAGTTCTGTTGCTGAAATGATGCGAAAAGGACCATACTTACTCACACCACAACCCACGGACATTAAGGATATGGACATTTTCAACAGATTCAGTGGTGCAGTAGATATATTAAAAATGGTCTTACTCAAGACTATGATTACACTTTAAAAAGCTCAGACCAGTGTACTTGGTTCTCCTTTCCCCCATTTTATGCTCACAACATCCCTGTGAGGTAGGCAGGCTGAGAGAAAGTAACTGGTCCAAGGTTGCCCAGTGAGTTTCATGGCTGAATGGGGGTTTGAAATCCTGCTACACCCTAGTTTTATCCAACACACTAACCACTATACTATATCATCTCTCAGTGTTAAGGAAATAACTGATGAAAGGTTTTTTTTTTTTTTCCCTCTACCCCAATCTTCCCTTTGTCACCACTCAGGTTTGGTTTATGTAAGCTAGGTAATGTGTGAACACACAGGTTCTAAGAGCCTCAACACACAACTGCACAGTTTGGGAGTTCAGAGATAAAAGATCCAGATCTTTTCCCTCCCTCAGAGAAGACTCCCTGTCAGCTCACCAAACTCCAGCCAGAGTTGACATTTAACCTTGTATTTGTCATAGCTGTAGTGTTTACTGTGAGAAAAATGTCACACACACACACACACTCACACACCCAGCTCCCCTCTCCCATGCTTTGGCTTATGCATGGAAATGGGGACAATTTGACCTGGGCTGACCTCAGTTGAGATCAAAGAATTGTGTTACAACAGGATAGGGAAGACCTGGACGTTGTGTGGACTGGGCACGAGGCCATCTCCTGCATAACCCAACAAAAACCCAAATCAGGCCGGTGGAGAAAGTAAGTCAAAGTTCCCATGCATAAAAGACCACAAAAAGTCTTATCACAGTTTTATTTTAAATAGAGACTACCTATACCCAACAGCAACTGTCAAACCAAGATATTGATAACTTTGAAGTGTGGCCGACCCAGCAGAGGCACGAACCCTCCTCCTCAGCAGCCGGCAGCTAAAGCCCTCTCAGAGGAGGCACAGCTAGAATATGTGCAGCCATATGCGCCTCCCCATTGACTCCTTCAAATATAGCCACCCCATTATTCCTCATGCCTTCCTTGTCTCCTACAGGGGCTGAGGCAAACCAATCCCCTGAGTTAAAGACAGGAATCCTGCTCTTCTTTAGTCTTTTGGGTTGGATCAAGCAATACATTTCTACTAATAGAAAGTGGGAGCAGGATTGTTGCTAATTCTCACTTCCAATGTAGACTTCCATTCATTCTGTTATCCCTTAGGAGTGGTATTTTGGGGAGCATTTCAGATTGCAGGGGGAGGGGAAGGCAAGAAAGTCCCATTCTGCTGCCAGAAATCCCATCTCAGTAATCAGCTACAAGAAAGCAACTACCAACTGATGTCCTGAAAATGTCTGTTGGAGAATCTTCACTTTAGCTTACAGCCTTTTAAAGAAAGAAAAAACCACAATCTACCCTAAATCTACTCTGTGCCTTAACATTATCATAATGGGAAGTATCCAGATACACGGCAGTAAATAAAACAACCGAAATAATGTAGTGTGTGAATACATGCCTTCTTAACTCTGTTAGTTACAGCAAGGGATTGAAAAATATCTTCTTTGTCCATTGTTCTAACTATCCATCATGAAACTGTCTCAACACAGTAATAATTGGGTCTGGGCAGCCAAGTCTAACAATAGATTCCCAAAGGCCAGCTCTACAAAAAAGATAAAATGTCTCTATGAGATCAACAAAGATCACATAAAGGTCAACGTTTTCTTCTTTTCTAACAAAAAACAATTTCCCCCCTTTCTGCTTGAATACTTTAAGAAAGAGACTGGTCTTGAGTATTCTTTCTCTTTTCTGGTTCTGTATTGTTGATTACCAAGACTGAAAACTGCTCTCTTCATCTCCGTCTTGGAAGGACCAGCTTGGCCTCTTCCAGCATGTGTCCCAGTGCCTTTTTCATATCATCACGGTAATGCGGACCAGGGCTGCATCCACACATCAATGGATATGGCACTGTTGTTGCACTGTGGCGATCATTCAGTACTGCATTTTCCTGTGTGAACAAGATAGTCCAGTTGCCAATGACTACTGTAGCGCAATGAGAATGCAGTAGGGTTGTGTATATTGATAAACCCGAACTGAAAATAAACCCCAAAAGGCCCTTTCGGCTTCTTTTGGTTTAATTTAACCTGAATATTAAAACTGGGAATAAAGCCAATGCCGGATAGCCGATTGCCAAATCACTGAATCGGTTGGTTCTTGTAGGTTATCCGGGCTGTGTAACCGTGGTCTTGGAATTTTCTTTCCTGACGTTTCGCCAGCAGCTGTGGCAGGCTAAATAGGTATTCAGCTTTTTTCAGCATTGGCTTTCCTCAGGATTTTCCGTATGGGAATTTTTAAATTAGCTCTGGGGGAGGCATTTTTGGAGGTAGAGTTCCCAAATGTTCAGGGTAGCTTCAAGGGACTCCCCATACATGAACTCCAAAGTATTGTGAAGATTGGGTCAGGGGGTCCAATTTTCATGGGGTATGCAAGGGGTCACCCCTCCTCCTCCATAGAGAAGCATTGTAAACTATGGTAGTGTTAAGGATGAGACTCAGCAGGCATGAAGCATAACTAGTTTATTCATTCCAAAAATGACCAACAACAGAGAACAGGAATACCTATCCCTTCAGCCATTCCCCCAAAACGATAGTGGCTGAACACGTCCAAACAACTCCAATTAAAAGGCACAATTCTCACCTGACATGAAGAAGAAGGAGGAGGAGGAGGAGGTGGTGGTTTTTATATGCCGACTTCCTCTACCACTTAACTGTCTGACAATCACCTTGTAAAGAAACAGGGTTCCCCAATTTCTTTCTGTTACAATTCTTTGGTTCAGGCTAAGGCCTAGTATGATTTGATATTTAAACTCAGGAGGCCTAAGAGAGGCCAAAAGCCCACTCAGCAATTTATGACCGTGAGAACACTTTCGTTTTAAGGAATTTGCTTTGAAGGAAGGGGGCAGAGCACACCAGATGCAAGCTATTTCACCTCCCTTCCTCCCTAAATTGAAGGACATTAGTTACCCTGGTTACAAATTTGTAATACTGTTTTACAAATACTGCAGAATCGAAGCACCTCTGACATGCTGATGCAACAGAGAGACAAATGTTTGACATGACCATCAATCACTGGTTTATGACTCTCTTCGTATTCTCATTGGCGTATTGGGCCCACATTATTGGGATTGCGAAGATAAAAGTAGACCATGCTCAATGAGAAATCGTGAACGTTGACTTGATCAAAAACTTGTTTTTGATTTGCCTTTTTGCAGGGAGAACCTTTGTCTGACTGAACTGTAGGAACTTGCATGCTGAAACCAGGACGCATGAAACTTTGGAGAACTGGTAACTTGTAATCAAACCTCTTGAAACTTGCCTTAAACTTTGACAAACGTTTGAACCTAAAGAACCTGACTGTGCAGCTAGGTATATGAAGCTTTTTTATTTGATCTATGTTCTTATGATATTTGCGTTGAGTCTGGGTTAGGGTTGCCAGGTCCCCCTGGCGACTGGTGGGGTATGGGGGGCAGGGTTGCCAGATCCAGGTTGGGAAACTCCTGGAGATTTGGGGATGGAGTCTGGGGAGGAGAGGGACCTCTGTGGGGAACAATGCCATAGACTCTACCTTCAAAAGCAGCCATTTTCTCCAGGGTAACTGATCTCTGTAGTCTGGAGATAAGTTGTAATTCAGGAGGATCCCCAGGTCCCACCTCAAAGCTGGCATCCCTAGCCCAGAGGGATTTTTGGTTTTTTGACTGGAGGCCCATTGTGGCTCTCTGCAATTATGGATACAAATGGGAAAGCATTTGTTTCACAGAGTTCCATATGTGCATTAGACCCTCTTCCCAATGCTCTCTGAAATTTCTGATAAGCGTGAAAACTGTTGAATTGAAACTGGTAGCTTTTAGAATACATGAAATGCTACTTGGTTGATTTATCTCTGAACAAACCCACACCACAGTATGTGACATGTTCCCATATATTCTTGTGATAATGCATGCAGATATGCTGTTGTGTGGTAATTCCCATTCATTTTAATGAGGCTCACTCAAAAGACGATCTAGGTGGATTGTGCTCCACAGTCTCACAGCTCCTGTTTCCCTGTTGCTGTAAAATATTTATGTGTGGGGATTTTTTTACTGTTGCTGTTAGCAAATCATTTTAAAATGGAACACAGTATGAACCCGGTGTCTAGAACTCTAACAATATTGAAATAAAAAGCATAGCTTGTGCACCCTTGGGTTCCACCAGTTCTCAAACTAATTTGCTTGTTTTATGTTAAGTTCCAATGGATACGTATTACTTTGTGTACTTGTAAACAATGTTGCATTAGATTATTTTGGAAGCAAGAACACAACAAAAGATTATTCGGGTTAAAAATATACCTGGAAGAGAGGGCTGAATAAAACATTCCTCAGTCAGGAAAAAAAAAAAAAAAAACCTCTCAATTTAAGATTGTTATATTCAGTTGGATCCAACCAGATTTTCTGCTGTTGGAAAGTGGATGAGGGGTACCCTTGGACCAGCAGAAAATAATATTGCTGAGACTTTTGTGTACAAAAGCTAGGAGGCACAGCATCTGTAGTAATCCTATATTTCTATCCCACTTTTCTACAAGGAGATCAGAACCAAATTTTAGCCTCACAACCACCATATGAGTTAGTTTAGGCTGGGACACTTTATCAAGCCATCTCCCAAGAGCCCAACTGCAGTAAATTGGCAACTTTGAGTAAAAAGTAAGAATTTCCCCCCTCGCCACTCGGCAACTGTGTTTGTATACAGCCAGATTCCAATTGACCTCAACAGAATCGGAGCTGTATTCAGAGCCTGTATTTTTCTGATGCATTGAATTCATCCTTGAAGGTGAGATTATTTACTGTGTCACAGTGACAATATTATTAGGGCTCCTCTAACGTTCCAGGCAGTTACATGGTGTTATGGTTAAGCCATGAATCACAATAATCTGGGAGATATTATGCAGTAAGTCATGTTTAATGTGTTATACACGAGGCTGAAGGTCAATGGCTGCAACAGTGCCTAGATGTGAGTTATTGCATTGTAAATTAAAGTTTAGGAGCACTATACTATGATACATATATCAGTATGTCTACTTATATAAGAGAGGCTGAGGAAGCATCAAGGGTTTTAATATTATATGGTTGCCCTCCAACTTGGCAGTGTCAAATAGTTCAGAAGTGGATGACTTTCAAACACACAAGTTAGTGGACAAGCCTAATCAGGTCTCCTCAGAAGTAAACTCTGTGTTCTTCAGTGGAGATCACTCCCAGGAAAGCAGCCTAAAGCAGCACATTTTCCATTCCGGTTTACACAGGTGAAATCCGATTAAAAACTATCGTGAATAGTAAATAGGAGGTTGGCCTCTGGAGGTTGGCAACCCTACTATTAGGGTAATATTGTTTAATCAACAGGAAACTCATTAATGATGGATGCACTGTGTGGAAGAAATGAACACAAAGAATGTTAAGTAACCCTCAAAATACAAATGTTTTGGAAGTAATGAATAAAGCCATTGTTAATGCTAATGCTTTACTTTCCCACATAGAAAATGCTTACAATAAATGTAATATTAGCTCTGCTTTCATTAAAGTTACTTTATTACTACAATCTTATGGTCTGGACTTTTGGGAACAGTAACAGGTGCTGGATCGGTAAACCTGGATCAATATCATCTGCATTTTGAGATATTACCAAACATTTTCATTTTCATTCAAAGTCGTACACCAGCAAGCCTAGGCGGGAATGCTGTTCAGATCAGTAATACTACAATAAGAAAGACTCTTCCTGGAAAGACCAAAAGGAAAAGATGGTATTATAATTCCTCACAAACAGCAGGAAGTTGCTTTGAGATGCTGTTGATCCTCAACTTCTACAATAATAAATCACTGATGTTCTGGTGGAAAATAAATCTCTCCTGAATTGCATTACCTACTCTCTTGTATAGAAATCATATATATATAATAAAAATATTAAAAAGTCCCGGGTCTTATTTGATATAAATGTGCCCTACTTTTGAATGGGAAATGTGATGTGCAGTTAAGTCAAGCATGGCTAATAATACACAAGCATCAAACAGCCATATCTCAGGCACACCAGCTTTTGCAAGTATCCCAACATTTCATGCACGTATGTGGAAGGCAGGTATTCAGTTTTGCACATTCCTTATCCAACATTACTTAGATGGGAGACCACCAAGTAACACTCTGCAGAGGAATGTGATGGCAAACCACCTCTGCTTCTCACCTAACATGAAAGCTCCTCACTGGGGTCACCATAGGTTGGTTGTGATTTGACGGCATATACATACCTATAATGCAATGTTGCTTTGCAAACTGCTTCCAATTCTGAAGACTCAGAAACCAGTTGTAAGCTTGTTTCCAAAGCTGAAGTAGAATGCAGGACATTTGAGATTTTGATATGCTTTCTTTGATGATGTATGGTTTATTTCCCCCTTTGATTGTAGATACATTTGGCCCCAATTGAGGGAAAGTTAGCCATGCTTACATCTGCTGAAATGAATGACACTTGTTAGTTGCTTGCAATTACCATATCACCTGTATTTCAGTTGGATTTGGTTGTGATTAACTTTCTCTGATCAGGGCCAAAATCATTAAAAAAAAACACTTGCAGTTGACAATGTACTTGTCTCCATATTCTGGTCAAGATCTATCAATATTGCACAGACATAACTACTTTGATAAGGTGAACACTCAGACATTGTACAACCGCAGCCCACATGATGATAAAAGTTTGATACCTTGTTAGCTATAGTTCCACATCAGGAGCCTTGAATAACCTATGATAAATCCATTGCTGCCTTTGTGATAGAATACACCTAACGGCCTTTGCTCAGTTAGTGAGCAATGGACCTTTTTTCCCACTTGACATATTGATACCATCTGATAGCCAAATTTTAATTATCCTTCAAAAGCTTTTGGGGAGAGGGAGTTCAGAACATCATTCAAAGAGCCAATACTGCAATACATATTCCAGTAACTTTCACAAGTTAGGCCAAAACATTCTTCAAGACCATGTCCTCTGTGGTTGAGGCCAAGACCCTTCATATAGACCAAACAGCAGCAGCAGCAGCAGAAAAAGAAGAGTTGGTTTTTATACCTTGCTTTTCTCTACCTTTAAGGAGACTCAAACCAGCTTACAATCCCTTCCTCTCCCCACAACAGACACCTTGTGAGGTAGGTGAGGCTGAGAGAGTTTGGAGAGAACTGTGACCAGCCCAAGGTCACTCAGCTGGCTTCATGTGGAGGAGTGGGGAAACCAATCCAGTTGACTACACTAGAGTCTGCTGCTCATGTGGAGGAATAGGGAATCAAACCTGGTTCTCCAGATTAGAGTCCACCACTCTTAACCGCTGCACCAATTGTCAGGTCCTAATTGTCAGGTAACAGAGTCACAGCCTCAACTTTGCAAGTCCTGAAAAAAGCTATTAAAGATAAGGGGTTTTGGAGGTCATTAATTTGCAGCTGCAAGCAACTTGACAGGACATAACACACATATCAGGAGACATCTCTGGCTCTGACTTCCACCCCCTTGTTAGTGCCCTTGTGTGGCATCATTTCAAAGGTGGGCATTAAGTGCAGACCTATCACTGACAATAGCTACTTTGGCCCTGGGATTGGCTCCTGGTGGCAGCATTAGTTGTGGCATTGTGACAACATTGAAAGCTATGAACCAACCCTACTGCCTCCAGGACTGGAACACAAGGTCAAAACACCAAGCAACTTGGATTGTTCTTCTCACTAAGCATTTTATGGTGGAATTTCAGCCATAAGATATTTTGATGTTCTTTTAAAGATTAAGTCACTGAGTATATTAAAGTTAAACAGGAGACAATAGAAACATCCATTCATTTCATAAAGCCTCATCTGGATAATGAAAATAAATGCCTATTGCAATGAATTAATATTTGTTCATTCATTGTGAGTGGAAGGGGGCTTTCTTTCATCCTCCCTTTCTGACACTTAATATTCTGGCAATGGGGTTGTGTAATATTCCAGGCTGGTGGCAGTGATGGGCAGCCTGTATGTGGGAAGAGAATCTCCTTTGGCATCTCAGATGTGTGTTTGGCAGTACTTGAGGTGTTATGCCTCAGTGCACCTTGGGAAATGTCACTAGAAAACCACTTGTATTTCCCAGAATAACCTGGAATAGTATCTGAGGCATCAGAAAGTGGAGGGGAGAGAGACTCTCTTCTCACCTGTCTATTGGCTGACAAGCTAGTTGGTCAACTGGCTGGCTGCTACTGCCACCTCAAGCCTGGAGCATCAATACCAGGCAACACCCCACAGGGCAAGGGAAAAGAGAAAGAGGGAAGGCATTGGCACAAAAGGCAAAGAAACAAAGGCAATAATAAAATACCCTTTTATGGTGATCACAGGAGAGAAGGGAGGGATGGCATCTTACTTTGACCCTTTAATTGTGAAAACCTCAGTGTGTGTGTGTAGTAGCTGATAGATGACATTGTCAGGCTGAGGAAGTGTGCTTGGTTTGGAGTAGTGTTGCCAACATCCAGGTACTAACTGGAGATCTCCTGCTATTACAACTGATATCCAGCTGATAGAGATTAGTTCACCTGGAGAAAATGGCGACTTTGGCAATTGGATACTATGGCATTGAAGTCCCTCCCCAATCCCTGCCCTCTTCAGGCTCCACCCCAAAAACCTCCTGGTGTTTCCCAACCCATAGCTGGCAACCCTAGTTTGGAGGATTGTAAAACGTTCCGAATCACCTCACATACTTAGGTTTCCACCCTGAATTTTCTCAGACTGCTTGTTATGTGTAGTTGTTTTCTCAGGTTCACAGACATGAAACCTGATGCTCAGCCTGAGCTTATGAGAACAAGTCAGCTCAAACTACTTAGCTGTGTGATTCAGAGGAATAAATATAGATGTGAAACCTAAAACGTTCCAACCCAGGAAAATAAACAAAAAGCAAACATAACTGCAAAAGTGAGTCATGTGAGTGTGAACAATTCACACCTTAAATTAAAATACACATATTACGGGTTTAATTTTTGTAGGCTACATAGGTGTAAGCTGCCTTGTTTTTCCTCTAAACAAAAATGCAATGCTTGGTTAAAAGTAAATCCTCATTACTTCAGGGATGGGAGAACCATAAGGTTGTGGAAGAAAGATAACAAAGATAATACCATGGAACAAATTGGATTTTTTTTAAAGGAACAAGAAATTTTCAGACGAGGATCAGATAATGCATTTATAGCATGATAAAAGGGGTTTAGTCTGTTCCTGGTATCTTAGGATCAGTAGGCTAGTTCTAGAAGATTATTGCACCATCTGTATGAGGAAGGAAAAACCCCTCTGGCCAAGACTGCATTCACTCTGGAATTACTGGGGTGAACCCTATCCCTATCCTACCTCTCTCTACCCCATCCGACCTCTCTCTACAGAAAGTGTGTTTGTTTGTTTATTAAATTATGTATACTCCACTTACCCTTTTGGCATAAGTCTGAAGATCTGGAAACCCAAGTTTGAATCTGTATCTCGTTGTGAAAGCACATACTATCAGTCTAACCTACCTCGCAGGGTTATTATACAGATAAAAAAGAGGAGAATACTGTAAGTGGTTTTATTTATTTATTTATATTTTATTTATTATTTCCATTTGATACCCCGCGTTTCCCGGCCAAAGTCAAGCTCAGAGTGGCTTTCTGTGGAGAAAGGTGGGGTATAAATGAAGTAAATAAATAATAAATATAGCTGAAGATGGGGGACAGACAAAATATAGAAATGTATACTCCCCAAAGACAAGACAGTTTGGTCAAAGCCATTTGCAAGAATTTAATGGAGAGTAAGGGCTTAATTTTTATGAACTTCTGTGTGCATGCATTAAGCAGCTGCCTTTGTAGTTCGTGGCATTTCACAGCGACCAACGAAAAATATACTGAGAGTTTCATCCAGAATAACAGCCTAGCAAATAATTTTTGCACAAGCACATACAAAGCAGTCTGCTGAAGCGGAATTCTGTCCATGTATTATGCAGGATCTCATTTTACATCCTTAGCCAGAGAAGGACTTCTGGGGAAATGATGTTCAATTTGTAATACAACTGAGCATTACAAGCAAGGCAAATTTGTCTTCTGAACCAGGTAAATATGAACTTCAATTGTATCTCTATAGATGTCTAATTCCTGCCATGCTGTACTTGTTATAGGCAGGTCAGCGGGAGTCAGCTGTAGCTCATTTTTGTGTCTATGAAAACATCAACAGCTGGCCACTTCCATTGGAAAGTGGGCAATGGCTAAGCGGCATAGTTGCTGATTAAACTGGGCCTGTGTTATTGTCAGAGGTAAATGAATGCAGGGCAAGCATTCATGCAGATCGCAGGAAGTCACATGTTAAGGTTTCCTCCCTTCACTTCTATTTCTGCTCTTGCTGAAGATGAGTGTCTCAAATATGTCAAACAAAAATGGTGGAAGATAAGAGATGTGAGCTTTAGATCCTGGTATGAGACTGTGATGCCTCATCTTTTATACGTATCTTTTGGAAACTTCTGGCTTGAGGACTGTTACTCCAGTTTTCTTATCACTTTCTAATAATGGGATTACAAACATATATCAAATTCTCAACATGTAGACAAACAAATCCAAACAATGGGACCCTCTCTGGGCAATGGTAGATGTTTCTGCAAATTTGGGGTCTTCCAAATTTGAAAATGCTTATTAAAAAAATGGGGTCAAATGCTTCTGAATGCTTAGACATTGTTGGGAAAAGAACTTAGGGCAGCATTTTAGATTACAGCCAGCATGGTATGTGGTGGTTTGGAGCAGTAGAATCTGATCTGGAGAACAGGGTTTGATTCCCCACTCCTCCACATGAGCGGCAGAGGCTAATCTGATGAACTGGATTTGTTTCCCCACTCCTACACATGAAGCCAGCTGGGTGACCTTGGGCTAATCACACTCTCTTAGTCCCACCTACCTCACAGGGTGTCTGTTGTGGGGGGGGGGAGGGAAGGTGATTGTAAGCTGTGCTGATTCTTCCTTAAGTTGTAGAGAAAGTCGGCATATAAAAATCAACTCCTCTTCCTCTTCTTCTTCCCTAAAATAGCATGCTCAAATTAAGATGGGGTGGCAAATATTTGTAAAATATCTGATTTCCATAAGTATCTGCTTTGCATAAAGCCAAGTGTTGGATGAACAGATTTTCCCAACTCTGCTTTTTTATTGTTACAAAATTTTGCTGTAGCTCAGTCCTCCTAAACAGGGTTGTGCATATCGATATAACCGAACTGAAACTAAACCCAAAATTAGCCGTTTAGGCAATATTTGGATTTTGGGTTGACCAAATACCGAGACCTGGGAATCTGCCCAAAGCCAAATAAGCGATTCCCCAAAAAGCCAAATAAGTATTCAGCTTTTGTGGGTTTGGCTATTCTCCTTTGCTCAGATGTGTGGCTCTGTGATTTTCCCCATTTTTCTATCTTTTTTTTACTGGTTTTGTTAGGGCCCCATAGTTGGGGCCCTTTTGAGGTAGCGGTCATGTAATTGGAGACAACTTGATCTGACCAACCAGGCAGTGGCTGATCTGCACTTAAAAGACGGGGCTCATCCAATCCCATCTGGGGGGATATACCCTCTAACTAAAAAACGGCCACTTCTATAGCTACTTATTGGGCTTCTGAAGAAGACTCCTCACCCATGCAGATGAGCAATCTCCTTCACAAGAGTTGTCTTGGTCATGACTTCAGCTGGCTCTGATATCACCACCAGGGTTTGGGTGGTGTTCCTAGATAAAAAAAACGTGTTCAAGATGTCTAGTTACTGTCTTTACATTAAAAGCTGCTGAAAGAATAAATGTTGTAACTCCCACACCTCCCAGCTCTGGTACACTGTCAGCTAGCAGGATGGAGTCAGAAGGAATGACATGTCACTCTTACCAACCAAATACACTTATTTAAATATATAAGTATTGAATTTAAGTAGTGGTCTACATTGCTGGAATACTTATCTTTACTTTTGCTAATTTCTTACCAGCACGTTGTATTTTGCTTGAACGTCCAGGTGGTGGCTGGAGATCTCCCGCTATTACAACTGATCTCCAGGTAGGGTTGCCAACTTCCAGGTACTTATTCAAAATTACAGCATGTGGCAGTAAATAATATTAAACAACTTTGTGTAAAGCAAGGTGTATATTTCTTCTTATCAGTTATAGATACACAACATAAATGGCATAAACGTATCCTTGTTTATATATTTTTTCATTTAAGCACATTAATTTTTCAAAGTAATATTTTTACAAGTTAACAATTTTTCACATCAGCTCAGTCATAATTGGAATACATTTGTAACTCTCCCATTGGGCAGGACAGGCTCCCGTGAAGTGTCCCTGTTTCAATTTCTTCTTCAGCTGCCCCGAAGTAGTATGGATATAAGTTAAGAGCTGTGTCTTTGTGACGCTTGCCAATTATTGTAGGTTTCTCTGTAAACCATGAACAATATATAATCTACATTCTTATATCAAAAGGATATTTAAAACACAATTTTAAACACAAGTTTTAAACAGTTTCAAGAAAATATCATCTTGCATTTATATACATACTTTTTCAAGGATCCATCCTCTCTTACTGGTATCCTAAATGAAAGCCGATTCACAATCCTGTTTAGGTCGGTATTGCAGCGTACATGTTCTCCACCTTGAGATTAATTAAGTACTAAAAGCCATTCTTTGGGTTATAATTGTGTATTAATCCTGTCAAAACTTACAAGAAGCAAAAAAGGTTATTTGTTGTGTTAAGATCATTTGGGGCTAAGCAATTGAATAATTGGATAAAACGAGCCTCCTGTTGGCATAATATTTTATCAACGTTAATCCTTTCATATTTTCTTGTTTTTAACTGCCATACTGCAAAAAATCTAATGTCATCTTCCATATGTCCCATCATTTTAAAATGCTCCACCGATAAAGCTTTTGAAATAATAGAGATCAGTTCACTTGAAGAAAATGGCCACTTTAGCAATTGGACTGTATGGCATTGAAGTCCCTCCCTTCCCCAAACCCCACCCTTCTCAGGCTCTGCCCCAAAAATCTCCAGGTATTTCCCAACCTGGAGCTGGCAACCCTATATTTTAAGGTTGGGTCACAAACCACCACCCTTTTTTGGTGACCTGCCATTCATCCCTACTTCTGGTAACTTTAGGCAAAGGAGCCAACATGTTAGGACAGAATGTTTTTGCAAGGAAAAGCCCTCCCTGGCAAATTCGGTTGATTGAGTATACAACTGTAAGCTTCTTATCACCTGGCTTTATGTGAATTGGAAGGCAGTGCAGGGTAAGTACATGTATTTTTAATCCAGCAAACTACTGGGAATGTACCTTGCCAAAGCTTGTTAAAAATGTAATTCTCTAGAAAGTCTGAAACTAGAACTCCCATGGCTGGAAGCTTCTTGCAACGCTGTGCACGACCCAAAACATATTAATTCTGGCCTGAGTGTGTTGATAAATAGACCAACGAGTAACCATTGATTACTTCGCTCCTGTCTCTCATCCTGAACTAACTGGAATGAAATTGAAATTCAGCAGGCTCTGCTCATGCAGATGCTTTCCAGGGTACTGTCAGATAGGGAGATTGCAACATTGGGTTGCAGCAGACAACCAGCAGAAACATGATCCTTAAAACCAACACAAAATAGCCTAATGAAATGGCATCTTCTGTTCCCGAGAAGAATCCTTCTTGGCACAAGCTACTGTCCAGCCTGCAAAATAACTCTTCCATTGGAAGCTGTGCCCTTAATATAAATCCCTTCCTCACTCTATGCACCTTCAGGTGAGCCTCATTAAAAAAATTGAAGGTACTGGAAAAGACAATAATGCTAGGAAAAACTGAAGGCAGCAGGAAAAGAGGAAGACCCAACATGAGATGGATTGACTCTATAAAGCAAGCCATGGCCCTCAGTCTACAAGGCCTGAGGGCTGATTTTTTTCAGTAAACCTGAAATAAGTAGAATACCCATACCGGTAAATGAGTATTCTGTAATGCTCAGTAAACATCATTTCCCCAGAAGTCCTTCTCTGGCTAAGGATGTAAAATGAGATACTGCATAATACATGGACAGTAAAATATAGAAAAATGGGAGAAGGCTGCCTTCTACCATGCACCTGAGCAAATAAATAAATAAAGGCAAATAAGCTGAAACCCCAAAAGCCAAATATCTTTTCAGATTTTTGGGAATTGTCTATTCAGCTTCGGGTAGATTCCCAGGTTTTGGTATTCAGCCGAAAATAAACCCAAATATTGCCAAAACAGCTAATTTTGGGTTCATTTTCTGTTTGGGTTTATTGATATGAACAGCCCTGCTGTTAACAATAGGATACCTTGGAAGTCATTTGTTCATAGGGTCACCATAAGCAACTTGACGGCATTTAACACATAATAGAATATTCATGCCCTGACCCGGATATCCAAGGCTAGCCTAATCTCCTCAGCTCTCAGAAGCTAAGCTGGGTCAGCTCTGGTTAGTACTTGGTTGGAAGTCAAGGGTCGCTATGCAGAGGTAGGCAATGGCAAGCCACCTCTGAACGTTTCTTGCCTTGAAAACCCTATGGGATCGCCATAAATCAGCCGCAGCTTGATGGCATTAAAAAAAAAAAGAATACTCATACTGTCCTGATTGTCCCTGTTCAAATCTAACATTAAAGTTTGAACAGTTGGGTGGCAGTCTTAAAATAAAACAAAGGAGGAGAGTTGAGTTGAACAAATTATATCATGCCCATTGAGATGGATGCAGCCTATATAGACCCAATAGACTGTACTGGGTCTATTTATTTGTTTAGACATTTATACCCACTTGTCTCTCCACAGCAGCTTACAATGCCATTCTCCCCTCCTCCACTTTATCCTCACAGCAACCACCCTGTGAGGCAGGTTAGGACTGTGAGTGTGCGAATGATCCAAGGTCACCCAGCAAGCTTACAAGGAAGAATGAGGATTTGAAACTGGCTCTCTCAGATCCTAGTCTGACAATCCAACCTCTACAGCAGTTTCCCATCAGACCAAGCAAATTATAATGAAGGTATCTTTTAAAAAATGCCAAAGTTTTCAAGCACCATCTCCCCCCCCCCGCTTTGAAAGAGAAATAAGCCAGCCTACCAGTCACCCTCAGGCTGCAATTGCAAAGTTAATCAGGTCATGTTTATGAATTTAACATCTGCTTCATAAGTAGGGATGCCAGGTCCCCCCACCATTGGCAGGAGGTTTTAGGGGGCGGGGCAGGGACTATTGCACATGACCCCCACTCCAGAGCAGCTGGGTGAATTGGCGGGCAATTGCCCACCAAAACCACCCACTTGGCAACCCTATTAATAAGAAAAAATTACCTGATATCAAATGCAGTTGCTAATTGAACCGTGTTTGTCAAGAGAAATGGGATGATTTCTGGAAAAGAAAAAGAGAAGAATGACATAGAAACAGTCCTGCTGGGTACGGAGGGAGGGAGGGAGGAATCCATTAGCATGAAGTATCCAATGGGCATCAAAAGGAGATGAGAGGAGTGACCTTTTTCAGACCCATTGATCGATAAAGGAGAGATTGATTAAAGGGGAGATTTTTCTAGGTTGTTAAAGGAAAAGTCAGCATGGTGTAGTGATTAAGAGAGGCAGAGTTTATTCTGGAGAACTGGGTTTGATTCCCAGCTCTTCCACATGAGCAGCAGACTGTAATCTTATTAAGTCTCTATTCCTGCCTTTCATTTGGAAAGGTCCAATGTGAAAATGCTTTCTGTTTTCTGTACCAACTTCAGGATTCCATAATGGAAGACAAACACCAATCACAACCTTTTATGTCACCCCTCCTTCGGCAAAACCATGGCAACACCAATCAAGGACACTCTGCTTCCGGTCCCTACCACCCTTAGTACCAGACAGTACTTCAGTTGGTGCCTACTGAGCTTTTCAGAAAGTGGGTGGGGCTATGTAAGGCAGGGCTTCTTATTGGCTGCCCTCATTCCAATGAAAGGGGTTTCCACTGGAGGATGAGGACTGGTAAGCATCTGGGATTTCCTTAGCCCATGAGTGGTTCTGTTCCCCCTTCAGGATCTCCTTCTTCCCAGGAGGTGTGAGGAAGGAGATATTCATTTGGTTCTCTCTCCTGAGGCAGCTATTTTGAGGTGGCACTCACCCCTCCCTCTCAAAATTCCAGAGGTGCCTACAGGTTGCAAAAGGTTTTGGTCTCCTGCCCTAAATTGGCTGCAACTGAATGACGCTTTCTCAATCATTGTAGTTTGGTGAGTGTTTGTATTGGGTGATCAGCCTGAGAAAGTCTAACAAGCCACGGTGCTTTATGAACTAAATACTATCAAGAATAAATAGAAATAAATACATGGCAATAAATCATTGATTTGTGTTGTATGGATTGCATATCCTCATCAAGGAGACACATGTCAGGTTGAGGTTACTCTCCCATCTTCAGTTTTTGACCAACACTTACTATTGCCTACAGGTTCACTGCCCTGACCTGGATAGTCCCAGGCTAGCCTGATCTCATCAGATCTCAGAAGCTAAGCAGGGTTGGCCCTGGTTAGAATTTGGATGGGAGACCTCCAAAGACTACTAGGGGTGTGTCACAGAGGCAGACAATGACAAGCCATTTACAAATGTCTCTTGCCTTGAAAACCCTATGAGGTCACCAACCATAAGTTAGCTGTGGCTTAGCAACACACACACACACACAGAGAGAGAGAGGTTCAGTGACAAATGTAATAGCATTTACAGTTTTTAACTTCCACAGCTGAGCTGAGGAATTTAAATGGATTAGTACATAAAAATGTGCTCCATTTCTGGCAACAGTAAAAAGGGATTTATGAGGATATGGTATAAGAATGACTACTCAGATTTTTCCTAGTCATTCACAGGGTTCCTCAAAGTCATAACGAATTATTATGAAAGCCATATTCACAGGCTAAATTACTGTGAACCACGTTAATAACTAAGGGACGATTAATGTTTATGAGATGTAACTTAAGTTTAAATCACTGGGCAGCAGATTTTCGGTTATTCCTTTATGCAGTGGGATTGTGGACAGAGATGGGGCACTGAAAAAGCTTTGCATGCATGTCATGTATCACTAAAACAGTGTAAGTCTGTTCATCGACCATACAAAACCAAATCAATATGAATTCATTTGTTCTTTTTTAAAAATCAGAGACCATACTCTGAGCATTTTCTAAGCCAATGGAAGCAAAGGACTAATTTAATGAGCACCAGTTACTCAGTTGTGACCCATGTAGGGCACAAATCCAGCAAAAAATACATGCATTGGATGGGATTCAACTGTTGCTCATTTGAGGATAGTGGCCTTTGTTTTTCTCTGAACATCTGACATAGAATCATAGAGTTGGAAGGGACCACCAGGGTCATCTAGTCCAGTCCCCTGCACATTGCAGTAAATTCACAACTACTTCCCCCCTCACACCCCCAGTGACCCCTACTCCATGCCCAGAAGATGGCAAAAAACCCCAAAAACCTCCAGGATCCCGGACCAATCTGACCTTGAGGAAAAATTACTTCCTGACCCCAAAGTGGTGATCGGCATTTCCCTAGGCATGCAAGAAAGGGCCATGAGAGTCAAACACTGATACAAACCTTCCAGCCCTCCCTCTCATGAACTGTCTAAGGTAATAGAATCAGCATTGCTGACAGATGGCCATCTAGCCTCTGCTTAAAAGCCTCCAGTGAAGGAGAGCCCACTACCTCCCGAGGTAGCCTGTTCCACTTGAGGAACCGCTCTGGCAGAAAGTTATTCCTAATGTTTAGCCGAAAACTCTTTTGATTTAATTTCAACCTGTTGGTTCTGGTCCGACCTTTTGGGGCCACAGCAATGAACTCTGCACAGCCCTTCAAATACCTGAAGATGGTTTTCATATCACCTCTCAGTCATCTACTGCCATATCGATAACTACTTTTGACCCTATCTCAGTTTGAAAACCCCTCAGCCATGACGTCTAAGGGGGATGGGGGGGGGTCGACTGTTAAAAAATAAAAATCTAAGCTCTGGGCTCACAACAGCAGTTCCTTCCTCGCTCTGCTTCTCTAATATTATTTTTAATCTGTCCCTTCCCTATAGAAACTCCTCCCCTGAACTCATAATGAATCATTCTATTGATTTTTCTCTCAGCAGAAAAATCTCTCAAGAGCATGTTAGCTTTGTTCAAAGAATCTCTTTAAAACAGAACTCTTCTGAGATTACATTAGTTCTCCTTCTAGGCACCCTGAAGTCTGGGTGTATGAGTGGGGGTAGTTCCCGTTTCTACGTTCAACCACATTTCCTCTGTAGAAATGTGCTTCTGGGAAAGAACACAGAACACCAGTGGGGCAAATATTTGCCCTGCTCTGCATTTTTTTCCTGGAAATGATGGGAATGTTCTCATCATACCATGGGACCTTTCTCAAGAATAAGGAGAGACGAAACATTTCTGCTCATCTATTCTCTTATTAAAAGATCAGCTGGGCCCAGGGGAAAAGAAAATTTATTTCCTTGTATGAAAGACAGGGAAATTACATAGGCCAGAGAATAAAACTTTGGGTTTCCAGGATACAGACAAACTGGGAATAGAGAAAGCCAGCCAAGGTGCTTAGACAACTGATGTAAAGAAAACAGTTGAGACCCACATGAAAGTCAAAGGACGTAGACAATCATCTCTTTCCAGTGTTTAATTTTTCTATTTCTTTCTAGGTTATTGTAATTGAGAAGGGAAAGAATAGGGCTGTTGATTTGGTTCGGCCCGAACTGAAAAACAGCCGAATTTCCCCTGATACGGTGGTTTTTAGTTCGGGACGAACCAAACTCAAAAATGGCGGGCAACCGGGGAGCCGAATTCAGTGAGTTCGGGAGTTCACAAATAAATCCGGCCAATTCGGGGCTGTCAGTAAGCAGCATAACCGTCAGTAAGCAGCATTCTCCTTCCCCGGCCAATTGGTGGCCAAGCTGGGTCTTCTTCTAGCCAATCAGTCAGGATTGAGTACTGGAGGAATCAGCTGATGTGCGGCCCGGCCGGGGAGAGAGAGAGGGAAATCCTCGTGTGTGTGTGTGTGGGGGGGGTGCTTGTGCACATTCACTCCTTTCTGTGGCTGCAGGGGGTGTATTTTTTGGAGTACAAACCCCAAACTTTTTAGCAGAGATTCAGACAAGACTTCTTAAGAGATCACCCAAGTTTTGTAAACATTGGGTCAGGGGGTCCCGAGATATGGGCTCCCCCTCTTTTTCTTTCCATGGCTGCAGGGGATGCATTTTTGGGGGTACAGACCCCAAACTTTCAGTGGAGCTTCAGATGAGCCTTCTTAAGATACTTCCCAAGTTTTGTAAACATTGGGTCAGGGGGTCTCAAGATATGGGCTCCACCCCTTTTACCTCCCCCCTTTTCCATTTCCGTGGCTGCAGGGGGCGCTTTTTTTGGGATACAGCCCCCAAACTTTCAGCATAGCTTCAGACAATCCTTCTTAAGATACCACCCAAGCTTTGTAAAAATGGGTTCACTGGGGGCAGAAATATCGGCTCCCCCCTTTTCTCTTTCCGTGGCTGCAGGGGGCGCATTTTTGGGGGTGCAGATCCCAAACTTTGAGCGGAGCTTCAGACAAGCCTTCTTAAGAGACCACCCAGGTTTTGTAAACATTGGGTCAGGGGGTCCCGAAATATGGGCTTTCCCCTTTCCCCTTTTCCCTATTGGGATGAATGGGATCCTGTATGCATCTCCTCCAGAGCAAAACGTCCCGTGCCTAAATGGAAACGTCTTGGATTACCCAGTCCTCCCCAGGCCCTCCTGATGGAACAGAAGACAGCCACAGTAAGACCCCTTTGGGGGCTTTAATCTATAATTTTTCTCCTGTGTGTGTGTGGGGGGGAAGCAGAATCTGTGTGTGTGTGGGGAGGGAGCAGATTGTGTGGGTGGGGGGGAAGCCAAAGGGGGCTTTTGCCGGTTCTGCCTGGGGTGTGTGTTCCCCCTCGAGTCTCTCTCTCCCTGGTTTGAGGGGGGGTTTCAGTTGTGTGTCTTCAGGTTTTCCCTCATTCATAAAAAACTTCTCAGCTGTTTGTCGGGGCTGGGAGCTTTGTGCGTGGGAGGCAAGCTCTGCTCAGAGATGCACATTAAGGGTGGGGGGACCCCTTTCGGGGCCCATATCTCAGCCCCCCCGACCCAATCTTTACAAAACTTGGGGGGTCTTTCAAGAAATGTCCTTTGAAGCTTTGCTGAAAGTTTGGGACCTCTACCCCCCAAAATGCCCCCCCCCAGAGCCATGGAAAGGCACGGTTGTGTTTTTAATGGCTTTATTTGGCCGAATTTTTTTCCCGAACTTTGAATTTCCGCCGAATTGCACGGACCCGAAGCGGGGGAGTTCGGACTTCGGCATATGCCAAATCTAAATGGGCCGAATTCAGCCGAATCCGAACTATACCGAATTTTTTTTAATTCAACAGCCCTAGGAAAGAATACATTAAGCGCAGTAAAAAAAAAAAAAAAGCAATCTATGTAGCATATTTTTTTCTTGATGTGTGTGGGGTTGCTGAACCCAGTAAAACTGGGTTCTAATACTAACCAGTATTGGGGGCTGAAAAGCTAATATGGGTTTTTTTTTCCACATCAGGTTGTAGCTCCAGCCTGGATTCTTAACTGCATCAGGTTTCCCATTTCCTTACACAAAGTATTGAGGATTTCTGGCCTACACACAAGGATATTAACTTCTAAAATCCCAGCCTTCAAGAATGCCCGTTAATGGACAAGCACATAGAATGGGAGAGAGAATGAACAGTCTCATCAAGTCAATGTTATAAAACATGATGATCAGACAAAACTATGAAGACAGGCCAGTATATAAGAAGAGTTGGTTTTTATATGATGACTTTCTCTACCAGTCAGTCTAGTGGCTGCAATTTGGAATTAAATGCCATCTTGTTTTTATTGTATTAGAAAGTATGGATTTTAAAGTATGTTTTAATGTATGTTTTAATTGATGTTTTGTTATTATGTTGTGGCCTGCTCTGAGCCTGGCTTGCCAGGAATGAGAGTGGGATATAAATGTAACATACAATAATAATAATAAAAACACTTAAGGAACAATCAAACCGGCTTACAATCACCTTCCCTTCCCCTCCTCACAACAGATACCTTGTGAGGTAGGTGTGGAGGAGAGAGTTCAGAGAGAACTGTGACTAGCCCAAGGTCACCCAGCTGGCTTCATGTGTAGGAGTGGGGAACAAATCCAGTTCAACAGATTAGCCTCCGCCACTCCTGTGGAGGAGTGGGGAATCAAACACAGTTCTCCAGGTCAGAGTCCACTGCTCCAAACCACCGCTCTTAACCACTACACCATGTTGGGTAAGACTGGAATATCAGACACATTCGGTAAGAAACCAGGGACACTTAAGACATAGCACTGATTACTGAACTGAACATCTCCCCCTACATCACACCCCCTCATTCCACCTTCTTGGACAACATAACTCCACAATCCTAAGGGGGCTGTAGTTAAAAAAAGGGCCTGGGGACAGCTCAGCCATGCCATCTCCTGAGCAGCGTCCCAGCTCTGCCACTGAAAAAAACCCCTTTGAGGCCAGTACAAGCTTTTGCGCTGGGAAAACGCTGCCGGTGAGGCTGCGCTGGCACCTACAGCTCGCACTACTGCACTGCTCCCCGGAGCTAGTATCAGTGACCCCATGCTGGCATTAATGCCACAGCTGGCACAAGTAGCACTAACACCGGCGCTGGGGGCATGCCAGCTCCTAAGACGGCTCAGGCTCCCCATTAGGATTGGGCTGCCCATCTAAGATCTGCCATTTTGTGATTCCTTCATATAATATGTACAGAGAGAGTGAACGTTAATTAGTAGTTTAAATGTATGCCAAATGGGATCCTTTCGAATCCCAATTAAAATTAACAGCAGTCATTAATTCAAACTTATGAGTCACCAGCTTGTTCTCAAATTCCAGCTGCTGACATTTTCAAGAAAAAAAACTGAGCAGCGTTTGCAGAATTGATGGAATAACATCATCGTCGATGGGGAACATTATGCTAGTTAGGTATTCGTCAGAAAGATGTTAAGCCCTTTCCATCTGGCTGACTGTCACTGGTACAAGGGATCCACAAATCATAAAGGTTGTCCAATTGGCAATGGGATAATTGGAAAGAACAGTCCATTCAGCTTCGGATAAACACTATACTGAATAAATCTCTGAGTTGATTAAATCAATCTTCACCATTAACATGTGGCATAAACCAAAAAGCAGGGATTTATTTCTCTGAATTTGTCAAGGTAAGTAGTAATTCCTGAGATAAAAATAGGAAACATCTATCAGAGATATGTTTTCTGAATGCATGATATACATTATTTATATTTATTCATATTTTAGATTTATATCCTGCCCCTCCCCCACTACAGTGGAGCTTGGGGCAGGTAACAAGAAGTCAAATATACATTTAAAAACAGAAACAATTAAAACTGATTAAAATCCATGAAATACAAATAACACGATAGCGCCCTAAATTATTCATTTCAATAGAAATAGAAATTATTTGAACTAGCCATATGCATTCATTACTTTTTTTTTCAAGTGGCAACTGACCCATGTTAATCGGAAAACAGCCTACTAAAGGCTGTGTGAAAACTCTTTATCATTTGGGCTAGTTTAACCAGCCCCAATCGGGATCAGTTTTGTTTTTTTGTAACTCATCTGTTCAAACATTCAAGCCAGCTCATTTTCATGCATTTTATCTGGAGATGGGGGGACGCTCCCGTATTACCATTGTAGTTTGACAGTAACTTTGGAACTCCCCAGGGAGATACATCTGTCTCCCTCGGTCATGGTCTTCTGCCAGCAGGTGAAGACTTTTTTGTTTCATTTGGTGTACCTTCAGTATAGGGATGCCAGCTCATAAGAACATAAGAAAAGCCCTGCTGGATCAGACCAAGGCCCATCCAGTCCAGCAGTCTGTTCACACAGTGGCCAACCAGGCGCCTCTAGGAAGCCCACAAACACGACCACTGCAGCAACATTATCCTGCCTGTGCTCCACAGCACCTAATATTTTAGGCATGCTCCTCTGATCCTGGAGAGAATAGGTACTAGTATCAAGAATAGCATCCCTTTTTACTAATAGCCATGGATAGCCCTCTCCTCCATAAACCTGTCCACTCCCCTCTTAAAGCCCTCCAAGCTGGCAGTCATCACCACATCCTGGGGCAGGGAGTTTCACAGTTTAACTATTCGTTGTGTGAAGAAATACTTCCTTTTATCTGTTTTGAATCTCTCACCCTCCATCTTCAGCAGATGACCCCGCATTCTAGTATTGAGAGAGGGAGAAAAGCTTCTCTCTGTCCACTCTCTCCATACGATGCATACTTGTCTCCCCTTAACCGCCTTCTTTTCAAGCTAAACAACCCTAAGCATTTTAACCACTCCCCAGAGGGCAGTTGCTCTAGCTCGCTGATCATTTTGGTTGCTCTTTTCTGCACCTTCTCAAGCTCTGCAATATCCTTTTTAGATGTGGTGACCAGAACTGTACACAGTATTCCAAGTGTGGTCTCACCATAGACTTGTACCAGGGCGATATGATAGCAGTTTTATTCTCTATTCCTTGTTTAATTATGGCCAACATGGAATTTGCCTTTTTCACAGCAGCTGCACACTGAGTTCCCAACTCCAGGTTGGGAAATTTTTTAATACCTGATGTTTGCTACCTTGGGTGTCCCATATGGATGGGAAGAGGTTTTAAACAAACAAACAAACAAACCAAATAAATAAATAAATTACAGGCAGCACCTTTAAACACTTGAAATGGTGTTCACCTTTTTTCAAATACTCAGAACTGTTTTTAAGTTATCTTACATATTTTTGTGAATGCAATGATTCACTGCAACCGACCCGTTTTCCCTCCCCCATCTGTCAGCTGTCCAATGCACCCAACCAAGTCAGCGATTAAGTTACGAAAAAGAGGTGGCTTCTTTGGTTATCTTAAGCTTGCTAGGGGAGTGGTATGGCTTCTCACTCTTGTATACCAGCCTTGCCCATGCCTGAGTCATTAATCAAAGCACCGTCTAAATATTCTGTACTTTCTCCCACTGCTACCTGGGAACTGCAGTTTAGCCCAGTAAATAGCTTGTGCCAACATGATGAATGTTGCAGCACATCTACTCAAAATGCGGTTGATTCCAAATAATGCAGTTGTGAGCATGTGACAATTGTGACTCCCCAGCCAACTGCCACATTGAACACCTCTGTGGCATAGACACCAAAGCTACTTAAAATGCTGCTATCCAGAGCCGGCACTAAGGCTGCCAACTTCCAAGTGGTGGCTGAAGATCTCCTGCTATTACAACTGATTAGGGTTGCCAGGTCCCTCTTCGTCACTGGCGGGAGGTTTTTGGGGTGGAGCCTGAGGAGGCTGGGGTTTAGGGAGGGGAGGGACTTCAATGGCATAGGGTCCAATTGCCAAGGCAGCCATTTTCTCCTGGTAATCTGATCTCCATTGACTTGAGATCAGTTGTAATAGCAGGAGATCTCCAGCTAGTACCTGGAAGTTGACAACCCAACAACTGATCTCCAGCCGATAGAGATCAGTTCACCTGGAGAAAATGGCCTCTTTATCCATTGGACTCTATGGCATTGAAGTCCCTCCCCTCCCCAAACCCCACCCTCCTCAGGGTCTGCCCCCAAAATCTCCAGGTATTTCCCAACCTGGAGCTGGCAACCCTAGGAGGCGTCCCCACCCTTGCATTTATCCACTCAGTTGGAGGCAGGCCACGGCCAGCCACAACAAGAAGGGGCATGACAACAGCAAAGGAGGCACGGTGGGACTCAGCCCCAGACATGGGTGGAAAAATAGAGAGGCAGTCTCAGCCTCACCAAGCCCCAGTGGCCTGGAGACAAGCTCCTTTACAGGAGGCCAGGGGGCTGGGTTAGAGATAAGAACATAAGAAAAGCCCTGCTGGATCAGACCAAGAAGGCCCCAGCAGTGGCCAACCAGGTGCCTCTGGGAAGCCCACAAGTAGGGTTGCCAACCTCCAGGTACTAGCTGGAGATCTGCTGATATTACAACTGATCTCCAGCCAACAGAGATCAGTTCACCTGGAGAAAATGGCCACTTTGGCAATTGGACTTTATGGCATTGAAGTCCCTCCCCTCCCCACCCCAAAAACCTCCTGCCAGTGGTGAAGAGGGACATGGCAACCCTACCTACAAGCAAGATGACTGCAGCAGCATTATCCTGTCTGTGTTCCACAGCACCTCATAGAATAGACATACTCCTCTGATCCTGGAGAGAACAGGGATGACCATGACTAGTATCCATTTTGACTAGTAGCCATGGATAGCCCCCTCCTTCATAAGAACATAAGGAAAGCCCTGCTGGATCAGACCGAGGCCCATCAAGTCCAGCAGTCTGTTCACTCAGTGGCCAACCCGGTGCCTCTAGGAAGGCCACAAACAAGACGACTGCAGCAGCATTCTCCTTCCTGTGTTCCACAGTACCTAATATAATAGGCATGCTCCTCTGATCCTGGAGAGAATAGCTATGCATCATGACTAAGGCAAGTGATTAAGCAGAGGTGGTTTGCCATTGCCTTCCTCTGCAGAGCCTTCCTTGGAGTTCTCCCTTCCAAGTAGCTTCTGCTTAGCTTCTGAGATCTGACAAGATCAGGCTATACCATGCTGCCTTCCCTCCCTGCTGTACAACATACATCAGGTGAAAAGGACCTGAAGCTGTTGGGGATTTAGTGGTGATCCTTGCTGTGAGAAGTGTTCCAAAATACCAACGTTTCCCATTTTTCCTCTGCAAAATAGGGAGTATATGGAAAAGTTCTGTGCAAAATGTGCAGTAAAGAGTTAAGTTATTACAGACAGTGTTTGTGGTTTTGTTTTTTGTTTTTTAAGGTTTTTGTGATTGCTACAATAACCAGCTCAAAGCTAGCAGCTGATTTTTTCCCCCCAGGTTGCCATCTGGAGTAGTGATTGCAAGAACAATAAATTTGCTTGGAATGAGTAAGCCAGAACACATCCAAGCATCATCCGTGGACAGACCAAAGCAATCTCATTCACTTCAAATTGTTTTTAGTTGTTCCTGTTATCAGAAGCAGCTTTTTCTTTAAAAAAAAGTTGGCTGGAGTTTAAATGACCGATAAAATTGGCTAGGAGCCTCAAAATACAAGACAATCAACTGCATAGTTGACTTTGTGTGTGTGTGTGTGTGTGTGTGTTTTAAAGCAGATGTGGTATACCAAGAAGAAGAATTCATTTATTAGTTTAGCCATAGGCCGTTACAAAATATCCTTACATATGTACAATGCGGTCTACCAAGATTATCTATATCCTAAATAACAGCTTCATAAAATGCCAGTAAAACAGAGGCAAGCCAAGTGTTTTGAACTAAGGCTAAGCAACATCTGGCAGCCAAGGGGAATGGGCAAAAGATCCTAAAAAGACAAGCCATACATCGATCACTGTAGCAGGTGCCATGGGGCACAGTTTTGGGCGTGCACACACAAAATCATTTCAGATATGAGTTACCCGAAGTAACAGCTGGCAGACATATGGTCAGTTCAAAGAGATCTCAGCCTGACTTGGCATCAAATGAGAGGAGCAGCTTGTGTTGCTGGTAGATTCATGCAAATTTAATCCCTTGCCAAAGCTGATAGCAAAATCTGCCCCATCAAACTATTCCTTTGCCGTCTCACAGTCGTGCCCTTAAGAACACGGCAAACGGGCTCGCATATTAAATGCACATAAACTCCTACAGTCACCTGCGGCTTGTGCATTAATTGCATTTCAAAGAAGACTAAGGCCCTATTCAGATTACTGTTCTAAACCGGATGTCATCCGTTGTTGGCCCGTTTCGGGATAAAGCTATACAAAGATGGGAGTTCATACAGCTCATTTCAATCCATCTATGAGCCATCTCTAGCACTCTAGCCAGTTCAAACAGCACCACGATTGTTTTCCGCCTTTTTTGCCTGTGTGTTCCTCCATGGAAAGTGAGTTTGCAGTTTTTTATAATCTTTAAAAAAGCGAATAAAGGAATATACAGTAAGATTTGTATGGAAAGAGTGGGAGGGAAGATGAACAAAAAACAAACGACGAGAACCAGCATGGTGTAGTGGTTAGAGGGTCGGAATAGGATACGCGGGTCCTAGGTTCAAATAGTTAAATTATGGAACTCCCTGCCCCAGGATGTGGGGTTGGCTGCCAACATGGAAGGCTTTAAGAGGGGAGTGGACATCTTCATGGAGGAGAGGGCTATCCATGGCGACTAGTCAAAATGGATACTAATTATGATGCATATCTATTCTCTCCAGAATCAGAGGAGCATGCCTATTGTATTAGGTGCTTTGGAACACAGGTAGGATGATGCTACTTCACTCGTCTTGTTTATGGGCTTCCTGGAGGCACCTGGTTGGCCACTGTGTGAACAGACTGCTGGACTTGATGGGCCTTGGTCTGATCCAGCAGGTCTTTTTTATGTCCTTATGTTCTAATGTTTTTATGTTCTAAATCCCCACTCTGCCCTGGGAACTTGGTGAGTGACCTTGGGCCAGTTGCACAATCTCACCCTAACCTACCTCACAGTGTTGTTGTGAGGATATAATGAAAGAAGAAGAAGAGTTGGTTTTTATATGCTGACTTCTGGGGTTACCGCATTATGTATTCCCAGCGATGTATTAAGAGTTTGAAAATGTTATAAAAAACATTGCTTTATAAGGGTTTTTGGATGCCACAGCTAAAACATGGTTAGAAGACGTCTTCACAACTAAAGGGGCCAAACAAAGTGCGAACAGTATTTTTTATAACAGTTTCAAACTCTTAATGCATTGGTGGGAATACCTAGTGCGTTAACAGCCTTTCTCTACCACTTAAGGAAGAATCAAACTGGCTTACAATCTCTTTCCCTTCACCTCCCCACAACAGACACCCTGTGAGGTGGGTGGGGCTGAGAGAGTTCTAAGAGAGCTGTGACTAGTCCAAGGTTGCCCGGCTGGCTTCATGTGGAGGAGTGGGGATACCAACCCGGTTCACCAGATTAGAGTCCACTGCTCCTAACCACTGCTCTTAAACACTACACTATGCTGGCTCCACGCTGAGCAGATGCAAGCTGCCTGTAGTGCCCATTGGGAAGAAAGCAAGGGAACGAACAAAGTAAGTAAATAAATGTTTCTGCTTTGAAAAAAAGGTTTGTGGAGCAGGGAATGAATCTATCCTCTTCTGCCAGAAGTGGGTTATGGCATTTAGAAAGGATGGTGCAGTCCTTCAACTGATCATGCTGGAGGCCTCAAAGTGGAGAGAAGGTCTGACGTAACAGACCTGCCCAGTTACGTTAGGCCTTTTGTGATATGTTAGGGAATCTGCCCTCTGGAGCTTCCAGTTCCTCTAGAGAAACTGGTCTTTTAAGTACGGCTACCAACTCTGGTGTGGGACATTCCTGATGATTTGGGAGGGGCTGCAAGGGGGGAATTTGGAGAGGGACTTCACCTAGAATTTATGGTATATGTGACGGACAAGGGGTTACTCTGCAGTAAGCTCACAGAAACTGTTGTGTATGTATTTAGTAGGGTAGTAAGCAAGGGGAGACTTAGGAGCTTCAGTTCCGCACGAAGGATCCTAAATCCTGCTCACCCTATTGGCTAAGCAAATGGATCCTATTGGCCCTAAGCCAGCATGTCCCATTGGTCACCGAGAGGGTATTCCCCCCCCCCCTATCATTGACAGAATATGCAAGTCTGTTCATATTAGCTATGACAGGTGGATTTAGATTCAGGGGATCTAAGTGTCAAGCTAAGCTGATGTAATAACCCGGAAAGCCCCTAGAAGGCTTGAGACTGAGTTAATGAGTTGCACCTGGAGGGTGACTCAGCCTGAAGGTAATGAGTTGCACCTGGAGGGTGACTCAGCCTGTAACACTAATTGCTGCCTGGAGATGGCATCTGTATATATTTGACTCCATGAGTCTAATGTCAGGAGATAGTGGTGGAAGAGTATGTGTATAGCACTGTGAATAAATAACTGCATTTTCTACAAGCTCTATTGGTACTGGTGGTTATTCCTGGGCGTTGGCACAATCAGCCAGCTCCCGCAACAATCATGTATTGGGGGGGAGTGGCTGCAGGTGGCCAGGGGGGCATATAAGCAGGGCACGTTCAGTGTGTAACTTAGTTCTGTGCTGAAATCAAATAAAGCTGTGTTGCTGAACTCCGTCTCTGATCTCTTGAAGCCTTCCCACACGGACTTAACAGAAACCAAGAGTGGGTGGACCCAAAGGGCTGACACTCTGAACTCTGAAAGAGAGAAAGGAGTCGAGGCTTGGTAGCCAGCCTGAGAGGAGGCTGAGATAGATTCTGAGCTGGGGAGAGAGACTGAGAAGTGTGACTGTACTCTGTGAACATAAGGGGTTCTGTAAAGCCTAAGCTAGTAGAACACACAACCGGTTGTCAGGTTCTGACCAAAGTCACCTGAAGAAGGGCTCTTGGAAGGACCAGGCCAGGCTCTAGCTTCAGGTCAAGTTCTGGTTCACATGCCACAAACTCTGTGTATAGTTTCTCATCCTGTTATCCTGTTATTCACTCAGCCTGCAATCCACAGCTGTTGTGTTGTCTACCTTGCCCTGGGAACTGTTATCTGGGCATTGTTTCCCTTTGTTTTCCTTTCTCTGGCTGGAGTGCTTTTAACCATGTATTCTACCCATGTCATGCCATTAGCAGCCTTCTTCGTTCTGTAGACAGTCAGTTCTTTACCTTTTTGCTCCTAATAAAGTCTTATTACTTCAGAGCTACCTGCCTGGATGAATCTGCTTTTGAAGGAGGCTAGGGGTAAACGCCTGATGCTGACACCTGTGGATTGACAGGAGTGAGAATTTGTTGGGTCTTAGATAGCGAGATTCGTTACATGTCAGACAGTCAAGGGTTAATTAGCCAAATGGTCAGGAAGAGCAGATCGCCATTGCATTCATGTCATATGGCCACGTAGGCAAAGTAATCTACATTTTACTGCCTTAGTATATCTTTTGTTTGAAAGAGAAACCGCTGACTAGTTGTTGTTAGTTACCAACCTGAAAGGGTGGAAGAGTACATTCTCCCTGTGAGAATGGTTACTCATGAGTAAGCGCAGTAACGGCTAGAGGAGTCTAGTAAGCCTAGAGAACTTAGCTATGTAGGACGTTTATTGTTTAGCCCATGTCCCCTACCCTTGAGATTAGTTAGTAAAGAATTGATTTGATTAAGAAAACGACTCTGTGGTGTTTTTGTGTGTGGCTGACCTTTATTTTCAATAAGCCAAAACCAAGATCCATCAATCTGAATGGTAGCAGATTAATTAAGTGAGTTACAGAATCTAACAGAATTGGGTGAAAAAGAGCCCATTCTCAGGTCACAAAGAAGAATTAGTCTCTGGGGCAGAGCTATTCCAGATGCAGGGTGGTGTGGAGGATTACTGTCACTGGAGTGGGATAGTCAGTGAGAACTGGAAGAGGGGTTTTGGATATTTCCCCATACTTCTGGGAGTTCTTTGAGGAGAAAGGGTTTCAAAGACTCTTCACTCCTGTTAGCTAGGCTGGGAACAGAGTCTGTGGAACTGAATCTGCGAGAGTTCTCAGGGACAGAACTAAGCTTGAAAACTAAGAACTGAAGGAACAACTTGAGAAACATCTAAGCCATCTCTCTGAAAGACTCTTGTGTACATATACGTGATTTTGAGGTTTTCCCTCCAATTCTGCCTTTCCCCTAAAATCCATCTTGTGAGATCTGTTCAATAAACTTCCCAGTTCTGTTTGCCCTCTGGAGCTACCCTGTTGTCCAGGGAAACTTTCCTTTGTAGTCAGGAGATCAGTTGTAATTAGAGGTGCCAACCTCTAGGTAGTAGCTGGAGATCCCCTGCTATTACAACTGATCTCCAGCTGATAGAGATCATTGCCCCTGGAGAAAATGGCCGCTTTGGCAATTGGACTCTATGGCAATGAAGTCCCTCCCCTCTCCAAACCCTTCCCTCCTCAGGCTCTGTCCCAAAAACCTCCCACCGATGGCAAAGAGGGACTTGGCAACCCTAGTTGTAATTCTGGGGGAACTCCAGGCCCCCACTTGGAGGTAAAATGCTCTGATGAAGATGCCTTTTAAAAAATGAGTTCATAAAGGAGATGCTTATCAACTGCTATTAACCAAAGGGGTGCAGAACCACTATGGCAGATATGGCTATAGGCACTCCTTATTCAGGCTTTACTGATTTAATTGCCTTCCTGTGAGGAGCCCCGTGGTGCAGAGTGGTAAGCTGCGGTACTGCTGTCCAAGCTTTGCTCGCAACCTGAGTTCGATCCCAACGGAAGTCAGTTTCAGGTAGCCGGATCAAGGTAGACTCAGCTTTCCATCCTCCCGAGGTCACTAAAATGAGTACCCAGCTTGCTGGGGGTAAAGTGTAGACTGGGGAAGGTGATGGCAAACGACCCTGTAAACATAGTCTGCCTAGTAAATGTTGTGTTCTGATGTCACCCCATGGGTCAGTAATGGCCTGGTGCTTGCACAGGGGACTGTCTTTACCTACCCTTCCTGTGAAGAGCAGAATGGCCTTTCATTGGCACAATAACCCTATGAGGCCGAGAGTTGGTGACATGATCAAGATATTGACGTGATCAAGTGATGTTTTCGTCTCTCACTGGATTTCTCACTTGATTACTGGCAAAGAACTGAATATGACATAATAGGAGGCAATCCAAAAGTTCCTTCTTGGATAGCAGAGTGTTTCCAAGGATGCAACAGTTTCTACCTGTAGAGCATTACTTTTCTCCCCTTCCTCATTCAATGGCAGCACAAAATCACCTCAAGGAACAGGATTTGGGTGGGAATTTGGGGGCTGTTGTGGGAGGGGAAGTCAAGAAATCTTTGCTGCTCTGAATCCAAGCCCTTACCCAGGACTGTTAGATCTGTAATACCTCCTTCATGCACCTAAGCCATCTCTTGGTATTGCCGTTATCAAATAATAAGCATGCACATGAGAATCAGCCCTGAGAATCTGAACGTGAGGTTTTCCGCACCAAATGTTATCACCTTGGCTATTCCAGTATACTCATCTCTCAGGTGTGCTGGGCAGAGGGTTTAAGCATCTCTGCCAGAAACACTGCAGGGAAGGGAATGGGTTTTATTGGAACTGATGCATGCTCCAGGGGAACAGGATTATAGGCTATGATTAATGTAGTAACACTGTAGGAGTCAGCTGGGGGGAATGTGTTCCTAAGAGGAGGAGTTTTACTCATCTGGGTCCTTGCCATCATCTAGATCTGGGACCTCTCACCAAATTACATTGACCTGATTTAGGAACAGACTGTTCATTCACTTAGGCCCTTAATTATTTCTTTCCTGAGACTATAAATTAAGAACCATTCCAAGATGACACCCTCTAGCCAGGAAACGTTAATGCTTTTTGTAAGAGGATTGCTAAAAATTAAGTATCCTGTGCTGATTAATTAAGAGGTTTAAGGATGGTAAAAAAAAAACTTATCTAAAAATGCTCTGCGCAAATATGGAGGTGTCAGAGATCATCTAACCTGTTGAGATTCAGTAAACTATGATATAAAAGATATAGGAGGAGTCTCTCCCTCTCTCCCTCCCTCCCATTTATGTCTCCAGATACCCTCAAGTCCTCTTAAGGAGCAGTGGAGAAACAGAATAGGACTTCACGGCTTGTTATATATGAAATCAGAGCCCCCACGCTGTCTACTTAGGTTAGTGTTAGACATTCAACACACGGCTGTCCCATGTAATAGTGGCCCCAGGGACAGTTCTCCCCCATCCCTTTACCATTCAGACATTCTTACTCATACTGTGAGGACAACATGCTGTGTATTGCCTGACTCCATCATCCAGGGGGTTTTATAATCAGGGAAGAGGCTATTCCTAGTCCTGCTATCTGAGATCTTGTAACTGGAGATATCAGGGACTGAACCTCCTTTGTAAAGCATACACTACCTCATTAGCCCATGGCTGCTTCCCAGCTCCACTGACAAAAAAGAGAAAAAAACAGTTGCAAAAAAATTATGCTTGATTAAAGCATGCAAACCAATCTAGAAAAGTAAGAGACTGTTCTCTTGTAAATGAAATGAGAGATTCGTTTCATTTGTTAATCTCAAATATATCTGTGTCTACCTGGAATAGTAGGTTAGATAAAAGATTTTCCCTTCCAATAGAACAACTGAAAGCTGCAAGGAATAGTATTTGGAAAGCAAGCTGTAAACAATTACAAAATAACATCTTAAATGAGGAGTGGTCCTTAGTGTTTAAGGATGCAAATTGTAAATGTTCACCTCGTTTCTTCCAGATACCCTTTAACAGAACATTCTCCTTGCCAGACTATTTCCACTGGTTAGAAATCCATAAATTTAGACAAGCTTTCTTATCGGTGAAAAGTAATGCATTAAACTCAGTCGAGACACAAGGGTGATACAATAAAATTACTGCAGAAGAACAAAAATGCCCATTTTGTCCAGATCAAATAGACTCCCCAGCCCACACTGTTTGAGCATGTCCACAAAATAATACTGCACGAAACAAATATATCACTCCCTGGATAAAACAGCTAAAGACACTTTCTGAGAAGTGGATACTACATTATCTGCTGTCAACTAGATTGGTCAATTGTGTGAAAGATGTGGCAACTTTTCTCTTTATAGTGTCAAGGAAAAATTAAATTTCATTTCCCCCTTTTTTAAAGTGTGAAATGGTACATGAACAGCCAATGGCTGTTAAGGGAGAGGAAATTAAAAAGATACTCTACCTCGGGACCGTCTTGTGAAGAGGAGCACCCTGCCGATGCCGTGGCCCCCTCCCACCCCTCCTGGACCCTCCTCGCGATGCCCCCAGGGCAGGAGCAGACCCCTGGCCAGAGGAGGAAGCGGAGGACGCCCCGGGCCCCGGCCCTCGTGCCTGCGGATCCCGTCCATCCCAGCCCATTCCCCCCACACGTTACCCTCCATGTGGGCTGCCATTGAGTGGGATCGGCTGGAGACCAGATGTGATTGGCAAGAGACTCATGAATGGGCTGATCGCTGGTTGGAAACCTTGGTTGGCGATGTGAATGCCTCCCGGGGCCTCCTGACGACGATGCTGGAGTTGACCCATGCCATGCCTGAGTGGCAGGATGGGTTACTGCGGGCCCTGCCAACCCTTCAGCGCACCATGGAGCCGCCACCACCGCCTTTCTGGCCCACCCAAGCCACCCCTGAACCGCAGCCAGCCCGCACCCCCACCAGCCGCAGCCTTGGCAGGGCACGTGCCCCCGAACGCCAAGGGCGCCCATAGGTGATGGACTTCTGCCAGCCAGAGGGTTGATGGCATTGAAGACCCTCCCCTCCCCAAACCCTGCCCTCCTCAGGCTCCACCCTAAAAACTTCCCACCGGTGGGGAAGAGGGACCTGGCAACCCTAGGTGTAAGCTTTGTGTGCCTCCTCAACTCACTAGCTGATGAAGCCTCTTTTGGTGAAACACAAAGACTATCCGGGATCTGCGTTCTGTCTTGACATTCTGAACGACTCCTTGTGAATTGAACCATAATTGGATTGTGGTCCCCACCGCACGATTTACATTGCCTTTTTAAGGGACTTATTTCAACTTCAAGACCGTGAGTGAAACCAAGGGAGGGCTACTTTGCTCCCGACTAAACCTGTGAATATTGGTCTACTCTGGGTCGAAAAGATTTCTTTCCTTATTGACGTTGCACAAACGAATTGCGGGACCACATTCGTATTCTTATTGTATATATTTCTAGTGATTGTGTTGTTCGGTAATTGTTGTATTTTGCACTTGTAATTGCTCGTTTGCATGCTCTAGGTAGTTAGGTACTCTTTTCATTCTTGTAACTTTGTTATTAATACACTGCATTTTACTAACATTCAGTGTGCTGTTGCTTTGATTGAGTATCTCTCAGTACAGCACTGGGTGATTGTTATTTTGGCCCGAGGGCTGTGGCTGGCGGATCCCACCAAACGTTTGAGGTTCGGTCATGGCCGAGATTATACTGTTTCAAACAAGCTCGGGGTGTGTGTGGCAGCCCATGGAGGTGGTGCTGTCGACTACTCGCCAGTAGTAGCGAGCAGTCAGCTGCTGTGTGCTTTAGCCATTCTCCCGGCCCCTCCGGGGGCTCTCCCATCCTCCTGCTCCCGCCCTGCTCTCCCTGCCTCCCTCGCGCCCCCCACCCTTCCCCCTGCACTCCTTCCCCTGAGGCAGCCCTCCCATCTTGCAGCCTGCCCCTTCTATCCCCATTCCGTGGCCCGCCTCCCCCCAGGGAAATCCCTACCCCATAAGTTGCCCTGTGGACTCGGCTGGGCCTGGCTGCCCTCAGGCTGCACTGCAGCGTTCCTGTGCCGTGCTGCTCCTTAGCCTTTCACTTCTTTTTAAACTTTTGCCTTTTTCTTGGTGGTGTGTGCCACTACGAAGCCCCTTAGGAGGCATCCCGGCTGCGCCGTTGCTGCGCCTCAGCCAGCCACCATGCCCCGCCTGCGGCCTCAGGAATAGGCTGTTAGAGTAGGGTCAGGGAGACCCAGGTTTGAATTCCCATTTTTCTGTGGAAGCCCACTTGGTGATTATGTACCAGTCACATACTTTCAGCCTAACCTACCTCACCCTGTACATAGAGAAGTAGATTTCCCCACATACCTCCCCAGGTGAATGGGGAATTGCATGTACCAACAGCATCTCTATACACTGTTTCATATACGTAGGGTACTCTTTGGAAGCTAACCTACCAGGCAAATATTACTCCCAGCAAATAAATCACCCCAATCTCTTAGACAATGCATGTTTGCTTTTTAGACTAAATTAAGTCCATACACCTTTCTAGTACAGGTAAAATGAACAAATAGCAACCTTTATGCAGACACATGTTTAAATCTTTTGGTGAGTGTTCAGTATTAAAAAAGGATAGTCTCAGATGCAGGTGTGACAACTAAACAATGAAATATTTAAGGAGAATCTTTTTAGTAACATCTTGCTGAACGGAGATTGATGTAGTAAATTACTGTCAGGTCTTAAAGCACAAAACACATTAAAATATGTTCCACAGCACAATACCTCCAGCACAGCAGTGCAGAAATTTTAGATATATTCAGATGCTCTGTTCAGAAATCTTTTAATGGTTTAATGTGAAATGAATTCAGACTGGGAGATTATACTAGAAATTTTGTGGGGAAGACACTGGTTTTTCTTTTATCCTTCATGAAGACTGTGCAGAGAAAAGGTTGGTGTCTGTTGTGGGGAGGGGAAGGGAAGGTGATTGTAAGCCAGTTTGATTCTGCATCAAGTGGTAGACAAAGTCGGCATATAAAAACTAACTCTTCTCCTTCTTCACAGAAAAGTATATGTATCAGAATGAACTTAAGATTTTTAGATGTATTAGAAAGCTGAACAATCATGCAAATTCCTCTCAGGCCCTTGTCTTGCATTTTCTACTGTTAATAACCTATTGTTATGTTTTCCTAGTATATTTATAATTAAAATAACAAACTGTCATCCTACATCAGAGGGGTACAGCCTTCTGCTGTGGTGGGGTAGAATCTTGGCATGGGAACAGGAGGTGTTCGGAGGGCATTCCTATTTGCAAGTCTCTCTCTTCACTTCAGAACTTGCTCTGTTGATGGAAACCCATGAAACCTCCCTACCACATAGGGTTGCCTGGTCCCTCTTTGCCAATTGTGGGAGGTTTTTGGGGTGCAGCCTGAGTAGGACCGGGTTTGGAAAGGGGAGGGATTTCAATGCCATAGAGTCCAATTGCCAAAGCAGCCACTTTCTCCAGGGGAACGGATCTCTATCGGCTGAAGATCAGTTGTAATAGCTGGAGAGCTTCAGCTCATGCCTGGAGGTTGGCAGCCCTAATCAGAAGGATAGAGCCTTCCGCTGTGGTGGGGTAGCATCTCAGCATGAGAACAGGAGGTGTTCCAAGGGTATTCCTATCTGCAAGGCTCTCTCTTCACTTCAGAACTGGCTCTGTAGACGGAAACCCCTGAAACCTCCCTACCATGGGAAACATTATTTGAAACAATTATTGGAAAAGTTTCTTATTGTTCGATATTTGGATTAAACATTATCTGCTTGGGGGGGGGGGTAAGGTCAAGAGAAATGACAATTATAAAATTACTTTCCTCTTCCCCCACAAAGGAGATTTCCTTTAAGTGGTTTTCTCTTATCTTCAGCAGATGAGATTTATATCTCTACAATCCTTGACCAAACCCTGAGGCAAAATTAGCCTGGCAGAAATGCCAGAGAGACAACCAGGAGAGAAAATTCTGCCTGGCAAGCAACCTTTTGAAGTCAGCAGTTGAAAAATAAAAAGCCCAAAGCCAAACAGAGTGCAAAATCAGCAGTTAGGTTTGATGAGGTTCAAATTGCAAGATGGCCTTAAAGCGTCAATAAATCAAACCAAAATTTCACACTGGAGAGTGGCATGCAATACTTGGTTGCTTTGCTCAAATGTTTCTTAGAATGGCCAGGTCAGGAGGCTGAAATTTTAATTAGTTATTCAGGTGTTCAAATTAATGTAAATCACACACACTCTTTCCAGCCAAACCATTAGGGCTGGTGTGGAAACATGCATTTTTGTGGTGAGGTTTGGATTTAACAAAACCCTTCACCTTGAGTTTTTAAAAAAATTCTGCCTCTTGGCAGAGTACGGGCAGGGGGGTATTCAGTTGCTCACCAGCCTCATCCACCATTAGAAATGCTAATGGCAGGCCTTGTTGGCATTGTGAACTCACAGGACACGTCCCTTAAACATATGCTTTGGGAATGTCCAAGTGTTCAGTTTTTCTGGAAGGAAGTTATTACTCATATCAATTTTGCGTTGGAATGTTCATTGATTTTTGAGGATGCTTATGTACTTTTAAGCTACTTGCCCATCTCTTAGAGGCTAACTAATGATCAATGAATATGGATACTCCATGCCTTTTTAATTAGTTAAAAAAGAATATATATATTTAATGAAACATGGTAAGTTTCAGTTCAGCCCTGTCATGTAGCTCAGTCCTAACAATGCATGCCAAGAGTCAATAGAAATCCCATTTCACAGCTTGTGTCTGACATTTCCTTAAAAATGCTATTTGCAGCTGAAGATGGCACCAGACGATACAGGTTAAAAAAACAAAAGTCTTCTTGGCAGGCAAAATTATAATGTATTAAAAGCCTCCCATGTCAGCTTGTTTAGGTGAACAGCTGCAATTTGAAGCCGTTCTTGAACGTTTTAATGAAAGTGCCAACAGCGTGAATGGCAGAATGAATGCACAAATAAGCACTTCATCCAACAGAACGCATATGTATTGAAAAAGCCAATTGATTTGTGAAGCAGGCTCAGTGCCTTCAAGTAGGTTGAAAACGTGCATGTTCACACACAAACCTGCCTTCTACTGAGTCAGGATAGGGTTGCCAGCTCTGGGATGGGAAATACCTGGAGATTTTTGGGCAGGGTTTGGGGAGGGGAGGGACTTCAATGCCATAAAGTCCAATTACCAAAGCGGCCATTTTCTCCAGGTGAACAGATCTCTATCAGCTGGAGATCAGTGTGGTTAGAATAATATTTCTGGGTCCACAGAGGGATTAACAACAAGGAATGGCTTAAAATAGCTTTTAAAGTGTAGCTTCCGGGTCTCCTTGACCTGACTTTGACTCAGGCAGTCACATATCAGGTTCAAGGGATCTTCTTTCCCAAATGAACCGGGCCCTGATTTGGATTAAGACCACTGGGTAGGGGTGGTAGGGGCTTCAGCATCCCTCCATGCTATTTTTATGAACTGAAATGGCCCGGAAGGGGCGTTACATGCTCCCTTGGGGGGCTGCATGTGTACTGATGGGCTGTGTGTATAGCCCCCAATGGAGAAAGTGGCGCCCTTCCAGGGGCCATTTTGGGCTAGGAAAATGGCCCAGGTTGGAAGGCTGAAGCCCCTTCTTCTGGCCAATACCATGGCCCTGATCCAATCAGGACCTATGCACTGGGGGAAGAAGTTCCCTGGAGCCTGACATGTGACTGCCTCAGGCCAAGTCAAGTTGGGGGAACCCAGACACTAATTGTTAAACACTGCAGTGTGTAGTTTCACTCTGAAACATCTTATATAGCAATCTCTAAGCTGCCTTCTAGAATAAATGATGGTCATGTTTTCTTGAGGACAGTTGACATGTTCCTTACCGTTGAACAGTATAAAGGAATGTCTCTAAATTGTAAATTCTATCACTACACTTAGGGTTGCTGTCTGGGGCTATAGAACAATTGCAAATAAAAACTGGTTGCGTTCCATGAATCAGCTAAATTGCAGGACTTGAATTTCATGGAGTTGTCATTCCACATATTCTTATGAATCTCATTTACATCCCACTCTTTTGCCAAGGACAACTCATCAAGGATTCTCCTGTTGTACTTTTTTTTAAAAAAATGCCTATAAAATAAAGTAGGCAGCGTGACAGTGACTCGCTCAGGTCCACTCAAGGGGTTTTCTGGCTTAGCACTGATTCAAAACCAGGTCTTTTACAACGACTTTCTAATTTTTAGAGTGCTTCAAAGAGTTCACGACATGAGACCGGAGGCCTAAAAGCACTGAATAAAAAGTATCACTTGTGCTACCCAGGTTTGTGCTGAGCCTTGTCTAGGTCTGGTCCAGATCTAGAACATTCTAGAAATAAGGCAGTCTACAAATCAATCTATTCCCCCAACCTGGAAATCTGAACTGGAAACAAGTAGTATTTCTAGAGTGAACGTTGCCTACACTTGTATTTATTTGAGAGGACATTTTAAAAGGACAAGTGGGGTACCTGCAAGGACTTGTGGGGCATCTCCTTTCCTCCTCCCTATTCCTCTTTCCCTTCCTCGAAAGCCCCTATAGCCCTTCTTCTGCTTCCTTCTCTTTCTCCCACCCACCTGCCAACTGACCTTTATCTGACTCCCATCTTCAGCTTTGACTCCTTCCCTTCTTCTGACAGATTCCACCTGGAAAAACTGTAACTCAGTTAAGTGATGCCAACCTCCAGGCCAGGTTTCACAGTGGGAATCCCACAAGGACCTGTGGGGGACACATCACTCCCCCCCCCCATATTCCCTTCTCCACACAATTTCCTCTTTCCTTCTCCTTCCCACCCACTAACCAACCTACATTTTATCTGCCCTCCCATCTTCAGCTATATTTATTTACCTCATTTATACCCTGCCTTTGTCCCCGAACGGAGATGCAAAGCAATTTACGTCAATCTCCTTCCCTCCATTTTATCCTCACAACAAACCTAAAGCTTTGCCCACTACATGGCTTTTGTGGAGTGGCTGCTGTTGAACAGTAGCAAGCATCCAGTCCCAGGTGAGTCATGAAAGTTGTGTGGTATCAATTTGCCCCATGTAGCTTCTTGGCCTGGCCCCAATGAGCCTTCAAAGGCCGAAACAGGCCTGGAAAGGGCCATGCCCCCTCCCCCTTTTACAGACAGAAAGCAAGACTTGAAGGCTTTGTAGTTGCCTGGCAATGGTCATAGAGGGTATTTGTTTTTTAAAGCTACTGGCCTGGCTTCTATTATTTTGTGGGGATTTTACCCCAGGTGTTTTTTGGTTTTTTCTCAGATGTCAGATTTTTGTGCAAACAGGGTGTTTTTCAGGATTGTAGAAGGATCTGTCTTGTCTGTTCATGTCTCCAGTCTCCAGATTTAAGTATCCACAGACCTGACCATGTTGAGTACGATATAGGTTGATTACCCTCCTTTCCCCTCCTGATTTTCTGCCACCCGAATATGTTAACAGTGGTTGGCTTCACCCATAACCTGACACTAAACTTAAAAAAAAAAAAAGAGGCAGTAAAACATTGTCCGTTCATGCAGTGCTCAAATACTATCACATGGCACTTGCTTACTGGTATAGCTTCACTTGGGGAGAAAGAGGGGGTCTAAATGGAGTAAAATAAACAAATAAAATGCTGTCCAGAAAATCCTTTCCTTTTATCCCTTAGAAGCTCCTTGATCAATTGATCTTGAGCAGCATATATCTAGTGTTGGAGGGATATAAGGACTGAAACAAATCTTGCCACTGACAATGTAGCCTTGGGGTCCCTATCACTTAGTAAAAAAGGCATTATGTCAGTCACAGAGGCATTGGATTTGTATATTAAAAGGGGGGAAATATAGTGCTATCAAAGTTCCTCGTAAAAGCGGCATTCCTAAAGGGCATGGGCTAATGAGTCAATAGAGCCAGAAGAGCAAGGGCAGATCCTGTCTGAGTATGGTATATTCAGAATTCTGCCCTGGTCCAGAAAATCATATTTACAATGAAATGGACACCTTCAGTTAATAGGAACAGTCGAAATTGGTGGGCATAAGCAGCCAACTGAAGGGGGGCCATTAACGTCACATCCAGGTTCACCCCGGAAGCGACGTTATTGCACCGATCACCCCCCAGCCCCACCACAACAAACTCCTAGCAGTAGTGAGGGGGGCCTGGCAACTCTACTTTCTTATCAAAGGGGGACCCAAGGGAGCTAACAACAAAAAATAAAATACATTATTGCTGAAGTAACAGGAAGGGGGGAGGCTTCTCAATGCAAAGCCTGCCTTCTTCTATTTTTCCCTCTCTGCTGGAGGACCTTCCTAATGGCTCTTCCATTTGGCTCTTGCTCTTCCCTCAGGCCCACTGTCATGCTCAGGCCTTAAGGTAGGGTTGGCAACCTCTAGGTACTAGCTGGAGATCTCCTGCTATTAAAACTGATTTCCAGCTGACAGAGATCAGTTCACCTGGAGAAAATGGCTGCTTGGGCATTGGACTCTATGGCATTGCAGTCCCTCCCCAAACCCTGCCCTCCTCAGGCTCTGCCTCAAAAAAAGTCCCACCAGTGGCAAAGAGGGACCTAGAAAACCTACCTTAAGGAGTTGCACAGGAGAGAGTCTGGATATTACAAAATGGCAGCCATCTTCCCACCATTCCCTCTGCTACTGTTGTAGGTTGCGAGGTCCCTCTTCACCCCTGGCAGGAAGTTTTTGGGGTGGAGCCTAAGGATGGTGGGGTTTGGGGAGGGGAGGGACTTCAATGCCATAGAATCCAATGGGCAAAGTGGCCATTTTCTCCAGGTGAACTGATCCCTATCGGCTGAAGATCAGTTGTAATAGCAAGAGATTTCCAACTAGTACCTGGAGGTTGGCAACCCTATGCTGATGGGTTTCCTTAACAGACCAAACAGCACTTCCAGGATCGTTGCAGGTCAAGAGGATAGTGTGGAAGGGAAGGCTGAAGCTCCTTCTCTGTGTACATTGCAGCCATGATCCAAATCTGGTACCACACACAGAAGAACCTGCAAGTCACACGTGAGTCACGAGACTGTTATACAGGACACAGGCAAAAGACCACAGGCCCAGCCTTTGCACTCCATAATTGTAAAGAGAGACTTTTGTCTGTATTTTTTTCAAGTTGTGAGAGCAGGATACAGTGCAAGGAACAGGAAATTAAAGGATAGAATATAAAAATGTTATTGTAGCTTCACAGGTTTTCTTTCCTCTTCTTCAGGGTTCATTGACTTAAAGGGAAAGCATTGGTTTAAATGAAGGTGATTTCAATCATGATTTAAATACCCAAGGAGCAAAAAATATATATGCCAATTTGAATTAACGATTTAAGCCAAAGTCTTCCTGAATGAGCATGCATACTAATCTCTTGCTGTAACTACGAAACCATAATTGGTTTGTTACTAAAGATTAGGAATGTAATCTAATTCCAAAACTCTTGGTCATGAAGTTCACATGCCCTTTGCGTTGCACAATTATATCTGCTTACAGACAAGGAGACGGGGGACTTGAAATTTATGTATTTGCTATCTGTACATATGCAAGGTTTATAACATGAAGGCAGTGGCCATAATCCAATACAGAGTTCTGAGTGGTGTGGAAAGTCAGAACTTTCCAGAAGCAAGAAAGTAGTTCCTGGATGAAATATGGCCTGTGAACGCATCAGCAACTTACCTCGCTATTTAGATGTGTCCAGTACACAAGCATCCAACACAACTATAAATTTCTGTTCCCACCGCGCCGCCTTTCTCCGCTGTATTTGATAAGCCAGGATCAAATGAAGACCGGTACGCTCCCACGCATGCCCAGTCGGCGCTCAAAGCAAAGACGGCGTTTGGTCCAGGGACAGCGCCAGAGATAATTAAGGAAAAATCACGGGCCACTTCAAAACGGTTGTGGGGAAGGCAGTTTAAAAAATGGCAACAAAGGAAAAAAACTGTGATTGTAATGCGTGGCAGGAGTTCCACTTCAAGAAAGCGAAACTTGCTGCCATCGGGAAAGCAAAACTTGCTGCCATCCCACCCCTCACATCTAAGCAGTCACAGATAAAGAGATGTTGCACACTGCCCATAACAAACCCTCCTGATCAAACGACATGACGTGGGCAAAAGCACAAGCCGCAGACGTTACATTTATTTTGAGCGCAGGAAAGATGACACAACCTCAAGCGTTTTGTGCCAGCTATGAAGAAAAAGACTAACGATTGCGTTAGCAAACATGTGGCTGCTTGCGCAAACGGTTGCGCTTTTCGGCAAAGCGGAAAAAAGGGGGGAACGAGTGTGGGCAGTTAGGGAGGCAGGGGGAGTGGGGGGTGGGCTGGCAGCAGGAAGTGGATTGAAGACAGGTTGCATGTTCACACTTTAAAGCTCCGGGTGGGGAAAACGTTTCATTTTATTAATTTGCCGTATAAGCGAGTGCTCTTAACGCAGACAAATTGTGCTCTGGAGACGTCTCCGGAATCCTTTGGTTGAGATGAAGTGCGAACATGCAAGGAAAGCCCGCAGAAATCGGAGCTGCAAACGCGAAGTGCGGACATGATTATGGTTTCTCGATGAGGCTGTTTGGTCATCACACCCATAAATATACTTAATGTGCTTCGATAAAACATTCAATACATCTGTTGTATCATATGCATGTGACTTGCGGGGCAATCCTAAGCCAATCATGGCCCCACAGACAAACTAAACATTACCTCTGGTTCCCCTGACTCAACTGTGATCTTTTTACAGACTGACATGACGTTAGGGTTGCCAACTCCAGGTTGGGAAATACCTGGAGATTTTTGGGGTGGAGCCTGAGGAGGCGGGGTTTGCGATAGAGTCCAATAGCCAAAAGCAGACATTTTCTCCAGGTTAACTGATATCTATCAGCTGGAGATCAGTTGTAGTAGCAGGAGATCTCCAGCTAGTACCTGGAGGTTAAAGATAAATACCAGCACTCAGGCTTAGTATTTTCAAGTATTTTATACCATACAAAAACTTACTAGTATAAACTTCCTATATCATTATCGAACAATGAGTGCAACAAACATTAAACATACTATATAAGCATACAAAAATGAAACATGTAACAAACATGTCAAACTCATCCATCATTCTCTATATAGTCCATTGGACTCATATTCCAAATCAGTCCTGGGAATCATAAGGCAAGTCCTTTTTCTTCAAGGTTTAACATAGGAACACCACCAGGAGATGCTTATGGCACAGAAACGTTGGGCAAAAAAAGGGATGTAGAGATCCATTGCCAAAATTGTATGTGGTACAGAAACAGGGCCAGAAAACCTTCTGCCTCCCAAATAATGTGTGTCAAAGCAAAAGCTCTCTTTTGCAGTTTCAGTTGGGCAAATGCGGGATGCCGTATTTGATACTAAAACATCTATAAATGGTGCAATCTTACAGCTCGAAATCTCAGTGTCGTAAAATAGGTCATTTCAAACAATTCTACCTAATGATATTGGAGCAGTAAAAGCTGCCGTGCAGTCTGTGGTGTAGAGAGGTGGAGGACAACAGGCTCTCATATCGCTAATACCTCTGTTGCAGACAGAATTTGGGTCACCGTAGCTTGTCCTGCAGGATGAGAAAAGTCATTTGAGATTTCAGAGGAGCAGAGAGTGGTGGCAGAGATTGTATTAGCGGCATCAGGGGCGACCTGTTGTATAGATGGGAAGCTAGAAGAAGAAAGGGTTGGTTTTTATATGGCGACTTTCTCCACCACTTAAGGAACAATCAAACCGTCTTATAATCTCCTTCCCTTGCCCTCCCCACAACAGACACCCTGTGAGGTAGGTGGGGCTGAGAGAGTGTGAATAGCCCAAAATCACCCAGCTGACTTCATGTGTAGGAGCGGGGAAACCAACCCAGTTCACCAGATTAGCGTCCGCCGCTCATGTGGAGGAGTGGGGAATCAAACTTAGTTCTTTTGTGAGTCTCTTGCCAATCCCGTCTGGTCTCCAGTTGATCCTTCTCAATAGCAGCCCACATGGAGGATAACGTAGGGGGGAATGGGCTGGGACAGGTAGGGGCCACGGGTGTGCGGGCCAGGGGCCGGCCCGTCCGCCGCCTCCTCCTCTGGCCAGGGGGCAGCTCCCTCCCTGGGGGTGACACCAGGAGGGAGGGAGCTGCCCCCTGGCCAGAGGAGGCCCTATCTCTTGACATCGTTCCCGATGGATGACCCGCCAGACTGCGCTCTTCAACCGCTGTCACTGCAAGATGCACATGCTCATCGAGAGGGCCTTTGCCCAACTCAAGATGAGTTTACGCTGTCTCCACCACACGGGGGGCCGTCGGGCAATGCAGCCGGAGTGGGTGGCGAAGCTGTTTGGTGTCTGCGCCATGCTCCACAAGATCACCCTCCACCAGGGCCTTCCCCTCCTCCAGCCTGATCCCACCGATGGGCCCTGGGAGGGGATGGGTGAGGGCTCTGAGGTGGAGGTGGGTGACAGTGGACATGACCTTCCCAGCCACGCCAGGGAGCGGGTGGCAAGAGTCCACGGGATGCCCAGATGTGGTGACACCTCGAGCACGACCCGGGCTCGGGGCGCATGGGCACACGCCCACCGGGAGGGGGAGGGGGCACAGGGGACTGGCATCAGCCGACAATCATGACACCTCCTCACAAGGTGCCTGCTGTAGAGAAAGGAAGGGAATCTTGATTGTAAGCCGCTTTGAGACTCATTAAAGTAGAGGGAAGCAGGGTATAAAAACCTTGTTCTTCATACAGGATTTTATAACTTGATTGGTGTTTTAGATCAGTAAAAACTAGTACCTTGATCAGAATCAAGAATCTAGGAATTGCTTGGTCTGCATGAACTGTCAAAAGGTAGCCTCTGATAAACAGGACCTTTATGTGTGTGTTTTTAACCTATGGATCAGATGACAGGTGATTCACATTTTTTATGTGTAACTTGGAGAGCTATTTTGTGTCACTTCCTTGTGTTGTTGAAAGATCCGTACACAGGCCTCTAACACATGTATAAATGGCTAATGTTTACTTCATCATTATTCTCCAAAGCAAAGTCTTTTGAGTAAAGGTCACCAATTTTATCTACAATATCTGGTCTGTATGCCTGTCTGGGTGACAGGTGAAATGAGGATTTAAAAAAAACAGATGAGCTACCAAGTAGCACTATAATTGACCATTTTGCTTTGCACAGCAGTATTCTGAGCGAACAAGGAATAAAACTATGTGCTATAAAAGCTGAAGACGTGGGCAGGAGAAACATGAGGTACATGCAATATATGAGAGGATATATTACAATGAGGAAGATATAGGTTTCAAAGTCTGACCTTTGTGTGAGAGAGAACATTTTCCAGCCTTTCATTAAGCCCAGTCAAAGAAGGAACCATGGAACAGTATGGCAGAAGCCGCAGAGAAGGGAGGGAGGCCCCGCTGAACCAATTTGATGAACTTCTTTGAGAAGCTGATGGCAAACGTTGACAGGACTGAAACAAGAGAGAGAATAAATTTGGAAAGACTTCTTTCAAAAGAGTAAGGGAAAGAACTAGCATGGCCCTTGAAGCTAATAAATGGATATAGAAATTGTGGAGGCACATAATGGATTAATTGAACTCAAATTAACCATAAAATGTGTACATGAAAGCACACAATCGTAAATGCAGCCTGTATAAAAATGAAGGTATGTGTGTATTTATATGCTCATGAAGGTATGTATGCATTTATATGTGCATGTAGGTATTTTTGCATGACAAATGCATTTGAAATTAGTTAGTTGTAGACATATTATACTTGGTTGTCATGGCCCAGCCTGAGCTCAGCGACAGTGAGGACTCCGCAGAGGAGGGAGGACCCTTTACAGCAAACCCACAGCTGACAACAGACAACCAGCAGGAAGACCAAGTGCCGGCACTCCCAGAGGTACAGTCGATTCAGAGGCACCCCCACCCCCTGACCCTTAGGCAGTAGCCCAGCCCCCAGGCCCGTGCTCTCCAGGGTCACCAGCACCCTTGAAATACGACTGAGATCAGAACTGCAGACCCGAAGGCATAGTGCAAGCCTGGATGCTCAGTGTCAGCTGCAGATGGAAAGTGACAGCAAAGATGAAAGTTTGCAGGACTGTTCTTGAGAGGCCAGCGACATGCCCCAGCACATGGCTATAAAGCCTCCACCCAGGAGCTGTTGGGCGTGGACACAACATGTTCAATAGACATTGAACTGGCTAACTCTCTACCTGATTTATCTCCTGTGAACTGACCTTGGACTGGCATCCTACTCTGCAAACCTTTCTGGCTCCTTTTGACTCCAGACCATTTGACTCTGCTTTCGGGCATTCCTCTGGCTTGTAAACCTCAAGACTAAGAGAGACACTGCAAGACAACACCAGCCCAGTAGGCAGAACATTGATGGAAGAAAATCTATCACCTCATGTGGAGGAGAGGGGAATGAAACCCGGTTCTCCAGATCAGACTCTATCACTCCAAACCACCACTCTTAACCTTACAGTGTGGTGTAGTGGTTATCTGTTGTGGGATTAAAATAGCTATATTGGGATTCATGTGGATTGAATAAAAAATGTCACCAGAAAAACACAATAGTAAAAACGGGTTGAACGATGTGCACAAAATGACAACATAAACAGGAAGTTTTGCCTTAGTGTAGTTAAGAGGAATTCTCTCCATTCCTCTTTACCCAATTTCTCCATGAAATACTACAATCCCTTTTTATTTCCTCTTTTTTAGAAATTTAGAATCTGTTTAGAATCAATTTCATTTTGATCAACAGAGAAATTCAAAGAGAGGAGGCACAGGGAGGGAAGTTCTACAAAATTTCAGAACATTATTTTGCAGATGCTCAGAGACAATGTTTGTGTGTTGATATTTTGGGGTTTTATTAAACCTGAAAATTTTTGAAAAATCCAGAAATCCCAGTTTGTTTGTTTTATTTTTTGAACTTTTTCATGTTAATGAACTTGAAACAGAAAAATACCCAAACCAAAAAATGAATTCTACAATGTCCCAATTCTCCAGCCCTAGAGAAAACCCGCAGCACATATCTAAAGCAATTCCACGCTGCCTCGATTCTCGGGAGCCGAGCGTGGCATTGATTTAAAGGCAGGTAAGTAAGAAGGGAGGGAGGGAGGAAAATGGCGACAGGGCTGAAAATTTGGCATTATTCGCAACCTGCTAATTCAGCTGCCTTTATTGCTGTCTTTTTCCATATTCGAAAAATAAAACTCTGAAAAATACCCCAAAGTTATTTTTTTGTTGTTTTACTTCAGTAAATCAATATGCATACTAGTTATTATGGTTGCAAACTCTAGCGTGGGAAATTCCTGGAGATTTTTGGAGCATTCCTGGAGAGGGTGGAGTTTGGGGAGAGGAGTGACGTGAAGCCATAGAATCCATCTTCCCAAACTGGCATTTCCTCAAGGGGAACTTTTTTCTGTTGTATGGAGATCAGTTGTAGCTCTGGAAGAATTCTAGGCTCCACCTTGAGGTTGACAACATTATTATTTATGTTCTGCTTGGTCCAAAGACCAGGCTTACGTATCCCATTGCTCTTGTGACACCATAAAGTAGGTAAAAAAAATAAAAAATAAAAAAACGCTCCATAAAATGCCAACCATAGGACAGCTAAAAATTCCAGCTTGGTCCCGCTAATCAAATGTTGCTCCTTCAACAGCACGTAACAACGTCTCTGTGTGTGAAGAGGCAAAGAACCTTTTTGTGGCTTCTCCAATTCAAAAAAGCTCATTTGATGTATATTATTGTGCGTTTTCAGCCGCAAGGCAGAAAATGCAAAAAAATGTTGCTTAACTTGCTGAATGTAGAGAAATTCTTTCCTCACTTGATCCTCATCTGTATAACTCAGTAGCAAGGTAACTCGGTGACACAGACAAAAATCTACCTTACATCAAAATGAGGAGACAGAACCTGTCTTCTGACTTCCCGGAGATATACTTCAAAATGACAGACTATTTGCTCCATCTGCTGCCAAAATCCAGTAACCACAGCTAAAGGTTAACATTCCAATGAACTAGAACAAGCTTGCTGGGAGAAACAGTGAAGGCAAACATTGAGATGCAATGCCATAAACAAGACACTTCAGTACTGAGAACCATGGAATAAAAGAGGCCCTTCAGTAATCTTTAACCGAGTGTCTTTTCTCCAATGTTATGATTATTTACCCACCTCAGAATCCATTCTTGACTGAAATTCTTCATTTTATCCAGCATCCATTTTGCAGATGTTATTGTAAAAGGCATTTTCAATAAATATTAGTTGTGTATGCATAGAATCATAGAACCATGGAGTTGGAAAGGACCTCCAGGGTCATCTAGTCAACCTCTTGTACAATGCAGGAATTTTACAACTACCTCCCCCACACACCCCCAGTGTCCCCCTACTCCATGCCCAGAAGATGGCCAAGATGCCCTCCCTCTCATGATCTGCCTAAAGTCATCGAATCAGCAGTGCTGACAGGTGGCCATCTATCCTCTGCTTAAAAACCTCCAGAGAAGGAGACCTCACCACCTCTCCAGGAAGCCTGTCCCACTGACGAACTGCTGTTAAAAAATTCTTCCTATGTCTAGATGGAAACTCTTTTGAGTTAATTTCAACCTGTTGGCTGTGGTCTGACCTATTAGTCGTATATTGACTATTTAAGCATTAGTCAAGGCACATAACATCTAGAACAAGCGTGCAGAAACTGCATTCAAAGTGCAATTGCTCATTCTTCTGCACAAAATATTTGTGCATGTAAGATTTTGCACAAGTTCTGAAAGGTGTTCCCAACTCCCATTTTTAAAATTGAATTCAATTTGCGTGAGTGTGTTTTATCATTTTAAAAGCTTCTGCCAGTCATTTTGTTAGCTTTTTAAAATATATTTATTATACCCTAGTATACATTATTATTGAATCAGGATTTACTACTAATTGCAGGCAGGAAAAGAGATTTCCCTTTGATTCAGATTTAGATAATTTACTTTCTAATAAGCAAAGTAAGTTAGAAAAAAATAAAAGTTGAAATTTGTAACAGTAATAGATTTTAGATTTGACAAGAAGATGATTTCATAGTTAGATCAGTGTAGGGGAAAATGTGGTACATGAAATATTTTACCTAGCCCTTTGTCTGTTCTCAGTATGCCCTCAGTTTTAGATAAATCATGTGTTTCTGGTGAGGGAAAGGAAAACCCAGATTAGAATGATACTTTGTGCATTCCTCACCTTTCGGTGGCCGGGGACAGCATGGCTGAGGTGCTGTCACAACGTCCCTAAGGCTGTTTCACAGTTACCAAAAGATTCTTAAAAGCCTTTTGCCGGCGTTTTTTTTGTCTTTTTTTTTTTTGGTTGTAAAAATGGGTTTTTTCGCCCCATAGAAAATAGCGAGGCTGCACCTGCAAAATAGGCACAGCCCTGCCATTCTTGGCACAGGCATCCAGGGCCGAAAGGGGACAGGGAGCTGCCTACAGGCAGCTACACCCCCCCGGCACACCCTGGGAACGCCCCCTGGGATGCCAGAACACCTCCCTGGAACACTGGCGCATGCCTTTACACTGGTGGAAAGCTGGCGGAAGGCCAAACCGGCTCCAGGTGTCCTGGCCTCCCAGCCAGCATTAGGGCCACTACAGCAGTGTAAGTAGCCCAGATGCCAGCGTGGGGAGGGTAGCACCAGCACAGCCACTTCCTGGCCTCTTAAGGACTTTCATCCTCAGAAGTCAGGAATTTGCTGTTGGTCTATTAGCATCCCAGGTGTTGTTGATCGCTGAAACTCTCCAGAAGATTTATGATAAGATTAATTCTTTGGCAGCAGAGCTCTTGTCACTAAATGCTCTAGATTCTAGTTCTGAAAACCATTCCCAGAGAATTAAGCATCAGAGAAATAATTATGCCTCTTCTGATAACAAACCATTACCTTATTCGAGATCTATTTTACAAAAACCTTCTCATTCCTCTCTTATTCTCGACACACATCAGATTTCTTTGTTTATACACCCCTTTCAGGGACGTGTTATAAACTGGCATGAGAAAAGGTGTATTAAAGAACATTTAGCATTCTTACTGCAATGCCATCCAAGGGCTATTGATCTGAGATCCTTTGATAGACTTCCTGGTTTGCTTAGAGAAATTTATTTGACTGTGTTTATTATCCTGTTTTATTTGTAGTTTGTACCACTACTACAAATCCAAACTTGGCATTAGAGCCTTCCCCTGCAGTTTTACCTGCAGAGGATTAACTTTTTCCTTTTTGTAAGCTTCTTTGTCGGAATGTTGCTGGTTGGTGGGCTAGAATATCTGATATAGATCCAATGTCATATCTTTCCATGTTTGATGTTATTCTTGTACAGGAAACCTCAGCTACAGATGAGATTTTCCTTCCTGGTTTCTCTAATTTTTCACAGAAAGCAATTAAGGGGCTTATGGGCTGCCCTCTAGCAAGCCTGGCCTGTTTCATTTCGACCTCCCTGTATCCAAAGTCTACTGAGCTCCTTGTAGAAGATGAGTTGTCTCTTGTAATTAGGTTACAACTGAATTTCTCCCTGATTCTATTTTCGGTCTATGTCCCACCTGCTAAGCCAAATAGTAGAGCACAAAATTGGATTTACTTGGGGGAAATACTTGATGACATAAAAAAAATTGCTACCCAACTGGTTCAATTCTTACGGCAGGTGATTTCATTGCAAGAAGATGGCATGATGATAACGTTCTTCTTTGAAAACTAGGGCTGTCAAAAAAAAATTCGGTACAGTTCGGATTCGGCCGAATTTGACCCTTGTGGGTTCGGTACGTGCCGAAGTCCGAACTCCCCCGCTTCGGATCCCCGGTAATTCGGGGGGATCCGGAGTTTGGGGGGAAATTTGGCCCCAGCGCGCCTTCAGAGGGATTCCCTGAAGGCGCGTGGGGGCCCTTTAAACTGATCTGAGCCTCCCAGCTGGGAGGCGCAGATCAGTTTAAAGGGCAGCCCGCACCTTTCAGCGGGCTCCGCTGGAGAGGCGCGGGCTGCCCTTAAAACTGACCTGCGCCTCCCGGCTGGGAGGCGCAGATCAGTTTAAAGGGCAGCCCGCCCCCCTTCAGCGGGCTCCGCTGGAGAGGCGCGGGCTGCCCTTTAAACTGATCTGAGCCTCCCAGCTGGGAGGCGCAGGTCAGTTTAAAGGGCAGCCCGCACCTTTCAGCGGGCTCCGCTGGAGAGGCGCGGGCTGCCCTTTAAACTGACCTGCGCCTCCCAGCTGGGAGGCTCAGATCAGTTTAAAGGGCAGCCCGCGCCTTTCAGCAGGCTCCCCTGAAGGGGGCCGAATTTGCCGAATTTATTCGCGAACTCCCGAACTCGCTGAATTCGGCCCCCCCCCGGTTGCCCGCCAGTTTTGAGTTCGGATCCGTCCGAACAGAAAATCACCGAATTAGGGGAAATTCGGTTGATTTTCAGTTCGGACCGAACCGAATTGACAGCCCTATTGAAAACCAATAGGATCTTATAATGAAGAATTCCTTAGTTCAGTATGGTATGATGGAAATTCCAAGGACTGTGTAATAAATGTTGCTGGCTTATATTTGGCCCAGTTCATTATTCAGAGAAATTTAATAATAGTAAATAGACATTCAGGAATTGATCTAAATGAAGATGTTACATGTTGGAGGCCTCATGGTACTAGTGTAATTTATTATTTTCTGGTTTCACTGGATCAGTTGCCTTTAAGTATGAATATTTGTGACTACATGGGCAGTGATCATCTCCCCATTTCCCTTTCAGTTAATTTAGAAGAAGAAGGAGAAGAGTTGGTTTTTATATGCCAACTTTCTCTACCACTTAAGGAAGAATCAAACCTGCTTACAATCACCTTCCCTTCCCCTCCCCACAACAGACACCTTGTGAGGTAGGTGGGACTGAGAGAGTTGTGACTAGCCCAAGGTCACCCAGCTGGCTTCATGTGGAGGAGTCGGGTAACCAACCTGGTTCACCAGATTAGCCTCTGCCGCTCATGTGGAGGAGTGGGAAATCAAACCCACTTCTTCAGATCAGAGTCCACCGCTCCAAACCACCGCTCTTAACCACTACACCACACTGGCTCTCCAGCGTGTGTCCATTATTTAAGGCAGTTATACCAAGATTACAAGAGAATGATTTGTGTACATGGGAACCCTGTTTGCCAGAATGGATTCTCCAGATCTGACAAAGCTTAGGAGGGCACTCCATAAGCCTCAGGAAGCCCCTATTGATTTAGCCATCTTTTTAACTTAATTAGTCTATTTGGACCATTATTTACAAAATAATAATAATAATTAGCTTGATCTAGACATAATTATTGGTTTAATAAGGAGTATAACCTCCTCAAAAGAAGAATTCTCCAGAAACACAGGATGGTTACAAGTAGTAATAGAGTTTATGTTTTAAATGAGCTGCTAGCTCTTAAGAGGAGTTATAAGACTTGATTTAACTGAGGAAAACGGAGGCACTATATAAAAGCTGGAACTTTTCATCTATTGTCAACTTGGCCATAAATGGTCAAGTAAAAATCCCCTCTTGTATTCTTCCTTATGTCTTGGAAGTTTATTTTGAGGGCCTCTGTTCATGCACTTTAGACATACAGAGTTTGGGGCGATAGTAACTTTTGACCTTTCCCCCCCAATAACAGGCTGTGTCCCCTGTTAAAATTCAATCCCTCATTGGTTGTTTAAGTCTAGGGAAAGCCCCAGGCTCTGACTTAATCCCAAACGAGTCATTTAGTGGGAATCCTAGTTGGTGGGCTGATATTCTTCCCCAGTGTTCACTAAGATAAACTCCTTGGGATTTATTCCACAGCCATGGAGGCATACCACAATAGTCTTGATTTTTAAAAGGGGCCAGCTTTCTTGATCCAAGCTGTCATCACCCGATCAATTTACTGTCTTCTTTGTATAAATTATATTCCCCATATTTGTTAAGAAGAAGAAGAATCAAACCAGTTTACAATCACCTTCCCTTCTTCTCTCCACAACAGACACCCTGTGAGGTAGTGTTATGGCACCCTCACAGGCCAGCAGCTACCCTGGGACACCCCACAAGTGTACAGGACTGAAGCTGGTGCGCAAAGGATGGAAACACTGCTGTGTAGCCAGAGACAAAAGGGGTCTCCTGGCATCCAAACTGTTGTGCAAGGCTGAAGCGATCTGACAGGGCTGAAAACAGCAAAAGGTGAGCCATACCCTCGCTGGAAAGGAATGTTGCAGCTCTCCGAAGAAGACAAAGAGACAATGGATAAGCATTTAGCATTTCTATACTTTTCCTGCAACAAATGGTAAGCATCCTGCCAGATCCCATCAATTCTATTGTAACTAACTCCTAATCTCATCCGAGAACCAGGCAAGCCCTCTCTGACTCCCTTCTTCCAGACCCCACTTCAATTTCCAATTCTGTTACTCAAGGCTCAAACACTTAATTCTTAAGTGTTCAGCCATAATCTCTGATGACCTTACTCACTGCACCTTCCTAATCCAATCTCGAGCAATTAAACCTTTGTCCATTCTGTACAACTACCATTGTTTGTGTAGTCACCCTGCCTCAGGGCAGACATTTGGTATAAATATGACCCCATTCATTTCAGCATGTTGCTGTTCCTTCTCCCCTGGAGCCAGAGTGTTAGCCACGGTGCTTGCATGTGCCATTCCCCTGCCAGTGGTGCTGGTCACTGCTAGCTTTTCCTTGCAGCTGTTTCCATTCTGGACCTTGTTCTTTTTTCAGGAAGGTAAATATAACTCCCCCCTGGGACCCTTTTATCCTTGTGACCACCCCTTCAAACCTTTGCTATCTTAGCTCTGTATGTGTTGGGAATTTCGTGTGTGTGTGTGCAATAATTTGATTACCTTTAATAAAATCCTTAAAATTAATGAAAGCCTCCTCTTTAGTGGGTACTTTCCATAGATTTGCTCAACTGGTGCATAATTGGTTAAAAGATCCTCCGCCAGCCTCTCGCATAGCTCTATCTAGTCTCCAGCTAATTTCCCCAAATAAAGGAGACCCCCTTGTGCTTGGTGTAACAGTAGGTGGGACTGAGAGAGCTCTAAGAGAGCTGTGACTAGCCCAAGGTCACCCAGTTGGCTTCACAGGGAGGAGTGGGGAAACAATTCCAGTTCACCAGATTAGCGTCCGCCACTCATGTGGAGGAATGGGGAATCAAACCTGGTTCTCCAGATCAGAGTCCACCACTCCAAACCACCACTCTTAATCACTATGGCACACTGGCTCCAAAACACCACTCTTAACCATTCTCTGTTAATTGGTGGGAAATGCCAAAACTATGGGGGGAAAGGAGGGGTGCAGAACGATTTCCCAGAAAGCATTTACAAGCCACCAATGAGAAAATATGTGGTAAGCTGTGCAAGCAGAAAAAGCTGCAGTCATCCAGGTGGCTGCAAGTTAGGTCGGGCACCTGTGACCTGACTCATGTTCCATGTATCATATATTTTGGCTCTCAGGAAAACTTGTAGTAAACCAGGTTTGACAGAGAGCATGACTAGGCTGGGGAAAACCTGGGAAGTGGACAGCTAGAGAATGATGTCGCAAAAGCAGTGCTCTAATTTGGGAGCAAAGGCAAAGAACAACATCCATGTGGAAACATCAAAGAGGCAGACAGAGACCACGATGAGATGTGCTGTACTTGTACGTTTTCCAATACAGTGAATATTACAAAGCCACTTTAGTTCAACATATGACTCTACCATAAAATTTATGTGGGTCATTTAAATAGGAGATGGTGTTTTATATTTAATTATCACATTTGTATTTGGCTCTTTCCTGAAAGAGAACAGGGTGGCAGCATACATTAAAATGAGCCCATTCTCTCATCAGAACATTTCTGTGATCAAGGTTAGCCTGTATGATTATGACTAGCAAAGGTCAAACAGCTAACTTTACTTGAAGAGGGATTTAAACTAGGGTTGCCAGGTCCCCCCTTGCTATTGACAGGAGCTTCGTGTGTGCGTGGGGGGGGGTGATTTGCGAGTACGCATCGCACACATGCAATAATGTCCCTTCTGGGGGACACCCAGAAATGATAGGGATGCTCTAGCATGTCCCGTAGAGTTTTTGGAGGAATGTGCTAGAGCATCCCCATCAAACCCAGAAGTGACAGGGACATGCTAGCATATTCATCCAAAAATTCTATGGTTTCCATAGACTTTTTTTGAGTGATGTGCTATTGTCCCTGTCACTCCAGGATTTACCTCGGAAGGGATATTATTATGCCACACTACGCCATGAGCATGTGGGGATTGTCCCCCCAACTTTAGCTGGCCTGTTTCCCCCACTGGCCAGCTAAGGGGCAGGGGGCAGGCCTGTTGATTGGTGGGCCATTAACAGGCACCTGGCAACTCTAATTTGAACCCAAGTCTCACTGCTCTAAGGCCCCAAATACTGGTTGTCCTTGGCGTAGAAAATTCTTCAACTTGTCATGGATCTTATATAAGTAAAATGTCTGACACAATTTCTTCCCTGACAGCCCACCGGTTGGTAAAAACTCGATCACAAAAAGATTGTTTTCCTACACTTTCTAAAGATCAATTTCTTAGCAATAACAAGGGTCTATTGCAGTCTGTTCTCTGACAGACATTTTAATTCTGTGTACTGCTGAAACGTCATGTAACAAATACAGTTCTGGATCAGACTCTATAATGTGTAAGGCACTTGTACACAATTCTGTAATATGGTGAGGTTGCCAAATAATGCGTTTCAAATTACTTCACTGTATCTCACGCTGTTAGTGCATGGTCCATGTATAGACTAGTGGATGAGTTCTGAGTATAAGTATATAAATCTAATATATTTTGTGTAATTTTAGATTGCAACTATAATCTCTCAACAAATGGCAGCTCTGTGTATGTGTGTATAAGCCTAGGTTCTGTCCTAAAAGTGTGCAGTTCTGGAGGCCTCACATCAAAAAGGATGTGGACAGAATAGAGCAGGTGCAGAAGAGAGCAACGAGGATGATCAGGGGCCTGGACACCAAACCTTATGAAGAAAGGCTGAGGGAGCTGGGAATGTTTTGTCTGGAGAAGAGAAAGTTGAGGGGGGACATGATTGCTCTCTTTAATTATTTGAAAGGATAGGACTCACAATAATGGGTTTAAATTGCAGGTGGAAAGGTACTAGTTGGATATTAGGAATTTTTCTTTACAGTAACAGTTCCTCAACAATGGAATCAGCCACCTAGGGAGGTTGTGAGCTCCCCCTCACTGGCAGTCTTTAAGCAGAAGCTGGACTAACACTTGTCAGGGATGTTCTAGGCTGATCCTGCATTATGCAGGGGGTTGGACTAGGTGGCCTGTATGGTCCCTTCCAACTCTATGATTCTATGTCGAATTGACCATTTTTTGCCGCATGGACAGAAACTTTCTTGTAGAAAATTAAAGTCAAGTTTTGGTGTTCTATACAAGAGGCCTCATCAAATCAGGGTGCCATGATATTTCAGTGCTATGCAATTTGTCTCTAGGTTGCAGTGTCCAAGCTAAGCCCAAAGAACAAGCTGGCTCCAGCAAGCAAAAATCCCTGAAACACCTATGGAGCTTCCAGCCCTGCCTCCCACTCATAGATTCCAGGCTTGGATTGAAGGGTGCGGGTGGGAAAGAAAGCCTGGACCAGAGGGCATATAGACACCCCAGCTCTGGCTCCTGCTTTTCACTCCTCCCAAACAAAGCTATGCTGATTGTTTTAACTCCTATCCAGGTTCTCTTCCCATATGAACATAAGAAAGGTCCTGCTGGATCAGACCAAGACCCATCATGTCCAGCAGTCTGTTCACACAGTGGCCAACCAGGTGCCTCTAGGAAGGCCACGAAGTCTGGAGCAGCATTATTCTGCCTGTGTTCCACAGCACCTGATAAAATATGCATGCTCCTCTGAGACTGGAGAGAACAGGTGTGCATCATGACTAGTATCAATGACTAGTAGCCATGGATAGCCCTCTCCTCCATGAACATGTCTATTCCCCTCATAAAGCCTTCCAAGTTGGTGGCCATCACCACATCCTGGGGCAGGGAGTTCCACAATTTAACTTTGAGTTGTGTGAAGAAATACTTCCTTTTATCTGTTTTGAATCTCTCACCCTCCAGCTTGAACAGATGACCCCATGTTCTGGTTTTATGAGAGAGGGAGAAAAGCTTCTCCCTGTCCACTCTCTCCATGCCATGCATAATTTTATAGACCTCTATCATGTCTCCCCTTAACCGCCTTCTTTCCAAGTTATACAGCCCTAAGCGTTTCAGCTGCTCCTCATAGGGCAATTGCTCCAGCCCCCTGGTCATTTTGGTCACTCTTTTCGGCACCTTCTCAAACTCCCCACCCTTTTTTATCCAGCTCTTCTCTTCAGCTGCAATCGAGGTCACCTGGAGCTCAGCTCCTCCTTCCCTCATGTGGTTTGAATTATTAGTTAGGATGAAAGGCAAGTATCTGGCAACTGATGGAAAAATAATGCTGGACTGGATGGGCCTTGTGGTTTGATCTATCAAAACATCTCTTGCCTTAGGAGGTGGGACTTCATGGGGTCACCATGAGTTGGTTGCAACTCAGTGGCCCACTTGACCCTTTTTACAGAGAGCAAGATCCACAAATCGAAAGAAACATGCAAGATGGCGGATATGGAACGTGGTAACAAGGAGGCTGCTATCAGCATATAGGAAGAGAGCTGGTTTTTGGGGTGGTGGTGGTGGATGAAATGGTTCCTTTATATTCATTCTCCAGTAATATGGACCCCCCTTTTTATTCTGAGAAGGGGGAATGACATCAGCACCTTCAGTGCACTCACTAATACAAGGGGAGTAGAGATAGAATCATAGTGTTGGAAGGGGCCATACACGCCATCTAGTCCAACCCCCTGCTCATTGCAGGATCAGCCTAGAGCATCCCAGACAAGTGTTCATCGCACTGCTACTTGAAGACTGCCAGGGAGGGGGAGCTCAACCCCTCCCTAGGCAGCCTATTCCACAGCTGAACTACTTTCACTGTATTTCCCCCCCTAATGTCCAGCTGGTACCTTTCTGCCCAAAGTGTAAACCCGTTATTGTAAATCCTATCCTCTGCTGCCAACAGGAACAGCTCCCTGCCCTCCTCTAAGTGAAAGCCTTTAAAATACTTCAAGAGAGCAATCATGTCCCCCCGCCCTCAACCTCCTCATCTCCAGACTGAACATTCCCAACTCCCTCAGCCTTTCCTTGTAGGGCTTGGTCTCCAGGGCCCTGATCATTCTTGTCACTCTCCTCTGCACCCATAGATGTGAAGACCTGGGCAGGTGGTGGGGATCAGGGTTGGTGTGGTTTGTTTTCTGAAAACTTCTTTTCAATTTTTCCTACAGAAAAATTGGAGGAATCCCTGGGGGGCGGGGGGGGGGGGAATGCCTGCAAAACATTTCCTCTTTTAGAATGACTACATTGATTCTTATAAGGCAAGGTTTTTCACACTCAAAAAGTTTAGTATGAAAAAGTCTAAGGATTTTGGGAAGTACTGGGGGGGAAAAACCCTCCTATGAAATATTTTCTTATTTAGGGTGAGAAAAACCTTGCATTACCGCTTTACTCACTCAAAATTCTTAGGATTTCCTCAGTGTGGGGGCAGGGGGGAATTTAAAAAACTCCTACTTTTTCAAGGATATCTTTAAATTTCAATAATTTTAATATGCTAGAAGCCGTTTTATGATAGATTGTTAAAGAGTCCAGCGTTTTCAGTGTTACACAGTTTAGCTTAATATGAAAACATACTGGTAGTTCTACTCATTGCGGTTCTCTGAGAGAGTTTCTGTTCAAATAATACCCTTTCCTGTGTTTGCCCGCAGGATTTATTTACCTTTGACTCTGTCAATTAATCCCATCTCTCAAAAAAAAACTCCTAGAAAACTTGTCCAAGGAGCACTGAAAGTACTCCAGAAGAAGTGGACTGTGAAGAGCAGGTTTCTGTCAGTGAGGGGTAGCCTACTCAAGCCAGCGAGAGCATATAAAAATATCAAATGGAAGATTTTGGGGTGTGGAGTAGGATTTTCAAACCCAAACACAATTCCCCTAAAACTCCTCACAGCGCCCCAGGTTGTGTCCCCAGATTTCTTGTCACCGTTTACTTCAATGCTTTACAATTCAGCTCAGCATGCAAAGAACAGGCGTCGCGTAGCGGTTAAGAGCGGTGGTTTGGAGCGGTGGACTGTAATCTGGAGAACCGGGTTTGATTCCCCACTCCTCCACATGAGCGACGGAGGCTAATCTGGTGAACTGTATTTGTTTCCCCACTCCTACACGTGAAGCCAGCAGGGGTGACCTTGGGCAAGTCACATTCTCTCAGCCTCACCTACCTCACAGGGTGTCTGTTACTGAGAGGGGAAGGAAGATATATTTTCTTTTCTGGCTCAGCAAATTCCAGTTCATTCTCTCATGCATTTGGTTTGCCCTAGAGATTTATAATGTCCGATCAGTATTCATTTGACTTGTCCCTTAAATACAAAAAAAGGTCCTCCAGCCCTCTAATTCCAAGTTCCAAATATAAGCAAGGCATTGTTTAATCATTATATACAGTACAATTGAAACTAATTTGTCATCAGTTTTCTTTCCAATTATACTCTCAAATGAGTCACGATACTTACAAATACTAATAGATTGGCACTGTCGGGAATTGCTGGGGCCATTTATCTCCCTTCCCCGGCCATCGCGGACAATTGTATTGTTGCAGCCGCAAAATTTTGAAAGACTCTATATAGTAATGCCACATCATCCAATTACGAGGTCTGCAATTTCCCTTTTCCAAGCCTGACAATTTGGATATTTTTAGGTTTTAATAGCCATTATTAAGCGAAGTATTTGCTTTATACTGACAAATGATTGATTTTCACCAGCCACATCTGCATGCCATCATAGAGAGGATTTGAAAATAGGGTAGGGTTGCCAGGCAGCACCTGGCAACTGGCAGGAGGGTTGTGGGGGCAGTGTCCCAGGTAGGGTTGCTAGGCCCCCCTCTCCAATGGCAGAAGGTTTTGGGGGTGGCAGCAATCATGTGCGCAGCCGCCGCTCCAAGTAGCATGGTGGATTGGCAGGCAATTGCCTGCCGAAAACATCAGCCTGGCAACCCTAGTCCCAGGACAAAAATTGAAAAGAAAAATAAGGCCTTGCCTCCTTACTGGAAGTTCTGACCATATAGTTCCTGGTAATTTCTAGAACTACCCAGAAGCAACAAAACACCCTGAAAACGCCTCCCGGGACACTAGCACAGGGACTTGTGCTGGGAGAACGCTTGTGGGAGACCACTCCAGTGCCCAAGGCCTGCGCTGCCACCGCAGCCCAGAGGGGCTGGTGTAAGTGTTCCAACGCCAGCTTCCGTGCCAGTTTGAATGGCGCAAGTGGCACAGATGTTGCTGTAGGGTCATGCCACCTCCTAAGAGCATTCCTCCCCCCCTTCAGGAATTTAATATGAGTAATAGGGTGGCACCTGGAGATCTACCACTATTACAATTGATTTACAGCTGACCAAGATCAGTTCCCCCAGAGAAAATGGCTGCTTTGGAGGCTGGACTTGATTGCGTTGTACTTTGCTGAGGTCCATCCCCTCCCTAAACCCTGCCCTCCCCAGGATCCAACCCCAAAATATTCATGTATTTCCCAACTCAGAGCTGGCAACTCTAGCCCGAGCTGCTACAGGAAGATTGAGCCTCATGTGTAACATGAACACTGTGCTGAACATATGCACATACAGTATGTTATTTTTCATATGGATGCTACCTTGGTGGGTATCAGTATTGGTTCCCCCCCCACCATAAGACACTGTCAAGTCTCACTTTTTTGATGTAAAGGATAGCTTAATCCAGCTCTTGCTTCAAAAGCAACTTGAACTCTCAGGACAAGTATACATTTCACCTTATTTCTCTTATGTTCAGTGAGTGTTAAAACTTTTTATCAAAAAAATTAAAAGTAAGCCCAAAAAAAGAAATAAACAATTAATGTAGCAACGACACAAATATAACAGCTGAGCTATAGGAGGAAAAAGCAATTTAAGTACACTAAAGTTCAATAAACAAAGCAAGGGTGGAAACTGTACAAAGATATACAAATAAGATATACAATGCCAGGCAAGCCATACAAGGTGCTAGTAAACACATTAGGGTATTAATCAAGAAAAATCATAGTTTGGAATTGGATTTGCTTCACAGAATAATAAAAATAAACGCCCCTGTCAACTATATTTTTGCCTGCAATATTTTTCGCTGTTAGTTGCTTTAGCAAAAGTGTGCATGGAGTCTGCAGATCAAATCACTTTAGGTTTCTTTCCAGAACTGTTCCAATCATTAGGTGCCACTTTAATTCTGTATCACATTTTTGTATGAGTGACCTCAAAAAAATCAAATATGGGAAGGAAGAAGGAGAAGCTGTTTCAGATGCTAGTAGAAGGTTTGGGTCCAGCGATGTGCAAGTAGCCACTGAAACAGACTCAGTGCTGTTCTACTTAAGAACACAAGAACATAAGAAAGGCCCTGCTGGATCAGACCCAGGCCCGTCAAGCCCAGCAGTCTGTTCACACAGTGGCCAATCAGGTGCCTCTAGGAAGCCCACAAACAAGATCACAGCAGCAGCATTGTCCTGCCTGTGTTCCAAAGCACCTCATATAATAGGCATGCTCTTCTGATCCTGGAGAGAATAGGTATTCATCATGACTAGTATCCATTTTTACTAGTAGCCATGAATAGCCCTCTCTTCCATGAACATGTTCATGTCCAATCCCCTCTTAAAGCCAACACAGATCCCTGAGGGACCCCACTGCTTACATCCCTCCATTGTGAGAACTGACCATTGATTCCTACTCTCTGCTTCCTATTTTTCAACCAGCTCTCAATCCATAAGAGGATTTGCCCTCTTATCCTATGACTATGAAGTCTGATTAGCAGTATTTTGTGGGGGACTTTATCAAAATCCAAATACACAATGCCCACAGGCTCATTCTTGTCCACATGCTTATTGGCACTTTCAAAAAACTCTAAAAGGTTAGTGAGACAGGACCCTACCTTTACAGAAGCCTTGTTGGGTTTTGCTCAGCAAGGCTTGCCCTTCTATTCTATCTTTAATAATGCTTTCCATTAATTTACCTGGAACAGATGTTAAGTTAACTGGCCCGTAATTTCCTGGGTCCCACCTGGAACCTTTTTTAATATATATAAAAGGGTGTTACACTGGCCATCCTTAAGTCCTCTGGTACAGAGGCTGATACTTACAGAAGATGTTGTGCTACAAGGTGTCCTTGTGTTCTTAAATGATTTAATCACCATTGCAAGTCAGTGGAAATCTCTTTGGCCCTTTCAGAGAATCCTATTTGGCTATGGTTACTGTTCTACTGAGGAAGAAAAGTGAATAGGAATTACTTTTTAAAAAAGATACTTGTCCAGTACAGAATCAGATACCTGTTGTGCCCTGGAGGGTCAGATATAAGAAACAATTGCACCCCACCCTACCTAGCAGCACAGAATATAACCAAAAATGGGAACATTTTAATATCACCTCTCAGAGGAACCCAGGTGCATTGTTGTTATAAATCAGAGTTGATGAATCGTGATTGTGGTTAGAAATAGTCTGATCAGAGCACATATGTCATTACATCACTTTCTTGAGACTAACTAAACTGTCAACACAAACAATTAACTCTTAACTGTCGACAGAGATGGAACCCGCATTGTATTCCCAACAATTGTCTCCACTATAATTAGGGTTGCCCACTCCAAGTTTTGAAATACCTGGAGATTTTGGGGTGGAGCCTAAGGAGGGTGGTATTTGGGGAGGGGAGGAATTTCCAATGGGGTATAATCCCACCTTCCAAAGCAGCCATTTTCCTCAGTTGAACTGACCTCTGTTGCCTGGAGATCATTCGTAATAGCAGGAGATCTCCAGCCACCACTTGGAGGCCACCAACCTTAATTATAAGACTTCCCCAAAACACTTTGTAACTTGCCAAGACTCCCTCTTTTGCTACAAATGCACCATCCCCAAGGAAAAGGGGGAGGAAAGCACACAATGCAATTTTGAACACAGTGAAACAGCAAATGTTTGGATGTGCCAAAAGCATTGAGGGGTCTTTACCAAAGAGTTGGGCCACCGCGTTGTTTTGATCACAAGCTAATCCCAAAGATGAGCAGCTGGACATGATTTTTAAGTAGCCAACTGAAAAACAGTCAGCTCAGGTTTGTTTTGGGTAAGACTGCCAGTTTCGACCGATGTAATAGCTAGCTCATCTCACACCGGCTGTTTTAATAACAACATCAAATATTTACCCAGCTTCCCTGAACTTGATATTTTTTGGATGCCTCACTAGGGGGAAAGGCCAGAATATTTTTGTTTGTTTGTTTGTTTGTTTTAAATTCACAGGCCATGTTTAAAATATTTCCATGCATACAAAAAAAATAAAATCCTCCAACTACAAGAGAATAATGACAGCAATTCCATTTTCAGTTCTGTCAGTTGTGAACAAATGTGCAATTACCCAAGCAGACAACTACGGCCTTGCAAGGTAACCGTGCTTCATTATCTTAATGAATATTAATGAGGAGACGTTATTGTTTTGAAGGATAAAATACTTAAGAGATGGCCTTTCCCTACCCAACTGTTAAAAACTACTTAATGCAAACCTGGCTTTTTATTATTTATTTTTAAATGCAAAAAGCATTAAATACATCCCAGATGGCTTGCTATTTTCCCTCCCTCTAAATGTGAGTTATAAATTGTCTGTCATTGTAGTTGCATGCTGTTTTAGTTTATATAATGCAAGCCCAAGCATGGTGATATTTTTCAAGTATAGTACCATCTGAAAATGATTTTTCAGCATTCCCAGAATGCAACTTGTTGCAGGCATATCTCAGGAGGGTTTTCTATACAACAGTCTCCCAACACCTTAGGTGAAACTGTGAACTACCTCCTTCAAGTATTATGGAACCCTGCATTCTGGGGTTGCATGTTACTTTGTGTGCACCACAGGGGTATATGTAGTTATTTTAGAAATAACTATCCCCACATTAAAAAAACACACACCCTTTAATAGGTAAAAAAGGTAAAGGTCCCCTGTGCAAGCACCGGGTCATTCCTGACCCATGGGGTGACGTCACATCCCGACATTTCCAAGGCAGACTTTGTTTACAGGGTGGTTTGCCAGTGCCTTCCCCAGTCATCTACACTTTACCCCCAGCAAGCTGGGTACTCATTTTACCGACCTCGGAAGGATGGAAGGCTGAGTCAACCTTGAGCCGGCTACCCAACCACCCTTTAATAACCATCAGATAAACAATGCAGTAAACACCATAATTAATAAATACCTAATACCACAAAACTAATGTGGAGTAGGATGGGTTCTCCCTCCTTAAAAACCAAAAAAATCTAGTGTCAACTTAAAGGCTAACAACATTTATTTCAATAGAAGCTTCCGTGGATCTCAGCTCACTTTTTCAGATAGACATGTGATGGAAAGAAGAAGAAGAAGAAGAAGAAGAAGAAGAAGAAGAAAGAAGAAGAAGAAGAAGAAGAAGAAGAAGAAGAAGAAGAAGAAGAATTGGTTTTTATCTGTCAACTTTCTCTACCTTTTAAAAAGAATCAAAGTGGCTTACAATCTTTTTCCCTTCCTTTCTCCACAACACACACCTAGTGAGTTAGGTGAGGCTGAAGGTGAGAGAGTTCTGAAAGAACTGTAACTAGCCCAAGGTCACCCAGCAGGCTTCATGTGGAGGAGTGGGGAAACCAACCTAGTTCACCAGATTGGAGTCCGCTGCTCATGTGGAGGAGTGGTGAATCAAACCCAGTTCTCCAGATTAGAGTCTGCCGCTCACATGGAAGAGGCAGGGAATCAAACCCGGTTCTCCAGATTAGAGTCCACTGCTCTTAACTACTACACCACACAGGCTCTCCAAAGTGGCAAATCTTTATGGGGCAGGTGGGGGAGGGGAGGAATCAAAGCTTTGTGAGAATTATACACTTTTGAGTGTAAATCTCAATGTAAGAGAAAAAAGGAGGAGTTGACGCAGAAAGGATAGGCATGAGGCCATATTGGTCAGCCATCTGTGGGGAGAATTCTAGCTTTGGATTTCCTGCACAAAACAGCATGTTGGTCTTAGATTGCCCCTTCCAACCCTAGGGCCCATTAATTCCAATTCTACAATAAGTAGAATGATATAACAATAAGTAGAATGATAATAATGATAAAATCACCTGCCTAATAATATCAACAAGACTCCATAATAGCAAACCATAGCTATAAAAGTATAAACCATAGCTATAAAAGTAATACAAGTAATAAAACACAGTAGTAAAACAACACCACAGCAGTTGTTAAACTGTTTACATAGCAGCAGATTTATACCACTGCAATGAATGGAGAGCAGCAAGACCTTTTTGATAACCATTGAAACTAGACTAAAAATCAAAATATTACAAGGCATGACAGTTAACCAAAAGCCAGCTGAAACAAATGTTTCACCTGGTGCTGAAACCACAAAAATGGCACCCGCAGCAGGGGAGCCCACAGCTGAGGGAGGTGGGGGGAGACTTGGGCCAGTGGGATGCTCTAATGTTTGGGCAAAAACTCTATGGTAAAGAATGGTTTCTACCATAGAACTTTTGCCCAAATACCAGAGCATCCTCACATCACTTGTGATATGATGATGTCACTTCTGGCTTCTCTGGTAAGTCCTAGCAACCTTAGTCCTGGTGTGAATGGCCCCAGTTTAGAGGGGGGGCTGTATAGCAGAGTTCCCCAACCATTTGACACTGCAGGCATCTTTTCAATTCTGACATAGGGTCCTTGTTGCAGCCACAAAATGGATGCCACAGGAGGGAAAATAGAGTTGCCAACTCTGGAGATTCCTGGAGATTTTGGGGGGTGGAGCCTGGGGAGGAAATGGTTTGGGGAGGGGAAGGACTTCAGCATGGTATAATGCCACCTTCCAAAGCAGCCATTCTCTCCAGGGAAACTAATCTTAGTAGCCTGGAGATCAGCTCTAATTCTGGGAGAGGGTCAGCCATCACATGGAAGTTGGTATCCCTAAGGAGGAGCCAACCACAAAATAGATGTCACAGGAGGCAAAGCCAACCACACTATGGCATTATACGCTACCGAGGTCACTTCTCTCCCCAAGCCTTGCCTCCCAAGGCTCCACCCCCAAATCTCCAGGAACTTTCCAACCTGGAGCTAGCAACCCTAAAAAGGAAGCAGAGGCTATGAGGGTTTCCAGGAAAGGGGGAAAGGAAATGATGGGGGAGGGGGAAATGAGCTACCTCCTGCAAGCCCTTGTAACTCTATAATAGCAAAACAGTGTCATAGGGAGATATGTTCATACATCTGGGATTTATCACATAAAACTAAATTGTAGTGCAAATGAGATAACAATTCATATTACAACTAGCAAGGCCTTGGTAAATGTGCAGGCCTGTAGCCTGTATCCTTCGTAGGACACATCAGTTCTCATATCCCATAAACTATGAGCCTTAACCTTCTCCATGACAGATTTTAAATTCAGACATCCCATTTCGCATCAAGGCTATCCAGCAACCTTCACGTTTTTATTGCTTCTCATAAACCATAGGCATTACCTTCTTTTCATTCCTTGTGTCCAGAGCTGACCTGTGTCTGATGCAACACATTCAACACAGCTCCAAAACAGAAGGGCAAGGTGTATCTGACACCATGTTGTATGTCATTTGGACCTAGGAATAAGTTCCCATATTATAATTTTATCATATGAAGTTCTCCTTAAACAAGAAAGAAAAGAAGAGTTGGTTTTTATATGCCAATTTTCTCTACCTTTTAAGAAGAATCAAACCAGCTTACAATCTCCATCCTTCCTCTCCCCACAACAGACACCTTGTAATGTAGGTGAGGCTGAGAGAGCTGTAAGAGAACTGTGACTGTGATGTGGAGTAGCCCACAGTACTGTGAGCTATAAAACTACACAATGCACTTAACACTCCTTACAATATATACACATATGACACACACATCAGGTATGACAATACTGAAAGTGACACTACATAAAAGAACTAACTACAACCAAGGGGGAGTGTCCGAGTTGAGTACACTACACCAACAGACTGCTGTTGTAAACCACAATGGCAGATGAAACCTTCAGCATGAATTACAATGTAGTGACCCATACGGGAACATCCAATGCAGTAGGTGTAGCCTGGCATAAACGCTGAAGAATGCAGCAGAAAAATCCAGGTCAGATAAATTCAACAAGGCAAGCAGAACCCGACAAGAAGATGAGCAGAACTCAGCAAGAACATAGCAAAAACATGAATTCCAGATATTTCCATGTTTCGAATACTTCTTCAGCTTGCAATTTATGTTCCCAGATGCTTACATAGAGTCTTATTAGTCTTAAAAATTAATTGCCTCATGCATTGGCTTCTAAGGACAAATTACAAAAAAATAACACATGCCAAAATGTACCTGCTTATACTACTATTTCTAATTACTACAACATTGTTATAAGAAAACAACAGCATATTACATATGCTACCTACCCGAAACCATTAGATAAATGCCTGAAGTTGACCAAAACGGGTTCAAAGATGCTTCGCAAAGGCGCATACATCCTAACCCGGCTGTACAAATAAATTTCATTTTAGCCCACAGGTGAAACTGACTAACTCCGCTTTTCCTTGATTTAAAGGGATAGTACGTGTATGGAAAACTCATAATCACTATTCTTATATAAAACACGATAAATCAAATTCAGCATTGAGTCCCTGTGGTGACAAGGTTTTAAGCAGAAAAATAAATTTCATTTCTTGTTGAATAAGAATCCTCTGAACACCCTTGTCATTGAATGGGTGTGATCGGCACTGCCACAAAACAAAAAAGAGCCAGTCCCTTTTTCTAGAAAATGTGTAACCAGAGTGACTTCTCTAATTTGGGCTCAAATGCGAGATCTATGATCCCCAATATGGGTGCGCACAATTCTCACGGTGCTTCCTATATACATTTTGTCATAGGAGCACCTGATTGCATACACCACCTGTTTTGAAGCACAGTTGGTAAAGTGCTTTAGATGAAATTTAAATCCTGTAGATGTGGCTCCCAATTCTTTCACTGGCAAACTCAGCAGACAAACAGAGCATGTGCCATATTTATGATGTCCTATCACATGAATGGAAGGTGCTGACCTATACATATCTCATCTTACTATAATATCTCTAACTGATCAGTTCTCCTGGAGAAAATGGCTGCTTTGGCAATTGGACTCTATGGCATTGAAGCCCTTCCCCTCTTCAAACCCCACCCTCCTCAGGCTCCACCCAAAAAACCTCCTGCCGGTGGCAAGGAGGGACCTGGTTAGGGCTGTCAATTCGGTTTGTCCTGAACCAAAAAACAGCCGAATTCCCCCCGATTCAGCGGTTTTCAGTTCGGATGGAACCAAATTTTAAAAAGGCAAGAAAATGACAAGCCGAATTCAGCGAGTTCGGGGCGCACTGAATAAATCCAGCAAATTCGGGGGCTCAGAATCAGCAGCATGACTGTCAGTGAGTAAGCAGCATTCTCCCGCAGCCAATCAGTGGCCAAGCTGGGTCTTCTTCTGGCCAATCAGACGTGGTTGAGTGCATGAGCCCAGCTGCTGCACGGCATGGGGAGAAAAACAGTTTGTGTGAGAGAGAGATCCCCGTGGGGGGTGGGTGTGCGTGTGCACATTTGCACCTTTCCACAGCTCTGGGGAGGGCATGTTTGAAGGTAGAGGTCCCAAACTTTCAGCGTAGCTTGAGGGGACCCTTCTTGCAAGAACCCCCATGTTTTGTGAAGATTGGATCAGGGGGGCCTGAGATATGGGGCCCAGAAGGGGTCCCCCCTCCTTAATGTGCATCTTTATTCCATTAAAAACGCATTCACACCTTTTCGTGGCTTCGGGGGGGGGCATTTTTGGAGGTAGAGGTCCCAAACTTTCAGCGTAGCTTGAGGTGACCCTTCTTGCAAGAACCCCCAAGTTTTGTGAATATTGGATCGGGGGCGAGATATGGGGCCCGGAAGGGGTCCCCCCTCCTTAATGTGCATCTTTATTCCATTAAAAACACATTTGAGCTTTTCTGCGGCTCCGGGGGGGCATGTTTGAAGGTAGACATCCCAAACTTTCCGCATAGCTTCTTGCAAGAACCCCCAAGTTTTTTAAAGATTGGATCGGGGGGCGAGATATGCGGTCCGCCCCCATTCACCCACTGGAATGATTGTGAGCAGGTGTGATCCTGTGCATCTAGAGAGTGGCAAATCCAAGGCAAACCCCCCCCCCCCGTGCATAAATGGAATCATATTGGATTACTCCTGAGAAGTCATCCACAGTAAGACCCATTTGGGGGCTTTTCTGTATAATTTTTTTGCTGTGTGTGTGGGGGGGGGGGAAGCAGAGTCTTGAGTGTGTGTGTGGGGGGGGAGCAGTTTCTGTAGGTGGGTGGGAGCCAAAGGGGGCTTTCGCCCGCTCGCCTCTGCGGGAGTGTGTGTTCTACTTTTAAAGTTTTAAAGTGTAAAGTTGAGTCTGTGCGGTGGCTAGCGAGTCTCTCTCTGCTCAGCACCCGTGCCGTGCCTCCACCTCTTTGGTTTTTTTCCCATTTGGGGTTGAGCCGCGCAGTACTGGTTTGAGGGGGGGGGCTTCACCCGTTCTGCCTGGGCGTGTGTGTGCCCGCTCGTGTCTCTTTCTTTCCCTGGGTTGAGGGTGAGGGGCTTCAGTTGTGTGTCCTCAGGATTTCCCTCATTCATAAGATCGGTTAGGTCTATTGATGCTTGCACAAAACTGGTTTTCAAATTGTGACTTAAACAATGCATTTGCCCGATCCCAAGTCCTCTGTCCCTTGCCATGCTTTGCAAACTCCCAAGGTCGCGTCACGTGTTGCTTTGCATGGTTTTGCAAACTCCGAGTCCAAACGGTCTATTTATTTCTATTCGTTCCACTGGGTGTATGGGGGGAACAGCATATCTTGCCCCCCCGATCCAATCTTCACAAAACTTGGGGGTTCTTGCAAGAAGGGTCACCTCAAGCTACGCTGAAAGTTTGGGACGTCTACCTTCAAACATGCCCCCCCGGAGCCGCGGAAAGGCTCAAATGTGTTTTTAATGGAATAAAGATGCACATTAAGGAGGGGGGACCCCTTCCGGGCCCCATATCTCGGGGGGCCCTGATTCAATCTTCACAAAACTTGGGGGTTCTTGCAAGGAGGGCCCTCTCAAGCTACGCTGAAATTTTGGGACCTCAAACCCCAAAAATGCCCCCCCCAGAGCCGCGTAAAGGCTCAAATGTGTTTTTTATGGCTTTATTCGGCCGAATTTTTTCCCCGAACTCAAATATTGTGCCGGATTCCACAGAACCAAAGTGGAGGAGTTCGAACTTCAGCATTTCCCAGATCAAAACAGGCCAGATTTTCCCGGATCCGAATTGTACCAATTTTTTTTTCAACAGCCCTAGACCTGGCATCCCTACTACAAAGGCAATGGGGAGAAGGGTGGATGGAAGAGGCAGCTGTGCTTGGAGACAGGGAACAGATGCTGAAGCACTGATGGGAGTGGGGGGCTTCCCCAAGGAAAGCACCCCAGGTACATTCCTGGGTTCCACTCATTTATGATCTGGGAAGGTTGTTCTACTAGGTAGGGGAGCCAGCTCCCATGCAGGTTGCCCACCCCAAAAGGGGGAAATAATGAAGCAAGATTTCCTCTTATAGTGATGGAGAAAGGACACCAGGAAGCTTTGCTCCTTCTGCTGCTGACTTCCAGGCTGCAGGGACTGTCCTCTCTGATGGGCTGAAGCTGTTTTTCGGGAGGCAGAACCATGGCCAGTGATAGGTTGTTGGATAACTGAGTAGGTGTTGAACTCTAAGGTCAGAATGGAGAGAGGATGAGGGAAGGGTATCATTTAAAGTCCTTAGTGCTGTCCACTGCAATAACCAAAGAGAGAAATGGCTTTATTTCTGAGGAAACTTCTCTGGTCGGTGGGGATAGTGCATTTTTGTAAATAGGTCTGTGGAAATTTCTCACCCACATAATGTCTTACTACCGGCTGCCCACAAGTATCTTTGTTAGTGATGTGTGGAATGTAAATAGCTTGAAAGAGGTGATGATCTGGCTACCTTCCTTTTCCCAAAAGCATCTCAAGATGATCAGCTAGAAGTGATTGTTGCTTTGGTCCAGACATTTGGGCAAAGGAATATTTGTGAGCCTGCCAGCATGTGCCTGAATCAAAATTGCACTGGATATTTTCTTTAAGTAGTTCAGCTGATTAGAGACTCGCTTTCTCTACCTTATTGAGTTTTCTTACAGCAGAAAAAAATGGTTGAGAATGTGATGTCAGTCTCAAAGTGGATTATTATGTGGAGTTGGCTGTTCAGTAATGATAACTTCGGTAACATGATGAATCTTTGAGAACCCTTTATTGAACTGACATAAATGGGTATGGTGATTTGTTTTACTTGAATAGGGAACGTTGCTTTGATTTCAGCCAGAAGTAGAAAACGTTACTGAAGAGGCACCACAGTAAAGAGTTGAGGAGGCTTTCAGTGTTCTGTGTTTGTGGTATGTCCTCTAGAGAACACTTTGTTCAGCAAATAATAATCTCCTAGTGGTCTGTGGCCAAAAGAGTGTCTGGCTGGCCTTCACTGCCCTGGCCCCTGTGTGGTGGAATAGTCTCTCTAATGAGGCCATGGCTCTGCGGGACCTTAGGGAATTCTGCAGGGCCTGCAAGATGGAACTATTCCACCATGCCTATGGTCAAGGCCAGCTACAGTTTTTGCCATCAATGCCAGCCTCCCTAACCCCTCCCCAGCAGTAGATCTCCAGCTAGTACCTGGAGGTTGGCAACCCTACACATGAAGGCTGGGTCAGTGACCCATAAGTAGGGTTTCCAGGTCCCTCTTCACCACTGGCAGGAGGTTTTTGGGATAGAGCCTGAAGAGGGCAGGGTTTGGGGAGTGGAGGGACTTCAATGCCATAGAGTCCAATTGCCAAAGTGGCCATTTTCTCCAGGTGAACTAATCTCTGTCGGCTGGAGGTCAGTTGTAATAGCAGGAGATCTCCAACCTGGAGGTTGGCACCCTACCCAGAAGTGGCATCACAGGAAGAGGTGTGTGCAGGTGTTAGATTTGCCAGGTCCCTCTTCACCACTGGTGGGAGATTTTTGGGGCAGAGCCTGAGGAGGGCACGGTTTGGGGAGGGGAAGGACTTCAATGCCACAGAGTACAATTGCCAAAGTGGCCATTTTCTCCAGGTGAACTATCGGCTGGAGATCAGTTGTAATAGCAGGACATCTCTGGCTAGTACCTGGAGGTTGGCAACCCTTGTGTGTGGGGGGCGGGTATGACCTGGAAATGACACCACAAAGTGACATCACATCCTTGCTAAGGCCTGCCTCAAAAATCTCCAGGTATTTCCCAAGTTGGATCTGGCAACCCTAGCTCCCCCCTCCCCAGCATTTTGTCCTAAAAATGTAGCATGGACTAGCCAAGCAGCACAGAAAATAATTCTATGAAATCAAAGCTTTTTTTTAAAAAAAAAGCCTAGCACAGATCTTTGAACTTTTTTCCTGGATCTTCTAGGGAAAGTACGAGTTACCTGTTGGAGACACCTGTTTTAGGATCTCTGGGCTTAGATTAATTTTCTTTTTGCATATTTTCCTACCTTTCTCTAAAGCCCCTATTCATCCACTCTGCATCTTTGACGCCGTTGGCACCGGAGCAGTTTTTATATTTGTTATCTGCCGCTGCAATGTAAACAGGGACAGAAATAATGAAAAGGAAAGAAAAATTACTGGTGTAAAAGACAATTTGCAGCAGAGAGCAAATACATTACTCACCTTATTGTTACACTTCAAATGTGAGTTTTATATCAGTGATCTGAACAGCATGTCACTGTGTGACTTTTCAGTATTATTCTCTGGCTCTTTTGGGGGAGAGAATTCCTTAGAACAACCAGTCATCTTGGAGGACAAAAATAAACAAGCCTTGGAGGGGGGCTGCCCCATCAATGACCCTTTGCTCAGGGCCCTGCCCTCTGTTTTTTAGCTCTTTTCTGATCAAATGCAGTATTAACAAACTTTTTAAAAAAATGCAAATGGAAAATGGAAAAAAAATGGAAAAGACAGCAAAGAGTAGGCTACCCTTCATTATCTTGATTTTTCCTAGGAAGAAAAAATATAGAGGATGAAAAATGATGAATAATCCAGATTACTATCAACGGCATGACATGGGGAAGGCATTCAAAGCATAAATCAGTTCTCAAAAGATAGGCCAATAATTTAAAAACATTTTTCCCAAGAGCATGTCAGAGCATTATTCTGTAATATATATTTAATATATTTAAAGAAACAGGAGCTGTGAATGAGAACCTCTGCCGCTTTCTTTTCTGTTTCTCTCAGCTAGAATGTATTTATATTAGGCAAACTCCCCAATGTGTGTGTCAAGCACAGGGCTCATTAAAAGGAACTAGAGTTGCTAAAGAGTGCAGTCTACCAGACTGGTGTTTTTGTGCCCATTATTTTCAATTTGATATATCCCAAAACCTTTTCTCCAGTATCTATTGTGATGATAAATACTTGTCTTCCCCCCACCACCACCACAATTTTTTTTGCTGGTGCATGAAAATCTTCACAGGTGACACATTTTCTCTGCACATGGGCAAAAAGAGTTGCCTAACCTTACTCTACACCAGGGTGTCAAACTCATTTGTTACGAGGGGGCCAGATATGACATAAATTTCACTTGGTGTGGGCCGAGCCATGCCTCGCCAGCCCAGATTGAGAGGGGGGGGGTTGGCTGACTTGGTTGCTTGAAGGCCAAATAAGAACTCAAGGGGCCGGATCTAGCCTGCGGGTTTTATGTTTGACACCCATGCTCTACACCAGTCATGTCCAAAGTCCGGCCCGGGGGCCAACTGTGGCCCCCGGGCCGGTTTAATACGGCCCCCAGCCCGTTTTGCAGAGAGAGAAAAGGGGGCGCGTGGGGGCTGCGCCTGTGCTTTGCATCCACGACCGAGGGGGCGACGCTTGGGCGGAGGGTCGCCTCGATTGGCTGTCTCAGCCCCACCCCCCGGAATGAAGGCCAGTGAGTCTGAAACCCTAGAGAGGCCACTTCCTTCTTACCCAGAGCCCGCGTGTTGTTCTGACGCGTGGAAAAGCAGCAGCAGCTCCTCCCGAGTGGGTCAAGGGGGATCCTGAGGATGGGTTGGTGGGGACTCGAGGGTGGGAAAGGTGGCGGGGGGGAGGGAAATGCAAGGGAGGTCAGAGGCTGGCCCCAATCTGGGAGAGGAAAGACACCCCCACACACACACGAACACCGAAAAGCCTGGGGGTGGGGGGGCTGCTCCGTCTGGCTCTCCTCTTTCCTCCTTCCTCTCTGCAGAAGGCTGGGCTGGGGTGGGGGAGATGCAGCCCCTTCCCTGCATTGCAGAGGTCTCGTGAGGGATCCAGATTTGCAGGGTGGGTGGGAGGGAGGAGGGGAGAGACTGGATGGGTCTTGGGTGGGGGGATTGTGAGTCAAGGAAATGCATGGGGAGAGGGGGCTGGATTTGGGGGCAGGGAGTGTTTGGAGTCAGACCCCCCAGCAGGTTCTCTCCAAGGCAAGTGGCTGCTTCGAAAGAAGGGATGGGGTGGGAGAAATAAATGATTCCTGGCATGTATCGTGTTTGGAAACGAGGTGTGTTCAGACGGGGCCGAGTCTGCAGAGGACACCCGTGTTCATTCCGGAGGTCAAAGCCCCGAGCAGAGAGCAAAGAGGTCAGAAGGAAAGAAGAGAAGAGTTGGTTTTTATATGCCCACTTTCTCTACCGCTTAAGGGTGGCTTACAATCGCCCTCCCCTTCCCCTCCCCACAACAGATACCCTGTGAGGTAGGTAAGGCTGAGAGAGCTGTGACTAGCCCAAGGTCACCCAGCTGGCTTCGTGTGTAGGAGCGGGAGAAACAAATCCAGCTCACCAGATTAACCTCCACCGCTCGTGTGGAGGAGTGGGAGTATCAGACCCGGTTCTCCAGATCAGACTCCACCGCTCTTAACCACTACACCACGCTGGCTCTCATGGGGAGAAAAACTCCACATTCCTCCCTGCACGGGAGATGTCAGAGTGTTTGAATCTTGGACCATGAGAATGAAAACCAGTTTATTTCCTGGCTCAGATGAGGGGAAGACAGAATACCCCCGGCATGGTTGAAGGGAGAGAGTCGACAATCCCAGAGAGGCACATGAGCGGGGAGGGGGGGTGGAGGGGGGAGGAAGAGTTCCTGCTCCCTCCCTACAGAAGGAAGGTTGGAGATTTAGAAGCTGGGGGGCGTCCGGTGAGCTGAAAGGGGCTTTGGGGAAAGGAAGGAATGTAGCCATGGTTTTTGTGGTGCGGTCTGTGGTTATGGGCATAATAAGTATGCCATTTGCAATAAACTTTGCATAAAATAGTTAATTTGCATTTAATTAATTTAATTAAGAATGTTAGGCAAAATGGTCGGCCCTCACGCATGTTCACTTCATCAAATCTGGCTCTCTTTGAAAAAAGTTTGGACACCCCTACTCTACACCATTATGTTACAGCAGTATATTTTACACTTGGTAACCGATTTATCACTGTAGCTGAAAATTGCTAATTGAGACATCATGGTAGACCAACACTAGAGAGATGCATCAATTACCAATTTGTTTTGCTTAATCCTGAACAAGCATGGACAAAGAAAATGGTAGCAGTGTTGGTGAAACCTGTAAAAATGTACATCTTCCCATCCACATGGCATGTAAACATGCTGTCATCTTTCTCAAAAGATCTTATCAAACTAAATCTGGAAAAGATTGCAGCAAAGCAAGAAACATTGAATGGATTTAAAAAAACAAACAAACAAAAACAGTGTCATATGTGACCTGCACCATCATCACAAAATTTAATACGACAAATGCACCCCTGGGTTACAAGTTTTCCCTCCCCTACTGCATGTGATTGGTGAATATTTGTGGGATAGGATTGCCAACTTCCAGGCACTAGCTGGAGATCTCCTGCTATTACAACTGATCTGCAGCCAATAGAGATCAGTTCATCTGGAGAAAATAGCCATTTTGGCAATTGGACACTATGGTATTGAAGTTCCTCCCCTCCCCAAACCCCGCCCTCCTCAGGCTCTGCCCCCAAAACCTCCCACTGGTAGCGAAGACAGACCTGGCAACCCTACATTTTTAAAAAAAATAAAAATTCCAGTGTCATATGTGACCTGCACCATCATCACCAAATTAAATAAGACAAATGCAGCCCTGGGTTACAAGTTTTCCCTCGCTTACTGCATGCCATTGGTGGATATTTGTGGGAGCAGGGAAACCAGAATTCAGTGGCATTGAGTCATGTGATTTTGCAGGTGAAAGAGAGGCAAGCCTGTTGTTTTTGGTAGCATCCATGTGTCTGCACATTTTTTTCTTAAAGAGTCATAAAGGTAAAGGTAGTCCCCTATGCAAGCTCCAGGTCATTACTGACCCATGGGGTGATGTCACATCCCAACGTTTACTAGGCAGACTTTGTTTATGGGGTGGTTTGCCATTGCATTCCCCAGTCATCTTCCCTTTACCCCCAGCAAGCAAGGTACTCATTTGACCGACCTCAGAAGGATGGAAGGCTGAGTCGACCTTGAGCCGTCTACCTGAAACTGACTTCCGTTGGGATTGAACTCAGGTTGTGAGCAGAGCTTTTGACTGCAGTACTGCAGCTTACCACTTTGCGCCACGGGGCTCAATATTTAAAGAGCATTAGGTAATTTGTGCATTAGGTAATTTGTGCAGAAATCCAAAGAGGTGTAATAATAGAAGAAGAAGAAGAAGAAGAAGAAGAAGAAGAAGAAGAAGAAGAAGAAGAAGAAGAAGAAGAAGAAGAAGAAGAAGAAGAAGAAGAAGAAGAGCTGGTTTTTATATGCAGACTTTCTCTACCACTTAAGAAAGAATTAAACCGGCTTACAATCGCCTTCCCATCCTCTCCCCACAACAGACACCCTGTGAGGTATGTGGGGCTGAGAGAGTATGACTAGCCCAAGGTCATCCAGCTGACTTCATGTGTAGGAGTGGGGGGGGGGAATCTAGTTCACCAGATTAGTGTCCGCAGTTCATGTGGAGGAGTGGGGAATCAAACCCGTCCACCGCTACCAGAGTAAGATTTCAAAAAGGTCGAATGTAGAATAATATTCATAAACATTCTGTTGCATAATAGGCAACGCTCTGGGGGGAGCGGTGCAAATTCTCTTAAACTGATTAAAATAATACAATATGTGAAAAACAGACATCGTAATCAGGACAAGTGGGAAACTTCAAATGGGAAAATCTGGGAGATGAGGAATGAATACAAGGCCTCTAGTTTGTGAAAAGCTACATCAAGAGAAACATGTTGGAACCATCTGGATTGCATTTGTTGATATAAAAGCGGGAGAGGAGATTAATTTACTTGTGTTTAGATGTGGCAAAATGAATCTTAATTGGGCTGCTTTATCATTTCATAGAATCCATATGGTTCAGTAATATATACTCATTAAGTCTTAAATGGTTTTTTTTCTTCTTCTTTGCTGAAACATCACCAGGTTGCTATTTATTGCAGTGGCATTCTCTAGAAATTATTGGGCCCAATGTACATAAAAAAGCAAGTTAATTTGCCTTTTCGAGTAGCCTCCAAGTGGTGGTTTGAGATCTCCTGGGATTACAACTGATCTCCAGGTGACAGAGATGTTCCCCTGGAGAAAATGGCTGCTTTGGAAGGTGGATTCCATGGCATTACACCCCATTGAAGTTCCTCCCCTCTCCAACCCCCACACTACTCAGGCTCCACCCCCAAAATGTCGAGGTGTTTCCCAACCCAGAGCTGACAACCCTAGTCCATTCATACAAATTGCAGGAACAGATATGTTGATTCAAACCGGCCATTCCTTGGAGGGAGAACAAAAAAGTGAGAGACTCAGACTGCTTTCACTGGATGCCGAAGAGCTGGAATGAAGGAAACAGTATCTCGCCTTTTCCTTGTGGCTCAAGGTGACTTGCAATTATAAATTAAAAACCAAAGTAATACAATAAAATCCTATTAACACCTTCCCCACCAATAGGTTTGCCAACCTCCAGGTACTAGTTGGAGATCTCCTGCTATTACAACTGTTCTCCAGCTGATAGAGATCCCCTCCCCAAACCTTGTCCTCCTCAGGTTCCACCCCAAAAACCTCCTGCTGGCAACCCCACCCACCAAGCAAGCCACAGTTCTCAGGATTCCTTGGGGAAAGCATTTAAAGAAAAAAATAAGATGAAATCTTGGTAGGGTAGATATGCCTAAGGGTTTTAGAGGAAGACACTTATTTATGGGTTTTAATCATGATGAAAGCCTTCTTTCATGCTCAGGGAAAAAGAACTACTCTCATATTGTCCCTCCCTTTCCATATTCATCAGGTCTGCAGCTGAAACAGAATTGCTCAAGCTGCTAGCACAGCAAACCATCCCGGTTTCTTTAGAATTTTTTTTTTAAAACAAGCTCTTCTTCATAAACAAGCTAGTTACCATGCAAACAGCTCAGTGCCTTTAATGACAGCAATATAAGAGGCTTCCATAGATGGAAGAGTAGATATATGGCAAATTAAAGCTATCATGTTTCTATGATATGCAAGAAAACAGATGCTGAAATTAATTTGATTCCTGAAGCAGCATGTAATTAAGATGTACCTTGCTTTGTGAGCAGGTTAAAAAAAAATCCCTCAAATAAAACAGTTATCAAAATGCAATGAAGCCTGCTCTTCTAAATTATCCCAAAGTTTTTGACCATAAATACTCCCCCCACTCCCCAGTTCATTCAATAGTGTTTTCTCTCATTACGTTTTTGTGGCATCTGGGGGAAACATATCAGATTTCAGAAGCACAATTAACAAAGTTTAAAGCCTGCTATTCGATATTATTACATTCAATATCATATTATTACATTCAATATAGTGCATTGTCAATTAGTAACATGAGCATAACCAACAGAGCGGCTTTCAGTGTGAGATGTGTATGAACTCATAGCTGGCTTGACCTTCTCTTCCAGTAAATCTATTAGGAAAATAAGTCAGAAGCAAAGAACTTGGGTTAGATTAGAGTGTATTAAAATGTCAGAGACATCAAAGAAATATATATTTAATAGCTATCATTAAAGGTTTAATTATTGTCCTGCTATATTCGGCAATACTTTCAGTTCTTAGAAGTTGGGGGGGGGGCTAAACTGCAGATACGTATTCATACTATTCACACTTTAAATAGTACTTTATTCTCAGAAAGATAAATAAAATAGCAATTAACATAGATGTAGTATAGATTTACACATGATCGTTACAGAAGACAAGACTATAATTCAGCCATTACTTTCAGCTCATGTTAACTGCAAGAGTTGCTGCAGAGATTAATTCCCAATGGAAATTTGTGATGTAAGCAGAGATGGTCCGTCAGCATTTTTATCCATCCTCTCACCCAATTAAACAATTTTAAATTGATTCATCATATGACTTTGAACCAATTGGATCTAAATAAATCTGGGAAATCAGACAAACACTCAGTGGGACTTGATTTAGGATTCCCCATTCCTGAGGGATGGGAAAGGGTGGCTAGAATGCTCTACGAGAGGTACACACAAGTGTCCCATTCCAGGATATGACTTGGAGTACTGCAGTGAGCTTAGCGCTGTACATGTCCGGCTAAAGGAATGCATGAGAAAAAAATTACAGGATGTTGCATGATAGGATGTAAAATTCATGTCCATTAACACTGAATTTGTAAAAGTAGTAACACAACAGCTGAAGAATTTTCTTTATTTTAACATTATTTTAAAAAACCCAAATAAAATACAATAAAAGAGTCTAGAAGAGACATTACTAAATGCACCAACAGCAAAATATGTGAGCACAAGCTAACTGTATATTCTAGAGACACAAAAAATCAGTTTTATAAACTTTTTGGACTGTTGGCCATGTAAAAGACAGGGTAGTTTACTCAGACAAATACACTCTGACAGCTTTTCCACCCACTCCTTCTTTTGGATTATATTTTTCTTCCAATTTTGGCCAAGTCTTTACCTTGCTGATGTTACTGAATTAAGAACAAATTCATGGACGTCTTTCGAAAGGAAATCCACACAATTCAACAAGGAAACCTTAGAGGATGATGGTAACTCTTTCTGTATACCTTGTGAGATCACGGTAGTGATCATCTTCCAGAATTCCACTGCTCTGCTGCATTCCCGCCATAAATGTATAACATTTGCATTAGCTGCTCCACATATCCAGCAATCCTCATTAGCCCCTTGATAAATTTTTGCCAGTTTAGAGGGGGACAGGTGCCACTGGCATAGCAATTGCAGCTTTGGCAATTGGCCTCTATGGCATTGAAGTCCCTCCCTTAAACCCTGCCCTCCTCAGACTCTGCCCCAAAAATCTCCAGGTATTTCCCAACCTAGGACTAGGGTTGCCAGATCTGGGTTGGGAAATGCCTGAAGGCTTTGGGGGCAGAGCCCAAGGAGGGCGGGTTTTGGAGAGATCTGGGTTGGGAAATGCCTGAAGGCTTTGAGGGCAGAGCCCAAGGAGGACGGGGTTTGGAGAGGAGAGGGACTTCAATAGAGTTCAATTTCCAAAGCAGCCATTTTCTCCAGGGGAACTGAGCTCTGTCACCTGGAGATCAGTTGTAATAGAGGGAGTTCTCCAGCCACCACCTGGAGGTTAAATCTAAACAAAAGTTACGTATGCTGAATAAACACTAGTTGACGAGAAATACAGCACCAGCTGTAAATATAAATCATTGCCAAAAATACAATCCACCACTTAGAATATTCAAAATAAGTAAGTGTGAAACAATTTAGACACAATGATGTATTAAAGCACACCTTGGTAATATATGCAATCAAGGCAAGAATGTATAAAGAAATATATGGTTACTTCACCAATAATGGAGGCGTGCAAGCCTCAAATATGGTCCGTGTGATTCTGTCCAAATAAATCGTGATTCTGTCCAAATAAATCAAATTTCATAATCCATCTTCCGTGGTCCACAGTGCAAAGTCCAAGTTCCAAATTCAAAATAATCAAATGACTGTAAGGAAATCAAGCTCCTTCAAATGTTTAAGTTCCTCCAAGAGTTCAAAACGCCACCTCCGGATTTGTGTGCGTTTCGCCAAAAACGTCTTCAGTTGATTCACAACTTACAAGGGTACAAAGACCTCTATAAAAATTGAATCAAAACCCAAATAAAATAACCATTCATAATCAACCCTTAACATAAGACCATAATGATATTTCATACATACCATCAGCCAGCTGACCCAAAAGGGCTCTGTCATCTCTCTGAGTGCTGGTACCAATTACTTTGGATACTGACATAAATGCTATATAGCCCAGCTATGTTGCATCACTGAATTAGAATGGAACACTGACTCTTAAAGAGAAAGTACATTTTTACAAGAAACGTGTAAGGTCAAACTCGTTGTTCAATCCCATAGGGGAAAGCGTTTTGAAAAGGTAAATGAACCTCATTTCGTGTCTATGGAGAATCTTGGCAATATCGACCCAATTGTCGACCCAATTGTCCGGGTAAGTTAACCCCTTTTCGGAACTTTCTTGTAAAAACTGACAGGCTACCGAGTAAGGAAGGGGTTAACTTACCCGGACACTACAAGTGCGGCACATGCACATTCTGTCCCCTTAGCCTACCGATCAAGGAGGTTAGTGCATCAAATTCTAATTTTAGTTATACACTCAAGCAGTTCACTAATTGTTCGTCTAAAAATGTTATTTACTCAATTATTTGCCCGTGTTTTCTTATGTATATTGGGTCGACAAGCCGCCAATTAAAACTGCGCATTGGTGAGCATAAAGCAAGAATTCGCTCTACGACCCTGGAGGCGCCTCTCACTAGCCATTATCTGGAGAAGGGACATTCCGATACAGATCTGCTATTTTTTGCCCTTTGGCAATATAAACCTCGCAGATACCAACATGAAGATATTGCCAAGATTCTCCATAGACACGAAATGAGGTTCATTTACCTTTTCAAAACGCTTTCCCCTATGGGATTGAACAACGAGTTTGACCATACATGTTTCTTGTAAAAACTTACTTTCTCTTTAAGAGTCAGTATTCCATTCTAATTCAGTGATGCAACACAGCTGGGCTATGTAGCATTTATGTCGGTATCCAAAGTAATTGGTACCAGCGCTCAGAGAGATGACAGAGCCCTTTTGGGTCAGCTGGCTGATGGTATGTATGAAATATCATTATGGTCTTATGTTAAGGGTTGATTATGAATGGTTATTTTATTTGGGTTTTGGTTCAATTTTTATAGAGGTCTTTGTACCCTTGTAAGTTGTGAATCAACTGAAGAAGCTTTTGGCGAAACGCACACAAATCCGGAGGTGGCGTTTTGAACTCTTGGAGGAACTTGAACGTTTGAAGGAGCTTGATTTCCTTACAGTCATTTGATTATTTTGAATTTGGAACTTGGACTTTGCACTGTGGACCACGGAAGATAGATTATGAAATTTGATTTATTTGGACAGAATCACGATTTATTTGGACAGAATCACACGGACCATATTTGAGGCTTGCACGCCTCCATTACTGGTGAAGTAACCATATATTTCTTTATACATTCTTACCTTGATTGCATATATTACCAAGGTGTGCTTTAATACATCATTGTGTCTAAATTGTTTCACACTTACTTATTTTGAATATTCTAAGTGGTGGATTGTATTTTTGGCAATGATTTATATTTAGAGCTGGTGCTGTATTTCTCGTCAACCACCTGGAGGTTGGCAACTCTATGTACGTACTTCATTGCTGGTTGGCTATCTGCCCTTGTGCATGGGCCCCGTGAGAAGGCCATGCAGCCAGTCTGCCAGTGCTTGCATAGGGCTGACTGAGGCTCTCTGGCCTCTACTACCTACCAACACTTCAAGGAAATGGCAAGAATCTACGTCTCTCCTTAGTCATCCAGCAAGGCAACCAGTACTTCTAACTGGTGAATAGCTTCACTGGCTGTATCTGATGCTCTTGGACTAAATAATACTTGTTCTCATGATACTATCATTGTAGGATTTCCATATGAATATTATGAATGGGTCGATTATTATTGAATGACCCACCTCAAGCAGCACAACGTCATATGAAGGCTCCCATCATGGAGGAGATGGCTATCCATGGCTATTAGTAAAAATGGGGGCTAGTCATGATGCATACCTATTATCTCCAGGATCAGAGAAGCATGCCTATTAGGTGCTTTGGAACACAGGAAGGATAATGCTGCTGCAGTTGTCTTGTTTGTGGGCTTCGTAGAGGCACCAGTTTGGCCACTGTGTGAACAGACTGCTGGACTTGATGGGCCTTGGTCTGAGCCAGCATGGCCTTTCTTATGTTCTTACGCTGCCCTTGAATGAAGGTGTTTCCTGAATTCCATGTGGGGAATTAGGTTGCCAGGTAGCCTATGGCAACTGGCAGGGAATGGGGTGGATTGGTGGGGAACTTAGTAGCAGCAAAATGAGGCCTAGGCCTCTGTTGCTGGTGATGCATCATTGTCACTTCCAGTGGGCACTGGAAGTGATGTCATCACATCACCAGCAACGGGGGATGGGGGAAGAGACATTCTGGTATTCACACAAAAACTCTATGGTACAAGCTGCTTTTACCATAGAGTTTTTGCCCAAATGCCAGAGCAGCCGCACATCGCTGGGGATGTGATGATGCCACTTCCAGTGAGCACTGAAAATAGGGTTGCTAGGTCCCTCTTTGCCATCGGTGAGAGTTTTTTTTAGGCGGAGCCTGAAGAGGGCAGGGTTTGGGGAGGGGAGGTACTTCAATGTCATAGAGTCCAATTGACAAAGCTGCCATTTTCTCCAGATGAACTGATATCTATTGGCTGGAGATAAGTTGTAATAGCAGGGGATCTCCAGCTAGTACCTGGAGGCTGGCAACCCTAGCTGGAAGTGACATAGCTGCTGACATAGCGACAGAGGCTTGGCCTCAGTTTGCTGCTGGTAAGTCCTCCTGCTGGCCAGCTAAACACCACCAGGGGGAGGGGCCCCCAAATGGGAGAGCTCCCACCCCCCTTGGGGTTCTGGCAACCTTACCTGGGAAGTATCTCCTGAGGAACTGAGGTGACTATTAGGTCCACTGCAAATCTAAGGTTATGATCTTCTCTAAGAGGAGAAAAATGCCTCCTTTTCGCTGGGTATTAGATGGCTTTGAGGTTGACCAAGTCACGGAGTTTGTTTGTCTTGGCATTCTTTTTTCCCATAACCTAAATTGGAATGCCCATCAAAAAGCAGTGTCCAACAAAATTAAACCTGGGATTGGAGCTATTGTCAATTTTTTCCATAACAAAGGCGGCAAATATATTCCTGGGGCTATTCAGGTTTTCAACGTAAAAACCATTCCAATTGTCCTTTTTGGTGTTTCCATTTGCATAACCTTTGTCAATGAATCTATAGATCGTCCATTGCTTCCGTTTTTATGAAAACTCTTAAATGCCCCTCGATTTGTTGCTAGCGTTACCCTTCGCTCCGAGTATGGCCAAATTTTGCTCAAAACTAGGTCATGGTTGGCTGCCATTAAGCTACAACTTAAGCTACAACTTAACTGAGGGGCTCCTAGCTTCTCTGAAGCATGACCCTTTTAAATCCTCATGGCAAAAAATCTTAGATGAGAAACTGTCATTGTTGGGCTTCTTGCAGGATATGTTATTAGATCTTGGGAAAACTGAAGCTTTCACCAAAATTAAAAAGCTCATTAAAGAGCTTGATTATAACAGCACTACTTTTCGTGCTCGCCGTGTTTGTTCATCTCAGTTTTTCGGAATACCACCACCATGTGGTTTGCCTGCTTATACTTATTATTTGACAACTCCTCATCTTTCTAGAGCCTTCTGTTTAGCTAGACTGAATGCTAGCCCCTCTATGGTTATGCAGGATAGAATTTTGAATATACCATACCCAGACAGGACCTGTCCTTACTCTTCTGGCTCTATTGATTCATTAGCTCATGCCCTCTTGGAATGCCGCTTTTATGAGGAACTTAGACCACGTTATATCTCTCCCCTTTTAATATATAAATCCAATGCCTCTGTGTCTGATATAATGCCTTTTTTATTAAGTGACAGGGATCGCAAGGCTACATTGTCAGTGGCAAGATTTATTTCAGTCCTTATATCCTTCAAACATTAGATTTACACTGCTCAAGATCGATGGATCGAGGAGCTTCTAAGGGATAAAGGAAAGGATTAGGTCCACTGCATTCTGGGGAGCTTCCTTGTCTCCGCCTGTGATCTACTCATATATTTGAGTAAATAATGCTGTTCTCACCCAAAGTAAATGTGGGTAGCACAGCTCGTGGAACTCCTGAAAGCTTACAGAAATACACAATTGTTTTATTCTGGAAAGAAGAAAAAGGGAACAATAAAAACTTGCCTTTCTTTCTCCCAAACAAAAGAATAAGCCCTTTCTCCCCTTGCATTTTGCATGCATATTCAGCCCTGAATATGATGCAAACTGGAGAAGGGATTTTCCAACAAAAAGCTATCTTACAGTGGCAATGAATTACCCTGGGACAGTTCAGCAGTGACAGAAACACATGCAACTCCGTACAAATGGGGAAAAAACGAACTCCAGAAATCCAGTATTAAACTCCATCGGTAATGAGGCTTTATAAATCACATAACTCGCTGTGTCAGAATAAAGCATAGCCAATTTCAAGATTACTCATACAATTCAATAACCTCCAGATCAGCCCCAAATCACATTCCCCTACAAACTGGGAAAGGATGTCAAACAGTTAATGCAAGAGATTTTTCCCAATCAGGGAAACAGATGAAGCCCTGGTGCAACCTCACAACCTCCCCTCTGAGAGTAAACAAAATCAGAAACCGAAACTCGTCTGGTGTGTATTCTAAAGAAATGCTGTTACCTGACATTCGAGTGGAGAGGCTAGATGGAGTGTGGAGTCCATTTTTCTTGGCAGTCTCCAAAACAGCTCTGTCAACACTTTGAAGGACAACTCTCCTAGATCCAAAAAGGCCCTTATCTCTTAAATTTATGCACACACAAACAAGTTGTGTCAAGCTGTGGGACACTTGAACACTCGATGGTCTTTTATGCATGGGAGTTTTACCTGGGGTTCGAGGCTCTCTTGACCCACACTTTTCTGTTCTGAATCCTAAAAATGCTCTGCATGTTGTTTGCCCTGGAGAAAGTCCTGGGGTTTCTGGAGTACTGCAGAATCACCAGCAGAAATCTGGAAGTTTGAGTCCCTGCCCCTCGAAGACGCTGCTCTGTAATTGGCTGTAGTGCTTACTGTGAGAAAAACATCACCTCTCCTGCGCTTTGGCTTATACATGGAAATGGGGATAATTTGACCTAGGTTGATCTCAGGGGAGATTGAAGAATTGCGTTCCCAACAGGATTGGGAAGACTGCCACATTATGTGGGCTGGGCGAGAGGTCATCTCTAAGGGGCAAAAAACTCATGCTTAACCCCAACAAAAAACTGAGTCAGACCACCAGAGAAAGTAAATCAAAGTGCCCATACATAAAAGACCAGATGGCAGAGCTCACATCCTGTTCACCAGCGGTGAATTTTTTGATGATTGGTTTGATTGTTCACCAATCCATTTGTGGCTGTTTTGGCAGATTGTTCCACTGCATCCCTTTCTAGCCATGCAATGCAGGGCATGCAGTATAGCACAACTGGTTTTGTGCACATGTGTGTTTTCATGCAACCTTCTCCCCCAGCTTTTGTTGCATGACTGCTCTGCACTGCAGGCAATTGCTTAAATCGACTATTCAGTCAGTCCCAAATCATATAAATTAGTCATAACTGAATGCTGTATTTTAAGACAACTCTATCATTTGGTGGTTGTCTAAGTAGTCCCTAGCTATTGTAAAGGCTAATGACCAGTGTGAATTGGCAGGTTTTGGCCATACAAACCTTTTTCAGTGTGGTATAGTGGTTAAGAGTGGTAGCCTCTAATCTGGAAAACTGGGTTTGATTCCCCACTCCTCCACATGAGCAGGAAACTCTAATCTGGTGAACCAGTTTGGTTTCCTTCTCCTCCCCATGAGTGGTGGACTCTAATCTGGAGAACCGGGTTTGATTCCCCACTCCTCCACATGAGCAGCAGACTCTAATATGGTGAACAGGGTTGGTTTCCCCACTCCTCCACATGAAGCCAGCTGGGTGACCTTGGGCTAGTCACAGAAAATCAGCGTATGAAAACCAACTTTTCTTCTTCACAGAGGCCACCCTCCAAAGCATCGATTTTCTCTAGGGGAACTGATCTCTGTAGTCTGGAGATAAGATGTAATTCTGTGGGATCCCCAGGTCCCACCTGGAGGCTGGCATGGCATCCCTAATGGAAAGGAGAGCTCCACTGGATCCAAGCCCAAACTTGGAACAGGATTCCAGTGCAGACCTGTAAAGGATAATAGTGAAGTGTTTTTATTATTATGGTAAGAGGAACAATATTACACCGCAGCAAGAAAGAAAGATTGAGTGCAGAGAGATTAAACTTCAAGCAATCAGCACCCATCTGGCTGCTGAAAGTGCTCCACTGAAGGAAGCCCTCCAAGGACGGGGCGTCAAAGGAAGAATCAGGACAAAGATTAACTGCGATGGAAACAAAACAGTGAAAGGTTTTTCTGCTTGCTGTACTCGAATCTTCCAGTTGAGATGGCATTTGACTAAATCTTTCCCACAACTATGGCAAGCAATATAAATAATAAGTTTCTGTGAGGCCCTTATTTGGTTGGCCCAATTTGCCTTTCCTCTACCATCACATCGCCTATGCCCTGGGAGGCTTCCAGAGCTCAGAATGGGTGTCAGCGGGGTTAAGCTACACCCCATCTAACTGGTTGCCTCTACATGAAACCCTCCAGCCCTTTTCCTAACCAGCCTCTGGAAGCCCTTCTATATAAAGGGAGATTGTTCCACCCCCTTAACTCAAGGGAACCAATAGGAGCCCTTCCCAATTAGGGTTGCCAGCACCTGGAGATTTTCAGGGTGGAGCCTTAGGAGGGTGGGGTTTGGAGAGGGGAGAGAATTCAATGGGGTGTAATGCAATTAAGTCCCCCTTCCAAAGCAGCCATTTTCTCCAGGTGAACCGATCTCTGTCACCTGGAGATCATATGTCATAGTGGGAGATCTCCAGCTACCAACAGGAGGCTGGCAACCCTATTCTCAACCCCTGTTTCCAACCCCTTACTCTCCAGAGGCCTATGGTTGAGGACACAACATTTAACACTTGATAACTTCATTATAGCATTGTGACCATTGAAATCCCTGTACCATTACATACTCAGACTGAATTACTGTAATGAGCTCTACCATATTTTTATCCTACCCTTCCTCCAAAGATAGGGCTGCCGACCCACAGGTGATGGCTGGAGATCTCTTCTCCAGGTGACAGATATCAGTTCACATGGAGAAAATGGCTGCTTTGGATGGTAGACTCTATGGCACTGAAGTCCCTCCCCTCTCCAAACTCAGCCACTCTCAGGCTCCACCCCAAAAGTCTCCAGGCATTTCCCAACTCAGACCTCTGGCACAAGGTCAGCCAGTAAGCTTCATGGTCAAGTGGGGAACTGAAGCAAGGTCTTCTAGACCCTAGTCTGATACCCTAACCACTACACTACACCAGATGTATGTGGGACTGCCTCTGAAAAGGCATTTAGAAACTTTAGGTGTGCTGACATGCAACGTCACTTCTGGTTCCACGCTGGAAGTAACATTGTTGCATTGAAGCAATGCTCTAGGATTTGCCCATAGAGTTTGTGATGAATCATAGAGCATTGCTCCAACATTATGACTTCACCTCTAGTTATGTGCCAAAAGTGACATTGTGCATCGGTGAACTGCCAGCAAGACCCCCTTTCCCCTGTCAACCTGTGAACTGGTGGCAGGGAACAGGGGCTGCCTAGGGTTGCCAATCTCCAGATACTAGCTGGAGATCTCCTGCTATTACAACTGTTCTCCAACTGACAGAGATCAGTTCACCTGGAGAAAATGGCTTCTTTGGCAATTGGACTCTATGGCATTGAAGCCACTCCTCTCCACAAACCCCGCCCTCCTCAGGCTCTGCCCCCAAAATCTCCCACTGGTGGAGAGGGGGGACTTATCAACCCTAGGGCCACCCCTCGTCTTCTCTACCATCCATCCAACAGAAAAGAATATTAACTTACCAAAGAAGTATCTTCCCTGGTTCTCTCATTCCTGCAAAACCAGAAGGGAGGGGGCAAGCGACAAGACTTGTCCCTCTAGTAGTCCAGCTTTGCCTGCCCGGCTTCCAAACCTGCACCAGCACATCATGTTAGGATAGCCATAGCAATGGATCACACACTGCAGGGGTAATTATAGGGTTAATTTACTTGCAAAGTTATTCAATACACAGAAGGGGCTGATGTTGTCTTTTAACTAACTGGGACCTAGAAATTTATTCTTCTACTTTCTCTATGGCTTATTGCTTTGCTCTCTTCCTGGTCCTGAAGTGTTTTCAGAATTATTTCCCCATTATGATAACACATCACATCCACTCTTTCTGAGGCTCTCACATAATCATAGGGTTGCCAGGTCTCTCTTCGCCACCGGTGGGAGGTTTTTGGAGTGGAGCCTGAGGAGGGTTTGGGGAGGGGAGGGACTTCAATTCCATAGAGTCCAATTGCCAAAGTGGCTATTTTCTCCAGGTAACTGATCTCTATTGGCTGGAGATGTCCTAATACCAGGAGATCGCCAGCTAGTACCTGAAGGTTGACAACCCTACCTAATTATCATTGTTTAGAGTTCACAAGCTGGGGTGGGGAAGAACAGTGTATGAATAGGGTACCCAACACCCAATAGGGTTGCCAGGTTGCCCCTCTCAATTGGTGGGAGGTTTTAGGTGGCAGGGCTGGGAAACCCAGGTTCAAATCCCCTTTGTGGCATAGAAGCTTCCTGGGTGACCTTGGGCCAGTCACACACTTTCAGCCCTGACCCTGGCTAATATTTGGTTGGAAGACCTCCAAAGGGTGTGAGGTGGAGGTGGGCAATGGCAAACCACCTCCAAACATCTTCTGCCTTAATAACCTTACGTGGTTGCCATAAGTCAGCTGTGACTTGACAGTTAAAAAAATGGTTTGTACAGGGTCTAGATTGCATGTTATCACCATTTCATTTAATCCTTGCTCAGTCTGATGTTTTCACAAGTCCCCATGAGTGGCGGAGGCTAATCTGGTGAACTGGATTTGTTTCCCCACTCCTACACATGAAGCCAGCTGGGTGACCTTGGGCAAGTTACAGCTCTCTTAGAGCTCTCTCAGCCCCACCTACCTCACATGGTGTCTCTTGTGGGGAGGGGAAGGTGATTGTAAGCCGGTTTGAGTCTCCCTTAAGTGGTAGAGAAAGTCGGCATATAAAAACCAACTCTTCTTCTTCTTCTTCTTCTTCTTTCTAGACCTATCTTACCTAACTGTAATTATATCATTAACTGACCTATCCTAGATACACCAAGATAATCTTTTACATTAGAGTCAGGATATTGACAATTCTTATATTTAATGAACAGTAACGAGACCTCTGCACATTTTTATTTGACTAAGATTTATTAGACCACATATATTTAAACATCATACTTTCTCTTTTTAGAGTCAGGTACAACACACAATGCAGTTCTAAGTTTAATTGTAGGCGCTCTAGGTGACAAAAAAGATTGCAGCACCAAACTCCAATAAGGCAAGAAACTCCAAGAAAACAAAACTGTTTCACAAAGCCATTGCTCAATGCCAGCGAGGAAGGTTCCTCTCAGTCTTATTTCCTCTAACACTGTAAACTGCGACAGTGATAGATGCAAATGTTCATTCTCCGGCACCTACTAACTGATCTATAAATTCTGTTTAACACTTCAGTGGCACGGGGAGAAGAAATGGGGCTTTGCGATAAAGGTCTGACATTCTGGCAAAAACATAATTCTTCCTACCACACTGTAGATTGTCAGATTCCACCATCTATGAAGGGACTGAACAAGTTATTTCAGCAACAGAGTGAACTTTGGGAAGCCTCTACTTGTTAATAAGCTTTCACTGGACTTCTTCTACTTGCTTTTTTTTTGGGGGGGGGTGTTCCCGTTAGGAGTTCTTCTGAGGATCGAAAAAGCCATCGCAGCTTAATAGGGAACCATCCATTTTCACTCAATGCTTTTTCACAAGTCATAGTGAATTTGTTCAGAATTTGGTCTATCTGACAGGCTTGCTTGATGGCACACACAGGCCTTCCTGGAGCAGGAGCAGAAAGGAATGAAACTACAGCTAAGATCAGTGAGGTTAGAAATATTCCCCCAGTGTGATATGCAGAGGAAAACAAAATTATCAGGCACCAGAGGCTGGGATATAGATGAGAAAGAACGATTGCGGTATATCAGTTGAAAAATACATTTCACTTAATTATATACCTCCTTTTTTTCCAGGCATCCTGGGACATTTTAGTATAAGTATTTTGTTTTGTTTTTTAAAAAGACAACACGGATCCCTTCTCACATTTCCTTTGTTACTCTTTCCCATGATACTCAGGTAACATGTTGAACTACGTGGAATTAATCTACACTGGGGGTGCAATCCTACGAACTAGGGTTGCCAGCCCTGGGTTGAGAAATACCTTGAGATGAGGGCGGTGGAGCCTGAGGAAAGCAGGGTTTGGGGAGGGACTTCAATGCATTATAATGCCATAGATTCCACCTTCCAAAGAGGACATTTTCTCCAGAGAACTGCCTTCTATCACCTGGATATCTGTTGTAATAGGGGGAGAATTCCAGCTACCACCTGGAGGTTGGCAACACTACTAGGGACCCTTTCCTGGGTGTAAGCACCATTGAAGAATGTGCTGCTTACTTCTGAGTAAACCTGCTTGGGATTGCTCCCTATGAGTCCTCCCTCTATAAGCATTCTGGATGGGGAGCAGCTGCAGCTGTTGTGTTCTTTCTTGGCAGACCCACAACTTCAGCTCCATAGCATCCAACGGACAGGTGTTGCCTAGCCCCCCACGGGTTGCTCATATTTCTCCTCCCTACTGTTTTGACCCCAAAGTTCCCAGCTCAATTTTGCTTCTCCTTCAAATGAATGACACTTTATTTTCTTGTGGTTGTTTCGTGTAATACATACACATTTTCCAACCTTATTTGTGCAACAATAAATTGATGTTATGCATATATGATACTAATAAACATGGATGCTGTGAACATCACCAAAAATGCACTCGACATGGGAACTCAGCATGATCTAACTGCTCGTTTACACATGAGTCGAACTGTTCACTTGATCCCCTTGTTGTTTTGCTCAAATTTTGTATCAGAGGCCATGTTGAGTAGCTTTGTGCCTGCACAGAAGCCGGTGGTAGTTTTAGCACCTCTGGTGTCAGCATGCTGAACATTCCAGCCAGCGTGGTGTGGTGGTTAAGAGCTGCGGACTCTAATCTGGAGAATCGGGTTTGATCCCCCACTCCTCCATATGAGTGGTGGACTCTAATCTGGTGACTCTAATCCACACAAAGCCAGGTGGTTGACCTTGGGCTAGTCACAGTTGTCCTAGAGATATCTCAGTCTCACCTACCTCACAAAAGTGTCTGTTATGGGGAGAGGAAGGGAAGGCGATTGTAAGCAGTTTGATTCTTCTTAAAAAGTAGAGAAACTCAGCATATAAAAACCAACCCTTCTTCTGCTTCTGCTTCTGCTTCCCAATCACATGGAAAACTGCATATCCTCCAAGGTCATGGTCAAGTTATTAACGTTTTAAATCTTATATTACTCAGTTTCCCCCTCTTTACACCTGCACAATCAGGATGCATGATTACAATGTACCTACAGTGTGTACAGGAGCCCCATGGCGCAGAGTGTTAAGCTCAGTACTGCAGTCAAAAGCTCTGCTCACGACCTGAGTTCGATCCCAATGGAAGTTGGTTTCAGGTAGCTGGCTCACGGTTGACTCAGCCTTCCATCCTTCCAAGGTCTGTGAAATGAGTACCCAGCTTGCTGGGGGTAAAGGGAAGATGACTGGGGAAGGCACTGGCAAACCACCCCTTAAAACAAAAGTCTGCCTTGGAAACGTCGGGATGTGACGTCACCCCATGGGTCAGGAATGACCCGGTGCTTGCACAGGGGACCTTTACCTTTACCTTTTACAGTGTGTACATGTGTGTGAGTGGGGGGTGTATGCAACCCCCCCTAAAATTCCTATGAGGTACGTGTGACTCATTCTAGATCTCGACATATTGCTTCATGTTGCGATTAACGCACACTGAGTCAGGCATCTGCAAGACATTTGTAAGTCACTCACTTTGAAATATGAATGTTTTTGTTGATATATACAATGTGATCAACAGCAGATGGCAAGCAGGAGAAAGCAGGAAATCAGTTTGCGCATGGGCGTGCTTTATTATTATTATTATTATTATTATTATTATTTGCATGATCAAATGTGAACTGATTGAATGTAAACAGTCTGTCCAACATTTGACTGTGCTGATGGCTACTCACGGATGAATCACGAACCAAACTGACAGGTGACTGAATACTCTTACTCATATATCATTTACAGTGAATGTACAAATACTATACAAACTGCATGTAAAATCAGTGCAGCGTTGATGAATCTACGAAACCAACACTGAAACAAAAGTATTGACAAAAATCTAAATGAATATAAAAAAGAAATGGAATACTACTTGGCTAATTACTTTGAGTAGCTTTAACGTATCAGGAGGCTAGGGAAGGAATGGGATGCCTTAATAGGAGTATGGTAGGGTTGCCAGCTTTGGGTTGAGAAATACCTGGAGATTTGGGGGCGAAGCCTGAGGAGGGCAGGGTTTGGAGAGGGGAGGGACTTCAATGCCATGGAGCCCAATTGCCAAAGTGGCCATTTTCTCCAGGTGAACTGATCTCTGTCGCCTGAAGGTCAGTTGCAATTTCAGTGGGATTAGAAAAATGTAACTCTTTTTAAAATAGCTAGCTTCATCAGAGCCAGCATGGTGTAGTGGTTAAGAGCGGTGGTTTGGAGCGGTGGACTCTGATCTGGAGAACCGGGTTAGATTCCCCACTCCTTCACATGAGCGGCCGAGGATAATTTGGTGAACTGGATTTGTTTCCCCACTCCTACACATGAAGCCAGCTGGGTGATCTTGGGCTAGTCATACTCTCTCAGCCCCACCTACCTCACAGGGTGTCTGTTGTGGGGAGGGGAAAGGAAGGTTATTGTAAGCCGGTTTGATTCTTCCTTCAGTGATAGAAAAAGTCGGCATCTAAAAACCAACTCTTCTTCTTTGATTCTCAAAAGCTCATAGCATGAAAATCCTATTGGTCTCTAATGTACTAGTGGACTTGAATCAAGCTGTACTATTGCAGACCAATATGGCTGGCCTCTTTAACTATCTGTTTAGGGTGGCACTATTGGTAAAGGGGTTTTTTTTAAGTCAGAATACTCTCAGTTTTATGAAAGAAGAGGAAAGCTTTTCATATTTGAGGAAAAAATGTCCTCCCAAATCTCATAAAAGTATTGCTTTTAGTTACACTTTTTCTTTATTTCTGCAGCTCAGATTTTATCTTTGGAGTGTTGCCACCAATTTTACTATCCATTTTTATCTGTATTCTGTAATATAAAGTAAGAGACAGAATTCATTCCTAGAGTTGGGGAAGCCATGTGAAAAAGAGGTTTGTGTGGTATTTCTGACAAGTAAAATACAGCACAGCACCGTGTATGAGCAGGCTGTTAGGGAAGGGGGATCCACATTCAGCAATAGTCTGATTTCACAGCCAACCATCAGCTACCTGAGATTACAAAACCATTTTAGACTGTGATTGACTCTGGAGAGGGGGGGGGGAATGGATGCCAAGAAGCCAAGACATTACTTTAAACATGAACTTGTTATCTTACATGATAGAAATCCTGTAATAGACTCCATCTTCCCGATATATTTGTAACATCCCAGCTGCCAAACCACAAATGAATATCAAGGCCATTACCACATCCCGTATGTCAAGAAACAGAGCCAATACGCTGTATTTTCAATATACAGTCGGCACCTTATCACACCGGCAAAGTTCTCAGCTCCTTTAATATTTAATGTCAAAGATTCAATATGGCTCCTTCAGTTCCTGTTTTGATGGATTCCAGCATGTATGCTAACCATCGTAGCGAGTTGTAAAACATCCTGTCTTTATAACCTGTGAGCTCTCTTTAACAAAAAGCAAAGGAACAGTCATAAAAAAGGTCGAGTTCTGCTATATATTTGGATAATGTCCCAATCGCATATGAGGCTGTTTAATACGTTTGACATTTAAGATCCGGAGCTGAAGCAAACCCACCTTTGAAGCCAGGGGACACTGGAGGGGGACCTGAAAGCTTACAGTCCCCCTAAACCTCTAAGAAACATCAGAGCAATGGCTTGGTGGAGGGCAAAGCCCTGTCTTAACCCACGAGCCACACTTAGATAAAGTTTAGGGTTGCCAACCTCCAAGTACTCAGCACAGATGCGAAAGTTACTAACAAGGTGCAAACATGTATATAAATAGCTACACATATACAACACTAAGCATAAACTAATCTATTATATACAATCCTCAAACTATCCTAATACACATGTATACACACATAAACACTCAGTCAGAAGTTTTTGTACAGTCATCAATAGTCCAGGTTTCGTGTAAAGAGTGGTTCCACAAAGGATCCCATGAAGTGGAGCCACAGAAAAGGGGGGATACGGCCGTTTCGATTTCTTCTCTTAATCTCTTCAATTCTCTTCTTTTCTTAATCTCTTTTACATCAAGGACATAAAAGACAATAAACACAATATTTAGTATCACAGTTGCTAGGTGATCTTGGGTTAACCTCAAGAAGGAGGACATTCTAGACTGAGGTAGGGTTGCTAACCTCCCGGTGGTGACTGGAGATCTCCCACGATTAAATTGATCTCCACGTGACACAGAGATCAGTTCCCCTGGAGAAAATGTCTGTTTGGCAATAGGACTCTAAGGCATTGAAGTCCCCCCTCCAAACCCTGCCCTCCTCAGGCTCCGCCCCAAAAATCACCAGGTATTTCCCAACCACCCCGCAAACAAAGTCTGCCTAGGAAACGTCGGGATTTGACGTCACCCCATGGGTCAGGAATGACTCAGTGCTTGCACAGGGGACCGTTACCTTTTTTATTTTCCAACCCAGAGCTGGCAACCCTGATCAAGTTAGACCTGGTATGTAGCACCTGAGCTGAGTGGTATGTACAACTATGCAAAGCCTTATGTACTGGTTTGGGGGTACCATTACAAAGCAGCAAATTGTCAATGACTCAGGTTATTTTTCTAACATTATGTCCACAGAGGATACATTTAGATTTTCTGCCTCAGGCACTGAAATTCCCTTGGCCATCTCTGAGTAGCTTTTTTACTCCACCCAAATAAATGTAATTCTTTGGGAAGCTAACAGGGATCTAGGAGGCTAGAATTCAAATAAAGATGAATTTAAAAAGTGGTGAAATGTTATTTAACAGATGATTCAGCTTTAGGAAGACTTTCTTTCAGCTGAGGAGATCTGAATATGTATCACTGAGCAGGTATGGGGAAGATGCTACTGAAATCAGATTCAAGTAGAACTAGGGTTGCCAACCTCCAGGTACTAGCTGGAGATCTCCTGCTATTACAACTGATCTCTAGCCAATAGAGATCAGTTCACCTGGAGAAAATGGCTGCTTTGGCAATTGGACTCTATGGCACTGAGGTCCCTCCCCTCCCCAAACCCCACCCTCCTCTTGCTCCACCCCAAAAACCTCCCTCTGGTAGTGAAGAGGGACCTGGCAACCCTAAGTTGAACGATTGGGAAAACTAATACCACAGACATAACTGAAAGTAGTTTGAGTGGGGAGTGGTCAGCTTGAAGGATCCAGGGAGGTGGTCAGGCCTGACTGGGAATGCTAACAGCACAGCCCTGTAGTCAAAAAGGGCAAGAGTCCAGTAGCACCTTAAAGACTTAACAAAAATATTTTCTGGTAGGGTATGAGCTTTCGTGAGCCACAGCTCACTTCTTCAGATACAGCTAGAATGTGAAACAGCCCTGTGTCTGTGAAGTGACTAGAACCTCATAGCATAACGTCTCCCAGTCTGCTGCACAGCAAAGTGGGTATTTGAACTTAGGTCTCCCAAATGATAATCAAACATTCAAACCACCACATCAGTTCCCCCTCACAATACATTTCTGCTGCCGAGCAGTTAACAACAAAGTAACTTAGACTCTCTGGCCTTACGCTGCTTAAGCCCTTAATCACTTCTTGCCATATCTGAAGTTCCTTTTATATGCTCCCTGACCCACACTGGAGCCATTTATCCACAGATTCCACGTGGTTGGCAGCCACACCTAAATGATCTATCCATGTGGTCAGGGTTGATTGTAGGTGTCCAGTGGATTCTACTGATTCTGTCAAGGAAAAAATGCTTGAGTCATCAATGCTGGCCCCATCCCTAGGGGATCTACTCATGGATAAGTAAGTCTCACATCACTGGGAGGCTACTGAAAAAGCACTGTGTGGCCGCTGGGTAGGGTTGCCAGCTCTGGGTTGTGAAATACCTAGAGATTTTGGAGACAAAGCCTGAGGAGGGCGGGGTTTGGGGAGGGGAGGGACTTGAATGACATAGAGTCCAGTTGCCACAGTTTGCAATGATTCTCTATGGAGAAGGGGGCGACCCCTTTGGGACCCTATAAAATTGGACCCCCTGACCCAATCTTCACCAAATTTTGGTGTTCATGCAAGGGCAGTCCCTTCAAGCGACGCTGCAAATTTGGGGGCTCTACCTCCAAAAAATGCCCCCACAGGAACTTCAAAAATATCCCCATAGACTATAATGGGCCTGAATTTTTCAGTAAACCCGAAAATAAGCTGAATACCAATATTTAACGGTATAGGTATTCAGCTTATTCCAGGTTTACTGGAAAAAATAAGGCCCAATAAACCTGAACCTGAAATTTATCATTATTATTTTTTGCACAACCCTACTTTCCAGTATCAGAGGAGTATGCCTATGATATGAGATGCTGTAGAACCCAGGCAGGATAATGCTGCTGCAGTCGTCTTGTTTGTGGGCTTCCTGAAGGCACCTGGTTGGCCACTGTGTGAACAGACTGCTGGACTTAATGGGCCTGGGTCTGATCCAGCATGAGCTTTCTTATATTCTTATTTTTCAAGGTTGTTGTGAGGAAAGTCTTGGGTGAGATAGAGGTCTGGATAGAAATGTGATAAAGCAGATACAGTTGAAAGGAGCTTTGTCCTTCTTCAACCACCATTAGTTTCAATTGGCATTGGCTATTAAATGTGCTTAGTGAGATCTGCCTTTATTGTTCAATGATTTAATTTTCCATTGACACAGTAGCCAGTCATCGTCACTCATGAATGAAAAATAAATTAATGACATATTCATACTTGGAAAATTAAACATTTCTTATTCACCCAAGGTTTTATTTCACGGATATTAAGGTATACTGCGACTACAAATTAGCTTGGTTAATTTCAATGAATGTAACTGTTAAACACATTTAACTTATGTTCTACATTTCATATCCCATTGAAAAATGACTTTGAAGGACACAATGATTAAGGCAGGTAGTAATAAGTCAGTCACAAGGCTTTCCAGTAGCTCAGGGGGTGACATGGCAGAAAAACAAAGGCACAGTTTGCAACTGGTGTAGGCCAGCAGGAGATAAATCAGAGCTAAATGATGTGATTAGATCAAGAGCATTTGTTAATTTAATTCTCCAGGAATGGACTACATAAGAAAAAGAGGGCTATTAAATTATTTGTGCAGGGAACCCAGAAACACACTGCTTTTGAGTAAAGCAATATTTCTTCTAAAAATATCACCTGCTAGCTTGTATTGAAATTATAAAACATGATAGATGCCAGCTATAAATATAGAAGCCTGTTTTCAGTATTGGTTTATTTATTAAAGTTTGGGTACTGCGGTTGCATGTTGATAACAGGGTATCTTATTCCTGCTGGGCTGAACCATTATTCTGTGTAGTCCAAATGAAATGCCACCATCTAATGTCTGCCTGTCTTTCTCCAAAGGACACCGATCTGAGATATATTGCGCCTTTGTATCTGATTAAACACAGAACCAGCTTAAAATCAAACATGCATTTTGAGCAGCACAATAAGGGGCAATAAGGACAGATGAGATTGATACCTAGTGCATTATTCATTGCAAAATTCCTCGATTATTAACAAAAAAGCTATTAATAAAAGATGACGGCTGGAGACTTCATCTGTTCATGGGTCCATGTCACACTTGGAAGGATTAGCAATTTCATGATTTGGACCACATTGATGTCAACAATGGCATAAGAGCATAAGAATATAAGAAAAGACCTGTTGGATCAGACCAAGGCCCATCAAGGCCAGAAGTCTGTTCACACAGTGGCCAACCAAGTGGCTCTAGGAAGCCCCCAAACAAGACGAGTGCAGCAGCATTATCCTGCCTGTGTTCCACAGCACCTAAGATATTAGGCATGCGTCCACCTTCCAAGGCAGCTATTTTCTCCAAGGGAATCGATCTCTGTCACCTGGAGATCAGTTGTAATAGTGGGATATCCTCAGCCACTACCTGGAGGTTGGCAACCCTAGTAGAGCACATCTAGGGTGGCCAATGCAAATAGAAGAGGATCATTACTTGAACAACATAGCATAAATTACATTAGAGGATGTGCAGGTCAACAAACCCTTAATGCTACAGTTGTTGTTATTAGGTCCTTGAATAGTATCACTTGAGAGGATATGGAGACAGAATTGGCCATGGGATAGAGAGTAGGGTTATGCAACAACAACAAAAATCAGTAAATTTCAGGTTTGGGTTTATTGGGCCTGGTTTTTTCTTTTTCCTTTTTTTTGTAAACCCAGAATAAGCCAAATACCCAAACCGGTAAATTTGTGTTTCAGCTTATTGCCAGGTTTACTGAAAAATTTAAGCCCATCATAGTCTATGGGGATTTTTTCAAAGTTCCTGTGGAGGTATTTTTGGAAGTAGAGTCCCCATATTTGCAAGGGGCTCTCCTCAGATGGACACCGAACTTTGATGAACGTTGGGACAGCAGGTCCAATTTTATGGGCCCACAAAGGGGTCACCCCCATCCTCCAAGCATTTGTGAGCCAAACTGTCCATCGGTTTTCAGGTTCAGAAGTTCAACGGTTCCAAGGACTGGTAGAAAGAGCCAATTGGCAGGTTGCACCTCAAAGTCTGGTGTCTCCCTTCATATCTGGGGTGTATGATGGCTGGGCTGATTTGAGCGGTGGCTGCTGTTGGGACAGAAAGGTGCAAGATGCCCAACAGACCCCAGTTTTGGGGGGGGGGATGACGTGCTCCCTATGTTGATTGGAGAAAAGGGTGCAGAGTGATCCATGTGGGGTTTCACTCCTAAACTCAGGATAGAATAATGGGAAACTCACCCTGTTGGGACAGGAAAGGTTAAAAGACACTCACAGACACGGTCAAAAATGCTCAAGCCAGGACCAGGAACAAGGGAGGGAATATACTGGAGTATGCTTTGACCAGTCTTTATTTTCAGTGTTCCAGCAGGCTTCTGTTCATCCCAAGGAGTGAATGCCAAGGTAACTTCAATGACTGTGAAGCTTAGATTAGTCTCATACATTTTATTTTTCTTCTTTAGTTAGTTCTGTGATATCCTGTAGTGCTGATATACTTTTCCTATGTGCTTGAGCTGTAGTGGTATGTTGGAAATAGATGTCTTCTTTTCTTTTTCTTCTTCTTCTATTATAATAATAATTATTATTATCATCAGCAACAATAACAACAACAGGCTGGGGGATGGACTATAAAGGGGGAAAGAGGTCAAAAGTACATTTTCATTTTGTGGAATCATTTTCCTACTCCATTATTGGACAACATACCCCCAGCTATCTTCATGAGCAGATGTTTCCATCTAAGAATGTACTTCCCTGTTAAGGAAATCTGTCTCCCACATCACAATATTGGGGTTTTAGTTTCCATGGTGACAGAGACATGCCAAAAAGATGATTTAGAGGCTGCTAGTCTCACTTTGGAAAGAGCACCATCTTTGAGCTGTGGGGGCTTTCATTGAGGTCCCCTGAAGCATCTAATGCCGGTCTCAGAAAGGAAAAGCTGCTTATAACAACCAGCACCAGCTAAGTTAGCAAGGTGAGTGGATACTAAATAAATAATATGGGACAGGAAATGAAGCTTTGGAGGTAGACTTGTGAGGAAAGAAGGGGGACGAGTCCTGCCATAGGAAGGATTGTTGGCTGTATAAGACCCATGGCAAGTCCAGAGGATAGTGCATTGTTCATTAAACTCTCAAAAGTTTCATATATATTGGAGTGATTCTTTGCTGGTTAAAAAGGCTGAAGACACTTCCTTTACTATCTTGTCAGGTGAAAGAAACATTCAGAGTTTGTCTCAGAGACGTTCAGTGCAATCCCAAGGAGTCAATTGACTTAGAAGGGTCTAACTCTGCTTAAGGTTCCACTGTTACTTTGGTAACCATCATCTGGGATCCATTACCATGGTGCCATTGTTGATTAATAATTTAATGTTTTAATTTTATGTGTGTGTGTGAGTTATTTATGGTTTTAATTGCAATAATTTTACACTGTTAGCCACCCTGAGAGTTGATTTTTATATCCTGACTTTCTCTGCCACTTCAGGAAGAATCAAACCAACTTACAATCACCTTCTCTTCTCCTCCCCACAACAGGCACCCTGTGAGGTAGATGGGGCTGAGAGAGATCTAAGAGCTGTGACTAGCCCAAGGTCACCCAACTAGCTTCAGGTGTAGGAGTGGGGAAACAAATCCAGTACACCAGATTAGCATCCGCCGCTCATGTGGAGGAGTGGGGAATCAAATCCAGTTCTCTAGATCAGAGTCCACAGCTCCAAACCACTGTTCTTAACCACTACACCACACTAGCTCTCTTAATTGGGAAGCGCAGGATAAAATTTATTGTTGTTGTTGTTATATCATAATGGCTATGAACTTAGCAAAATTTAAAGAGACAGGATCTTCAGAGCCCTTCAGAAGGGGCACTCAGGGCAATGGCAAATAGCAAACCGTGCCCAATAATATAAAGAAAAGAGAAAGTCCAAAATGTTAACTTGAAGTGCAGGGCTGCCCTTTCCCCATATGCTCTTCTGTGGCTTCGGCAGCAGCGACTTTAGTTGTTTGTTTGTTTGTTTGTTTGTTTGTTTGTTTGTTAGATTTTTGTCCTGCCCATCCCCGGCCTTGGCGGCTTACATCCAATACAACTACAGCTGTAGTACAATTCAGTTTTAAAACAATACATCATCATACAAAACAACTTATCGTTAAAATATCCAATATAATTCACAATGTATACACACTAATATCCAGAGGTGCCATTCAACATACTAATAAGCTCTTCAGTCACATGGGCAGATGGAACCAGGCGTGAATACATAAGCAGTAACAGGGAGGCCAGTCATGATGGAAACCATCACTGTCCTCAGCCATCAGCCTGGCAGAACATTAGGGGTTGCCGGGTTCCCTCTTATCCACCAGCGGGAGCTTTATGGGGCGGGGCTAGGGGCGGCGATCCTCTGCACATTGCTGCGTGCAATGTGATGACATCACTTCTGGGTTTATCTTGGAAGCATTGGCATTGCCCGAGACATTCTAGCATGGTCTCCCCCTTCATGTGGAAGAGTGGGGAAATCAACCTGGTTCACCGGATTGGCATCCACCCCTCATGTGGAGGTGTGGGGGCATGGCATGTTTACCCCTCGCCACTTGGTTGCAAAGAGAAATGCTTACAAAGACTTCACATTGATACTGAGGAAAAATGGAATAAAGTATGCCTGGTTAATACCACAAGGACTTATGTTCATCTATAAACAGAGCAGATATGCCGTCAATTCACCAGTTGAGGCTGAAAGATTTGTATTAAGCCACAAAGAACTGACAGATCCAATTCAAGGCAGAGACCAAGAAGAAATGCGACGGGATGAAGACTCAACAGGGCAAGATGCAGCAACTGGACACCATCGACTTCAAGAGACTATACCGAGAAAGCAAGAAAAGAACAGTAGAAACCCCCGACAGAAGAAGTCTTTTAAAAAGAAGTGATGAAGGGTTGGAGGGTATTAAAACAATGGGAATAAGGGGAGGTGTAGGGAAATAATTATATTTTTTTAAAAAATTTACATGATAATGTTAAGTATGTGTAGTTCTATCCTAGTTTTTGGAATAATTTATACTCTATTAGCATTTTTAATTACTTTCAATGTTAATTAATCATATCAGATAGGGTTACAAAGTTATGGCATATGCATGGATATAAGAAAGAAATAGATAAATAAAAATAAATATATAATGCTTTAGAAGGATAGGCAAAGAGTAATACAAAGAAGTGACCGGATTAAGAATGGGTTAGAGGAAGTTGGGGGGGGAAGTTCAAATTGCTATATGTATTTTACTATGAGGATATCCATTCAGCATTGTACTATTATTGTTTATATATGGAATAATAAGCTAGATGGTATATCGAATGGGATTATTGTATCAACTTTATGGAAAAAGCAATAAACATTTTATTAAAAAAAGAAGAAGAAAATGGGCCATACAGTAATGGAATAAAACTATAGAACTATTAAGCCACTCACCAACAAAGGATTTGATGATCCAGCTGCCAAAATGTAGGCTATGAATATATTCTGGTGATCTCAGTGTGCCCTTACAGCTGGGGGGTTAGAGCGCAGCAAGCCCCTGAGAAAATGTTGAAATTTGACCAATTACAGGGATATTTTCAGGCCATATGAAATGGGTATTAGAGCATATTCTAAATTCAGTATTAAATACTAAGTCCAACCCATTGGCTTATGATTCTATTGCTAAAACACTCCCATCGATTTTGTTGAGAAATTAGCTTCACAGTAGATCCGCCACTGACCTGCTATTGGGGACAGCCTGGGTATCATCTGATATGGAGTAGCAATGCAGGATGTTGTTATAGCAGGCTAGCTTGTCAGCATGATTTTGCATCATCAATTCGAAACACTGCTTGCGATGTAAGTTGGTGGTGTCACTGCTTTGCTTTTTCCAAGATCTTAACAGGGCTAAGTGAACACGGGCTCTGAAGAATCAAACTGGCTTACTATCACCTTCTCTTCCCCTCCCCACAACAGACACCCTATGAGGTAGGTGGGGCTGAGAAAGCTATTCAGAGAACTGTGACTCCCAGGAAGAGGGGCGGTGGGTTGTCAAGCCCCTCTGCGCTGTCTGCGCAGGCAGGGCAGAGGGGTTTAAAGACCCCCCCGCCCCTCTTCCCGGGACTCCCGGGAAGAGGGGGGATGGGTTGTCAAGCCCCTCTGCGCTGTCTGCACAGGCAGCGCAGAGGGGTTTAAAGACCCCCCTGCTCCTCTTCCCGGGACTCCCGGGAAGAGGGGGGATGGGTTGTCAAGCCCCTCTGCACTGTCTGCGCAGGCAGCGCAGAGGGGTTTAAAGACCCCCCGCCCCTCTTCCTGGGACTTCCCTGAAGGCACGTGGGGGGGCCTTTAAATAGATCTGTGCCGCCCGGCCGAGAGGCGCAGATCTCCCCCCCCGTGCACGCACCTTCAGGGAGCTTCCCTGAAGGCATGTGGAGGGTCTTTAAACAGATTTGTGCCTCCCAGCCGGTGCTCTTTAGTGCTCATTCCCAACCTTTTTGGACTAAGGACAAGTGGAGAAAATTAGACCATTAGGAAGAGCTGCTAAGGAGAAAGGGTTATCTTAGGAAATAGGCTGCTGCTGTTGCTAGTAGGTAAGAACTGTTCACCCGATAAAAGACAAGCTGGAAAATTGATTTATTAATTTAGCATGTTTTTATCTTGCTGTTTCTCCAAAGAGATTGGGACAGTATGCATTGGTCTATCCTCTTCTATTTCATTCTCACAACAAAAACCCTGCTTTTGGTGTTACGTGTGTATATGTGTTTTATTGAATTATTGTGTGTGTGTGTGTGTGTGTAAATGTTGTTTTAATGTTGAAATGTTTTAATGTTTAGATGTTCACTGCTTTGGGGACCATATTTGGGGGCAAGACGAAATAAAATGTTTTAAATGAAAATAAATAAATACAAACCTGCAGGCATTTGAAGTCTGCTGGGGTTCTTTGCTCCCTGATCTTGCTTTCTGAGATATAATTAGCATGGAACAGGATCTTTTCTGTTGTGACTCTCAGATTTTAGCCATTGTTGTCAGTATACCAGCTACCACCTCCAGCCTTCCATAGCAGCAAATATCTTGCAGCATTAGACACCAGAAATCAAGAATGGCTGGGGGTATTTGAGGTGGCAAGAAACTTATACTGGCTCTCAATCTGCTTGTGGGCACAATTGAAGGTGTTGGAATTGACCTTTGAAGCCCTACATGGCTTAAGGCCAGCAGACTTAAAGGACTTACTGCTCCCTTATGAACTCACCCATCCACTAAGATCATTATCATTGGCCCCAGTTTGTGTGCCCCTCTCATCTGAGCTAGAGATGGGTGGCAACCGGAGAAAGGGCCTTTCTGGTTGTGGCACCAACACTGTGTAATTCCCTCTCTGAGGAGATTCATCTGCCCCCTCTATCAATATCTTCTGCAATCAGGTGAAGACTTTTTCTTTCTTGACTCTGTCAGCCCATTCCTGAAGGGGGGGTAGATAGGCGGTGGCTGGGAGAGGCCCAGCTGCTCCACCTCCACAGAGTTTTCCTGGCCAAAAAATAAAAGTTAAACATGCATTTTTTAAAGAAAATTGTGAAACTTCTCCATGGAGTTACATGGAGCTATGCCAGCTATTTTGCTGGAGTGACAATGCTACAGCATAGAAGGGCATTCCGAGTCCAAATAAAAATTAAGAACATAACAGCAATATTACAGCTGATACATTGATATTGTTTAAAAGTTGTGTCATGTTAATTTAAAAGAATATATATAAATTAAAATGTTTCACGATTTGGATAAGAAATAAACATTTTGACACAAATTCAAAAGAAGATTTTTAACTTTGTTATTTCTTTGACTTTTATTTTACTAAACTTTGACGAAGTTTGTAGATTGCTGTGCAGAAATTGGCGACCTCTCTAATTTGCAAGGGAATTTCATCTGAGAGGAGCTTCCTAATCTGAAGTTTTTCAGAATAACCTGAGATTTTCTTAAGCATGGACCGGGACAGCTTAGAGAGGGCATCCTTATAGAATGAACATCTGAAAAACACGTGTTCCATTGTTTCTATTTCCCCAGAATTGCATGGACAAAATCTCTGATCTTGGGATCTTGTTATACCTCCCTTGTAAAACCACAAAGGGTAGGGCTGAACACCTAGCTAAAGTGAATGCCCTTCTATGAGTGTGGATTTCCAGGGTGGAAAATGAATAAGTGGATGGATCAGGTTCCGCCGAATACCCTCGTAATAACCACATCTCAGGAGCACATGGTTTGTGTTTTCCATTTCTCCCGCACCACATGGGCACTCCCACTGAGCTCTTGGCAGCTTCCTGAATTTTCCCTCCAATAAAGCTGAGGTCAGAGCAGATCCTCGCGCAAGGGTTAAAGCTCGCCTACACTTCTAGTGTACATAAATACATAGCAGGGACCAGACGGTACCGTATGCTGGAAGGAGCTAGATAAGCCAGAGATCTTAAGATCTGTTTGTCTCTGAATGTCATATATCCTTTGCTTCACTGAGGCCTTTGCTTGCTGTTGCCTGATCTCTAAAAGGGATTGTGGAGAGAAGCCTAGTCTTTCTATTTTTTCAATGGAGTGCTTCCACCATTTAGATTTGAACTGATCCAGCCCAAGCAGGGGTAAAAAACCTTCTGAGGTCTCATGTACCCTCAACCGTAGTAAAATAGAGGCTAAGGTTAATTCTTGCCTCGGTCCAAAAGGGGTTTGGAAGCTGACTAATGTCAGCTCTGCCCCAGGAGCACTCCAGGAATGCCCCCTCAATGCTAGTGCGGGCACCCGCTTCTGGGTTCTTGTTGCTCATGTGGCCGCACTAGTGGCCGAGTCCTGTGCTGCTGCGGTTCTCTGTGGTTCTGGCATAAGTGCCCCCGTGCCGGGGTTGGTGCCACTTTAAAACAATGCAAAGTGGCATGGATGCCAGCACAGGGTTACAGTGGTTCCTATGGCACTTTCCCTCCCTTTCAGGTTTGCATGGTGTGTGTCTCTGTGCAAGCATTTTAAAAGTTGTTTTAATGTTTTTGTCTGTTAACTACCTTAAGGACCCTAAGCTGGGTGGAAAGGTGACATGAAAATGTTTTCAATAAAATAAATACATAGTTGATTAAAGATTGGGAGCAGCTGCAGTGATTACATCAATAGGAGGAGTTGGGGGTTGAAATAAAAGGATTGAGAATTACAGGTGCTTGGAGAACAGGATGACATTTCTGTAATGTCTTTTTACCAGTTTTTGTCAGTATTTTCCTCCTTTCACATTTAAATTCTGTGCATACATTCCATTTTAATTTGGAATTGGAATTGTGTGCCTCAGGAGTTTTCGGCTACTCAGGCGCCTATACACCAGACTGAGAGATCCAGGTAATATTGAGCATCTTTTTAAAATGCAGGGGTTAGATCACTCTACCTGCTGGAACAACCAGATGGTGGGAATATAAAAAAGCTTTGTGGGTTTTTGAACCTTTGAGTTAATGACACAAATGTGCGTAAAGAATATGAAATCTTGGGGGGTGGGGAGAGAGACTCTGCATGCCCAGGAAATCATGGTGTGGAATATTTACTACAATGTCTAGTTTGGCCCTCTATCTTTGCATATGAGGGAGACGTAAGATGGAAAAAAATGTTTTCCATTATGTCTAGGGTGAGATAAAGCATCGTTATCATTAAGAGGTCTTTAATATTCCCTGACAGGGAAAATATTTTGCATGTATAGCACTTAAACTCTCCCAAGAGAACAAAATAAACAGAAGATATATATATATATATAAACTGATGTTACTAGAAACTCCCATGAAGAAAAAAGGTATCTTGAACAATAAAGCAGGGTAAATTTATAGTGCAGAGTCTCTAGAATAAGTGGAAACCATCTTGGAGTCTCTAGAAAGGCAACAAGGAATGGGGGAAATTAATAACTTTGTGGAGAGAATGGAATTATCAAAAGACCACTGATAACCCCACTTGTACAAAAGAAAAGCAGTTGCTAGAAAAGGCAGGAAACTATTATTGTAACCTTTGCTATGTAGGATCCCCAGCATATTTCTGAAGGATGAGATAATAACCCACCTGAAGAAATATGGACAAGGTTTCATAAAGAGTAAATCTTCTGTGAGAAATAGAATGCAATTTTAGATGAGATATCGCTAGTATTAAGTCGTGGGTAGACGCACAAAGTCAAATGTAACTCCACCATTTTTTGTTAAGTTGCAACCTAGCATTCCCCTGCCCCCACCCAGTGCTTCTGAGCTTTTAAGTTTGCTAACTAAATGGAACTGCATTTAAAGACCAACATGCAAACATAGGAGCTGCTATGGTGGTGGAAAATATCGTCAAGTCACAGCCATCTTATGGCAACCCAGTAGGGTTTTCTGGGCAAGATAGGAACAGAGATGATTGCCATTGATCGACTCTGTATAACAACCCTGGACTTCCTTTGTGGTCTCCCAGCCAAGTATTGACCATGGCAGACCCTGCTTAGCTTTCAAGCTTCCAACCAGCGTGGTGTAGTGGCTAAGAGCAGCAGTCTCTAATTTGGTGAACCGGGTTGGTTTCCTCGCTCCTCCACATGAAGCCAGCTGGGTGACCTTGGGCTAGTCACAGTTCTCTGAACTCTCTCAGCCCCACCGACCTCACAAGGTGTCTGTTGTGGGGAGAGGAAGGGAAGGAGATAGTAAGCTGGTTTGATTCACCTTAAAAGTTAGAGAAAGTCAGCATATAAAAACCAACTTTTCTTCATCTGATGAAATCAGGCTAGCATGGGCCACCCAGTTCAGGGTAGGAGCTGTTATACTGGACTGCACTGTTAAATAATCAAGGGCTTGAAGCATCTTTGACAAAAGGAAAGCTTAATGCTTTGTGTGCTGTTTCGTTTAGGAAAAAAAGATGCCGTTCTGAGTAGACAATACTGACTTTGATGGGCCAAGGGTCTGATTCAGTATAAGGCAGCTTCATGTGTTCATGTGTTCATGTGACTGTGCATGGATGAGCATAAATTAGTCTCACTCCTTCTACAATTAAGGATATTGAACAGTGAATGCCTGTTTGGGCCCTGCAAACTCGTAGTCTAGCATGGAGAAGAAGAATTGGTTTTTATATTGAGGCAGGAGGGGTAGCTGAGCCGCAGCTGCGAATAAAACTGTTTTTCTTGACAACAGTCTTGGGTCTCTCTCTCCCCCACGAACCCTGGTTTTCTGCAACAATATGCTGACTTTCTCCACCACTTAAGGAAGACTCAAACCGACTTACAATCGCTTTCCCTTCCCCTCAACAAACACCCTGTGAGGTAGGTGGGGCTGAGAGAGCTCAAAGAGAGCTGTGACTAGCCCAAGGTCACCCAGCTGGCTTCATGTGGAGGAGTGGGGAAATCAACCCGGTTCACCGAATTGGCATCCACCCCTCATGTGGAGGTGTGGGGGCATGGCATGTTTACCCCCAAAAACAGAGATAGAGGGAGTGTACAAAAACATTGAGTTCCTCTCCAACTACGTGCAGGTAAGGAAGTTCCTAGACTGCCCTGGCTGATGAAGTGCAGAGCTCTATGGTAACAACAGTGACTAAGGGGCCAATAAAGCACTTCTGACACCAAAAACACACAAAGACTGGGATTTGAAATCCCTGTTCCCGCAAGAGTCCCCATGGCTACAGGATGAAGACTGGTGTAACAGCATCTCCCTTGGGGTACCTTTGACTTTGCCATTTGGCTGATGCATAGATAACACATCTTGCCAGCTGCTGATCCCACAGAGTACAGAAGGGATGTGTATTGTGGGGAGGGTCTGTGGCTCACTGGTAGAGCATCTGCTTGGCATGCAGAAGGTCCCCGGTTCAAGTAGGTGATGTGAAAGACCCCTGTCTGAGACCCTGGAGAGCCGCTGCCGGTCTGAGTAGACAATACTGACTTTGATGGACCAAGGGTCAGATTCAGTATAAAGGCAGCTTCATGTGTTTATGTGTTCATGTTAGGGCCTGGTGGATGTCTTAAAGAGATGTCCATCCACTGAGAGAAGATTTAGAAAGTGACTTCTTTTGTGTGTTTGCCTGTACATGGGAAACAGTGGCTAAATAAACCCACCAGCTTGTCTTAGCATAAATTCAGTGAAAATGTCTTGACATTTCACCATTTTCTGTTGACATTCAGTTTCTACCAGCTAGAAAGGCCATGCTTTCAGAGTGTTGTGCAAGTTTAAAGGCAAAGGAAAAGGTGGTGGATATTGTTTGGTCTGTATGCCTCTTTCTGCTTCATATTTAGGCTATAATATTCCAATTATATAGGTGGATGTACCTGGTTTAATGCAATTTGAATATTGTAGCCTTTTGGAGCAGAATATTAAAATAGTTCAAAGATCCTGTTAACATTCTGTTTATGGATGGAGTGGCAAACAGCCAGTATTTTACTTATCCACCTGAGGAAACTTATTAAGATGTGAAAAGTCAACACAGAAGAAGAAGAGTTGTTTTTTGTATACTGATTTTCTCTACATTTAAGGAGAATCAAACCAGCTTACAATCTCCTTTCCTTCCTCTCCCCACAACAGACACCTTGTGAGGCAGGTGGGGCTGAGAGAGCTCAAAGACAACTGTGACTACCCAAGGTCACCGAGCTGGCTTCATGTGGAGAAGTGGGAAACCAATCCAGTTCACCAGATTAGAGTCCGCCACTCATGTGGAGGAGTGGGGAATCAAACCCAGCTCTCCAGATTAGAGTCAACTGCTCCTAACCTCTATACTATGCTGGCTCACTACACTACACTGGCCAGACAGTACAAACCTACGCTAAATTCATCTAAGACCATTGTCTTCAATAGATTTAGAAGGATGTATGTCTGTTTAGGATTGTATTACTAATCTGCTAAATTCTGAGAATCTTCATTCATACTCCTCCAGGTTCCACCCTGGCTCTACTCTTCAAGGATCAGGTTCTGCCCAAGCTCTGCATGGAACCTGCCACATACCTCCTGTCTCCACCTCTGATCTATTCGGGTCTCCTCATGCTCCATTTCTGGTTTTTATCGAGCAGGCTAGAATTGTTGAGATCAAAAGTTGGCCCCTTCTCAAGAAATAGCAAAGGGCACAGCTTACTTTTGCAAGTTGCTCATTAACTGCTTAACTTTGACTTCTCATATGCAGCTGTGGCTCCTTAAATACAGAAATTGGGACAATACAGAGAGAAATAATATTTTCCTACACGGTGAACCCCCAGGTGTGCAGAAAAATCTTAATATTTGAGGGTGACATAAAAGTATAAAAAAGAGATCTTGAAACATAATGCTATGTGATTTCAGCTGCCATTACTGGGGTTACCTAACAAACCCAGTAAGTAATGTGTGGCAGCAGTAGCCTGAGAGGAGGCTTCAGTGGGATGAGAGAAGATACTGAGAGAGGGAAAGAGTGAGAGAGACTGTGCCAACAAGAGACAAGGGAGCAGGGAGGGAGAAAGAAAGAGAGTGAGTGAGACTTCCTGGCAAGAGAGAAGGGAGCAGGAGCAAGGTGGAAGTGAAGGAAGGGGAATGGGATGTCCCCTTCCATCCACAAGTTCTTGCAGATCCTCCCTGGTTATATCTATTCAGAACATGGCCCTAGATGAGGACTGATAAATCCACAGACAAGGTTTATGTACACCAAAGGGAGATCTTTCTACAGTCATGGGACAACCATCGAGTTTGCAGAAACATCTGAAAACTTTTCAGCAAGGTGAGAGGAGTTCAAAATTCTTCAAAAACACAAGTGGAATCACATGGTATTCCATGTAAGAGCCAGTGTGGTGTAGTGATTAAGAGCGGTGGTTTGTAGTGGTGGACTCTAATCTGGAGAACTGGGTTTTATTCCCCACTCCTCCACATGAGTGGCGGATGCTAATCTGGTGAACTGGGTTGGTTTCCCCACTCCTACACATGAAGCAGCTGGGTGACCTTGGGCTAGTCACATTTTCTCATCCTCACCTACCTCACAGGGTGTCTGTTGTGGGGAGGGAAAGGGAAGGTGATTGTAAGCCGGTTTGATACTTCCTTAAATGGTAGAGGAAGTTGGCATATAAAAATCCAACTCTTCTTCTTTTTCTTCACAAGAACTCAGGAGCATTTACTTTAGAACAGGTAGGGGCAAGAAAACTGGAAGGAAAAGATGGCAGCGGCAAGGGGAGGTGGGCACTGAGCGCTGGCATTGTTTGTTTGGCATGGGAGGGAGCCTAAGTGGACACGGGTTCCATCACAGCCCAAACATTGCCAGGGCTCAGCAGTCCTCAGTATCTATCGGGAGAGAGAGAAGACACTTCCGTGCTACGGCTGCTGAGCCCTGGCAATGTCTGGCCAAAATGGTGGCTGGGGCAAGGAGGCAGGCGCACTGTCTTCTCCTTCCTTCAACAGTCGTCGATCCCACCAGGGAGATCAGGCAACAAGTGTTGCTGGTCGTAAGGAGCCGAGGCCTCACTGCTTCTTTTACCATCCTTCCTGACCCCCACTCAGGTATGTATCCTTCCTTCCCCACTTGCTGCGCCTGCCCCTGCCAGAGAAAGAAAGCAGGCAAGCAGGGGCAGTTGTGGGGGGTTAGCAGCAGTGGCTGCCCTACCCCACCCTGTATGTTTCTCGTGGGTCCCTGCTTGTTAACTATCCAGATCTTATCTCCTTAAAAGGTAAAGGTATAATAACAAACCTCCAACCGTTAATTAGGAAAATTATATTTGAATGTCAACTGTACCATCTGCAATCTCCTAATTAAAATCATCCAGAGAATTACTAATAAACATCTTCAGCACCATTGCGCTTGCAACCACAATTTTACTAAACTTTATTTGAAAATGTTTCTAAGGTGGATACTAAATGGAAAGTGTGGGAACCATTAAGACAAACTTTAATTGTAGGTGAAACATTGTCCATTTTTATTCCCATTATTATTATTATATTTTACTGAGACCTCAGCAGGAGGTATCAGATAACCTAGTCTTTGCAAGCATTAAGTTTAAAAACCAGATGCCAGATATTGATAGATAGATAGATAGATAGATAGATAGATAGATAGATAGATAGATATAGATATAGATAATTCAGTTCAACTGGCAGAAACCATTTGAACAAATAGAGTTCCCTTATACAATGGCAGTAAATGGAATTAATTTGTACCACTATTAACTATCCGTTGTCATTCCAATGTGCTCTTAATAGGGATTTTAACTACTCAGCATGCTGCCTATATGCTTGTTCCTGTTTTTCTTTATGTAGTATAGATTCACACTGAGATACTTTGCAGCCTCCCTAATAGGTAATAAATGAATAATTTACCAGGGGCTACTTTAGTTCTTGTCGTAATTTTGTTTTTGTGAATACACATGACTGCAACAGAAATGCAACTGGTCATTTCACAAGCTCTGGAAACTATGTATGAAGCTCCAAAAAACATTCATTTTTATTAGACTCACTTCATCCCAGGGCAGGCGAGGAAGAGGGACAACAGGAACAAAATTCCAGGGGCCCATGGTGGTTGAACACACATGAACACATGAAGCTGCCTTAAACAGAATCAGACCCTTGGTCCATCAAAGTAAGTATTTTCTACTCAGAACTGCAGCAGCTCTCCAGGGTCTCAGACTGAGGTCTTTCACATCACCTACTTGCCTAGTCCCTTTAACTGGAGATGCCGGGGATTGAACCTGGGACTTTCTGCATGCCAAGCAGATGTTCTACCACTGAGCCACAGCCCCTCCCTGCCAGGTTCTTGGCAGCCCTGTCCATACCAAAATAAAGCAGGAGTCCAGTGTTACCAGTTAGTCTTTAAGGTGTTACTGGACTCCTGTTTTATTTTGCTGCAACAAACGAACATGACTACCAATCCAGAATTCTCATCCATACCAGAATCTCCTTCTTTCCGTGGTCCATTGTCATCCATAGCCAGGGCTCAATGAGAGGACATGTGGTACCACCTTGGGCGTTGGTTGCTCCTAAGAATTTTTTTTAAAGCAGACTTTTAAATTCAGGACATGACAGCCTTTAATTAAAGATACTGGTTATAGAACAACAACAAAACAACAACAACAGTGGTGCTTTGTGCCCAAAAAATATGGTAATGCTCTAAACGCCACTCAACTGACCTGTCCAGTTCTGCTAACCCACGATTCCTATTGGCCCTCAGTGGACTTTTAAGATCATTTTCACTATTATATCACACACAAAAAAAATCTCTTTAACTACCATTATCACTGTGAGCATGGCATGAAGTCATAACGTTCTAGAGCTAGAAGTTGTCCCTAATGTTCAACTTGCCATAAAGTTCAACTTGGGCAACTTTTTTTTTTTTTAAGGTAAAAGCTTCTGCATTTAAATATAACTATTTGAATCCAATTTATCAATTCTTGTTCACACCAATAGATGGTTAATGTTGGCAATAGTGTCAGAGCTGTTTCTATAAGTTGGGGGAAATTACTGATTTGTTTGAAGCTGCATGTGTCCCACCTAGAAACTGGTATCTCTATGCATGTGGAAAGGTGGTAGCTCTACCTAGTCAGGAAGGCTGACTTTGGACCTGTTTAAAAAGGCAAACTGTGTGTTTAAATGTTGCAAAATGTGTGTTTGGATATGTATACACCACTACATACACAATAGGTAAGAAATCCAGTCCTTTTCCAGTCATGACATGCTTTCTGTATGCCAATGTGGTGTAGTGGTTAACAGCCAGAGTGGTGTAATGGTTAGGAGCGGTGGTTCAGAGCACTGGACTCAGATCTGGAGAACCAGGTTTGATTCCCCACTCCTCCACATGAGCAGCAGATGAGAATCTAGTTAACTGGATTTGTTTCCCCGGTCCTACTGTCAGTGTTGGACGCCCTCGCTGACACTTACACATGAAGCCAGCTGAGTGACCTTGGGCTAGTCACAGCTCTTAGAGCTCTCTCAGTCCCACCTACCTCAAAAAGTGTCTGTTGTGGGGAGAGGAAGAGAAGGTGATTGTAAGCCGGTTTGATTCTTCCTTAAGTGGTAGAGAATGTCGGCATATAAAAAACCAACTCTTCTTCTTCTTCGAACTGAAGTCATGAAGCAGCTTCAAAACATTATCTAATTTTACATTTGTTAGGTCAGGGGAGATGGCCAATCTAACACAGTGAACACCTGACATATGCAAAGTTCAAGGCACTACAAAAGTTTTGTGGATGTCCAACATGATTGAAAAGAGAGTGATTGGAACCTGGCAATTGGAACAAGAGCCTCTGTGGTGTAGTGGCTGCAGTGTCAAACTGGGATCTAGGAGACCCAAGCTCAAATCCCCAGTCTGCCATTGAAGCTTGCTGGGTGACCACTGTTGGCCTAATTCACTTCACAGGGATATTGTAAGGGTAAAATGAAGGAGACAAGGTAAGTCATTCTGGATCCCGAATTTAAAAGGTGGGGTATAAGTGAATAAATACAACAGTGAACTACCATTTTTAGGCAGTGCAAAACAGCAAACTGCAGTTCAATTGTGTGTACAATTAGACTAATTGCAACCCAGGGCAACAAGCATACATGTGCACAGACCCACAGTCTGTTTAAGCAACACATATATTTTTCTTTAAACCAAAATACTGGTGACTTGGAGCCATCATGGTGTTTTGGTCAAGAGTGGTGGACTCTAATCTGGAGAACCGGGTTTGATTCCCCACTCCTCCACATGAGCGGCGGACTCTAATTTGGTGAAACAGGTTTGATTTCCCACTCCTTCACATGAAACCTGTTGGGTGACCTTGGGCTAGTCACAGTTCTTTCTGAACTCTCTCAGCCCCACTTCCCTCACAAGGTGTCTGTTGTGGGGAGAGGAAGGCAAGGCAATTGTAAACTGGTTTGAAACTCCTTAAAGGCAGAGAACGTTGGGGTACAAAACCCAACTCTTCTTCTTTTTCTTCTTCAACTACTACTACTACTGCTGCTGCTGCTGCTACTACTACTACTGCTACTGCTACTACTACTTATTACATCAATATGGATCAAATCTTTGCTATTCTCTGATTTGGCACAGCTACTTCTTATCAGGCAAACTCAGAGATGGCATGGAAAATGTTTAGCACCTGCCGATTTGTCACCAGCATTAATACAGGACCCTTGTGAGCATCACTTTCTATCACATGATCAATGCATTCGGCCAAAAACTTGATTTTATTATTAAGTACTTGGGTAGTAACATACACCCGTGAATAAAATAAGTGGTGCTCAGCCAGGGACAAATCGGCTTTGCTGTCAGCTGATAATGAATTATATTTCATAATGGTAACTAATAAACATTTTTTTCTGCATGGAAAACCTCCTTTTATCTGATTTGAATCTCTCACCCTCCAGCTTCAGCAGATGACCCCATGGTCTAGTATTCTGAAAGAGGAAGAAAAGCTTCTCCCTGTCCACTCTCTCTATACCATGCATAATTTTATAGACCTCTATCATGTCTCCCCTTAACCACCTTCTTTCCAAGCTAAACAGCCCTAAATGTTTTAACCACTCCTCATAGGGCCGTTACTCTAGCCCCCTGATCGTTTTGGTTGCTCTTTTCTGCACCTTCTCAAGTTCTGCAATATCCTTTTTTAGGTGTGGTGACCAGAACTGCACACAGCATTCCAAGTGTGATCTCACCACAGATTTGTACAAGGGCAGTATGATAGCAGCAGTTTCCTCTCCATCTGCAAAATCCCTACTCCCACCTTTGGATACAAGATATTTCATATCACTTTAAAATGCATTACCATCTGAACACAGTCACTAGGAGTACTATTTTATTCTACATGCTCTATATGGAGACACTACATCAGGGTTAAATGCTACCTGGGGTATTATGAGCTTGGCGCATGAAGCAGTTCACCATCATATGTTTATACCCAGGAATGGAGCATCACAGGGCTTGCTCCAGCAATGCAGATGGCCTTTTACAAATGAACTGCGCAATGAACATCGCACGCCCATTCATCTTTGTTGGCACAAGAGATATGACTCGCTAAATGTCACTTCCTTTAAAACATTATAGCGAAAGATTAACTGGGCAAAGTAATTTATTAGATGGCTTTGCATGACATGTCTTATGTTGAAGTCCAAGGGGAGAAAAATAAGCCTTCTCCCATCCCACAGTAGTCGATGAACACACGTGCGCCATCAGATGTTGATTTTGTCTGTTGGGTTTGAAGGATTTGCCAATCCAAAGACATTGAAAAGGGTACCATTACTCTTATAAAAGATAACAATGTAGAGAAGTTTATTTCTTTGAAGGAAACTTGGAGCTCAGCTGCTGTGATAGTATGGTCATTGACATTGGGGGGGATGCTAAAACAAAAGCTGTTTCATAAATAATCCTTGATAGGATCAACATCAGTCTCAAATGTTTCGGAGCATGAGTTTGCCCATGAATAAGTAAGAAGGCATTAATCAGGTGTGGCTTTTCTATTAGAGTGATAAGGAGAGACTAATCTGGCAAACTTCTCCCAGCCTTCAAAGCCAGGCATTCACCACACCCACCTCAAATATTTCTCATAAAGTGGAGGCACCTGATACTTACTCTAAGGGGTGTCTGTAATTTTTCTTACTCCCTAAATGAAAATGGCTTGCTTTCTGTCACAGAAAGATGCTCATAACTAGGAAGAGATCGGTAAATGTTATAACCAGATCCAGGATAATTTCTCTGCACAAGTCACAGAGAAACTGAATCCTAATTGGGAGGGGGGATTAATGTTCATTAGTATTGCAAGCCAACTTTTCTAAAAGGAATTCCATATGCAATTAAATTTATCTCACATATTTTTTCATCTATACGTCACTTGTTTCTTAGATGCCAAATGTATTATTATTCATACCCCACACTTCCTCTAAGGAGTTCAAACAGCATAAATGGTGTGTCCCCCTCGTTTTTACCCCAACAACAATCATGTGAGGTATGTCAAGCTGAGAGATAGCATGAGTGGCCTAAAGTCATCCAGTGATCTTCACAGGTCACCCCACCCCCATCATAATCCAATACTGAAAACTTCACAGCACAATGGTTTGTTTATTTATTTATTATTCTGATTTCTGACTCACCCTCCCCGGCAAAACTGAACTCAGGGCGAGTTACAACATTAAAAGCACTATATAATCTATTTTTTTTAAAACCCAACGATAGTCTCAACATCAGATGATGCTAAAATGCAAACTCGTTGAGAGAGCAGATACCAACAATCCCCCTCTTAGTTCAGACAAACAACAAGTAAAAAGGAGGGGGAGGTAAGGAGGCCAATACTGATGACATCCGCGGCTGTCCTCAGTTGTAGGCCTGGTGGAATAGCTCTGTTTTACAGGCCCTGAGCAACTCTTTCAGGTCCCACTGGACCCTGAATTAGCTAGGAAGAGCATTCCACCACGCAAGAGGAATTTGAGGACAGCCACACACTCTTAGGGCCAAGGACCACCAGCAGATTAGTATCTGATGAATGTAATATCCTTCGGGAGGTGTACCGGGAGAGGCGGTTTACAGGTATGAAGGTCCCAGACCATGTAAAATTATCAGTGTAGACAATTTCCAACCCCGTTTATAATATTTAGAAGTGTACAAGCTTTCTAAACCTTTAGGTTCATCTGAGCTGTCCATCTGCATCTTGTTTAAGACCCCAGTAACTTGTTATTTATAATGCACATTTATGTAGTAATTTCGAGTGTTCAAACTCCTTAAAACTTATTATAATCCATACAACATCCCTTGTAAGGGCATTAGTGCTGTTTTTATTGTCTGGCAGCAGAAGAGGAAATTCTCACAGACCAGAGCATAGATCTCAATTGTTGCACTCTCTCCATGGTGCTAAACAAACCCTCTGCTTAGAAAGGTAAGTTCAGTATTCTAGTACATGCTTCAGGTGGCAGAGATGTAGAGCTGAACCAAGCATGAGAACAAAGAGCGATTGTAATAGATACCCGTTTGGACTCGCTTTTGGTAACATGCTTGATGATCTTAATCTGTTGCTTTGAAAGCTAGATGGCCTCTTCTTTGGAGGTGGAAGACATCAACATAACATCCTCTGGGAGATAATCAAAAGCTGGAGAAAGTTTCTTCCACAGTAAGTGCTGGTACTTGTCTGGCTTTTCCTTGCACTGCCTCCACCACAGTGGAGTTAGGTGGGGGATGGAAAAAGAGAAAGTCACACCCTCCAGTTGCATTCTCTAAAACAGGGGTGTCAGACATAAGGCCCACAGGCCAAACCCGCCCCCTTGAGAGCTCTTTCTGGCTCGTAAACCAGCCGAGGCATCCACCCCCTCCCCTCTTGATCTGGGTTGGCGAGGCACGGTACGGCCTGACCAAGTGACATTTATGTTGTATCTGGCCCTTATAACAATTGAGTTCGACACCCCTGTCCTAGATGCTCCTGTGGTAGACCAAATGAAACTGAGCAGGAAAAGACAGCTCTTCCTCTGTGGGCAAGCATGGTCTGAACTGCATCTCTTAGCGGAGAAAGGGGTTCATGCCAAAAAACTCATTCTGGAGCTTTCCAATCATAGCTCTCTGAAGACACAAAATCTACCAGTTTGATGCAGAAAAACCATGAAGTAGTCATTTCAGAGGTCGGTTCCCTGTCTGCCATCCCACCCCACCTTTGCAAACATTAAATAAAATAAGCCCATGTTTTCCCAGTAGAAGCTTGCCTGATCCCTTACTGTCTTTTAGGTGTCAGGCCAAAACATTGATTTCTATCCAGGCTTTTCATTAGGAGTTTTACCTTTTTGGCTGTTTTCTAGCCTGCTTCTGGTCTCAGGTCTATTTTGGGGATATTTTGTGCTGTTATGACATCCCTGCCTTATTTTTAATGGGCTTGTTTTGTTTCTGTATTGATAATTTATAACTTTATTTGTAAACTGCCTTGAGAAGGAATCTGGAGGGCAGCATAATATTTTCTTAGGCCTTTTATGCATGTCTGTTTTCCTCGCCCTCACCTTGGGTTTTTATGTTGATTATTCATGCTGTTTCTGACCATCAGAGGTCGCCTCGATCTTCCCCTGTGTTTCCCTGCATTTTGCCTGCATTTTCAGAGACCTGTTTTATCTCAAATTTGAAAACGGGGACAAGGCAGGGGGAAAGGCAGGGGGAGAGCGTGTCGACCTCTGATGGTCAGAAACAGCATGAATAATCAACATAAAAACCCAAGGTGAGGGTGAGGAAAACAGACATGCATAAAAGGCCTAAGAAAATATTATGCTGCCCTCCAGATTCCTTCTCAAGGCAGTTTACAAATAAAGTTATAAATTATCAATACAGAAACAAAACAAGCCCATTAAAAATAAGGCAGGGACGTCATAACAGCACAAAATATCCCCAAAATAGACCTGAGACCAGAAGCAGGCTAGAAAACAGCCAAAAAGGTAAAACTCCTAATGAAAAGCCTTGATAGAAATCAATGTTTTGGCCTGACACCTAAAAGACAACCCGAAGACCTGAAGTTGTCAGAGGGGTGGCCGCAAGGGAAACCGCCACGCATAAAAGGCCTTAAACAGACAAGCAAATAAATAGATATAGTTTCAGAAAGCAGGATGGGTTTCTCACTGCTAAACTATTTCCTGTGGCCATGTGCAGGCAACCAAAACCAAGACACCTGTGCTGCAGCATTTGACAGAACAGCTAGCACGAACAATGTAATTATGTGATTATAGCACAATATATGGATACAACGCAATACAGGAAATAATGTTGCCATGATGAAACTGATCTCCAAGTCAATGAAGAAACCCCTTTCAACAAAAGCAGAAGAGAGATAAGACAAATATTTTGAAAATGTAATTAAAATGGTAATGATCTTTAAGTCCTAGAATTTGTTCTAAAAATGTCTTTATAACTTATCTGTCTCTCGTTTATGTGGAACAAAATTATAGCTGTTAGCTTAAAAATGATTACATGTTTTAAATGGGACTTTGTGCACCGGGCTGAGTTCTTCTAGGAAAAACTTAATTGATTTTGTGCTTATTTGCCTATGCACCCTTTTCAAAGAGCTGCGTGTTTCATAAAGAAAAGACTTTTAAATGATATTTCTTGGTAATTGAACTGGCTGCATACTAAACATTTAATCTACCCCTTTCAAGCTGTAGCTTTATTCCTCCTCCCAAACAGCCATAATAAAGATAAGCTACCCTCAAAGTTTATGAGCTGTTTAAGTAACAAATAAGGTAGATAAATGAAGGGAGCTGCAGAAATGGTAAGAAATCTGGTATGAAATGAAGATATAAAGTGTAACTATGGAAACTGCCTTTGTAATTAGGAGTAATTTAGACACTCACAAAAGATAGTTAATCAGTATGCAAACTAAAAGATACCCATTAATTCTGGAAAGGTAAAAGGAATAGACTCAATAAAATTCTTAAAACAATAGCTGATGTTGTATTCATATACTGGGCTTTTTAAATCATCTCAAGTTTTTCAGTCTTCAGTAAAGGCCTTAAATTCCCTAAACTATATAGAGCATCAATAGAAAACTAGTTGGGTTTTCAGCATTGGATGTTTATTTAGAATCAATGGAAATTTTGACTGGATTTGTAGCATGATGCTTGTCCTTCCAAGGACAAACTCGCCTACCTTTCATTAACATTATTGTTCTATTTTGGAACTGCTTGTGACCTAGGGTTGCCAGCTCCGAGTTGGGAAATACCTGGAGATTTTGGGGGGTGGGGTGGAGCCTGAAGAGGGTGGGATTTGGAGAGGGGAGGGACTTCAATACCATAGAGTCCAATTGCCAAAGCAGCCATTTTCTTCAGGGAAACTTATCTCTGTTGCCTGAATATCAGTTATAATAGCAGGAGATCTCCAGAGGTTGACAACCATATTGTGACCACCCTGGCTCAAGCTGTCAGTTTAGTTGGATAAATAATGTCTACACAGTTGTTGTCATGTCCATCAATCTCTCACAGCTGACACAATGAAATCTATGAACTACGCTGTGAGAGCCAACCTTATTCAGTCATTGGCATGATAAGCCATATTGGGTTCTCAGTTTCTGTAGAAGACATGTTCACTCTGCTGGATCTCACATCCATTCTTCAACAGAAATACAATGGAGGCATACATATAGCTGGCAACCATCTTGTGAATTTTCCCACCATACATACATAATTGCTAAATAGATCAGGCATCTCAAGATGGGTAATCTGTAATCTGCTAAAAAGTGAACGATCTCTGATGTGCACTCAGTCAAAAATCTGGGAAACCAAAGGAACAAGAACTCACCACTATGCAGGATGTGATAGGCAGCCCCTTCCACCCCTTGAGAAACAAAATGGAGGCAGAGGCCAGCAGGCAAAGGCACCATTGTATGTCTGGATTGACTTCTTACCACAGCAGCAATGAAAGGCCAATGCCCCTGTGTGAGAGAACCAGAAGAGAGCCAGAGACAGGCCAAGACACCACTGAACAATGATCCCTTCTGCTGTCCCTCCCCCCTACAAATGAAAATTCTCTGTCAATTAGGGCTGTTGAAAAAAAATTCGGTAAAATTCAGATTCGGCAAAATTCGGCCCGTTTTCATTTGGGAAATGCCGAAGTCCAAACTCCCCCGATTCGGCTCCGTAGAATTCGGCATGCAATTCGAAGTTCGGGAAAAAACTCAGCCGTTTAAAGCCTTTAAAAACACATTTGCGTCTTTCCGCGGCTCTGGGGGGGCATGTTTGGAGGTAGAGGTCCCAAAATTTCAGTGTAGCTTCAGGGGACCCTTCTTGCAAGAACCCCCAAGTTTTGTTAAGATTGGGTCAGGGGGGCCCAAGTTATGGGGCCCGGAAGGGATCCCCCCATCTGCCCATTGGAATAAAGCCATTAAAAGGGATGTACTAAAACGAATGACAAGTCAGCCCATTGGAAGCAATGGAAGAGGCTGTCCAGCCCATTGAAGATAATGGGAGAGGGGAATGTCGGTTGACTTTCATTGACTCCACTGAAATACATTACAGGGGATGTACTAAAACTAATGACAGGCTAGCCCATTCGAAACAACAGGAGCTGCTGCACAGCCCATTGGAAACAATCAGAACCAGCCAGAGAGAGACTCACTGACCCACAGTTAACTCCACACGAAGTTGGCAACCGGTTTAAAACAGTAGAAAGCACAGTCCCACACAGAGGCAATCAAACCCACTCCCCAGCAGAACAGGTAAACCCACCCCCTTTGGCTTCCCCCCCTCTCTCTCTCTCACACACACACACACAGAGAATCTCCCCCCCCCACATACACACACACAGGAAAAAAAATATAGAGAATTATAAAGAAAAGCCCCCAAATGGGTCTTACTGTGGATGTCTTTTTCTCTTCTATCAGGAGCAGGGACTGGGAGTCAGGACTCAGGAGCAATCCAATATGATTCTAGCACACACACATACTCTCTGGCACGGGAGGTTTTGCCTGGGATTTTCCGCTCTCTAAATGCACATTAAGGATTGCCTGCTCCCATTCATTCCAATGGGTGGATGGGGGGGGAACCCCATAACTCGGGATTAATTGCCTTTTAGTCAGACCCCCGGGCCGGGGTAATGGTACGGTTCAACTGCCGAGGCAACCAGACCCCCGGGCCGTTTTAATGGTACAGCCCAACGCGAATGTGTTTTTAAAGGCTGTAATGGGCAGATGGGTGGGGGGACCCCTTCCGGGCCCCATAACTCGGGACCCGCTGTCCCAATCATCACCAAACTTGGGGGTTCTTGCAAGAAGGGTCACCTCAAGCTACGCTGAATGTTTGGCACCTCTACCTCCAAAAATGCACCCCCCGGAGCCGCAGAAAGCAGCAAATGTGTTTCTAATGCCTTTATTCCAATTGGGCATTTTGGGGGGGACCCCTTCTGGGCTAGGAAGAGAGCTGAAGATATAGATTGAACTCATCTAGTACATGGCACTAGAACAAGATCCTCATGTAGTAGACTTACAGCATCCCTCCAGTTCACAAGTCTCACAAGAGACATACAGAATATAATTTTAAACACTGGCACTTAGTAAGAGAACTGCCTGATTGCAACAGCCTACCCCGCTTTGGATACCGTAGAACAAGGTCCATTAGAGACTCTTTGATACAGTACATACTGACAGTTTACCTAAGATTGAACATAACATGCCTGCTGGACATCATAAATGCGGGCAATGCAACATGTGTGCACTGTCTCTACTGGTTAAAGAATTTAAAAGTACACAGAATAATTTTACTTTCAAACTACAACGATTTTCAAATTGTAACAGTTGCAATGTTATTTATATTTTAAGGTGCCAATGTGGTCTCCTCCATGTTGGCAAAACATCTAGACCCGTTAAACTACGGATAAGAGACACAGATCACGCATCAGGAACAATGTGCTTGAAGCACCACTTGTATCACATTATAAGGAAAAGCATCATTCTGATACTGATCTACAATTTTTTGTTATTTGGCAGTACAAACAGTAATCATATTCCAAACAAAATGTAGATAGACTGCTATTGCAACAGGAGGCTCGCTTTATTTTTCTTTTCAATACTTTGATGCCTTATGGTAGGGCTGTTCAATTAAAAAAAATTCGATATAGTTCGGATTCGGCTGAATTCGGCCCGTTTAGATTCGGGATATGCCGAAGTTCGAACTCCCCCACTTCGGGTCCGTGCAATTCGGCAGGAATTCAAAGTTTGGGAAAAAAATTCGGCCGAATAAAGCCATTAAAAACACAACCGCGCCTTTCTGTGGCTCTGGGGGGCATTTTTGGGGGTAGAGGTCCCAAACTTTGAGCGGAGCTTCAAAGGACGCTTCTTGAAAGACCCCCAAGTTTTGTAAAGATTGGGTCGGGGGGGCTGAGATATGGGCCCCGAAAGGGGTCCCCCCTTAATGTGCATCTCTGAGCAGAGGTTGCCGCCCACGCACAAAGCTCCCAGCCCCAACAAACAGCTGATAAGTTTGAAAAGCATTGCAACACAACTGCATGCAACACGACTGCAAAAGCAACACAACCTTGTAAGCAACACCTTTGCAACTGTGCAAAGCAACACCTGACACCTGGGAGTTTGCAAACCATTCTTTAAGTCACCATTTGAAAACAAGTTTTGAGCAAGCATCCAAATAGACCTAACCGCTCTTATGAATGAGGGAAAACCTGAAGACACACAACTGAAACCCCCCCTCAAACCAGGGAGAGAGAGACTCGAGGGGAACACCCCCCCAGGCAGAACCAGCAAAAGCCCCCTTTGGCTTCCCCCCCACCCACAGAAACTGCTCCCTCCCCCCACACACACAGACTCTGCTTCCCCCCACACACACACACACACAGGAGAAAAATTATAGATTAAAGCCCCCAAAGGGGTCTTACTGTGGCTGTCTTCTGTTCCATCAGGAGGGGCTGGGGAGGACTTGTAATCCAAGAGGATTCCAATTAGGCACGGGACGTTTTGCTCTGGAGATGAACAGGATCAGCTGATCCATTCATCCCAATAGGGAAAAGGGGAAAGGGGAAAGCCCATATCTCAGGACCCCCTGACCCAATGTTTACAAAACTTGGGTGGTCTCTTAAGAAGCCTTGTCTGAAGCTCCGCTCAAAGTTTGGGATCTGCACCCCCAAAAATGCGCCCCCTGCAGCCACGGAAAGAGAAAAGGGGGAGCCGATATTTCTGCCCCCACTGAACCCATCTTTACAAAACTTGGGTGGTATCTTAAGAAGGATTGTCTGAAGTTATGCTGAAAGTTTGGGGGCTGTATCCCCAAAAAAGCACCCCCTGCAGCCACGGAAATGGAAAAGGGGGGAGGGAAAAGGGGTAGAGCCCATATCTCGAGACCCCCTGACCCAATGTTTACAAAACTTGGGGGGTATCTTAAGAAGGCTCATCTGAAGCTCCACGGAAAGTTTGGGGTCTGTACCCCCAAAAATGCGCCCCCTGCAGCCATGAAAAAAGGGGGGAGCCCATATCTCGGGACCTCCTGACCCAATGTTTACAAAACTTGGGTGGTCTCTTAAGAAGGCTTGTCTGAATCTCTGCTGAAAGTTTTGTGTCTGTACCCCAAAAAATACGCCCCCTGCAGCCACAGAAAGGAGTGAATGTGCACAAGCACCCCCCCCACACACACACACACACAAGGATTTCCCTCTCTCTCTCTCTCCCCGGCCGGGCCGCACATCAGCTGATTCCTCCAGTACTCAATCCTGACTGATTGGCTAGAAGAAGACCCAGCTTGGCCACCGATTGGCCGGGGGAGGAGAATGCTGCTTACTGACGGTTATGCTGCTTACTGACGGCCCCGAATTTGCCGGATTTATTCGTGAACTACCAAACTCGCTGAATTCGGCCCCCCCGGTTGCCCGCCAATTTTGAGTTTGGTTCGTCCCGAACTAAAAACCACCGAATCAGGGGAAATTCGGCTGTTTTTCAGTTCGGGCCGAACCAAATCAAGAGCCCTACCTTATGGTTTAAATTCTACCTCAGATCTCATTTGTTTTTTGTAATGCTATTGAGCTTTGGTAATTGTGTAATGATTGCATCAGCTTGTTATATGCACTTTGTATCTTTAAGACTGCATTAATTGACACACCTGTGTTATACTTTAAGAGATACAGTGTCTCTTTTTATTTTATTTGGGGGGCAAGCAGACTGCAAAATCACACAGATATAATAAAACAAAGAAATCAACACTTACCTAGCATACCAAATTTGTGTATTGTAAAAAAAGAGAGTAAATAATTGTTTACAGCAACTGATCAAAAGAAGAAATAAAAATATAGCATGATTCATCCTCTTTTCTAACACCTACAAGATAGAGATAAAGTCGTTCCCTACTCTTAAAATTACAGAAAATTAGTTTCCTTTTACCTCATGGCTATAAAAGGTAGAATTTCCCAGGCTTTTTTCAATCCGACTATCTCTAATGAAGTCTCTCCTTTCCACAGAAGCTGTGTCTGGAATATCTGCTGACCATCTCAGATGGACAAAACTGTAGGTTGGGAGTATTTATTTGAACATCGTGGTGTTTTGTTTTGATAAATATATTAACTCAAATACATACTGAGTTTGAAGTTCCCACAGGATTGCCAGCTCTGAGTTGGGAAATACCTGGAGATTGGGGATGGAGCCTGGGGAGGGGAGGGTTTGGGGTCTAATGCCATGGAGTCCCCCTTCCAACGCTTTCATTTTCCCCAGGGGAACTGAGTCATGTACTCTGGCAGTCAGTTGTAATTCTGAGCCATCTCTAGGTCCCACCTGGGGGTTGGCAATCCTGTGTTCCCATGTTTTTCATTGTAGACATGTTTTTGGCATTCAGTACTTTATTTGATCAGAGACAATCTTCAGTTCTTGCATGAATGTTATTAACTTCTGATTAGGATAAGCAGAAATTTCATTTTTAGCTCCTAATGGTAAAACATAACAGAAAACAAAACATCTTAATTGGTAGCAATTTTTTAAAAAGGCTCTCTTCATCTTAAATTAATTGCATGCTATATACAGAGACAGCATTAAAATAATATCTGATCTTAAATTATGCACCTCCATTATGAATTTTCTCTACCTTTAAGGAGTCTCAAAGCAGCTTACAATCACCTTCCCTTCCCCTCCCCACAACAGACACCTTGTGAGGTAGGTGAGGCTGAGAGGGTTCTGAGAGAACAGTGACTAGCCTAAGGCCACCCAAAAGGCTTCATGTGGAGGAGGGGGAACCAACCCAGTTCACCAGATTAGAGTCCGCCACTCATGTGGAGGAGTGGGGAATCAAACCCGCTTCTTGGTGACCTTGCAAGTCACCAAGCTGAACACATGCAGAAGGTCCCAGGTTCAATCCCTGGCATTTCCAATTACAAAATCTTAGATACTCGATGTTGAGAATATATTTCAAGCAGAAGAAAAGAAGGGATGCAGATTGCAGGTGCCCCTTATGCATTTTTCTTCCTTTCCTAATGTGTTTTGAACTCAATTCTCACAAACATTTTAATTAGTTCAATTTACTACATTTGCTAATTTTGATGCAAATGATATAGAGAGAAATGCTCTTCATGAACTTCTTCTGTTACCTGATCCTCCATCTGCAGTAGCCCAACGTATTTTCATTAACAGTAATATAATCACCACATCATATATATGGCAGTTGGGTATAACAAGCTTTTTTTCTAGAATCACAATGTATCTCAGAGTGATAGTATTTTTTAAAGTCACTCAGTGGTGGTTTCATATATAGTAAGCCTTGTGCGAGAAAACCTATTAGACTTAGAATATGTCATTTTATAACATGTTTTCCCTGACCTGTCAGCTTTCCACAACAAGGAGAATTTGAAGCAGGACACATATAAATATTTGCTCCCATATGTGAATTCTAAAGTGATAAGGTCCCTTGAGGGCTTCCTGAACATTTGAAGCTGCTCTTAGAGGGGAGACGGCATATCTTCTAAGTCCTTCTAAGACCATTGACTTCAATGGATTTTGAAGGGTATAACCATGTTTACGATGCCAGCGGTGTAACAGGACTCATAGGGTTGGATCCAGACTAAATTTTCCAGTGGCAGAATTGCAGTTTTTTAAATGGCAGCATTTAATGGGCCGGGGACTTGATTTGAGTTTGGAGACTTCTGGTGCATAGATTCCCCACAGGGAAGCGTGGGTCCAGCGAGCAACAAACCTCATGTAAAACTCCCATGCATAAATGACCTCAGAAGACCAACTCCACTCTGTGGCGATAATTCACAGTGGGTAGCCGTGTTAGTCTGTCTGCAGTAGTAGAAAAGAGCAAGAGTCCAGTAGCACCTTAAAGACTATCAGAGTCTGAATTCAGAGTCTGAATTCACTCTACTTAAAGACAGATGGATTCACATTCTAGCTGTATCTGAAGAAGTGAGCTGTGGCTCACGAAAGCTCATACCCTGCCAGAAAATATTTTTGTTAGTCTTTAAGGTGCTACTGGACTCTTGCTCTTTTCTTCCACTCTGTGGCTTCCACCTTCTGCCAGCTCTCCCCGCAAAGCAGACATTCTATATTGGCCGGATTGCATCCACACATTACAGGATTACACATCCAGGTGTAGCATTTTCTGCGGATGGCAGAAAATGGACTCACGATCCAACATTTCTAAGCTGCCAGCAGGAAGTGGTGAAATAGCAGTCTTTGAAATTGCTTCCCTTTTCTGCTGAAGTGGGATGTTGGATTTGTACCTCCCCCTCTTTCACTGCCAAAAAGCCTGAATGAAGTCTTGCTTGTGAAAAGCAGGGCTTGAAAGAATTTAGGTGCTCCTTAGGTAGGCTTCTGCTCCTGCTGCAAGCAGATAGTACTGAATTGTGTGCCATTAAACAAATTGCATTGTGGAAACAAGACATTTTAAAGCACATTTTAAGTGTAATTGCTATTGTCTGTGAACATTTACAAATTTCTCATTCAGATATGTTTACTTGCCTGTCGCCATTTCATATACACTATTATTCTTTATGATTGCATTTAAGTTAATCACTAAGAAAAAGGAGATGCAGAACAATGACTGTCTGTAGCTTCTACTTTTCCATGAAGTGGATTTAAGCAGCAGAAAAATCCAGTTTCAAAAGGGTTTCAGGTACCAGTGCTTGGAAAGACCTCAGCCTTGAGGACATAAGATGAGTTATGTTGAAATCAAGTACAAGGACAGATAAAAACAGCATCCATCTAGGTCTCCCCTTGTCACTATAGGACAGTGATGGTGAACCTTTTAGAGACCGAGTGCCCAAACTGCAACCCAAAACCCACTTATTTATCACAAAGTGCCAACACAGAAATTTAACCTGAATACTGAGGTTTTAGTTTAGAAAAAACATCTCCTACATTAACATTTTTTGTCTTAAAAGAAAAAACACAATAACAGAGCTTTCAATGATACAAAAAACTTTTTATTGAAAGGTAAAAGTATTGCATTTGGCATGCTTTTGAACAATTAATGTGATTTTTGCTGTTGTATGCATGCTGATAATTTGTCTAACCTTGGCTCATACTTTGTATGGGAGGCACCGCAAAGCTCTGCTCCCCTCCAGTTATGCCACGCTGTGAGCTATGCTCCCCTCAAATCTAGCTCCTCTCCAACCCCACCACAGGAATCACCTTCGCCACAGACTCAACAGGCTGCCGTCAGTGCTGCACCCTCATGCCGCATGTAAGCCGGCCGGCATGTGAGCTGCCCCTCTGCATGTGACAGGGGAGGGAGGAAGCGCTCCCATTGGGCTGCTGGACAGAGGGGCTGGTGATGTGAGAAATGCCCTCAGGTGCGTGTGGAGAGGGGGAGAGGAGCAGCCTGGCCCCTCATCCCTCTGGCTTTCTAGTAACAAACTCAGGCGAACTCTGTGCTGGGGCGACGGTGCATGTGCCCACAGAGAGGGCTCTGAGTGCCCCCTCTGGCACGCATGCCATAGGTTTGCCACCACTGCTATAGGATGTGGGGGGTAGGGTTGCCAGATGGAGATTGGGAAATGCCTGCAAATTTGGTGAAGGAGCCTGGGGAAGACACAGACCTCAGTGGGGTATAATTCCATAGAACTCACCGTCCAAAGGATCCATTTTCTCCTTGGGAACTGATCTCTGTAGTCTGGAGATGAGCTGTAATTTTAGGAGATCCCCAGATCCCACCTGAAGGCTGGCATCCCTATTGCCAGAGCCAGGTTGGAAAACTCCTGGAGATTTGGGGGTGGAGCCTGGGGAGGACAGGGAACTCAGTGGGGTACAATGCCCTAGAGTCCACCCTCCACAGCATCCATTTTCTCGAGGAGAATTGGTCTCTGTAGCCTGGAGATTATCTGTAATTCTGAGGAAACTCCAGGTCTCAATTGGAGGCTGGCATCCCTACACCACCTGATAGACTTACAGCCCATTCCTGAACCACGGCTGCAGCTCGACCCAAAGGCCTTTGGAGGCCGATGAAGGCCACCTGTCCTAGGATGACTAAACGGAGGCTATCGTACTTTGGTCACATTATGAGAAGACAAGACTCAATGGAAAAGACAACAATAGTAGGAAAAGTTGAAGGCAACAGGAAAAGAGGAAGACCCAACCAGAGATGGATTGACTGTATAAAGGAAGCCATGGCCCTCATTTTGCAAGACCCAACCAGAGATGGATTGACTGTATAAAGGAAGCCATGGCCCTCATTTTGCAAGACCTGACCAAGGCTGTTAAGGATAGGACATTTTGGAGGACATTCATTCATAGGGTCACCATGAGTCGTAAGGAACCTGATGCAGCTTAACACACTTAACACACACAAGACATTTGTTTTTAAACTGGAAATCCCCCATGGTCAGTTCTGTTTCAGGAGACATAAGGTCTTGATCACTCATTCATTACACAGCCAGCCATTGTGTTATTACAACAAATGGTGTTGTCCTCAGCAGTTTCCTGTTCTGAATGCAGAAAATAGTACAGTCTGCTTATTTTCATGCCCTCTGCCTTTCAGCTGAATGATCTTATAATAATTCAGCATGTCAGAACAACATTTTCTAAAACCGAAGCTTTTACTCCATGACCATATGCCATCAAACACAAGAAGGAGCATATTTTACTATGCAGGCCATTTACTAGAAATGCCCTGTTTCACTTATATCTTAACTTGATAAAAGCAGCCACTGAGGACCGTACACAGATTCCACCAACATTAATGGAAGTCTGCCATTCGTTTCAAAGGCAGCTGGCGGTAGTATACACGTCTCTCTGGTTGTGCTATGCTCATCATTTTAATTAACTTCAATTAATGCAGCACAATTTGTTATTTTCCCTATTCCACTCTCAGTAATCCTTGATTAGGCAACACTCAGGGCAAAAGTAGATGCCAGCTTCCTAAACTGTGCTTAAGTGCCTTGATAAATATTGGTAGAGGAAAATCAGCAGGGGCTGTTTAACCCTTTCTACACCCCCAACTCTTGCTGGCAGATCTTCTTAAGGTCTCCTGCACACCAGACGAGAAACCTGGGTTAGTTCTGGCCATGGACTCATTAGCTGGGAGCTAATCACAGGAGTATTTTACAGAATGGCGGTGGTTTATGTTAAAATGCCTACAGAGCAAACCACAGGAAAAACGCTTGGCAAAATACATTTGCACTTGTCTTATAAATTTCCTTAGAACAGAGTGTTGCCTATCGACATGAACAGAACAGAACAACAATCTATCCAGTTTTTACATCTTGACATTCTATTTGGTATGTGGGAGAGTGGCTGTCACTTAATTTTTGATGCAAATCTTTACTGAATACATCTGTGCTGTGTGCAGAAGGGAAAGTAACAATCCTGCATACTGGGGCTACCATTACAGACTAGCATCTGTTCAATCAAATGATTTGAACTAGAGAAGAGGGAAGTGCAAATGTTTGTTTCTGTATTTATTTCCCCTTCAAAACTGCAGTTGTTTTCATCCTATTAATTATTACACGTGTCCATTTTCTTTGCTACGTCTGCATTCATTTCCCCTCGCTTTGATACAAAACATATTTCCGACTGTGACAACATTCTTTTCCATCTGGTTTGGATGAAACTCTCAGGCATTTTACCCTTTGCCCAAGGAATCGTTCATACTAAAGTTCACAAGGACAGGAGAAAAGCTTGATGTGGGCAGGCATTTGAACCCCTAAGATGATGCTCAGAGAATGGGACATTCATATGGCAGAAGCAGACATTTTACACACCTTGAAAACAGAGCGTCATCTGGAATTTGGTGTCCCCAGGAAAACAGGCTGCAGGGCAAAGAAGGGAGTACACAATCAACATAAATAATACCGATAAACTCATTCTTTGTAAGGGAAAGAGAATCAAGGAAAAACTTCTGATTTAAAAAGTGCCAGAAATAAGATGAAAATGTCATGTGTTGAACAGTGTTAGCAGAAGGTTGGAGGAAGGCACTGGTAATTATACAGAAGCAAGAAAGATCTCCCAAGCCACCAAGTCAGCAATGATTGGTGAAAAGGAAAAACTGGAACAAAAAAAACAAATATTATTATTATTTTCTAATGCAAATTCTGTTTGGCTTTGATGGTTGGTCAACTTCAATGGTAGTTTCCTCACTCCACACACTTTCCCCCTTCCAATTATCAACCTGAGTTTTCTAAACCAGACTAATAGGCACCCAGGAGATTTGATGAATAAATGGATGATATTTATCCATCTATTCATTTTTTAATTATTTGTTAATGCCAAAATTGTAATAAGCAAGGATTTTCAGTTTCTCCTTTCCCTTAGTTTGAAAACACATACAAATATTGAAGAATCTACCCATTTACTCCAATCATCTTTGGAGGTCCTGCTTTGGTCGCATCTGCAATTGAGGCTAGGTGATAGAACAAGTAGAAACCTGCAAGGACTTGTGGGAGGCATCTCATTCCCCCTACCTACACTATTTCGTCTTTCTCTTTCCTGAAGCCCCCCCCCCCCCAATAACCTCTCCCTTTTTCCGGCTCTCTTCTCTCCTTCTAGGGTTGCAAACCTGGAGATCACTTGGAATCACAGCCGAGCTCCCAACTATAGGGATCAGTTCCTCTTAGGGTTGCCAGCTCCAGCACTACACTGGCTTTCATAAGGGGCTGTTGTTGAACAGTAGCAAGTAGCCAGACCTAGTTCAGTCATGCAGGGGGTTATCAAGTCACGCAGAGGCTGCCCGGGGTTGCCTGGAGAAAATTCCTGGAGAAAATGACTACTTTGGAGGGCGGACTCTATGGCATTATGTCCAGCTGAGAGTTCTTCCTTCCCCATACCCTGCCCTCCTCAGACTCCACCACAATATCTCCAGGGATTTCCCAACCTGGAGATGGCAACCTTAGCCAGGCCTGGCCCTAGTGAATTATCCCTCAAAGGCCAAAATAGGCCTGGAAAGGGCTCTACTCACTCCTTCGCCTTTTACTTATGGAACCAAGCTTGGAATGCTGTGGTTGCATAGCAAGAGCCACTGAGTGAATCCATTGCTTAAAGCTCTGTTTATCTTGCGGTGTTTGTGTGTGTGTTAAAGCCCCTATTTATTTATTTTTTATATTTCAGATTTTTCTGCAAACCTGGGGCCATTTTCAGCTTTGTAGAAAGACTTATCTTGCCCGTTCACAGTTCCAGTCACCGAATTTAAGTATCCAAAGACTTGGCCGACTTCGCTATTAGCATATAAAATGTACAGGGGGGAGTGACAACTGCATTATTTGGAGGCCAGATTCAGCATGGAAGCAATATTATCTGACCCTCCAGAGATTGACAGGCCAACATAATTGCAGTCCTTTGTTAATATGATTTTCCAGTGAAATGAAGATGTTAAGCCCTTATAGCTCCATACCAATGATACAGAAAGTAAAGCAGCCCTTGAGAATGAGGAAGATGGTCATCCTTGAGATACAAGATCAGGAAAATAAATTCGCTCACACGGAGCCCAATCCTTAGTCCCAATTGTGCCTAAGACTGCAACTTTTGTTATCTCTGATGGGCCATTATAAACAAGAAGTAAGAAGCAGTATAATTGTGCATTATAATTCCCCACAAAGTTTACACTAATGACTGAAGTATTTAGAATACCCTGGAAGGAAGTGAAATAAAGAAACTTTGTGAGGGTATCACCATCTCAAATCCGATTACTTTAATGGAGACTGGAGTTCCATTCAGCTCAGGAGCCAGCCAGCAATATTGTAGCGGGATTTGTTCTCTCTCAGATTAAATTAGCACTAGAAGTTTCATAATACCAACAACATTTCTGTAACGGGCCATTAAATTAAAGACTGTGTTGCAGAAGGTGTAAAACTAGGGTTGCCAGCTTCAGGTTGGGAAATACCTAGAGATTTTGGGGTGGGAGATTTTGGGGCACAACCGGCGGGAGGTTTTCGGGGCAGAGACTGAGGGGGGTGGGGTTTGGGGAGGGGAAGCAGTTCAATGCTATAGAGTCCAATTGCCAAATCACCCATTTTCTCCAGGGGAACTGATCTCTGTTGCCTGGAGATCCGTTGTAATAGTGGGAGATCTCCAGCCACCACCTGGAGGTTGGCAACCATATGTAAAACAGTGATTTTGTTATATTGGTGTATTAACTGTTACCTTCAATCTGCATTTTTCACTGGATTTCTCAAATAAATTCTTTTCCCATTAGGAACGTGTTGCCACATATATAATTAGTGTTGCAGATAATGCTTGTGGAATTGGAGCTTCTGGGAGTCTAGGGCTGGTGGTTTCTCTCCCGATTAACCTCAGAGAATCTCAGTGTCCTTTGGGCACTTGGAGGCTCCAGAAGAGCACAGTGTCCACTGGGTCTATTAGACACCTTGGAAGCCCTCGGAGGAATTCTCCTGAGTTGAAATCTGGTGGCTGCGCAGGTGGCTCAGAGGACTCTGGGACTGTGCCTCAAAGGTTGCATGCGCCCCCCAAACCTGTCGACAGACTGTGGAAAATACCTGTGATTTACATCTACACATTGTTGAGGTCAGAAGACTTTACTGAGCCCAGCTGAAAATTCTTTGTGTGCCTCTACCATTCTGTGGACCCCTGAGACACATAAATTGGATAGCCAGCAAGGTGTAGTGGTTAAGAGCGGTGGTTTGGAGAAGTGGATTCTAATCTGGAGAACCAGGTTTGATTCTCCCTTACTCCACATGAGCAGCGGATGCTAATCTGGTGAACTCGATTTGTTTCCCCACTCCTACACCCGAAGCCAGCTCAGTGACCTTGGGTTAGTCACACTCTCTCAGCCCCACCTACCTCACAGGGTGTCTGTTGTGGGGAGGGGAAGGGAAGGTAATTGTAAGCCAGTTTGATTCTACCTTGACTGGTAGAGAAAGTCAGCATATAAAAACTAACTCCTCCTCCTCCTCCTCCTCCTCCTCCTCCTCCTCCTTTCTTCTTCTTCTTCTTCTTCTTCTTCTTCTTCTTCTTCTTCTTCTTCTTCCCTTGTGATCGGGGTTTTACCCTTGGGTGGAGGCTAGTGGGGTTTTCTTTGTCTTCCACCTGGACATTTTATTAGTCCATGCCTCCTCTTGGCATAGTCAACTGACTCCTGGGCCAGTTGAACCAGAGGGTGGCTGTCTTTTTTCTTTGGGATTGGAAATTGGTGCTGTTTAACTGCTAGAAAGACAGGGGGGGTTGCAGGAGGAAGTGGGAGGGAAATTGGAATTAGCATGGTCGGGAAGAGAGGCCTAGAAATCCACTAAAATTAATACATAAATAAATACGTGGTGGCAGTAATAGGCTGTGTGCTACAGTGTTCATATGGGGACACTCACCGTGCATTCCTGAGGCTCCCCTCAGGAGGCGGCATGACCTTGCCACCAGCGTAAGTGCATCTAATCAATGCACAAGATGCACTTATGCTGGTGGTGAGGGCAGTTCTGTCGGCGCTGGAGTGCCGCGGAGCTGTGTGCCATGTCTCCGCCGGTGCAGTCTCCCCACCCAATAAATGCCGGTGGAGACTTGCGGCACCGGCTTGGAGGGGCGTTCCCGGGGCTTGTGAGCTTTTAGCCCCCGTGAAAATGAAAAAAGCCTGTTAAAGGCTTTTTTCGTCCTGGCGGCCTGCTGGGAACGGGTTAGGAGGAGGCACGGCTGTGCCTCTTCCCCGCTGTCCCCACACTCCAGCAGCTCAGGAATGCGCTGTCAGTCTATGTGCCAGGCACATCTGAGATCATGAAGTTTTTAACAGTAAGAACTAGCACCTTGCATTGAACCTGGAAACAAACTAGAAATAAACACAGTTGACTCTAAACTGGTGTGTTTGCATACTCCAGCCAAAAAAAGTAGGTAAAAGAACAGTGTTTGCCTGTTTTTCCATCAGTAGGGAAGGGTTCAACACAAGACTCAGGCCATTTGTTCAGGGCTGTTTCCATCACAGTCACGCCACCAACTGCTTCGGTGCTTCTTTTTGATTATGCATGCCTTTCCTGACTGTCAGAGATCACCTTGCTCTCCCCTAGGGCTGCCAACCTCCCAGTGATAGCAGGAATTCTCCTGCTATTACAAGTGATCTCCAGCCAATCGAGAATAGTTCCCCATGAGAAAATGGCTGCATTGGCAATTGGACTCTGTGGCATTGAAGTCCCTCCCCTCCCTAAACCCCGCCCTCCTCAGGCTCTGCCCCAAAAATTTCCAAGTATTTCCCAACCCGGAGATGGCAACCCTACTCTCCCTGTGCGTTTCCACACATTTTGCCTGTGTTTTCTGGTTGCTGTTTTAGCGAGAATCCAGAAAATGTGCCCAAAATGTGCAGAAACACATGGGAAGAGCAAGGCGACCTCTGACAGTCGGGGAAGGCATGCATAATCAAAACAAAGCACCGGAGCAGTCAGCAGGGTCACCGTGGGGAAACAGCCCTGCATAAATGGCCTCAGTCTCCTGACTCAAATATACAATGACATGCTCACCCTGTTTGACAATGGCAAAGCAGTACCTTTCATAACATCAGCCTCTCTGACCAGTATCATCTCAATTTTATCTATAATTATTTTTGTTTTGTTTTATTTCTATCCCGCCTCCTCTCCCGCCGCAGCGGGGCTTGAGGCAGCTAACAATATATAACATATATGCTTAAAATCCAATAAATATATAAATACATAAAATTAGCATCCAATTAAAATAAATATGATATAATTAAACCATAAAAAATTCCAAGAGGGTATATAATCATTCCTTACCATGGGGTGGGGGGAGAACCAGTTGATGCAGGCACTAGGCTGAAAGAAGAAGAAGAAGAAGAAGAAGAAGAAGAAGAAGAAGAAGAAGAAGAAGAAGAAGAAGAAGAAGAAGAAGAAGAGGAGGAGGAGGAGGAGGAGGAGGAGGAGGAGGAGGAGGAGGAGTTGGAGGAGTTGGTTTTTATATGCCAACTTTCTCCACCTTTGAAGGAAAATCAAACTGGCTTACAATCTCCTTCCCTTCCTCTCCCCACAACAGAGGTAGGTGGGGCTGAGAGAGTTTGGAGAGAACTGTGACTAGCCCAAGTTACCCATCAGGCATCATGCGTAGGAGTGCGGAAACCAGTTCGCCAGATTAGAGACTGCCGCTCCTAACCACTACACCACACTGGCTCTCATTGCTGGTGGTGGTGGGGGGGCTGACACCTCCAGTTGCTCTCAACAGCTTCCATGGGAGACCAGAAGCAATTTAAGTTTGGGATGTTCTCCCTCAATCGCCTGCAGACACTGGCCAAGAGCAGAAACAGCCAGCTTCGGAGGCTCATCTGAAGAACTACAGAATATCACTCGCATATTGAAGACATCCAACTCCCAGACATGATCTGGCACAATTATTGAGCAATCCTGGGGCAAAGAGAGATCCTCATTTAAAACCACAGGAAAGATTCCCCACATTGCAAATTTCTTATCCTGAACAATAAGGCTTTGGGTACAGTAAGATGCCCTGAACCAACTCCAAAGCGGAGCCTGTTATTCCCCCTCCAATTTTTAAATGATTTAACAAGACTGCATGATCTACAGTGTCAATGCTGCTGATCAATCAAGAAGGATCCAAAGAGATGTATTTCTTCCCTCCACCTGTAAACAGTTGATTTATTGACACCAAGGAAGGCATAACAATTTACTACCTTGACACATAATCCCAAACATAACATTTCAAGGAAACAGGATATATCACTGAGGACTGGAGCAAAAATCAAAAAGAATGAGCTCCTTCCTCTTCTTTTTACCTTAGCCAAAGCAAAACTGCTCATCTGTGGAGCTATTTGATTTATTTTGCATGGGAGACGGATGGCAGGGCTGACCTTTGGACTTCGCAAAGGTGCCAAGAACTTATCCTGTGACCTTCCCAAACTTGTCAAACATCAAGAATTTTAAGCGAAAATAAGTCTTTGTGTGTGTGTGTGTGTGTGTGTGTGTGTGTGTGTTAAGTGCCATCAAGTCGCTTCCGACTCATGGCGACCCTATGAATGAAAGTCCTCCAAAATGTCCTATCTTTGACAGCCTTGTTCAGATCTTGCAAATTGAAGGCTGTGGCTTCCTTTATTGGGTCAATCCATCTCTTGTTGGGTCTTCCTCTTTTCCTGCTGCCCTCAACTTTTCCTAGCATAACTGTCTTTTCCAGTGATTCTTGTCGTCTCATGACATGACCAAAATACGACAGCCTCAGTTTAGTCATTTTAGCTTCTAAAATGACTAAACTGAGGCTGTCGTATTAAAAATAAGTCTTTATAAGACCAAAACTAAGTACAATTTTTCCTGTGTCCTGTAAAAAAGGAGGAAGAGGGAGGGTTGGTTTTTATATGAGGACTTTCTCTACCACTTAAGGGACAAACAAACCTTCCACCAGTTAAGGGAGAAACCATCACCTTCCCTTCCCCTCCCCACAACAGACACCCTGTGAGGTAGGTGGGGCAGAGAGAGCTGTGAATAGCCCAAGGTCACCCAAGGTCACCCAGTTGGCTTTACGTGTAGGAGTGGGGAAACCCACCTGGTTCACCAGATTAAAGTCCGCCGTTCATGTGGAGGAGTGGGGAATCAAACCCAGTTCTACAGATTCGAGCCCACCGCTCCAAACCACCACTCTTTAACATTACACCACGCTGGCTCTCAAGACAGAGAGTTGGCACCTGAAGTTATTTACTTGTTTGTTTGTTTTATTAAATTTATAATCTGCCCTCCCTGGCCAAAGCTCCCATAGATATAATTACCATAAAACACAATAACACAGTTCAAACAATGATTAAAGCCAACTAGTACATCCATAAGCAATAATATATTATCCAACAAGGCGCAACTGGTGTGATATATAGGCCACAGTAAAACCTGCTATATTCCACATCCCCAAAGATAGAATGGTTCAAAGAGGGAGGAGGCGGTATGCAGGCTAGGGAGGCCAGCATTGATGGAAGAAAGATCATAGCTGGCTTCAACCATAAGTCTGGGGGAATAGCTCTGTCTTGCAGGCCCTGTGGAATTCTCTAAGGTCCCACAGGGCCCTGGTCTAGTGTTTCCAACCTCCAGGTACTAGCTGGAGATCTCCCACTATTACAGCTGATCTCTAGCCAATAGAGATCAGTTAACCTGGAGAAAATGGCTGCTTTGGCAATTGGACTCTATGGCATTGACGTTCCTCCCCTCCCCAAACCCTGCCCTCCTCAGGCTCCACCTCAAAAAACTCCCATCGGTGGCGTAGAGGGATCTGGCAACCCTACCCTGGTCTCATTTGAGAGCTATTCCACCAGACAGGGGGCAGGGCAGAAAAGGCCCTGACCCTGGTCGAGGCCAGCTGGACACTCTTTGGGCCGGGGACCAACAGCTCAAACAGTGTTTTGTGATCCTTGGCTATATCACATTTTTAGTCAAGGTCGTGGAAAAATGTGTGCCCTTTGGTTTGCTCATAAGGAAATGCAAATATTTTTCAGATCATAAATCGGAAGGGGAAAACATATTCCCATCACACACGTTTCCAGTTTTTATATATACACTGTGTGAGCTCTTGCACATACTGCGACTTGAAAGAAAAATGCTGACTTAGATTATAGCCAGTCTAACCTGGCAGTTAAAATTAAAAAAATAAGGAGCACCAAAGGGAAAGGAAGAAAATAGCAACTGGAGGAGAAGAGTTTGCAATGTCAGGGGGGGGGGCACCCCATCAATGTGACACTGTTGTTGCCTGTGTATTCTTGAACACATGAAGCTGCCTTCTACTGAATCAGACCCTTGATCCATCAAAGTCAGTATTGTCTACTCAGACCAGCAGCGGCTCTCCAGGGTCTCAGGCTGAGGTTTTTCACATCACCTACTTGCCTAGTCCCTTTAACTGGAGATGCCGGGGATTGAACCTGGGACCTTCTGCATGCCAAGCAGAGGCTCTACCACTGAGCCACAGCTCCTCCCTCCCAGCAATGAAGGTGATGAGAGTCAGCGGCAGTGGTGATCTAAGGGGGCCGGTGAAAGCAGTGAGGATGATCAGAACATGAAGGCAGCGGCAATGGGTGGAGGGAGAAGAAGGAAAGGCGGCAGTGAAGAGGGGACAGGAGGGGGAGATGGTGGCAGCATGAAGAACAGCCGGGGAACAGGATTTGCCCTTCCACACAAGTTCCTCCTAGGTCCCAGGCTTGTAGACCTTGGTCTTATGGGCCATCTAGTCCAGCCTCCTGCTCAATGCGGAATATCCAAAGCAACAGAGGGCTGGCCAGATTTATTTAGTTAGTGAGTTAGGATATTTCTTTGCCACCTCTTCAGATACGTGCTTGGTATGGCTTCTAATTAAAACAACATGACAATATAAAAAACCAGCCATTTAAAACAAACCATTGGACTAGGGTTGTGCATATTGATAAACCCGAACCAAAAATAAACCTGGAAAAGGCCTTTTCAGCTTCTTTTGGGTTTAATTAAAGCCGAATATTAAAACTGGGAATAAAGCTTAAGTCGGATAGCCGATTGCCGAGTAAGCCAAATTTTTATGAGCTCTGGGGAAAGCATTTTTGGAGGTAGAGTTCCCAATTCTTCAAGGTAGCTTTAAGGGACTCTTCTTGCAGGAACCCTGATGTTTGGTGAAAATTGGGTCAGGGGGGTCCAATTTTATGGGGTCCTGAAGGGGTTGCCACCCTCCTCCATAGAGAAGCACAATGCTATAACCCTATACAATTGGACCCCTTGTCCCAAACTTTGTGGTTCAAGTGAGGAGAGTCCCTTGCAGCTATGCTGCAAATTTGGTGACTCTACCTCAAAAAAATACCCCCACAGGAGCTTCCCAAAAAAAATTCCACAGACTATAATGGACCCAGTTTTTTTTTCCAGGAAACTCGGAAATAAAGCTAAATTCCCATATTTACCAGTATGGATATTCGGCTTAATTCAGGTTTACCAAAAAAGATTGAGCCCAATAAACCCGAACCCAAAATTTACCATTTTTTTCATACAACCCTACATTGGACATAAACAGCTTGAAGACCTCCAGTAAGGAAAGCTGTCCACCTCTGGTAACTGGTTCCATTGTCAAATTGTGCTTACTGTTAGGAAATCAACATTCCCTGCCCTTTTAGGAAATGTAAAGAATGTCAAGGAGGACTCTCAGTGAACCGCTGCTGGGGCCAGATAGTGGTGGAAAGTGCCTTCAAGTCACAGCTGACTTATGTTGACTCCGTATGGTTTTCAAGGCAAGAGATGAACGGAGCTGGTTTGCCATTGCCTCCCTCCATGTAGCAATCTTTGACCTCCTTGGTGATCTCTTATCCAAGTACTAACCAGGGCATAGCTTCTGAGATCTGATAAGATTACAGAGATTGGTGTTGGGAAGTATGGGAAATGTAGTTCCCATGACCCCTGGCATTTTTGCATACAGTTGAAAATATACATGGCAGTATCCTTAAATATGAGGCCCTCTCACAAAGCAGGACCTAGGATACCTCCCCACTGTCCTGTTCGGGGAAATTTGGCAATGGGTAGGGTTTAGGGCTGTTGGAAAAAAAAAAACCAAGTTTTGTAAAGATTGGGTCAGGGGGTCCCAAGATATGGGGTCCTCCCCATCCACCCATTCGAATGATTGGTAGCAGGCGATCCTTAATGTGCAAATCCAAGGCAAAACCTCCCGTGCATAAATGGCCAGAGAGAGTCTGTGTGTGTGAGTCTGCTAGAATCGTATTGGATTACTCCTGAGTCCTGACTCCCAGTCCCTGCTCCTGATGGAAGAGAAGAAGACTTCCACAGTATGACCCATTTTGGGGCTTTTCTCTATAACTTTTTTCCTGTGTGTGTATGTGGGGGGGGGAATTCTGTGGGGGGGGGGAAGCCAAAGGTGGGTGGGTTTACCTGTTCTGCTGGGGGGTGGGCTCGATTGCCTCTGTGTGGGACTGTGCTTTCTGCTGTTTTCACCGGTTGCCAACTTCGTCTGGAGTTAACTGTGGGTTAACAGAGTCTCTCTCTGGCTGGCTCATAATGGGCTAGCCTGTCATTCGTTTTAGTACATCCCATGTCACTGAGTCTCTCTCTGTCTGGCCCGTTCTTCTCCTTCGTTTGGAACTTGTGTCTTCTGGTTCAGGGAGGCTGTTCTGCTGGGGGGGGGGCTTGATTGCCTCTGTGGAGTGTGATTTGGGGGGGGTTACCTGTCCTGGGGGGGGGCTTGATCTCTTTGCGAGTGTGATTGTTGCTGTGGAAGATTTGAATCCAGCAGCATGAAATCTATCAATACTGAAGATACGCAATATGTGCAGGTCGCACTTACGCTAGTAGCGTTATAAGATGCACTTTGGCTGATTTGAAATGAAAAGATACATACGTTACCCATGCTAGTTTCACAGTTCACTTATGTTTTGAGCGGGATGCGCTTTCGGTGTAGTTACATCTGCTCTTAGAAGCCACGGACTTCTACTGTGTGTGTGGGGGGGAGCCAAAGGGAGTTGACCTGTCCTGGTGGGGGGGGGGGGCTTGATCTCTTTGCGAGTGTGATTGTTGCTGTTTTCATCTGGAGGTCAGTGTGGGTCGGTGGTGAGTCTCTCTCTGGCTGCCCCAGAAACAATGGGAGGTTTTGCCTTGGATTTGCCGCTCTCCAGATGCAGATTAAGGATCGCCTGCTCCCATTCATTCCAATGGGCAGATGGGGGGACCCCATAAATCAGGACCCCCTGACCCAATCTTTACAAAACTTGGTGGTTCTTGCAAGAAGGGTCCCCTCAAGCTATACTGAAAGTTTGGGACCTTTACCTCCAAAAATGCCCCCCTGGAGCCATGGAAAGCTGCAAATGTGTTTTAAATGGCTTTATTCCAATGGGCGATTTTGGGGGGGGAACCCCTTCCGGGCCCCATATCTCGGAACCCCCTGACCCAATCTTTACAAAACCTGGGGGTTCTTGTAAGAAGGGTCCCCTCAAGTGACACTGAAAGTTTGGGACCTCTACCTCCAAAAATGCCCCCCCCCCCGGTCCCGGGAATTTTTTGGCTTGTCAACTAAAAGATTCTTTTCAAAAGAAAATTATAGCCAAACTACAATCTACAAGATTTATTCAACATCGGATTTATTCAACATCGATTTATTCAACATCGGATATACAAAGGGAATTTGTATCATATTATGCAAAGCTATATCAAAAGGATGATATTTCTGACAAGAAGATGGAAAAGTTCTTAAACTCTATAAATATGAAAAAATTATCTTCAGCCCAACAACAATCTATTGATGCCCCTATTACTCTTGAAGAATTAGAAGAAGCTATCACTAAACAAAAAACAGGAAAAAAAACCCGGACCAGATGGAATAACAGCTTTGTTCTATCGAATATTTAAGGGAAACTTAATAAACCCCTTTCTGATGGTTTGCAATACAATATTGGATACGGGAAATATACCTGAAACATGGTCACATGCTTTTATCTCATTGATTCATAAGACTGGAAGAGACTCAGAAAAAGTATCAAATTATAGACCTATCTCTCTATTTAATGTGGATTACAAAATATATGCCTCGGTTTTGTCTAACATAGTTAAACAGTTCATCAAGGACTTAATACATGAGAAACAAGCGGGCTTTGTATCAGGAAGACAAATTAAAGATAACTTTAGAATTTTGTTAGATGCACTGGAATACTACGAACATCATAATCAACAAAAGGCAGTCTTTGTTTTTTTGGATGAAGGAAAAGCTTTCGATATGGTCTCTTGGGACTTCATGAAAAAAGTATTGGAGAAAATGAATTTTGGTGAACATTTTAGGAAAGGCATAATGGCTATATATACGAAACAACAAGCAAAAAGTTTGGTTAATGAATCTATGTCGGAGGATTGCATTATACAAAAGGGGACAAGGCAAGGATGTCCTCTATCCCCTTTACTTTTTATTTTGGTCCTGGAAACCTTGTGTTGTAAGATTAGAGAAACGGTACGGAAGCCATCAGCAGTCTACAAGTAAATAAACATGAATTTAAAATGAAAGCATTTGCGGATGACCTAACTTTGGAAGACCCGACCCAATCAATGGACAAATTAATGGAAATATTGACTTTATATGGCCAAGACCACGGTTACACAGCCCGGATAACCTACAAGAACCAATGAACTCTGACCGTGAAAGCCTTCGACAATATTATATGGCCAAGTTTCAGGATTTAAGATTAACCAAGAGAAAACACAAACAATATTTAAAAATCTTTCTGAAATAGAACAGAAGAATTTTGTAACTACTACAGGATGGGAGAAGGCAAATAAAGTGAAATATTTGGGCATTTGGATCTCCACCAAGAAGAAAGTCCCAGGTTCAATCCACAGCATGTCCAGTTAAAGGATCAGGTAGTAGGTGATGTGAAAGACCTTGACTGGCGAGCTGCTGCAAGTCTGAGTAGACAATATTGATCTTGATAGACCATTGATCTGATTCAGTATAAGTCAGCTTCATGCATGTTTAGGGTTGCCAACCTCCAAGTACTAGCTAACAATCTTCTGCTATTACAACTGATCTCCAGCCAATAGAGATCAGTTCACCTGGACAAAATGATTGCTTTGGCAATTGGACTCTATGGCGTTGAAGTCCCTCCCCAAACCCTGCCATCCTTAGGCTCCACCCCCCAAATCTCCAGGTATTTCCCAATCCGGAGCTGGCAACCCTATGCGTTTCAACAGTTGTAAGGCAGGCCCAAAGTGGGAAAAATACATATGGAATCTGCACCTGGTTTGTATGCTTTCTCCTGTACTACCTTCCTGTCCATGTAGGACATTTGTCATATCTGAATTGCTCTTTGTAACTTCTTTAGATGGCAAAAAAATATGCCAAACAGAAGTCTCTTGTAATAGCCTACACATCACTGAACTCCACATGCCAGAGCCTGATACCCAGCTAATCATGATTAATGGATTCATTTACCAGTTGGTTACAATGTTATTAAAATGCAAATGGTCGGTTTCTGTTAATTGTTTAATATCAGATGCAATTAATCAGAGCAGCTTTGCAGAGTCTAACAGTCTTGGCGCCATTCACTTGAAAAGCAAAGAAGAGAAAGGGAAACGATGCAGGAGACAGAATGGGGGGAGGAGAAAGAAGAGAGTGGGAAAGAAACCGAATTTATAGATTTTTCTTGTACTAGCCTCATTTTTCCCCCTTTCTTGACCTATTTCGTTTAAAATATGTTAGATGATATAAGATGGGTGCACACAAAAATGCAGAGTTCACAGGATGTCAGAAGGTTAGCCAAGCTTGCATAGCTGGTATGAGCAGCTGCTTAGAATGACTCTTTGGGGCAATTATTGCCCCTGTTGTATAGATTAAGGAAGGTCCACATAGAGTTGCTAACCTCCAGGGGGTGGCTGGAGATCACCCGCTATTACAACTGATCTCCAGGTAATAGAAATCAGTTCCCCTGGAAAAAATGGCTGCTTTGGCAATTGGACTCTATGGGATTGAAGCATCTACCCTCTCCAAACCCCGCCCTCCTCAGGCTCCACCCCAAAATTATCCACATATTTCCCAACCTGGAGCTGGCAATCCTAAATTCAGTGCCAGATTTCCTTTGTATCTTGGCCTCTCTCTTCTTTCCTGGTCAATGCAGAGGCATTATGATTTAGACACAGATTTTTTTTTCTAAAATCATAAAGCCATTTTAATTGTGCCTGGCCTTTGAAATAAAATATTCCCTTTCAAAATAAAATAGTCACTGAAGTAAAATGTTCTACACCCCAAGCAGTCTGTCCCCATGTCTCTGACTGGACTTCCGCTCACTGCTGCTTTTCCACAAGAAATATTTCATTTTCATGTCTCCGAGCCGTCTCAGCTAAAATCTCAATCCAATTTTAATCTTCCACTAGTAAAAACAGTATTTTCTATTTTATCTCCTACCACTGGCAGGTTAAGATCTCTCAGAGAATGAATGTCTACCTCGGTAAAGATTTTAGGTTTGGGGATGGAAAAACAATCAGCTGACTCATGTGACAGACGCTGTTGGGGATAATAAGAAAAGGAACATTCAGAAGATTAATTTTAACCAGAATGTTATGACTTTTATAGAATGGAGTCTCTGCCCCCCACCCAAGTGATTTAAAAGGTATTAGATAGCTGTTTAGAAAGCTGGTCATATCGGACATAAAAAGCTCTAGCAAAAATTGAAGTCATCTAATAAGACAACGTGAATGTTATGAATTGAAAGCTTACTTTGTCACCTCTATTATTTTCCCTAATGTAAGGAAGGATTGTTCGGAAATTTGTTAGCTGATCCCAACCGTTCATGTGTCATGAAGGGGAGGCCCCACAGAAGAGAAAAACCAACCATAAGTTTATTACTACCACAAAGGTGCATCGGAAGGAAACCTTGAACTGAATTAGATTCTAATAAGAGCCCATTGCTTTTGGCCTCTGCCTGTGTTGAGCCCTAACAAGAGCTGGTGGAAGGCTGCCTTTGAGCAGGGTGGACGCTCTGCTCTGTGTTTTGTTAAAAGTAACGCTTGTCAATCCACCTTCCAAGCAAGCTCCAGTGGTGGAGGCAACTGGGTCTCCTTGACACCCCATTTGTAAGATTCGAATGAAATAAAACATTTTATTTCCTAGTTGAACTTTTCAAGCTATTCTGCTTCCCATACACATACACACACCCATATCTTGGTGAAGAAAATTGTTTCTCTCAATCTGTTGCTGTTTCTTCTAATTTTCATAATAAACAAACTATTCTGGAAGTGACAGATTGAGTCTGAGCATTTTTCGTCCAAGTTTTCGTCCAATATATTCTGGTTTTGCTATGTTACTTTGCTATATATATTCAGAATATACTGTGGGTCTTCTTTCTCTGAAACCCAGGGCAAAGGGGTCGCCCCCAACCTGCAGGCATTTGTGAACCGAGCTGGATATCTAATCTCTGGCTCTGTTGTACCATCTTGATAACTCTCCATCAGCAAGTCCAGGTGGAAGGTTTACTAACTGCAAGACATAGTAATACAAGGATAAATTATATAAAGGAATAGGGTTGCCAACCAGTTACTAGCTGGAGATCTCCTGCTATTACAACTGATCTCCAGCTGATAGAAATCTGATCTCTCACCTGGAGAAAATGGAAATATTGCTGTTTCAGCAATATTTGGGTTACGGGGCATCCAAATACCAAAACGTGGGAATCTGCCTGAAGCCAAATAAACGAACCTTGAAAAAGCTGAATATCTATTCAGCTTTTTTGGGTTTCGGCTATTCGCCTTTGCTCAGATGCACAGCTCTGTGCTTTCTCCCATTTTGCTATCTTTGACTGGTTTTGTTAGAGCCCCATAGTTGGGGCCCTTTGGAGGTAGGGTTCACGAAATCAGAACCAACTAGGTCTGACCAACCATCACCATTCAGTTGGGTTAATCTGGATCAAGTATGAGGGTTATTTAAAAGACAGGGCTCACCCAGTCCCATCCGGCGACATATACCCTCCTACTAAAAAAAAACTGGCTTCAACAGCTGCTCACTAGGGTTGTGCAAAAAAAAAAATCGGTAAATTTAGGGTTTGGGTTTATTGGGCCTGATTTTTTTTCCGGTTAAACCAAAATAAGCTAAACACCCATGGCTGTAAATATGGGTGTTCGGCTTATTTTGGGTTTCCCGAAAATTTCAGGCCCATTATAGTCAAGGGGGATTTTTTTTCGAAGCTCCTGGGGGGCATTTTTGGAGGTAGAGTCCCCAAATTTGCAGTGTGGTTGCAAGGGACTCTCCTTCGATGGGGTCCAATTGTATGGGTCCACAAATGGGTCACCTCCATCCTGCAGGCATTTGCGAGCCAAGCTATCCATGAAGAATGGTGGTGGCCCCTATGCCGGCCCATAAAATTGGACCCCCTGTCCCAAAGTTCACTAAACTTTGGTGACCATCTAAGGAGAGTCCCTTGCAGCCACGCTGCAAATTTGGTGACTCTACCTCCAAAACTGTCCCCACAGGAGCTTCAAAAAAATCCCCAGGGACTATAATGGACCTGGATTTTTCAGTAAACCTGGAAATAAAGCCAAAATACCTCTTTACCGGTATGGGTATTTGGCTTATTCCAGGTTTACCTAAAGAAATTGGGCCCAATAAACCCAAACCCAACATTTACTGATTATTTTTTTTTTGCACAACCCTAGTCCAGATCCAAAGGGGTACAGTTGAACACTGAGTCAGACCATTGGTCAACCATGGTCAGCATTGTCTACTCTGTCTTGCAACAAGTCTCCAGGGTCTCATGTCAAGTTCTTTCAGATCACCTATCATCTCATCTTTTTAACTGGAGATGCTGGGGATTGGGCCAGGGGTCTTCTGCATACAATGTAGAAACTCTACCAATTAGTTACAGCCCCTCCTCACTACTTGCTTGCATCCTGTCAAATGACCAGGCATGACTGGCAAAAAACTGCATAGGCAGCACCCAGGGCTGGTTCCAGCTGGAAGGTGGGGTAGCGTTGGGCAAGATGTCATCCAGTGGTCCCCCGTCACCACTGCTTTAACCATCTTCACTCTCTCTGCCCAAGACACACACACATCCTCCCTACATCCCTCTCTGGAGTTTTTGCCAGTAGGGCTAAAGGGAGGCAAACAGAATTGCTACCAAACCTCTTCCAGCATCCCTTCAGCCAAGAAATGGGAGATTGCTCCAGAGGCCCCTAATACTGTCCTAGGAAGTGCTAGGGTGATTTTTCATTTCCTGGTAGGAAAGGAGTGGTGTCTTACTGCGCTGATGTCTCAGCCTGCCCCAGCAACATTCCGTTTCTCATCCAGCTGGGATAGGATTGCCAGTTCCAGGTTGGGAAATACCTGGAGATTTTGGGAGCGGAGCCTGAGGAGGGCAGGGTTTGGGGATGAGAGAGACTTCAATGCCATAGAGTCCAATTGACAAAGCGGCCATTTTCTCCAGGTGAACCGATCTCTGTCAGCTGGAGATCAATTGGACTAGTAGGAGATCTCCAGCTAATATCTAGAGGTTGGCAACGCTAAGCTGGGGATGCATTCATAGAAGCCTGCTTCCATGCAAATGTCTCTTAGCTGATTTATGAACCTGCCTGACCAATACAATCACTTTTGAGGCCCTATTTCGGGTGCCTCTGCCTTCTGAGATTAGGCGGGTGGTAACCTGGGAAAGGGCCTTCTCAGTCATGGCACCAAAATCCTGGAACTCTTACCCCAGTGAGATTCATCTGTCCCCTTCTGTTGCCATCTTCCACCAGCAGGTGAAGATGTTTTTATGTTTCATGTGGCATTACCTCAGTGATCCCTCCTTCCTGGCCAATATTTTAATTGTTGTTTTTATGCATTTGTATATATTTTAGCTCTGCTTTTACTTGTTTCAATAATATGTTGTTGTTTTTTGTGGGGGGAGTCATGGTTTTAAAACGGGATTTTATTATGAATGTTCTAATTTTTAACTGCCTTGGTGGCCCTTGTAAGTGCAGAAAGGCGGGATATCCATTTTGTAAAACAAACAAATAGGGTAAATATTGAACAAGTTAAGTATTCCTTCCATGTATACCAGAAGACGGGGCCTTTATGCTCCGTTTGTGTGCTTCCCAAAGGCATTTAGCAGGAAATTCTGGAAACAGGATTTTGAACTAGAAGTTCCTTGGGCTCTTAGGTTCTCAACTTTTCTTAAGTTTCCACTTAATGTTCTCTGGTGAAGGGTTCTTAAAATATAATTTATTTTTATTTCCTATTCTAGTATTGATTGCACCTGTTCTTGAAGTGATTTAGAGTTCAATTGGCCATTACTTTGATCTTTCATAGTGGCTTTGTATACTTCCCAGATAACTCAATATCTGATCCCACACAGGTTGAAGAAAATGTACCAACTGGAAATGCCAGCAATCTTGTTGATTGTTGAAATATGAGGGAGGAATATTTAATTTAAAAAATATTGGGAAAACGTTTGACAAACCCATGCCTTCAGATTTGCCATTTGACTGTTGTTGTTTTTTAAGCTATTGACTTTGAAAGCGTAAGAAGTTCCTGGCTAACCTTGTGATGGCAGCAAACATTAGAATTATAAAACTGTGGAACTCTGGACCACCTCAAATTTCAGACTGGCCAAAACAGATTTTAGACACAGTGTGGAAGCTTACCACATATTACTTGCCTTAGATGGTACATGGGCTCAAATTACAATAGCTGGATGTTGTTTCCGTAATTATGGAATTAGATAAATAGACACACATATGGCAACCTGTGATGATACTATTATGACTGAGATGATGCAATCGGAAGGATTAAAACATTTAAAAATAAGTTTTAAATTTAAAAAAAGGGTTCCTAGTTTGAAACGAAACGAAAGTGTTTAATACGGTCCCAGACCAACAATAAAAAACTTTTACATGATAAAAATAATAGCTATATACACCAATAAATACATAATCATACATTTGTAGGAGAACTATTAAAAACTTAAGCTTAACTAAAACACAGTTAGAATCCACATATAAATATAAAAACACTCATTCGTTAGGTTCGACTCATGCTCGTCTAGTCTTCATAATTCGCCATCCGAATTTGGCAGGGTTCCTAGTTGTTGAAGCCTGGTTTAGATCCTTATCTTGGTGGTGATTCTCTTTGTATGATAGACAAATTAATATGGTCCTTCACTAACCATCAACTAATGTGTGAGACAGCATTTTCACGGAGGTTCATGTGCATAGTGGCCCTTTTCATGTGATTCTGCCCGCAAAAAAATGTAGGGGGAAATATACCCCAAATCAGGATATGATACATGAACGCATGAACACATGAAGCTGCCTTATACTGAATCAGACCCTTGGTCCATCAAAGTCAGTACTGTCTACTCAGACTGGCAGCAGCTCTCCAGGGTCTCAGGTGAAGGTCTTTCACATTATCTATTTACCTATGCCCTTTAGCTGGAGATGCTGGGGATTGAACCTGGGACCTTCTGCATGCCAAGCAGATGCTCTACCACTGAGCTACAGCCCCTCCCCCTACACTTATTGATACGTATTGGCTTGTGCATGGAGCACCCATGTTATCTATTACCTTTGCTGCATGTGGGGGCGGTGCATGTCCATTCCATGCGCAAATCAGTGTCTGAACTAGACATTGATCTCATCTGCATTACCAGTTCTGTTGGAGTTAATCAATTACTCCATTTAAATCATCATGGATGACCCTACAAGACACATTATTTTGAAATGTAGAAATAAAATAGCCATCGAGTGCCAATTTCATTTCCTCATTTGTCTACTGCATTGTGGTAGATGAAGCTGAAGTGTATTATAATTTGACACTCTGAAATAATTTGATATTGTATTACCTGTGGCAATAAACATTCAATTGTTCAGTGTGTAAGGGAGTGGGCAAGGAGACAGACAGCAACAGAGAACCAGGAAGAATATATAATTGCATTAACAGTTTAGCTCTATTCTCAAAAGACAAAGATATGCAAGTTTGCCTGTCTCTTTTCATTACGGGTGTTCATTTCAGCACAAGGCCATTTGCAATGCTATGACTAATTTAATTTCTGTTTCGAACTGCATTCCCCCCCCCTTAGTATTTCATGTATCTAATAAAAAGGAAAACTAAAACTGAAGCAAATTAAGTAATTTCCTGGCCAAATCAAACATTTTGACCATGGTGGCCAACTCCATGATTCTATGATTTGAAATGTGGAGACAGGATTTTTCCCCAGCAAGTTAAATAATCATTTGTCTTCAGTCATGGATTCGAAGTGAAAGATTTAAGATTGATATTATTGCCCAGGGTTTTTTCCTCCATGATGTATAATAATTCTTATAATTCTTTTCCTCCCCATGATGTATAATAATTCTTAAGAGCCAGTGTTGTGTAGTGGTTAAGAGCAGTGGACTCCAATCTGCAGAACCGGGTTTGATTCCCCACTCCTCCACATGAACAGCGGACTGTAATCTGGAGAACAGGGTTGGTTTCCCCACTCCTCCATGTGAAGCCTGCTGGGTGACCTTGGTCCAGTCACAGTTCTCTCAGAACTCTCTCAGCCCATGTGGAGACAGGCAATGACAAACCACCATAATAATTCTTGGAAGGCAGCATGGTACAGCTCAATCTCGTCAGATCTCGGAAGATAAGCAGGGGCAGTACTTGGAAAACTCTGCAGAGGAAGGCAGTGGCAAACCACCCCTGTTTCTCACTCACCTTGAAAGCCCCCTGATTTGACGGCACTTTACACACACGTAATAATTCTTACTTGCATGCCACCAGTATCTTACATGCATAAGTAGTTTCAATTTGAATGCAATACATTGAAAGAAAGAAAAATCAGAACACACTATATTTTGCTAACTGTGACACATAGCTGACTATATCAGTCTCAAGAAGAACAGCTCAGCCCTTAAGCAAAAAAATTCAGCCGGATCCAATGGTAACCAAGAATTGTGTTACACAATCAGAAGAATTAAACTGTGCCACTTAAGACCACTGGGGTGCATGTGATAGAGAAGGTGGTACTTTGATTTGTTCCATGGCCAGAAGAAAATAGCCACAACTCTCTACATTACATCCACTGGGGCTAGTCTCATTTTTTACTTACCACACTGAGCCACTGCTCAGTAAGTAAACCTCTGCATACTAGTGCTAGGAGACAACAACAGGGAAGGCCTTAGCCTGTATGGCTTGCTGTTGACCCACCAGGGCAACTGGTTGGCTACTGTGTAATACAGGATACTGGACTAGATAGACCACTGATCTGATCCAGCAGGGCTTTTCTGATGTTTAGTGTCCAAGGAAAACTTGCAGAGGGAGTATATTGGCTGAGTACCTTGGGCAGGTAGCAGTGGCATTGGCGCAGGAGGTAATGACAGGTGCAAGTCTCACCTGCTGCCATCTTCCTTGGCACCACCCCCTGCCAGTTAGATGCCCCAAGCAGCTGGAAGGAGCCTCAGTAAACTGGAGGAAGGCTTCAGACTTTCCCAAGTGTAATGGTTGGGTACAATGGGTTGGATCCAGCACAAGATACCCACTTGTGCTAGAGCTCTTGCTGAAGTGGAAATGCAAGAAATAGCACTAAATCAAGCTTATTGTATCCATACTTGCATTTCCACTTGTGGAAGGCACTGTGTAACCAATCCAGGGTTTCAAGAAGGAAACCTCTGTGGTTTCATTCTCAAAATGGCTTCACAAGATACAATATGGGAGATGGAAGAGATTGTTGCCCAAGACCTTCAGGTGTATGTCTTTTATGAGCAAATTCAGATGGGAGTGGAAGACGTTGCACAAGTTCTTGCTCAATCCCTTCTGCAAGCAGAACTCTGCTTAAGTTGATTTCTGTTCCATTTGCATATCACTGAATCCAACCCTGTTTATTTCCATCCTAAGGACTACCCATTGAATCTGTAACTGAGATAAGAGGAGGATATCTAGTTGTGCATGTTAAGTGCCGTCAAGTCGCTTCCGACTCATGGCGACCCCATGAATCAATGTCCTCCAAAACTTCCTATCCTTAACAGCCTTGCTCAGATCTTGTAAATTGAGGGCCATGGCTTTCTATACAGAGTCAATCCATCCTCTATATAGGAGTTAATCCATCCTAACAGTCTCACACTGAACTTTGAAAAATCAAAATTATGGTCTTTGCAAAATCTTGGAGCCCCTTCAAATGGAGTATAAGAGGCAATTTGAGCGAACAGGTGAAATGGTTCAAATATTTAGGAATATATTTCCATTACAGAGCCAGCTGGGTGACACATAGGAAATATGCAGTAGACTCTGGTCATAATAGTGCACTGGCAACTACACGTTTCTACTTTACCAAAGGACACCAGTATGTTCCAGCAGCTCTTAAGGTTTTTAATGCAAAGCTAAGTTCTCAACTCCTCTATGGGATACAAGTATGGTTTCATGCCTTAAATCAGGATGTTGAAAGAATACAATCTAAATTCTTATGTAAAATTCTTGGAACACCAAAATGTATTCCTTATGCAGCCTTGTGTCTAGAAACAATCAAAGACTTATGGACACTAGAGCTTGGCTGGTAACAAATCAAATTTTGGCTTCAGTGGCATTTCAAGGCTGATCTAAATAGTTTTATCTCTCATATGCTAACTGAATCTCAATCATCCATATGGATAAGACATATTGAGAAAAAAATAGATCAATAGGGATTTCTTTAGACTCCCTGTATTGCCTTACAGAAAAGTCAGTGTTTGATGTGATCAGATGTAGACCTTTAGAAATGCAGGAACTTAGAAGCCATACAAGTAGTAAATGTTCCCCCTTGAGTTGGGAGCCTTGGCCAAATCGACAACATATAGCACTATACTTTACGTGTCTAACTTCACCGTAACAGCGTAGAGCATATATGCTTGCCAGGCTAAATGCACTACCCTCCGCCTTGCTATATGGAAGATTTAATAAAATCCCATTTGTGAACAGAGTTTGCCCCTGTGGGAATGGTGAAATTGAATCCCTTGTGCATGTCCTTTTCAATTGTTGCTTTTATGCTTGTAGCCGATCCCAGTTCATTGACCCACTGTTAGTAAACAGGAGTGGCTCTCTGGTAAAATAAGGACATCCTATCTTATGACCACACAAAACCCAAAAATAATTGAATCAGTGGCAAGGTTCTTACAGCTCACAATCAGGTATTATGAATGATGTGTAGCTTTCCTTAATGGCTAATTTGGGATGGTTTTATCCGATTTTATTTATTTGTACTCGGTTTAATACAAATGTATGTTCTTCCTTTTTATATGCTAATAAAGGCTTGTGTTGTGTTGTGTTGTGTTGTGTTGTGTTGTGTTGTGTTGTGTGAGTCAATCCATCCCTTGTTGGGTCTTCCTCTTTTCCTGCTGCCTTCAACTTTTCCCAGCATGATTTGTCGTTTCCAATGACTCTTGTCTTCTCAAAATGTGACCAAAGTACGACAGCCTCAGTTTAGTCATTTTAGCTTCTAGGGGAAGTTCAGGCTTGATTTGATCGATAGCCCACTGATTTGTTCTTGGTACTTTTTTTTGGGGGGGGGGGAGTCCACAGTATTCATAACACTGTCCTCCAACACCACAGTTCAAAGGAATCTACTTTCTTCCTCTCAGCTTTCTCCAGTGTCCAGCTTTCACACCTGTACATAGTAATACAGAATACGATGGCATGAATTAATTTAATCATGGTGGCCAGTGACACAGCCTTACACTTAAGAATCTCTTCCAGCTCCTTCATGGCTGCCCTTCCCAGTCTCCATCTCCTTCTGATTTCTTGGCTGCAGTCTCCCTTTTGGTTGATGATGGAGCCAAGGAATAGAAAGTCTTGAACAATTTCAATTTCCTCACTGCCAACCTTAAAGTTGAGTAATTCTCCTATAGTCATTACTTTTGACTTCTTGATGTTCAGCTGTAGTTCTGCTTTGACACTTTCTCCTTTAACTTTCAGCTGTAGTCTATATTTAGTTACACCAAGTCTATTAAGCCCAAGACTCAAACTCTTGGGGTTTTTTTTGGGGGGGGGGGAGTTAAAACACACACATACGCTTTGAACAAACATATATTTTCGGTTTAAATTGATGGGAGCTGGACAAACATTGCCTTTAATAATGTCAGCCAGATTGATTAAATAAATGAACAGGCTTCTCCTTATTTGGATAAACAAGTTGGATGTTTTTCATGAGAAAAAAAAATTAATCAGAGAGAGGATTACTCTTTCCTCTAGTGGTCTGTAGTTTGAAGGCTATGTCATTTCATAGGATTAAATAAAATTGGCATTGTTATAGCAGTGGTTTAAAATCAATTATCATTGGTAAGGAATGTTAGAAGTTATGGAATTCATATCTATCATATTCATTTAGCAGCAGAGTTGCCAACCTCCAGGTGGTGGCTGGAGATCTGCCACTGTTACAACTGATCTCCTGCTGATAGAGATCAGTTCACCTGGAGAAAATGGCCACTTTAGCAAGTGGACTAATGGCATTGAAGTCCCTCCCCTCTCCAAACCCCACCCTCCTCAGGCTCCGCCCCCAAAATCTCCAGGCATTTCCCAACCCAGAGCTGGCAACCCTATTTAGTAGCTAGAATGATTGTGGCTTCTATCTGCAGCAGTTCTTGACAATAAATTCTTTTGCAGATCATATGAATTGGTTGTCATCATACTCATAATCAAAATAAGAGTTTCTTCCCCTAATTTATACTGCTCAGAGTAGGTCCTCTAACGATTGTGGTCTGTGAGTGTGAAGTGCCTTCAAGTCGCAGCCGACTTATGGCGACCCCTTTTTGGGTTTTCATGGCAAGAGACTAACCGAGGTGGTTTGCCAGTGCCTTCCTCTGCACAGCAACCCTGGTATTCCTTGGGGGTCTCCCATCCAAATACTAACCAGGGCTGACCCTGCTTAGCTTCTGAGATCTGATGAGATCAGGCTAGCCTGGGCCATCCCATTGTGGCCTACCTGGTATTTATTTGTCTCTCACCCCTTTGTCCAAAAAGTTCAGAATAAATGGCACACTATATTCCCATTTTATCCAGGGCCGTCTTAACGCATGGGCAAGCTGGGCAGCTGCCCGGGGGCCCCATGAGCATAGGGGCCCCATGCTAATCTCAAGCACTACATGGTTCTCAATGAAAATTGTGAGACTCTCCCTGCATTGTACAGAAAAACATTTTCGGACAACTTGAAATCTGTGTTTCTCAATGTTGAAATTGCTCCCAGAGTGTTTGCGTGTATGATTATGACCCACTGTGCAGGAGAACGTTCATTTTCAAGACTGAAACTCATAAAAAATCAGCTTCACAGCACAATGGGGCAGCAGCGCTTGAACTGGCTCTCGCTTGTGTGTTTGGAAAATGACATCCTGAAGACCACTGACTTCAAGCCAATTATAAAGCAATTCTCTGCAAAGAAATTTCGCAAATGTTTGTGTAGAACACTCGATTAATAATAATTCATAGTAATTCATACTGTGTCATCTCTGTCTGTATGGTTTACCAATTGAGTATCATTTATATGTTGAAATTTTTGTGTTTTTCAAGGCTCATGTTATATTGTTCAAACGTTTGATTAGTACAGCATGTTTTTTAATGTTTAAACACTGATTTTGTTGGAAGTACCAACAAATATATCTTTAATTTTATCGACTATTTACATTTTTATTCCTGTGAGAGGTTGTGTAGGAAGGGACCCCAGTGCACTGCTTTGCCGGGGGCCTACAATGCTGTTAAGACAGCCCTGATTTTATCTTCCTGTAAACCTGCTTTATACTGAGTCCGACGATTTGTCTATCAAGATTAGTTTTGTCTACTCCCACTGGCGACAGCTCTCAAGGATACAGCGTTCAATTTAATGGTTGCATCTGCATTCTCTTTCACTGTAGCAGAAGGGAGAGAGATGTGACCTCTAAGTTATGACCTGGAAACCCTACCCCCCCCAAAAAAAAAACCCCACTCCTCTAGAGGTCAAAACTATGCTTTTAGGAATTCTACCAGCATCTATCAGCAAAGATAAAACAGAACCTTTAAGATATATGTTAACAGCGGCAAGAGTAACAATTGCATCCAACTAGAAAGCAGAAGTGGTTTGGAGCAGTGGAGTCTGATCTGGAGAACTGGGTTTGATTCCCCACTCCTCCTCATGAGTGTTGGAGGCTAATCTGGTGAACTGGATTTGTTTCCCCACTCCTCCACGTGAAGCCAGCTGGGTGACCTTGGGCAAGTTACAGCTCTGTTAGGGCTCTCTCAGCCCCACCTATCTCACAGGGTGTCTGTTGTGGGGAGGGGAAGGGAAGGTGATTGTAAGCCGTTTTGAGTCTCCCTTAAGTGGCATATAAAAACCAACTCTTCTTCGATTGAGGAATGGCTGGGAAATTAGCAGAATATGCAGTGATGGCCAAATTAATTAATATTGAGAACAGAAAATGGATGGAAGAATTTCAGAAGAATTGGAAGATATATTTTGATGATGTATCAAAATAATACATACCTAGACAGAAAAATATTATTATACTAATAACAACAACAACAAAATAATTACACATGCACACAGATATATTCATTCAGATTTTATTTACCATTAAAAAGAAGGCAAAGACTCAAAAAACCCGGCCTCTTTAGTCTTGGAAGTGTTTTAATTATGCAAAGCAGGTGTCTTGCAGCAACTAAACATTCCCTCTCAGCAATGGAGCCGCAAGCCTTCCCCTGCCCAGCATGAAATTATCTCCCCTCATTTATACATGCTGATGACATAAATATTATGTGATCTCATTTATACTTGCAAATTAAATAATTGTTTCGGCACTGATTGGTGTATCAACCCGTTGAACTACAAATCTGGTAAATGGGAAGCTTAATTATCAGGCATCTTTCAAGTGCTAATTTATTTATGGAAATCAGAAATGATTCGCAGTCCAAAAAATATTAGAGTATACATTTGCGGGGGGTGGGAATGCAAGATTTGCCCAGGAGATAAATGCACAAAGGAGAAACCAACAGAACGCCCTCCAATCAAAGGGTATTGTTGCTGTGCCACTATCATGCTAGAAGAAAAGTCACTGATCTGTTCTATGTTGTCACAGATTATATCTAAATCATAACTTTATTACATGAATAAATTCTAAATGGTTGCAAGGAAGTGAAAATTATATGCAAAACTGTTACCATTAAAGGGAGAGGAATAGGGGGTCATTTAAAAGTTGGCAAGCTCTGTTGTCAGTTGTTATCTTTGTGGACTGAAGTTGCTGTCGTACAGGGACAGCTTTAAAACAAGTGTTAAACCATCTGTTAAAGCCAAAGAACATCAGAATACAGTAATTGCCTTGCCGGCTGCATCCAGCCAGTCCATAATTTTATTTCCAAAAGTAGAACGTGAAAGAAAATGGAAAGAAAAAGAAATGGTTTTTTTGGCATGCATACCTAATTATGTGGGGCCTGTTTAGCTGCTTATCACAGCCAAATATTTTTTTCCCCTGAGGACATGTAGTCTAAAACAGAAGGGGTAAGGGAGTTTCTTAGGAGACCCTGGCGCAGAGTGTTAAGCTGCAGTACTGCAGTCAAAAGCTCTGCTCACGACTTGAGTTCGATCCCGACGGAAGTTGGTTTCAGGTAGCCGGCTCAAGGTTGGCTCAGCCTTCCATCTTTCCGAGGTCGGTGAAATGAGGACCCAGCTTGCTGGGGGTAAAGGGAAGATGACTGGGGAAGGCACTGGCAAACCACCCCGTAAACAAAGTCTGCCTTGGAAACGTTGGGATGTGATGTCACCCCATGGGTCAGGAATGACCTGGTGCTTGCACACCTTTACCTTTAAGGGAGTGTCTGCCTACCTTACTCTCTCCAGATGGTGCCCATACTGATCACAGTAAACATCTCTGTATTTTGAAGGCATTTTCAGCTCTGCAAGTTATGTTGATTGTCATTGCAGGGCAGTCTGCTAGGAGACCACTGAAATCTCAAAGATCAGCCTAGTGACATCAGCTGTGATATCACACTTGGTCCCTTAGTGAGATACAGCTCCTGGTGGATTTGGGCCACATGGCCTGCACTTTCACAGCCACAGAGGCAACCTGGAGGAGGAGGAGAAGAAGAGTTGGTTTTTCTATGCAACTTTCTCTACCACTTAAGGAAGAATCAAATCGGCTTACAGTCACCTTCCCTTCCCCTCCCCACAACAGACACCCTATGATGTAGGTGGGGCTGAGAGAGCTCTAAGAGAGCGGTAACTAGCCCAAGGTCATCCAGCTGGCTTCATGTGGAGGAGTGGGGAATCAAACCTGGTTCTCCAGATTAGTGTCCACCACTCCAAACCACCACTCTTAACCACTACTCCACACTGAAAGACTGAGCAGCATAATGTAGAGATTTGAGGGCTACACCATGGAAGAACTTAAATGACCTGCCAATAGAAGGCAGAGACTAACCCTCCCCATTCTGTGAGCTGGAATCAAGCTAGGTACTTGAGTAGAAAAAGGCACCTTTCTATGGCGATTTATGCAGGGTCGATTCTGCTCCTCGCTCAATGCGACCTTTAACATGACTTTTCACAGTCCCCATGCAAGAGGAGAAAGTCAAAAAAATTCCACCCCCACTTGCCTGCTCCTTAGTTCCTTCATTTGCATAGCCATTAGCAATACTCATTTGCATAGCTAAGCCACGGCTGGGATTCTGCATGCTTCCTTCATTGAATGCTTCAATGTGGGGCAGAGCAAATACAAAAGGTCTTGTTAAAGGGGCTCTTAAGAAATGTGAAGCCAGTATGCACCAGCTTCACAGTGACGTCTGGAATGATGGTTCAGCGTGAAGAAATTAAAAATAATATTTATGTGGAGCACTTCAGCCTGGAAAGCATTGCTAATTACCAAGCATAAATGGCCTATATGTAGAGATGAGGGTGCCAAGAAAGAAGCACAATCAGGGCAATGCTAGAACAGCATGGCTGAAAGATAAAGCAGCTTGTAAGCAGTCAAACCCCTCCTCCCACTAAAAGGTGTCACAAAGTCATGGGGGCCAAAGACTGGCATAGGAACAAGACATTGTTCCCCACAAAATGGATGCCTCTTGGAGAGTTTTGGGATCCATCTCATGTGTCAAATCTGGGCAGGAAGGCGGTTGACTGCTGAACTTTTCTCCTGGCCCTAAAGGTGTTCCTGGCTGGACAATGGGGCTGGCTAATCCCCAGTGTGTCACCCTAAGGAGCCATGAACCCTTGGTTGGGTAACCCCCACCCCACCCCCCCAAAAAAACACCCTCAATTTCATACCAAGCACTGAGACACTTCAATTTTCAAATAGAACCAGAGTAGTCACACAATAATACCCTCATAAAAGACCTATGCTTGGTCATTTGGTTGAAAATGCATGCCAGATACTAAAATATGGACAAGACATATATAAAAAAGAAACACTAGATAACACCTTTGATCCAAAAGTATTATCATCACAGAAATATCTGGAGTGAAACATGCTACCCTGGGGGGGGGGTCTTACAATATCTTGGAGATTCTGCCCCCCTTTCCCTATTGCACTCCCCCCTTTTCTTTTCCTTGTCCCCCATCCAAGACTATCACTGTGTTTTTCCCTTTTTCTGGGTGAGTTGTATGTATATATTTGTTCGTATGCAAGTCTTGTACCCAAAAACCTGCATTCTATAAAATATTAATATATGTTAAAGAATATGCAGTTTGCATATGTCTATGCCAGTATTTCGAAAATGAGCTTACTGCCTAAGTGCTATTTTCATTGTTCTTAGCAGAAAACTATTTATACTATGAGTTTTGGCAGTGACACTCAAAATATTTTTTAACACAGCAATTCCTATTTTCCTACTTTGGCTTCATTAACACCAACATTATAAGATTTTACAGAACTTTTAAAAATGCAGCCTCCATGCAATCTAGTGTGCTCCGCAACATAGAAACCAAACTATGAAGTAATTTTTCCACTTAAAAGAATCCATTCCAGTCCCATTATATATACATATATATACACACACACACACACACATAACTGATCCATCAACAGAAAAGAAACAAAGATGGAAAAGAAATAAGTTTTCAGATTGCTTTTTTTAAAATGTTCCTTATTAAAGTTTCTTTATTATTTTCCAGAATTATAAAATAAAGATCAGCTTCAACTGTTACCATAGTAAAAATAATTTTGGTGTGTGTGTTGCATTTGGGGCAAACTCTCCTTAGCTCTGTTTGGAATTGGGTCAGTAATTACAAGCAACATTGGAGAACGCTTTAAAAAAAAACACCTTAGTTTTAACAGCCCATTCCTGAGCTGAGAGGGTGAAAGTCCATAGGAGGCGAGGAAGGGCCTGTGCCCCCTGCACCGGTGCCCGTGCTACTTACACCACCCAGAGTGGCACGGATGCTGGTGCTGGAACACACGCCATCCTCCCGGTGCTGCCATGGCAGCGCAACAAAGGGACACTGGCAGACCCTCACACCAGTGTCTTGACAGCCCACTTCTGTGCGCTGTTCTCCTGGGGGGGGGGAGTGTTCCCAGGGCGTCCGGTCCAGGGAAGGAGCTGCCTTTAGGTGGCCTCCTAAGCCTTTTTGGGCCAGAAATTACCCCTTTGCCCTTACCTTGAGATACACCATCTTTTTAAGTGCCATATTCCTGTGGAACCCAATGGAGTGGTTCCACAGGGGACAAAGGTAAGGGCAGGATTTTGGCTTCATGGGGTGGGGCTGAGTCCACCTTTGGAGGCAGCATGGCGGCATTGCCTCCAGCCACCCGAGGAGCCCCTTCTCTCAGGAATGGAGTGTAAGAGTGTTGGGTTTAACAATTGCTAGGAGTTGCTATGGATAGTCCAGGTTAGCCGAATCTTGTCAAATCTCAGAAGCTAAGCAAGGTCAGCCCTGGTTAGTGTTTGGGTGGGAACCCTCCAAGAAATACCAAAGTTGTGAGTCAGAGGCAGGCAATCTTGATGGCAAAACAGAAACTAAACAAAATGTATGTGTGTATGTATGTGTGTGGGGGAACTAGGAACTATGCAAGCATATCTTGCAGATACACCAATATAAGTAGGATTTGAGCCAGGGAAGTGCCCTTCCAGTCTCCTGTTACTGTTATCTCTAGGTACTAGCTGGTGATCTCCTGCTATTACAACTGATCTCCAGGCGACAGAGATCAGTTCACCTAGAGAAAATGGCCACTTCAGCAATTGGACTCTATGGTACTGAAATCTCCCGCCAGTGGCAAAGAGGGATCTGGCAACCCTAGTCACAAAACATATAAATCAGTCAGGAATAAATGCTGCATTAAAAAAAAAACCCTATTTAGACTGGCAGCATGTTTGTGCATGTAGAATTTTTGGGGGGGAAACACCCCGATGCAACCCTGTGTCATAGACGTTCGAGTTGTTCGGGGCAAAAGTGATCAGACCCAACCATCAGCTCACATCTGTTCATCACAGCCAACACACAATAAGCTCATCCCCTGCCAGAAATTTTTGTTAGTCTTTAAGGTGCTACTGGACTCTTGCTGTTTTCTAACACACAATAAGTTCATCTGTCATTAGGGTTCCCAACCACCATTAGGGTTCCCAATAGCGATCAGTTTCCCTGGAGAAAATGGCTGCTTTGGCAATTGGACTCTATGGCACTGAAGTCCCTCCCCTCTCCAAACCCCACCCTCCTCAGGCTCCACTCCAAAAACCTCCCGCTGGTGGTGAAGAGGGACCTGGAAACCCAACTGTCATACACATTCACTACACTCCTACTTACAAACATGTTTGTTGAAGTGGACCCATCTTCTTTGTAATAAACTAATATGATCATAGATAACAACCTATCTTTCTTCAAAAAATAACTGGGGTCCCAATCTAGAACTTCCACATTTGCAGCCTATGAGGCTTCTGCCCAAGGTCCTAATCAGGCCACCCCCACTCACCACAAAGGCAAACAGCCCTTGTGCGACTGAGAGAGAAGCAGCTATGCTCAGAAGCTAGGATAGAGGCTGGTTTTGATGAGGGCAATCCACTCGTTCCAGCAGGAATTCCTCATGACTCCCCTAACCATTGCCCAGTGGTGCTCAGAGCCTTTCCCGTTCGTAGCAGCCACCACTTCCTGTTCCCTGGCCCCTCTCTATTTTGGCTGCCAGGGGGATCGCTCCCCCAGCTATGCAAAGCGACGCAACCCAGACATAGCTACGCGTGTCTTTGTTCAAGATCTTTAATCTCATTTGCAAGTGGCTCCCGGTCCCCCTGGAATTGCGCAAATCAATGGAAATAGAATAGTTTGTGTCAATTGCCCTCTTACCCCACCCCTGGGAAAGGTATATCTGGGGTCCCCATAAGTCCATACGTTTCCTTATGTCTTCCCTTTTGCTTACTTGTGGTCACTCTGTCAAAGTAGGCAGAGATGCTCGAACATGCAGGGGACCCCCCCTGCCCCCTTTTTAGTCCTCTTAGCCCACTGAACCCAGGACAACTCCGCTTCAGGACAGGTGCAGTATTACCCCATCTTCAAAGGGCCTGCCACATTGGCAACTGTCTCTATACTCCTCTCTTTAATTCCTAGACTCTGTGTGTGGTGTACATGTAATTGGAGTGCTTGTGTACATACAAATAACCAGTAAAACTTTGAAAATGAATCCATTGACTCCGCTTTATTCTTTGAATCACAGTTTGGACTCCCGTAGACACAGGTTAGATCCTGCAGGTTATGCCCATTGCCGGTTATTGATTCGCTATTCCCCAAATAAATAATCATAACTGAGCATTTTGGCTAACACAACCCCTTTTCAGATTTCCCACATGTGTAAGGAGGCCTTAAAACATTCAGGTCTCCAGTTCTGGAAGCAAGGAGCTCCCCAAAATCTATTCAGCCCATAGAGAGGCATTATCACATTGAAGAGATGCCATTTTGTCATTACTGGCTGTAATGCTATGCCATCTGCCAGGATGCTTTTTTCCCCAGCCTGAAGTCCACCTCAAAGCTGTTCAGTCTACAAAAATGCCATCATCCATGACTCAGCTATCCTGCAAACTTGGGTTGCCAGCTCCGGGTTGGGAAATACCTGGAGATTTTTGGGGTGGAGCCTGAGGAGGGCGGGGTTTGGGATTTCAATGCCATAGAGCGGCCATTTTCTCCAGCCGATAGAGTCATCTGTGACTCTATCGGCTGGAGATCAGTTGTAATAGCAGGAGATCTCCAGCCAGTACCTGGAGGTTGGCAACCCTACTGTGAATAGAACCAGTGGGGAATGGTAGGTAGAAGAATTCCATCTGTGGTCAGTGCAGAAGGAGACATACAGGAGAACAGGAACATCCCTTATATTCTTTTTGATTCCTACAAATAATGAAGATGGAAAAAATTCTGGAATCAAAAGTGCAAACTCAAATTACAACCTTTTATATTAATTCGAATTATGTCTGTGTTACATTCGTCCAGCAGTATCTTGCTATTCGGCACATTTTGGATCAGTTCTGATGGGACCAGCCTAGTTATTTTAGATAAAATGAAAGTTCACTAAGTAAGCTCAGAGGTAACATTTGGGGCCTCGCTAACAGAGTGCCTTATTTGCTTTTGTTGAAACTGGAAAGTGTGTCTGTGGCTGGCCTTCTTTAACTGCACATTTTAATAAGAAATACAGAGGAGGAAACTGCCAGGGTTGTTACAAAAAAACTCGAGAGCGTGGCTTCAGTTCCTGCGCTGTAGGGAAATAAATGTTTTACTGCAGACACATTCACCACTTCATACTGTAGGCACTATAGAAATTACGATGTCTTGTGACACTTCCTTCCTTTCTTTTAAGAGCGGCTGGTTGGAAAATCATGTTATTCCTTAGTGCACTGAGGCTAATTAGCAAACATGACTGTCTACTTTCGAAGAAGATTTTCAGTTTCTGAACAGAACCACTGCTATTTATAAAGCGCAAAGCATCGTGACTTTTGAACTAGCCAGTTACAACATATTGTAATTACTTTTATTCTGATTTAATTAAAATTGACACAGAATCGCCCCTTACAGTCATTTCATGTCAAATCAATAAAATCTGGTACATGAGGGACAACATCACAGTCCATGTACATGCTGGAATATATCATCAACTACTTAAAAAAATCTTTTTTTCAATTGATGGTGTTTCTATAATTAGTAAGCCCCTGACCTGGATAGCCAGGCTAGCCTGATCTCGTCAGATCTCAGAAGCAGGATCGACCCTGGCATTTGAATGGGAGACGTCCAAGGAATACCAGGGTCATGATGCAGAGGCAGGCAATGGCAAACCACCTCTGAACGTCTGTTGCCTTGAAAACCCTACGAGGTCAACATAAGTCAGCTGTGACTTGATGGCAAAAAAAGGCTTTTGGCAAATCTTTTAGCTTTTGTGTTACCAGTGTGGTGTAGTGGTTAAGAGCAGTGGTTTGGGAGCGGTGGACTCTGATCTGGAGAACCAGGTTTAATTCCCCACTCCTCCACATGAGCGGCGGAGGCTAATCTGGAGATCCGGGTTGGTTTCCCAGCTCCTACACGTGAAGCCAGCTGGGTGACCTTGGGCTAGTCACACTCTCTCAGCCCCACCTACCTCACAGGGTGTCTGTTGTGGGGAGGGGAAGGGAAGGTGATTGTAAGCCGGTTTGATTCTTCCTTAAATGGTAGAGAAAGTTGGCATATAAAAACCAACTCTTCTTCCACTGTTTTAAATAATGAGTCATGGATCGCTATTATAATGTTACACATTTCATGATGCGTGTTTTATGATGTTTATTATTTTAATGTTGTTGGCATTTCTTGGTTTTAGATGTTACCTTTAGCCATGTGGGCAAGGCAGGGTAAAAATATTTTGAATATTTCAAAGTCCATCTGGCTGATGTGTGTGGAGGAAGAGTGTTTGCTATGGCAACCCAGCTCAGTTGACCTCCCGAGAAGCAACATTGCCCTGACCCTAGGATTAAACTCTGCTGGACATCTAGGGAGAAGCTTGCACACACTGAAAAATGCGTACTATGCCTGGATGTGCTGACACAGGATAGATCAGTCTTAAATTAAACAAGGTGCCATTTTAGTAGGATTGCCAAGCTCCAGGTGGCAATAACAAGTGTAATAATAGGGAGTATAGGAACCAAATATTCTGAAGGTAAATGACAAAATAGTAGTACCTATAATAATATATATATGTGTATATATTCAAAACATAAATAACTGTTGGTTTACACAGTATATATATATTTTCAGTGCTTTAACACAATTTCCGCTAGTATCCATTGTTCAAAAAATAACTGTTGATTTTTAAAATATAAATGTTTCCAATATCTAACAGTTTGTTAATATAGACAAAACGTATATATTTCTTTAGATCTGTCATACATCTTTTTGTAGTTGAAATCTTATTCACTAAAATCATCAGGTAGTTAATTCATCAGGTAGAGTTCAGAAAGGTCAAAATGCTATATTTTCTTTTCTAGCTTAAAGACTGTATTATTCTTAATAATCTGTTATAAGGTTGAAACCCATGTCTGCTGTCTATTTCAGATAGTGAAATCATCAGGTAAAGTCAACTTCAGGAAGTGAGATCACCAGGTAAAGACAAATTCCCAGGTTGCACTTGTTTCATTGTATTACTTCATCAGTGAATTACCATCTGTTCCTAATATATATATATATATTAGATAAACTTGTTCCATGTGCGATTAAAAAATAAAATTAACAGAATGGTAAAAGGCTTGAAGAGCCCCGTGGCGCAGAGTGGTAAGCTGCAGTACTGCAGTCAAAAGCTCTGCTCACGACATGAGTTCAATCCCAACAGAAGTCAGTTTCAGGGTTGACTCTGCCTTCCATCCTTCTAAGGTCGGTAAAATGAGGACCCAGCTTGCTGGGGGTAAAGGGTAGATGACTGGGGAAGGCCATGGCAAACCAGCCCGTAAACATGGTCTGCCTAGTAAACGTCGGGATGTGATGTCACCCCATGGGTCAGCAATGACCTGGTGCTTTAAAAGGTTTTTACCTTACTGAGAACATAATAAGGTTGGCAAGGAAACAAAGTATCTCGGCAACATTTTGGACCTGGCTTAGGTCTGACTGGTGACTCAGCCTTTGGCTGGCAAAGTCTGGGCTAAGGAACCCAGATTCTTGCCTGTCACTCACAACAGTCTGAGTCTATAGTGGTTTCCCTCTCTCTGGTTCTTTCCCCTGGTATGGACTGGATCTTCCCCTTGCAATGGCTTTGATAATAACAGGCTGGTAATGAAGGGGGGAGAGAGGATTTCCTACCTAGGCAGCTGAGACAAACAATAAGGCTGATATGGTTGGCAGTTTGCCCTCAAGCTAAGATATTTAGACCAATCAAATATCCACTGTTCAAATAATTGTAATGGTAATGAAGGAGTGTGCTCAGAATGAAATGAACAGGAAAAGCATTTCCAGACTTCCTCTGGTTTGGTTTGGGTTTTTATGTGGATGGTAATTAAAAGAGAGCCAGAGTGGTGTAGTGGTTAAGAGCAGTGGTTTGGAGTGGTGGACTCTGATCTGAAGAACTGGGTTCAATTCCCCACTCCTCTACATGAGGGGCAGACACTAATCTGGCTAACCGGGTTGGTTTCCCCACTCCTCCACATGAAGCCAATGGGTGACCTTGGGCTAGTCACAGGTCTCTCCGAACTCTCTCAGTCCCACCCACAGGGTGTCTGTTGTGGGGAGGGGAAGGGAAGGAGTTTGTAAGCTGGTTTGAGTCTTCCTTGTGGTAGAGAAAGTTGGCATATAAAAAACTCCCTAGCACATTGTTTTAGCATGTCCACAAAATAATATTGCATGAAATAAATATATCACTCCCTAGATAAAAGAGCTAAAGACGCTTTATCTGCATTATCTGCTGTCAAATAGATTGGTCAATTGCATGAGAGATGTGGCAACTTTTCTCTTTATGTGTGTGAAGTGCCATCAAGTGGAAACCGACTTATGGCGACCCCTTTTGGGGTTTTAATGGCAAGAGACTAACAGAGGTGGTTTGCCCGTGCCTTCCTCTGCACAGCAACCCTGCTCTTCCTTGGTGGTCTCCCATCCAAATACTAACCAGGGCTGACCCTGCTTAGCTTCTGAGATCTGATGAGATCAGGCTAGCCTGGGCCATCCAGGTCAGTGTTATAACCTTATAGTGTTAAGGAGAGAGAGAGAGAGAGAGAGACTGGAAGAAAGTGTTAAAGGAGGGTGAAGTTTCAGGAAAGCAATCAGCAGATGAGCTGATAAAATGTTTGTGAGCAGAATCCTATATCAGTTCAGCCTGTGGATTAATGATCAAATGAGGTTATGGAAAGATGGAATGGCTTTGGAGAGCGTTCCTGCATTGTGCGATCACTGACTCACAGTATGAAAGATTATAGTACCTGCACTAACTCTACAGCAGTAATAAAAATCTTACTGCATTACAAGGGGGGAGGGAGTTATTTGTGGCTAATTGTGGCTCAGAAATGCATCAGCTTCTGTTTTGCTGCATTTATGAGGATCGCTGTCATTAAGACAATGTATCACATTACTTATTAGAACTGCTTGTTAAACAGTGGAAATTAGATAATGGGCACCACAGAATTCTAATTTAAAAAATAATAATCTGAGGACAGGAAAATAGAATAAATACCAATGGTTAAGCATTTGATCTCTGACTGTTTGAATGGATGGATTTTTAATTAGGGATGGGGATTGAGGAGGAGATAGATTAATTCTTATGTATCTGTGTATATGCTGTTAAGTCACAAGCAAGGAGCTTTCAAGGCAAGGAGAAGCAGAGGTGGTTTGCCATTGCCTTCCTCTGCAAAGCCAGCGTGGTGTTGTGGTTAAGAGCAGCAGACTCTAATCTGGAGAACCGGATTTGATTCCCTGCTCCTCCACATGAGCGGTGGATTCTAATCTGATGAACCAAGTTGGTTTCCCCACTCCTACACTTAAAGCTAGCTGGGTGACCTTGAGCAAGTCACAGTTCTCTCTGAACCTTCCCAGCCCCACCTACCTCTGGGTTCTGTTGTGGGGAGGGGAAGAGAAGGAGATTGTAAGCTGATTTGATTCTCCTTAAAATGTAGAGAAAGTCAGCATATAAAAACCAACTCTTCTTCATCCTTCCTTGGTTGTCTCCCCTCCAAGTACTGACCCTACTTAGTTTCCAAGATCTGATGGGATCAAGCTATACCATTCCACCTTCCCTCCCATGAGGCATATTAATCCTTACTACATTTTTACTCTGTGTACTATTAGCCGAGTATCACAAGAGTGATTTGATACTGCTTACTTCAGTGGAGCAGTCAGTCCAGTCATACATGGTAGCTAGGGCAGAGCCATATGGAATGTTTTACAGAAATCCTGTTTAGAGGAGGCACAGAAGCACAGATCAGTATGGCCAGGTCACCCAAATCCAAAAGGCAACTTACAAAGCCAGATGTGAATGAAAGAAGGTGTTGCCAAGCAACTAGTCCAACCTTTTTTTCTAAAAGGCTTCATGTCCAAGAGCACCCCTAAATTCTTCACATGACGTACTGCACAAATTATCATCACTATCCATCTCTGTTTTCACAAAACAGTTGAGTGCATCAGATCTTGAAGAACTGCCTAGTATGGGCTGGATATTGCATGAAACCACAGCAATGGACTTTAGATGATACTTAATTGGACTTCCACAACTGGGAATGTGCCTGAGAATACTTCTAAAAACCTTACAAATGTGAAAGTGTAAACCACTTCCGCTTCTCACTTGCCCTGAAAGTGCATTTTGTGCCTTTGAAGTACATTTTAATGGATTTGAAACTGGTGTCTTCATAGAAAAGCAGTCACAACAATTTCTATGTGTTAATACTGTTTACTTTCCAAGCAACAGATTTATTTCTTGTAGCACGTAGCGTGCCAGAGGAGTGAATCTGTCAATGTGCGCATTACTTACATCTCGTTCTGAAATTAGACATGTACCTTTCCCCATAGACATTAATCATCTGCATTCTCATTGCAATATTTTTTTTGAGAACACAATGAAGAAATAGTGGCAAACAAACCCAGATGTAAACTGTTCCTGTGATATCTTTCTACAAAAAAAGGGCCCAGAATTTCAGAAAAATCTGAAATCTGAAAAAAAGAACATGAGGGATTAACTCTCTCTCCCTCCGATAACAGAAGTAGTGCCTGCAGCTTTTAGAAACTCAATGGCCATTGCTAGGCAACCACAAGTGTATTGCTAGCCTTCAAGCCTTGGTTTATGTCAGTAAAAAGCAGGGGGGGAGAGACAGGGCCCTTTCCAGGGTTGTTTTGGGCTTTGAATGAAGACTTGTTGAGGCTAGGCCTGTCATCAACTGTTGGGCAACTTGATAGCATGCAACTTGTATGACTCACCCAGACCTGGCTGCTAGCTACTGTTCACCTGCAGCCACCCCACAGAAGCTAGTATAGTGTAGTGGTTAAGAGCAGTGGTTTAGAGCAGTGGACTCTGATCTGGAGAACCGGGTTTGATTCCCCACTCCTCCAAATGAGTGGCAGATACTAATCTGGTGAACTGGATTTGTTTCCTCACTCCTACACACATCTATAAATGAGGCACATGAGAGCCAGCATGGTGTAGTGGTTAAGAGCGGTGGTTTGGAGTGGTGGACTTTGATCTGGAGAACTGGGTTTGATTGATTCCCCACTCCTCCACCTGAGCGGCGGAGGTTAATCTGGTGAACTGGATTTGTTTCCTCACTCCTACACACAAAGCCAGCTGGGTGACCTTGGGCTAGTCACACTCTCTCAGCCCCACCTACCTCACAGGGTGTCTGTTGTGGGGAGGGGAAGGGAAAGTGATTGTAATCTGGTTTGATTCTTCGTTAGGTAGTAGAAAAAGTCAGCATATAAAAACCAACTCCTCCTCCTCCTCCTTCTCCTCCTCTTCTTCTTCTTCTTCTTCTTCTTCTTCTTCTTCTTCTTCTTCTTCTTCTTCTTCTTCTTCTTCTTCTTCTTCTTCTTCTTCTTCTGGTTAGAATTTCAGACTAGGATCTAAGAGACCATTCTGCTGTGAAGCTCTCTGGGTACCCTTTGGCCAGTTACAGGCTCTCAGCCTAACCTACCTCCCAGGGTTGTTGTGAGGATAAAATGGAGGGGAGGAGAACAATGTAAGCTGCTTTAGATCCCCATTGTGGAGAAATGCTAGGTATAAATGAAGTAAATAAATATTATATATAGCTGAGGATGGGGGACAGATAAAAGATGAGTTGGTGGGCTTGAAGGCTGCAGGAAAAGATAAGGAAAAGAAGGAAAGAATAAATAGTTTGCATAGGAAAGGAGGGAAACTGAAGACAGGAGAGAAGCATAGGTTGGATGGCGGATGGAAAGGGGAGAAGGAAGCAGGAAAAGAAGAGTGTATGGGAGCTTGTAGGGAAGTGAAAGAGGAATATTTAGGGTAGGGGAAATAAGATGGTTGGCAGAACCATCGGAAAGTTCAAGATATTTGTCCTTCTGAAGTCTGAAAACCAAGAGGAGAAGGCAGCGGAAACTTGCACAAAACAAAATCAAATATGTGAGTCAGCAAAGAAGGAAGCAGGAAATGACATCACCACATTCCAACAGGGCCCCAATAACTGCTGCACTTTCGAAACAAAACCTTTTATTAGAAACATAGTCTGTACACTAGCTCAAGAACTAAGGGAGAACACTGAATCAATGTACAAGCCATGTGTCTGATAATAATGAACGGAGACAGTGACAAATGCAGTTGCCTTCCAAAGGCTTTCATGGCCACTCATGGGTTATATTTCCATTGTTTCGCAATTACTTCTAAAAGGGAATCTATCCTCACTGGCGATTGTATACCTGTGAAATAAGCATGTGAACTGACAGGGTAACGCAAATAATAATATTCCTTTTCTGTTCTATTTCAGTGGGTAATAGCACTAGTAATTTTTTGCAAAAGAAATTATCCCTCAATATTCCATCTTTCCTTTTCAGACTACATTTTTTTTAAAGCAGTGAGAATCTTTGCTGAAGCAGCCAGCTTCTTATCCAATCACCCTAAATAAAACCTGCTGCTGTATTAAAACAGATTATGAGAATCCCCATTCGAACAGAGCAAATAAAGGATTAGGAAGGGAGGTGGAAGGTGGCCGGGGATGGTATGGTATGTTAAATTGTGGAACTCCCTGCCCCAGGATGTGGTGATGGCTGCCAACTTGGAAGGCTTTGAGAGGGGAGTGGACATGTTCATGGAGGAGAGGGCAATCCATGGCTACTAGTAAAAATGGATACTAGTCATGATACATACCTATTATCTCGTATCAGAGGAGCATGCCTGTTATATTAGGTGCTGTGGAACACAGGCAGGAGAATGCTGCTGCAGTCGTCTTGCTTGTGGGCTTCCTAGAGGCACCGGGTTGGCCACTGTGTGAACAGACTGCTGGACTTGATGGGCCTTGGTCTGATCCAGCAGGGCTTTTCTGATGTTCTTATGTTAAGGTAGTCCTGTAGCAAGCTGAATTAAGGGACGTGGGTTAGCCTCCTCTTGGCATCATCCAAGTAGCCCTGCAGTGTAGCCCAGTCCAGAGGGGCCTCTAGGCTCAGCCTACCAGGATGCCGTGGGATAGGATATAGTTGAGGGCGCCATCTGGCATTGCACTATATTCGATTAGAATAGGATCTTCTTTTAACTGTATGTTTTAAACTTATATTGGTGGTGTAAAATGCTGTCAAGTCACAGCTGACCTATGGCAACCCCATAGGGTTATCAGGCCAAGAAACATTCAGAGGTGGTTTGCCATTGCATGCCTCTGTGTCGCAACCCTGGACTTCCTTGGCGGTCTCCCATCCAAGTACTAACCAGGACTGACCCTGCTTAGCAGCTGAGATTTCAAGGCAAGATACATTCAGAGGTGGTTTGCCATTGCCTGCCTCTGAGTAGCAACTCCAGACTACCTTGGTGGTCTCCCATCCAATTACTATCCAGGGTTGACCCTGCCTAGTTTCTGAGATCTGATGAGATCAGGCTAGCCTGGGCTACCCAAGACAGGCATGCAATGTGCTGTGGCGGTGGAAAGTGCCATCAAGTGACAATTGACTTATGGCACCCCCATAGAGTTTTCAAGGTGAGAGACATTCAGAGGTGGTTTGCTATTTGCCTGCCTCTGCATCATGACCCTGGTATTCCTTGGTGGTCTCCCATCCAAATACTATCCAGGGCTGACCCTGCTTAGCTTCTGAGATCTGACGAGATCCAGGTCATGGCTACTTTTCATTAGGGTTTATTTTGTAAACATATATTATTTTTTAATCTCTTGAGACAATACAATAAAATGTAGACAGTAGTTTATTGTTGTCTGAAATGAGAGTTACGTAACGAAATAAATAATAAATGCAATTATGGCACTGAGGGGGAAAGTGAAGGGAATAGGTTTTGTTTTACCATCCAGATCTCTTCCTCCTGTGAACATATCTATTGCTGATATGTTGTGAATTGGCCTCACCACACCATTTGAAAGCCAAAAATCTGAGAGGGGGTGGGCAAAACTCACATCGTGAAGGTGTGACTTATAAATTTTGTAAGATTTATTTATTTGCTTGTTTGATTGATTGATTTCTAGCCCGCCCTCAATCCCCAACCGAGGCCAGGTTCAGGGCGGGTTACAATAATTCATTACAATAAATCAGTTAAAATCTAACATTTCTTAGTTGAATTATTAAAACAATAAAAAATAATTCAATTCATTCTGAATACAAGTTGCAAACACAAAATACAAAGATGGTGCTCAGTCCACAGAGCAGTTGTGGGAGATTGTAACAGCTAGGGTTGCCAGGTCCTTCTTCACCACCAGTGGGAGGTTTTGGGGTGGAGCCTGAGGAGGGTGGGGTTTGGAGAAGGGAGGGACTTCAGTGCCATAGAGTCCAATTGCCAAAGCAGCCATTTTCTCCAGGGGAACTGATCTCTATCGGCTGGAGATCAGTTGTATTAGCAGGAGATCTCCAGCTAATACCTGGAAGTTACTGGAGATAAGCAAACACCTCTGTACTCGTACCTAAGAGGTTTGGAAATCAGCACAGAGCCAAGAGAATATAACAAAGTGCAAATATATTAAGTGCTACAATATTACAACTATATACAAGGTGTATCTTGTTTCAATTATATACAAACAGTCCTGTATGATATATGTAAGTCCTTCAAATTTTGTTCATATATAACATTCAGTCATCAAAGGTCCAATGCTGGTACCAGAAGAAATAGAAGGGGGATACGGCCGTTTCGATTCTTCAGTTCTTCAACAGTCCCACTTCTAATAATAAATTTCAATTTCGTAGTTCACATATACATATATTTCCAATAATGGATTCTGATATCAGGACAATTAACAATTCCCCAGAGGGGTATAGCTGTAGTAGAATTATTTATCCATCCTGGTATATCAAGAGGAGTTGGCCAGTTCCCAACAAGGATACAAAGTGTAGCAGTCTGGACCTTGATGACTGAATGTTGTATAACAAGATACACCTTGTATATAGTTGTAATATTGTAGCACTTAATATATTTGCACTTTGTTATTTTCTCTGTGCTCTGTGCTAATACCTGGAAGTTGGCAACCCCTAGTAACCCTAGTAACAGCTTAAGAGCCCACCCCATCAGACCAAGGATGTGGGGGGGAGGTACAGGAGGGAAGCAGGGTGGCCAGCACTGATGGCAATCTGCGGCTGCCCTCAATCAATTAAGATTATGGGATGAGAGCAGAAAGCAATGGACAGCAGCACATTCTCAGTAATGTTTAGTTCCATCTGTAGATCTTATCTTAAAATTGTTCTGTAGCCTTATTAGGTTCATAAAGATTATCACCTTAGCTCAAATTCTATATTAATTCCCCCTTTGAATTCGTAGCTGCAAGATATTTAATCAGAGCCCACTGCAAAGATCATATTTCACCAGTATTGTGTCAACTGTGCTAGTTATTGATTGGTTTCCGGGCTTGATTCATAGTTCTGGTATTGATCTTCAAAGCTGACCTGGATACAGTGCTGAAATGGAAGCTATCCTGTTAAGGTACAGGAACAGCAGTTTAAAATTAGAATTAGGGGAGGCCTGGTTTCCTTTGTGTTTTTTCCTGGTTTAGTTTGTTTTGCATGTTGAAATGTTTACCACTGTTTAAATCAGGCGTCCCCAATTTGGTGCCCCTGGGTGCCATGGCACCCACCACCTCCTTTCCTGATACCCACCAAGTGTTTTTAGAAAGTGGGTGGGGCCAGGTGGGGCTTCTGATGAGCTGTGCAGATTGGCTATTTAGATTTTTTCAGAAGTTGCTACTAATATTTGTACGAATATTTCCTTAGGGTTATCTGAGGATGGCAGTTCCTCTAGACAGACCTTGTGCTCCAGAGCCAGCATGGTGTAGTGGTTAAGAGTGGTGGTTTGGAGTGGTGGATTCTGATCTGGAGAACCGGGTTTGATTCCCCACTCCTCCACATGAGTGGCGAAGGCTAATCTGGTGAACTGGATTTGTTTCCCCACTCCTACACACTAAGCCAGCTGGTTGACCTTGGGCTAGTTACACTCTTGCAGCCCCACCCACTTTACAGGGTGTCTGTTGTGGGGAGGGGAAGGGAAGGTGGTTGTAAGCCAGCTTGAGTCTCTCTTAAGTGGTAGAGAAAGTCGGCATGTAAAAACCAACTCTTCTTCTTCTTCTTCTTCTTTAAACTCAACTCTTTCACATAGACAAGAAGTAGCCTCAGGGTTTCATGGAAAATGTGGTTTTTGAAGGGTGATTCTGGTGAAAAGAGGTAGTCCTTTACCTTACCCAGAAAGACTTTGCTCATGTAATATGACAAAACTTGATACACTCTCTCATATGATGTTGGAGTGCCCCCATTTAAAACTCCAATGTGACCAATGGATCACTCCTATTTTAACAAAACTACCTGCCACCATAACAGTCCCCTTTTTGCTGGTGGATAGAGATCCAAGCATAATACTGGCATTAGCCAAGTATCTCTCCACAATATTTTCCTTAAAGAAATAGAAAAAAAAACCCCTCCACAATAACTGCTCAAGACCTGAGGGTCATGGGAGCTTGAAAAAGGAAAAAGTTAAAGAGGTGGTTCTCTGGGATGGAGAAGCATGTGTCAAGCTCCTATCACCTGCTCCCGGATCCCTTTCACTAGATATGCTGGGCACTGAGCTGTCTGCATATCAAGCAGATGCTCCACCACTCATATTGGCCCCTCCCAATGGATGAAGGATAAAAAAAGTTTGAGGAAAAGGAAAGAGACCTCAAGGAACTCAGGCATTTTGACAGATGGAGTTCACTAGTCAATCTCTTTTCACATCCATGTTTTCTCAAAATGATTTAATACCCATTTGGTTAAGAGATTTGCCTACTTTCAAATTCATAGTCAAAACTGAAGTCTTTATATCACAGTTATAAAAGATAGTTTCTTTAATACAACATATACAAGAATATTGGGTCCTACCACATATCATGTAAATGAAATATTGTGGGGAAAACTATTTACAACTGAAACAATTTGTGACTGAAGTGAATTATGAACATAGGATGTTTAAGGTACAGGAAATCTGTTGACTTTATTACTTCCTTAATTCCTAATGATTAGGGGACTAGAGCAACTGTCCTATGGGGAGCGGTTAAGACGCTTAGGGCTGTTTAGCTTGGAAAGAAGGCGGCTGAGGGGAGACATGATAGAGGTCTATAAAATTATGCATGGTTTGGAGAGTGGACAGGGAGAGGTTTTTCTCCCTCTCCCATAATACTAGAACACGGGGTCATCTGCTAAAGCTGGAGGGTGAGAGATTCAAAACAGATAAAAGGAAGTATTTTTTCACACAATGCATAGTTTAATTGTGGAACTCCCTGCCCCAGGATGTGGGGATGGCTGCCAGCTTGGAGGGCTTTAAGAGGGAAGTGGACATATTCATGGAGGAGAGGGGTATTCATGGCTATTAGTTAGAATGGTTACTAGTCATGCTGCATACCTATTCTCTCTAGTAGAGGAGGATGCCTATTATTTTGGGTGCGGTGGAACACAGGCAGGATGGTGCTGCTGCACTCGTCTTGTTTGTGGGTTTCCTAGAGGCACCTGGTTGGCCGTTGTGTGAACAGACTGCTGGACTTGATGGGCCTTGGTCTGATCCAGCAGGGCCTTTCTTATGTTCTTATTACTTATAAATTAGCTACTTTCATGAATCAGGCAAAGACAACACAGGCATATTAGGAAATATCTAACTATTTAGAGCCAGCGTTGTGTAGTGGTTAAGAGCTGTGGTTTGGAGCGGTGGACTCTGATCTGGAGAACCGGGTTTGATTCCCCACTCCTCCACATGATTGGCGAAGGCTAATCTGGTGAACTGGATTTGTTTCCCCTACACATGAAGCCAGCTGGATGACCTTGGGTTAGTCACACTCGCTCAGTCCCACCTACCTCACAGGGTGTCTGTTGTGGGGGTCAAGGGAAGTTGATTGCAAGCCAGTTTGATTCTTTCTTAAGTGGTAGAGAAAGTCAGCATATAAAAACCAACTCTTCTTCTTCTTCTATTAAATGTGATATACAGATTCTCCCCCCCCCCTCCCCGCACTAGGGTTTAATGGTGGGAAGTGTCATCAGGTCACAGACATGGTGACCTCATACGGTTTTCAAGGCAAGAGACATTCAGAATGTTTTGTCACTGCCTGCCTCTGTGTTGCAACCCTGAACATCCTTTGGGGTCTCCCTTCCAAGAACTAACCAGGGCTGACCCTGACTAGCTTCCGAGATCTGACAAGATCGGGCTAGCAAGGTCAGGGCAGATATCACTTTTTTTTAACATGAAGTCACAGCTAACTTATGGTGACCCCCTAGGGTTTTCAAGGCAAGAAACATTGGGAGGTGGTTTGCCATTGTCTGCATCCATGTCACGCCCCTTGTATTCCTTGGAGGTCTCCCATCTAAATACTAGCCAGGGTCAGGACTAAGAATGTGTGACTGGCCCAAGGTCACCCAGCAAGCTTCCATGGCAGAATGGGGATTCAAACCTGGGTTTCCCAGGTCCAAGTCTGACACCTCAACCTCTACACCATGCTGGCTCTCAGATATCACTTACAATCCAGTTATCTGTCCCACCTAAGATGGCTGCTGCTGACTCACTCTACCCATCTAAGCAAACAGCTTTAACAGATGTTTTAGATGTCATGGGGTGCTACTACTTCACCAGGGATGCTGAGAGCTAAGACACCAACCTAATTGCCAAGTCAAGCTAAGCTCGACCAGCCTCCTCATTCACACACAAGTCAAGCCCCCTGATTATATCAACTCACTGTTGTGTACTATTTGACCATCATGATCAACAGTCCCTTTGCTGATCATGATGATAATTTCCCACTCCTCCACATGAGTGGTGGATGCTAATCTAGTGAACTGGGTTAAATTCTCCACTCTACACATGAAGCCAGCTGGGCGACCTTGGGCTAGTCACATTCTCTCAGCCCCACCTACCTCACAGGTTGTCTATTGTGGGGAGAGGAAGGGAAGGTGATTGTAAGCCGGTATGATTCTTCCTTAAGTGGTAGAGAAAGTTGGCATACAAAAACCAACTCTTCTTCTTTTCCCCAGTAACATTAAAATTAAATTACAGGATGTTCATTGTACTCTAGATAGAAATGATCCCCTGTTAATGATATAACTTAGAATTATACAAGTGCAATTTATTTCCACTAATACATAATTATGGAATTTCAATTCCCTCTACAGTAATTCTTGCCATTGTTGCTTTTTAAACTATGGCTGCTCTAAATGTATGTATAGATTCTCTGCAAAGAAATCTATCCATCTATCCATCTATGGAACTTTCTACCCACCCAGGAGGCCCTTACCTTTATGCTCTATTTTCTTCATCACATTAGGGCTCAAACCTTTGTAATCATACCGGGAACTTGGGCTCTGAGTTCAACATGGAGGGACCATAGCTCAGTGGTAAAGTTTCTGCTTGATATCAGAAGTTCCCAGGTTCAGTCTGGAACCCGACTAGGAGGCTGGCCAATGGGGTCAACCAAGGAAGTGGCAGCACCCCCCTGGAGAAGGGGCCTCAGGGGCTGAGATTTCCCTCATAAGCAGCACTTCGAAGCCGGTGCTCACCTGACAGGTAAGGCTCGCATGTATGCTGCATAAAACGCCATAGGCAATATGGTCCCAAGCATTTAAGAGGTCATACATCTTTTCTGTGTGGGCCGGGGGAAGCCACTGCATATTATGGCCCTGACAAATGTACACTGATTTGGGTAACATTGACCTCCTTCTAGTGTTGTTTGTTTATGTGTTTTTAATTGAATTGTTTATAATTTTAACTGTATTTTAATTGTTTTAGTGTCTTTAATGTATGCCACTTTGTGGACCCTGATTGGGTGGAAAGACAGGATAAAATGACAGAAAGAAAAAGAAAGAAAGAAAGAAAGAAAGAAAGAAAGAAAGAAAGAAAGAAAGAAAGAAAGAAAGAAAGAAAGAAAGAAAGAAAGAAAGAAAGAAAGAAAGGGCTGACAGCTACCAGGTAATTTCATTGAGTGTCTGCTTGAGATCTGTGTATCATATGCTTATATGATCATATTAATGCTTATATGATTAACCATTCCTGAAAATGCGGCGTGCGGAGTCAGCAGGGAAGAGGCACGGCGGTGCCTCTTCCTAAGCCAAATTGTGCACGCCGCAAAAAAAAAAAAAAAAGCCATTTTGCGGCTGCTTTTTTTTTTTTTTTTTTTACCAGGGCCTTTCGCCCCATAGGGAACAGCGAGGCTGCGCCTGCTAAAAAGCAGGTGCAGCACCGGCATTTGGGGCACTGGCGGCGAGGACCGAAATGGGATAGGAAGCCACTTACCCGGCATCTCCTCCCCCCGGGAATGCCCCCGGGATGCCCCCTGCGCCAGCGCGGCCTCTCTACGCCGTGGCCTGCGCCACGGAGAGGCCGCACTGGCAGAGGGGGAGGCGCGGTCCCGCAGCACTCTGCCGGTGGCGGGACTGGCCTTGCCACCAGCATAAGTGCGTTTAAACACGTGGTCACATGCACTTATGCTGGCAGCGACGTCACGCCGCCTCGTAAGAAGTTCGGCCCAATTTTCAGGAATGAGCTGAAAGAAATCTACCTAACCTTGCCTTGTCTAAGTGCTCCTTTTATGCCCTATTTCAGACATGGATTCAAGAGCATTCGGTTTTTGGTGAGTGGTAGCAGAATAAAGATTAAGAGCCACCGCTCTGATCATTATACCACAGTATAAGTTGCTATAACTATTCTACTTTTTCCAGTACCTGAAGCCCTCAACCTGTAATATGGGAATAATGCTCATCTCCCAGTTATAAAAAAGGTAAAGGTGCAAGCACCGGGTCATTACTAACCCATGGGGTGACGTCACATCCCAACGTTTACTAGGCAGACTTTGTTTACGGGGTGGTTTCACATTGCCTTCCCCAATCGTCTACACTTTACCCCCATCAAGCTGGGTACTCCTTTTACCAACCTCAGAAGGACGGAAGGCTGAGTCAACCTTGAGCCGGCTACCTGAAACCAACTTCCGTCGGGATCGAAGTCAGGTTGAGAGCAGAGCTTTGACTGCAGTATTGCCATGGGGCTCAAAAAAGTAAAGGTAGTTCCCTGTGCTAGCACCGGGTCATTACTCAAAAAGGCACAGCATGAATACTGTATTACTATTACAGAAATGATGTCTTGCTTTAGTGACATTTAAAACAAAGATCATTTCATGCCTTTTGTTCATTTTAAAAATTATTAGAGAGGATATTTTCCTTTGATATCTTATGCAGACAGTTAAAACCAATGGAAGCATTCCTATAATTTGCTGCTCTTTCGTTAAGAAAGTAGCTGAACTGATTTACCATAGCCAACAAGATGTTTCCAATTTGGGTTATTTCCCCTTAAAAAAAAAGATTGTCTGTATTCTCTCAGCACAACAAAGAATTGGGTTTGAGTTATTTCTTTTGGTGTCGATCTACGTCTGCAGGGACTGTCTATTCATTTACTCAGCCAAATTAAAGTTGATTAATTTTAGTATCGATCCCTGCGTCTTGTTTACTATTACAGGAGTGTCACAGGTCAATTCCATCCCCTTTGCTGTCGACACCAAACCGACTAAATTATTGACCTGTGTGAGTGTATTGGTCATTACTTCATTGATTCCCAGTGCTAAATTTTTAAGGCTGCGCTTCCTGTCGGCTCACTATTGCCCTGACTAAACCTATTTCAAAATGGATGCCTGAAGGACCATCAAATTATTGCTTCCAAATGCAATACTGCCGTCTCTTTTTCCTTGTGCTTCTCTTGTAACTTCTCATGAGAAGGACTGAGCTCAGCAAAACACAGGTTTGAGGCATAATCGCAAGATTGTTTCCTCTCACAACCTACTGAAACTGCTGACTGGGGATTCCAAAGCATTATTGACACCATTTCATCTCAGTGCTGCTTTTGAGACTGGATTGTTTAGAACGTGGGCATTTGAAATAGTTTATGTCTATCCAGATTACAAATGGTTGCAATCCTAAAAAAAGAGTTACACCCTTCGAAACCCATTGACTTTAACGGGGAACTTTGCTGAGAATGACTCTGTAAGAATTGCTTTACATGTAGCGCTGCAGGAACTGCTGCGCCAATTGCTGCCAAGATAGTCATCTACAAACTCTTTCACCCACGCGGTTCCTCCTCACATTGAGTTGGACACTGTGAACTTACATAATGCACAGAACCAATCTCTCTCCCATTTACTTCTCCCTAAAGCCTGCTGATTCCCCACCCCAAATCCACTTCTGAAGGTTGGGGTACCTCAGGAGCAGAGTAGGATGCCATCTTGAAAGGCAGTTGGCAGAAGTCTCCCACTTCCCTTCTTGAGTCTTCTGCAAATATAGAAAGTATCAGGTCAACACAGTCGTTTTGTGTGTGGGTGGTGGGGGAGGAGGATTTCACATTCTTGCTTCAGTGTCAGATGTAGTCCCATAAAGTCCACAAACGTTCTGTAGGAGTTTTTTTTTGGGGGGGGGGATATGTAGAAGATCACAGATGGAAGTGATCTGATCTGTGAACTCTTTCAGTTCATAGGGTCCTTGGCAGAACACCCCCTCCCCGACCTGCAGGCCCTGTTCTGCCTTATTCTCCAAGGTGTCTGGGTATCAGTGGTCATCTGAGGTCTCTGCTTGGCTCGTGCCACCTACCTGGCTTTCCCAACACCCAGAGGGACTCTTCTCTTCCTCTGTCTGTTCACCCACTGCCACCACCTGGCCTTTGTAAAAAGTACCCACTGAGAGGATCAAAGCTCCCAGCTTCCCTTCACTGCATTGCCAGTCTAAGGCCCCATCTGTCACATGTCTGTCTCTCCCACTACCCAGCATCTGTTTACCATGGGGACAGTTTAATGCACTGGTGCCCCACTGGAGGAGTAGCCAACTGACTACCCCTCACCTTCTTCCTGGTGATTGTTTTAAAAATAGCATAGAAGAAGAAGAAGAAGAAGAAGAAGAAGAAGAAGAAGAAGAAGAAGAGGAAGAAGAGGAAGAAGAAGAAGAAGAAGAAGAAGAAGGTCTCAGGGAGGTGGACAGAGGGTGCTTTAAATAGATCCATGCTGCCAAAATTAGTTTAGATCCATGCTGCACCCCCGCCTGCCTCCCTGGGACACCCAGTGAGGTGGGCGGGGGGCTTAGTTTAGATCCACGCTGCCAGGCTTGGCAGTGTGGCTCTCTGTAAAGCCCCGCTACCTGCCTTCTCGGGACTCCCCGGGAGGCTGGCGGGGGGGGGGGTGCAGCATGGATCTAAACTGTCGTAGGGAGAGGAAGGGAAGGAGATTGTAAGCCAGTTTGATTCTCCTTAAAAAGATAGAAAAAATCAGCATGTAGAAACCAACTCTTCTTCTTTGTCTTCTTCTTGTTCTTCTTCCCCCTGTTGGGACTTACCACGTTCCACCTCCACCGCCCACCCAGAGCAGCAGCATTTTGTGCCTCAGAAGAACTGACAGCCTAGGTTTTAATTTGGGATCCATGTCAATTGCTTTCTCGGAGACCTTCATTGCATTGGGCCACAGGGAGAGGGAAGGGGAGAATGCAGCAATATTACAACAGACATATTCTGGTGTCAGATGACACTTGAGGATGTAGGGATAGGGAGCCACCAAGAATGGTAAGAGAAACAGCATGGTATTGCTTTCTAAATGTCTGCCTGTCCTTTGGGGATCCAGCACAGGAAATCTTAGTTCTTTCATTAAATTTGACCTTTGGAACTCAGACCTCTCTCATTTTCAGGTAGAGAATGTGTACATTTCATATCTAGCTTCCGTCAGCGACTGTGTGAACCCTTATCTTTACATGGGCCTTGAAGCTTATTTACTGGCATTATCTGGCCTTCTCCACATTTCAGAAAAGCCATTTAAACTCTCAGAGCAGAAAAAATGCCAGCAGATTGTCACAGAGTATTTTTATTCTGATCTCTGTCAGGGATTACAGAGTTTTATTTCTTGAGCCTCTTGTAGTAGGGCTGTCGATTCGGTTCATCCTGAACCGAAAAACAGCCAAATTTCCACCGATTCGACGGTTTCTGGTTCGGATACAGCCGAATTAAAAAAAGGCGGAAAAACGAGGAGCCGAATTCGCAAGTTCTGGTGAACGCCGAATAAATTCAGAAAATTCGGGGGCTCCAAATCAACAGCATAACCATCAGTTAGTAAGCAACTAGAAGCATTCTCCCTTGGCCAATGGTGGCCAAGCCGGGTCTTCTTCTGGCCAATCAGTCACGGTTGAGTGCGTGAACCCAGCTGCTGCATGGCCCGGGGAGAGAAAGAGAGAGTGTCTGTTTGTGTGTGAGAGAGATCCCCGTGGGGGGGTGCGTGTGCACATTAGCGCCTTTCCGCGGCTCTGGGGGGGGCTTGCTTGGAGGTAGAGGTTCCACACTTTCAGTGTAGCCTGAGGGGACCCTTCTTGCAAGAACCCCCAAGTTTTGTTAAGATTGGGTCAGGGGGTCCCAAGTTATGGGGCTGGAAGGGGTCCCCCCATTTGCCCATTGCAATAAAGCCATTACAAACACATTTGCGGCATTCTGCAGCTCCGGGGGTGGGCATTTTTGGAGGTAAAGGTCCCACACTTTCAGTGTAGCTTGAGGGGACCCTTCTTGCAAGAACCCCCAAGTTTTGTGAAGATTGGGTCAGGGGGTCCCAAGTTATGGGGCCCGGAAGGGGTTCCCCCACCCATCTGCCCATTGGAATACAGCCTTTAAAAACACATTCGCGTTGGGCCATACCATTACCCCGGCCCGGGGGTCTGGTTGCCTCAACAGTTGGGCCGTACCATTACCCCGGCCTGGGGGTCTGGTTGCCTCAGCAGTTGGGCCGTATCATTACCCCGGCCCGGCGGTCTGACTAAAAGGCAATTAATCCCAAGTTATGGGGTCCCCCCCATTCACCCATTGGAATGAATGAGAGCAGGCAATCCTTAATGTGCATCTAGAGAGCGGCAAATCCAAGGCAAAACCTCCCGTGCATAAATGGCCAGAGAGAGTCTGTATGTGTGAGTCTGCTAGAATCGTATTGGATTACTCCTGAGTCCTGACTCCCAGTCCCTGCTCCTGATGGAAGAGAAGAAGACATCCACACTAAGACCCATTTGGGGGCTTTTCTCTATAATTCTCTATAATTTTTTTCCTGTGTGTGTGTGTGGGGGGAGATTCTGTGTGTGTGTGAGAGAGAGAGAGGGGGGGAAGCCAAAGGGGGGTGGCTTTACCTGTTCTGCTGGGAGGTTCTTGCAAGAAGGGTCTCCTCAAGCTACACTGAAAGTGTGGGACCTCTACCTCCAAAAATGCCCCCCCCCCCCGGAGCCACTGAAAGCCGTGAATGTGTTTGTAATGGCTTTATTGCAATGGGCAGATTGGGGGGACCCCTTCCGGGCCCCATATCTCTGGACTCCCTGACCCAATCTTTACAAAAAGTGGTGTTCTTGCAAGAAGGGTCCCCTCAAGTGTCACTGAAAGTTTGGGACCTCTACCTCCAAAAATGCCCCCCCGGAGCCGTGGAAAGCCACGAATGTGTTTTTAATGGCTTTATTCCAATGGGCAGATGGGGGGACCCCCTTCTGGGCCCCATAACTCGGAGGCCCCTGATCCAATCTTAACAAAACTTGGGGGTTCTTGCAAGAAGGATCCCCTCAAGCTACACTGAAATTTGGGGACCTCTACCTCCAAACATGCCTTCCCGGAGCCGTGGAAAGGCACGAATGTGCTTTAAATGGCTTTATTTGGCTTAATTTTTTCCCGAACTCCGAATCTTGCGCCATATTCCACAGATCCGAATCGGGGGATTTTGGACTTTGGCATTTCCTGAATCAAAACGGGCCAAATTTTGCCAAATCCGAATTGTACCGAATTTTTTTCTCAACAGCCCTATCTTGTAGTTGGAATAGTACACAAAATTCCAACCTGGGGCCCCCATTATCCTCCTGGTCTATCTTTCTTTGTCAGGCTTTGTCTAGATATGAGTGAACACCTGCCAGCTAGATATAAGCAGGGACCTGGTTGGGGTTGCCACTCAGTAGTACAGCACCTGCTTGGAATGCTAGGTGGGGACAGATTCAATTCTTTTAATCTCTGCATTGCAAACGGGAGAGGAGAAAGACCTTGTTTCTCTCCTTTTCTCTGTAGGCCAGTAAGTCTGGGAGGCAGCAACATTTACAGGATGGGAGATCAGAATAATCTGACTTCCAGCTGATCCACTGGGAGTCGGCTCTTGATGCCCCCTCCAATTGCTGTCTACAGAGCAAAATTTCCCCTACAGGAGGTCAGAAGTCTCACCAGCTGGGAGGCAACTAATAGCTGCAAGAAGTCTGATCCTGCAAAAGAATCGGTTGTAAGCAGCCAAACAGCTCACTGATTAATTAGCAAATGGGAAGTGATCTGAACTGTCATCCCTATTTCTGTTTAAATGTGAATTTGCTCTGAACTAGAACTTCTGAATGCTTCAAACCAGCTTACAACCACCTTTCCTTCCCTTCCCCACAACATACACCCTGTGAGGTAGGTGAGGCTGAGAGAGCTCTAAGATAGCTCTAAGAGAGCTGTGACTTGCCCAATATCACCCAGCTGGCTTTGTTTGTAGGAGTGGGGAAACAAATCCAGTTCACCAGATTAGCTTCCACCTCTCATGTGGAGGAGTGGGGAATCAAACCTGGTTCTCCAGATCACAGTCCACCGCTCCAAACCATTGCTCTTAACCACTACACCAAGCTGGCTCTCAAACTGTATTGTAATGTTTGCTTTTCATTGCTAGCTGTTGCTACAGTTCTGTAGCTAACACTTCCCTAGAGACGAGTGGTAAATATCCTATGCAAACAGTCTTTCCTTCATTCTCTATGACCACTCCAAGATCCAGGAATCCAGACTGTACAACTTAAGCAAATGACCTTGAGGGAAAGCTGGGGCACATACCCCATGTGAAACATAAAAGCAAACATATCCCTTTGAGTAGAATGGAAAACAATGGTTGGGATTCACTAGAGGATTTCCATGCATACCAGGATCCTTGTGTTCATGGAAGCATGGAAAAACCTAATGCTGGCCCCTTGCACTAAGTTAAATATTGCATGCCCCATGTCATTCTTCTGATTATGTAAGACATTATACAAGTAATTTATGGCCATGGTAGGATATAGGACAGAAAATCGTAGGCATTGTGGGAGATCTTGTGCAAGTAGAAATGTGCTAATTCATTTACTGTTCTGGACCATTTCCTACTCATAGTATCAAAGGAATCGCAGACTCATATTTGATCTAGAAAGGAAAACTATCAAGTATCTTTGTGGGTCTCCAGTAGGGTTGCCAGCTCTGAGTTGGGAAATACCTGAAGATTTTTGGGATGGAGCCTGAGGAGCACGGGTTTGGGAGGGGAGGGACTTCAATGCCATAGAGTCCAATTGCCAAAGTGGCCATTTTCTCCTTATTTCCAAAGTTAGTTGTTCAGATCCCATTGATGTTTGGCTCAGTCAAATAATCAGTCACCAGAACTGTGTGGACAGCAATTTCTTAAGGACAGTAGTGACCAGATGATGTACAAATACTGTCGATATTGGGCAATCTGGCATATCTTCATGAATTTAAACACTTGCTAAATATTTTACCCACAGCCATCAAAACAAAAAGAAATGATATTCCCCTGAGGTTTTCAGGATGTTCTATTTCTGGGCTAAACGGCAGCCTTCATTTAATGATTACAGCCTAAGCTTCCAATCTCAAAAAAAGCTTGGTGAGGGGACCGTTTGTGCTGCATGCCTAGAGTGACTCCTACAGCTCAGAAAGAGACGGTCTGGGAAAGAAACTGAAATTTATTTTGCCTGAAAAGGAAAACCGGGGGATAAATGAACTGATGGGTCTCACAGAGATCAGGAGAAAGGGCCACCAAGGTGTCTGATCTCAGAGGCCGGAAGCTAAGCGGGTCCAGTACTTGGACAAGAGACCACTAAGGAAGATTGCAGCTGCTGGGCAGAGGAAGGTAATGGCAAAGTACCTTGGCTCATCTCTTGCCTTAAAAACCCCATGAGGTGGAACTTCATGGGTTTCGCCATTTGTCGGTTGTGATTTGATGGCACACTTTATCTCACTTAAGAAAGTCACATCTTAATAACTATGAAAACCAACAAAAACATGTCATTGAAACAAAATCGGAGCTATCTTGGCTGGATGCTTCTCTTGTCTCTCACAGGGCTTTAGGGTTGCCAAGTCCCTCTTCGCCACCGGCGGGAGGTTTTGGGGGAAGAGCTAGGGTTGCCAACCTCCAAGTACTATCTAGAGATCTCCCACTATTACAACTGATCTCCAGCCGATAGAGATCAGCTCCCCTGGAGAAAATGGCCACTTTTGCCTCCCATGGGGCTCACATTGGGTGCTGCCATCTGCTTCCCCCTGGTGCAGGGTTTGTCCGGGGTGCCTGTGTCCGTCTCCCCTTGAGCAGGCTGATCCAGGCACTGCCACCTCCCCTGTCTCACCTCTTTCATGGGTTCTTGCTGGCCACGCTCTGTTGGCCCTGCCTCTCCTCAGGCTGGCTGGTGCCACCTCTCCCACCTTGGGTGGGTCGTACTCAGCCTTTCTGTAAGAGGGGTGACCAGCCCAAGTGTGTGTGGGAGGCCACCAGCCCACTGGGATGCATCCAGTGCTCTTAATCTTTGCTCTGCTCTGCCTGTGAGGTCAATTAGTAGGGTTGCCAACCTCCAGGTGGTGGCTGGAGATCTCTCACTATTACAACTAATCTCCAGACAAAAGAGATTAGTTCCCCTGGAGAAAATGGCCACTTTGGAAGGTGGACTCTATGGCATTATACCCCATTGAAGTCTCTCCCCTCCCCAAATTCAGCCCTCCTCAAGTTCCACCCCCAAAATCTCCAGGTATTTCCCAACCTGGAGCTGGCAACCCTATCAATTAGGATGAGAATGTCTACTTGGCCCAAGGTCATACCCTGAGGAGTCCTCCCTCAAAGGCCAAAATGGGGCTGGACACTGCTACTGTTAGGTGGATTGGTAATTGGTTGACCAACCGAACCCAAAGGCCAAAGTGGGCTGGACACTGCTACTGTTAGGTGGATTGGTAATTGGTTGACCAACCGAACCCAAAGGTTGCTCATTAATGGCACAACTTCATCCTGGAGAGGAGTGACCAGTGGGGTGCCACAGGGGTCTGTCCTGGGACCGGTACTATTTAATATTTTTATAAATGACTTGGATGATGGGATAGAGAGCATGCTAATCAAATTTGCGGATGACACCAAGTTGGGAGGGTTAGTTAATACCCCGGAGGGTAGGGTCAGAGTTCAGAATGATCTCGACAGATGGGAGAGCTGGGCCATAAGCAATAAAATGGATTTCAATAGGGAGAAGTGTAAAGTACTTCACCTAGGCAGAAACAACATAAGGCACAGGGACAGGTTGGGAGAGAGTTGACTTGACAACAGTACATGTGAAAGAGATCTGGGAGTCTTAGTGGACCACAGACTGAACATGAGTCAACAGCGTGATATGGCGGCTAAGAAGGCCAATGCAATTCTGGGCTGCATCAATAGGAGTATTGTGACTAGATCAAGGGAATACTACCACTGTATTCTGCATTGGTCAGACCTCACGTGGAATACTGTGTCCAGTTTTGGGCTCCACAATTTAAGAAGGATGTTGACAAGTTGGAGCGTGTCCAGAGGAGGGCAACCAGAATGGTCAAAAGTCTGGAATCCATGCCCTATGAGGAGAGACTTAGGGAGTTGGGTTTGTTTAGTTTGGATAAGAGAAGGTTGAGGGAAGACATGATAGCCATGTTTAAATATTTGAAGGGATGTCATGTTGATGAGGGAGCTAGCTTGTTCTCCCCCTGTCTTTTACTACCAAAAAGCAAGTCTGTTGTGGTTGCCTAGCGACAGCCACTGAGAGCATTCCTTAATGATACAGGGACTACTTTTATTGTTTGGGACTATTTACCCCCCCCATATATATATTTATGGGGCATTGTTCAGGTTTGTAGAAAGATCTGTCTTGTCCGTTCACAGGTCCAATAGCTGGAAATTCAGATTTAACTGATTTCGCTATTAGAAACTACAAGTGGGGGCCCAGAACAAAAACTTGCTGGTTCTGTTGTGTTAGATTTCATTACTCAGTTTTCATTTGTGTCCTGAGCCACAGCCACGCACCACAGCCTCGGGATTCCCACCCTACCCCTCACACACCCAGGAGCCCAGAGAGGATGTCGCTGAAGCTGCCGCTGAGGAAAGAGGCCAGGAGACCCTGCCGCACACCTCCCAGGTGCCGGCTATGTCATCTCCCCAAACACCGGGTGAGCCGGGGCTCGGGAGCTGCCCAGAGAGCTGCCTGGAAGCGGCAAGCAACAAGAGCAGCCTGGAGACCAAGCCTAGCAACCTTGGAGATGGGCAGGATGCCCAGGAACGCCGGCTCTTGGGGCGGGGCGGGTGCAACAAGCCAAATACATCCCCACCTAACAGCCTCACTCTCCCCTGCCTTTCCCTGCCTTTTGTTTGCATATTCAGAGACCTGTTTTATCTCAAATTTGTAAATGTGGGCAAAACATAGGGAAAGGCAGGGGGAGAGCAAGGTGACCTCTGACAGTCTGAAGCGGCATTCATAATCAACATAAAACCCTGAAGTCATCAGAGGGGTGACGGTGAGTGAAACAGCTATGCATAACAGATCGACGATCTATTGGCATTGTAAATTCAATCACAGAATTCAAGAACTCTTGTTTTCATTCAGTAGGAAGTAATGCTTCCTAGACACAATTGAAGACAATTTGCAAGATAAGAGCAATATCTAATTTTTACACACTGGAGAAAGGCCGGGTATTGAAACGTTTTTAAATGAAGAAATCTTTAAAAGGGGAGCTGAGCTCTCCTGGCATTTTCCCTTCTTGTGCCAGCAAGCAGGAGAAACGTGTTCAGCAGCAGTTTCTGAATTCTGACAGCTCCAGCTGCCATTTCTTAAGAGATCCTCATGTTTTTATTCATTCATTTAAGACCTTTTAAGGCAGCCTCATAACAAGGTTCTCACGGCTGCTCCGAAGGGGGGGGGGCAATCCAATACAACACAATCAATACTGAACAATAACAGTTAACCACCAAAGAAAACAGCCATGATGGGCAGCAATGACCATGTTAAACCAAACATGGAGAATAAAGAGAAAAAATGAAACCCTACTTTGTGGGGAAATGACAACACTTTCAACTGCTATTTACAAATCCACAGAGAAGGCCCCGAGCAAAGAGATTTGGGGTCAGGTTCAACAGGCAGGGCATCTCAACTGAAAAGGCCCTCTCTCTGATAGGGACCCACCTTACCCCAGAAGATGAAGGGGTGCAGGCCCCACATGACTGGCAAGGTCCATATAGGGAGTAGTCAGTCCTTAAGGAACCCTAGTCCCGGGCCATAATGGGATTTGAAGGTTAAGAATATGCTTTCTTGGAAGGGGTGCATGTGACAAATCAGGTGCAGTTGGTTAAAGGTGAGTCACACCAAAGATTGGACAAGTAAGCAGATATCAAAACCTCCCTGGAATCTTTTTTCATATATGGTAGTCATGTAAGAAGATTTTTTTAAAATGGAGTGACCTTCATAGTGAAATGCAAAAAAATTATAAACGTCAAATTTACAATGGACCCCAAAATCATGTTGTTAGGAATTTTACCATCAGTTATTGTAAAGCCGATGGAAAAACTGTTCAGATACATGACTACAGCTACAAGACTGATGATTGCTACAAAATGGAAGCCAGAAGAGTATCCAGATACTGAAGATTGGAAAGACAAGCTAGCAGAGTACGCTGTGATGGCTAACTGACAAATTATGTGAACAAAAGATCCAGTGAAGAGTTTCAAAAAATTGGAAGCTATACTATGCGTATGTCCATAAACAACATAGAACTGGAAATGAAAATGTTTAGCTATAATGCTATAATAGCATTATACCCAGCTTGCTGGGGGTAAAGGGAAGATCTCTGGGGAAGGCACTGGCAAACCACCCCATAAACAAAGTCTGCCTAGTAAACATTGGGATGTGACATCACCCCATGGGTCAGGAATGACCCGGTGATTGCACAGGGGACCTTTACCTTTTACCTTTATAATGCTATAATAAAAAAGTATATAATAGAATCTACTGAATGTATGACCTGACCTGGATGGCCTAGGCTAGCCTGATCTCGTCAGACCTCAGAAGCTAAGCAGGGTCAGCCCTGGTTTGTATCTGGATGGGAGACCACCAAGGAATACCAGGGTTGCTGTGCAGAGGAAGGCACTGGCAAACCACCTCTTTTAGTCTCTTGCCATGAAAACCCCAAAAGGGGTCGCCATAAGTTGGCAGTGACTTGATGGCACTTTACACACACACACACACACACACACACACACACACTCACACACAATATATATACAAATTTATTTAAGTTGTTAGAATGATTTAATAACAATTAGTCTTTCAGGCAAGTTTAAAGTATCTACAGCATAAGAAAGATTGATTAAAAAGCATATAAAGATATGACTGTACTTACTGGGAAGGCAGCAGGAGGGAAACAAAAAACTTTATATGTCCACTCAGTGAAAGCTTATTTTACTATATTTTAGATTTTGTATAAGTATTGTGTTGTTTGTATATGTAATGTATTGGGTATGTATTGCTTGTGTTTATTCTGTATGTTTTATGTTTATATGAAATAAAAATATATTTTTTTAAAAAAAACCTCCCCCCACTGAAAACCCACTCTTTCAACACAGCAGTCCTATCTGGTGCAGACTCGACATCAATCCCTTGATTGAATAAATGTAATGCACGAATAACCTGTAATGTCTATGTAATGTACTTTTACAGTGAGTAACATACCATAGTTAATGCTAATCAGGGTTCTCCTCCTAATCAGGGTTTTGAAGCGCTTTGCAAATCCTGGTTCAGATGGCACTTTGTTAGCATTAATTGTTTTTCATTGGGGTCAGCCCATTTGTCTGTGTATTGAATTGCCAAGTGTTCCATCAGGATTTATAAACTAGCCAGTTTTATATCTTGTCCTCCTTTGGTTAAAACAACAACACTCAGATTCAACTATCTAAAATAAACTTAGATACGTGCCCCAGGATGTGGTGATGGCTACCAGCTTGGAAGACTTTAAGAGGGAAGTGGACGTGTTCATGGAGGAAAGGGCTATTCATGCTATTAGTAAAAACAGATGCTAGTCAAGATGCATACCTATTCTCTCCAGTATCAGAGGAGCATGCCTATTATATTAGGTGCTGTGGAGCACAGGCAGTATAATGCTGCTGCAGTAGTGTTGCATGTGGGCTTCCTAGAGGCACCTGGTTGGCCACTGTGTGAACAGACCACTGGACTTGATGGACCTTGGTCTGATCCAGCATGGCCTTTCTTATGTTCTTATGTTGTAACAGAAGTACTATTTTTAAACACAAACACCTGTGAATAAAATCATTCTGCTGCAGCAACAAATGAGGGTGAGAAAGTGAAGGGTCAGTCTGATGGCACCATGGAGTCCTCGGCCTCAAGAAGGTCATCAGGCAAGGATTACCCCATCCTAGATGTGGAAGACCTTCCAGAGAGCATCATGAATGTCCCCATATCAGCGATGGTGTGCAGCAGAAGTGAGTGGTTGCCCAGATCTAGAGCTGAGGAAAATGGAACTTGAGTGGTACATCACAATAAAAAACTGGTTGGGCAGACTTTCTTGAGGGATTCCAATGGGATTCTTGATGTGTCTATAAATTGAGCCAATGAGATGGACTGAATAGGCAAGCAAGAGAGCCACCATGATTATCCCTCTTGGTGGAAAAAAACAGTGCCAGTCCCACAACAACCACAGAAGATCAACACCACCATCTGACGACGTGGTGAGGCAGCAGAGGCACCATGAATGGCTCAAACATCTAAATCAGAGCTCTGTCAGGGGACCTAGTGGTTTGCCCAGGGAACCCCAGGGTTTCAGGTAGGGTTGCCAACCTCCAGGTGTTGGCTGGAGATCTCTTGCTATTACAACTAATCTCCAGGCAACATAGATCAGTTCCCCTGGAGAAAATGGCTGCTTTGGCCATTGGAGTCTATGGCATTGAAGTCCCTCCCCTCTCCAAACCCTGCCTTCCTCAGGCTCCACCCTCAAAATCTCCAGGTATTTCCCAACCCGGAGCTGGCAGCCCTAGTTTCAGGGCAAGACTTCTGTGAGGTCATCCCAATTCCGGAGGACAGTTGGGTGTGAAATAGGGTTGCCAACCTCCAGGTACTAGCTGGAGATCTCCTGCTATTATGACTGATCTCCAGCTGATAGATATCACCTGGAGAAAATGGCCACTTTGGCAATTGGATTCTATGTCATTGAAGTCCCTCCCCTCCACAAACCCGGCCCTCCTCAGGCTCCACTTCTAAAATCTACATGTATTTCCCAACACGGAGCTGGTGGCCCTGGTGTAAAACCCTGGCCCCTGTGATTGGCAGGGGCTATAAAACCTTGGAACTCACCAACCTAGTATAAATAGCAAATGCCTGCCTTTCTGTCTTTGCCTGTTTCCACCAGATTCTCCTCAGGAATCTGCCCTGAGCCACAAAGAAAAGCAGGATACACATATTTCAATACATAAAAGAAATAATCAAAAGATCAAGCTTCCAGTTCCAGAAACAGACTGCAAAGACTCTGGTTTGGAAAAACTCCACCCCAGATCTTGATTTAGAAACACAGATGGCTCTAGTCTGGCCTACACATTCTTCCAACTAAATGACACCATGTTAAGAAGAACAATTAATAACCCCCCTCTCTCAGGGCAGGGGGCATATCAAAATAAACAGGCACACAGTTAATGTATGACTAATTTCCTAATCCATCCTTCCCCCCCACAATATCAAGATTTTTTCAAAAATACCAGATCTATACTCTGGACAGTTACATATTTAAATCTCCAGAAAGGAGCATGATGTCATCCCAACTTGATGCAAAGATAATTAAATATAAAGTATTTCTAGTTACAAATCTAAACATCTTTGAGGATATACTGCCCTCCAGGGGTACATTTGGGGGAAAATAATATATCAACTCTGAATTTTTACATGCAATTTATAAACGGGTATCTATAAAGCATGGCACATATTCTCATGTCTCACTGATATATGAAATAATTATTTCATAAATAGCCTGGTAAAGCATTTTAATATTTTCCCCAAAATACTCCCATAAAATGGCTGCACAGTCTAGAATGCATTGCGAATATGGTTATTCTGGAATTAGAAATTTTCTGTGCCCATTCAAGTCTTATGAGGCATATGTCGCCATTTACATTTTTCATACCCAAAGCAAACTATCCAACGATGAGAAATCAAACACGCCAACAACTCTTGGAGCAGTTTCGACCATGTCAAATTTAAATGTCAAAATAAATCCTATAAGTAACATCTTATGCTTTTGACACTTCAAAATCTTGACCAGCCAATTAAGTTTCAGCAAAAAGCCAACAAACAAAAAAACTGCTCAGTCTCTACTGTCTAGTACAGCTAGGTAGTAGCTTCATGGAAACTAGCTCCAATGAAACACATATTCTGCTTCCAAAAACAACAGTAAGATAATCTCTGTGATGGAAAACTCAAATCTGTAGATGGCAGGAAGTTGGAGCAGAAACGGTGTTCGGCAGCCTTAATTAGATTGTGTGTGATAAGTGCCATCAAGTCACTTCTGACTCATGGCGACCCTACGAATCAATGTCCTCCAAAACATCCCATCTTTAACAGCCTTGCTCAGGTCTTGCAAACTGAGGGCCATGGCTTCCTTCATAGAGTCAATCCATCTCTTGTTCGGTCTTCCTCTTTTCCTGTTGCCTTCAACTTTTCCTAGCATGATTGTCTTTTCCAGTGACGCTTGTCTTCTCATAATGTGACCAAAGTACGACAGCCTCAGTTTAGTCATTTTCACTTCTAGGGTCGGTTCAGGCTTGATTTGATCTAGAACCCACTGATTATTATTTTTTTGAACAGTCCAGGGTATCCGTAACACTCTCTTCCAACACCACATTTCAAAGGAATCTACTTTCTTCCTAATTGGATTAGGTGCAAAAAAAAAGGTTCTCGGAGTAGTGGTTAGAGCATCCGGCTAGAACTAGAGAGACCTAGATTCGAATCCCCACTCAGTCAGGAGTTTTGTTGGGCAATTTTAGGCCAGTCAAGCGCTCTCAGCCTGACCTTCCTCAAAGGGATCGAAGGTGCTGGTTAAGATCCGCGTCCCAGTTCCTGCTCTCTATGGGCCAAACTAGACCATACCACATCGCTGAGTCTGCTACGGTGACTGGGTGCCTATTTATGGTTGTTTTTTTAACTTTTCAAAATGCCATGGGGGCCCAACGCTGCTGAGGTTCTGGTTCCAACATCTGGCTGTTCTGGGCATTGTCAGCGGTGTGCTTTTATTTCTAATCTATTTATTTTAATCCTTTTTGGTTTTCTGGTTTGTTTTCTGGGAGAGAAAGATAACCTCATGCAGAAAGAGAACAAGGGTGTTGTGCGCTGTAAGGAATTCTTCCCAATTAGCTGCTGTTTTGCTACTCTTTTCTTTGGCAAGAGAAGCTGACCGGAGGATAAGGGATCTCAAGTGATAATTAGCTGACCTCTACTTTGCTTTCCGATCCTGCTGGGTACAGTGATGTGGGGATGAAGAGCGCCTGTCTCCCACACAGACACACCCTGCACCATTTCAAGACCTGAAACCGGCTACTGAAAATGGTGCGGAGGGGGCAGGAGCCCCTCACCCACCCTGCGCCACAGTCCCCAGCAAGATTTGGGGGCCCGCAACACTGGAAAAATCAAAACAATCTAAAATGGCCCAGCATCCCTGTGGCAGACCTGGAGATGTGGTATCATCTAGTTTGGCCCTCGGACTTAGCCAGCCGAGGGAGGTGAGTGGTGAAAAGCAACAGGGCCTTTACAGTGCTGGTGCCTTGCCTTGGGAACACCCTCCCCCATGAAGTTTTAGTGTCACCTACATCACTACCTTTTAGGAGCCAGGTCAAAACATTTCTTTTTTTTACCCAAGCTTATAACTAAGGGATGATTATTTTTGTCAGCTGATTTATGGTCTGCTTCTAGCATGACAGATTTATAGATTTTGTTTAGACTGCTAATTTGGATATTTTATGCTGTTTTTATGACCATGGCTTGCTATTATCTTGATCAAAGTTGTTATTTTTATAGTATTTTAATTTTTATAGGTCTGTGGAAAGATGGCCCATAAATACCCAAAATAAACTAATAATATTGGTCCTCCCAGGCCTAGCCTGACACCCAGAACATGACATCAACTGTCACCCCTAAACTGAAATTGGCAAGACCTCCAACACATAGAATGAAGACGACGAAGAAGAAGAGTTGGTTTTTATATGCTGACTTTCTTCACCACTTAAGGAAGAATCAAACCGGCTTACAATCACCTTCCCTTCCTCTCCCCACAACAGACACCCTGTGAGGTGGGTGGGGCTGAGAGAATGTGACTAGCACAAGGTCACCCAGATGGCTTCATGTGTAGGAGTGGAGAAACAAATCCACTTCACCAAATTAGTGTCCGCAACTCATGTGAAGGAGTGGGGAATCAAACCCGGTTCTCCAGATCATACTCCCCTGCACCAAATCACCCCTCTTAACCACGATACCACACTGGCTATCTCCACATTTACCTAAGAATACATCCTACCATAGCAGAAATTACTTCTGAGAGAACATGTACATGACTGAGCAGTGAGAAAGCCATTTATCAAGTGTTTTTTTTTTTTAAGTTGTTGGTAGAACTCATCACAGCTTTTCACTGGCATCACCCCACTCGCTGTATAACTTCATTCAAAACCATCAACCAGAATTTTGAAATGAGATTATATATCTCTGGTCCCCTCGGATTGCTACTCAGACTGACTGAACGATGCTGAAAATACTGACGTCTTCAACACACTCTCAGACTACCATGGCAGATGGTGTCTTCCAGGCACAGATGGCATCATAGATCAATATCGTACATTTTGACATGCGCCAAGCCAAGAGACCAGCGCATCAAAGGATGATCCAGGCATTTCAGAGTGACTGACTAGAGTGACTGACATACATGCTTTCCAAAATCACACTGGGAGGCAGGTAAGGAAGATGAACTGCTGCGTGGCCCGGAAAGAGAAAAGGGGAGAGCCCATATTTCTGCCCCCACTGAACCCATCTTTACAAAACTTGGGGGGTCTCTTAAGAAGGCTCGTCTGAAGCTATGCTGAATGTTTGGGGGCTGCACCTCCAAAAAAGCACCCCCTGCAGCCACGGAAATGGAAATGGGGGAGGGAAAAGGGGTGGAGCCCATATCTCGGGACCCCCTGACCCAATGTTTACAAAACTTGGGGGGTCTCTTAAGAAGGCTCGTCTGAAGCTCCGCTGAAAGTCTCTACCCCCAAAAATGCGTCCCCTGCAGCCACAGAAAGGAGCAAATGTTCACACGCACCCCCCACGAGGATTTCTCTTTCTCTCTCCCCGGTCGGGCCACGCAGCAGCTGATTCCTCCAGTACTCAATCCTGACTGATTGGCCAGAAGAAGACCCAGCTTGGCCACCGATTGGCCGGGGGAGAATGCTGCTTACTGATGGTTATGCTGCTGCGCCCCAAATTTGCCGAATTTATTCGTGAACTCCCGAACTCTCTGAATTCGGCTCCCCTGTTTTCCCGCCATTTTTGAGTTCAGTTCGTCCCGAACTAAAAGCCACCAAATCAGGGGAAATTCGGCTGTTTTTCAGTTCGGGCCGAACCGAATTGAAAGCCCTATTGCCAGGTCCCTCTTCGCCACCGGCAGAAGGTGCTCTTTGATGTATATTGGGAGCACGATTAGGGCAGTTAGGATAGGGGAACACAGGGCTTAGATCCATGCCAAGATCAAGGATGCCCTTCTTGTGTACCATTATTTGGCCAAAGGCCATACAGATAGGGATCTTTTTTTTCTTCGCCCTCTGGCAATTTTTTCTATGCCCGTTTCAGGAGCAGGATGTTAGAAAGATCTTGTTACAGCAAGAAATGAAGTTCATCTTTCTTTTCAAGACATTGGCACCTGGGGGATTGAACACAGATTTCAATTTGTCTTGTTACATCTAATCATGGCAATTTAGGCAGACTAGTATTCCTTTTAAGAAGCTATTAGAGTCTCTTTAAAACTGTACAGTGTCCCTTTAAAATTCATGGTTACTCTTTCCAGCTGTAGCCATTTATTTGGTGAGTATACTGAGCGTATCCATACACATTAGTGGTCGGAACCTAACTGGAATACATACTAACAGGAACCCTCAGAGGTTTATCTCATACTGCTTGATAAGGTGAGCATGGGAGCATCTAAAAATGAATATTTGGTAATCTAAAATTGAATATTTGGTAATGTAACATTTGTAGGTGTGAGAATTCAGTTGTTATTGCTATGTGTTTGGAATTCTCTTTACCATAGCTTAAAAGATGTTGTGCCTGTGAAAGACGTTTTGCCTGTGGAATTCAGGAATCTACACAATTCCTGATTGGAACCATTAAAGAAGTTGAATGGACATTGAGATACACATGGATTGGCAAGCTGATGAAGCAACCGAAACATGTTAGAATCAATGACATGTACTTGCTGGCGGAATCTCTTACACCTGAGGGCTTATCAGACAGTTTTGTTCTGTTTATGGACATTCATTTGGGTTCACCTACAGGAATGGAGCACTTCTACTTCATTGAATAGAGTTATTGGACATTTTTGAGGATATTTGGGGTTACTTTTTGTAATTGAAGTGTGTTTGGAATTTGTTTTCAACATCGTGTAATTGTCATTGATAATAGGCATGATGGTAATGTCTTAAAGTGAAGTATATATTATTGAGAGTTTAATAGTGTTATTATTATGTAAGTTTCCTTTTATAGTTGAATATAGTAAAATAGATTTACATTACATTTGAGCCTTCATGCTGCTTGTGATTGATTTAGCTCCACCTGGAGGTTGGCAACCCTATGCATGGCTGTCTTTCAGAATTAGCACCTGGATAAGGCTGGAGACTTGAGCTTAAAACAAGTTAGAGGAGCTGGTGGAAGCTCTACCTAGGGTTCAGAAAACCCCAAAAGTATTTTGTTTACCATCCCAAGGGGCCTGTAAACTGGGACCTAGGGTTGTCAGGTCCTTCTTTGCTACCTGCGGGATGTTTTTGGGGTGGAGCCTGAGGAGGGTGGGGTTTGGGGAGGGACTTCAATGTCATAGAGTCCAATTGCCAAAGTGGCCATTTTCTCCAGGTGAACTGATCTCTATCGGCTGGAGATCAGTTGTAATAGCAGGTAATAGCAGGTCTCCAGCTAGTACCTGGAGGTTGGCAACCCTACCGGGACCCCTTGACAGCTCCCACTATAACTCTTTCCCCCGATTTAATTGGGATGGCATTCTTAAGGGGCACATCATTCTTCCAAGGGATTCTGCCTGTCAAATTTCAGGCAGATAGGAGAAAATGCACCCCATTCTTTATGGAATTAAAACCATTGCTTCCAGAACAACCATCTGCAGGCTTCACATGGGAATGAGCACAAACATGCCACTCGGGGTGATTCGGTGTGGCAGGAAGGCTTCTAATGAGATGGTGTTCCTGCCACACACATCTGTTGATACAGACTGTCTCCCCCTCCCACAGTGTCTCAGCTCCTTCTATGTTCCCCTTCCCAGGAAATTAAAACCAGGCATCGGGGCACAAGACCATCAGATATGGATGCCAGAAATATTTGAGGGGGGATTTCCAAACAGGACATCGTTCAGGTCAAACCATGATTCACGACACCCCAACTGCGTGTTCCTCCTGATCTGAGTCTCCTGCTTCGTTCGACAGAAGATGCCTTTGTCTTGGGCAACGTTTGAAGCTTAGCTTACAAAAACAGCTCTTACCTGCTTTCAGTCTGAACGATGTAGCCAGCAAGAGTTTTTTCTTTTCTTTTTAAGGGATTCAATATGGTTTTCATCTGAGTAATTGATAACAGGTTTTAAACACTTCTTAATCAGGACTTCAAACACATGGCCCAAATGATTATATCTCTGCAGCCTGGAATGTCTCTCATAGCGAAAGAAAGAAAGAAAGAAAGAAAGAAAGAAAGAAAGAAAGAAAGAAAGAAAGAAAGAAAGAAAGAAAGAAAGAAAGAAAGAAAGAAAGAAAGAAAGAAAGAAAGAAAGAAAGAAAGAAAGAAAGAAACTCCTAGCTTGAGTGATAAAAGGCCTCTTGTGATGCTACACTTCCAGGTGTAAACCCATCACAAGGGGCCTTTTACCACTCAAACTGGGACTTTGAGTGGTAAACGGCCACTTGTGATGTGTTTACACCCAGAAGTGCCGCATCACAATGGGACTTTTATCACTCAAACTCCCAGTTTGAGTGGTAAAAGCCCCTTTGCGATGCAGCACTTCCGGTTGTAAACTGGAAGTGATGTGATCATGGCCGTGCACGCATGATCTTTCTCTACCTCTGCCCAAAACCTCCCGCCGGAGGAGAGTGGGGACCTGGCAACCCTATGGTGCCTGCGGACACATTTTCTGGTGTGGTCAGGTAGGGCTTTTGCCCAGCAGGGCTTCTGATTGAGTCTTGGAGATTTGATTGGCTGTGCAGATTTTTAAAAATGGCAGCCCCATTCCTGGTGTGTGAATTCAGTTGGTGCCTCCCCAAACAAGGGGTGAAAAATCATGTAAATTTATGACTTTCTAGAATGTCCAATCAGACACAAAAATGTGCAGTTTCAGGAAACATGTGCAATTCCAAAAGCACATTTGTGCAGTTCAAAAACCCAAGTCTGTCTGTCTGTCTAGTACTGCTCGAACAGCTATAGCCTTGCACAGAAAATAAAGCCTTGAGCAGAAAATAAAGGAATAAACCCAGGTGTTCTGCATGGTGCTATCAGCTTCCCAGTGTGGAGGATTTTCTCCTGCCTTAGTTAGGCTTCTAATAGTGACATCCTCAGCAGAGTCACATACTTCTAAGTCCACTGGTGGAGTTAGAAAAGTGTATCTCTGCTTGAGATGGCACTGAGAATGTCACAGAATGCGACTCTTTTTTTTAAAAAAAAAGAAACATTTGCATGCACATGCACACACAAGGAAAATACACAGGCATAGTGTAGTGATGCACTCTACACATGCAAATCACAATAACATCCCAGCACCAGGTTCCCCTTAGAAAAAAGTCATAAGAACATAAGAAAAGCCATGCTGGATTAGACCAAGACCCATCAAGTCCAGCAGTCTGTTCCCACAGTGGCCAACCAGGTGCCACTAAGAAGCCCACAAACAAGACAACTGCAGCAGCATTATCCTGCCTGGGTTCCACAGCACTTAAGATAATAGGCCTGCTCCTCTGATCCTGGAGAGAATAGGGATGCATCATGACCAGTATCCATTTTGACTAGTAGGCTTGGATAGCCCCGTCCTTCATAAGAACATAAGAAGAGCCCTGCTGGATGAGACCAAGGCCCATCAAGTCCAGCAGTCTGTTCACACAGTGGCCAACCAGGTGCCTCTGGGAAGCCCACAAACAAAACGGCTGAAGCAGCATTTATCCTGCCTGTGTTCCACAGCACCTAATATAACAGGCAAGCTCCTCTGATACTAGAGATAATAGGTATGTATCATGACTAGTATTGAAGTCCCACACGGAAGGCCCACCTCTCTTGAGAAGCTATTGGCATGGGGTGGGGAACGGAGTTTGTGCTTCTCCTCCATCATAATATTTCAGCATTGCCCCTAACAGAACATCTGATCAGGACAGCTTCCTGTCACGAGTATGAAGTCCTGCCTTCAAAATGAGGACATTGTTTTTTACTTCACAAGAAGTGGTCTTCCTGAATGTGGCTGAGGGAAACATAAGCACCCTGTGTTGCTCCACCTACGCCTGCCTTCTGAAGATGAGAAGCCAGAGATCTGAGCTCTCTCCAGGCTCTAGAGAAATGACAGAATATCAATGAAAGGAGACAGTCTTTCCCTGTGGGCTAAGAGCTCATTTTAAAAAAAGCTTCTGCTCCTTCCATTTGCCGGAGTTGCATTCGGATTCTTTTCCACCTCTTCCCTTGACAGATGTTCTCAGGATCTCAATACCGTGCTGAGTACTACATTATTTAGAAGGCTGCGCTAATTGATATCTGGATGCCCAGATTGTGTCATGACATGTGTCGTCATGCAGGACATCCTGATGGATTTGAAACAGATATAGGTCAAGTATCCCTTATCCGGACTGCTTGGGACCAGAAGTGGTCCCTACCCTCCTGCCTCATAGCACTCTGAGCTACAATGAGTGATGGAGCAGTTGTTAAGGTGATTCTCCCAATGTACGGGTGACGAATACTGAAGTTGGGGTACTCCTGTCCTGACCTGACTCATGACACATGTTCCTGACAGTCAGGCCTTGAGAGGCTGAGTAACCTGAGACAGTTCAGCGAGCCAGCATGGTGTAGTAGTTAAGAGCAGTGGTTTGGAATGGTGGTCTCTAAAATGAAGAGCAGGTTTTGATTCCCTACTCCTCCACATGAGCAGCAGAGGCTAATCTGGTGAACCGGGTTGGTTTCCCTCCTGCTCCACATGCAACCAGCTGGGTGACCTTGGGCTAGTCACAATCTCTCAGCCCCACCTAACTCACAGGGTGTCTGTTGTGGGGAGGGGAGGGGAAGGTAAGACAGTTTGATTCTTCCTTACAAACTGTAAGACAGTTTGATTCTTCCTTAAGTGGTAGAGAAAGACAGCATATAAAAAACAACTCTTCTTCCATTTTTATGCACAGTAAGGATGTGACCTGGCTTTCCTCAGTTCTAGACTGATATTTCAACCACTGAGGAGGGCGGGGTTTGGAGAGTGGAGGGACTTCAAGGCCATAGAGTCTAATTGCCAGAGTGGCAATTTTCTCCAGGTGTAACTGATCCCTGTCACCTGAAGATCAATTGTAATTGCAGGAGATCTCCAGCCACCACCTGGAGGCTGGCAACCCTAGATGGTGATGTATCAGCATTTCAGGAAACATATAAGGACAGAGGGATTTTTCCTCAGCTTAGATTTTGATCTTCTGAGGAAATAGCACCCAGATGGGATTACGCACATACACACACTGTTGAATTTTGTGGCATCCCTGGGTAAACCTCAGCATACAAATATGGCAACCTGGGGTGTCTGTGTATGCAATGAATCCATGGGAGCACAGAAAAAGTACAACTGGATGTTTTTTTTGATGCCCAATTCAGCTTTCCTTTTAAAAAACAACATGCTTCACACCCTTTTGGTTAAGAAGATACACTTGAACATGAATCTTGAAAATGCCTGCTGCAATCTCAAAATTCAAAGATTTCCATGGGTCAGGAGATAGGGCCTTCCAGGCCTTCCTGTAGAGCGTTTGGTCCGAGCGCCATTGTTTCCTGGGGGGTCCCAGGAGACACCAAGAGTCGTTTAGATTTGGAGTGCAAAAAGCACTCCAACTCGGTCCTAAATAGTGGATCGGGAAGCAGGAAATTCCCCTGCAGACTTCAAGAGCGGTTTGGACTCCCATATTCTCTGAGAGAGCTTTTATTAAGCCTCTCTTAGACTTGGAAGTTGTCCCCGCCGGCACATAGGGGCCACCATTGCCACGGACAACTCTTTGGATTATAGGCTTTGACCTCCTCTATACATTAACATCAAATAATCTATGAAAAGAACAAGAAGCCTCACCTTTGGAAGTCAGAGTGAGTAAAAAGACACTTTTTGCCTTTATCTTGATTGAGAAGACCTGAATGACGATAAAAACACCTACGAAAACCGGCGACTCCCTGCCCAGCGTAACGAGACTTTTAAAATAAACAAATGCCATTAAATGAACTGACTAAGACCTTATCAACTTGATCAGTGAGTAGACGCAATAAAAGGGACTTTTGAATGACTTTACAACTACCAATTAAATGCTTTGAGGGGAGGGAGGGAGACGAAAACCTTCCCCCCCCCCCACTTCCGGCTTTCTTTGATTCAATGTCCAGCCACGTCGCCTCTTAAGACCGGAAGATAATAAGAAGGGCTTTGTTACCATCGAAAAGACAGGGCAGATTGGAAGACTTGAAGTGAATCTCCCCGGTGTAACCATCAAATCGTTCCTACCACTTAATCACCGAGAGGAGACAACGCAGGGTCTATGATACTGCAGTTTCCTGTCTACTTTCTTTTCTTTATCTGTGCTGATTTGAAGCGTAATTGAGGATATCTTGAAAATTACAAAGCCTGCTTCTATATAAGAATACAAGCAAATATGTCAAACAAGAGGATGGAAGAGATGTTACTCAAACAAATGGACATGTTTGCAGTGCAACAAGATTTAGTCTTTGAAAAACAACAAGCGCTCTCACATCAAGTATTTCAACTAGCTGAGGTGATGAATATCCTGTTTAAATCAATTAATGGAAAACTGGACACAATTATTGAGGAGATCCACGATATGAAGACTCAAGATATGACAACAATTATGTCAATGGAAAAAAATGACAATGAATTAGAACAATTTATTTTTAAAGAGGTAGCTGCAAGTGACCAGCTGGCAATGAGAGAGAGCAACATGAGAGAACTCAATACCTCTACAATCTACTTGTCTGAGTTACTGCTGACAGGAGGAACATTATTATCCCAAGAAAACACTTCCTGGCAGCCAGCAATGGAGGGAGACATGACGAAGGATTTTACCAAGAAGCTGCTGGAAATTTTAACAAGAAGCCAATGGATACAATCACTGGGATCTTTTTTTACATTTTCAGAGGCCAGAATTGCAGCTACTATATTGAAAAACGGGGGGTGGGGATTGGGAAATAAAGAAGGACTGGCAGATCCCCTCCCAAAACAAGATAATGGCTAAAATGATGCTTATTTTTGGGGTGTAAGGGAGCCACGGTGGATTTACTTTGATGAATTTCTAATGGGAAAATTTGTTTATGTATTGATCTAATCCCTTTATTATAGAATAATAGAATGTTATATAGAGACAATGATGATAATATTATAACTAGGTAGGACTTGAAATTGCTTATAGAAGTAGTATAGATGGCTTAAAGCAAGTCTGTATGAGAGAAAATAAGGATTAGAAATTAATTTGAAATGCAAAAGTGTTAACCAGTAGAATTATTGACTGAAGAAGATGCGGGGAAGTCACATATAGTAGATAGCATTGAATATTATAGATAACATATTCTCAGTAATAGCAATGCATTTTTTTGTTACAAGCAGTTACAACTGAATATATTGTTGAGATATGTTTATTTTTGTTGAATTGTAGAAAATAATAAAAATAATTTTAAAAAAAAGGAGATAGGGCCTTCCTGCCCTGCATATCTTTTTTCCCATCCCTAAGACTAGCAAAACCAGAAAAAATTATGCAGAAGTCACATTGCATAGTGAAGCATGCACAATCCTAGGAAAGTTTCCCCAGTTTACAGAGGATGCAGAATTGAACATTTCCTGGCACTGAATTTGCATTGCCTGTGAGAATTTTATTTCAGGTTTGTTTGTTTTTAAAAAGAGCTATGTATTTCAGAATTATAGTTCTTATTGTGTATGTGACATTCCCAACTTGAAATACGTCTCTTTTAACATGCTGCCAGAAAAAGAGGGGAGGGGGTGTTTGGCGAAGGGGAAAAAACCTGGAATGAAGATCTGAAAGCAATTCAACAGAAATCCTGCAGATGGCATTAATCAACCACAGTCTGTAGACTCCACTTAGAGGTCATTAAAACCAGCAGTTTTTCCAGTTAAAAGGGAAACAGTCAAAGTACTCTGCGGAAAATCTGAACAGCTGATCCGTGCCTTGGTTTCGAACTGAGCACTCACTTCAGTGTGGAAGGTTCACTTGACTTTGCATTTCCCTTCCCATCCCCCCTCCAAAAGAATAGCAATGATCCCTAAGGAAGACCACAAGTTGGTGACCTCGGCAGATGTTATGTTGGTTTTCTGTTCACACCAAAGGGAGCTCACAGGGGCCACTGATACACCTTCTGCATGCGATCACATAATATATGAGTTGGGCAATGCAGGTATTTTCTGTACAGGTGCATCTTCTGTTAATAAGTAGATAAGAAAAGCCCTGCTGGATCAGACCCAGGTCCATTAAGTCCAGCAGTCTGTTCACACTGTGGCCAACCAGGTGCCTCTAGGAAGCCCACAAACACAATGACTGCAGCAGCATTATCCTGCCTGTGTTCCAAAGCACCTCATATAATAGGCCTGCTCCTCTGATCCTGGAGACAATAGGTATGCATCATGACTAGTAGCCATTTTGAGTAGTAGCCATGGATAGCCCTCTCCTCTATGAACATGTCCACTCCCCTCTTTCAAGCTTTCCAAGTTGGCAGCCATCACCACATCCTGGGGCAGGGAGTTCCACAATTTAACTATGCATTGTGTGAAGAAATATTTCCTTTTATCACCCTCCAACTTCAGCAGATGACCCCGCGTTCTAGTATTATGGGAGAGGGAGAAAAACGTCTCCCTGTCCACTCTCTCCAAACCATGCATAATTTTATAGACCTCTATCATGTCTCTCCTTAACCGCCTTCTTTCCAAACTAAGCACCCTAAACGTTTTAACCGCTCCTCATAGGGCAATTGCTCTAGACCATAACCAAGGCAAACTGCACCTGTCTGGAAATCCACACATTGCCCAGTTCACATGTTATGTGATCATGTGAAACACATGGCGGGTGCTCCCTCTCTATGTGAACAAAGCCCCAATTTAACATCAGTAGAGGGCTAGGATTATGCCAAAATGTTTAAATCTTCTTTATCAACTTGGAAACACTTCTTCAAAAGTGCTGGGATTTAGATGGAGGGGGGAACCCTTTTATTAAAAAAAAAGCGTCCATCAAACCATTTTCCATAAAACATAGATTGATGGTCTTGTTTGAGTCCTCTGAAACTACTTGCCACTTGTATTACAGATATCTCTCCTGATATACCCGTTGCATGTGTCAACTTGTTGGTGGATCTGTGCAGAGACTGGTGTGGAATGGTCCTCTTTTTGAGCTAGACAGATATTTCAACTCTTGCCAACTCCTTAATCATATAATTGACGCCACAATACTCCTGCTGTGTTTTGTCATGTGAATTCTTGCTTGCGGCTTAGACATCCCAGTGTCTTATCGGGACAAATGATGTCAGAATGGACTTGAGAAATCCTGGAATGAAAGGTTCTGCTTCCTGTTTGGCACAATGCTTGAAACAATCGATCTCTGAGCTTCTCCAGAAGCTGAATGGTTGTATCAAATGACTCCTGTGAAATTTCATCGTTAAAGCTCTAGCAGTAATGTCATGAATGATTCAGGTTTCACAGTGTAAATTCAAGCAATGCATACTCTTCCAAAGGGCGGCTCTGAACTTGTTCACAATCTCCAGTTCCTGCATTGGCCACAGGAGGATGCTGCCTCATTCTACAACGATCATATGAGCTAGATTTCATCTGTACCCACGGCTGGAAAGGGGGATGGAGCTAATTCTAGACTGGTTGCACACAGATGTTTTGCTCTGTGTTTGATTCCTTGCTGCTGTGCCCTTTTCAGCAGCACTCACACGATATTGTCCTCTGTTTGCCCTATTTCTGTGCTACCCTCAGTTATTGCGGTTTCCCCCCAGTTTTGGTATGAACTTTTTGGAAAGATAATGGTCAAAGCACCTATGGATATCATGTGGACAGGAAGATGCGCAGGTACCACCCACACTGGTGCTATTTTCCTTACCTCAGTCCACACAGCAACCAGTACCTCCCAATCACAGACACTGGAGAGCTTTTATTTTACTTTACTTTGATGATATTGCTCATTAGGGTTGACAACCTCCAGGAACCAGCAGTGATTGTTTGTACAGTTTGATCTATTGTTTGAGTTCGTCAACCTCCAGGTACCAGCTGGAGATCTCCTGGTATTACAATTGATCTCCAGCTGATAGAGGTCAATTCACCTGGGAAAAATGGCCGCTTTGGCAATTGGACTCTATGGCATTGAAGTTCCTCCCCAAACCACGCCCTCCTCAGGCTCCACCCCAAAAACCTCCTGCTGGTGGCGAAGAGGGACTTGGCAACCCTACTGCTCATGTAGCCAATTTGGCCTTGAACACTGTCACACCGAGACTGAAACTAAAGAAAAAGGAACTATATATTTTTATATATGTACATAGATAGATATCTAGATAACCAATAAACAAAATAATATTTTAAATTTTAATTGAATGCCAATGTAGCATTAAATCCACCCCTTCTGAAAAGGGCCCTCAGATTATCCAATCCACATACAGGGTCCCGGATAAAAGGTTTTATCCATCAGTTTTTAGCCTCATTGAGCAGGGCACAACTAAATAAAGAATGCTGAAGAGTATCTGTTTGGCCAAAACCACACTGACATACTCATTCAGAGTATGGAACCTTATTTAAATGACCCATTAGGTCCCCTGATGGAATGGCATTTAACCTAGTCTGTATTGTGGGACTGTCAAGAAGTCAAAATACCTTGGAAGAGATTGCGGCAGAAACAGGAGGGCATTTTTAAAATGGTGATAGCTATACCACTGTAGCACCGTAATGAACTATTGAAGCAATGTATTACTGCCCGGATTTCATTTTTTTTTTAAGTATCTAGTCCTTTTGTTGCAGATTTGTAAGTAGAAAGGTGCTGACTGCACATTTCTCCTTCTGATTCTGCAGTGAAAAAAGCAAGATTTGCTTTTTAAAAAAATGAAAGCTAGGACAGTTTGTAGCTTTCATTTTTTTAAACAAATCTGTGCACAGTGAACTTCTGTTGGTCAATTTGTGAGCCAAAACAGAAGAAGATATTCAGCAGTGGTTCCAACAGGAAACCAGCAGGAAACTGCTGCTACAATAGTGATGGGAAATCATTTTCAAATAATAAAACACAGAAAAATAATAATTCACTTTCTTTCCTTATAATCCCACCTAGTCTTTAAGATCAGAAGATGAAGCCTTGCTCCAAAAATGCAGACCCCCTGGAAATGAAAAGAAGGTAGTGTCAAGGGACTTGTCCATGGTGGCACCTGAACTCAGGAACGGTTGGCTTAGAGAGTTTGGAAGGATTCCCTCGGTCTATTCCTAGGGTTGCCAGTTGGGGAATACCTGGAGATTTTGATGGTGCAGCCTGAGGAGGGCAAGATTTGGGGAGGGGAGGAACTTCAGTGCCATTCCATAAGTCTCCTGTGAGTGTGAAATGCCAAACGTTCCTTTCCATTGTCTTCTGTGAATCCTTTCAGAATTCCTCTGAGTTTCTCTGTTCTGCTCTGCTCCTGGCCCAATTCCTTCTTCTTTCAACAATCCTTAGCAGCCAGTCTCTCTCCAATGAGTACAGACTTTCTAAAGCCACACTCCTCACAGATATCTGCTTTCTGGTGACACACCAAGCAGGCAGGCAGGATACAGAGAGTTTTCGCTTGGCGCATATCTAGTGTGTACATAAGAGATGGCAAGGGATGGTGGAACCGTGCCCAGTTTTCATTTGCATAGCATTCTGATGGGTGGAACAGAGGCCTCCTAAACCAACAAAGCATTTAAGCAATTGGTTTACAATCTGATGCATGGTCACTCACAGAAGACATGGATTGCCTTTGTTATTTTGTCTGAAAACAAGGTGAATTTGCAATCCAAGTCCCCAAAAAACACATACCGGTACTCTGAATACCAGAATGCAGGGTCATCTGCTGAAGCTGGAGGGCGAGAGATTCAAAACAGATAAAAGGAAGTATTTCTTCACACAACACATAGGCTGTTACCGCACTAGGTATTCCCAGTGATGTATCAAGAGTTTGGAAATGTTATAAAAAACGTAGCTTTAAAAGGGTTTTTGGATGCCACGGCTAAAAAACAGTTGGAAGACATCTTCACAGCTAAAGGGGCCAAACAAAGTGCGAACAGTATTTTTTATAACAGTTTCAAACTCTTAATACATCGGTGGGAATACATAGAAAGTGCGAACAGTATTTTTTATAACATTTCCAAACTCTTAATACATCGCTGGGAATACCTAGTGCGGTAACAGCCATAGTTAAATTGCAGAACTCCCTGCTCCAGGATGTGACGATGGCTGCCAACGTGGAAGGCTTGAAGAGGGGAGTGGACATGTTCATGGAGGAGAGGGCTATTGATGGCTATTAGTCAAAATGGATACTAGTCACGATGCATACCTATTCTCTCCAGTATCAGAAGAGCATGCCCATTATATGAGGTGCTGCAGTCATCTTGTTTGTGGTCTTCCCAGAGGCACCTGGTTGGCCACTGTGTTAACAGAATGCTGAACTTGATGGACCTTGGTCTGATCCAGCAGGGCCTTTCTTTTTTTTTTTTTTTTTTTTTTTTGAACTTGGGACCCAGTTTGTGGAGTTTTGCAAGGTTCTGTGTTACCTAGGTTTGGGGTTGGGGGTCATCAATGCTATAACAATAGGTATACAGGAAGGCCTTTTAAAAAAATAACACAAATAGGATGCTAGTAAAATGGAACTGTTTGAGAGGGGGTTTTTAATGGAAAGGTCAAGCCTAGTTCTAATTTACAAACGGAGACTGTTTTTCCCTTTCACTTTGAAATTTTTTATTGGCTGCATTATATTTTTTATTGTTCTCTAATTTTGTACACCAGTTCTATTACACTGCTTATTGAATGGATTACACTTTTCTTCATTGTCTTTTCTGAATTCTGTAATCTGACTTGAGAATCAATGAGAAAGAGGACTACAAGTGAAGAAAATAAACACAATACGAACTCAGATGTAGCCGCTTCTATCCTGAATCAGCACATGAATGACATGGTCACACACATAAGAAGAAGGGGAGGGGCCGTGACTCATTGGTAGAGCATCCGCTTGGCATGCAGAAGGTCCCAGGTTCAATGCCCAGCATCTCCAGTTAAAAGAACTGGCAGTAGGTGATGAGAAAGACCTCAGCCTGAGACCCTGGAGAGTCATGGAGAGGGGTACAGTGGCAGAGCATCTGCTTGGCATGCAGAAGGTCCTAGGTTCAATCCCCAGCATCTCTAGTTAAAAGATCTGGCAGTAGGTGATGAGAAAGACCTCAGCCTGAGACCCTGGAGAGCCACTGCTGGTCTGAGTAGACAATACTGGCCTTGATGGACCAAGAGTCTGATTCAGTCTAAGGCAGCTTCATGTGTGTTTGGGGCAGGGCCATGGCCCAGTGGTAGAGCATCTGCTTGGCATGCAGAAGCTCCCAGGTTCAATCCCCAGCATCTCCAGTTAAAACAACTGGCAGTAGGTGATGAGAAAGACCTCTGCCTGAGACCCTGGAGAGCCGCTGCTGGTCTGAGTAGACAATACTGAGACAATACTGAGTAGACAATACTGATGGACCAAGGATCTAATTCACTATAAGGCCACTTCAAGGAACAAGTAGAAATTAAATCTCAACAAAACAGGGGTGACACAGGCAGGTAATTGCCTACTGGTTTTTGAGACTACGGAACAAGGAAAGATTGGTTGATTATGATGAAAATCTTGGACCAATGTCTTTATATGACATCTAACATGATGCATTTCCTCTTCCTTCTACCCAAATGAAAACTCAGAAACTGGGTTGGAAGTCAATAAAGAAAAGTCCATGTCTGATGCTTAAAGGGTGGGAAATGCAACACAGCCACAAACACTGTGACAAAGAAAGCCGATTAACAAACATGCTCTAGGCTGATCCTGCATTGAGCAGGGGGTTGGACTAGATGGGCCTGTATGTCCCCTTCCAAATCTATGATTCTATGGTAATAATGATTGTTTCAGACAACAGTGGCTTGGGGTCAGGAATATGTGAGCCTGCTCCCCTAAGGGTGACTCCAGATCATTTTTTAAAAAATCCACCACAACCCAATGTCACTAGAGGCAGTTGCAAACAGAAAGAGTTTCACATGAACAGTGCAGGGAGGCAATCAATTGCTGAACTTGGACGAGGAGAGAGAGAGATAAATTAATCTATTTGAAACAGGTAGAAATTATTGGAATTTGTAGTAAATATGCCATCAGAACTCTAGTCAGACCTGTGTACTGTGTTTCAAGAAACTGTCATTGCTGTGTGTTTTTGTCTCTTTGTCATGTTTTCAAGTTTTTGCTGGCGAGTCCTGAGAGACAATTCCTCTCAGCAACAATTTGATGCAAAGACACAAAGATGAAAAGGCTGAAAATGCGGAAGACACGTTGTGCAGCATACTAAGGACAACAGAATTTGCATCACAGCTGTATGAGTCAACTTTACCAGACAATGAATCTTTGCTTCTCGGTTGTGTGCACTTTATAAAAGATGAAAGTTTGGCTCAAGAGTTATTTGAATTAAGGCAACTAAGAACAGATACTAAAGCGGAGTCGATTTTCATATTGGTTGAGCCAGCGTGGTGTAGTGGTTAAGAGTGGTGGACTCTAATCTGGTGAACTGGGTTGGTTTCCCACTCCTAAATAGCTCTCTTAGAGCTATCTCAGCTTCACCTATCTCACAGGGTGTCTGTTGTGGGGAGAAGAAGGGAAGAAGATTGTCAGCCAGATTGATTCTCCTTAAAGGTAGAGAAAACCAGCACAGAAAAACCAACTCTTCTTCTTCTTCCATGTCAACAGAGTGGAAGAACTAAGCACAGGTCTGCCATTTTCAGCAGCAGCAGCTTTGGGGCTATTTTGGAAGCATTTCTTTTTCAGACAGGCAGTAGATGGGTGGGGAGAAAGAAGCCATAGGTGTACAGTGGTGCAATCCAGTGGATCAGCCCATGCTCAAAAGCTGGTCTTGCTGTTGTCCATGGGACTCTGTTCGTCTGCAGAATTTGCAGCTATCAAGATATGTTCAAGGTTCTTGATGGTATGTGGTTTGGACACACTACATCATACGATGTTGGAATGTCCCCAACACAATTCTTTATTGCGATCAATGGATTACCCCCATTTTAATCAAATTACCTGCCAATGTAACAAAAGATAAAATAGTCCCTTTTTTGCTGGTGGATAGAGATCCAAGAACAACACTGGCAGTGGCCAAATATCTCTCCACCATATTTTCCTTAAAGAAATAAAAGCTCCCCATTTACTGCTCAAGACCTTTGGGTCATGGGAGCTTGAAAAAGAAAAAAGAAAGGTATGTGGTATGCAAAAAAAGAACTGTGCTGTTGGCGTAGTCAGATGGCAGGAAAGCCCTTAATGATCTGGGAGATAAACAAATGTGAGAGTCTTCACAGACACAGGTGTGATTCTTAAGTCAACACCTAGGAGCAATTTTACTCTATCGCAGCTGAGGCATAGTCACAATCCAGGCATTCCGTCAGATAGAGTTTAAGCGCTATGTGGAAATTATGCATGGCACCCTAAAGCAATATTTCATTGTGTGTCAGGTACTGGATATGACTGAGGTACTAAGAGAGTAGCAGACCACCCAACTAGCATTCTGTGGATACACAAGCGCTAAAATTGCTACATGCAAATCACAAACACTGGCAGTGCTTTCAAGCATGCTGAATACTGCACTTTCAATCCACTTTCAATGTGCTTTAAAGATCATTTGCAAATGGATTTTGCCTTTTCACACAGTAAAATCCAGCTGCAAAGTGCATTGAAAGTGGATTGAAAGTGCATTATTTGGCATGTGTGAAAGTGCCCTAGGTCAATTTATGAGTGCTGTGGAATACTGAAATATAGCAAATGCTGTCAAAATGATTCAGGGATGCATATTTGCGATTTTAAGAGCCCCTGTGGTCACCTTGCTTTCTGTAATTTGCTTGGTATCAGGGAGAAGTTGAACAGGTCAGGCTTTCTCCCATCATTGGGGCATTAATACTGTGCCTACCAAATCACTGGGACTGGCAACTCCTGAAATTTGGCTCTGCCCAGGAGGATGCTGAGCCATGTGTAGTGTTACCAACCTCCGGGTACTAGCTGGAGATATCCTGTTATTACAACTGATCTCCAGGTGACAGAGATCAGTTCACACTGGAGAAAATGGCTGCTTTGGCAATTGGGCTCTATGGGATTGAAATCCCTCCCCTCCCCAAAACGTCCCCTCCTCAGGCTCTGCCCCAAAAACCTCCAGGTATTTTCCAACCCAGAGCTGGTAACCGTACCCATGAGGAAGGTCCGTGCCTCAGTGAACACACATGAAGCGGCCTTATACTGAATTAGACCATTAGTCCATCAAGGTCAACATTGTCTATTATGACTGGCAGTGGATCTCCAGAGTCTCAGGCAAAGGTCTTTCACATCACCTGCTTTTTGGTTCTTTTGACTGGAGATGCTGGGGCTTGAACCTGGGATCATCTGCATGTCAAGCAGAGCATCTGCATGGCATGCTGATGATCCCAGGTTCAATCCCCAGTATTTCTAGGTAAAAGGATCAGGTGGCAGGTCATATGAAAGACTTCCACCTGAGACCCCAGAGAACTGCTGCCAGTCAGAATAGACAATGATGACCTTGATGGACCAGCATACAACCACTTCTTAAGTTGATGTGTGACCCAACTTACTGACTGAACATGGGTCTGCTTGCAAACAAAGAGTTCTTGCAGACCAAATCTCCCATTCTCATTTGATGGAGGCCTACGCAAGAAGTGTCGTTCCACCACTGATCTATTGAGGTCAGTATTTATCTACTGTAATTGGCAGGAGTTCTTCAGGGTCTCCTGCTAGAGTCATTCACACCACCTATTGCCTGGTCCCTTTTAACTGGAGATACCAGGGAATGAACACCGGCCTTGTGCAAGTAAAGCAAATGCTCTACTGTTGAACAGCCCCTTGAATGCATGTAGCGTGCACCTTCAATGGAGGCAAATCAGAAAGCACCATGGCAGGTAAACTTCACTTATTCTTAAGAACATAAGAAAAGCCATTCTGGATCAGACCAAGGCCCATCAAGTCATAGAACCATAGAATTGGAAGGGACCACCAGGGTCATCTAGTCCAACCCCCTGCACAATGCAGGAAATTCACAACTACCTCCCCCACACACACACCCAGTGACCAGAAGATGGCCAAGATGCCTTCACACTCATCATCTGCTTAAGGTCATAGAAGTTCACACAGTGGCCAACCAGGTGCCTCTAGGAAGCCCACAAACAAGACGTCTGCAGCAGCATTATCCTGCTTTTGCTCCACAACACCCAATAATAGGCATGTTCCTCTGATCCTGGAGAGAATAGGCATGAATATAAGGAAAGCCCTTCTGGATCAGACCAAGGCCCATCAAGTCCAGCAGTCTGTTCACACCCAGTGCCTCTAGGAAGCCCACAAACAAGACGACCGCAGCAGCATTATCCTGCCTTTGCTCCACAGAACCCAATATAATAGGCATGCTCCTCTGATCCTGGAGATAATAGTTATGCATCATGACTAGTACCCATTTCTACTAGTAGCCATGGATAGCCCTCTCCTCCATGAACATGTCCACTCCCCTCTTAAAGCCTTCCAAGTTGGCGGCCATCACTACAGCATGGGGCAAGGAGTTCCACAATTTAACTATGCATTGTGTGAAGAAATACTTCCTTTTATCTGTTTTGAATCTCTCACCCTCAGGCTTCAGCAGATGATCCTGCATTCTGGTATTATGAAAGAGGGAGAAAAACGTCTCCTTGTCCACTCTCTCCACACCATGCATAATTTTATAGACCTCTATCATGTCTCCCCTCAACCACCTTCTTTTCAAGCTAAACAGCCCTAAACATTTTAATGCTTCAGACTTCCTGCATGTGCGAGAAAACATCTGGACAGAACTACAAGGGGCAAGTGGAGCACTTGTCAAAGCAGATATCTGTGCCTTTGATAGGAAGCCATTTGAACAGCCATTTGAACAGCCGCCATTTCTCCTGCTGCATCTGAATAGCGTCTCACTCGCACGCCCTATGCGAGGTACACAAGCCACCTTCCGAGCAAGCCATTAGTAATCCTACCAGACAACCCAAAGACAATCAAAGGACAGAATTAATGACAGGAAATAGTAGACAGATGAGAGCATCAATAAGCAAGATATAGAAGTCAGCCTAGTAAGAAGTAATGTTGGAAAAGCCAGTGCCAAGATTCAGATCTCCAGCTTCCTATGAGACAAAAGCAAAATTGATCTCACAGGAGTTATGGGTCTTTCTCTTGATGACAACTGAGCTGCAGTGGAAGCTGAACTGGCAGACCTGGGCAGAAGAACATTCAGCAGAGACTGTAAGGAATGGAGGCTTCTTCTGCAGGAGAGGAAGATGTGAGCTACAGGGCCTAGGCTATGCACTGGGTATGGTCACAGGATGTCTGGGTGGCTTAGCGAGGCTCTCTAAGGCTTGACCTGGGTAAGCATCTGCCATACCATCAGGGTTGGGTTAGGGTTGCCAGCTCTGGGATGAAAAATACCTGGAGATTTTTTGGGGGCGGAGCCTGAGTCGGGCGGGATTTGGAAAGGGGAGAGACTTCAATGCCTTAGAGTCCAATTACCAAAGCGGCCGCTTTCTCCAGGTGAACTGATCTCTATCTCCTGGATATCAGCTGTAATAGCATGAGATCTCCAGCTAGTATCTGAGGTTGGCAACCCTAGGTTGGGTGAGGCCAACACACCATACAAAGCCCCTCTTGGGGGTCTCAACAGGCCTCAGACTGGAGAGGGAAAGGGATTAATGGCACCCTAGGTGTTTTGCTTGCTTTCCACTGCCCTCCCCTGTAGCTGGTTAACTAGCAAGAGGATTAATCTGTCCACCTAAGCCTGAGTCCCTGGCCCTTATGAGGGAGACTGTCTGAGGTGGGCCCACCCCTTCCTGCCTCCCTGAGGGCTGCCTCACCCTCCTGGGTTGCTTGGCAGGAGCTATTGTCAATTGAGTGTGACTGGGCCAGGCTTGCCTCCAGCATCATCCTTTACCTCCGTTAAATGGCTGCCCCACCTCCCCCCAGCCAGCTGGTACTGGTACATTAAGGCTCAGGGCTACCCCACAAGTAATGTTGCCAACCTCCAGGTTAGGGTTGCCAACCTCCAGGTGGTGGCTGGAGATCTCCCGCTATTACAATTGAACTCCAGGAAACAGAGATCAGGTCCCCTGGAGGAAATGGCCACTTTGGCAACTGAACTCTATGGCATTGAGAACTGGCATGGAGTAGTGGTTAAGAGTGGTGGTTTGGAGTGGTGGAGTCTGATCTGGAGAACCAGGTTTGATTCCCCACTCCTCCACAAGAGCAGCCGAGGCTAATCTGGTGAACTGGATTTGTTTCCCCACTCCTACACACAAAGCCAGCTGGGTGACCTTGGGCAAGTCACACTCTCTCAGCCCCACCTATCTCACAGGGTGTCTGTTGTGGGGAGGGGGGAGGGAAGGTGATTGTAAGCTGGTTTGATTCTTCCTTAAGTGGTAGAGAAAGTCATCAAATAAAAACCAACTCTTCTTCTTCATTGAAGTCCTTCCCCTCTCCAAACCCTGCCCTCCTAAGGCTCCACCCCCAAAATCTCCTGGTATTTCCCAACCCAGAGCTGGAAACCCTAATCACAACTGTATCTTTCTAACCTAGGGATGTATAGATAACATGGACCACGCTCCAAGGATTTTTGTTACTTTTATTGAAAATGGCTTGGTTTCCCTTGGAATTCTATGGTCTATGAAGGACCCTCCCCGTATGAATTTCGTTCTGCACAAAAGCTTCATGGCAATAAGATGGGGAAGGGCGCCAGAAGAGCTATGAATCCATGAAACATGGAGGAGGATCGGGTGTATAGAATTTGGTTGCCCTATGTCATAAAACAGTCTGTTGCAGTGTTCTGTGTTCCCGCTGCTATGGAAATACAAATAAAGGCCAGCCTCAAGTAAAACAAACAATACATTGAAAATCCATCGGCAACACCCTTCACAGAACACTTCAATCACAGAAGCTGTGGCTGTATTCTCATACTTAATGATAGCTTTCCATATTGTGCTCACTTTCTTGAAGTCTGAGCTATAGGAAAAAGGGGTGTCTATTGTCATTGTGATGATAAATGTATCAAAGAAGAGACATAAACAGCTTGTGTTCTTATTGATTACATGTAAAGATGGCCACAATTGTCTGAAGAGATAACTTGCACAAGCCCTGCATCTCCCACTCATTTCAGTGACCCTATCGACAAGGAGGGTCTCCAGGAGAGATCGTATACTTGGACTTCCAAAATGCTTTTGACCAAGGGCAAAACTAGAAGTGATGTTTTTAAAGAGCTGGGACTGGGGCTTAGCAGGTGGGGCTTCTGCCTTCCCCTCCTATGCTGTTTCTCCAAGTCAAAATGACTAAAGTGGGTGTTATTTGTGACATTTTGGAGCTCACATGCAGCATTCTATGCACATGCAAATCCAAAATGGGGAAAGCAATGTTCCCTAGGGCAGTTTCGGCTTCCAAAAAATGGTACTGGGGAGGCAGAAGCCCCTCCTCCCTCTGCATCATTGTCCCAATCTGAATAGGCACCTGCAGTTTCTTGCAACTGCTGTCTGGCTAAGGAGACAGTGATCCGTATCGGGAGAATCTGGACACAATTCATTTCCATATATCATCTTTAGATGGCCCAAAGTCCCTCACTAAAGGCTCCTAAGCAAACTTCACAATCATGAGAAAAGGGGACAGCCTTTCTCGTTGATCAGAAGCTGCTTAAATGACAGGAAACAGATAACGGGCAGTTCTCACAAAGGAGGAAAGCAGTGGGGTTCTGCAAGGGTCAGTCCTGGGACTGGTGCTATTTAATTTGTTCATAAATGATTTGGAATTGGAGAGTGAGCCATGAGATAGCCAAGTCTGCCAATCACACCTAATTGTCAAGGATGGGGAGAACTAAAGTGGCTTGGGAGGAGCCCCAAAGGGGATTTCTCCAGATGGATGAATACTAGACAACATGACAAATGAGAAAGTGGAAGAGAAAAAATCATTAGGCATGCTAATGGTTTGGCACCAAGAGAATTGACAGGTGAACTGCCTTCACGCAAACACCCTTAATTACACAAGGCGAGCTCCTGATCACATCAATGTTCCCAAGCGCCGTCAGTAGCCGCTCGTGCTCTAGGGTCAGGTTGTACCGCTTGTGGCTGCTTTTGTCCAGTCCAAGAATGTAATAATTGTATTGTCTGGAGAAGAGGCAGTGTCCACAGGGATCGTCTTCCCTGGGCAATAAGCATCTAGCTGAGATGGAAAGTGATGCACAATTGAAAAGAAAGCAAAGGATCCAAGCCCATAATTATGAGATGTAAGCAAACAGCAACTTCGAAACTGGGCTGATTCCAAGGGAAGTCCACAATGACCAACTATTTTTAACTAAAATATGTAGAAAGATTGTGTGACATTTCCAACCAACATACACCCACATAAAATTTATCACTGAGATTCTGTGTGAGTGCTTTGGCATTTACCAAAGGTATACAGAGTAATACAAACAAGCATGTCCAAATGTTCAGCCAATTCCAGACAAGCTTACCTTTGTGGTTAGGAAAGTGAGAGGCGAAGCTCTTGGTTGGTCTCATTTCAATCATGAATTCACTGAGGGGGGTCTTAGAAAAACCTCCCACCCAGTCACTGAACTGTAACATAGGAATAATAATGCTGGTCTATCTTTAAGCATCACTAAAGTGCTTGATTCACAACCCCTCCACACTAGGCTGACTGAACAAACTGGGAGACATGGCAGGCATGCTGGGCCCACCTCCACTCAATCACCAGGTTATCTGAGTGATGAAAACAACCAAGGAAGTGTCAGTGAGTGTGCTCTAACCCCATGACTTGTGACACAGTTTTCCAAACATTGGTGATAATGGGGAAGCTTAAACATGCACACAGGCACCTCGCTCACGAGCTAGCAATAACAGCGAGAAGAAGAACAAGAGTTGGTTTTTATATGCTGACTTTCTGTACCTTTTAAGGAGAGTCAAACCAGCTTACAATCGCCTTCCCTTCCTCTCCTTACAACAGACACCTTGTGATGTAGGTGGGGCTGAGAGAGTTCAGAGAGAGCTGTGACTAGCTCAAGGTCATTCAGTAGGCTTCATGTGTAGGAGTGGGGGAACAAACCCGGTTCACCAGATTACAATCTGCCGCTCTTAACCACTACAATACACTGGAGAAACGCGGTCACGACTCACCGGAGGCCGTAGGTTGCTGGCTTGTGCCGGGCGGGGTGCGGACGTGCCGGAGTTGGGGGCGGGCACCTGAGGGCTGGGAGCCTAGGGGGCTTGCTGGCTGGGCCGGGGGGCCCCGTGCCTGCCCCGGAATGGCGGCGGCGAGGAAATGGCGGCGCTCCGCCCGACTCCCAGCTGGGAAGCCACGTGACTTCCTGTTAGGGCTGGGAGCCGGTTTGAAAGAGCCAATCGGCTCAAGGGTGCTGCGGGGGGCGGGGCCCTCCAGAGGTCAGACCTGAGAGGTTTCACTCAGGTCCGATCCCGCAGCATAAAAGGAGGGGTCGCTCGCCGGCTCTTCCTCTTCCTTCGCGTTTTGACCCACCCACCCTCCGCTATGTTATATGTTGTTAAGTTTTCTTTCCGCACATCTGTTGGCGGTTTGGCATTGGGGCATTATCCATTTTTGGGGGGAAAGCGGCCTGCGTGCCAATTTTCCCATAGGAGGGTCGCGGTACGGGATTTTGGAGGAGGCTGGATATGGACATGCCAAGATGGAGGGCTGCCAGGGACGAGCCTCACTCGGGCTGTCTGGGTGGCATGCCTTGCCATGAGCTGTCAGGCGGGCCTCCTCCGAGTGGCAGGGGACCACACAGCTGGCTGCCGCCCTCGTGTGTCCCTGGACTGCCATCTCTTGCCTTCCCAGCAGGGGTGCTGGGAGATGTGCATAGGCCTGCAGGGTGGCAGGTCGATGATAAGATACGCCCCCCATGCCATGCCAATGCCTTGCTGCTGCAATCAATAAAGTTGTGCCATTTCATCCATACTAGCCTCTGTGTTTTTCTGTGTTTATACTTTAATGTTTGATTTGAATTGTGGGTCAGGTGCACAGCTCGGGAGCGCAACGCACAACTAAGCACTAAGCTGGCAAAAGGGCCACATGTTCAGTCAACACGCAGAGAAGTCACATGTGGAGGGAATGAAACAATGCACATGGATTACTTTGAACACATGAGAAACAGTGGTTATTACCACTGCTATATCTGCCCCAGCAAGATCCCATTTGTGGCTTTCTGCCATTCTGAAAAGAATTGCCAACAAAGCACACGCCATGAAGAGCCGTATTCGAAAATTAACTACTTGGCCTTTCTTGTGCGTGTAAAGAATACACTGCTTGGCAAACATCAAGGACACTACCAGCTGCATTTCTTGCAAATTGGGTCCCTTAGAAAATGACAACAATGCGGCGATGAAAGAGGATGAAAAGGAAGCCTGAAGTACACACTTTTTGAAAGACTGAAGATGAAACTTTGCACAGCTCTGATGAGAACGATTCTCCCTCATCCACCCAGGCTCTCTCTCCTGCACTTTGTTTTCCCATCTGAATGAAGTTGCCACAGTAGGAAAGTTCCATTTGGAAAGTGGTCTCACATCACAACTGGAGTCATCTTATTGGGGGGACATGTGGCACAGCACCTCAAAGACCCCCTTTAAAATCCCCAAAGGCTTCTTGGATTATGCCTGGAGTAGAGACAGGACTTTTCAGGGGGATTTAAAAAAAAATGGGAATCAGAAAATAACACTCCTAAAATCGCTTATATATCTATGGTCTTATCCACGTAGAGGGGGCAGGGGGGTTGTTCTCAAGGTTGTGGGGTGTGCTGAATGATCATGGCAGGAATCTGCACATTATGGGATAACGTTTTGCAAAAGTAAATTCAACAAAATCATGCAAACTGTTGTATGTTCCATTGCTCCAGAAGGGTTGCCAGATCCCCCCTCTCCTTCAGCAGGAGATTTTGGGGGCAACATAAGAACATAAGAAAGGCCCTGCTGGATCAGACCCAGGCCAATCAAGTCCAGCAGTCTGTTCACACAGTGGCCAACCAGGTGCCTCTAGGAAGCCCACAAGCAAGACAACTGCAGCAGCATTATCCTGGCTACCAGTGCACTCCTTTCCTGTTGCATGTCTTGAATCCGGACGGGAAAAGTGACTAAACTAAGAAATCTTCATTGAGCATGAAGGTGGTCCTCATGATTTCTAAAAGAAATAGCATATGGTATAGACCTTCCCAGATTACTAGGCTTGCCATGCCAAGGTTTGCACACAGTGAGAACATTCAGGGGTGGGGACTTGGGGAAATTGTGACATCACTGATGTCGCCAACATCACTACATCCCTTTCGGATACATCCCAGAAATGGCAATGGGTAGTTCTAGGAATTGCCAGAAACCCGCATATTGATATACCTGAACTGAAAATAAATCCAAAATTAGCCATTGTGGCAACGTTTGGGTTTCTGATCGACCGAATACCAAACCCTGGGAATCTGCGATTCCTGAAAAAGTCGAATAGATATTCAGCTTTTTGGGGTTTCGGTTATTCACCTTTGCTCAGATGCACAGCTCTTTCACTTCCAGGTTGTACTAAAAAGTCCTGTGCCAGCACAGAGGTCAGCAGTGTTTATTTTTATTTTTCTCCCATCACCACTCAAAGTGGTAGCAATTGGCAGGAGATGTCCCACCATAACAGGAGGTCTTGTAACCCTACGGACTACTCTTATCACTATCATTTACCTTCTGTGTTTGCTTTCCATCTCCATGATGTTTTTAAAGCATGGGATTATCCAAACAACCTTCCATGTTGGATCCAGCCAACATTTTCACTCAATCTCACCTTATTCCCCTCTTTGCTACAGCCCAGGATCAGGTCCCATGATCCATAGCTTGTTTTTTTTTTCTGTTCAAAGAGGACCACAACCTCCTTTTGTATTAGGATTGCCGACATCCAGGTGATGGCTAGAGATCTCCCACTATAACAACTGATTTCCAGGTGACAGAGATCAGTTCACCTGGTAAAAAGGGCTGATTTGGAAGGTGGGCACTATGGCATTATACCCCATTGAAGTCCCTCTCCTCGCCAAACCCCACTTTCCTTAGGCTAAAATCTCCCAGTATTTCCCAATTTGGAGCTGACAACCCTACTTTTTATGCAGCAAAAATGCAGCAAAAATCCATCCTCCGATTGGCGCTAAAGTACTACTGTCTGTCCCAGATGCTTCTATATGCTCTTTCAACATGCTTGAGTTGACCTGCTGGTCGTACGTATTCTGACAATTGCCTCCAAATGCCTGACTTTAAAAACTGCAGTCCATGCACCTGATGAAATAGGCTACTACCATTGCAAGGTTATGTTTTAAAAATAACAAATATTAGTCTTGGGGGGTGGGGGAGTCCACCAGCTTATTCTGGGTCCTTCCAGATATACGTGAGAATCTTAATGATAATCCACTGGTCTATAACCAAATCCATTCTCCTGAGCCAGACTCTGCCTTGTCTATCGATGTCCCTCCTTGGCTTTTAAAAGCAAATCTGCTCAGTTGCAATTCTTAATTGACTGGAGACATTACATATTATAGCAGCTCTTGCATTATTAATCGGCCAGCCCTTCCGTGCTTCGAAGGGAAGGCTGCAAAATCCGAATGACATCCTCCCAGCACAGACACACGAGTCATGTAAAAAATACTTCCTGCATCCATATTCCAAAAGAAAGAAAACCTTTATCATCTTAACTGTTGCACTTGGGTTGGTTCCCCCCCCCATTTCTGGGAGAGATGGGCATTTTGCTATTTTTAAAGGGCAGCATGAGCCATCAGAAGAACATCAGGCAAGCATCTCTGAAATGGCATAACCATTACCTGTGAGAAAAGAGACCATGCTATTTTACTACGTATTATCAGATTGCAGAAGGTGTATTTTTCAGGTGTATGTAGATATTTTAAGAATTGCTGTTTCACTCACAGTTACCCCTCCGATGACTTCAGGTCTTTGTTTGGATTATGCATGCTGTTTCCAACCACCAGAGGTTTTCCCCTCTCCCATTGCATTTCCCCGCATTTTGCCCGCGTTTTCAAATTTGAGATAAAACGGGTCTCTAAAAACATGGGCAGAATGCGGGGAAAGGCAGGGGGAGGGGGAGGAGGGTGACCTCTGATGGTTGGAAATGGCATGTATAATCCAAACAAAGACCTGACGTCATCGGAGTAGTGATGGCGAGAGAAACAGCCATGCATAACAGACCATAGTCTATGAGGGAATCAAAAGTATGTTTGTCCGAGCAGTTTTCTGTAGACAGCCATTGCAGCATAGCAGTGAGAGTGTTGGACTAGGACCTGGGAGATCCAGATGCAAATCCTCATTCAACATGAAGCTCATTGGATGAACTTGGGCCAGTCACTGCCTCTCAGCCTGCCCTACCTCACAGAGTTGTAGGGAGGATAAAACGGAAGCAGGAGAGAAGCCTGCGTGCTGCTTTTAGCTGCACGGAGGAATGGCGAAGTAGAACTGTACTAAAGAAATAACTAGATTGAACATAAGTCCAATAAGCATGTTTTGGTTCAGAAGTGAGGAGTGGAGGAGCAAATGAGATGCTATGGTGCTGCCAATGTTATTGGGAGAATGACGGGATCAAAAACTTGAAATTAAATAGGAAAAGCAGGAAAATCAACAGTTCTTTTCTGACTGGGAGAGAATGGGGGAAAGGAGGTGTGTTTCTTTATATTTACTATATTTTAATCCTTCCTCCAAGGAGCTAAAAGCAGCATACATGGATCTCTAGCGTTGCCAGCTCCAGGTTGGGAAATATTTGGAAATTTTGGGGGTGGAGCCTGAGGAGGACAGAGTTTGGAGTGGGAAGGAACTTCAATGCCATAGAGTCCACTTGCCAAAGTGGCCATATTCTTCAGGTGAATTGATCTCTATCAGCTGGAGTTCAGTTGTAAAAGCAGGAGAACTCCAGCTAGTACCTGGAGACTGGCAACCCTATGGATCCTCTATTTAATCTGCACAACCACCCTGTGAAGTAAGTTAGGGTGGTCAGGGTCTAAAGGCATGTCACATTTTCCTGGGGGTTTGGGGAAGTAGAACATACCTCACCATACTTGGTGGAGTAGAACATACCTCTTCTGTACTTTCAAGGTGCACAGAGGCCCCAGTTGGACTGAGACCACAGCAGTTGGTGAGAGGGGGCTTAGGCTCCCCCCCCCATGCAGTTTCTCCAACCTTATGCATCCCCCAGGGGTAGGGTTTCCAGCTCCGGGTTGGGAAATGCCTGGAGATTTTGGGAGTGGAGCAGTGGCCATTTTCTCCAAGGGAATTGATCTCTGTCACCTGGAGATTGGTTGTAATAGCAGGAGATCTCCAGCCACCACCTGGAGGTTGGCAATCCTACCCAGGGGGCACTAGTTGCCCTCTTGGGGAAACCTAACATGCGGCTCATCAACCGGGTTGCCTGTTCTCCCACTGTGGTGGAATACCTCCCACAGGCACCCCCTGCTGCCCAGTGACACTCTGTTTGATGGCGGAAGGAACATAAAGAAACCCATTGTCATTGGCACATCAGGAAAAAAATCGACATTGGTTTGACCATCAAGTTTCTGGCAGTTCCCAGAGAGGCACGATGTCACTTCTGGTTGCCTAATTTGTGTAATGCCACCACAGAAGTTGCATAATGCCACCACACTGACGGTGCCCCCCATGTCTCCATTCTCCTAGATGCCCACCAGTTGCCACACATTGGCTGGTGCAACACTACTCCTAAGTAAACATGTGGCCTGCAGTGGATAACAGTTGCCAACCTCCAGGTACTAGCTAGCGATCTCCTGCTATTACAACTGATCTCCAGCCAGTAGAGATCAGTTCACCTGGAGAAAATGGCTGCTTTGGCAATTGGAGTCTGTGGCATTGAAGTCCCTCCCCTCCCCAAACCCCGCCCTCCTCAGGATCTGCACCCAAAATCTCCAGGTCTTTGCCAACCTGGAGTTGGCAACCCTAGCAATGGAGGACTTAGTCCTGTGTGAGTGTGGGCATGATTGCATCCTAAATCTCCACATGTGGTCTGACTTAATTTACTTTTGGTTAGCGAATTCTAGTAACACATAGACCTGCAGGACTGTAATCCTGAAGACATTTAGTTTGGTGCAAACTTTCAAGAGCTACAGCCCAATTGATCTGAAGGCAAATGAACCAGGTCTGATAAGGGAACACTGATCCACAGAATTGCTCTCCCTGGTACCTAGATAAACATTTATTCATGATCATGCTTTATAAAGAGTTACAAATAAAATATGAGTAGCACAGCAGCATAGCTATGTTTGGGGGGAAGGGAGTTGCTTCCATGCCCCATCCCCTATCTGGCCTCTAAAACGACTCCTCACTAACTGCAGCCATGTTTATACAGAGGTAGGAAACTCCAAGACTCCTGCAGAACATTTTTTTTCCTCCTGTGACTGTCAAAACTTGGATTTTAAATAAATAAGCACACATCCAGAACAGCTGGGAGCTGGCAGATCAGACCCCCCCTCCCCAGTCAACAGCTGCTTCTACTCTAGGATTAGCCACTCTCTGATTAATTAGGCACACACTTCGTTCTGCATAAGAATGTTAATTAAGGAAAGCCAAAGATGTTCAGTGGCGGCGGTGGCCGTTTGGAAGCCATGCGTTCTGGCGTGCCACACACAGTCCCAGTGAAATTCTTCCTATTCCTCTAAGGAGGTTGCTCTCAGCCAAAAACAGTTTCTGGTTGAAACCATGCGCTTAGCGTACAACAACAGAGCTCACTTTGTAAAACTCGGACTGCTGACAGATCAAGTCATATCCCCCAGCTAAAGCTCAATGCAGCATTCAGTTTCCATTAAACCACTGATGGGGAGACTCAGCCCCCTAAATTAGTGATTTGGGGGAGGAAGGTCCAACTTCCTTCCCCATCTGTTGCGAAATCACTTTGTACCTGAAATGAGCAGGGAAAGATTCTGGGGCACAGGTTGCCAACTGACCAGAACAGAAAATAGCCTGGCTTTCTCTTGGGCTGCATCTTTTAGATCTCTATATCCCGCTTTTCTCCCCAATGGGAATCCAAAGCAGTTTACGACATCTTTCTCTCCTCCTCTTTATCCTCACAACTACTGCTGCCCTGGGAAGTAGAATTGCCTACAACCCCTATTTAACTCTAGGTATGGTTGCCAACTTCTAGGTGGTGGCTGGAGATCCCCCACTACTACAACTGATCTCCAGCTGATGAAGACCAGTTCCACTGGAGAAAATGGCCACTTTAGCAATTGGACTCTATGGCACTGAAGTCCCTCCCCTCTCCAAACCTCACCCTCTTCAGGATCCACCCCAAAAACCTCCAGGTATTTCCCAACCTGGAGCTGGCAATTCTAATTCTAGGCAACATCATAAACCAGCGTGGTTTAGTGGTTAACAGCAGTGGACTCTAATCAGGAGAACCAAGTTTGATTTCCCACTCCCCCATATGAGCGGCAGACTCTAATCTGGTGAACCGGATTGGTTTCCCCACTCCTCCACATGAAGCCTGCTGGGTGACCTTGGGCTAGTCACAGTTCTCTCTGAACTCTCTCGGCCCCACCTACCTCACAAGGTGTCTGTTGTGGGGAGGTGTTATGACATCACATCCTGTATTTTAAGAGCAGAACTGGGTGTCAGTGGCAGGAAACCTGCATTTTGATGTCACATCTGGTTCTGCACTTCAATAACATATATTTACTAAAATATCAGGGGAGGGTACAACACATTTTAAACCAACTCAGTCCAATCCTACTTATTATCTGGATTGGATCCGTTTGTGTGTGTAATGAGTTCAGATTGCTCCCCAGTATTCAAGCTCATGTTGAAAATCCAGATGGTCTCTGGTCACGCTGTAAGCTCAACCACATTTTACATGTTTTTCCTTTTTGAGAAAAGAGAGCTGAAGGGTTTTTAAAAAAAAGATGTTTTCATTCTTGTTAGTCATCCTAAAAATATCTTAGTGAAATGAATGCATTTCTCTTTTTTTATCTTTTGACTCTCTTATGTAAAACCCCCCTCTGTGCTTAACCTAGTTCTGTCTCAATAGAAACCATTGGAGTGCTTTATAAAGGAGGCTCGTAAAATTTTATGTAACATTTTACAGCTTGGAAGTTGGATGCTTAAAAAAAAATCTCCTATTGTGTTTTACTTTATACAATATACCATGCTGCCAATAATTTAAGTATGATTTCAAATTTTACAAATATGTTCCCATATATCATTGTCAAGTTGTTCTGCAGGGCCTGCCTACTCAACCAATATCGGTAGTTGTCGAGAAAATCTGAAGCGGGTCAATGCTTTTTAGTGCCTATGCTCTTAGAATGGACCCCTTCCTGAGAAGAAGTATGTTATCTTATTCAGTTAGACACCTACTAAGCAGGACTAAATGCTTCTTACCAAAGTACGTTTTCTCTTGAAGTGGTCCAATAAATTCTGAAAAGGATGTGAATGTATAAACAGTTTATTTTACATAATATATATGCATGTAAATGGTTACAAAGTTCTAAAACATGTTACAAAGTTCAGACATTGTGAATCTTAAACATGTTCATATATGCAAGCAATCTTAAGCAATCTTTATTCCTCTATATGAGAGTTCAAACCTTAAACCAGTAATAATATTTCATTCAGGAAATATTACAGTTACAGAAATCTTGTATAAAATGGTTAGTGTTATGAATAAGATCTGATTTAGTTAAAAGCATCTTAATTCAAAGTACTTAGAACATCATAGAACTTAAGACATACTTCACCTAGTCGTGTCATTTGTAAACTTCCCCAGCACAACAGGGCTTAGAGAGATCTGAAAAGTTCCTAATTCATGTTAAGGATAAATAGACCTTTTAGGTCCTCTATGTGTTATTTTAGTATTTAAATGTCTTTGGTGCATGCAAAGGTTAGAGAAATCTCTGGTTCCAGGAGTTCATGTCAGAGCTGAAGTCATGAGCTCTTAAAGCATATTTTCAGTCCATGCCAAGACTAAGTTCATGAAACCCTAGAGAAATCTCTAAGTGTTTTCAGCAAATGAAAGGCCTCTGATCCATGTTAAGATCAGGGAGATCTATATGTATGTGCACGCCATCTTTAGCTGTGTCAGAACTAGAAAGCTATGCAAAGCTTAAAGCCATATGAATGTCAGAGTTCTGTGTAAGAACTGAGTTCAGAGTTCTAGCTGTTCGTTAGAGAGATCTCTGACTCATGCTCAGAGAATGTTCAGAGGTCTCTCTGTTAGCTAGAGAAATCTCTGACGCATGCTCAGAGGATCAGCTCCTGGTCTTCAGCTCTTTGAAGGGCTGGAGAGACCTGTGTGAAGGAAGCTATAGGTTTTACAATCTCCATGTCTGTCAGGACTGGGAGGCCTATACAAGGCTAGATAGATTTTAGTGAGAACTCATCAATCCCTGCTAGAATCAATGAGTTCTCAGTGTTTCCATTTCAAATATGGAAAGATTTAAACGTTTAGACTCCACACAAAGGTTGATGGATTCTAAGAGTCTCCATCTTATTCATAAGATGGAGAGGTCTGCAGGCATTCAGTTCAGATACCCAGTCCTAGCAAGGGCTGGCTATCTTGAAAAGAATCCCCCTTTTAGGGACTTCTCCAGTCTCACAGGAAGACTTGTAAATGTTTAAGTATTCAGAACACACAAGGGCTGAATACTTAGAGACCTTTTAGGCAAGAAAGTCTTAACCCATATGGAAGGTCTGAGAGCCTCAATCCATGCAAGAATCAAGGTTCAAAGCCTTTACATCCCAGGTAAGGAATGGAGAGATCCATTCAGGCCAATGGTTATCAACCTGTTAGGAACTCTAACTCTTGGCTAGGAAGTTTCTCCTTATATATCTTTCAAGATCAGTATCCTTTCCTACCCTTGACAGTACTTGGTTGGATCTGATCTTGAGAATGTTCCAGTGCATCAGCATTTTTGGAACTTGGAGCAGCAGCGTTGTTGCTCTCACCTTGTAAGGATTACCTGTTAGGTCTTTTGCTGACCTGGCCATGTACTAAACAGTCAGTTTATGGCTTTATGATGTTTCTTAAAATATAACTTTTCCCAGCATTCTCTTTGTGTTAAGAATACGGTTAATTTGACTCTCTTCTTACCTCTGAAAGACCTTCTTAACTTTAAAAGGACTTAAAACTTCATATAAAATCACATTGTGACACTTCATTACATCATTGCTCACAGTCAGCAAATGTTATCAGAGTACAGAGCAAAAGTCAGAAACACCTTGACGCTGCCTGCGTTTCAGTGGAGAACATCCTGGAAACTTCCTCGCCGGCTTCAAGGTTGCTCTGAATATCCTCAGAAACAAGTGTCTTTCTAAGAGGGTATTCAGTCAAGGACGGAGCTGCAGCTCCTTGACTAAAAACATTTAAGCTGAGTCCTTTGAGAGTCAGGCTTCTGAAAAACCTGTTTTCTCCTTACATATGAAGTCTATATGGATTTCAAATGGGAAAATTCTATATTCTTCCTTCATTTGTGCATTTGCCCATGACAAATCTGTGAGAGGAGCTAAGCATTCTTAACCCTGGCTTTTGTAAAAGTATAGGGACAGTCGGTTAGCCCGCATCCAGCTTTCTTCTAGCTCAAATGATAAAATTACCTGGTGCAGCAGGTTAAAAGTCTTTTGATTGCCAAAGGTCGTTTATGCATGGGTACTTCCACTCAAGCTCGCCCCCAGTCTGTCTCGGTTGTTCCTTGGAGTTATGCATGAGTTTTCCATCCATTAGAGATGACCTCATGTCCAGCCTTCACAATGTCTGGGTCTTCCCATTCCTCTATTAACCGAACTCTTCCATCTTCCCTGAGCAAAGCCCGTGTGAAATCCCCATGCATGCATAAGGCAAAGTGCAGGACACACAAGCTTAGTTTTGCTTACAGACAATTACAAAGCAACATGTCCAGAAGCAGGGGTTGAAATACTTCCTACTTCCATGGAGCTTGTTCTGAGCAGAAGAAAATCTTTTTAAAACTAAGGCTTGGATTCCCGTCCCCTTCAGATTGCTCCATTTTTAATGTTGTTCTTAAAATGCTTTTTTATGTGGCAATTGGGTTTGGAGGGGGGATTTTCTCTCACAGTAAGCTCTAAAAAGTAAGCCAATTACAAAGCAGCATTTCAAGTGGCGGGGACTTAATTTGAGCTTGGAGGCTGCTGGTACATAGATTTCCAACAGGAAAGTATGCGACAAACCTCACGTAAAACTCCCATGCATAAATGACCAAGGTGACTAGCTACATAGAAAGATATAATCTCTTCAATCATTTTCTTACAGGTTATTTATACCAAGGGATAACCTAGTTATCACAACTCTGTCCTGTTTGATGTGCCCCATCTGGGACTATTTGTATGTCTGTGGGAGAGAGATGGACTCCATGCTTTGTGCCTATTTCCAAAGATTATATTGAATGAAAAAACTTCTCTTGCAGGATATCTTATTATCACAGGGGCTTCTGAAATCGGAGTGTTTAAGTGGAAGCACAAACTGTAGTACTTCCTAGCAAAGCTATATAAAGTATGGTATCATGTGACCTTGGTGTAGGGTTGTCAGCTCCAGGTTGGGAAATATTTGGAGATTTTGGAGGTGGAGCCTGAGCAGGGTGGAGTCTGGGGAGGGGTGGAACTACAATGCCATAGATGCCAATTGCCAAAGCCGCCGTGAGCCTGGTTTGCTGGGGATGAGGGCGGGTTATAAATTCGAAAAAATAAAAAAATAAAATAAAAATAAAGTGACCATTTTCCCCAGAGGAACTGATCTCTATTGGCTGAGGGAGGAGGACAAGAGGCGGACTTGCTTGCCTCATATCATCTGTTCTTAATATTTACAAGTAGCCATATCATCTGATTTGATATTGGCTATTTTGATACAACTGGCTGACTTTGATGCTGTAATAACATCCTTGTATATCCCCCTACCCAATATAAACATACATTGTCCTCTTATTGGGTCTCTCTACTGATGGTCTATGACAATTTGGCCTCTCAGTTCGCTAACTTTCCCATCCTGATTGCAGGTGATCTCAATGCCAGAATTGGCGAAGACGACGAGCAGTTGATTAAAAAATGGTTATGGGATGAACCTGAAGAATCTATTCCTCTTCATCTATATAACAGATATTCAAAAGATAAGATAGTTAATGCTGCTGGTCTTAAGTTGTTCGAATTTTCTATCCAAAGAGGGTTGGTCATTCTGAACAGACAAAAAGGAATTGATGGAAACAAGAATTGTAATAGCAGGAGATCTCCAGCTAGTACCTGGAGGTTGGCAACCCTACATTGATGCCTCCAGGATTTGATCCCTCTACTTGTGGGGAATCTGATAATCTTTCATTGAAGTCTCTGAACTTTGAGGGAGTAGAGGCTTGGGAGTACAGCAAGAACACTCTTCCATTCACCATACTTTCCCCCTTCCATTCCCCCCCCCCATGGATATTGAAGGTGGCGGTGGAGAAAACGAAGTGTAAAGGAAGGTTGTAGTGATTTTTAGTGTGAAATAAAAATACATCCGAGCTTCTCTAATATATTATTAATATCACACTAGAAAGTCACAAACGTCTGCAGAAAGGGTTGGAAGCCTTCAATGCAATTTTCCAGCAATCCCTGAATCCCAGAATGTACACTCAAAGATTTCACTAATCTAGGGTTGCCAACTTCCTGGATGGAGATCTCCCGCTATTACAACGGATCTCCAAGCGACATAGATCAGTTCCCCAGGAGAAAATGTCCACTTTGGCAATTGGTCTCGAAGGCATCGAAGTTCCTCCCCTCTCCAAACCCTGCCCTCCTCAGGCTCCACCCCCAAAATCTTATGAAGCTGTTTCTGGTGCACTGGAGCAAAGGAGCCATTCCAATGTCTAGCCCAGACTTTGCTGGCTAACTCCCAAGATATTCTAATAGCCACCCCATGGCATCAGACACAACAGGAGCATCTGAGGCAGAGAAGAATCTTAGACACTTGATTTCTTTTCTTCTCCACCATCTTTTCCAGTCAAACAGGAATTCAGAGCACTGTTAACAGAGCCTTGCTTGCAGTGCACTCCCCTCCCCTCTTTTTTGTGCCTGTGCAATCAGATGCATGCTTGCAAAGACCAGCAATGCATGTCATTGCCTGCTCTTTGTGCCTGCGCATGGCTGCAACAGGCACTGGTGGGATATGTCCGCACACCGAGTGCAATCGTGCCTTCGCCATACCACCTTCAGCACTTTTTGGGGGGGAGGGTAGAGTCCTGCCATCTGCCTCCAGCCCGAGTAGCAGAAAACAGGCTGAGCAGATAGTATACTTGCCAGTGAAGAAGGCGCTTCTGTCTCTCCCTGGAGCTTCTTGGTTATGTAAAGACTTAGTTTCAAATGTAGGTAACACACATATACACATACACACACATATTTGCCTCCAATAGAAGCAATTAATTAAGAAATGCCTTTTTTAATAAGGCAAAGCTTTGAGAACATGTGTAAAAAAATTCACCTAATGGGTGCATGTGGGAATAAGAAATGCAATGTGGTACTTTCCAGTTGCTATGGTAACAAGAGACTGCCGGAGGCAGAGGAAATCTTCTGATCTCTGACGAGGTAATCACCTCACTCTCGAGAAAATTTTCTAATGGTCTCCTCCAAATTTCCTAAGGAAAAAAAAGGCATTGTGTTTTCTCTTTTTAACAAAAATGGTGGTGGGGGGGAGGAGAGATCCTTGACATAAAATGCTAAAGAAGAGAGAGACAGCTGCCAAAGGGCATGCCTGTACCTCAGCTGAGCTCCGGAGAATTTGCTGAAGGCTGGTGTTGTATAATAGCGAGGGAGACTGAGACACATACACAAAAAAATGTGGTGACTTCCCTCGGGCAGTTGTAACCCATGTCAGACAGTGAGAATGGTTCCTAGGTAAGAGAGAAACAGAAAGATACTCATGCACACACCAACAGGCTATCGCGGAAGCCAGCGGGTTATCCGTTGGTCCAAAACACTTCACCAGACTCCAGCTACTATAAAAGTGCTTAGTTTATTTTCAGTGTATAAAACAACACTCACTCCCGACAGTAGCTTCCCGACCACCAATACATCCAGCATATACTCCAACACTGAGCTTTACATTCTACTTACTTATATACATTTCTACCCCCCGATATCCATCAGGCCACCTGCTGTTACACCCACAGCGTTACATCATCCTACTGGCCATATCTGGTTTACTCCAGTTCATACTGCTGCTTCCAGGCTCTTGCAGCCTCTTGCATCAGCCCAGATCCTGCTGATCTGACAGGTATTTGACAGCTCTTACTGACCAGCTGTCTGTCACAATATTATGACATGCTTGTATTTCTGACACAGGCCACTCTAGAGCCAAAATGACACATCCCTGCCAATAGCGTATCTCCTCCATAATGAGACCTCCAGCCAAAGCACCCTACGATGTACGGAAAGAAATGAAGAGACGGGCATTTTTAAAAAGGGGCTGAGAATGATTGTCTGAGGGGAAAGGAGTGGCAGGAAGACATCTAGACCTCATCTCTGAACAGTTTAAAAAAAAGTTTAGCCCCGGGAGACAGCCGTTGGAGCGCATGAAAAGAAAGTGTGACATTGTGTTGCAAAGGGCAACACAAAACTAAGGGAAGAGCTAGATGCTACAAGAGGTGTGGTGCTGCTGGTGGTCAAATTCATGGAGGATAAGGTCCATCAGTGATTACTAGCCAAGGTGAGTAAGGCCTTTTATGCTGGGACATATCCCTGCGGTCACCCCTGCCAACTGCTTTGGAGCTTCTTTTTGATTATGCATGCCTTTTCTGACAGTCAGGTGTCGCCTTGCTCTCCACGCACATTTTGCCCATGTTTTCCAGATGCTGTTTTAGCCAAAATCTGGTAAATGTGGGCAAAATGCATGGGGAGAGTGAGGCGACCTCGGACAGGAGGAAAAAGCATGCATAATCAAAAGGAAGCCCTGAAGCAGTCGGCAGGGATGACTGCAGGGAAACGTCCCTGTATAAAAGGCCTAAAAGGAGTTTCCATGTCCAGAGGAAGTAAACCTCTGAATATCAGTGGTGGAAGGCAACATTAGGCAAAGGCCTCTGTGTGTTATTCGCTGGACCTTCAGGGTTACTGGTTGCAAAACAGAACGCTGGAATGATATGATCCAGCAGATGCCTCATGTTCCAATTGCCTAGATCTACACAATACATGATGTATATTGTTACCTTGCCCTGTCCTGGATGGCCCAGATCTCAGAAGCTAAGTAGGGTCAGCCCTGCTTAGTAGTTGGATGGGAGACCACAAAGGAAGACCAGGGTCATTATGCAGAGGAAGGCAATGGCAAACCACCTCCGTTTGTCTCTTGCCTTCTAAACCATACTGGGTTGCCATAAGTCGGCTGCGACTTGACAGTGCTTTACACACACATTGTTATCTCAACCCCACACACACATACACACAAGTTCTGACAGCTAAAGAGGTGATACAGGGAAACACATTTTGCAAGGGACACTCTCTTACATATTGTGGTATATAAGATGTTCTGAAGAAGACAGGGATCATCTGTAGCTACATGTCTCCAGTACTTTGGTTGTTGAAGCTTTGTTGAAGCTAAACAGGGGTGCCTGGTCAATGGCTGGTTGGTAGATCTTCTGGAAATTTTATATATGCCACTTCAAGTACCACGAGGGGAGGAAGGCGGGGTAGAAATGTAATTAATAGTTCTACATGTGCCCAGCACCTGTGCAAGCACAAATGAAAAAAATGGTATATGTGTCATCTTGTTTGTGGCCTTCCTAGAGGCACCTGGTTGACCACTGTTTGAACAGACTGCTTGACTTGATGGGCCTTGGTTGGATCCAGCAGGGATGTTCTTATGTTCTTATGAGCATGCTTCTTAGGTGAGGTGCTGAGGAACAGAGGGAGGATAATGCTCCTGCTGTCATCTTGTTTGTGGGCTTCCTAGAGGCACCTGGTTGGCCACTATGTGAACAGACTGCTGGACTTGATGGGCCTTGATCTGTTGCAGCATGGCTTTTCTTGTGTGTGTGTGTGTGTGTGTTTGTTCTTATGAAAGGGTACAGAAGTTTGGAGATACACATTTTGTCCCATGGAAGAGGAACTAATATGCCTTGGGCAATTTGTCTTAAAATATAGGAACAAGGGACATAGTCTGGAGTCAGACCAGCCATCCTCGTGTGTGCTTCTTTGACAGAGCAAAGAGCTACCCAAAAAAAAACAGGATGGCTCCTTGCTAGCAAAAACACTCTAATTTCAGGAAAACATTGTGTTGAGTGATAATGGAAGGATTGGAAATTGTCTGTTGCCATCACAGAATGAGAAGAGAGTGGGAGCTAAGCTTCATCTTGTGACAGTTGGTACTAGACCCCACCACTGTTGTCCTGGCCCAAGACAGGGTTGTACCCCCCATAATGCCCCAGGTGGTCTATCATCCCCATTTTCCATCTGAATCCCTGTTTTTCTTTCATCTGCATGTTACAAGAGCAATCAGGAAGAAGACACAGGGAACAGCTTCCCTGCTGGTGCTATAATTTATAAATCTGCCCTCACAGCCACTTCTCACAATACGATCTTTACACAGATATTGCTTTCATAGAAGAAACTTCCACGTACCCTCCGACCTGTGGCGAATGGATGCCTCAAGAATGGTCCTGCATGAAGTACCTTAAGTCTCAGATTCTGCCTGTGGCAGCTTGAAAATCATAGATCATTGGCTTGAAAATATTTGCAAGTAGCACCCTTTCCCGAGGAACGGTAATGTCTTCAAAGACTTTTCCCCTCTTCCCAATGCTTATTGAGATTCCTGCCTTCATCCAAAGGTTACCAAGGCAACAATGGTAATTAATTTTGTGTATTCTCAGTGGCTTCAGAAAAGGAAAGTACTGGAAATCTGACTGGTTTCCTCATTAAGCATGCTGAACGTACCTTTCCCTTGCTTGCTGATACATGGAAGTTTTCTCCATCTGCTGGCTGTGTGGGTTGAGCTCAGCAGCAACCACAAAATGTGAGACGTTATAAGCCAGTCACGAAAATGAGTCTGTACAGTACTGCTTTGCTACCACTACAATTGTACCTGGATTGTCGACGTGTGTCATTTCTTTGACCATCCTTACAGACAAATATACCTGCTTCAATATATTTTGTCCCTTTGATCTTGTGATATCTTCGTCTTTACAACTCAATATTATCAGGTTGGGAGGGGGGCACTTTCAATAGCATCTAGTGGCAGAAAGTCAGTACTCCAGTAGATGTCAGGGCTGCATCAAATAATGTTGTAGATGAGATTGCAAAGGAAGCAATCTGAGATTGGGGGGGGTGGGGACTGTTGTGTTGAACAGTTGGGTGTTGATGAACCTGTAACTGGAGATTTTATACGAAGTCCTGACTGTTTCATGGGGTTTTGTGATTGGTTTAGTAGACTGGTCTAAAAAAATGGATGTGTAGTGAATGAATTCAAGTCATATCATTCTTACAATGAAATGAATTACAAAATAATGACAGGATACAGCTCATTCCAATTACAGGCAGCAGAGTGCTTAGTAGCTATATAGTACCCAGCATTGCTCCATTACGTCACCTTGGTGCTATCATTCTCTCCTCAGGCAGTGTGGTGTAGTAGTTAAGAGTGGTGGTTTGGAGTAGTGGACTCTGATCTGGAGAACTGGGTTTGATTCCCCACTCCTCCACATGAGCGGCAGAGGCTAATCTGGTGAACTGGATTTGTTCCACCACTCCTTCAGGTTTATTGGGCCTGATTTTTTTTGAGGTGGGGGTAAGCCCAAAATAAGCCAAATACCCATACTGGTAAATATGGGTATTTGGCTTTATTTCGGGGTTTCCGGAAAAATATTGGGTTCATTATAGTCTATGGGGGAAAATTCGAAGCTCCAGTGGGGGCATTTTTGGAGGTAGAGTTCCCACATTTTCAGGGTAGCTTCAAGGGACTCTCCTTGCATGAACCTCAAAGTCTGATGAAGATTGGGTTAGGGGATCCAATTTTATGGGGTCCCAAAGGGGTCACCCCTCCTCCATAGAGAAGCATAAAATTGGACCCCCTGTCCCAAACTTTACCAAACTTTGGGGTTCATGTGAGGAGAGTCCCTTGCAGCAACACTGTCAATTTGGTGACTCTACCTCAAAAAATGTCCCCACCTGGGAGAATTTTAGAATAGTCTGTAATGGCTGCTTCCTCTCCAAAGAATTGTGGGAAAACTCAGTTTCCCATGAATGCTTGCAATGAGCCTGCACAATTGCAAAACCTCCAGGTTGGGAATTACCTGTATATTTTAGGGGTGGAACCTGAGGAGGGCAGGGATTGGAGAGGAGGAAGGACTTAAATGCCATCGAGTCCAGTTGCTAAAGTGGTCATTTTCTCCAGGTGAACTGATCTCTGTTGGCTGGAGATCAGTTGTAATAGCAGGAGATCTCCAGCTAGTACCTGGAGGCTGGCAACCCTCCCCACCCTTTTAAAGCCCCACCCTCCCCAAGCCCCATCCCCAAAATCACCAGGTATTTCCCAGCCCAGAGCTGGCAACCCTACTTGTGTGTGAACTGTACCACAGGATGTACTTGGGCAAAACATCTTAAGTAGTGATGCCCTAAGTGTCAGATACATGTCTATGTTTCTCCTTTCACTACCCACCACTTGATTTATATTGTGTGGCTTGTGTATGTACGCAACTCACATTTGGCATTACCCTCATACACATGAAAAAGAGTGTAAAACCATTCTCACACAACCTGGCAGCTAATTCGAGAGCAATACCACAGCGTCCACTAAAAGAACCAAAAACTCCTGCATTAAAAGAAGCTGTATTATGAAACCTGGAATAAAAACCTATGCAAAATAAGGTGTTTATACTTCCCATTAGTTTAAATTCATCCATACTCAAGTTGGACATAAAGGAATACCATTTTTTTAAAGTAGACATTATTCTGTCTACTGAAGAACATCAGTGGTAATGAGGAAGAAAACGGTAGCCAGGTGCCAAATGCTAAAAAATGACAGCCTATCCGTATACTTACTCTATCTGAATTAGAAAATAACAGTGTAAGGCACAGACTTATTTATACTTGAGAAGACCATGGTATGCAAGATGTAGTCCTTCTTCTCCTCCCCCAAATCTAACTCATAACTTATGTGCATAGCTTATTAAAAAAAAATGAGGAATCACCTCTGGCTGAGTGTTTGGTTCTGAATGCCTATGTTCAGCATATGATAAGCAAGTGAGAAGAAGAAGAAGGTAAGGTAAAGGACTACCTCTTTTCACCAGAATCACTCTTCAAAAACCACGTTTTCCATGAAACCCTGAGGCTACTTCTTGTCTATGTGAAAGAGTTGAGAGAAGAAGAAGAAGAAGAAGAAGAAGAAGAAGAAGAAGAAGAAGAAGAAGAAGAAGAAGAAGAGGAAGAGGAGGAGGAGGAGGAGGAGGAGGAGTTGGTTTTTATATGATGACTTTCTCTACCACTTAAGGAAGAATCAAACCGGTTTCCCTCCCCCTCCCCACAACAGACACCCTGTGAGGTACGTGGGGCTGAAAGCGTGTGTCTAACCTAAGGTCACCCAGCTGGCTTCATGTGTAGGAGTGAGGAAACAAATCCAGTTCACCAGATTAGCTTCCGCTCATGTGGAATAGTAGGGAATCAAACCTGGTTCTCTGGATCAGAGTCCACCACTCCAAACCACAGCTCTTAACCACTACACCATGCAAGTGATAAGGATGAATGCTAATTTTGAACAAATATATTAGGAGATGAACTATTTAATTGGGGGGGGGGCAGTCATCCTTATGTTAGTCTTGCCAACTTTGGCCTGTGATGAAAAGGGTTTGTGGCCAGCAGCACACAGTGGAGAATTATAAGGAAGAAGCAGCTAACCATGGTCTGATAAGGAAACTCAGGGGATGATATAAGTGACAGTCCAGATTCTCATTGTTTTTGGGACTGTGCACTTTAATTGGCATGCTGATTAGTTCCAGAAACACACTAAATGACAGCATTTTTGTCATTTGATTTACCTATACTTGCTTAAAATTAGCAAATAATAGAGTGTCTCAGAGATATCACATGCACAGTAGAGCAAGTCTCCTAATTGTAGTTAAGAGATAACTTCAGGCTTTATCTACTGTCCCTCAGCCCTGAAATTACTTCCACTCTCCCCCAACTCCCACCCCCCAGTTCTGATTGCTGAATACATCAGTACAAATATTGATCATGGTTGGGACTAACAGATTTCAGTTTATAACCCAGATTTGAAAACCAACATTTGAACTGGTTGTGAGACCCTAGTGAAGGGAGAACCTCCCTAGCCGTAACTGTAAGTCATGGCTTGGTTCCTGCCTGTATTTGGCAGGTGCAGGGGCATTGTTTACCAATTTCTCTTTTCCGTAGCAGCCCAAAGAACACCCTGAAATACTCCTCCTGGGGGATGGGGGCCTCCCACAGAGGGGAATTGGAGGTCTCCCACAGGAGAGTAGCGTTGGCAAAAATCACACCCTCCTTCCACCCATGAAAATCTAGGCAGAATCCAAGCTCTGGAAGAGGGGAAACCCATGCCAAGGTATGTGGTTGTTGAGAAGGAACAGCACAATCCTACAGTTTGGTCCCAGTTTCTAAATTGTGGCCAAGAGGGAGCCATTGTCTGCCCAAATTTACAGACAAGCTTTGATTCATAGGAAGTAGAGTTAATGGAAGAGGGTCATTAGGTCGGATGCAGTGCTAAAGTATAGATGTACCTTCGCTGGGTTGGATCCAGTGTCTCATCACTTACCAGAAGGAAGCCATTGATACCAAACATTTGTTTGTAACATGAGATGGAAATCCATAGAAAACATCCATTATCACCTATATTTGGCAAGAACTGCTTAGATGTGCTGCTGGAAAAAATGGTTCATGTAACCCTCTGAAATGGTGAAAATTGATTTCAAGAATTCATTGAGTTTCTCTGTTTCAGAGGGTAGCTGTGCTGGAAAGCTAGATTCAAGTCCAGTAGTGTGGTATAAGTCCTTTCTTTCATCTCTGTCCTTAGACCAAGTGCACTGCCTAGTGGGAATGGGGAATCTGGGTAACTGCTTGTACAGTATGTCCCCAGTATTTTCAGCCCTGCCTGCTTATTGACTCATTGAAGAGGGGCTCCTTCAGTGGTTTTGTTATGCTAGACTTTGGGGGAAAGTCCGGCACCCCATGCTATCTTGGCTTGGCAAAGAGGACCCAAATACAGAGTGTAGCTAGAGATGGTAGGGTTCATCCAGCGCGTCCCCAGCTTTATTCTTCCTCTTCTTTTCCCCCAGAACATTCTGGGAATCATAGGAGTGCCAAGACCATTAAATCCTCAAACTAAAATTGCCTGACTTCCTCACCAGAGATCCTTCTGAATAATGATCAGAAATGCCAGTAGGTCCACAAAGCAGCCACAGGAGTTCTCGTTGCTGCCCATTCTTGAGATTATATAACAACAACAAGAAGAAGAAGAGTGAGGAACCAAATCTGGTTCAGAGTCCACCACTCCAAACCATGACTCTTAACCACTACACCATGCAAGAGTGTTATGCCAGTTGCTTCTGGGCCCAATTCAAAGGGCTGGTAAAGATGATGATGAGCTTGAAAGACCGAAACGGCCTAGGACATCCCAATGGGCTTTTGGCAGTCATGACTATCAGTGTTCTTTTCCTGCTCTTTAGTCCCCTGACAGACCTTTGGATAAGCTGATTGTTGATTTTGGATACTCTTGAATCTTTGCTGGGCAAGCATCTAACTCGCCTCCATATTATTAATAATATTCTTTTTCGTTATTCTATCATTGATGACCTGCTGGGTGCTTCAGCAGATAGCTGTATGCATGCCTGACTGGGTATACAAGGGTGACGCTCTGATTGATAATTCATTATCAATTAATTGATAAGTTCATTAATTCTTCAGTCAAAGGGTAAAAACGCATGGTCGCTTTATCCTCCTTTAATCCCTGTTTTAGCCAGGATCGAACGCACATTAGGTGAAACTCATGCATTCGATCCAGGCTGAAACAGGAATTAAAGGAGGATAAAGCGACCATGCGTTTTCTCCCTAAGTCTTCTCCATGGTTTAAATTAATTTTAAAAGACCATTTCAGAACTAAATATCTAGTTAACATCTCAGTCCAAAAGCTCAGAATGGCTTTCACATCATTACATTTTCAGTCAATGCAAACTGCAATATTGGATGGGCGTAATAATAAAGAGCCATAAATAAAGTATTTGTGTACGTGGCTCTGCTATTGAGGATTTACCCCATTATCAGCCCATTCCTGAACTTTTAGCGGCAGGGGGCGGCAGGGAGGAGGTGCCGCTGTGGCACCTCCTTAGCTGTTCCATGGCTGCTAAAAGTTCAAAAAAAGCTTTTTAAAGGCTTTTTTCTTTTAAAATGGGCCTTTTTGCCCCATTGAGAATAGCGAGGCTGCATCGGGAATGCCCCGCGGAACACCAGCATAGGCCTTTACGCCAGTGAGATGCCCCATCGACGTCCTGGTGTGGTGCTGCCACAGCAGCATTGGGAGACCAGCATCCAGGCCTCCCTGCTGGAGTTGGGACCACTTATGGTGGCATAAGTAGCCCAGATGCCGGGGGGGGGGGGCAACACTGGTGCAACCCCTTCCTGGTCTCCTGAGGACTTTCACCCTCAGAATTCAGGAATGTGCTGTATATTTTAGCTTGTCTGCTTTATGCAATACCTAGGGAAAAATTCCTTCATATGATATTAGCTAGGTTAAACTTGCTTCCTGATTCCCATAAATTAGTATTTTTGCTGTCAGACACTGACTCATTTATCACTTATAGGCTGTCACATTTTGCTTAAGCAGCTAAACAGGTAAGAGCTAAACTGGTGCCAAAGAATGTAAGCAGCTAGAACTTAAGGCCAGCTAGGATATACTCCAATTATATTGTATTTTATCATAATTTATATGGCATCTTACATTTTATCTTAATTGTATAATTTTCTTGTTTCATTGTTCAATTTACTTTGTAAAGGCGGCTACCTAGAAACAAATATTACAATTAGTCTTGAATCCAGTTACTGTTTATTAAATTACTCCTTTAAATCATCAGCCACTATGTCAGCCAAAAATATGGTAGATATATTTTAAAAATAAAAAAGTATTATTGCATTACATGATACTGTTTATGATGGTTTTGAAGCATATTTAGCTGTTGTGCATTTATTTATGTGAGGTGAAGTGATTAGGATGCTATGAGATGTATAAATCATAAACTTAGACTTTACCTTGCTCTATAAATGGTTAGCCACAACTTGACAGTTTTAAAAAATGGTCAAATGTTGCCATATTTGGCTCAAAATAACATTTCAAGCAGGAGTGAAAGCTTTTAATTTGGTGTATCCCTTCATTACTAAATGGAGCTCCTTTAGGAAGTGGAAGGAGGGCCTTATAACCAAAGAGGAATATAAACCAATAACTAGTGCTTGTAGGGAGAGGGTTAGGAAAGCTAAAGCTCAATAAGAGCTTAGGCTAGCAAGAGATGCTAAACACTACAAAAAGGGGGTTCTTTTCCTATGTACAGAGTAAGAGTAAGAACAAGGACAAGGTAAGCCCACTGCGGCGACTGGAAAATTAAATTGTAACAGGAGATGAAGAGAGGGAAGAACTCCTCAATTCCTACTTTTCCTCAGTCTTTTAAACAGAACACATGATGAGGGAAGGGATTTGCAGTCTAGGATTGGCAGTGGGGTAGTGCACAAACACCTAGTTTCTTTAAATACAACAAAGTCCTCAGGGCCAGATGAATTGCATACAAGGGCACTCAAAGAACTTGCAGATGTAATTTCTGAGCCTCTGTCCATTATTTTTGAGAGGTCTTGGAGAACAGGTGAGGTGCCAGAAGATTGGAGACGAGCAAATGTTGTCCTCATCGTCAAGAAGGGGGAAAATGAGGATCCAGGTAACTACCAACCCATTAGCTTGACTTCTATACCGGGAAACGCTTTCAAACAAATAATCAGTCAGTCCTTGAGCATTTAGAAAGGATGGATCTGATCACTAAGAGCCAGCATGGGTTTCTCAAGAACAAGTCATGTCAGACTAATCTTATCTCCTTTTTTGAGAAAGTTACTACCTTGCTTGTAAGGATTTATGAAACTTAATTAATTATTGGTGGCAGGGCACACCCTCGCCATGTTAATATTGGTTCCACAGAACCCTGATTCTTGCCATATTGAAATATTGGTCATAACAAATTCTAGGTCTATGGAAATGCTCCTGGCCAAAGTCTACTGACTGTATAGTGACCTAATGACCTCAGTGTAGCAGCCTTAAAGGGATTAGCTTCTTTTAATCTCATCATTCTGTGTATGTTTGCTTAAAGGATGCTGGCTACAAGAGGAATGTGCATTGTCTTCGCTATGCCTTGATCTTGTTAATCATTAATCGTGGTATGCCTTGCCTAAGTTCCATTGTCTAAAGTATTGATCAACCTTGCTATTCATTATGTGTCTTTCTTAATAAAAACCTGAGAGCTCCACTCAGATGGCAGAGCTGGTCCTCTCACCAATCCAGATACAGTTGTGTGTGTTTTCTATCAAGGCACTTGCTATGTGCTTTCCCTTCACTTGCTTTATCAGGGGAATGCTGTAGACATTGTTTATCTTGATTTCAGTAAGGTTCCACATAGTATTTTAGTTGACAAATTGGGAAAATGTGATTTAGATCCTATTACTGTTAGGTGGATCTGTAGCTGGTTGACAGATCACACCCAAAGTGTGCTTGTTAATGGTTCCTCATCCACTTGGAGAGAAGTGACTAGTGGAATTCCTCAGAGATCTGCCCTGGGCTCTGTGTTGTTCAACATCTTTATAAATTATTTGGATGAAGGAATAGAGGGGATGCTTACTAAATTTGCAGATGATACTAAATTGGGAGGGGTAGCAAATATGGTAGAAGACAGAGCCAAGATACAGGATGACCTTGACAAGCCAGAGAATTGGGCTAAAACCAATAAAATGCACTTCAACAAAGATAAATATAAAGTTCTGCATCTAGGTAAGAAAAATCAAATGCATAATTATAGGATGGGGGAGACTTGTCTCAGCAGTAGTGTGTGCGAAAAGGATCTTGGGGTCTTAGTAGACCAAACACTGAACATGAGTCAGCAGCGTGATGCAGTAGCTAAAAAGGCAAATACGATCTTGGGCTGTATCAACAGAAGTATAGTGTCCAGATCACATGAAGTGATGGTATCACTTTACTCTGCTCTGGTTAGACCTCACCTAGAATACTTTTTTCAGTTTTGGGCACCGCAATTTAAGAAAGATGTAGACAAGCTGGAACGTGTCCAGAGGAGGGCAACAAAGATGGTGAGGGATCTGGAGACCAAGTCCTATGAGGAAAGGTTGAAGGAGCTGGGTATGTTTAGCCTGAAGAGAAGAAGACTGAGAGGGGATATGATAACCATATTCAAGTACTTGAAGGGCTGTCATATAGAGGACAGCACCAAGTTGTTTTCTGTTGCCCCAGAAGGTCATACTAGAAATAAAAAGTTGAAATTAAATCAAAAGAGTTTCTGTTTAGATATTAGGAAGAATTTTCTAACAGATTGGTTCCTCGGTGGAACAGGCTTCCTCAGGAGGTGGTAAGTTCTCTTTCCCTGGAGGTTTTTAAGAAGAGGTTAGATGGCCATCTGTCAGCAATGCTGATTCTATAACCTTAGGCAGATGATGAGAGGGAGGGCATCTTGGCCATCTTCTGGGCATGTAGTAGAGTTCACCGGGGGTGTCGGGGGGAGGTAGTTGTGCATTTTCTGCATTGTGCAGGGGGTTGGACTGAATGACCCTTGTGGTCCCTTCCAACTCTATGATGCTATGATTCTTCAGTATTCAAAAAATTACTCATTATGGTTTAGATGAGATCTAAATGTCTTTTAATTCAACCAAATAATCAATTAAAACATTAAGAGACAGATGATTATGCAACTAAAATTTCTTTGGTTAAATTACTCAAAACAATGCCTGCAGACTGGGAATGCACATTCATTTACTAACTAATGAAAATATGGAATGAAAATTTTCCATTCATCACAGTGTTTATTATTATAAAAACAATAGAAAGACTAATGATATTTGTTAATATTAATTATTCTTCACCTGGTTTAGCGTTCATGCCGAGTTAAGAGTCAGAAGAAGATGAAACCAGTGGGGAAACTTTTCAAATCAGCACAGTGAAAGATTTTTCCTGCCAAGACTTTCTTTCCATGGGGTTTCCACAAATCACCAAATTCTCTGTGTCAGTGTTTCTTATTGTAAGGAGTGGGTTTTGTTCATCTGGGGTATGTACAGGTGTTTTTCCAATGCTTCTGCTTACTTATGTACAATAAGGTACTCCTTCCATTCCCTTCCCTTTAGTGATGAGTATGAGGTTAGATATCCTTGAGTCAGGTGCTGACTGGGCACACAGGTAGATGTTTTGCTTGTATCCCCTGGATGCCAGGCTGCACAGCAGCCTGAGGGAAATGATATGCTTGCTTTCAAGGTGCCAGCAGAATTTAGAAAGGATGACTGATCCTTTCAGTGAATGGTACAGTCCCTGAAAATTTCATCCCTGTTGGCTGAAAACTTAAGTCACAGCCTTGTTTTATGCAGTTCCTGTGGCAAAGAGTTTCTGTTGAAAGTAGTGGAAATAACAGTGAATGAATGCCATTGCAAATGAAATGAAAATGAGTATTTTTATTGACAATGAAGCTAAACTTTTTTAAAAATTGCATTCCTTCTACAAAACAAAATGCTCGCAGATCCACTGGTAATTTTAAATAGGTCAATAGTGCACAGCATTCTTCTTTAAAATAGTCCAGTTATCATTCAAATGCTGTTTTCCAGCTTGGCTAGGATGCATTAATAAGCATGCAATGAATTTTGTTTACTTAAGTGTCTAGACAATGGGGATAATTAACACAGGTGAAGGAATTTTGAGCCCTGAAAGGAAGGAAGCCTTCCTGTTAATGGGTATGGACCCTGGTGAAAGGCAGTGAAGTGTAACACCCAATAATCAGATGTCAGTCTTGTGAAGAAGAAGAATTATGCTTGCTTAACTTTGGGATTTTTAACTAAAATCATGAGTTTGGGATCCAGTTTAATTAGGTGTCATATTTGTACAGTGATCAGCCATCCAAAAGGATGGCTAAAGCAAATAGAAATATCTAGGGGAAAACACATGGTACAGTCCCCCCTACTATTTCAGGATGCAGGTGAGAAATTGCATGTTCACTGTTTTCCATGTTGAAAATTTCCTGCCCATGGAAAGTAGCACATCAAAGTGAACATGGGTCACTCCCTGCTGTCACTTTCACTGTTTGATGGGGATGCTCTAGCACATTCCTCCAAAAACTCTGTGGTTTCCATAGAGGTGTTTTGTTTTGTTTTTGTCTTTTTGAGGGATGTGCTACAGTGTCCCCGTTGCTTCCAGGTTTACTTCGGAAGAGATGTCATTGTGCCACCCTTTAGCTGGCCGTTCACATCACTTCTGAGTTTACCCTGGAAGGGACATTATTGCATGCTTGTGCTGTGTGCTCGCAAATTGCCCCCCCCCACACACACACACACCACCAAAGCTCCCGCTGATGGCATGGGGGGACCTGGCAACCCTATGGCCACACCAGGCTCAGGCCAGCCCAGGGTGAAGCCAGGTACTGCTGTGCCACTGCTTTTCTTTCTCAGCTGCACCATAGGGGAACAAGGGTGGCATAGCAGCTTCCTAACAGGATTTTCCCTGTAAAGTAAATGACAAGTCTGCCATCTGGTAAAGTTTGCATTTCCTAATGAACCAGAAAGTTCACCGTTTTATGCCCAACAGTGCATTCCGGAAGGGGGGATGCTCTTATGAGCCAGCAGGACCCCTATGTCGGTGTCCGTGTCACTTGCATCTTGCAAACTGGCATGGATGACAGCATTGGGGCATTTATGCCGGCCTCTCTGGACCATGGCGGCAGCAAGTCCCCATGGCAACATCCCAGGAGGCATTCTTGGGGCATTCTAGGGGGTGGAGCTGCTGTTAGGCAGGTTCCAAACACCTGTCGTCCTGGGAATGCCTCCCAGGATGGTGGCAGTCTTGCACCACCTTTTGAGGTAGCGCAAACCCACTTTTCCCTATAGGGGAAAAAAGCCTTTTTTCCATTTTATATTTTTTTGGGGGGGGAAGGCTTTTTCCCCCTCCTCAGTGGCCGGGAAGCCTCTGAGGAGGCTTTTCAGCTGCACTGTCCTGGCCACCGTGGTTCGCCCCCCCCCCCCAGAATGCAATGTAAGAGTAGCAATTAAATCCTAAAGATGGATTGCTGTTGTATCCTATGGCAGCCTAAATCAATGTGATGCCATATATTATGGTATAAGAAACATTATCCAGGCAAGTATTTTCCATGAACCCCCTATTTCAGGGGAATATGGCCTTTCAGTCCCACTGCTTGAGTGCATTTCACTGGATCAGAAATGCAAGATGTCAGTGATATGTGTAAGAATCATATAGACCATTGCAGATTATTCTTGACAAATAACATAATAAAATAACATAAGCTGCAGTACTAAAGTCAGAGTTCTGCTCACGAACTGAATTTTATCCTGACAGAAATCAGTTTCAGGTAGCCAGCTCAAGGTTGACTCAACTTTCATCCTTTTGAGGTCGGTAAAATGAGTACCCAGCTTGCTGGGGGTAAAGTGTAGACAACTGGGGAAGGCAAGGGCAAATGACCCCATAAACATAGTCTGCCTACTAAACGTTGGGATGTGATGTCACCCCATGGGTCCGTCCCCTTGCAAAGGGGACTACCTTTACCTTTTTACTAGAGTAAGGCACTGAAATTTGGTGAGTAGGAAGTTCCTCCTTAAGGAAAATCAGTAGTACTTTGAGAGGATGATTGTTTATGTATATTCTGCATCTCTCTTGAGTTAAGGTCAGATTTAACCTAAAGTGAAAATCAGAGTCATTGAGAGATTCTTTTTCTGCTGATTGTAATTTGTAGCTGTTTGGAGGCTTTACCTAAACCAAGGAATTTTGCAAAAAGACAAGCCTAGCAAAAATCTCTCGACAAAGTTTTGCATACCCTCCAGCACAGCCATGCATTTTAATAAGTTGGTTAAGTTTATGATCATCTCCTTGAGCACCTTCTTGTTGTGAGGCAAAGGTATACATGACTTAAATAAATAAATGGCAATGTAGTCCTTAACAGAGTTACACCTGTGTAAACCCACTGACTTCAATAGAGTTTCAAAAGTTATAACGCTTTTTAGGATTCTACTGATTTTGTGCAAACTAAAGAACCTGGCATCCTAAAAAAGAAAATAGATACAAAAGACTATGCTGAATATGTACAAAATAAATGATACATAAACAAAATAAGCAATTAAAAAACAGTAACTTCTCGGAATTACAGATTTAATAAATATGGTTCTAATTTTACTTGTGGCTGAGACAAATAAAGCTGTACATATTACTCCATGGGTTCTTAATAATTACAAAGGAATACCTTCAGCTGTAGTAGACAGGATTTTGTCCACAGTTGCCAATACATTCCACAGTCTCTGTCAAGAGAGAAGAATAACAGACATAGAGGTAAATCTTCTTCAATATGCCCATAATCCCAGATATTGTAGTGGTGTTATCTATTTGAATGAAATGTGCATTTAGACAGATTAGGGGAAATGATGTGAAACTCTGAGATAGTGACAACAATATGACCTCTAATGTGAGAAATACGTCAGAATAAAGTGTGTGTGTGGTGGCGGGGGGGACCACTGGATCAGGCAAGATTCCAACATGCTGACTTCAAGCATTTTGGAAGTGTGAAAGTGACCGAGGGGCAGAGTTCTGTTGAATCTCTATAACAGGGAGACAAAACTGAAGCCTGATTTATATTCCAGAACCCTTTCCCAGCAAACTCAGAAAGGAGAATACCTTTATTCCCTCCCCCCAGGAGAAACTGAGAATATAAATGAGAGAATAGAGATCTAAGGAGATTCACACTCAAGGAGGAAAAGGCTAGACACAAGGAAATGATTAAAAAAAACTATAGGCAATGTAGTAACAGAACACTAAATGAAAAGTTTTTACAAAAATAGAGAAATGCTCAGGCTTTAGATGTTTCCCAAGATGGGAATCAATGAAAGAGAAACCTGATATAAATATAAACCCCTTAACAATGTGCAATTAAATAATGGCAAAGCTATTCCATAAAGACGGGATGAGTGATACCATCTCAGCATTTTAAAAAGGAAATACTATTTATGGTCTTCTATGCATGGCTGTTTCACTCGCCATCACCCCTCCGATGGCTTTGGGTCTTCGTGTTGATTATGCATGCCGTTTCTGACTGTCAGAGGTTGCCTCGCTCTCCCCCTGCGTGTCCCCATGTTTTGGAGACGTTTTCAGAGACCTGTTTTATCTTGAATTTGAAAACGCGGGGAAAACATGGGGAAATGCAGGGGGAGAGTGAGGTGACCTCTGACGGTCAGAGACGGCATGCATAATCAACACAAAGACCCGAAGTCGTTGGAGGGGTGACAGTGAGTGAAACAGCCATGCATAAAAGACCCCAGAGAAATAAAAGGGTCACACCTGAAACGGGAGATAAAAATAAAGCCGAGAGCAATGGTGCAAAATAGGTTAAAGAACAATATTACTCAGAAAATAATTTTCCTACGCATTTCATCCAAGAGGCTTCTTCTGGGGAATCTGTAATCTGTAATTACATTACTGAGTTTATAAAAGTAGTTATTTGGTTAAAATTAAAAACTCCCTTTTGAGATATGTCAGTCATCACCCCGAACGCATGAGGAATAGTTTACCATTCAGCCAATTCTTATAACTTAGAAGAAATTGCTCAGATATTTACAACTTCAAAAGGGAGATCCATTCTTAAACACAGTTTATCTAGTAGGGGTTACCCAAATCCCCTGAAGAAGCCTCAGCAATTAATAACGTCAGCGGTACCCTCAAGACTTTATTCAGCTGCCCGTCCTCTAACATGATATGCATCAACAATACCTTTTTAATCTACAGAAATGACTCAACAGATACAAATTCAACTTTAAAAAATGGCAATGTTCACAAAGCTAGAGCAGAACATTTCAATATACCAAGACATTCTGTCACTGACCTGAAAAATCACCAATTGTCAACAAAGTAACTTCAAAGAGAGAATCCAGCAACAAACTGCTGAAATTGAATTTATCACAAAGCTGACACCTGTCAAAGGCGCCAAACATGTTGAATTGCTTATGTTAAACTGAACACAAATTAATTTGATGCCACCAGTTACAGCGATTGTGAATGGTCATTAAAATTAATCTTGTGTACTTTCGTGTTTTTATAGGATTGTCACAAATGTAACTCTTGCATTTCATGGGGTTTTAACCTACTTCACAAGGCTCCCCCCTTTCTTTCTGCTCTTATATTCAGGTGACTGAGGTTTCACTTCATGCTCCTGATGAAGTGGGCTCCTGCCCATGAAAGTTTATGGCTCTTTAAGGTGCCACCAGAACCCTTTTCTTCCATGCCACAACTTCCTAACGTGACTACTCCACCTGACTTTATTATCATAGTACATTATTGCTTGAGAGTGCAATTCACATATGGCCACCAGATATATTTAGCTGAGAAGCTAAATGAATTCTTCTCATCTGTCTTCACTGTTGAATATATAGGGCAGATACTTTTTCCTGAAAAGATGTTTTGAGGAGGGGAGAATCAGGAGATGGGGCAAATAGTGGTAACAAGGCAGGAAGTTCTAGAGCATATAGACAAACTGCAAACTAACAAGTCATTGGGACCAGATGGTATTCATCCTAGAGTTCTTCAAGAAAAGAGCAACCAAAATGATTAGGGGACTAGAGCAATTTTCCTATGGGGAGCAGTTAAGAAGCTTAGGGCTGTTTAGCTTGGAAAGAAGGCAGCTGAGGGGAGACATGACAGAGGTCTATAAAATTATGCATGGTTTGGAGAGAGTGGACAGGGAGAAGTTTTTCTCCCTCTCCCATAATACTAGAACACGGGGTCATCTGCTAAACCTGGAGGGTGAGGGATTCAAAACAGATAAAAGGAAGTATTTTTTCACACAACGCATAGTTAAATTGTGGAACTCCCTGCCCCAGGATGTGGTGATGGCTGCTAGCTTGGAGGGCTTTAAGAGGGGAGTGGACATATTCATGGAGGAGAGGGGTGTTCATTGCTATTAGTTAGGATGGATACTAGTCATGCTGCATGCCTATTCTCTCTAGTATCAGAGGAGCATGCCTATTATTTTGGGTGCGGTGGAGCACAGGCAGGATGGTTCTGCTGCAGTCATTTTGTTTGTGGGCTTCCTAGAGGCACCTGGTTGGCCACTGTGTGAATAGACTGCTGGACTTGATGGGCCTTCATCTGATCCAGCAGGGCCTTTCTTATGTTCTTATGTAACTCAAATGGGAATTTGCTGAACTTCTAACGATGATATGTGGCATATCCCTTAGTTTGGCCTCTGTCCTAGAGGACTGAAGAACGGCCACTGCAACACCCATTTATAAAAAGGGTGACCCAGGGAATTACAGGCCAATTAGCTTAATGTCTATTCCAGGTAAATTGATGGAAAGCATTATTAAAGATAGAATTTTCAAGTATATCAAAGAGAAAGACCTTGGGTTTGTAGTGGATAGTTCGATGAAAATGTCAATCCAGTGTGTGGCTGCTGTGATAAAGGCAAATTCCATGCTGGCCATAATTAGACAAGGAATAGAGAATAAAACTGCTACTATCAACTGCCCTTACACAAATCCATGATGAGACCACACTTGGAATACTGTGTACCACACCTTAAAAAAAATCTTGGGAGGAAATCAGGGGAGAAAATAAGAAAACAGGTTGGCTAACATACAACCAAATAATTGAAAAACTTGAACAAGATTGCTATCAACAAGGTAAACTAAAAAAAGTACAGAATTTGAAATTTTAATAAACAAAGAAATAGATCATATCTTGGGGAAAATATACAAACTGCTGATTAAATATGATACAGAACAAAAGCAAGTGAAAACATGCATGGTTAAATGAATGCAAAACTTCAAGAAAGAGATTTCGATGCAATGTGTGTTAAATGTTTGTAATTTTCAAAAATAAAATATATATTTTTTAAAAAGTTATTGCAGAGCTTGACAAGGTGCAGAAAAGAGCAACCAAAATGATCAGGGGGCTGGAGGAACTGCCCTATGAGGAGCAGTTGAAACGCTAAGGGTTGTTTAGGTTGGAAAGAAGGCAGTTAAGGGGAGACACGATAGAGGTCTATAAAAATAATATAATATGCACAATATGGAGAGAGTGGACAGGGAGAAGTTTTTTTCTCTCTCTCTCATAATACTAGAATGGAGGGTCATCTGCCAAAGCTGGGCGGTGACAGATTCAAAACAGATAAAAGGATGTATTTATTCACCCAATGCATAGTTAAATTGTGCAACTCCCATGATGCATAGCTATTCTCCCCAGTATCAGAGGAGCATGCCTATTCTATTAGGTGCTGTGGAGCACAGGCAGGACAATGCTGCTGCAGTCGTCTTGTTTGTGGGCTTCCTAGAGGCACCTGGTTGGCCACTGTGTGAACAGACTGCTGGACTTGATGGGCCTGGGTCTGATCCAGAAGGGCTTTTCTTATGTTCTGTAACAGAGGAGTACCAGGAGTTCTCCACTGGGAATTACATTCCTGGGCACATACAGACCTGATTCAAATTAGTGCCATGGAACATGAGGAGAAGAGACTTAAGCCTCTTTTCTGCATTCAATTTTCCCAAGCTAAAACAGCCCCAGAGAGTTATGATTTGCTCTACTGTGGAATTTACATGAAGACATCAGTACTGCAGTTCCCTGGGGCCATTTCAACTTGAGAAAATGACATGGGGAGAAGTCTTCAGTATCTTCTCTTTATATGCCACAGTCCCAATCTGAATAGGCCCCAAACACCCCAGGAAATTGTGGGGAACTGTAGGCAAACATCTGAAAGAACATCTTTGGGGCAGCCATGAGGACTTATTGATGTGTGGATTGGATTTCAGTCTCCTATCAGTGGACAGAAACAATTATCCGTGTGATCCTAAGGTAGCAATCAATTAAATTATGAATGGATTACCTAGTGCAAAAGGACTAAACATTTCTCAAGAGAAGTACCATGAATGAATTCATTATCAAATATCAATAGGGCCCTCTATGACTGTCAGTTTCTTCCTTGTGCTAGATTAACTCCCAAAAAAACAGACACTCAAGGTTTTTCAAGGGGCTCTGGTTTTGTTTTGTTTGTTTGTAGCAGAAAATCCAACGTTTTCATTGTGTTTTAATGAATGCAAAAGGAATTTTAGAACCAAGGAATTTTAGTACAAACTCATCTTCAAAATCCAGCAGGAACAGCGAGGGGTCTATATAATTGTTGAATTTATCATAAGCCTGCAAACCCACACATTATTTTTAGTCTGGCTTAGTCAGTACTGGTACAAGATACTAATGAAAAATATTTCTCCCCCATAAATTGCTCTTGTTCACAAGTTGTCTGCAAATGGAATATTTTTATGCAGTCCCTCTTAGCTAAAAAGTTCCAGGGACAATATTACTAACTCTATTTATTGTCAGCAAACTCTAAAATAAACTGAATTAGAACAGCCCTTTTCCTCATTTTACTGGGAGGATGGGGTTTGCTCACACAACAACAAGCATTGTTCGGGAACTACATAAGGAGACAGAGATAATGAGGTAGATTCAGCCAGCTTTTTTCATTCAGTTATACCCACTTCCCCTTCTTGCTATCGCCTTCACATGAGCACAGGAAGTTGCCTTGTATCGAATCAGACCACAGTTCCACCAAGGCTGGTACTGTCTACTCTGACTGTCAGCGTCTCTCCAGAGTCTTAGATAGAGGTCTTTCACATCACCAACTACCTACTTACTTTTTAAAAAAAACGGGTTGGATCTAACCCAACAGTGCACAATAACTGATCCATAGTAGCCATGTAATAGTCCCACCAACAGATTCTGGATTGTTGTATCCTCAATGTAAACATAAAAATAACTGCCATTGATTAAACCTTGAGAATCAAGCCTGCTCCTGTATGCATAGGATACACTTTAAAAAGGTAAAGGTCCCCTGTGCAAGCACCGGGTCATTCCTGACCCATGGGGGTGATGTCACATCCCGATGTTTACTAGGCAGACTTTGTTTACGGGGTGGTTTGCCAGTGCCTTCCCCAGTCATCTTCCCTTTACCCCTAGCAAGTTGGGTACTCACTTTACCGACCTCGGAAGGATGGAAGGCTGAGTCAACCTTGAGCCGGCTACCTGAAACCATCTTCCGTTGGGATCGAACTCAGGTCATGAGCAGAGCTTGGACTGCAGTACTGCAGCTTACCACTCTGCACCATGGGGCTCCTATCATATAGAATTCATCCTGGGAATGTGGTAAACAAGAGCAGGCTATCCATCTATGACATCAGTTTTTAAGACCTCCACAATTCTAAAAATGTATTAACTTCCTTCCTTTGGCCCTTTCTTACAGTGCAGTCCTAACTAGAGTTAACCCTTCTGTCTGATCCCATTAACTGTAGAAATTATCTTGTTTCATGTAACATAATAAGCTATTATCCTCAGAGTGAGGGAAGGCAGCATGGTATAGCCCAATCTCATCAGATCTCAGAAGCTAAGCAGGATCAGAACTCAGAAGGGAGACCTCCAAGGAAGACTCTGCAGAAGAAGGCAATGGCAAACCACCTCTGCTTAATCACTGCCTTGAAAGCCCCTTGCTGGGGTCACCATAAGTTGGCTGCAACTTGATGGCACTTTACATATACACATTATCCTCACAGAACATTATTTTAAGTTTCAGATTTAATGCCAGTATCCATGCCCTAAATTCTTTGGATCTTCAGGTGTCGATTTATAACTGTGACAACTGAAGAAAAATAGTTTCTTCTTTTTAAGAACAATATATATCTCATCCTAGAGCATACCAGCCCCAAGTTTGAAGGACACTGTTGATTTATTTCACTGTATTTCAAAATTATAGCAAGTTTTTTAGAAATCAGCACCCCAATTCCTATATTATATTTGACACCCATGTCATGCTATGCACCATCCTGTATCTTTTTAAAAACAGAGATAAAGCTCCTGTCTGTCAACGACAGAATTTTCACATGCTTTTTCAGCTCATTCCCTGTATGTGATTTAAATTTCCAGAACCATGTCACCCATTTCCCTTCCCATGCTGACAAAATTATTAATGATTGCCACAAGCCGTGATGAATGTTTCACAGTATCCATTTTCAGGTGGATATCCTTTCCACTTTACAAATGATAGTGTTGTCTTTCATGCGACCAAACAATTCAGTGTTCCAGATTCAGTGTCCTTTTAAAGTTATGTTCTTTGGCTAAGAAGAAAAAAACAGACCATCTTTTATCTCTGCAGGAATCACTTTCCCCTCCATCAGGAGAAGGTCCCCTCCCCTTCCACAGGATGGGCTGTAGTTCATAGCAGTATGCGTGCTTTGTATGTAAACAACCCCATGCTTAAATCCCTTGAATTCACAATGAAAGAATTTCAGGTAGCTAGTGAATTCACTGACTGCCAATCAGAGGCAAAAATGCCATTCTAGATGGACCATTGGCCAGATGGTATAAGAAAGGCAGCTTCCCCCTTTCTGTCTATTTATGGGAACTTTGCAATTTTTTTAAAAAAAATACCTATAAATGGTCATTTATGCATGGGAGTTTTACCTGAGGTTCGTTGCTGGCTGGACCCACCCCTTGAAATGCTGCTTTGTAACTGGCTTACTTGCAGTGCTTACTGTGAGAGAAAATCCCCCCAAACCCAACTGCCACATAAAAAAGCATTTTATGAAGAAAACAAACAGAGTAATCTGAAAGGAGGGAGGGGCAGAGAAATCCAAGCCTCGGTTTTAAAAAGCTTTTCTTTTGCTCAGAAATAGCTCCAAGGAATCAGGAAGCAAAAAGTATTTCAATCCCCACCTCTGGACATGCTGCTTTGTAACTGGCTGTGAGTTAAACCAAGCTTGTGTGCCCAACACTTTTCCTTATGCCTGGGGATTTCACCCAGGCTTTGCTCAGGGAAGATGGAAGAGTCGGGTTAACAGAAGAATGGGAAGACCCGGACATTGGATAACACATGCATAACTCCAAGGAACAACTGAGACAGACCAGGGGTGAACATGAGTGAAAATACCCATGCATGAATGACCAATGACAATCATATCATAGAGATGGCACCACTGAAGATATCATTCAAATGGCAGCAGTTTACTCAGGATTACCCAGGAGAAAGGGGTATCTTGGAAAGACAGTTGGCCTATTCTCTTCAACATTAAAAGCAGCTCCAATGGAGCCTTCAGGCTGTGCATTTCTTGGTTCCACAGTTTATTACTGTCGATAGAGCCTAGGAATAAGAGAGGGCAGGCAATACCATACAAATCTAGCTGTTGGGTATACAGGAAAGACTAACTGACATGGGGTGGGGTGGTGGAAACTAATCCCCCAATGTAATTTTTTTAGACTCCAGATTTTTATGCAAACCTGGGGCCTTTTTCAGGTTTGTAGAAAGACCTGTCTTGCCCATTCACAGTTCCAGTCACTGGATTTAAACATTCTCAGATTTGGCCAACTTCACTGTTAGTATATAGATGAGTCAACTAACCTCTGTGTTTCTTGGTCACTGATCTTCCTACCATGCAGAAGTGGTAAGCATGCTGCAGAATAATGTGTGAGCTAGACCTTACCCAACACTGGATTTGATGTGACAGTTCTCTCTGTAAATTAGACAATGGCTTATTCACACATGAAAGTTATCACTTGATACTGCAGTCATTGAGTGAGGAACATGAATGTGTGAATCTTAACCCCAAAAAAGGCATTCAGCATTGAAAGCATCTATAGTTATCCTATTTACAGCGTAAGCATTCAGTATTCTTGCATCAGGCAATAATTTATATGAAAACCTGTATAACATGATTGTTTTTTCAGAATAATGGTGAGTTGTTGCTATAGCATCAGCTAGGAAGCAAAATAGCTTTCACGGTTGTTATTAATAAAGAACAATGGGGGGGAAAGCCCAAGCTTTTATTTCCCAAGGGATGAGCACTGTACTTTGAGGAACATTTAAGAAGCAAGTACCTTGCAGAATTCTAAAAGGGATACAGCATTATTAGAATATTATCCAAAATCTAGCCTGAGCAAAATGGAAAAATGGTATATAACACTTTTAAATTGATTAAGTAAATCTCGAGGGAAGGCAGTCTGTGAATGCTTCAAATCTAGCTGATCCACACTGGATCTTCTAAACCACCATTACTACACCAAACATATAACCAAACTTTTTAAAAATTGCAACGCATATTATTTCTGTGATATTTAGATTAATACAGACAACAACATAATAAAAGATTCAGTGTCCAACTCAATACAAAATCAGTCTTTTGATCTATAGTTCTAACTGGAAATAGTTTATTAAAATAACTTGAAACTGAAAATTTTCCACTCCTGTGAGGCCAAATAAGTCATTTAAGAAGGAGGAGGAGAAGGAGTTGGTTTTTATATGCCAATTTTCTCTACCTTTTAAGGAGAATCAAACTGGCTTACAATCTCCTTCCCTTCCCTTCCCTTCCTCTCCCCAAAACAGATACCTTGTGAGGTAGGTGGGGCTGAGTTTGGAGAGAATTGTGACTAGCCTAAGGTCACCCAGCTGGTTTCATGTGGAGGAGTGGGAAACCAACCTTGTTCACCAGATTAGAATCCACCACTCATGTGGAGGAGTGGGGAATCAAACCCAGTTCTCCAGATCAGAGCCCACCGCTCCACTACACCAAACTGGCTCTCACTTGCAATCATCACAAATTATCTACATTTTATACAGAATGGCAAGACACTTTTATAAATATATTACATTGTGCTTGGTAACAATTATTGAAACATTACTGATGGTATTTCTGATCTTTTAACTTGATAGAAGACAGCCTTCAATCATCTGGTTTCTAGTGCTCCTACAGTGATCACTGGGGGAGAGTACACTGCACAGGATCATCTCAATATGTACAAATACCAGTTTGTCTGACCAGGGTAATGTGCATATTCTAGCTGATTTTTCAAGGCAGGTGTTTGCACACACCAAGCAGATCTATACCTAAAATTGCCCAATTGAGACAAAATGGCACTTGTGCATATCAGAACAATCACATGGAGCTATCTAGGGAGGTGATGAGCTTCCCCTCCCTGGCCATCTTTAAGCAGCAGCTGGACAAATACTTGTCAGGGATCCTCTAAGCTGATCCTGCATGAAGCAGGGGGTTGGACTAGATGGCCTGTATGGCCCCTTCCAACTCTATGATTCTATGGTTCTATGACTGCTCGCGGACTCTGCTGGAGTACATATTTCTGCAATTGGCACCATCTGAATTACCTGCATTATTTGAATTATTAATTATGAATGATGATTTATGTATTGTGTTTGTTTTATGGGGGCCTGTTTTTAATTGATTGGTAATATTTTAATGTTGTTTTATTGCTCTTTCTTGCATTTTATTGTCTTTATGAGGTTGATTGTGTTGTCAGCCGCCCTGAGCTTGGCTTGCCAGGGAGGGTGGGATATAAGAGCAATACATAAACAAACAAACAAATAAATAAAAATAAACAAAATACTTGTGCCCACTCTCTCTCCCAACACATTCAGTTAACAAGTGGGGCCGCATTCTGTACAATGTTCATTTGCACGAGCGTCATATTTAAAGGAGTATCATGATGCTAGGACAGAAGCATTGCTGTATAACAGTGCAGGAATATGGAGGCACACCTCATTCCACAACCAATTATTTCAGCTTCAAGAAACATTGCATATTTTCATGTTTGTAATTGGTCCTTGTGAAAAATTATTTGTGTTGCGTTTTTGTCAATGTTTTTAGTGTCTTTTATATTAAGTCCCTGTAGTGTTTTCTACTTCTCACTCCGTGGCTGTTGTTACCCGAATTGCTCTATAAATGGGGAAATTAGCTTTGAGCAATTGGAAACTACAATATTTATATAGCGAGATCAACCTATGTATACCAAAGTCAATAATCTGTGACCTTAAGAATAAAGACAGACAAGGGATTCCGAATTAAGAGAGTTTATGCCTTTTCTTTCATTCAATGATGCAACACAAACATACAGAGATTTTAAGAAATAAAAGGAAGTAGAATAAGGACAGATGCCAACGTGGCAGGAGGTCGTTGTTGGGAAATACTGCACCTTTTTCCAGATGAGGAGTTGTCCAAGTTCCAGTAGACTAAGATAGCAGAAAAAGGGGAACATGGGGAATAAACAGGGGGCATGGGTAGCCCCCAGCGTATTCTAGCATGGCTGCTCACTCCGGCTGTATGAAATGGGAAGCCCTAAGGTAACATAATGGCAGTGGGCTACCCCAGATATACTGTTTCTCTGGGGGCGGGGTGATGGGATTACCCCTTTCAGGTTCCCAGGTGACAAAAAGGTGAGAAAGGACTTAATGTCCGGTTGCCGGGGTGTGGAGATTGGAATTTGGAAATCTATTCTAATTCCAGTGGCTTATGCAACCCGGGAGGAACCAGGAGATCCTTGCTGATGGACTTAACGATCCTAAAACAATAGGCGCGATTGCTGCTAATGCCTGGGGATCGCTGCTGCATAGCTGGAAGAACGACTCATTGCTGATGTCAGGATCGCTGCTGATTGCCCATTCCGTTGCTGATGTTGCAATGGGAGGGGTGGTGTTGGCACTGACTACGTGACTGTCTGCTTTCCATGAAATGGCTACAGCTGGAACAGGGACGAACAGGAACATGGAGTCTCTCAGGTTCACTGGAGGTTGCCCTTGCCTCTGCTTCCTAGCTGCCGGCTGCACGAAGCGCGCAGGAGGAGCCGTGTCAGTTTCAACGGTGCACGCTGCGGCCATCCCAGTAGCATTTGGGGCGGGCGCGCGGCTGGAACGGTAGTCGTGTGCCTGCATATCGGGTTGCCATGTCCAGTCCAGGAGTTTAGGTGGCCCGTATGCTTACACTGTGCAACTTATCAAGGTGAGCAGGGATAACGGGGAGTCACTCCACTGAATGCTACAGCAGGAACCAGAATCCCCCCTCCCGGCCCCAGCAGATGATGATGTCATTACTGTGTGCAAGGACCTACAGACTTCATCCACTCTGGGCCTAATCCACACATTGCCCAATAAACCGATCCCCTTACTGCACATCATTTTTGTAGAAGATTAAAGTGAGGCTACCCACCACCACAATTCATCCAGCTATAAAAAGAAGACAATGTCTTAGAAGCTTTTTAATGTGCAGGTCACAATACCATACTTCAAATAGCTTCTCTGGGAAGGAAACACTCTCCTGGCTTACTCTATAGCATGAGACAGATATAGCATATTCATGCCAAGAATATTCTCAGTTCTGTTCAACAGAAAACATCCATCAAAGGTATCTAAACCCAAGCTGATAGAAGATAGGATAGGATTATAGTATTATTTGATTATTTTCCAGGTTTTAGATGGAACTTTGACAGAATGGATATCAATATTTCAAAAAGCCTCTGTACTTTGAATGTATTTGACAATTTGGTTCGTCTTCCTACACCTGGAAGGCTCACAAAATGTGGATTCTGGATTGATGCACCAATTGTGTTGTCTGGCCTCCTTGAAAATGAGGGTTGCACTGAAAGTGAAGGCCTTTGAATTGTCTCTTAGCCTCATACGCCGGAGGGGGGCCATAGAGAGTCTGTGATAGAAAGGTCAGGACCTATGCACCCCTTCCTTTCTACTGCTCTGATGCTATCCCTTTGACACTACTCTTAGGGAATCGTCCTTCCTTCCAGCTGACATCTTCTCTCTACACACACTCTCCATCTTGCTACCCTGAGATCAGGGCATGCTTACCTGCATCTCCATCCCTAGGGTTGCCAACTTCCAGGTATTGAAGGGAACAACAGCGTGTTGGCTCTATGTTAATAAACTTCCCACTGAAGTATAAACCAACTAACACCAGTCTTAAATAATATACAATTAGCTATAAACAATAGGTATTAAAAATCATACCCCAACATTGTCGAAATGAGATTCTTATTTAATGAATTTCTTATTAATGGTATTAAAGTCATACCACTAGTTTTGTGGATATTCACACTTTGTATATGAGCCATGCAGGGCTGAAACTTTTACAAAAATAGTTGCCCTAGAGGGCTACATAAACTTAAATGTGCAAGGAAGCAAAACCACACTCCAACATAAAGGTAAAGCTACTCTCCGAAAGAGCAACAAAAGAGTCCATTTATATTGTAATTGAAGCACGAGATGCCGAACAGTAGTGAGTGAAATTGCAGCAAGGTGGCAAAGTTGCGTGTTTCGCTTGGTCCTTCATCAGCTTGCCAAATCAACTTGCAGACGTATTGAAATTGACATGCAATCTTGATAGTGCTTTGAATTTCCGATATTGCTGTGTGTTAAACCCGATCCATGCAGGCAGCTCTCCCAGCTGGAGATCTCCTGCTATCAAAACTGATCTCCAGCCAATAGAGATCCGTTCACCTGGAGAAAATGGCCGCTTTGGCAAATAGACTCTATGGCACTGAAGTCCCTCCCCTCCCCAAACCCCACCCTCCTCAGGCTCCACCTCAAAAACCTCCTCCTGGTGGCGAAGAGGGATCTGGCAACCCTATCCAGTCCCCTTACCTAGTTAGAGTACATTAGGATCCTATCTCTACTCTATCCTCTCTAGAATGCAGTTCCTTACAATAACAGACTTATATTAGTTTGCTAAAATAAAAAGGCTTTGTGTTTAACTTTATTCTTTACAACAGCACACACAAACACCGGGTAATTCTGCAGTGCCATGCGCCTTGAGCATTCTGCTAATCTAATATTCCATTGACAGAATAGGGGCAGCTCATAAAGAAAGGTCTACTCTTATAGTCACAAGCCCAGCACTTAGAACAGGGCCTCACCAGATGACCTGAAACATTGGGGGAGCTTCCCCTGAGATTACCTTCAGGAATGAAATTGACTAGAAGATAATTGCTTGCAGTCCTACTTAATCATTTCCACCACTCTTCTAATTTGCATGAGACTGGGTAAGCAGGAAAATTTGGCTCACTGTCCCCAATTACCCAACCATAGATGCTGGATCAGGGCTAGTGTCATGGTAGCTTTATGGGGAAAGTCACTTCCATTGATTTACAGAAATGATGATCTGTATGCAGACCATAATGGTATTTGCAGTGACGGCTGAGTTTATAAAAGCAGACTGATCCATCTGCACTTTGTGAACTAGGAGGAGAGGGATTGCTGCAGAGTATCACTGGAAAAAAAGTCTACAGGCATCTGATCAGAGTGCTTTGACAGGCTTAATGAAGTGTTCAGTGTTCCGATTTTAAAAGTACAATGATTCCCATTTCTTTTCTCCCCACCCCCAACTAAATTAGCAGGATTTAAAACATACCTACTGTTAATGCAAAATATCACTGATTTCTCTCCACAGGAAAATGAAATACATTTGCAGTGTGCAGGGTAACTGTACCAATTTTAATCCCACATGAATAGCTATAAAGATATTAAGGCATCTTTTTAAAAAGACAGTAATGCTTCAAGTTCAATGTTGATTTCCTTTTTTGATTTCATGGCAATTTGGCTTGTCATTTCACTATTGCACAAATATTGCTTTTTTTCTACAATGTAATATTTCTGCCTCTTGGATGTCACTGAGGCATTACATTCTTCATAGGCATAAGGAATTACTATGGAAACTCTGTCATAAAAATAATTTTTTAAAGATTTGTATGACAAGATTATGCATATAGAGAGGATCTTAATGTACAGAAACTGGTAACAAATTTGTCCAATATGTGCGCTGTAAGCCAATTCATCACGTGCAAAATGAAATTAAACATGGAATAGCAATACAGAAAGAGATGGGTGTAGGTTGTCATTTAAGATTTCCCCATTCAGCCATCTAAGGTGCAGGTAAAATAACACTGAATTTAAAAGGGGCCAATAAGCAATAATTTTAATGCAAAAAGTTCAACACTGTATCTCATTTATTACCTGCCAGTATAGAGGCTGAATGTTCACTGACACATTTCAAATCTTATCAGCAATTTTCAGCCATTATGGTTTCAAATGGCTGTTTTCCACATGACATTAGAGATCCATCAGTGGATCCCCTGACATGTAATTTAGAAGAGGGGAAAACAGCTGTCGGGAAGGGGGATGAGGATTGGATCCACAGTGCTGGGGAAGGGATAGTTAACTCTTCCATGCTATTTCCATGATCATAGTGTTATGGATGACAAAGACACTCAGAGACATCTAAGTAGTAAGTTGCATCTGCAAAAATCTCAAATGAATTTTTGGTTTTTATGCATTGTTAAGAGGAATTCTCTTCATTTCCTCTTCATTTTCTCTCTGAAATGCAACAATATTTTCTTTTCTTCTTTTTTAGGAATTTGGAGTTTGTTTCAAATAAATTCTGTGTTCATCCACAGAGAACTTCAAACTGAGGAGGGGCAGGAAGGGAGATTCTACACAATTTCAGAAATTATTCTGCTGATGTTCAGAGGGAGGCAATGCCTTCCCACAACCTCCCGACCCTTCTGCTAAATCAACCTGTGGCATGTAACAAAATAGACACTGCATGGGCTGAAGTTACAAAACAGTGCATAGAGGTGCAAGAGAAAACAACAATGAAGGCAGTAGTATGCATGCTGCTCAGGATATGTGTAAAAAAGGTCTGGGTAGAAATCCCACTGTCAAATATGTCCTTTTTCCAGCTCCTGAATTTTGCTTTGTATTGCCTTTATTTAGACTAACCACCTTCATGTTAAATCCTAAGATTTTTGCCAAAATCAGACTCTGCTATGCAGAGATGGCTGGATTTCCAATGCCTGACAAACCAAGCGGATACAAAACAGCCAATAGCTAAATAGCTATATATTTTGTCCACTGCGGAGATTCTGCCAAGCAAGCCCTGCAGCATCTGCTTCTATTTTTGCATGTTCCACAACCAAGGCTTAGAATATCTCAGCCATGGAAATGGGAAACTGACATGTCCCATCTATTAATGTTGCTAAGATCAATATTAATTACAGCTGAGTTTCATGTTGCACTATCATCTTCATTGTTTTCACAGATTCATTATTTCACATGGGCTGTACTCATTTATGCTCTGCAGAGTCCAGATGTCTTTCCCTCCAGGGTGTACCCCCAATTGTGGGAAGTTATAGTTCTCCAACAAGAGAAACACAGTGCTTCATATTTCTGGAACATTTCTGCTGGACCTTAATAGAACACGCTTGAAATAAGCTTCAAGATGTTTGCATTCACAACTAAAAAGGCCTTAAATGGAAACAATTTCCCATACAAACAGCTCACTGAAGAGCAAATTAAAGGAACAACTTGTTTTTATTAACTATACTTGCAATATATCAAGACTTACTTTCTTGGTTTCTAAACTAAAGGGCTGGATCTAATCATCATTTTCTGCTGATAGAAGACCTGCCATTGCTGTTGGACTTTACCACCTCCTCCTTCCTGCTACAGTGTGGTGTAGTGGTTAAGAGAGGTGGTTTGAAGCAGTTGGCTCTGATCTGGAGAACCCGGTTTGGTTCCCCATTCATCCACGAGTGGTGGATGCTAAATCTGGTGAACTGGATTTATTTCCCCACTTCTACACATGAAGCCAGCTGGGTGACTCTGGGCTAGTCACAGCTCTCTCAGCCCCACCTACCTCACAAAGTGTCTGTTGTGGGGAGGAGAAAGGAAGGTGATTGTAAGCCGGTTTGATTCTTCCTGAAGTGGCAGAGAAAGTCGGCATATAAAAACCAGCTCTTCTTCTTCTTCTCTAAGTGACAGCCCTTCCAATACTTAAAGAGAGCAATCATGGGTGTTTCTTTCCTATAGTACTTTCCCACACAGTTGTGATGGACTGGATCCAGCCAGTTTCCCACTCATACTCACCTATTTCCCCTCCTTACTACAGGCCCTCTCTCACATGGCTTTTGTCCATGCAGCTCCTATGATCCCCAGCAGTAGTCTTTTAGGTGGTCAAAGTGACTCCTCCTTCCCTTTTTCAACAGTGGAAAAGCTGGTTGGATTCAACTCAATATGTGTATGAGAACTATAACTATGGAAGCAGGGCAGATTGGTTGGAACTTTCATGATGCTTGGTGTGAAGATGAATACAATCTGCTCCATCCTTTCATTTCTGGCTTGTTACATCTGCCAGGTGGAGGCTAGCCAACTTAGATACATTAAATGATCACTGCAGCAAGATTCTACTGCAAAAATCTTAAAGGAGGCAGTAGAAAGAACTTTATTAAAGAAAACTACTTGGACTTAAGACATTTAATCAACTTCCTCCCGTATTCAGTCAAATATGCCTGTAACTCATAGCCCCATGGATTAGAATTAGTCCTCAGTGAATCATTTGGCAAATGTGTAAAGAATCCCATACTAAAAAAAAAAAAAACATATTTGGGGTATATTCACTAACTTCAACTCATTTTCAGATTTCAGCTGTTCTCCATGCTATTCATGAGGGTTTTCTACTCCCCTCCAAAGCATTCAGGGAGTTCAGTGGGGGGGGGGGAGAAGAAGAAGAAGAAGAAGAAGAAGAAGAGGAAGAGGAGGAAGAGTCACCCAGCTGGCTTCATGTGTAAAAGTGGGGAAATAAATCCAGTTCACCTTACTTCTTTGTTATTTTGCCAGAGGGTTTTATGTGGAGATTATTTTTCTCCTTCTCCAGTCCCCACCAGATTTTACGTCAAACAGAAATAGGACACAAGTGGCTACTTAAATATAACAAAGTAAACAGGGAAATTTATTAAACAGTATTCACAAGATGGATCTTGAGGCAAGGCTGAATCAGGAGAAAGCACAAAACCATAAATATATACAAGATTCACTTCAGAAATAGAGCTTAGTTTAGATTTAGCTTAGATGTTTCACAAGCTGTCTTTACCTTAGATGTTTCTCAAGTTAAGTTTCTTCAGTTCTTAGGTTACAAGCTTAGTTCTGTTCCTCAGAACTCACACAGATTCACTTTCACAAACTGTGTCCCAGCCTAGATCTCAGAAAGGAAGAGACTTTCAATCTCTATTCCCAGAGAACAGCAGAAGTATGGGGATCTACCAAAATCCCTCTTCCTGTTCTCATTGAGCTCCCCACTCCAGTGGCAGTAATCCTCCACACACCCCTGCACCTGTAATAGCCCTGTCCCAGAGACTAATTCCCCTTTGTGACCTGATAAAGGGACCTTTTTCAGCCAATCTCAATCCTGTCACTCCACAGGTTGTGTGTTCCACTCGCTTTGGCTATACCGAACCCTGAGGTTCACAGAGTTGTTCACAGCTTCCTCTCACGCCAGTTTTCAAGTTCTGAATCTCCCCTGTCTCTCAGAGCTCAGAATGTCAGCTTTTTTGACTCTTGGTCTCTCAGCTTCTGCTGAAGATTAACCCCTTGTTCATCACACCATGTTATAAGACACATAGACTAACTATATTTTACACAAAGCCGCACAGAATAAAAGGCTTTTATTTTTTTCTTATCTTGAACTATATTTGTGTATATGTCAGGATGTGTATTGTGAAATGTATGTATGATCACTGAGGAAGGCCTCTAAAAGCCCAAAATGCATTTGGTCAGATTTTGGTCATTTAATAATAAAAGTCCCATATGTATAAACAATTAATAAAATCAGAATATGTTGGTACATAAGTACCTAAATGGCGCTACTCAGCAGTGTATCCAGTATGCAGGGCCAACGAAGGGCAAGTCAATGGGCAGTAAGTCCCCCTGTCTAGTAGTCAAACTAGCTGAAGATGTTAAAAAGAGAGGGGGGAAGCAGAGAGGCCAGCACTGACTGAAAAACCTTAATGGTCCTCAACCATAAGCTTGGCAGAATAGCTCCATCCAACAGGCCCTGCGGAACTCCTTAAGGTCCCAAAGGGCCCTGATCTCTTTTGGGAGGCTATTCCACCAGGTGGGGGCCAGGGCAGAGAAAGCCCTGGTCCTGATAATTAGATGCCTGGAAGAACTGCAGTATTCAGTTAGACTTAAATAGGCTTGGAGATCGACTGCCAAAGCTATACAAGCTTAGCAGAAGTTGACAGATCATACAATGAGGTATTCACTCATGGCAGACCCCATTCCAACTAGTCTTGTAACCATCTAATGTAATAACTTTCCACTGAACCAATTATCTAGGCACATTTGCCTCTTTCAAACAGTTGACCTTTCAATGAAATCTATATGTCGCCATATAGGGCTGATTTGAAACTGGGCATCACCTTGTAGTTTCTCCATATTCCTCCAAACCTGTCTGCCTTTTTTTTCAAACTTCTTTTTATCCTGCCTGTGAAAATTCATTAAAAATGTTGGTTTGTTTGCTTGATACTCCCACGCACCTTATGTGCACGTAAGGGAAAAAGTGAACATTCAGACCAAAAAAAAAGTAATTCAGGTAAGAATCTAAATTGTAATGTGTCATGTTGCTTCCCCTTGTTTCTTTGGGCAGTGCTCCTGTGAAACTAAACTGGGAGAAAACAAGACAGATTTGGGATCTTTGCTAGGATCGCACAAATAATGATCATCTGCAAAAGATGCTGGCATGCATCTTACAATACACAGGGGTAAGAAAGAAGCACAGGCTCGGACTTACCTCAAGAGCTCCCATTTGCAGGCCTGTATGGGGGAGTGGAGCTAGGCTTGTGCAGGGGCTCCGGGGATCTTCTGGGGCTGGGGAAGCCATTCAGGTCGCAGGGGGATGGGCGAGGGCCATCCCTGGCCAAGACGCTGCGCCACAGGAGAGCAGCGGCCAGCACGAGGCAGGGAGAATGCCGGCAATGTTCCTGGCCATGAGGAGGGTCCTGCACGGCTGCCAGCTGCCCTGCCTCAAAATTTTGAATGGGCCAATCAGGGCTCAGCTTGTGCAGGGGGTGGGCCTACCAGAGTTCGGACCAGGTCCGACTTCTCCCCATAAAAGGAAGCCTCTCCCGGCACCGTTGTCAGTCGGTTTTGAGTTGTCCCACCCCCATTCCCTTTAGTTATGATTTGTTTTGTTTATGGTCTGGTTGATTTATTCATCACAACTTTGGCAGTTTGGCATGGGGCCAGATTCAGTTTTTTTGGGAAAATCCAGCCTGCATGCCCATTTCCCCACTCTGAGGATCCCAATAAAGGATTTTGGGGGAGGCCTGCATTGGGACAAGCCCAGATCGGAGACTGTCAGGGACAGTTTTGTTTATGGTCTGGTTGATTTATTCATCACAACTTTGGCAGTTTGACATGGGGCCAGATCCAGTTTTTTGGGAAAAACCAGCCTGCATGCCCATTTCCCCACTCTGAGGATCCCAATAAAGGATTTTGGGGGAGGCCTGCATTGGGACAAGCCCAGATCGGAGACTGTCAGGGACATACCCAGCTAGGGGCTGTCAGAATGGCCTCCAGCCAAGCAGCAGGGAACCACACAGCTGGCTTCCGTCCAAGTGGGTTCCAGATACTGCCATCTCTAGTCACCCCAGCAAGCGAGCTGGAGGGGTTAATTGCATCAGCCCAGCTCCCAGTTGGCAACCCGATATCCAGTGCTCACCTATAAGATACCATCCTCCAAAGGCAATAGCTGACATGGTTTGATGCTACAGAATATTCATGAATACTCTCATGTAAGGGAACATTTATTTATACAGAATCGCATGAACATTAAAACCATTTAAGGAAAGCAAAATTCAGTTTGGCTGGGAGATTTCTCAGGGTACAGGCACGGGGGGTGAGGGCTGTGGCCTATTAGCAAAAACAAATGGCACAGTATTGCATTGTGATCTAAAATAGTCTTTCACACCTCTAGCAAAAATGTGATGTGTGCAGATTGGATCCTGCAAATGGATTACACTAAAGGTGCATCTTCCATTAGCACAAGATGCTGGAGGAAAGAGCCATCGTGACTGGAACAGATTTGTAAAATTAAACCCTGTTTCTCAATAGTGGGGATCTTTGTTTTATTTGTCTCGCTACTGGGGGTGAGGGCACATGATATAAAACAACCACCCTTGCAGCTGACATCTGGTCCCTGTGCCTATCATGAACAAGGGTAGTATTTTCTTAAAGTGTAGCACCCTAACCCTTTCCATCTCTTCTCCATACTGTGACATCGAAAGAGGAAAGAATTAAGCAAAGTCTAAATAGCCACACAGCAATATTCTCTTTTTTCCTTCAAAGGTTAGGAACATAACAAAAACCCGGCTGGATCAGACCCAGGCCCATCAAGTCCAGCAGTCTGTTCACTCAGTAGCCAACCAGGTGCTTCTAGGAAGCCCACAAACAAGACAACTGCGGCAGCATTGTCCTGCCTGTGTTCCAATGCTCCTCTGATCCTGGGGAGAATAGGTATGCATCATGACTAGCACCCATTTTTACTAGTAGCCGTAAATACCCCTCTCCTCCATGATCATATCCACTTCCCTCTTAAAGCCTTCCAAGTTGGCAGCCATCACCACATCCTGGGGCAGGGGGGTCCACAATTTCATCTACAAGTTCTTTTACAACACAATTTCCACAAGTTCTTCTACAACACATGCCAACCGAAGTTCTGCTGTCAAAGACTCTCTGACTCTAAGATGCCAGGTGTTTGGCTTTCAGTCTGAAGAAACCTCGAACGTAACCTACTCTTGATCCTGGCCCTGGGGCTCATGCCAGCTCAAACCCCTCCCCTTTACAGAGGCAGCCTCTGCACCCCTCCAAGAAAATATGTGAGGTGTCAAGAGTTCAATGCAAGAGCAAATGCTCACCACCCTTTTAATTTATTGTGCAGCTCTCGGGTGCCGTAACATTTCCCATGGAATGGCTTCCACTGCTATAAAATACCCGTTTGCGTATTTCTCATCGGCACTGACTCTTTTGCTTCAGGGTGTCCTAGACAGTGTGTTGCTAGGCAGCCAGGCTTTCATCTTCCCCATCACTATGCAACTGCTTGGGCTGATGCACCCTAGCAACGGCCTCACACGAGCTCACATGACCTCTTCCCGCGACCGCTTGCAAAAGCCCCAGAGCTACCGTCTACCGGTCTACCTGTCACAGCGGTGCATACAAATGGATCATTAGCATGTGCTAATTAATTCCACGCACACCATGCTCTCTCTTGCAAAGGAATACGAGCCATAGGAAGACTGCTAAAGCATCGGAAATAATGGCACGAGGATTGCTGGGAATGGAAAGGACAGGAAGGGGGGAAATGTGCTTGGTGATATTCCCAGCCCTGCCAGACACAGCAGAATTAGTGAGCCCTGCAGCTCCTCAGAAGATTGTTCCCACTCCAAAAACCAGAATTAAAGGTGGTGCTTCCATACGTAAGAACATTCCCCCCCACTGCATTTGAGCCTGAGGAAGGTCATAAGAACATAAGAAGAGCCCTGCTGGATCAGACCAAATCCGATCAAGTCCAGCACTCTGTTCACACAGCGGCCAACCAGGTGCCTCCAGGAAGCCCACAAAAAAGATGACTGCAGCAGCACCATCCTGCCTGTGTTCCACAGCACCTCATATAATGTAATAGGCATGTTCCTGTGATACTAGAGAGTATAGGTAAGCATCATGGCTAGTATTCATTTTGACTAGTAGCCACAGATAGCCCTTTTTTCCAGGAACATGTCCACTCCCCTCTGAAAGCCTTCCTAGTTGGCAGCCATCTCCACATCCTGGGGCAGGGAGTTCCACAATTTAACTATGCGCTGTGTGAAGAAGTACTTCCTTTTATCTGTTTTGAATCTCTCGCCCTCCAAGTCGATGTGGATGAAAGCAGTGGGGCCATGGTGCTGCTGGCACCCACGAGCTCTCAGGGGCAAAGCAAACAGGGTACTGTCTGGTCTCGGTTCAGAGGGGGAAATGCCTGACTCTTCCCCCAAGGACTGATGGCACTATAGGCAAGGAACTAATTGAATTCCCCCCCCCCCAGTGGCCGTACCCCCGATACATCCTTTTACATACTTTATCCCATACAATAGGTGCCATTTGTTCTGAAAAGCGAGAAGTAAAGCAATGAAGTGGGCAGGTGAAGCGGTTGGCAGGCAAAACTCCAACATTCGCTGAAGTTCGCTGGGTAAACTTGGCCCGCCACGTATCTCTTGGCCTAACCTAACATGCAGGGTTGTAGTGAGGATAAAATGGGGATGGTGACCACACTCCCTGGAGGAAGGGAAGGATAGTTACATCTATAAATGAGGCACATGAGAGCCAGCATGGTGTAGTGGTTAAGAGCGATGGTTTGGAGTGGTGGACTTTGATCTGGAGAACTGGGTTTGATTCCCCACTCCTCCACATGAGCGGCGGAGGTTAATCTGGGAACTCAATTTGTTTCCCCACTCCTCCACATGAAGCCAGCTGGGTGACCTTGGGCTAGTCACACTCTCTCAGCCCCACCTACCTCACAGGTTGTCTGTTGTGGGGAGGGGAAGGGGATTGTAAGTCAGTTTGAGTCTTCCTTAAGTGGTAGAGAAAGTCAGCATATAAAAACCAACTCTTCTTCTTCTTCAAGAAGAAGGAGATGGAGAAGGAGAAGAGGAGGAGGAGGAGGAGGAGGAGGAGAAGAAGAGTTGGTTTTTATATGCCAACTTTCTCTACCATTTAAGGAAGAATCAAACCAGCTTACAATCACCTTCCCCCTACCCAAAACAGACACCCTGTGAGGTAGGTGGGGCTGAGAGAGTGTGACTAGCCCAAGTCACCCAGCAGGTGTTATGTGTAGGAGTGGGGAAACCAACCCGGTTCACAGATTAGAGTCCACTGATCATGTGGAGGATTGGGGAATCAAACCCGGTTCTCCAGATCAGAGTCCACCACTCCAAACCACTATGCTTTCCACTACACCACGCTGGCAGGATATAAATGTAAACACATAAACCGACTGCCCATGAGACTGCCTGGCACAGGGTGCAGTGTGTGTCTGTGAGGCCTGCCCGACACATGAGCATCATAATGATCAATGTTTCACCAGTAGAAGCTCAGTTGGGAATATCCGTTCTTTAACAAAGCAAGTGAAACTGCAAATCGGGGAATAAAAATAAGTCGCTGCTTAGAAATGAGTTACGACTTGCCCTCTTTTCCATACGTGTATAAAAATTGTTACCCAATCAGCAAATGTTGTCATGCAAGATGTTTCTTTTGGCTACTCGTGCTGAAAAAAGACCGAGACTTTCCACCCTGAGGCACCCGTGTTGGTTCTGCAGCTCTCCCCTGTATGTTGGCCAACATCTGGCCCCTGACCCAGTGAGGAAGCCAGCGGCCTGCAGGGGTTACAGGACGGGACTTGTAGCCAACTATCCCAGCTCCAGATAACTGTTCAGCTAGGGTAAAAGGTCTTTAGGGTGGATACTGAGGAGGGCAGGGATTGGGGAGGGGAGGGACTTCAATGCTATTGCATCCAGTTGCCAAAGTGGCCATTTTCTCCAGGGGGACTGATCTCCGTCGGCTGGAGATCTGTTGTAATAGCAGGAGATCTCCAGCTACTACCTGGAGGATGGCAACCCTATGTTCAGCCCCAAATTCTAGCAAGTTGCATGTAGTCAATCTATCCTGCCTTATGGCTAGCAGTGCCATCCTAAGCAGAAGTTGTATCTTTCTGAGAACACTGACTTCAGTGGGTGCAACTCCACTTAGGACGCCACTGTAAATTGCCATTCCGAGCTCCTTAGAAGAAGAGCTGGACATAAACGCTAGAAATAATATGAGAAATAGCAGTGAGAAGCTGCAGCTAGTACGAACAGATTGAGCATTATGCCCACTCTTATACATGTGATATTTATTAGGAGCAGGGGTGGGGTGGGAGGCAAAAAGGGCTCATGCCCCAGAAAGAATAGCAGGCTCATGCCTGCCTTGCAAAACTGGGTGCTGCCGGCTCACAGCAGCATCAGTGGAGGGCCCTACCTACCTTGTGTGGGGCTATCGACTTCCAACTGCCCCACATAGGATAGCGGCAGGGGTGATAGATAGGGCTGTGCAAAAAGAAATTCATTAAATTTCGGGTTCGGGCCAGATTTTTTTTCCAGGAAACCTGATATAAGCAGAATACCCATACCGGTGGGAAAGTTTGTCCCGCTCCTCTGTAGAGATACAATGTATCCAGACACAATGCATCTCTTGGAGGATAGAATGTATCTGGATGTATCTCCATATCTCTATGGAGGAGTGGGGTGAACTTTCCCACCGTTTAAAGCCCAGCTCCTCCATTGGGATACATAGCAAAGATCGCACTAAAGAATCTGACTACAGCCACGTTGCTAATGCTTTTCAATGGAGGAGGATGGGGTGACCCCTTTCAGACCCCATAACTCTGGACCCCATTACCCAATCTTCGCCAAAGTTAGGGGTTTGTGCAAGAACAGTCCCTTCAAGCTATGCTGTGAATTTGGGGGCTCTACTTCAATAAATGACCCCCCCATGACCTGAAATATTTTTCCCAGAATCGCCTATTCGGCTTCAGCTTTCTCCCCAGGTTTGTGCATTTGGTAAACCTGAACTAGAAATTTACAGAAATGGCTAACTTCTGGTTTATTTTCAGTTTGGGTTTATCAATATGCACACACCTAGTGTAGCCACCTCACATAGTATGAATTATCTTGAGCTTGGTCTCCAGTGGCATTTCCTTATACTTAAGAATCTTGTCTAATTTCTTCTCGGCTGCCTTTCCCAGTCTCAATCGTCTTCTGATTTTTTCATTACAGTCTCCCTTTTGCTTGATGATGGAGCCAAGGAAAAGGAAATTTTGAAAAAATTCAATTTCTTCATTGTCCACCTTGAAGTTGTGAAAGTCCTCAGTAGTCATTACTTCTGTCTTCTTCTTGTTCAGCTGTCCAGAGTGACGCAGCCAGCTTTGGCAGAAGACAGAAAGTGTGGTCAGAGGATGCAATCCAAGCTCAAACACAGATAAGGCAGAGTCCAAGGCATCAAGCAATAGAGAGCACATCTGGAATCCAGATGCTTTTTTAGCCAGAAGCTGGAAAATGCGGGCAAAACACATGGGGAGTGCGAGACGACCTCTGATGGGCAGAAAAGGCAAGCATAATCAAAAGGAAGAGAAAAAAGAGTTGGTTTATATATGCCGACTTTCTCTACCATTTAAGGGAGAATCAAACTGGCTTACAATCACCGCCCCTTCCCCTCCCCACAACAGACACCCTGTGATGTAGGGGGGGGGGGCTGAGAGAGGTGTCTAGCCCAAAGTCACCCAGCTGACTTCATATGTAGTAGTGGGGAAACAAACCCAGTTCACCAGATTAGCCTCCACCGCTCATGTGGAGGAGTGCGGAATCAAACCCGGTTATCCAGATCAGAGTCCCCTGCTTTAAACCACTGCTCTTAACCACTATGCCACACTGGCTGTACATTGGTCAAAATGTTCCCTGAATAAGATCCAGATTGTTTAAACAAAATTTAACATTGTACTTCTGTTGTTTTATCTCTTCAAATGCTGTTTCCATGGGGATATTATAGATACCATCTTTATCCTTTGTAAGGGAAAGTGTACAGCACAAACAAAGTAGGGGGTTGAGGAAAAAGGGGAACGCAGAGGGAAGGATAACTTGGCAGAATCAGTGGATCATCTGCACGGCAAACTGAACAGATAAGGCAGATGAGCAGACTGTTCAACCTCTGGTTTTCTATTCTTTGGCCAAGTATTAAGGATGATCACCATTGCAATTGAAGCATTCTGGAAAGGGTTGTAATCGATGTAGATCAGTGGTCTGCAAGCCCTGTTCTCAGAAACCCTGAGGGTCTTCCGAAGCTCATTCAACTTTGCTCACTGCAAAGACAGTTCATGTCAACTAGGCTTCCTGTAAAGGCCATTCCATACCTCTATGCCATCTTTCCCAGAAACCCCCAGGTTCTCTGCACCCTTTCAGTTCACATAGTGCAACACTGCAGCCAAACATGCCTACCCAGTGTCTCACATGAGTTGTGTCTCTGTGTGTGCCAAAGAACAGGTCCCAAGGCTCCGTGAGTAGGGTTGCCAACCAACTAGCTGGTGAGCTCCTGCTATTACAACTGACCTCTAGGTGACAGCGATCAGTTCCCCTGGAGAAAATGGCCACTTTGGCAATTGGACTCTATGGCACTGAAGTCCCTCCCCTTTCCAAACCCCGCCATCCTCAGGCTCCACCCCCAAAATCTCCAGGTATTTCCCAGCCTGGAGCTGGCAACCCTATCCATGAGGGATATGTGCTCTTCGGCAGACAAATTGACAAAGTAAGGGTTCCCTGAACATAGAAAGCATTGGAAACAATCCCTTTTTTCCTACAATAGGTCAGGTACTGTAAAGCATTAATAGAAAAAAATGTAGAAGTTACTGACCAACAGTGACGTAACCAATCCTTACACGTCTTTAATTTTAGTTTATGAAAGTGTTGGCTACATCCTTAGGAAATAATTACTTTGAGAACCTGCTGTTTGGCACCAAGGGCATCTCTTGCATTTAAAAGGCTAGTTTTTGAAATCTCATCAAAAGCTGCTTTTAAAGCAGCCTGTAAAAGCTGCCCTGTCAGCTTGAGTCAGTCACTTTGCTCTGGAGATCTCTGATACTGCACAGCATTCCTCTTCAAGGAAAGTTTCCAGTATGCTGTCATTTTGGATTATGAACCAGCTTGACAGATTCTACATCTCAATAAAATCGCCCAATGCCATGGAGCTCTACTAACTGGGTAAACAAATATATCAAAGGAAGGAAACCATTTTATAACTGTGTAACATCTTTTATAGTTGGAAGAAATCCATTTGCCTGTTTTCTGCTAGTTCTACCACCACCACCCCAAAAAAAACCAAAGGCTTGCATGGGAAATGTCACACAACAAGCTACACAGCAATGCTTTGGCCAGGAGAGGTGACAGGAGGACATCCAGAGCTGCAGGGAAGTGATTTTTTCAAAGGTATGTAAAGTTCAGCACATGCTGGCCATATAATTAGACAAGGAATAGAGAATAAAACTGCAGCTATCATACTGCTCTTGTATAAATCTATGGTGAGACCACACTTGGAATATTGTGTAAAGTGTCTGGTCACCACACCTAAAAAAGGATATTGCAGAGCTTGAGAAGGTGCAGAAAAGAGCAACCAAAATGATCAGGGGACTAGAGCAATGGCCCTATGAGGAGCGGTTAAAATGCTTAGGGCTGTTTAGCTTGGAAAGAAGGTGGTTAAGGGGTGACATGATAGAGGTCTATAAAATTATGTCTGGTGTGGAGAGAGTGGACAGGGAAAAGTTTTCTCCCTCTCTCGTAATGCTAGAATGTGAGGTCATCTGCTGAAGCTGGAGGATGAGAGATTCAAAACAGATAAAAGGAAGTATTTCTTCACACAACACTTAGTTAAACTGTGGAACCCCCTGCCCCAGGATGTGGTGATGGCTGCCAACTTGGAAGGTTTTCAGAGGAGACTGGACATGTTCATGGAGGAGAGGAGCATCCATGGCTACTAGTCAAAATGGATACTAGTCATGATGCATGCCTATTTTCCACAGTATCAGAGGCGCATGCCTGTTATATTAGGTGCTGTGGAACACAGGCAGGACAATGCTGCTGCAGTCGTCTTGTTCGTGGGCTTCCTAGAGGCCCTGGTTGGCCATTGTGTGAGCAGACTGCTGGACTTGATGGACCTTGGTCAGATCCAGCAGGGCCTTTCTTATGTTAGCTTGGCTGGCACAGGGAGCTTCAGCAGAGGGTTGCCAGATGGATCAGCCATAACATGTGGCTCATTTTCTCCCTATCTTAATGGAAGGTCCTCTGAATGTGGCCCAGGCAGCAACTGCAACCAAGAAATATATGAAACTGCTGAGGGACAAGTGAAATGGCACAGCAAATTGAAAGCCTGCCAAGTTATTATGGAGAAGGAGCATGCACACCTGGTGTCCCCCGTCGGCCTTGGACTTTGGAGAGAGAGAGAGAAAGGTGCAACTTCAAATTATGGCAGCTTACCTTTTGGAGAATAAATTACAGATACAAAAGGTGCAGAGCTACTCAGAGTCAGTCATGCTTCAGTGGCATCCCTGGGATAGACTCTTAAGAACATAAGAAAAGCCCTGCTGGATCAGGCCCTTCAAGTCCAGCAGTCTGTTCACACATTGGCCAACCAGGTGCCTCTAAGAAGCCCACAAACAAGACCACTGCAGCAGCAGCCTGCTTGTGTTCCAAAGCATCTAATATAATAGGCATTCGCCTCTGATACTAGAGAGTAGGGTAGTGCAAAAAAAGATATTTGGTAAATTTTGGGTTTGGGTTTATTGAGCCCAATTTTTTTCAGGTAAACCTGGAATAAGCTGAGTACCCATAAAGTGACTTGCCAGCACTTAACACACATACAGGTAGCAAATTGTTAAACAAAAACTACATCCCTCATCCACTATTTAACTACTCTGATTATAAGTGGGCAACACGTGTTCATGTTGTCCATAGCTTGCCTATGCGGATGTGTCATCCCTGATCTAAATCCCCCAGAACATTCCTGTTAATTCATCATTTCAGAAGCAGTGGAGTAGGCACATTCAACCCTCAGGTATCAAGTACACTATAATAGCCAAAACTATATGTAGGTATATTTTATACACATTACCTTGATGGAGCATACCAGTCCACTTGCCTCCTCCCTCCATTTGCTGCACATTCAGCACCTATGGAAGCTGTGTGCCCATGAATAATGAATGCATATAGTGACCATCTTGGAGAAGGCCCCTCCACCCCACACTAAAAAGCAAATGAGGTGGTTCCTCGAGCTGGTGGGGTGCTATAGTAAGTTCCAGGCCAACCCATTGACAGACTGTCTACGGAAAAACCAACCCAACCAGATCCAGGGGATGGGCCACTGCCATCAAGCCTTCTGAGACCTGAGGTCGGCTCTCTCTCAGTCCCTGGTCCTCAAAAATCCAGACTTCAATAACCCCTTTACCATTTAGATGGATGCCTCTGATTCCGGCCTAGGATTCCTGACTCAAGACAGCAAGGGCCGAGAGCATCCCATCATGTTCTTGAGCCGCAAGCTCCAACCAGCAGAACAATGATATGCCACAATTGAAAAGGAAGCGTTAGCTATAAAGTGGGCCATAGGGGCGCTAAAATATTATCTAACCAACAACCGCTTCATGCTAAAACCTGTCCATGCCCTGCTACAATGGATGAACAAAATGAGACATCACAATAATAGAATAATAAGGTGGTATATTTCTTTACTTCCATTTAGTTACACCATACACCATTGATGGAGAAGACAACAATGTGGTGCCAAGTATATGCCCTGACTGTTCTAAGCAGATGAGGGTGACATCTAGGATTGCCAAGTCCCCCCTCTCCTCCAGCAGGAGGTTTTTGGGGCAGACCTGAAGCAGGGATCGCTTGTGTGCGCAGCCAGACCAACTAGTCTGAGTGGTAAAAGGCCCGTTGCGATGCAGCGGTTCCAGGCGTAAACCGGAAGTGACACAATCATGCCGGAGCGGCCACGCACACAAATGATCCCCGCTTTCGAGCTGGGCAATGGATTGGCGGGCAATTGCCCACCAATCTAAGCAACCTGGTAACTCTAATGACACCATAGCTCGCTCCAGGGGGAGAAGGAGTCCTGAGATGACAGCATGCCCCACTGGCTCGGGACTTTCCCAGACTCCTTTCTCAGATCACCGCAAGCCTCCTTGAGGGATGAGGGAACAACCAGGAGGCCTTTGCCACTGGTGAGCATGCCCCGCTACAGCCAATGCCACAGGAACACCCACCTGCACTCTGGCCCTGTGCTGATGTCCAGAGAGAGGGAGGAGATGGGTTGAGTTGTTTCTCCAGCATGGGGAACACTACCGCCAGGGGAGAAGAAGGCAAGTCTTTGTTCTCTTTGACCAGTTCTGAGGTTGAGGAGGCTACACCTGACCTAGGTGAACTAAGCATGTACCCAACAGACATCTTGGATGTGGAGGCGGGGCCTCACACACAGGATGTGAAGTCAACCACAAAATGTCAAGAAGCAAGATTATATATATCCGTAATCGTAACTCATCAACATTTCAGGCAGAAGCTCTGTTTAACAGGATGCCTTTTAATCTGCACATCCAATCAGCTGTCCTGCTGGGCAAACATCCACATAGCTCCTCCCACTTTCTAAAAGCACTTCACAGGCGCTGCCTGGAAAGATGTCAGCAGGCACCATGGCATCCATGGGTACCACATTGGGAACCCCTGAACTAGTCTGACACACTAACCACTATACAACCCTGGATCACGACAACATCAAAGCAAGCACAAGGGTATGCTGTATGACGAAAAGTTACTTTTCAGGGTACCTGCCCATGTATATTTCCAGCTAGGGTTGCCAACCTCCAGGCAGTAGCTGGAGATCTCCTGCTATTACAGCTGATCTCCAGCCGATAGCGATCACCTGGAGAAAATGGCCGCTTTGGCAATTGGACTCTATGGCATTGAAGTCCCTCCCCTCCCCAAACCCTGCCCTCCTCAGGCTCCACCCCAAAAACCTCCCACCGGTGGTGGAGAGGAACTTAGCAACCCTATTTCCAACCCCAAAAAATAACTGGCTTTTATCACACAGTTTGTTCAGGGGACTACCTTTACCTTTTACCACCTTCACGTCAAACATTTCTGCATATTCATGGTTATGTTGTACAACATCAGCCAGTGTAGATGCTAACACAGATGCTAATCACCTCTTAATGATACAAGGGTTTGCTTTCTGTAGAACAACCCAGGGAATATTTAGAAGGCCACCACTTGGGCTATCATGAGAAACCTCCATATAAACAGATTATTTTCAGCTCACCAGGTACCGCACTGAAGAACGTAGATCTTTCCAATGGATTTCTGCTGTGATTTATTGGTGTATTTTGATCAGGAAACTGGCTTATGACATACATAAATAATCTCTACAAAGCATTCCTTCCAGGCGTTGCTCACAGCAGGGCTGCAAATTACCGTTCTAGGTACACTTTACATCAGGATCTGACTGAATAGTATTTCACCATAGGTGGTACTATCAAATGTAAGGAAAACGTAAAGCTGCATTGTGAACATTTGGGCCCAGGAGCATTAAAATGCATGATCCATACACTGCGGTAGAGCTTTTTAAATTTAGTTTTTCCCTTGAAATGCCTTCCTCCAGAGGAGAAGCCTTCAAATTCACCTCACTTTTTTTTTTTTTTACCTCCGTATTGGCCCACAGCTGTAATCAATGAGGAAAGAACAGGGTAAAACAATATACAAGTTTTTTATTTACACTGAATATCCACTTTCTGAGACTTGCTACTAGGTGGTATTTCAATATAACTTGTGAGCCACCCGTAGGCCTCTTAAAATTATTATTCTATCGTTTAAAAACAAGAGATTGCTTTCATACCAATCCATCAAGCTGTGCCTGGCAACTCCCTGCACTGCAATTGATTTTTCCATTGGAACAGAGCTGCCGTGCAAGCAAACTGTACGTCGGCCTGGCATCTAAATTGCCATTAAGGTTCTCGCCATAATCATGTAACTGTAGGCCTGGAAGAGACCCATCTTGTTTAAGGGATGATCTATAGTACCCAGAAGGCTGATGAGAGAAATTAATCTCATCCCCTTTCAATCCACTTAACCATCCTTAATTAATCACAACCCAAAAATAAGGAGCAGGACCTAATGTGCATCCAATATATATATATTTTCTATAGTCTACAAGCAGTTATAGTTCTATGCCACGGTCTAGCTGCCTGGAAGCCCCTCACTTGAGAGAAATTTAGTAGCAGGATAGGCTCAAATTTAAAGCAAAAAGCAACACTCCTACAGCAAAGGAGGCATGGCGCCTTCAAGGCTAGGATTGCCAGCTCCAAGCTGAGAAATACCTGGAGATTTTGGGGGCAGAGCCTGAAGAGGCTGGGGTTTGGGGAGAGACTTCAATGCCATAGAGTCCAATTGCCAAAACTGCCATTTTCTCCAGGTGAACGGATGTCTATCGGCTGGAGATCAGTTGTAACAGAGGGAGATCTCCAGCTAGTACCTGAAGGATGGCAACCTATTTTAGGCTTACCAGTCTCTCAGGTTTGCTGGACAAGCTTGTTAGATAGGGTTGCCAACCTCCAGGTAGCAGCTGGAGATCTCCCACTATTACAACTGATCTCCAGTTGATAGAGATCGGTTCACCTGGAGAAAATGGCCACTTTGGCAATTGGACTCTATGGCATTGATGTCCCTCCCCTCCCTAAACCCCACCCTCCTCAAGCTCCACCCAAAAAAACCTCCCACCAATGGCAAAGAGAGACCTGACAACCCTATTGTTAGATGGCTTCCTGCCACGGCTTATCATGGTGATGCTATTGCTGTACCTGAGCCCTGGTGGCCATTTTGTCAGGAAACCATGATTGGGAAGTATATTGCTGCTTAGCAACCACAAAGCTCATTCTTCAAGTAGCTCCATTGTGAAATGGTTGAAGTATGGTGGGGGGAGGTAAGGCTGGATTTCGGGCAAGAAAGAAACAAAAAAGTGCCACACAGAGGAAAAAATAGGGATCTGAGGGTCTGCCGATGGAAACCAAATCCTGGGATTCTGCTCTGCTCAATAGGAAAGAAGAAATGGTCAGGTTGGGCTCAGGGGAGGGACTGCCATGTTCGGTTCGATGGCAGAAATCACCCGAATATTGTCGAACTCTGACAGAGGTAGAACATTAAACACAGAGGACATTTACATTAGCTGAAGAAAATGATTTTGCCTGTTTGTCTTACAAGAGGTGAAAAGCACTGGTCTAAATGTCATGACAGTTAGTATAAAAGGGAGCCCGAGAGAATGGGTGGAAGGGAGGGAGGGAGAAAGAGAGAGAAAGAAGGAGGGTACTTGGAAAGAAGTGAAAGAAGAGAGGAAATGGGGACTGGTAGAAAGAGACAAGGGGTCAAAACAGCTGAGATATTCCTACCCCACCAGATACTGGCTGAGCTACTCTGTGTTTCGAATGGCTTTGTCACTACAAAACTGCAAATGGAGGGAGGTGACAGAAGAGATCTTCCCACTGAAGCTTCCTGACTGCACATGCACCCACCCACACACGCCCACACACAGAGAACCACTCCAGAAAGTCAAGTGATCCTTAAAATGATGTGGGATGCAATCAGGACAGCTTGGCCAGCAGGAATCACCCCCACCATGAGTTTCAGAAGAGCTCACAAAAGAAGGAGAGGAAATGATACAGAATCCTCTTTCTGGCTGCAGCCCCCCAGCATATCCCATGCAGCATATCCCTTCCTGTAAGTGCTCAGATTTCCTGGACTGGCTTAAGGGAGCCTAGGCAGCCTCGAGTGGGAAGGGAGCAGTGAAAAAACTCTCTCGTGTGAACACTTTCCAAAGTGGGAGTCTGATGTCAGAGGGGGGGAACCTGCAGAAACTGTCACCCCTCTTCCAGAAGCAGAATTCCATCAAAGGAACTGTGTGGTTGGATACGTTCCCACATTCTGGGAGGAAAATCTTTTCCAGGGCAGATGAGCCAAAAGGATAAGGAATGGTCTAGAACACTGAATTTCCAACAGACAAAAGAAAAAAGGGCCACACCAAACCAAATGAAAGGGGGGGGGGGAAACACAGCAATTGGTGCAAGGAAAAATATTTAATAATTAAATCCCCCCTACGCATTTTGCATATGTTTCCTCAGGGAGATCTTAACTCAAATGTCCCAAGCAATCGATGATTCACAATTGTCCCATTGCTTGCTTGGGAGTTTGAGTTAAGAAAGATCCCCCTGAGAAAGCATAGGCAAAATGTGTAGGGGCAATTTAATTATTAAATACTTTTTTCCTTGCACCAATTGCTGTTTTTTGGCTTCAATGAATTTCCAACAGGCCGCCATCTTTGATAATACCTTTTTGGTGTTTGTATTTATTGGATATGCTATTGCTAGAAAGGACTGAAAAAAATTAAACATGTAATAAACAAAAAATAAGTGTTTTCCTTGGGCTTCCATTTAACTTTTACAACTTTAGAATTACCCAGTACCTTAAATTTCTAGATGCTGGGAAATATGGTATATGATGTTATTACATTATCCTGTTATTTATTCTTACAGCAACTAAAACCGAATCCAAAATAGGATTCTGTAGCAGGCAGGCTGTGGCTTATGGCCAACATATCTGTTCTACTTTCTAGAGTGCAATACAGAAACACAGCGTATAAATATTTTAAATGAAATAAAGTTAAAATAAGACTGAAGGAAAAATTATAATGCAATTTTCATTGAGGCAACTTGTTTTTGCATCTCAGAACTGTGCAATAATGAAGCCCTAACTTCTTATGAATCTATGCAGTGCTGGATCTTCAGTAGTGCCAGATCCTTTAAGGTCAGAATGTACCAATGCGTTATTTTTTGTTGCTGTTGCTTTGGATTTTTGTGCTTGATGAGGAAAACTGTTTTCATCCTGCCTATTTGCTCTGGCAAGCTCCCCATTTTTAAGAACATAAGAAAAGCCCTGCTGAATCAGACCAAGGCCCATCAAATCCAGCAGTCTGTTCACACTGTGGCCAACCAGGTGCCTCTAGGAAGCCCCCAAACATGGCAACTGCAGCAGCATTGTCCTGCCTGTGTCCCACAGCACAGTCTTGTGGTTTTTTTACATCTTTTTAATACAATCAACAGCAAGGGGCATGATCATCATCAGGACTTGCGCAACTGGGAGGAGGCTGCTAGTTTGTTTGCTCTTTGAGTGTTTATCTCCGAAATTTTATTTAGATAATTGTGTTCTGCTGGATTTTTAGTGGTTGAATGAAGAGTTTTTAGTTTTTATTTGATAAGTTGATTTAATTGGATGTGTATTGTCTTATTCATCTCTTATTTTTCTGTCTGTCTGTCTGTCTCTGTCTCCAACGAAGGGGTTTTGGCCTTGAAGCCCCAGACTAGATAAGGGTGCCCACCATGGTGTGTTCTGCTCAATTTTTCAGTGGTTTATGAAGAGTTTTAAGATTTTATTTGACAACTAGATTTTAACTAGACTTGGATCATGTTTATCAGCACATCTTGTTTAGGTTTGTGATCAGTTTCTTCATGGACACTTGCATAAAAGATTTCAATTTCTTCCTCACCATCATCTGCAATTGGGACATAAACTTGAATGATGGTTACATTGATAGGCTTTCCATGAAGTCTGATTGGTCAGACTTTGCATTATAGACCCTGACGACATGTGTAACGTATCACCTTCCTATTAGAGCAACTCTGTTTCATCTGTGTTTGTCATTTCTCAAGTAAAACATTTTGTAATTTTCTTACTAAAAATGTCCTAATCCAGTCCACTTTAGTTCACACACTCCCAGGATTGCAGTGTTTAAACTTTCCATTTCTAGTTTTATGATTTCTTTACCTTGATTCATACTTCCATGATCCTATTATATGTGTTGAACAGCTTTGGACTTTCCTTTTGCATCCATTTACATCAACACCTGAACATCCTTTCAGCTTTATTCCAGCTGTGTCCTTAAGAACGGCATTATTTGTACTTGTCCTCAGCTCTTCCCCAGTAGCCAATTGAGTGCCATCTGACCTGGAGATTCCATCTTTCACCACTATATATCTTTGTTTGTTTGTTTCAGATTGTCTCATCATAGGGTATTCAAGATATGAGTTGATCAGAAGTGGTTTACTATTGCCTTTCTCTGTGCAGTGCCAGGGTTAGCTGAAGTGGGACTTCCATTGTCTACAAAAGATCCTCCACCAGTGTCACCATCCACTACTGCTGCTGCTCAGTGGCTACCCTTCAAGGATTCCTCTGCCCCCCCCCCCCAATCCACATTGGAACTGTCCATTCTCTTCTGCTGATGTGGCCATTGATTCCTGAAGGGGGTGGATGCATCTCAGCTGTGACCATTCTGCCTTGAGTGACTTTACCCATGAAATGAACATTCAAAGACATGAGGAGGTATTGTTATTGTCGAAGCAGCTTCTTAATCTCTGCACACAAGGGGAAAGCAGGTAAGGAAAAGTAAAGCGACATAATGCTTCATTCAAAAATAAAAGTAGCTATTCCACAGAGGAAGTGAAGAAAAGGGCAACTGTCCTGCTAAGGTTAAGGTCTGAACATAACCATCCTGAGAAAGACTGGTCATGAAGTTGGAAGGCTTTATGAGGGAAGTGGACATGTTAATGGAGGATAGAACTATCTATGGCTACTAGGCAAAATCAATACTAATGTTGATGAATTTGAACTCTCTCCAGTATCAGAGGAGCATGCCTATTATATTAGGTGCTGTGGATCACAGGCAGGGTGCTGCTGCAGTTGTCTCGTTTTTGGACTTCCTAGAGGCACCTGGCTGGCCACTGTGATGGGCCTTGGTCTGATCCAGCAGGGCTTTTCTTATGTTCTTATGTTCCTTGTATGGACACTGAATGCTGAGCCAGGATTCTGCAAGACCTCAGTTACCTAGTAGGAACCTTAAATCATTTCTGAACATAGCTATTGTCTAGCATGTATACGCCCCAAAAATATTTTGAGCATTTGTTTTACTGCCTGTAGCAATTTATATTTGTCCTTGCAGAAGAATTGATTATTGTATCTGCCAGCTCTCCAGTGTACTGATATTGTGTTTAATTTATAGCCGAGCCTCAAGAGTCTAGAATGCTTATGGTCCCTTCCATTTGCAAAACCCCCACTTATATGCTATAAACTGCCTATTTCTTCATCCACGTAATATGTTGAACAGCACCAGACAAAACATGCCAGGGGAATAAGCCTCCTGCATTCTGCTTTCCAAACACTGGTCACTACACTTCACATATAGGGTTTCCACCAATTGCACTCTCCTTTTACAAGACATTTTCACATGTAAGAATCCGTTAGAGTTGTGAAGGGGGTGGGTGGGAAAGCTCACTGTGTGGAATGCTATCACATTCACATCTGAAAGAAGTGGGGTAGAACAATGATAAAGAGCTATTCAATGTATTTTTACATTTTAACCTAAGTGTTTGCACCATATATTTGTAAGGTTTGTCAGCTCCGGGTTGGGAAATACCTGGAACTTTTGGGAGTGGAGCCTGAGAAGGGTGGGGTTTGGGGAGGGGAGGGACTTCAATGCCATAGAGTCCAATTGCCAAAGCAGCCATTTTCTCTAGGGGAACTGATCTCTATTGGCTGGAGATCAGTTGTTATAGCAGGAGATCTACAGCTAGTACCTGGAGGTTGGCAACCCTATATATTTGGGTCACACAAAATATTGAAGGTTCTAATTCAGGCTCACACAGCTTATGACCCACCAAGCCATATGGCAATCTCTGACAGCTCAACAGGGGCTCAAGACACCTTCTGATTTCGCTGCCTGTTTGAGACTTTAAAACTGGGAGGGGGGAGATGACAGGCCACACTTCACAGCATGTGAGAAGCATTTGGCCCAATAACCAAGATGTTCTGCAGGCCAAGTCTAAGTCTTTCCAAACTGAGAGCCAGTGTGGTACAGTGGTTAAGAGTGGTGAACTCTAACCTGGAGAACTAGGTTTGATTCCCTACTCCTCCACATATGCAGCAGACTCTAATCTGGTGAACCGGGTTGGTTTCCCCACTCTTCCACATGAAGCCAGCTGGGTGACCTTGGGCTAGTCACAGTTCTCTTCGTTCTCTCTCAGTCTCACCTGCCTCATAAGGTGTCTGTTGTGAGGAGAGGAAAGGATGGAGATTGTCAGCCGGTTTGATTTTCCTTAAAGAGAAGAGAAAATCGGCATATAAAAAACAACTTTTCTTCTTCTTCAAACATTTTAACATTCTGACCACGCAAAGGCAGCCCAAGAGGAAGATGTTACAAGAGCTTCCTAAAGCTGTACAGTCTCATGGTAAGTCAATAGGGTTGCCAACCTCCAGGTGGTGGCTAGAGATCTCCTGCTATTACAACTGATCTCCAGCCAATAGAGATCAGTTCACCTGGAGAAAATGGCCGCTTTGGCAATTGGACTCTATGGGATTGAAGTCCCTCCCCTCCCCAAACCCCACCATCCTCAGGCTCTGCCCCAAAAACCTCCCACCAGTGGCAAAGAGGGTCCTGGCAACCCTATTAGTCAAAGATCCTATATCTACAGGATGGTTCAGCTGAAACATTATGCAGTGCCTGTATATAGTGGGCATTGCATGACTTAAGTTACTTCTTGTGCGCTTAGATCTGTCAAAGTGATTAGGTTCAGTATGTGAAGCTGATGACTGAACACATGGGGGAGGAAATAGCTGTAGTCTTTGGACCAGTAAGCCTAACCTATCTCACAAGGTTGTTGTGAGGATAAAATGGAGGAGAGGAGAATTATGTAAGTGACTTTTTGGAGGAGAAAAGCAGGGTAAAAATGAATTAAAAAAAAACTCTTACAGGGTTCACACCCAGGCTGTTTACTCTGCACATGAGCCAACCATCAAGGCAGTCAGCAGATGTAATTATTTTGCCATCACTATGCTGTGCACCATGGTCAAATACATCAAAACCATCAAAACACCTTGAGTGATGACCCAATTAATTTCAAAAGCTCCTGCTAAAATATCTGTTGCTATGCTGCTCTTTGTAAATTCATCAAAACCTAACGCAGAGGTTCCCTCTCTCTTGCCTTTTTCCTGAAGTCAGCATCCATGCCCAGGATTTGGCTGGATGCATTCCTTGTGGGGTAAACAGACAGAGAATTGGCAGATGCCTCTGCTTTGTGACGAACCACTGATAATAGTTTTCCCTGCAGTTGTGCACAGAATAAAAAACAAGCAAGCAAGTAGGCGCAAGTACCAAAACAAATGTCATTCCCAGAACGCCCTTTAGCCGGGGACAATAGTAATGTCAGATGCTTCAAGAGACTAAGCTTATGCTAACCTAGTGAAAAAGTGAATTTGTTAAGAGAGAACTGCAGCATTCTCTTGTTTTTAATAGGATAACCGCCACGCCCCCCGAAAAATAGAACCACAAATTGCTAGAAATGTATAACAGAATGCAGTAAAAACCAGGCCCAGATGGACATGGAAAAGCACACTCAGAATTCTGCCTAAATCAAAATGAGTGGGCACGTTCCAGGGACTGTTAAACACACTAAAATGCCATTAAAATCAATAGCATGCAACTACTTAACTGTTGCCATCATGGGCCATTAATTTAAATAAGCCTTAAGTAAACTCTCTCTTCTCAGGATCGTAAACACTGGGCACATGATGGCACCTATTCATGGGGATCGTTATTCAAACAAAGCTGCAGTTTTTGACCTACCAGCTAAACACAACCCATCATGGCCCTATATGGCAGCCCCACTAGTGGCTTGATAAACCAGGTTTTGCTGCATTACTGCAAATAAAGGGGTGGGGTTGTGTGCGTTTTTCCCTTTATCCCTATGGATCCCATACTGCATGGTGGCATTAGACAAATAATCAATGTATGATAGCCCCAAATTACTTCCTGCAGGATGTTTAAAGGGATACAAACACAAGATCCCCTTCCCCCATGCTGCTAATGGGTATAAATGAGTAGCAGATGTGTTTCCCTGTTCTACACATATGTTTAGTAGCATCAGGTATAAGTAGGGTTGCCAGCTCTGGGTTGGGAAATACCTGGAGATTTGGGGGGTGGAGCCTGAGGAGGGTGGGGTTTGGAGAGAGGAAGGACTTCAGTGCCATAGAGTCTACCCTCCAAATCAGCCATTTCCTCCAGGGGAACTTATCTCTGTCACCTGGAGATCAGTTGTAATAGCGGGAGATCTCCAGCCACCATAAGAGACAGCACAATAAACAAACTGTGCGAGTGATGTATAATAGTGTCAAAGCATGCACAAATACAAAAATACAAGTTACAGAAACATATAACCACGGACAATATATACATACATTAATCAAATGCACAATGTAGCCAAAGAAGGTAGCAGCTAATAATTCATGATGAAATATACATGAAGTGAAATGTCCATCGATAAGGTAAGTATTAAGTTTGACACAAAGTCATAAAGGTATGGATATATATTGTCGTTTCCCATAGGAAAAAACCATCTGGAGGTTGGCAACCCTAGGTATAGGAGACAGGGAGACCGGCCACTGATGAAACCCAGTATGGCACCAAAGTTTTGGAGGATCCTGGGGTTCTCGAGAATATCAATCATCCACACACAAGCAAAAGGAGGGGGTAATTTTTGCCCAAAATACCTCCTGAAATGTGGCTCCTGGATGACCACAGTCTTGCAACAAAATCTTGGTGTGATTGTGAGGGGGGTGGGTCAGAGTCCTCCTGTTGGAAGGGAGAATCAGCAAATATCTAGCCAGGATCTAAGCCTATTTAATAAATATTTGTTAGTAACAGTCTGAAATAAATAAGTGATCATGAATAAGGACTTATTGATGGTTGCTACTATACTGGAACCCTGACCTGGATGGCTCAGGCTAGGCCTACCTTGTCTGATCTTGGAAGCCAGCAGGGTCAGTCCTGGAGTGGTTACCACTTGGATGGGAAGTACTATTTACTTATTTCATTTATACCCTCCTCGGCCAAAGGCCAGGCTCAGAGCGGCTCACATAATATTCCAACAAAGACTAAAATAGAACGTTTAAAACACAATTCAAAACAGCCCTATAAAAACCTAAATAGCATAAAAATATCCAAGGGTTCCCCCCCCACACAATTGTACCATAGAACTACACCAAGGCAAACAGATGGATAGGCCCCCATAGATGGTAAGAGGGGGAATCAGTAGTGGAGGATTGGAGGGTTGGGGAGACCAGCATATATAGAAGGAGAAACCATAGCTGGCCTCAACCATAAGCCTGGTGGGATAGAGCTGTCTTGCAGGCCCTGTGGAACTCTCCAAGGTCCTGCAGGGCCCTGGTCTCACTGGAGAGGCTGTTCCATCAGGCCTGCCAGACCCTCTTTGGGCCAGGGATCACCAGAAGGTTAGTCTTTGACCTTCGTAGTGTTCTCTGGGGAACATACCAGAGGCAGGCAAAGGCAAACCATCTCTGTGTATCTCTTGCCTTGAAAGCCCTACGGGGTCAGCATAAGTCGGCTGCAACTTGATGGCAATTTCCACCACAACCAGTACACGTATATGTACCCATAGTTAGAGATGTCACCACTTTTGCTATTCTGCTGTCTCTTCTCACCATCCAGTCATATACCTTTAACCATAGCCTTTATGCATGGCTGTTTCTCTTGCTGTCAATGACTTCGGGTCATAGTTTCTGACCATCAGAGGTCACCTTGCTCCCCCTCCCCCACCTTTCTCTGTGTTTTGCCTGTGTTCTGACCTGTTTTATCTTAAATTTGAAAATGCAGGCAAAATGCGGGGGAAGGTCTTCCCCTGTATACCATTGAAGCATTCCTGTTATCTTGCTGTGAGAGATCTAATATTTTGTATTCTAAATGGAAACTTTGTTTTGTTGTTAACTGCAATTCTCATATATAGACTTAAATTTGGAGAGAACAAGGTTATTCTCCAGAGTCACAGGAATTCAGGGTAGACACAGATGGGCAGCCAAAACTGCTCTCCAAGTTTCAAGTTTCAAACGGCACTTAACACTTCACATGCATAGGCAGCAAAATATGAAGACTGCTTACAATATTACGTGCGATTGGCCACACCAAGTCCGAATGCATTTTTCATGCTTTGCACATTTCTTACTTGAAGTTAATAATGCCATTTCCAGAAAACTGCACCACACATTGATCTCACGGGAATGTTGTTACGTCTCTCTGAATATTTCAATAACATAAGGGATGACCATCAACTGCCGGCCATGTAAACCTCCAAGGCAGCCCAACTGTATATTCTATATATTCCCAGGAGTGACCACATTACCCCAGTTAGAAGGTCTTAAACCCAGGACAGTTCAGGCTGCAATTCTCAGTCCAACTACTGCAGTGCTGTTCCACTGAAGCCAAACAAACTAGTAGGAAAAAGAAGCACAAAAAATCAACTTTCTCTCTCCCTCTTGGCCATTAAGTTGCAGCCGCCTTATGGCGACCTCATAGGGTTTTCAAGGCAAGAGACATTCAGAAGTGGTTTACCATTGCTTGCCTCTGCATAGCGACCCTGGACTTCCTTGGTGATCTCCCATCTAAATACTAACCAGGGCTGACGCTGCTTAGCTTTTGAGATCTGATAAGATTGGACTAGCCTGGCCTATTCAGGTCAAGGCCAAAAACTGATTACAGATAGCTGCTTACTGCATGGCATTTATCTTGGTACATATAACAATATGGAAGATAGTCATTTGTCATATCTGCCAAACGGGGAAGAGTTCCACCATTCTCCTGGTGTAAAGCTTAAAAGTTCACTCCATGTTTTCTAGTAACTTCCATATATCAAACACGTGGCAATTCCAGTCTAAGGGCATAATTACATATGGCCAACATGCATCGGGTCAGTGACCAGAACACAGTCAGACATATAGTGGGGGAACTCACCATAAAAAGCTGTCCTTCACTCAGCACTGCAGGGGGGAGAAGGAGGAGGAGGAGGAGGAGGAGAAGAGTTGGGTTTTTTACCCTGCTTTTCTCTACTGTAAGAAATCTCAAACCCTCACCTGGATGGCCCAGGCTAGCCTGAGCTCGTCAGATCTCAGAAGCTAAGCAGGCTTGGCCCTGGTTAGTATTTGGATAGGAGACCACCAAGGAATACCAGGGTTGATGTGCAGAGGAAGGCACTGGCAAACCACCTCTGTTAGTCTCTTGCCATGAAAACCCCAAAAGGGGTCGCCATAAGTTGGCTGCAACTTGACAGCACTTTACACACACACACACAAGGAATCTCAAAGCAGCTTACAATGACCTTCTTCTCCCCACAAAAGGCACCTTATGAAATAGGTGAGGCTGAGAGAGTTCAGAAAGAACTGTGGCTGGCCCAGGGTCACCCAGCAGGCTGCACATGGAGGAGTGGAGAAACAAACCTGGTTCACCAGATTATAGTCTTCCGATCATGTGGTGGAGTGGGGGAATCAAACCCGGTTCTCCAGATGAAAGTCCACCACTCTAAACCACTACACCATGCTGCTGTTTCCTTCCCACCCCACTTTTACCCACAGAAAGGGCGGTGGTAGGGCATTTTGTACATTTGCTCTGGCTCCACATGTCCTTGTTGGGAAATCTCTTTTACCATCACCCCCCGAGCTCCTTTGCAGCAAAGGAGCACTTTTTAAGGTGAGTTCCCCCAATGTATGTCTCACTGAGAGTTCAGCCATGCACCCATGACCTGACATGTACTGGGCATACCGTGTACTTTGGCCCTAAGTTTTATTTATGGTTGAAGCTCTCTCTCTAAACTGTCCTCATAGACTCACCCTGCACATCTGTTTGCACTTGAGTGGCTCTACTAAAGTCAGGCTTCGCTTTGAACCCTTCTGTTCATTTGTCCGGGTCTTACACTTACACCAACTTCTCTTGATTTTTGATTGTGTGCATGTGGGTGGAAAATTTCTTACTACTTGGCAGGATAACACATAGGCTTATATGCACCAACCAGAAAGTTACCAGATTCTGAATGGTTGCCATATTCAAAATGGATAACTTTGAAACCTAATCATGATTCACGTAATTGGTTGATAATTGCCTCAATAGCCAAGTTCATAATATAATTAATTCTTGGGAAATTGATTTCCTATCATTTTCTTGATAGTCCCAAAATTAAAATACAGAACTATTCTATCCCACCGACAGATTTAAGGATGGAAAAGAACAGCTGTTGAACAGTGGAGAGCTTCAAAGTCATAACTCAACAAATAAACACTTTTACTGTTTCAGTAATTACAATTATCAGCCATACCAGCAAAATTTCAAATTAATCATCATATCTCTCAGGCTGATTAAAAAAAAAAATAGGCCCCTTAATTTTATATTTTTGCGCATTATCAGCCCATTCCTGAAGACTGGCCTGAAAGTGGAGTGGAGGCAGTGTGACTCCACTTCCCCCGTAAGTGCCCTCTTATCATGGAATAAGAGGCACTTACGCTGGGGGGGGGGCAATTCCATCGGTGCATGAGTGCTGCAGAGCTGCACGCCACTCCTCCGACAATGCAGCCTCTCCAGGACCTAAATCCAGAAGAGAAATGCGGCATGGGGGCGTTCCCAGGGCATTCCCAGGGACGGAGCTGACTGTAGTCAGCTTCCTAAGCCCCTCCAGCTCAGGAACGTCTCCTCCAGCAACAGCGTTGCTGCACCAAGTTTTTCTTGCACAGCATCACTGTTTTCAGTGGGGATATTTTCCCCATTTTTTAAAGGGGTTTTTAAGCCTTGCAGTGGCCGGGAAACCTCTTTGGATGTGCAGCAGCAGTGCCTCGGCCATGCTGTCCTCAGCCGCTGTAAGGCTCAGGAATGAGCTGTTAGTTTTGGATAAGCTTGTAAAGGCAGAAAGGCAAGATACAAATTGTGTAAATAAATCAATACATAATATCTCAGTGTTGAAATGGAAGGAAAAGAGCACCGCAGGCTTACAGTATAGTTAGGCAACATGGTCATTCTTGCTTGTCTTCACACATTTGCATATGCCGGGGAGAGGGGTCTATAAGCCTAACAAAATAAATAAATAAATAAATAAATAAATAAATAAATAAATATGTCAAAAATGCAGATTACACTCTGTCTGATTATTTTTTACCATTTTTTTTCATGAAGTCATAGCCAACTTATGGCGACCCCTCAGGGATTTCAAGGCAAGAGACATCCAGAAGTGGCTTGCCATTGCCTTCCTCTGCACAGCAACCCTGGTATTCCTTGGTGGTCTCCCATCCAACTTCTAACCTGGGCTGACCCTTCTTAGCTTCTGACAACTGACTAGATTGGGCTAGCCTGGGCTAGCTCAGTCAGGAAATATTATTTATTTCCACATACATAGCTAAACATACCTCTCTATTAATACATTTCTGGGAAACAGCATAGGATGAAACCCACTGTAGACCACAAATGCACCATGCGCCTTTGAGACTATTCTCTGAAGAATGTTACTGTGAAATTGTTTCTCATGGGAAAAATAAATGGTTGATTCAGCCCCAAGTTTCAAGTTGCAGTGTGAGCTGAGCAATAAGTGGTTAATTCTTTAAGTGGTAAGCATCTTAAGATAGGAATCTGTCAAGGTTGTGAAATATTAGAATGCCTTGGTGAACAAGACAACAGACATCCCTTTGAATTATGACAGCTACATTTGTGAACACATGAAGCTGCCTTCTACTGAATCAGACCCTTGGTCCATCAAAGTCAATACTATCTAAGACCGGCAGCGGCCCTCCAGGGTCTCAGGCAGAGGTCTTTCACATCACCTACCTGCCTAGTCCCTTTAACGGAGATGCCTTGAACCACCGCTCTTAACCACTACACCACGCTGGAAGAAACTTTGCAGGATCCCTAAATATAATGTACTGCCTTCCCTACATTCCTTCTCCTGCTCACACTAGCAAAACAGTCCAGAAGGAGAAAGTAGGCAGGTGAACAGGATATTACAGTCAAAATATTGCCCTGTGCCCATCTTATTTCCCAGGGCCAGCCCAATGAAACAACAGAGTCCAAGATGGACCATCAGGCCTTCTCAGCGTAAAGCAGGGGATTCTCAGAACCACAAACATGACGCATCTCCACACCTTCACGCAACATAATTGCACTGCTTTTAAGTCAGGAAGATTCAGAAAGTTGTGTGCTAGCTTACACTGCTTGTCATCTCGGAGGCTGTAATTATGCACGCCATATGTCAGTACAATAGTCAAAACCTACCAATTAACAACAAAAGTAGGAGAAATCCCCGTATCCTTATCCTTCAATGTCAGCAGCCCAGAAGCAGACTAAAGTAATCATTGCCGTTGTTGTGATCATTCAGGGCAGCTGCCGTGTAGCTGGCAACTGAAATTCGATGACATTTGTCCTTCCCACTCTGGGCAGCTTTACCAGAAGACAATGAGATAAAATGTTAGTGCTTCAAGTATAGAATCACAGAATCATAGAGTTGGAAGGGGCCACCAGGGTCATCTAGTCCAACCCCCTGCACAATGCAGGAAATTCACAACTACCTCCCCCCCACACCCCCAGTGATCCCTACTCCATGCCCAGAAGATGGCCAAGACGGCCTCCCTCTCATGGTCTGCTTAAGGTCATAGAATCAGCATTGCTTGATTTCCTACATAGCCCTTTAAAAGCCCTTGGGTTTAGATGAGAGTCAGTGTGGTGCAGGGATTAGGGTGTCAGACTAGAATGTGGGAGACTGAGGTTTGGATCCACACTCTGCCATGGAAACTGTCTGGATGATAGGGTTGCCAACCTCCAGGTGCCACCTGGAGAACTCCCACTATTACAATTGATCTCCAGACAATCAATATCAGTTCCCCTGGAGAAAATGGCTGCTTTGAAGGGCGGACTGTATGGTATTATACCATGTTGAGGTTCTTCCCCTCCCCAAACCCCACACTCCCAAGGTTCCACCCCCCACCCAATCTCCAGGTATTTCCAAACCCAAAACTGGCAACCTTACTGGGTAACCTTGGGCCAGTCACACACACTAAGCCTAACCTAGCTCACAGGTAGGGTTCCCAAGTGCCTAAACTGGCCAGTGGGTGAAAGTAGGCAAGCTGGTGGGGGGGAGATCTGCAAGCACCACACTGCCAGCATTTCCAGGCTACCTCAGAAGTGCCAGCGACGCTCTAGCAATCTCCCTCAAAACATTATGATTTCCATAGAGTTTTCAGAAGGGAATTGCTGGTGCATTGTGTGTGTGGCATGTCTGGGGTTAACCCAGAAGTGAGGGGATCACGCCCCTTGTATACCCCTTGAGGGGATCACTGCTAGGGTTTCCAACCTCCAGGTACTAGCTGGAGATCTCTTGCTATTACAACTAATCTTCAGCTGATAGAGAAAATGGCCACTGTGACAATTGGACTCTATGGCATTGAAGACCCTCCCCTCCCCAAACCCTGCCCTCCTCAGGTGCCACCCCAAAAGCTTCCTGCCAGTGGTGAAGAGGGACCTGGCAACCTTAATCACCGCCCCTTGTACACCCAGATATAAAGCTTCCACCGGAGACAGGTAGGACTTGGCAACCCTAATCAAAGGGCTGTTGGGAGGGAAATGGGGAGAGTATTGTAAGACACTTTGGATCCCCTTTGTTGAGAAAAAATGAAGTATAAATGAAAATTTTAAAAATTAACCTCTACTTTTAGGAGAGTCATTGGCACAATAGCTGAATCACACTAGGCCTTCAAAGTCTTGGTTGTATGCATGAGACAAAAGGCAAGAGGCATCAGTATATGCTGCAGCTCAGATATGAGGCCCTCAACCTATAAATGCTAACAATTCTTTATCAGAAACTTAGTTACTCGGCTTTCCAGATCTGTACTATTTTAGTGTCTATGTGCTTCCTCTGCACAGACCTTTGGAAATTACTCTAAATAAAAACATTGTTATTTTCCTATTTTGTGCTGGAAACAGCCTTGCAAATACACTTGCAACCAGTGCACTATAGCACTTAGAGGGTGAGACAAGGAACGCAGACAGAGACCTGGATTCAAACTCCCATTTAATAACAACAACAACAATCGTTGATTTATATCTCAGGCTCACTGTGGCTAACATAATAAATACATAAATAAATAAAGTTTCCACTTTCTCCACACTGCCTATTTTCTAAACCTTTATCATGCGCCTCCCTCGTTGTTGTTTTCTGAACTAAAAGGTAAAGAATCACAAAATACCACCATATTATATGAAGAGGCCAGTGACGGCCCTAAGTGGCAAGAGAATGGTCCCCTTCACATGCTCAGAGCTGCTCACATCACAGCCAACCTAAGGGCACATGCCTGAAAGGGAATATTCAGGATCTAGGATCTCAGACGTGGTGGTGGGGGGGCTGGCCTTCAGCAAGACCTAGCATTCATTCAACATTGCATTTAGTTACAAAGTTCTTTGGGTGACCATGAGCCAGTCATTTTCTCTCGACCTAACCTACCTTCCTGGATAAATAAATTGGATAGATAGATGCTGCTCTATGACTCAAAGAAGATGAAAGACCAGACAATGTCATTCTCTTATGTTTTCTTTTGGGTTGTGAGATATTCTTCTCCCATCCTTCATCTACTGCACCATCCATCATCTAATGGCATACACTACTAAACAGCCACCATCTCTGACAAGTGCCTCGCTCAGCACTTGGCTTCTTATTCAAACACAAAATAGTTATATGTTAGCAATGTGAAATGGTTTAGCTTCACTATCTTCAGTCAGAGAGATATTAGCTTTCTAAGATGGATCGTTTGGATACATCATACTTCTTTGGAGGACCAGAACTGAATTATTATGTTGATTAAAGTAGTTCATGGGTTTGATCCTACATGCATTTTTCCTTTAAAAAAAAAAAAAAAACTCTAAGTAGATAGTGTAGAACTGCCTAAGCAGGACTTTATTTTTATTACTTCAATAAGGCAATGTAAATTACAGTTTAGGGAGAATGTTATGACTATTATAGATAAGGAGGGGGAAATCCATCAGAGTTCAGAATATTTAGAATTGGTTTATAACATCTGAATTTATAACTATATTTCATTTCGAACTGTGCTGTAGAGTGTGAATTGAAATATCCACACAATAGGGCCAGGGACAGATAGGAAAGACTTTCTGAGAAACCTGAGGAAAGACCCAGGTTTACAGAACAATCCAAAATCTAAAAATAAAATGAAATTGGGGGTTAAATCACCCCAAATGCAATGTTAGTAGCTTTAAGAGATGAAAGCCCACTAAAATCTTATGAGATTACATTCTGAGATCTCAGTGGATATTTGGAGGGATGCTAGGAAGCCACAATATTGCTGGACCTTCCAAGCCTTGGTTTCTGTCAGTCAAAGGCAGGGAGGAAGGGACTGAAAAAAATATGAAAGGCAGCGAAAAGGGAGAGAAGGAGACGCTAAAGTGGGGGAACCGAAAAAGGGAGTTAGGTTTGGAGTTGAGAAGAAAAGAGGAGAGGCTACCAGGAGGAGGGAATGGTGAAGACTGAGGGGTCAGATAAAGGTTTAGGGGAGAGAATGAAGCAAAAAGAAGCAGGGAAAGGGGAAGGCAATATTGTGGGGAGGATGATATGTGAATTCACAGTTTATTAATCTGACTCTTAGTCTATGCATGCAGTAGATAAATGGAAGTAAGGCCTCACAGTTCAGTGTTCCTAGAACAGACTGTGCCAGTTCAGACTGCAGGTGGGATCCCATTTTGAATATTCTCCTGTCTAAAAATCTTTCTGAGGATCAAAAATTAGCGCAGTGAAGAGTTGAGCTAGAATCTTTCTCCTTGATTTTCTACCTCTACTTTCGGGGAGTTTTTCACACGGAGTTCCATCAAAAAAACAGCATCGCTTACCTACATTCCAAAGTGGTACTACTGTCCATTTTACTACCTCAGGATTCTGTTACATGGATAGACCAGACTTTATTTGGGCACATGCATAGATCTGAATTCAGGATCTTTGAGGACTGGCACAATGCTAAGTCTGAATCACGAATTCACAAGTGGGCACTTTCATGCAGGCCAAATAATGCACTTTCAATCCACTTTCAATGCACTTTGCAGCTGGAATTTACTGTGTGAGATGGCAAAATCCACTTGCAAACGATAGTTAAAGTGCATTGAAAGTGGATAGAAAGTGCATTATTCGGTATGTGTGAAAGCGCTCCGTATGTAACACCCTTCACTTTTACTATAATACGACCAGCAAAAAAGAGGTGGAGGAACTGTACAAGTTAATTCTGAATTGCCCTGTCAACAAAAAGTGACATTCTTTGAGCACATCCCAGCTCTGAGAGGCAAACCAACCATTCAACGCCGCCATAGGAGCAGCAATCTTTGAAGCAAGACTTATTTGCTCCGTTGGAAACCTGCAACCACAGTGAAAACAGCATGACTTGCCAGGCACTTTTAGCAGACAGTCTGGAGGCTGATCAGAAAAGCGCTGAATCCTGCGGAGAATCAGGGAATCAACAGTAGGTGCCAGGGGAAAAAAAACCCTTTCTATATACGTGGCATTTGTACAGTTGCGCAAAGCTGCAATGCAGAGTGATGTGCTTGCCATTTGGATCCTTTACAGATGCCACATAGCACTAATCTCAGTTTTCCAAGAGAGAAAGCCAAAAATCAGCAGAACACCACGGAAAAACAAATTAATTGAGAAGGACTCAATATTTAGTAGTACAAGTGTGATTAGTCATATTCCGATAGACTGATAGTGCTGACACTGAAAATGTAATAGTGTTTGGGGGGGTACAGTCACTCCAAATATGTTGATTATTTTTGTGTTGTTATTTACTGTGAAAATATTGACTTTGTCTTTCTTGAAATCAGAAAACACTAACACAATGCACAAACCTTGAAAACAACAATTTGATTAATAAACTTTCCTGGCTCTGGCTTAGTGATGCATAACCTTGATTGTATTTATGCACTGCCTGTATGTGCATGATGCATAGTCCAGAGAAGTTTAAAGAAACCTGTAAAAGGTAAATTAAACTGAGAATGTATGACTAGTGTTAGGTCATCCAAGGAATTCCAGGGATTTGAATCTGGGTCTTTCTAATCTGGCACTCTATCAGCTATATCACACTGGTGCCAGATTGCATCAACATGATAATCACAAGGGTCTTTTTGCATGGCTGTTTCACTTGTGGTCACCCCACCGATGACTTTGAATCTTTGCATTGATTGTGCATGCCGTTTCTGACCATCAGAGGTCACCTCACTCTCCCCTTGCATTTCCCCATGTTTTGCCCGTGTTTTCAGAGACCTGTTTTATCTCAAATTTGAAAATGTGGACAAAATGCCGGGAAAGGCAGGGGGAGAGTGAGGCAACCTCTGATGGTGGGAAATGGCATGCATAATCAACACAAAGACCCAAAGTCATTGGAGGGGTGATGGCGAGTGAAGCAGACATGCATAAAAGACCGAGGAGTCCTTATCACACTCAACCCCCCGTCTTTCAAATAAGGTATCACAGTTTACTTCCAGCTTGATAGAAATCCCAGTTAACTAGAAGCCAACTGCAAATTTAAAACCAAGCGGAAATGCCCCCTACATTGCCAAATTCAAACATGCAGAATTTATGTGCAGTCGCTGCTGAATGCTCTTGCAAGCAATGGAAATCCACACACAAGGATAACTCACCTCTTTCCCAGCCCAGTTGTTAGGGTTGTCAGCTCTAGATTGGGAAATATCTGGAGATTTTCGGGGTGGAGCTTGAGGAGGGTGGGGTTTTGGGAGGGGAGGGACTTCAATGCCATAGAGTCCAATTGTCAAGGTGGCCATTTTCTCCAGGTGAACTGATCTCTATCGGCTGGAGATCAGTTGTTATAGTGGGAGATCTCCAGCTAGTACCTGGAGGTTGGCAACCCTAATCTTGAGCCTGAGAACATGGCAATTGCTCTGTGCTTGCCATGCGGGGGCGGGCACTTGTTCACAACATCACACATGTGGTACATACAGTCGGGAAAGTAGCCATTTTCTCCAGGGGGACTGATCTGTATCAGCTGGAGATCAGTTGTAACAGTGGGAGATCTCCAGCCTGGGAGGTTCCCTTTGGATCTTATGGGCAACTGCTGATTCGCACTGAGTAGTCTTCTCCAGCCCGGGAGATTGCTTTCTTGATAGAATTGCATGCAGGACTTTCATTTCTATTTTGTTTCATTTGCATGCAGGACTCTGTTCTACAACCTTGTATCAATTATTATGCATTAATGTTGAGCTGTATCAGCTTCTGATGTTATTATACAGAAAGGTTTAGTTAGACAGTTAGGCGTTTGAAAAATAGAGTTGTTTATTCTGTTTTATGTTTAATGTACAAATCTGAAAACGTTGAAAGTTTCTTTGTAGTTACTTAAAGATCCCACGTGCTAAAATATTTGATAACCACCTGGAGGTTGGCAACCCTACCTGTTGTGGACAGTGTTAACACACCATGGTCATCCTTCCTCAGTATGCAGCTGATAACTGGCAAGATAATGCCCTGCTGGCTCAACACAGTCCTCCAGACACAGGAATCCAAGCGCTGCTCCCACAATATGGATCATCCCTGTCAGCTAAGGCCTTTTTGGCAGCAACCTCGGGCAATGAGTATGCCACAGCCATCTGGGAAGCTTCTCTCGCTACTGCATGCCCCCACAGAAAACATCCTGCCATAATCTTCTCTGCCGAGTATGGGGAGGCTGAGCAGAACTGTTTTGTTTTCTATGCCGAGATGTTTCCTCCTTGCAACTACAGCATGGCCCAACAGATGGCGCTGCCCACACCACCAATACCTATCATGATCAGAACAGCTGACTGATACAGAATCTAGCCCAGCTAATCTGGAGAACTGGGTTCGATTCCCCACTCCTCCACATGAGCGGCGGAGGCTAATCTGGTGAACTGGGTTGGTTTCCCCACTCCTACACATGAAGCCAGCTGGGTGACCTTGGGCTAGTCACAGTTCTCTCTGAATTCTCTCAGCCTCACCTGCTTCACAAGGTGTCTGTTGTGGGGAGAGGAAGGGAAGGAGATTGTAACCCAGTTTGATTTTCCTTAAAAGGTAGAGAAAGTCAGCATATAAAAACCAGCTCTTCTTCTTTTGTTGATTCTATAGTTATTAAGATGTGATTTTATTAAGTAAGATAAAGTGTACCATCAAGTCACAATGGACGCTAGTCACAACTGACATTAAGGAGCAATGTATATGCTATTGAAACTGGTAGATGAGATCACCCAAAGGTGTGGAGTGGAGTGCCATCAACACACTGATGACACCATATAAATATGTACTCCATATACAGCCAAAGAGGCAGTGGAAACCTTAACTAGAGTCTGGAGGTTGTGAAGAGTTGGATACAGGTACCAAATTGAAGCTTCATCCAGACAAGATAGAAGTGATGTTGGCTGAGCATAAGGCTCAACTGTACAGTTACAGTCTATGCCAGATGGAGTTGCATTCAAGTAACAAGAACTTATCAGTAGGACTGTGCATTTGGTAAAACCCGAACCGAAAAAATACCGAAAAAAGCCATTTTGGTAAATTTCAAGTTCAGGTTTACCAAGTCCCTAAATCTGGGGAGGATGGCAAAGCCGAATTTGTCATCCCCAAAAAAGATTGGCTTTCTATGGCTCCGGGGGGGCATTTTTGCAAGTAGAGCCCCCAAATTTGCAGCGTGGCTGCAAGGGACTCTCCTTGCAAGAACCCCCAAGTTTGGTGAAGATTGGGTCAGGGGGTCCGATTTTATGGGGTCTGGAAGGAGTTGCCCCCATCCAATTCTCCTCCATAGAAAAGTTAAGCAATAGTGAAGTGGCTGACTGGCTGTAGTCAGAGCCTCTATTGTGAACGCCGCTTTTTTTTCCAATGGAGGAGCCGGGGAAACCCACCACTATAAATACTGGGCCATTTAAAGCAATTGCCTCTTAAAGCAATTGGTTTAAATGGCTCATTGTTTAAAAGCCCTATTTATCGGTGCTTGTGGAAGAGCCAGCTTGGTGTAGTGGTAAAGGGAAGGGCTGTGGGTCAGTGGTAGAGCATCTGTTTGGCATGCAGAAGGTCCCAGGTTCAATCCCCGTCATCTCCAGTTAAAGGGACTAGGCAAGGAGGTGATGTGAAAGACCTCAGCCTGAGACCCTGGAGAGCCGCTGCCGGTCTGAGTAGACAATACTGACTTTGATGGACCCAGGGTCTGATTCAGTGTATGGCAGCTTCATGTGTTCATGTGTTCAAGAGCAGTGGACTCTAATCTGGAGAACTGGGTTGATTCCCCACTCGTCCACATGAGCAGCGGACTGATGAACCAGGTTGGTTTCCCCACTCCTCCACATGAAGTCTGCTGGGTTACCTTGGGCTAGTCACAGTTCTCTCTGACCTCTCTCAGACCCTCCCCCTCACAAGATGTTCATTGTAGGGAGGGGAAGGGAAGGAGATTGTAAGCTGGTTTGATTCTCCTTAAAAGGTAGAGAAAGTCGGCATATGAAAACAACTCTTATTCTTGCCCTGCTACCAGGGCCGGATTTAGGTTTGATGAGGCCTTAAGCTATTGAAGGCAATGGGGCCCTTTATATGTCCAGCTGTCCTTTGTCAACAACAAATTGTCACTGTTTTTTGTGTTGAATATATGCTATATGGTAATTTATGGACCTAATAGGTAGGCGGGGCCCATTACTTACATCATAGGAGCCCCACACAACACAAAACACTGTTGCTGTATGTAGGTTTTATTTTATTTGTTTTTTATTTTATATTTTGGAAATGTACATCCAGGTTTTTTTTCCTTTAAATTTTTGGGGGCCCTAAGCTATAGCTTGTTTAGCTTATATGTAAATCCGACACTGCCTGCTACAAAAAAACAAGTAGAGGAGGTAGCCAGGATTGTCTTTTCACAATTAAGGTTGGTGTTCTAGCTACAACCATTCCTGAAAATAGTATACCTGGCAGATCGTCAGTCACACGTGCTCTGGTGATATCAAGACTGAACTGCTGAAACTAGCTTTACAGGGGAATGCCTTTGAAACCTGCAACTGCAAAATGTGACAGCCAAAAATGCTGGTAGAGACCTACCGAAGGGTGGATGGTCAAAGCGCTAATGACCATCTTTAAAGCCCTCAGTGGCCTTCAACCAAGTATCTGTGTCAACTCCTGTAAAGGGGAAGTCTTAGCCACAGGGCAGCTGCCCCAGGCAGAGCAGTGTCCTATCCCCTGGAAGTGGAGGAAACAGGGAGAGCAAGCTCCCACCACACACACACACTGCCCCCTCCAGGACACAGGCAGTGGGAATGAGGGCAGGCTATACATTTAAATAAATACATAAATAAAATATCAGCTTCAGCCTTGGGTTGTTAGTGTCACAGAGGAGAAGTTGTAAGAAAATGCTTGAGTAAAACTCGGCATTACAGATAGGGCAGCCAAATTCAACTAAATCCAGAGTTAATTTAAAAGACGGAACATCACATTAAGTTACAACGGAGCCTCTTGTAATCTATATTTCATTTTTTTACCACCTGATTCGAGCATTCTATGCTTGCCTTGCGGGGGCGGGGCACTTGTTCACAACATCACATATGTAGTACATACAGTCGGGAAGAACTCTTAAGTTTCCAAGAAACCACCAGTCTCCTTAAAACCACTGACATACAGGAGGAGGTAGAGAAGCTGCCACACCTCTGAATCATATCCATTTCATTCATTCACTGAACATCGTTATATTATTACATGCTGACCCTCATGTTTAAGATTCCACAGTAGAAAACATGGTTATTGGATCAGTGTCCTGTTGAGAAGCTCCTCGGAACCATACTATGTACACAAACCATACCATCTTTGCTTAATATTGTAAGCTACAATGAACTCTTGACAATCTGCTACCGAGTATTACTCTCTGGGTACTGGGTAATTGTATTTAATCAGAGGTGAACCTTATTGTAAGTGGTATTTAGGTTCACTCTGGTTTCTGGCTAGCAGTCAGCTAAAAGCTTCCAAGATTTCATCTGCTCCCAAGAATATGAAAAATGTCCATTCAATCAGTGGAATGGAATCGCCACATTGCTAGAGATTGCCAACTGAGTCAAACAGGGTGATTAAATGTATTCAGAAATTGAAGAAAAGGCTCCTTAGAGGGGGGCGGAAAGAAAATATTCAGTGTTATTTTAAAAGTGCCTATAATTTTCTGAAGCCACCTGGAGTCCCTTTGAAAAGTCCTGTTGGCCTGAGGAAATGTAGATATTGTTTACTAAATCAGTCAGTAGCATTTGACCCTCAATATTACTCTGGACTTGAATATCTGACTTTAATCGGCTCTGGATGTGATTGTCCAAGAAATTTAGAAGAAATTGTGCAGCATATTCCTCAGGGATGAATTCTACTTCGATTTTTTTTAAAAAATCTCCCCAGTCACCATATAGAAAATTATCATATAACACAGATGACCCTGATACAGTTCATCTCTTTGAGATTCTAGCAATTCTCATGCAAGGAGTTTTTGACATGGGGACTGTACCATCCATTAGCTTTCTCTAAACGTATGGTTGGATTCCCTGTCATGCTCTTCCAAAGATGAAGACCCACCTGTCAAAAAAAACTTTCCACCTAGGGTTGGTACGCCTCGTTTTGGAAATTCCTGGAGATTTGGTGGTGGTGCCTGAAGAGGGCAAAGTTTGAGGAGGGAAGGGAGCTCAGCAGGGATGTGATATCACACAGTCTGCACTCCAGAGTTGCCAGTGTGATGCAGCAAAAAAAAAAAAAGGCTAATGTGATCTTGGAGTACATCAACAGAGGCATAACATCCAAATCACAAGATGTCATAGTCCCACTGTACACCACATTGTTCAAGGCACACCTGGAATGTTGTGTGCAGTTCTGGAGGCTTCATTTCAAAAAGGATGTGGACAGAATTGAGTGAGTGCAGAGGAGATGCACTAGGACAGTGGTGGCGAACCTATGGCACACGTGCCAGAGGGGGCACGCAGAGCCCTCTCTGTGGGCATGTGCGCCGTCGCCTCAGCACATCTAGAGAGTTGCAAATTCAAGGCAAAACCTCCCGTGCGTTTTGGCCATTTGGTCCTTCGCCCACTGGCCACACTAAGACCCTGCGGGATCTGCCCGGGCCTGCTTCCTGCCTTCCTTTCCCCCCTGCTTCCCGGAGCCTCCCAATGGGCCTCTGAGCGGCCGAGTGGCTCCGGAGCAGCAGCAGCAGGTGGTGGCGGGGCGGGCATGGAGCGGCGAAGCTTGGGGCTGCTGCTGCTGGCCGCCCTGGCCAGTGCGCAGTACAAGAAGTGCAGCTTCCGCGGCTTCCCGGCAGCCGAGCTGCTGTCGCTGCAGCTCGCCTACGCACTGGAGCAGTATGAGGGTGAGGGCTGGAATGAGAGCGTCCATGCCCTGGAGGCCAGCCTGTGCCTCCACCGCCTGCTGTGTGACAGCGAGGCGCACTGCCACCAGGAGTGCGCCAGCGGCGGCGAGGGAATTTGGATATGGATATGGGAAAATTTGTGGGAAAAGGAATTTAAATTTACTATTACTAATAAAATAAGGGAAAATTTATATAAAATGTTTTATAGATGGTACATAACTCCAGTATTATTAAGTAAAATGAAAAAAGAGGAAGAGGCTCTTTGTTGGAAGTGTGGAACGGATATGGGTACATTTATGCATGTTTGGTGGTTTTGTAAAAAAATTAGGAGATTTTGGCGATTAGTTTTAAAGGGAACTAATAATTTGATTAAATCAAAAATAAAAAAAGATCCTGCCTTCTGTTTATTGGGTATTCCAAAAAAAGATTTAGATAAAGGTGATAGAGTCATATGTCAATATAGTTTTGCTGCAGCCAGAATTATAATTGCTAAAAAATGGAAGCAAATAAATAAACCTTCAATTAAAGAGTGGAGAGAAAAGTTATGGATTTATATGTGGATGGCCAAAATTACAGATTTTTTACATGGTAAAGATATGGCTGAATTTAAACAAACATGGTCAAAGGCCGCAGCATTTTGGGATAAATTGGCAAAAACGGATTTTAAAGGTATAGTTAATGAATTATAGACTAATGTGTTTTTTAATTAATTAATGAATAATAACAGATTTTTATATACTGTCATAACACCGCTCCGGAAGTCCAATGGTGGAGGGCACATAGGTGGGTGGTAGTGGTTTGGGCACTACAGATTTCTTTTTTAAAAAAAGATAGTAAATAATGTATTAGCAATGGATGTAATAGTGCTCTGTATATGTATTTGTGTATTTTATGTTCTTTTTTTGTACGATTTTATTATTGTTTAATTTTTTCATTTTTTCTTTTTATGTTTAATTATAAAAAGCAATAAAAAAATAAAAAAAAATAAAAAAAAGAAGTGCAGCTTCCGCTGCTTCCCGGCAGCCGAGCTGCTGTTGCTGCAGCTCGCCTCGCACTGGAGCAGTATGAGGGCGAGGGCTGGAATGAGAGTGTCCATGCCCTGGATGCCAGCCTGCGCCTCCACCGTCTGCTGTGTGACAGCGAGGCGCACTGCCACCAGGAGTGCGCCAGCGGCGGCGAGGCGCCTGGGGAGCCCTGGCTCGGGGTGCCGGCCTTTGGAGAGCTGGGCCCCGGCGCCATGCCGGACGAGGGGCTGGCTGAGCTGGAGCTCTTCGGGCGCATCCTGCAGCGCGCCTGCCTGCCGCACTGCAAGCGTGGCCAGCCCGTCTTCCAGCTCTGCTACCCGCCGGCCGAGACCCTGTGTGACTTCCAGCGATGCACCCCTTACCTGTACCTGCACTACGCTCTGTAAGGTGAGAGGTGCAGAGATCCTGTGCAGAGCGACTCCGCTACAATGGGATTAAGTGGGGATGTTAATGTACGTGTTGCTTTTTTCTAAACGAAAACCTCAGTATTCAGGTTAAATTGCCATGTTGGCACTTTGTGATAAATAAGTGGGTTTGGGGTTGCAGTTTGGGCACTTGGTTTCTAGGAGCTGTTCCTGTTGGCAGCAGAGGATAGGTCAGTGGAGAGAGCTATTTAGGCTTCCTTTAACATTCAAACAGCTGTAGACCTCACAGATGCAATGCAGTGGTCTTGGTGAATCCATGCAGTGCTCAACCGAAAGAAATTCTCATCTCACTACAAACACAGTGCTGACCCTGAAAGGGCCCCCTATGAAGAATCTCTTGGCGCCCCTCTAAACTGTTACTTAACATTTTAATTGCTATTTTGTGGTGTTTTTAGAGAACCTAAATCTAATTCACAGTTGATATGTGATAACCTGAACCATCCATCAGTACCATGCTTTCTCTCTCAAGCCATATTTATCTGAACTAATTCAGAACATAAGAGCCACACAGACCAACAGCGCACATTATTATCGTTATTGTGCAAATTATTTTCTGTCCAGCAATGGCAGGACATCTGGTTGCTGTTACTGTTAGTCAGAAAATCAACAAATGATACTCATCTACAATATATTCAACAAGTGAGGACCCGCAAGAAACTTGCGGGGAGGGTGCATCCCTTTCCCCGTTGCTTCCTTCCCTTTCCCCCCTTCTCTAACAATCTTCCACCTCTATCTCACTCCCTCCAATTTATGTCTATCTTCCCCATCTCTCTTTCTCCCCCCCCCCCAGCATGGTGTAGTGGTTAAGAGCGGTGGTTTGGAGCAGAGGACTCTAATCTTGAGAACCATGCTTGATTCCCCCGCTCCTTCACATGAGCAGTGGACGCTAATCTGGTGAACTGGGTTGGTTTCCCCATTCCTACAGATGAAGCCAGCTGGGTGACCTTGAGCTAGTCACAGCTGTCTCAGCCCCACCTACGTCATAAGGTGTCTGTTGTGGGGAGGGGAAGGGAAGGTGATTGTAAGCCTATGAGGAAAGGCTGAGGGAGTTGGGAATGTTTAGTCTTGAGAAGAGGGGGTTGAGGGGGGACATGATTGCTCTCTTTAAATACTTGAAGGACTGTCACTTAGAAGAGGGCAGGGATCTGTTCCTGTTGGTAGCAGAGGATAGTACTCACAATAATGGGTTTAAAATGTGGGTGGAAAGGTACAGGTGGCTATTAGGGGGGGGGAATTACGGTAAGAGTTGTCGACAGTGGAATCAGCTACCTAGGGAAGTGGTGAGCTCCCCTTCACTGACAGTCTTTAAGCAGAGGCTGGACAAGCACTTGTCAGGGATGCTCTAGGCTGATCCTGCATTAAGTAGGGGGTTGGACTAGATGGCCTGTATGGCACCTTCCAGCTCTATGATTCTATGATTTCTTGTAGGGGAACTGATATCTCTGATGTATCTAATTCTCATATGTGCCCCTTGCCTGCGGATAGCTAAATCCACAGATAGGGGGGCACACTCATTCCTCCAACAGATGTTTCTTCAAACTTGGGGTACTCCCCAAATTTGCAGAAAACCCTGAAAACTAAAAGGGGGGGTTAAAATCCCCCATTTAAAAAAAAAAGCATTTTCTGTGCATGTGCAGACAACACGCTTCAGCTGCCGTCCACCCACCAAGAGCAGCACTGGGTTAGCTGAGAAGAGAGCAGGGCTGGGGCAGGGAAGAGGTCTGGAGCCACAATAGGGAGGAGGTAGATGGGATCTCCCAAACACGAGTTTCGTGGGTCCCCACTTGTCAAGTTATACTTGTAGGAGAACTACAGGCCCCACCTGGAGGTTGGTAACCTGTTTTCACCTATTTGCACCTGTGGCTAATTTTCAACAATTACATTTTATTTCTGACATTTTTCCTCCCGGTATCAACACTCTGTTGAGAAAAAGATGCAATGATTATTGTGTGTTTCAGGAGAGAAAGGAACCCGTACATGCTGTGATCAATATTATCGAAAATTATTCCCCAGTTAACATTGTTACTGGTAGTACGGTTTTGCTCAATGATCTATTTCCCATTTTAATTAACTTTAAATGCAAGGTTCATCAATAATAATAATGTTTATTTTTCAACACATTTTTGTCCAGTTCTAGGCCTTGTATTGACAATCTCATCAATACTTCAGTATAACAGCAAAAGTATGTGACTACTGAAAAAAATGGTGATTTAATTCAAAGTAATTATTTCCCCCCAGTTTTTTCCCCAGACATGTTAAAAAGTCCTAGTGTTACCCGAATTAGATTGTCTCCATTTTGGTTGGGGGAATTAGTGCAGAGACAGAGCTTTTGAAAAGGCTGGGTAACCAGGATCGTTGTAGCTAGTGTATCTAGGGATAAGCCCTTGTGGAAAACTCCCAATAAAGAGGCAGTTTGTTACATATGAAATGGAGTTTAAATTGAGTCACGTTTATTAATACGGTCGACTGGCCAATCACGTGCCAACACATCAAAATTTCCAGACACAATAGTTTTGCACCGCAGAATCACAGACTGCGCGCTCCAGTAGGACAAAGGTAGATGAAGGTGGCTCAAGTAAAGTCCCATATGTCAGTTGCGCCAGTGTTTTCGTTTGGTAAAGCTTAAGAATGGCTGGAAAGTAATGCCCTCCCTTAGTTCTTAAAAATCTAATGATGTTTAAGGCAGATTTTTCCCCTTTCTCTGCTGCATAATCGCTGTAAGCTTTTCTAGAACCAAAGGTTTGTAAGACTACTCCTAAGTATTTGAACTTGAGTACCTGGTCTATTTTGTGGCCATCAATGCTTCATGTTCGTACTTTAGGGCGCTTACCAAAGGCCATAACTTTTGCCTTTGTTAAATTAATGTCTAGTTGTTCAACAGAACAATATTGCGATAGCCTCTGCATGGCTCTTTTAAGGCCAACCGGGGTCCTGGAAAGCAGAATCGTGTCGTCAGCATAGAGTAAGACAGAGATATCGCGATGGGCTAGCTTTGGAGGGCGTGAAGCGGGGTCTTTTACGTTGCTAACTAAGTTGTTGATGTAGTAATTAAACAGCTTAGGAGCCAAAATGCAGCCCTGCTTCACTCCTTTTGTAGGTGTTTACTACTCTTGAAAGATGCCCTTGTCTGCTGCTTCTGACCTGAAGGGTGGTGTTATCATACAGAGTTCAGATCAAGTATAGAAGCCTTCGATCTATAGAAGGGCATTCTAACTTTTCCCAGAGTCTGTTTCTAGAAATAGAGTCAAATGCTGCTTTTTAAGGTCTATAAAGGCTGCATACAAAGCTGTTGGACCCTTAGAAGAATATTTTTCGCTTAAACGTTGTAAAATCAGGCAGTGGTCTAAAGTAGACCTGCCCTCTCTAGAGCCTGCTTGTTCGTTGACAATTATGTCCTCTTGATCTAGCCAGTTGGTAAATTTGTTGTGAAGGTGCTTGGCATACAATTTACTAATAATGCTGAGGAGACTAATAGGCCTAAAGTTGGCCGGATTGTTGCATAGAAAGTAGATATGGCTTCTTTCAAAATCAAATGCACACGCCTATGCACACCATCCTATACATATGTTTTTAAATCTTATCTTTCCAGTATACAGACTACTTTCTCAGGATCTGTATCCTTAGGGTTGCCAACCTCCAGATACGAGCTGGAGATCTCCTGCTATTACAATTGATCTCCAGCCTTTGAGCTCAGTTCCCCTGGAGAAAATGGCCGCTTTGGCCATTGGACTCTATGGCATTGAAGTAGGGTTGCCAGGTCCCTCTTCACTACTGGTGGGAGATTTGGGGGGTGGAGCCTGAAGAGGTTAAGAGGTATAAGACCAGCCACTTCTATGTAACCCTGATATTTATGTAGAAGGGGACTAATTATGGAAATCCTCAACTCAGTATAAAAACTACAAAATAGCAAGACACAAGATAAAAATTCAGGAACGCCAGTCCTACATGGACAATACCTCACCTGATGAGGAGTTCTCAAAAATCTTCCATAAAGGACTGTTGTAGGTAGGATGTTGAACCTGGTGAGTGAAAAAGCTCTGTGGATAGGGTTGCCAACCTCCAGGTGGTAGCTGGAGATCTCCTGCTATTACAACTGATCTCCAGCCAATAGAGATCAGCTCACCTGGAGAAAATGGCCACTTTGGCAATTGGACTCTATGGCATTGAAGTTCCTCCCCTCCCCAAACCCCGCCCTCCTCAGGCTCCACCCCAAAAACCTTCCGCCGGTGGCAAAGAGGGACCTGGTAACCCTAACTGCAGGCTTGAGGAGACTTAAACTGGAATAAGTAGGGAGCAGGAATCCCATAAACTGCCACGGTACCATTTGCAATAGGGTGATGTGTTCCATTTGCTAGAGAGTGAAAAACTTGTCTCTCAATATCCAGCAGTGTCTGAGGCAGGTGCTAGTCTTGTTTCCAGTTCCCAGCTAAATCAAACACAGGACTGATAAAAAGAATTACCCTTATCAGACGACTGTTGCCACTTTCACAAATGTGATTTTGGGAAATGGCTACTGCAGATCAGATGGGACTTTCTTATCATGTGAATACAGAAGCTGTCCATGAAGGCAATCACATCCAGCAACGCGCTTATCGCTTGACAATACTGACTCAGTGGTTCATGCAGATTCTCCTGAAGGTACATGAATTCAAAGTGTGCCAATTCTCCTGTGCCTGTTTTAATTCACAGGTGAAGGGGGAAATATTCATATAAATTAAAAAATTCCATGAATTCTAACCAGTGTCCCAACTGCTGATATGCTATTGATTCTCTTCTCCTATAAGTAAGCCTCTTTACTATATCTAACATCTGTGCTGAGTTATTCATACTGCTTTTACATTCATTCTTCAGTTTGTAATGAGGCGTTATCATTTCAGTCCCAAGGCGTGATGCAGAATCTTGAAGCTACTAGGAACCTGACTTTTCTAGCAAGGCAGAAGTAATAAAGGTGCCACAGAGAGTAGAGGCATTTTATATATATTTGGCTGTCCAAAAGCGAAGATGTAATATAGTAAGGTAAGGCATTTAGGATACATAGGGTTGCCAGCTCTGGGTTGAGAAATACCTGGAGATTTGTGGGGTGGAGCCTGCGGAGGGTGGGGTTTGAGGAAGGGAGGGACTTCAATGTAGGGTAGCCAACCTCCAGGTACTAGCTGGATATCCTTCTATTACAACTGATCTCCAGAGATCAGTTCCCTCGGAGAAAATGGCAGCTTTGGCCATTGGACTCTATGGCATTGAAGTCCCTCCCCTCCCCAAATCCTTCCCTCTTCAGACTCTACCCCAAAAGTCTCCTGCCAGTAGTGAAGAGGGACCTGGCAACCCTACTTCAATGCCATAGAGTCCAATTGCACAAGTGACCATTTTCTCCAGGGGAACTGAGCTCTATCGGCTGGAGATCAGTTGTAACAGCAGGAGATCTCCAGCTTGTACCTGTAGGTTGGCAACCCTAAGGATACAGATCCTGAGAAAGTAGTCTGTATACTGGAAAGATAAAATTTAAAAACATATGTATAGGATGGTGTGCATAGGTGTGTTAATTTAGTTTTGAAAGAAGCCATATCAACTGTCTATGTAACACAGCGGCTGTATCAGGCAGTGCAAAATCATGGTTTATTTCAACTGTGGGCAGGTAGTGAAACCAGTCAGCTCACAGACTGCCATTCAACCCAGCTTTGTATCTCAAACGCGGACTTCTGCATTTCACCTTTTCTCCATATCCCCTCCAAAAACCCCTCTGCTATCCCAGCCTGCATGGCGGTACCCAAATAAGGGCAAAGCCTCATTCCATCACCAACTCCTTTACCATTGGCTGGCAGCATCTGAAAGTGAGAAAGAAAAATGGTTGCCCCCTTGGCAACCTCTGGCTGTCCTCCACACAAAAAGTGATTCCCATCTTGAACACATGAACACACGAAGCTGCCTTATACTGAATCAGACCCTTGGTCCATCAAAGTCAGTGTGGTCTACTCAGGCCGGCAGTGACCTTCCAGGGTCTCAGGCAGAGGTCTTTCACATCACCTACTTGCCTAGTCCCTTTAACAGGAGTTGCCACGGATTGAACCTGGGACCTTCTGCATGCCAAGCAGATGCTCTGCCACTGAGCCACAGCCCCTCCCCATGAAGAAAGCTACCCATCTTTTCACAGTCAGCATCCCTTCACATCGAACCCAAGGAAACCAGCCTCCTGCTGATCATTTAAGTGCATGCCATACACACATACAAACTCAGCAATGCATCTAATGATTCAACAGTCAACATATACACACTTCCCCCAGAGTGACCTCCACCATCACTGGAAAATTCCACTGGAAAACAACCCCCACCCAAAGGTATAATCAAAATTGGAAATTCTTCAAGCAATTGTGGGAGCCTCCAAATCCAGATTAAAATTCACTGCTGGTGAAATCCTGTAGCATCTTAGGAGAAATGTTGCTTGTTTTAACTTAATCTCTTTTGGTTTTCCTCAAAATTTCTTAGAAGCTTCACCTGAGAACAGCTTCCAACTTCATTCCAAATTAGAGTTACCAGACGTCCCTGTTTTCCGGGGACAGTCCCCAGATTTACAAAGACATAAAAGCTCTGTGATTCAGGAAAGTAGCAACACAAAAGTATTAGCATACTTTAAGAAAATTGTGCCAGATCAAAGTGAAATAAACATTGCCCTTCAAGAAGGAACTTTTGCATTTCATACCGTGAAGCATTACCACAGTTTCAAGTCTATAAACTGTACTTCCGGCTTGATTAAGAAATTCAATGGACCAAAATTCACGTGTTCCAGAACAAAAGTTGAAGCCATTGTCAAACACGTGATTGCTCCCTGGGCGATTGCTGAAGCTGTAGAAGAAATTAATAGTGCTTCTTTTATAACTATACTTCTAGATGCTTCAAATCATTGTAATACAAAATTACTACCAATTATTGTTCGCTACAAACATGTGAATGCTGAGAAAGCCATATCCATCCTTAATAAACTTGTGGGCTTTGTTCAAATTACAGGGGAAACAGCTGAAATAATATACACGGCTTCATTTCAAACAATCAGGGATCTAGGTTTGGAGCATAAAGTGGTAGCGGTTTCAGCAGATAATACGAACACTAATTTTGGTGGTCTGAAGAGAAAAGGCTCAAACAATGTCCTCACCGAAGGTTTGGGAAAGAATATTCTCGGCTTGGGATGTAATACTCATATGATACATAACAGTGCACATTCTGCAATAAATTCAATCCCTGTTGATGTTGAAGGACTTGTAGTAAAGATTTTTGGCTATTTTCACATATTTACAGTGAGAGTAGAACGTCTAAAAGAGTTCTGCGAGTTTGTAGGACAAGAACACAAGAATATTGTTAGCTACATTAATGTCAGATGGCTTTCACTGCTACCAGCCATAAGAAGGATCTGTGAAATATATGCTGCCTTGAAATCCTTCTTTCTGTCTGAGGAGAAATGTCCAGCCATGCTGAAAAAGTGGTTCAATGATCCTTGCATCTATTTATGGATGAATGTTGTTGCCTCAACTCTGCCACTTTTCCATGATTCCATACTCCAAGGCGAAGGAGGGGCAGTAACAGCAGTGGAATCTTGCATGATTCTCAACAGTTTGATTGAGAAAGTTCAGGCTAGGAATGATGACAAGTTTATTCCCATCTCAGTGAAGAAACTTTTGCCATCTCTTGAAGAAGAAGGTTCCTGCACTAAGGAAGAATTTTAGCTTCTAGGTTCAGTTCAGGCTTGATTTGATCTAGAACCCACTTTTTTGGGGGGGGGGCAATCCACGGTACCCGTAACACTCTCCTCCAATACCACATTTCAAAGGAATCTACTTTCTTCCTGTCAGCTCTCTTCATTGTCCAGCTTTCACACCTATACATAGTAATAGAGAATACAATGGCATGAATTAACTTGATCTAGGTTGCCAGTGACACATCCTTACACTTAAGAATCTTTTTTAGCTCCGTCATGGCTGCCCGTCCCAGTCTCAATCTCCTTCTGATTTCTTGGTTGCAGTCTCCCTTTTGGTTGATGATGGAGCCAAGGAATAAAAAGTCTTGAACAATTTCCATTTCTCATTGTCAACCTTAAAGTTGAGTAATTCTCCTGTAGTCATTACTTTTGCCTTCTTGATGTTCATCTGTAATCCTGCTTTGCCACTTTCTCCTTTAACTTTCAGCAGTAGTCATTTCAAGTCTTCACTATCTTCTGCCAGTAATGTAGTATCATCAGCATATCTCAAATTGTTAATGTTCCTCCCCACAATTTTCACTCCACCATCTAAATCTAATTCAGCTTTCCTAATGATATGTTCTGCATACAGGTTGAAGAGATAAGGAGATAAAATACATCCTTGTCTAACACCTTTGCCAATTGGAAACTATTCTCCTTCTCCATATTCTGTCCTAACCATAGCCTCTTGACCAGAGTTCAGGTTGCGCATCAAAATGATCAGATGTTGTGGCACACCCATTTCCTTTAAAACCAGCCATAGCTTTTCGTGACCCCCACAGTCGAAAGCTTTGCTGTAATCTATGAAACACAAGCTGATTTTCTTCTGAAATTCTCTCATATGCTCCAGTGACCTAATGTCATTCCTCTCTTTTTGTCATTCTCCCTCCCCAACCCCTATTACCTTTTCTCTCCCTCCCATTGCTCTCTCTTTGTTTCTCCCCACTTCCATCACTTGGATCGTGCCTGCTGACAACCCTGCCGTTGGCCATCCTTTCTTTCCAGATGCCCCCCCACACACACACACACACACTGGGTGACCATTAGGGTTTCCAGGTCCCTCTTCGCCACTGGCAGGAGGTTTTTGGGGTGAAGCCTGAGGAGGGCAAGGTTTGGGGAGGGGAGGGACTTTAATGCTATAGAGTCCTATTGCCAAAGTGGGCATTTTCTCCAGGCGAAGAAGAGTAGGTTTTATATGCCGACTTTCTCTATCACTTAAGGAAGAATCAAACTGGCTTACAATCACCTTCCCTTCTCCTCCCCACAACAGACACCCTGTGAGGTAGGTGGGGCTGAGAGAGCTCTAAGAGAACTGTGACTAGCCCAAGGTCACCCAGCAGGCTGCATGTGTAGGAGTGTGTGTGTGTGTGTGGAGGGGAAATCCAGTTCATCAGATTAGCCTCCGCCTCTCATGTGCAGGAGTGGGGAATCAAACCCGGTTCTCCAGAACAGAGTTCACCACTCTTAACCAGCATGGTGTAGTGGTTAAGAGTGGTGGTTTGGAGCCTCTAGGAAGCCCACAAGCAAGACTGCAGCAGCAGCATTGTTCTGCCTGTGTTCCACAGCACCCAGTTCCAGAGTCTAGATCCATGTCCATATTAGTTGTTTAAGGCTAGGAGGCTGTCTGTGGGCAAGAGAAGGTTTGTCTCCCTATACCTGTGATGGAGGAGTATCATTGGCCAGCTTAGGTTGTAGCTCAATAATGACACATTGAACCAGTTTGAGTGGAGAGCTGTCTGTGACCACCAGAGGTGTTCTGTTGTTGTTTGTTTGGTCTTACGTTGTAGCAGTTTATCCCTTGGTAGCATTCTGGCATTGTTGATCTGTTTCCTTACTACATCAGTTGGACATTGTAATTCCAAGAATGTCTGTTGTGGATCCTGCAGGTAAGAATCTATGTCTGAGGGATTGAAACAAATGTGGCTGTGTGTTTAGGATGGTGACTAGAGGCATGTCGGTATGTTTGGTGATCAGTATAACTTGGTTTTTATGCTTACACTGTATACATTATGTACAGTGGTGTCTAGAAAGTGTATTTCTTGTGTGGATTGGTTCGTGGTCAGGTTGACGGTGGAGTGGAAGTTGCTGAAGGCTTCTTTCCCATGTGTCCAAATGATGAAAATGTCATCAATAAATCTCAATAAACCCTTAAACTTGAGAGCACATAGAGGAGATCAATAGGCAGCCAAGTACATAAAAGAAGTATCGCTGAACTGCTGTTCATCTAGTCCCTGAAAAAGACACACATGTTGGAAGAGTGAGTGTCGGGTAAGATATTATATGAGAAATATGATGCATTCCTTACTCTGATGCATGTAAGTAAGTGTAAAACATTTTGTCTGTCTTCGCTTCTAAACATCAGAGGTCAGCAAAACTGACAGCGAAGTAATTGCATAAAATTATATTACTAAGTACAGTTGCTTATTTCCTTTTAATAAAGGATGTCTGAAAAAGCAGTTGGAGCTCAGGGCTATGATTTTCGTGCATTGCTTAGCAACATGTGCAAATATAGAACCGCAGATGCAAAACCTAGTGACCTTTCTTTTCTACGCTCAGTCTTGAATGTTCAGTTATTTCCGTACAACATACCAAAAAAGCATGATCTGCCAAACAATAAGTGGTTCATTTGTGTGTTTGAATACTTCTGAACAATTGCATCAAGCGGCTGCCATAAATATCACATCTCTAAATGATCTCTGCTGGTTGAGAATCTGGTTTGTATGACCTCAATAAGGCAAATGTGCAGCCACTCAGTCAACCATTCTATGAGCATTTACACATCCCTGGATCAGATCACATCAAGGACGTGGTACATGACTTACACAGTAAGGTGACCACAGGACAGTGCTTTCAGCACGGGATGGATTAACCTCAGCCTATATCACACAGACAAGACAAAACCTCTCACCTCTTGAGAAATGGCTAGAATAGTGGTTAAGGCTAGAGGTGCCAAGTGAGATCTTACAGAGCACTGAAAATCCAGCAGACACCACTGGAGTGATACAATTTTTGTATCCCATCCTTGTTATCACCCGGAAGTGACTAAAATGTAGCTCTAGGAATCACCAGAAACTCTATGGTAAAACCATAGAGTTTCTGGCAATTCCAAAAGCAGCCATTTGTCACTTCTGGGTTGTACTCGGAAGTAGGGTTGCCAACCTCCAGGGTTGCCAACCTGTACCATCACAGATCTCCTGCTATTACAACTGTTCTCCAGCCAAAAGAGAGCAGTTCACCTGGAGAAAATGGCACTTTGTCAATTGGACTCTATGGCATTGAAGTCCCTCCCCTCCCCAACACCACCCTCCTCAGGCTCTGCCCCAAATCTCCCGTTGATGGCAAAGAGGGACCTGGCAACCCTACTCGGAAGTGATGTAGCAACGCTACACTCCATTTCCCTGCATTCAGCCCTCCCACCTGATGCTAGGCTCATCCTGACAACCCAACACCCCTAGCAGGTAGGCTTACCACACTGCTGCTGAAAGGAAGCTGGGTTTCCCCACCCCTGGGCACAATTCAAAGTGCTCGTTCTTACTTTTGTGGCCCAAAATGTCTTGGGGCCAGGATTCTTGGGGACCACCTCTTTCCATCCTATGTAGCCTGCCAGCTAAACCTTCCTCACCAGCCCTGCTTTCTGTGCCTCTGCCTTTAGAGGTGAGGCGAAGGTGACCAGAGAATGACAGGGCTTTTTCAGCAGTAGCATCTGCTGTGGAATGCCCTTCCCCTTGAGGCTACTACCCTTCAGGACCCAGGCCAAAACCTTTCTTTTCTGACCTGAAGCAGAGTGTGAGGGTTGCCAGCTGGGACCATTGGTGTGGGGGGTGGACACTGGAGAAAATGACAATACACACTGTGGTGACATCACTTCCAGGTGAGTACCCAGAAGTGACATCACAGCCTCTGTGGTGCTCTAGGAAACCAGAGATTAGAGGAATTCCTAGAGCCTTATGGACTTCCTAGAGCATCCATAAGTAGGATTGCCAGGTCTCTCTTTGCCACTGGCAGGAGGTTTTTGGGGTGGAGCCAGAGGAGGCGGGGTTTGGGTAGGGACTTCAATGCCATAGAGTCCAATTGTTGTAATAGTAGGAGAACTCCAGCTAATACCTGGAGGTTGGTAACCCTATCCATAAGTGATGTCATGGCATCATGTGCTGTTGCCCCTCCCCCCATTTTTGCTCCAGCTTCTCCACTGAGCAAGGGCAGGGGCCCAATGAACGGAGGCAGGTGGTTCAGGCAACCTGGTAAAGCTAGGAAGTAGTGACATGTACAGGCCAGAGGAATAGCTATATCTATCTATATCTATACCGTTGCCAGTTGTGCAAACAGGGATTTCAGCAGTTCTCACTCCTTGTGAACGTTCCTCCTCCCCCTTCTATTTAGAAAGGCTCAGGCATTCTCTCCTCCTTTGCACCCCCGTTACTCTAGTCCCAAGTATTTCCCTTCCTAAGTACTTCTCCAGTGACCAAAAGTGCATTACACAAATGCATACACCAAGCTGGAAAATAAATCTTACATGTAGAGAATGCACAGTGGGTTGACAGAAAAGCCTCATGTCATGTTGAGTAATTTAAAATAAAGTCAGGAGCGGGATCTTGCTTTAATGCCAAACTGCCTTCCAAATAGGCCGTAAAAAAAAGAACCACGGAGGGTTCCAATTAATTTCTTGTTCTTTTGAAACCTAATAGCCATTTCCTGCCTTGGCTGTGAACCAGACAGATCAGCCCAAGGGGGAATTGATCCATGGATGTAGCCTGTAGCCAGGGCTGCTGTTGAAGCTTCCCTCCCTAGTAGGGTTGCCAACCTCCAGGTGCTTGGAATTGATTTGATACACGTCTGGAATTCATGGGGAACCAACAATAAGTCATTTTTGATGATGAATGGAGGCAGTGCCTTGCCCTACGTCTGTGGACTTTGAATGGCCAACTCTATCTGATGAACTGGTCTCTGCATGGCCAACTCTACTTGTTGAACTGAATTAATTGCATGTTGGCTGGAACTAGCGTTTTCCTGTATACAGTTGGATTCTTATAGAGCTTACTTGTGGATACTTGTGGATATTCCATGTTCTGTTTCTGTTTTGTATATTGTAGTTATAAGATTATTTAGGTAATTAGATAGTTTAGGAGTTATGTTATTTGTGTATATATTGGTGCGAACATTTATATATGATTATTTCTTGGAGCGTGCTGTTATTTTGTATAGTAACCTTCAGGTGGTGGCTGGAGATCTCCTGCTATTACAACTGATCTCCAGGTGACAGAGAACAGTTCACCTGGAGAAAATGGCCACTTTGGCAATTGGGCTCTATGGCATTGAAGTCCCTCCCCTCCCCAAACCTTATCCTCCTCAGGCTCCACCCTCCTGCTGGTAGTGAAGAGGGACCTGGCAACCCTACTCCCTAGTTTTCACTAAGAAGTCCAGCGGGGAAGAAAGCTGGTCACTTACTACTACCACCACTCACTGTCATGGTTTTCTAGTTGGTTTACAACGAAAAAACTCAGGTCCAAATAGGTGTGATGAAGCTCTCCAATCTCCATCTGTAAAATGGGGAAAAGGGATCTTAAAAACAAATCTCACCCCCCTTTAAAATGAAGAGTCCTGCATTGGCTTTGATCCAAATTGGGGCCAGCATTGGTCAATGCAATGCTGCAATCCCTAGCCCAATATCACATCACATGCAAGTCCTGCCTCATAGGGTTGCCAGCTCCAGCTTGGGAAATATCTGGAGATTTTTGGGGCGGCGCATAAGGAGGGCAGGGTTTGGGGAAGAGAGGGACTTCAATGCCAAAGAGTCCAATTGCCAAAGTGGCCATTTCCTCCATGGGAACTGATCTCTATCAGCTGGAGATTAGTTGTAATAGCAGGAGATCTCCAGCCAACCATACTCATAGCTGCAACAGAATGCTGCAGTGTTAGTGAAATATAAGACCTACTCAGCTGCCTTTTATTACCATTATAAGCTTTATGATCTCTGTTCTTTATAGAGTGAAATTGGCCTTGAAAAGATCCAAACACAGCATCTTTCACACTAGCTGTGTAGGCTCTGCACTGTGTCATATGCATAGTGGGATTATGAAAAGACCCACAAGACAAACCAGCCAACTGCTGTTTCAGTGGCGTACTAGTTAGGCTTGCCAATTGCTGGGTGGGGATGGGCAAAAGCCCATCAATCCACTGGGCTGCCTGCTGACTGGCTGAGGGTCAGTGGGCAAAAGGCAGCCAGGGGGAGGTACGCAACGTGTGCATGACCCACACAATGCTCTGGCGTCGCTTCTGGGTTACCCGGAAGTATCGTGGATGCTCTAGCAAGCTCCACAGAAACTCTATGAAAACCATAGAGTTTCAGCGGAGATTGCTAGAGCACCTGCGTCACTTCTGGGTAAACCTGGAAGTGACGTTGGTGCATTGTGCGGGGCAGACGCGCACATTGTGCGTCCCTAGCCATGCCCCATAAAGCTCCCTCCAGTGTAGCAAAGGGACCTGGCAACACTACTTCTAGCGGTTCATGCTAAGACCTAGAACTTTTGGTCCTGGGAATTTGTGGACCTTTTCAACCTCATTTTCTCTGGCTGTTGAAACCAAATGCCTGAAATTAACCTGAAATCTCACCTGTAAACTGGCACAGAAGTCCAATTAAACCTGGACTTTGTCAGCTATTCTGGTTGCAAACAAACCTGCACTTTCAAAGCAAGGTGACTTATCAGATCAGAACAGTTATAGGAGTCAACGGGGACAGAACTTTACACTGTTGTAGAAGGTTTTTTAGACATTATGCAGGTCTCTGTATCTTCATTTGATTATAATTGCGTGCAAGATACCTTACACAGCTTTGGGCCACAGCATAATGATTATGCAGACAAAACGCACAATTGCAGAAGAAAGGCAGATTAAGAAGAAAACGGTCAGTAATGAGGCCACTGTACCTCTGTTCTCTGCTTGCCAATTGGTGCGGTACTAGGATAACTACTGCAAACACCCATAAGTGCATAATCAATTCCTAAACAGTTATACTAGCATTAGACCTACCAGTTAGTAAAATTACCAAACAACCATAGCTCTTCATGATGTGTTCTTCTTCAAACCACACTCCTGCTAACTGGTGACTTTTCATATTTATTTACTTACTTTTTAGGGTTGCCAGGTCCTTCTTCACCACTGGTGGGAGGTTTTTGGGGTGGAGCCTGAGTGGGGTAAGGTTTGGGGAGGGACTTCAGTACCATAGAGTCCAATTGCCAAAGCGGTCCTTTTCTCCAGGGGAACTGATCTCTATTTGCTGGAGATCAGTTGTAATAGCAGGAGATCTCCAGCTAGTACCTGGAGGTTGGCAACCCTATTTATCACCCACCTGTCTCACTGAGACTCAAGGCAGATTTCAAAATATTTTAAAATAATATTTAGACAGCAGAAGACATCCAATAAACAGGATTACAGAATTAGAAAACAATGCAAACAGAGAATGGTCTGAGGCATGACAAACTATAATCAGTGTAGAGAGTGGGTTAAAAAAGGTAGAAGCCAGTGCACTAATGCAGTAAAAGCAAGATTATATATACAGTAAACATGGCAACAGATTAGGCCAGCAGGGGCAGGGCGGCTTACCAGCAAGTAGGGAGGCCTACACCAGTGTCTCGGTGTTGATGCCAGCAACATGGCATCATCACTTACAGCGTGCGCCATAAGTGACATTATCATGTGACTGGTGATGCATGGTGTAGTGGTTAAGAGCAGCGGACTCTTATCTGGAGAACCGGGTTGGATTCCCCACTCCTCCACATGAGAGGCAAACTCTAATCTGGTGAACTGGATTCGTTTCCCCACTCCTCCACATGAAGCCAGCTGGGTGTCCTTGGGCCAGTCACAGTTCTCTCCAAACTCTCTCCGCTCCACCTACCTCACAAGGTGCCTGTTGTGTGTGTGGGGCGAGGGGAGGAAAGGTAATTGCAAGCCACTTTGAGACTTCTTTTCTTCTTCTTCTACCATCTGATCTTTTTAACTGGAGATGCCGGGGAGTGAACCTGGGAGCTTCTGCGTGCTAGGCAGATGCTCTACCACTGAGCCACAGCCCCTCCCCACTGGGGAGAAAGACATAGTATAAAAGAAGGAAATGAATAAACAAATATGTATATCTGACTCAGCATAATAAACAATGCCAACGTACTCTGAGCCACCTGAGCCATCTATCCATCCAAAGTGAACATCTGATTATCTCACGCATGCTGAATCCTGTTCTCCCGGTACTGTTCACTCAGATAAAGAAAAAAATGTCTGCAATAAATTGCTCATGAATTACCCACTCGTAGCTAGGTACACACTGCAGAAATGGAACACACAACCTTTGGTTTACCCAGGCTGAAAAACCCTGAGCTAAACCTTTTGGATGTGCCGGAGTTTTACGTCCATCCTCATTTCTTTGCATATCACAACTCTTAAAAAATAATCATCTGTAATTCAATTTTTTTTTTAAACGAGACCTTTGTATTTAATTGTGGCAGCCCTCACCTTTCTTCCTGCTAAGGCATTAACGGGAGGGAAGTAATTTCAAAATAGTGCCAAGAGCTCTTTTTGCAGCTCTGGAAACTTGTTACCATAGTAACTGGCATATCACCCTCTATTTGTTCCAAAGAAATGACATATCAGAGTACAGCCATAATATCGCTGAAATTCTGTTTCTACTAAGGGATGGAAACTGGCTATGTACCTGAGATTTAAGATGGAGATAGCATAATCTGATAGGAAAAGATAATAATAATTGGCATTTTCTTAATTTTTCAGAATGATAAAGCGTACCGCAGCATTTATAGCCAAGCATGCACTGCCGCTCACTGCGACCTTGGCTTCCCGTTCCATAATTTACCCTGGGGTGAGCAAGAATGAGCACGGGGCTTATTCCCCTAACCACTTTACATCATAAGGGATATTTGTTCCATGTGTCCTGGCAGAAATGCCTATGCGGTGTTGCCTCAGAACGATTGTGCGGCTGGCTTATGCAATCACCAATCCGGAACACGTTCACCCCTGCAACACACCAACCACACCTAGAACCAAGGCACAAAGCTCCAGCCAGCCTTCCTGGTACAGGATGCAAAAGCCTGTACATTTTGGCCTCTTTCTGGGTTTGGCAGTGTTCCAGAGGTCCACATTCTTCCAGCCCAAATTCTTCATTTCTTAAGCGTTCAGACATTTCACCAAATTGTGGGCAACTAAAACCTGAATCTCATTCTTAGCATTTCATGCTGTGGCCAATAATTACCCATGCAGAAAGCTGTACCTTTTCATTTCTTCTGCAGTTCTTAATACTCCATGCTTTGTCTCTTATGGAGAATTTTTCCCCAAAATCTAAACATAGGGGATTCTTCTGAATTAGTAAGCCATTTGTATCATGTGTGGCTTTTTAACACTTCCCTTTTGCAAAAAAATTTCCAAATAGATCCAGTACATAAAGTGGGTTTTTTTTTTTTAAAGGCCTTTCAACTTTCCAGAGTTGTGAATGGGCTGGCATTATCTAGTCTTGGCAGACTAGAAAGAGGAATGTTAATCTCTCCTTTGAAAAATCAATTGGGCTGAAGAGGATCCTTTCTCCCCTCCAGTGTGGGTGCCAGCAGACATCACTACAAATGGAGGCTTCTCTTCCCATGCAGAATGAACGTTTGTGGGTTGTTCTTTTCTGACAAATCAATCCAAAGACACCAAAGCTTTTAAACTGATGGGGCTCCAACACAAGAGAAGGTTAGGGTTGCCAACCTCCAGGTACTAGCTGGACATCTCCTGCTGTTACAACTGATCTCCAGCCGATAGAAATCAGTTCACTTGGAGAAAATGGCTGCTTTGGCAATTGGATTCTATGTCATTGAAGTCCTTCCCCTCCCTAAACCACACCCTCCTCAGGCTCCACCCAAAAAACCTCCTGCCGGTGGTGAAGAGGGATCTGGCAACCCTAGAGAAGGTGCAGAAAGAGCAAGCAAAATGATCAGGGGGCTAGAGCAGCTACCCTATGAGGAGCGGTTAAAATGCTTAGGGCTGTTTAGCTTGGAAAGATGGTGGTTAAGAAGAGACATGATAGAGGTCTATAAAATTATGCTTGGTACGGAGAGAGTAGACAAGGAGAAGCTTTTCTCCCTCTCTCATAATACCAGTACGTGGGGTCATTTGCTGAAGCTGGAGGGTGAGAGATTCAAAACAGATAAAAGGAAGTATGTCTTCACACAACAACACAGTTCAGTTGTGGAACTCCCTGCCCCAGGATGTGCTGACAGCTGCCAACTTGGAAGGCTTTAAGAAGGGACATGTTCATGGAGGAGAGAGGTATCCATGGCTACTAGTCAAAATGGATTCTAGTCATGATGCATATCCATTCTCTTTAGTATCAGAGGAGCATGCCTATAACATTAGTTACTATGGAACACAGGAAGGATGCTGCTGCAGTCGTCTTGCTTGTGGGCTTCCTAGAGGCACCTGGTTGGCCACTGTGTGAACAGGCTGCTGGACTTGATGGGCCTGGGTCTCATCCAGCAGAGAGTGTGTTTTAAAGTCAACTCAAGAGAAATCGAAACAAGAAACTGACAAACGAAAACAAGCCTCTCGGTGGAAACAAAGATCGAGTGTCCTGAAGCGAACTTAGCCAGACCACATAGAAGAACCAAACCGTCATGTGTAAATATATATTATTGTGAAGTGCCTACTCTCTCTGTGTGTGTGGATTATCTTCATACCTTTCTGAAATCCAACTTTACCTGCCTAAACCCTCATCCTGCCTTTCTGTTATAAATAAATTCCTGTTGTTTTGAACTTTTACCACAAGCCTCTGTGTGCCATCAAATTTCTGACAGATCTCATTTCCCTGAAAAATCCAAGTCTCCCTTCGATCCATCACAGCCTTCATCCACAATGGGAGGATAATAATTCTCACGTTACAGGGGTTGTTGCAACACAGTCGGCGCAAAGTGCTTTCAGCACTGCAAAGTGCATTGCATTATGCAGTTAATCATAGAAACGTTCAACATTAACAATGATTTAAAAGTGAAAAGCTTTGTTTGAATATTGTTTTGATCCAAACTCAGGAAATTCACACTGTCCTTTTAAGAGCTTCTTTGAGATAGCAAAAGGATTTTTATGATCTGTTCAATGAAATATACAAACATCTGTAGGCTTCCCGGGATATGTAACAAAGAATATAATCCAATTGCAAAAATCCAGTGACAAAAAGCATGTTGCCATAACAACTCAAATAATCATATTCTAATTAATGTCTAGAACCTTAAAATATATCCAAAACAAGTAAACTCATTTACCCTCTTAATTAAAGTCATTCATTTTTAATATGCGTTTGTGGGAATCTTTGTTCTTTGGTGTAAGTTATGCATAACATTATGTTTTAAATAAATCTCTTTTTTTAATTGGACTAATTAGGACTCATCTCTTGATGTTCTGACACATAAGGATGATTATTTTCTTTCTACATTCAGTGCCATCTGTAGAATGATACTAATAATGCTATGTGAAACCTGTAGATTGGTGAAAAAGTTACCAACACTCAGCTAGTGATCCTTAGACTTCATCCTGGTACATAGGGTTGCCAGGTCCCTCTTTGCAGGAAGTTTTTTGGGTGGAGCTTGAGGAGGGCGGGGTTTGGGGAGGGGAGGGGCTTCAATGTCATAGAGTCCAATTGCCAAAGTGGCCATTTTCTCCAGGTGAACTGATCTCTATCGGCTGGAGATCAGTTGTAATAGCAGGAGATCTCCAGCCACCACCTGGAGGTTGGCAACCCTACTGGTAAACACCCCCCCAAGAAGATTATGTTCTACTAATACCAACCTTTTGGTGGTCTCCAGCCCTAAGAGTGTGCGGTAGGGTTGCCATCCTCCAGGTAGTAGCTGGAGATCTCCTGCTATTATAACTGATCCCCAGCCGATAGAGATCAGTTCATCTAGAGAAAATGGCCACTATGCTGTGTTAGGACTCCAGTAAGTAAGATAGATGGGGCTGCCAACCTCTAGGTACTAGCTGGAGATCTCCTGCTATTACACTGATCTCCAGCCGATAGAGATCAGTTCCCCTGGAAAAAATAGCTGCTTTGGCAACTGGACTCTATGGCATTGAAGTCCCTCCCCTCTCCAAACCCTGCCCTCCTCAGGCTCCACCTCCAAAATCTCCAGGTAATTCCCAACCCAGAGCTGGCAACCCTTTAACTTTGTGTCTGCACAGAGTGCTCATTAAGAAGCAGCTGTCTTCACGTTGCAATGGCCCAACATTTTTGTTGCTGGTGCTGCCTAACCCCCAAAAACTGTTTTGTGTTGATTCCTACTTCCCATTCTTGCCACTGCTCGTCTTCCGGTTGGGGTGGGGGAGGCTCCAGCCGTGCTGCTATTGACCTCAAGGAATTTGTTTGTGTTTTTTTTACTTCCCATTCTCACAATTTCAAAAGCACCTACAAGTTCACTGTGGACTTTCCTTTTAAGCCAGTGCCTAATCGGCATCACCATTCCTTTATACAAATGTACAGGATTGAGAGTGAGAGAATACCACCTGACCTTTCCTTGGCCATAGGTATAAAGAGGCTGTCACATTAGATAGCTGGTCTCCTTGCAATTAAAACAATAAAGATTGAAAGAACATAAGAAAAGCCCTGCTGGATCAGACCAAGGCCCATCAAGTCCAGCAATCTGTTCACACAGTAGCCAACCAGGTGCCTCCAGGAAGCCCAAAAACAAGACAACTGCAGCAGTATTATCCTGCCCATGTTCCACAGCACCTAATAGGCATGTTCCTCTGATCCTGGAGAGAATAGGTATGTACCATGACTAGTATCCATTTTGACTAGTAGCCATGGTTAGCCCCATCCTCCCTAAGAATATAAGAAAAGCCCTGCTGGAACAGACCAAGACCTGTGTTCCTGTCTGTGTTCCTGCCTGTGTTCCACAGCACCTTATAGAATAGGCATGTTCCTCTGGGAATAGGAATGCATCATGACTAGTAGCCATTTTGACTAATAGTCATGGATAGCCCTCTCCTCCATGAACATGTCCATTCCCCTCTTAAAGCCTTCCAAGTTGGCAGCCATCACCACATCCAGGGGCAGGAGTTCCGCAAAACTAGAAGCCTGCTCTTTTAATGGAAATACCGTACCTTCTGGAATATATTTAATCCCTGATTGGCTGCATTTACCATTGTTAAAGTTGTCACATCCAGACACTCATTGAGAACATTCCCTGACTCACCTGAAATAGGGTTCAGTGTCATCCACATGCTGATGGCACCTCGTTTCAAATCCCCAGATGACCTCTCGTGTATGGGGACAAGAATAGCGCCCTGTGGGATTCCACAGAGAAAATGCCATGAAGCAAAAGCTACACCTTCTTTTAACACTTTCTGGAATCCAGGGAAGCGTTTTTCTAGAACTCATGGCAGTAAATGACAACTTTTCGATTTTGTGAAATCTAGCATCCCTTGGGAATAATGTTTAAGGGCTAGACATTTTCCGACATGTAGAAATGCATAAGCATAATCTCCACATTCTTTTTAGCTACAACTGAACTTGCAGTTGCCAGACAGAACTGGCTAGAGGATCAACTGTTTGCCTTGATATTATGCAAAATGACAGTCTGCTAGGCTGTATTATATGGGACTTGAGTGAGAATGAAAGGGAGGGTGCTACATGTCAGTTTTTGCCTCCAGGGTCGTATGCAAACTGAGGCTGCAATCCTGCAAGCAGTTAGGCTGTAGACATTTCATTGCCTTTAACAAGATTCAAACTGCCTAACTTGCGTGCAAGACAGCAGCCATAGAACAAAATTACCACAAATGACTGCTCACGTGTTCCTCTAACAGAGATGGTATTTGTCGCTTTTTGTTAACTATTCACAACAGTGGCATTTAACAGGAGGACAAAATGGACCCTGAAAGGTTATAAAGAACTTTGGATTATTTCTAAGAAGGAAAATGGCACATAACTATCTTAAAATGCATAATCAAAATTACTCATTATTATTTATCAAGAAATGCTTGCATTCTGTTATCTTTCTTTGAATTTGAAAGAATTAGGCATGTTTTCAGAGTAGGGGGTGAAAATAAAATTAATCAGCTTGCTGAGAGGCTTAAAATGCCATCCTAAGGAGAGTTACATCCACTGAAGTCAATTTTAAACAGTGCTTTGGATGGCGCTGTTAGCGACTGCAGCTGAAGATTGTTGGATAGACACAAACTTCTGCAGGATTTTCACAGTGTTCCATATCACACAACTCATGTCACAGGGAAAGAAGCCTTCCAGTGACTGTAGGGGCTACCAGTCTTCCAAGTAACTACAGGCCTTGTGAGGCTCATTCTATGCCTCTTCTCACTCCATGTGCACAGAAAGACCTCCCAGATACTACTGCTTACATTCCATGTGAGCAAGGCCTAGCTGTAGCTCCTCACACTGCCTTGCGCATTTTCTACTTGGCCACTAGGCTTGCCGGGTCCCTCTTTGCAACCGGCGGGAGGTTTTCGGGGCAGAGACTGAGGGGGGTGGGGTTTGGGGAGGGGAAGGACTTCAATGCCATAGAGTCCAATTGGCAAAGCAGCCATTTTCTCCAGGTGAACTTATCTCTATCAGCTGGAGATCAGTTGTAATAGCAGGAGATCTCCAGCTAGTACCTGGAGGTTGGCAACCCAATTGGCCACTCATAAAGAAAGGCATTAACACATTTCATGTGGATCTTTGTAACAAAGTACCTTAAGTTTGTGCTTGTGAACTGCTAAGGTTTTAAGGCTGTGATCATTTATAAACTTGCACCAAACGGCACTACTAGTGGTCCAAGCACAGTGAGCCATGCCAGCTGTAGCCTATAAAAAGTCCCCACTACGGTTGCCATGTGCCCACCAGCACTCTAGCCGTCGGTGAGAGAAAGGCATTTTTTAAAAAATGCTGTCAGAATGGCATGACATCACTTCCAGAAAAACCCAGAAATGATGTCACTCCTATCTAGGAATTGCTGAAACTCTGTGGTTTTACTATAAAGTTTCCAGCAATTTCTAGAGAGGTGTGACATAGCTTCCAGGTTTTCCAGAAGTGATGTCACACCATCACTGTCAGCCACCCCTATATATTCCCCCCCCCACCTGTCTCCCACTAGTTCCAGGCTGAGCCTGGCAACCTTCCTCCACATTTACACTTTGTCTTAAACAGTGCTACTTACTTGATGTCTCAGGTGAGATGTACTTTTTTAACATGTGTGTCCAGAGCCAACACCTGGCCCAGACTCGTCCAGACCCCTGCCAGCCACAGCAGGACTATCCCCAATGATCAGACTGGCAGGCACCCTTCATAAGAAGGGTTGCCTTTTTATCTCAGAGTTTCCTCTGGCTGATTCTTTTCCTGTGTGACTGCCTATCAAATGGTACATGTTTTTTTTGGGGGGGGGCGTTGAAGTGTGGCAGTTATGGGTAAGGTTGCCAACCTCCAGGTACTAGCTGGAGATCTCCTGCTATTACAACTGATCTCCAGCCGATAGAGATCAGTTCACCTGGAGAAAAAGGCCACTTTGGCAACTAGACTCTATTGCATTGAAGTCCCTTCCCTCCCCAAAGCTCCGCCCCAAAAACCTCCCATTGGTGGCAAAGGGGGACCTGGCAACCCTAGTTACAGGGTCCCTTCTTGTCACACTACTGTCTTCCATAGAATATAAGTTGTTGTGTGACTTTTGCTTCTCCCCTTTGTTGTCTTCTCTGGGTCGATGGGGGCAGAGTGATGTCAGGCAGGCATGCCAACATTGGTGTGCATTGATTGGCTGCCTCAATATATGGCTGGTGGAGGGGTGCCATTCACACTGCACTCTGTGCTTGGCTGATGTAGGTAGGGTTGCCAGCTCCAGGTTGGGAAATACCTGGAGATTTTTGGGGTGGTGCCTGAGGAGGCCTGGGTTTGGAAAGGGGAGGGACTTCAATGTCATAGAGTCCAATTGCCAAAGCAGCCATTTTCTCCAGGTGAATTGACTGCTATGAGCTGGAGATGAGTTGTGATAGTGGGAGATCTCCAGCTACTACCTAGAGGTTGGCAACCCCAGATGTAGGTGATGTTTCTCTGTCCCCAGTGCAGTGGCTATATGCTCAGTTCATTGGGGCCAGATCTTTTGGGATATTTCTTTTCTCTGTTGGGGGAGCATAAGATGCCAATTAGTTAGCCAGGTACTGTGTTTGGCATCAACACCCTGCCAGCATCTGGGACTGAGCTGTGCATTCTTCACATTATTTCTGCCATTTCCCTTTCTTCCCTTTCCTTTCCCAACTTTAATCTTTTTTCCATCCAATGTACTTACTTCCGTTGGAGGATGAAGGCAGGTTCTAGAATGTCCACACAGAAATAGGATAATAACAATAAGGGCAATAGTCTTCTACGCATGACTGTTTCCCTCGTGGTCTCCCCTCCGATGACTTTTGGTCTTTGGATTATTCATGCCATTTCTGACCATCAGAGGTTGTCTCTCCCCCTGCATTTCCCCGCAATTTGCCTGCATTTTCAGAGACCCATTTTATCTCGAATTTGAAAACGCGGGCAACATGCAGGGAAATGCAGGGGAGAGCGAGGCGACCTCTGACTGTCAGAAACGGCATGCATAAACAATACAACGACCCAAACTCGTCAGAGGGGTGATGACAAGAGAAACAGCCATGCATAAAAGACCAATGTAAAACTTTGTTTAAATGGCATGTACTGAATCAGGGATGTTTTGGACCAATGTGTATTTCTTTTTTCCTCTCTCTTTAAATCCCCCCCCCAATAATTTTGCTTTCTTACTGATTTTCATATTTATTTCAAAATCAATAACGATTGTGAAAAACAATGTTTAGGGTAGCCATGCTTCACCTCTTTGGTTCCTGGGCAGTTTCCTTTCCTCCTGAGTGCACTTGGGAGATGTTCTGATGACTGAACAACATTGTGCCTGCAGGCAGGCTTGATGCTCTCTCTAGTTTATGAGGTTGTATTCTGTGTAGCAAACTCTCTTGGCAGAAGTCACAGAACAGTAATGATGAAGTGCAGGCAGTCGAGCAACAGGCAGTCTGTGTAAAGAAGCACAGATGAAATATTCAGGGGTAGGAAGAGTTATGGGAATGCTGTTACATTTGTCCAGTGAAGAGAGGGCTATCTGTAGGCTTTCCCTCAGCTCAGAGGAGGAAGATGCATATTTACTTGGCTGGCAGCTATTTATTGAAGTTATTTCAGGCCCGCTCCATCAATATATACATTCTCAAAGTATAAAAGTATAAAATCAAATTCTTTATCTAGAAGAGAGTAGAGATAAAGTTATTATAAAAGCAGAGAGCCCACAATGAAAGAGAGAAATCAGGTAATAGTTTTCTACAATGTGCTTGTGGTCCCAGGCCAATAGGGGATCCAGAGGCCACGCCCCTCCCATGGGGTAGCCCTCTCCCCACCCATAACACCGAACATTGCCTAGAAACCCCGACCAAGTGCGAATGCAAGTTAAGCAGCACAAATTTCACATACAAGCATGGTTGGATTGAAACAGGCCACAACTTTATTAGTTACAGCATTAGGCATTGGCAAGCATGGAGGCGGGATCCTGACATCAGGTGACCCAACTGCCAGCTGATGTATCCTGTGCCCAGCCCACCTGCTGGGCGCAGCCTGAGATGGCAGTATCCAGGACTCACTTGGACTGCAGCCACCCTGTGGTCCCCTGCCAGTTAAGAGGAGTCCATCCCTACAACCACCGACTGGGCATGGCCAACTCCAGGCCTCCCCCAAAACCACTTATTGGGGTCCCCAGCATGGGAAAAGGGGGCATGCAGGCCAGCTTTTCCCCCAACAGGATCCGGGTCCCATTCCCAAACCGCCAACCTTAAAGTTGTGACAAAATTATAAACATTAAATAAAACATTAAATATAGCGAGGGAGGGAGGGACAAAGTCAGCAGAGGACTGGCCAGGCCAGGAAGGGGCTGGCAATAAATCCCCAGCCGGCAGACCTGAGTGAAATTCTCAGGTCCGTTTGCTGCTGGCAGGGGAGGAACGAGGTGCAAGGGCCCTGATTGGCCCATTCAAACAGTGGGCGGCGCCAACTCCAGCACGTGGCTGGCCACCAAGCCAGCTGCCGCCATTTCCTCCACATGCTCTACGTGGGCATGGAGTGAAGTGGGCCGCTCCCAGTATGCCGCCGCCGCATCCAAGTTGGCAGCCCTCACTACATCCTGGGGCAGGGAGTTCCACAATTTAATAATGTGTTTCTTGGGCAGAAAGGGTAAGCAGGAAGTAGAACTCTGTAGTCAGTAATCCTTCCATCCATAGAAATGTTAGGTGAGATCCAAGCCACGCCTTCTGGACTGGCATGACTTTATTCAGAATTAATGAATATTTGATCCGCTTCAGAAACATTAAAAAAGAAAAATCATCCAAAATTGTCTCAAAAAATTGCCAGAGGTGCTTTCTGCAGCTGCAGACAGTGTTCGCAAACATAGGCTCTGTCCTAATTATATCTGCTGCCTGTGCCTCTGGATCAAGAGTGTGATGTACAATGAAGCCAAATGAGGATAACAGCACATATGATGCAGAACAATGATTCCGATCGGAATTGCAACTGCGTATCGGCTTTTGCAGATAAGTAGTCTAAATGTGTAATGCCAGATTGCAGGATGGTAAAAACAGGGAAAGGGGTTGTATAATTTCAAGAAGTAAATACTATGGGGCATATGAAAGTCATGTGAGCTAAAAGTCCTGAATGTTTGGTGGCCAAGGGGTGGATCCTACTCCTATCCTACCAGCCCACTGAGCAAAGTTTAGTTGTTTATATATTTATTAAAATATTTATACCCCGCCTTTCCTTTTGGCTCAAGTGTAAAGTCTTCTTCCAATCTAAGAAGACTTCCTCCAAATCAAGTGGAAGAGCCAACTAAGTCAGAGGAAGTCTCCTTAAGGCTGAAGGATGGCTACTTGGTAAGTGGGTGGATCTACCTCCATACCTGTGGTTCCCATTGATCTGAGGGACTGTTTGCAAACATATGGAGATTTCCCAGTTCATCTTGAGACTGCTTGCTCTCAGATAAGTAGCAGAATTATCATATTCAAATTAGCTCATGCATAATCATGAGCTTCTGGATGCACACCTTAACGTGGTGAGGGGGTTTGTGAGTGTCAGGGAAGCTGAGAGCAATACCGTAAGGGGTCTAGACTCTATCAAGAGACTAAACTCCTAGCAGAGTCACTCAAGACGGAATGGTCACAGCTGAGACACCAGACAAAGATGCATCCACCCCCTTAAGGGATCAATGGCCACATCCGCAGAAGAGAACAGGCAGTTCCAATGGGGATGGGGGTAGAGGAATCCCTGAAGGTTAGCTACTGGGCAGCAGCAGTAGTGGAAGGTGACACTGGCGGAAGATCTTTCGTAGACAACGGCAGTGCCACTACGGCTAACTCTGGTTAGTACTGCGCAGAAGAAGGCACTGGTAAACCACTTCTGACCAACCTTTACCTTGAAAACCCTATGATGAGACAATCCAAAATGAAAAAAGATATAGTACTGGAAGATGGGACCCCCAGGTCGGATAGCACTCAATCTGCTACTGGGGTAGAGCAGAGGACAAGTACGAGTAGCACTGTTCTTAATGATGCGATTGGACTAAAGCCGAAAGGACATTCAGTGGTTGACATGAATAGATGCAAAAGGAAAGTCCGAAGCTGTACGACGCATATAATAGGAACATGGAATGTGAGAAGCATGAATCAGGGTAAGCTTGAAATTGTTAAACAAGAAATGGAACGCATGGACATTTCAGTCCTGGCAGTAAATGAATTAAAGTGGACTGGATTAGGACATTTTCAATCAGAAAATTACAAAGTGTTTTATTCAGGGAATGACAAAAAGAGAAGAAACGGAGTTGCTTTAATAGTGAGGCAAGATGTAGCAAAGGCAGTCAGGAGCTATAATGCAAAGTCTGACCGAATAATATCAAAGACTTCAGGGAAAGCTTATCAACATAAGCATCCTTCAAGTTTTTGCCCCAACTACAGATGCTGATGAGGAAGAAATTGAAAGTTTTTATGCCAGTGTTCAGGAAGAAATTGATCACACACCTAAACAAGATATGCTGATAATCATAGGTGATTGGAACGCAAAAGTAGGAAACAAAGCAAATGTTGTTGGCAGATTTGGGCTAGGAGCATGGAATGAAGCAGGAGAACGCCTCGTAGAATTCTGTGAAGACAACAATCTGTTCATTGCAAACACATGTTTCAGGCAACCAAATAGACAATTGTATACATGGACATCACCAGACGGCCAGTATAGAAATCAAATAGATTATATAATTGGAAGCAGAAGATGGAGAAGCTCTATTCTCTCGGCCAAAACAAGACCAGGAGCCAACTGCGGTACAGATCATGAATTGGTAATATCGAAAATCAAGATAAAGCTTAAGAAAAACACCAAAACATTCATAGCACCAAAATACAATCTAAGCAATATTCCGGAAGAGTTTAAAGACCATGTAAGGAACAGATTTGCATTACTAAGTTCAAGTGAATGAAAACCTGAAGAACTATGGGTGGAAACTAGCGATATTATCAAGGAAGAATGTGCAAAGACTTCCTGTAGCCAAAAGAAAAGAAAAACCTCGATGGATGTCTGAGGAAACTCTTAAAATTGCCAGAGATAGACGAGAAGCAAAAGTAGAAGGTGACAGAAATAGAATCAAAAGTCTAAGTGCAACGTTCCAGCGACTAGCACGTAGAGACAAAGAGACCTATTATAATAACCAGTGTAAAGAAATAGAAGAGAACAACAAAAAAGGAAGAACAAGAGATCTGTTCCACAAGATCCAAGAAATCAAAGGGAAATTTCAAGCACGGTTAGGCATGCTGAAAAATCAGCATGGAAATACATTAACTGAACAGGACAAAATAAAGAAAAGGTGGGAACAATACACTGAAGAACTATACAGAAGAGATGAAAGGATAAAAGATTCTTTCCAAGAAGAATCTTTTGAAGAAGAACCTACAGTTTTAGAAAGTGAAGTGAAAGCTGCATTGAGAGCAATCGGGAGAAACAAATCACCAGGAGCAGATGGGATATCAATAGAGCTATTCCAAGCCACAGAAACAGAGTCCATCAAAATCTTGACAAGAATATGCCAACAGATATGGAAAACAAAACAATCGCCCACAGACTGGAAACGATCCATTTACATTCCAATTCCCAAGAAAGGAGACATCAAAGATTGCAACAACTATCGGACCATTGCATTAATTTCTCATGCAAGTAAAGTGATGCTCAAAATCTTACAGCAAAGGCTGCTACCGTATATGGAACGAGAAATGCCTGATGTTCAAGCTGGTTTCAGAAAAGGAAGAGGCACTAGAGATCATATTGCAAATATACACTGGTTACTGGAGCGTACGAGAGAATTTCAGAAGAAAATCAGCTTGTGTTTCATAGATTACAGCAAAGCTTCTGACTGTGTGGATCATGAAACGCTGTGGCTGGTTTTAAAGGAAATGGGTGTGCCACTACATCTGATCGTTTTGATGCGCAACCTGTACTCTGGACAGAAGACCAAACAAGTTTTGATATACTCAGTCAGCAGCCACGCATCCATGTGATGTTGATTCCAACCATCTTCCATGTCCATTGTCTTATACCTTGCAATTCCTCCTGATCAGGAGAATGTTGGGTCCCCTTGCCCTCGGTCCATAATCAACCATGAAGGAGAATGTTGGGTCCCCTCCCCTTGGCTGCCAATCAATAACAACCTCTCAGTGCACTACATCAATAGCTATCCCAAAGCGAGTGGCCACAGTGTGCAGTGTTTTGAACCTCTCCTGGTTGATGTTAATGGAATCAGCCTGCTGTACGCCACTATAATGAAAACCTAGAGGGGCCACCATTAACCAGGAAAGACACCGATCAGTGGAGGTCCTTACCCCTGCTGTTGCTTCTACTACTATTATTAAAATTATTTACTGAAAACATTGTTGCTTTCCCTTCTTCCTCCCTTTCTCTTCTTGGAACTTGGCCAACACAAATAGGACACAGGTGGCTAGATTCATCCTTCCAATGCTAAAATTCCCTCAAATCATCAAGTCTAGGGAAGGCATTGCAATGTTGGGTTCTACTGATATCTTCCTCCTCCTCCTCCTCCCCCATTCATGCTAAAAGCAAAAACATTTAAATATTTTGTCTATGCTGTTGCTTAAAATGTGAGCGATGTAGGAGCTCAGATTTAGCATCATTGTTCTTAATTCTCTTGTAAGAACCCTTAAGTCTTACAAAGCCTGCTTGCTTGTAATCAAAGTTAGTGAGGTTCTTCTTATGATGAGCAGCATCTGTCTCAGAAGGATTTATGTTGGAATCTGCTTGTGCGTGCCCCCCACCCCCACCCCAGCTTCTCTTTATCAATTATCTGCAGTAGGGCTGTGCATATTGATAAACCCGAACCGAAAATAAACCCGAAATTAGCTGTTTCATCAATATTTGGGTTTTGTTTCAGCCAAATACCAAAACCTTGGAATCTACCCAAAGCTGAACAGATGATTCCTGAAAAGCCGAATAGATATTTGACTTTTTTGGGTTTCAGATATTCGCCTTTGCTCAGATGCATGGTAGGGCTGTTGATTTGGTAAAAAACGAACCAGAAAAATACAGAATAAATGCAAATTCAGTAATATTTGGTTTCGGGTTTACCGAGTCAGCAAAATCCGGGAGGTTAGCAAAGCCGGATTTGCCATTCCTGAAAAAGCCAGATAAAAATCCGGCTTTTTCAGGAACGTCTTTCCGCAGCTCATGGGGAGGGGGGGTATTTTTGCAAATAGGGGTCCCAGATTTTCAGGGTAGCTAGAAGGGACTCTCCTTGCAAGAACCTCAAAGTTTGGTAAATATTGGGTCAGGAGGTCCGGAGTTATGGGGTCTGGAAGGGGTCGTCCCATCGTCCTCCATTGAAATGCAATGGCAAAGTGGCTGTGACTCTTTAATGTTATCCTTCCAATGTATCTCAATGGGGCTTTAAACGGTGGGTGGGAAAGTTCGGCCGGTGCCTCCATATGGATACAATGTGATACACTTTGTCTCTATGGAGGTGCGTGGTGAACTTTCCCACCATTTAAAGCCCAGCTTCCCCATTGAGATACATGGCAAAGGTCACATTAAAGAGTCTGAACACAACCACTTTCCCAATGCATTGCAATGGAGGAGGATGGGGGTGACTCCTTCCAGACCCAATAACTCCAGACCCCATGACCCAATCTCTACCAAACTTGGGGGTTCTTGCAAAGAGAGTCCCTTCTAGCTACCCTAAATATTTGGGACCTCTACCTGCAAAATGCCACCCAGGAGCCATGAGAAGCAGTGAATGGGTTTAAATGGGTTTAAATGGCTGCATTATTTGGGAAACCCGAATTCAAACCCAAATTCCTACCTTTGCCAGTATAGGAAATTTGGCATTCAGGTTTTCCCAAATAAAAAAATGGCCAATAAGCCAAAACCCAAATTTTATGAATTTTTTTTCAACAGCCCTAATGCATGGCTCTGTGATTCTTTCATTTTTCTATCTTTGATTGGTTTTGTTAGGGCCCCAGCTTGGTGAAACCAAACTAGTCTGGAAGGGTCATTTTAAAAGACAGAGCTCACTTATTTGCTGGTCATGGATAGTAATAAATACCTTTGACTTTGAGACAGGGCTCACCCAGTCCCATCCGGAGGGATATGCCCTCCAACTAAAAAACACCAGCTTCTACAGCTGCTGACCACCAGACTTCTGAAGAAGACTCCTTACCTGCGTGGATGAGCAATCTTCTTCACAAGAGCTGCATTGGTCATGACTTTGACTGGCTCCGATATCACCCACACCCCAAAAAACCTGCTCTCAAACTGAAGGTCGCCCCAAGTAGAGGCTTCGTTTCCCCACACCATGAACATCTCTTATGTTCTTATGTTCTTATCTCTTGAAATCAGATTTTTGATGCCTATAATAAAGGACTGTTCAAAGGATGTCATTTGCCACCAAAAGAAATGTTTTCCGTGCTTTATTTTTCTTGCATTTAAGTCGTTTTCTCACTTTGGAAGCTAATTTACATGGACATCATGCTATGCACCTCAGATACGGGGGGGGGCAGATTTTGAGGCACCAGCCTGCCTATAGACTTTTTCCACCAGTCCTCAGCAACGCTGACCTTCTGAACCTGAAAACCAATTGACAGCTCGGCTTGCCAATGCCTGGAGGATGCGAGTGACCCCTTTGTGGGCCCATAGAATTGGACTCCCTGTTCCAAATTTCCCCAAACTTCGGTGTCCATCTAGGGAGAGCCCCTTGCAGATATGCTGCAATTTGGTGACTCTACCTCAAAAAATGCCCCCACAGGAGTTTTGGAGAAAAATTCCCATAGACTATAATAGAACTGAATTTTTAGGGAAACATGGAAATAAAGTCAAAATACCCATTTACCAATATGGGTATTCGGCTTATTTCAGGTTTACTGAAAAAATTAGTGCCCAACAAACCCAAACCCAAAATTTACCTTCTTCTTTTTTTTGGCACAACCCCAATCTGCAGCAATCATCTTTTAATGCATTTGTTTTGATTAGGAAACCAGTCTCTTTGACAGCCTTTGCTGCCATTAATGTTGTCTATGAATACTGTTGCCAACTCTGGGTTAGGAAATACTTGGAGACTTTGAAGATGGAGCCTGAGGAGAGCGGGGTTTGGAGAGGTGAGGGACATCAATGCCATAGAGTCTGCCTTACAACGCAGTCATTTTCTCCAGGTAAACTGATCTCTGTCGCCTGGAAATCAGTTGTAATAGCAGGAGATTTCCAGCCACCACCTGGAGGTTGGATACCCTATCTATGAATGTGAAAACTAACCCAACAAAGAAAAAACCCGGAAGTGTAGATCTGAAAATGCAAGGAACACACATGAACACACATGAAGCTGCCTTATACTGAATCAGGCCCTTGATCCATCAAGGTCAGTATTGTCTAGTAAGACTCTCAGCCACTCTCCAGGGTCTCAAGTGGAGGTCTTCCACATTTCCTACTACCTGGTCCTTTCAACTGCTGGGGATTGATCTTGGGACCTTCTGCAAAACAAGCAGATGTTCTAACACTAAGCAATCACAATTCAGATTATATGCCTTCTGCTCAACAGGAAAGATAGTTTGCACTATTTTATACTGCAAATTTTTCGAACAACATTATTCCTTAAGACAGGTGACCACCTCTGGGGGCACTCTTAGCTGTTGATGTAAGGAATTGGCACATGCTTTGAAAGGAAACATTAAACTTCCTGCTGGAATAAAACACTTTTCAGCACTTTTGGACCTTGAGACCTAAAAATGTCGAGTATAATTTAAATGTTTCAAATGTGACTAAACTCAGGGTTTCCGAATCTTTTTATTGTATTCTTTACAGAACCATATGTACTTTATCTGCTATTCAGGGAATGAAGCTGCAGCTCAGCTGCATAACAGATGGGTAACGTAGCCAAAGGAATGGTTTACCTTCTGCCCTGTTTATGCTTTGAGGCCAGAAAAGCACATTGCCAAGGTGGTGTGTGTGAGAGAGGTTGGACAGCCAGCATGAACTGTCACTGCTGAGATTTTACCTAAAACACTTCTTATGTTCTCCTCTGGCAATGCATCTGAGAATGTCCAGGAATTTGTCTAAATTTACAATAATACTGGTATACTTTTTACTACAACCAACCAAACTATCTCGAAAGGAGGAGGAGGAGGAGTTGGTTTTTAAATGCTGACTTTATCTTTTTTTTAAGGAGAATCAAACCGGCCTACAATCTCCTTCCCTTCCTTCCCCCACAACAGACACTTTATGAGGCAGGTGAGGCTGAGTTTGGAAAGAACTGTGACTAGCCCAAGGTCACCCAGCTGGCTGCATGTGAAGGAGTGGGGAAACCAAGTCGGTTCACCAGATTAGAGTCCACCACTCTTAACCACTAGACCATGCTGGCTGGTAAGTGCAAGCTTTCAAGTTCTCCAGAACCACTGATCAGGCTGAATATTAGAAGCAGGGCAGAGCTGTAGTTTTCTTCAAAAGGAGACCAGAAAGCATTGCAAATTTAACCAGAAGGCCTGGAGCTTAATCCTACACAGAGTTACTCCAGTCTAAAGCCACTGAAATCAATGAGCTTACACTAGAGTAATTCTACAGAGCCTTCCTTGGTGGTCTGCCATTGCCTTCCTCTGCAGAATCTCCCTTGGTGGTCTCCCATCCAAGTACCAACCCTGCTTAGCTTCCAATTTATGGGGGCTCAGCAAGGGGCTTTCAAGGAAAGTGTGAGCACTTGTCCCTGTGGTAATCCCATAAACAACATCCACAGACCAGTAGTCCAAAAGAGAGTTGATTTATTAGAAAACCTACAGGTATACAGAGCTAACAGGTAAATTGGCACGAATGGGAACTGGTAGCACAGTACAGGGCCTATATGGGAAAGCATTAGTCACAACGAGTCATGGCAACCCCCCTCCTAACGAGGAGCCGTTCCCATGGGAGATAGCGCTGGAACAGGAATTCAACAGTTAGCAGGCTCGGCCTTGAGAGGCACCTGGTGGAACCGAAACCAAAACATTCCCAGTCTGATAGGCTGCTGAGAGCAGTGGAAAGCAGGCCTGACAGAAAGTGAGATGCAGATGTGGTTTTCCATTGCCTTCCTCTGCAGAATCTTCCTAGGTGGTCTCCCTTCCAAGTACCGACCCTGCTTAGCTTCCGAGACCTGATGAGATCAGGCTATACCATGCTGCCTTCCCTTCCCATCTCTCCTACCCATTCCTAACGCAAACTGGGCCTTTTGTTCTGGGCCTTTTCCTTTGCCATATTGAATCATAATGGGAGGGAAATGCAAGAGGACTGGAAGTGTCCAAAACCGATTCCTTTCATACCTCTCACATCTAATATCATCACCGGTGTGATTACCATTTTGCAGTTAAAATTCAAAACTGCACCTACATACTCTGGACTGGAGATCTTTTTTTAAAATAGAGACATGAGAAAAGGATGCCCCCTCTGGAATTGGCTGCTCAAAGCGTTGGATTGCTTCACCTTAAATCTAGTCCTGGTTTCACCTTTCTGCATTGACGTCTGTAGCAAGCCATTTCCAATTAACCGAAATGTGTGCCATAGGAACAAGCACTCCTTAAAGATACAGCACAGCAAATGGAACCTTAACAAGAATACAAACGCAGTCCGATGTCTGCAAAGTGGCTGAGTGTATGACTCATGACACCGTGTTAACCTAATAAACCTGATTTGGTGGAGAAAATGTATGAAAAATTGTGCGGGTGCTAGAGAGTAACATGACAACTGCATACTCTTCAGATGTTTGCATATGCTCGGCAAAATGGTATTCTAATTTTAGATAATGCACAGGGCTACTGAAGCATGCACCCAATTCCCAGGGGTACTAATGCTGTAGCAAGGGAAATTCCCAGAAATAGCACTGTCAGAAGAAAGCTTAGAAAAGAGGAGAATAAAATCCTAGTAACAATATTTGCTAGGCATAATTATTTACTGAATGCACTTGATCCTGTAATTTACTAACCTGGCAAATTATGGCCAGTTCAACCATTTGCTGCTCTTAGGATCTCATAAGAACATAAGAAAAGCCCTGCTGGGTCAGACCAATGCCCATCAAGTCCAGCAGTCCGTTCACACAGTGGCCAACCAGGTGCCTCCAGGAAGCCCACAACCAAGACGGCTACAGCAGCATTATCCTGCCTGTGTTCCACAGCACCTAGTATAATAGGCTTGTTCCTGTAATCCTGGAAAGAATAGGTATGTCTCATGACTAGTATTCATTTTGACTAGTAGCCCAACCAGACTTATACCCTTCTTAATTGATTGAAGACAATGGGCTAGAAGGAGGTAATTCTACTTAGGACTGCACTGTAAGAGTCTTATTATGATCATTGTACCACTATTATGAAATGGTGCAAGAGAGACAGTGTAGTGTTGTGGTTAGAGTGATACAGCACATTCCTGAGCTGCTGGCGTGCGGGGACGGTGGGGAAGAAACAACTGAGCTATTTCCTGTTGGCCCCTGCATGGTTCCAAAAAAGTGTTAGTGGCTTCCATTTCCTTACGAAGTAGGAAATACTCCTAGTTCAAACATTAATCAGATTAACCACTTGTATCCCTTTGGGAACGTTTGAATTAGTCTGTGCAATAGGGCTGTCGATTCTGTTCGGCCCGAACTGAAAAACAGCTGAATTTCCCCTGATTCGGTGATTTTTAGTTCGGGACGAACCGAACTCAAAAATGGCGGGAAACCGGGGAGCCGAATTCAGCGAGTTCGGGAGTTCACGAATAAATCCGGCAAATTCGGGGCTGTCAGTAAGCAGCATTCTCCTCCCCCGGCCAATCGGTGGCCAAGCTGGGTTTTCTTCTGGCCAATCAGTCAGGATTGAGTACTGGAGGAATCAGCTGATGCGCCAGGGAGAGAGAGTGAGAGAAATCCTCGTGTGTGTGTGGGGGGTGCTTGTGCACATTCGCTCCTTTCCGTGGCTGCAGGGGGTGCATTTTTGGGGGTACAGACCCCAAACTTTCAGTGGAGCTTCAGACAAGCCTTCTTAAGAGACCCCCCAAGTTTTGTAAACATTGGGTCAGGGGGTCCAGAGATATGGGCTCCCCCTTTTCTCTTTCCGTGGCTGCAGGGGGTGCATTTTTGGGGGTACAGACCCCAAACTTTTAGCGGAGCTTTAGACGAGCCTTCTTAAGAGATCCCCCACGTTTTGTAGACTTTGGGTCAGGGGATCCCGAGATATGGGCTCCACCCCTTTTCCCTCCCCCCTTTTCCATTTCTGTGGCTGCAGGGGGTGCTTTTTTGGGGGTGCAGCCCCCAAACCTTCAGGATATCTTCAGACGAGCCTTCTTAAGAGACCCCCCAAGTTTTGTAAAGATGGGTTCAGTGGGGACAGAAATATCAGCTCCCCCCTTTTCTCTTTCCGTGGCTGCAGGGGGTGCATTTTTGGGGGTACAGACCCCAAACTTTCAGCGGAGCTTCAGACAAGCCTTCTTAAAAGACCCCCCAGGTTTTGTAAACATTGGGTCAGGGGCCCCCGAGATATGGGCTTTCCCCTTTTCCCTATTGGGATGAATGGATCACCCGATCCTGTATGCATCTCCAGAGCAAAACGTCCCGTGCTTAAATGGAATTGTCTTGGATTACCCAGTCCTCCTCCCAGCCCCTCCTGATGGAACAGAAGACAGCCACAGTAAGACCCCTTTGGGGGCTTTAATCTATACTTTTTCTCCTGTGTGTGTGGGGGGGGGAGCAGAGTCTGTGTGTGTGTGGGGAGGGAGCAGTTTCTGTGGGTGGGTGGGGGAAGCCAAAGGGGGCTTTCGCCCGTTCTGCCTGGGGGTGTATGCCCCCTCGACTCTCTCTCCCTGGTTTGAGGGGGGGCTTCAGTGTGTCCTCAGGTTTTCCCTCATTCATAAGATCAGTTAGGTCTATTTTGATACTTGCTCAAAACTGGTTTTCAAATGGTGACTTAAAGAATGCATTTGCCTGGTCCCAAGTCCGATGCAAAAGGGGAAATTCCACCCCCTCCTGCTCCTTATGCATAGCTAGCTGCCTCTGTCCCTTTCCATGCTTTGCACGGTTGCAAAGGTGTTGCTTTGCAGGGTTGTGTTGTTTTGCAGTTGTGTTGCTTTGCAAACTTCTCAGCTGTTTGTCGGGGCTGGGAGCTTTGTGCGTGGGTGGCAAGCTCTTCTCAGAGATGCACGTTAAGGGTGGGGGGACCCCTTTCGGGGCCCATATCTCAGCCCCCCCTGACCCAATCTTTACAAATCTTGGGGGGTCCTTTGAAGCTCCGCAAGAAGGGTCCTTTGAAGCTCCGCTGAAAGTTTGGGACCTCTACCCCAAAAAATGCCCCCCCAGAGCTGCGGAAAGGCGCAGTTGTGTTTTTAATGGCTTTATTCGGCCGAATTTTTTTCCCGAACTTTGAATTCCCGCCGAATTGCACGGACCCAAAGTGGGGGAGTTCGGACTTCGGCATATCCCGAATCTAAACGGGCTGAATTCAGCCGAATCCGAGCTATACCGAATTTTTTTAAATTCAACAGCCCTACTGTGCAACTATGTCTCTGAGCTGATGTATCCTGTATGGAACTTGATATTGTTACTATACATAAGTTGCTACTTTCATCCCTATGGGAGAAGTGAAAATAATTGAATTCCTGTACATGGATATGTGCATGTGAAATGATTCCAATAATAAGTTATTTAATATTTATGAAGATGTTAGCTGATGAAGCTGCAATTTTGCAGTGAAAACGCTTGATGACATCCGGACGGCGTTACTGCTTATTGTTCCATCTTCAACCTTCCTTGAGTCAAGGCTCTAAGAAGAAACAAATATAAGAATCCATATTTACCTTTGAAGAGACTCTTTTGTTCAGTGGTCCTCTTTTGGACTTGTTTGTTCACTTATTGTATTGATATTCACCTGCGTGTTCACTTACTTGAAAATGTCATATGTGTTCCATAATAGATGTTTTTGCATAGTTGCTTGTGTATTATTACTTTTGAGCTAGTACTATAGTTTCCACAACTATCCATTTAGTACTTGTGCATATTTATTTCAGACCACCTGGAGGTTGGCAACCCTATTCTCTCCTCCATTTTATCCTCACAACAATAACTCTGTGAGGGAAGTTAGGCTGATTGGCCCAAGTTCACCCAGTGAGCCTTCACAGCAGAATGGGGATCTGAACCCTGTTCTCTCATATCCTAGTCTGACCAGGGCCAGCATCAGCAGACCCTGCAGTAAGGCATCTGTCAGGCTCTGGGCTTCTACCAGGGCCCACTGCCACTGAGCACACCACCACGCCACTCCTGACATCAGCCAGCAGGCCTATCCTCACCCACTCGCTTGCAAGCACCTCACCTCATGTGCGCCTGCCCATCTGATGTCCCCAGCACCACCAGGGAAGAGTGTATGGGGTGGTGCAAATGGTGTGCTGGACAGTCACAGCATCAGCATGGACCACCCTATAGACACATTCTCTTCAAGGAAAGAGAAGGATGCTTGGAACAGCCATAGCGTTAGGACTAGGGTTGCCAACCTCCAGGAGGTGGCTAGAGATGTCCTGGGATTACAACTGATCTCCATCTGACAGAGATCAGCTTCCTGGAGAAAATGGCCACTTTGGAAGGTGGACTATGGCATTATATACCCCATTGAAGTCCCTCCCCTCTCCAAATCCCGACAGAGATCAGTTCACCTGGAGAAAATGGCCACTTTGGAAGGTGGATTCTACAGCATTATACCCACATTGAAATCTTTCCCCTCCCCAAATCCCGCCTTCCTCAGGCTCTGCCCCCCCCCAAAAAAAATCTCCAGGTATTTCCCATCTTAGAGGTGGCAACCCTAGTTGGGACCGTTTTAACAAACCAGTGTGGCCAAAAGGAGCTACTTCCAAGTCACAGTGCAACCCAAAAAAATGTTTCCCTGGGTGTAAGCCCCATTTAATAGACTTGAGCAAGATTCTGAGTAGGCTTGCTTAGGATTGCTCTGTAAATGTGCTTAGGATGATTATATTGGGAAACTCTTTGACGGACTGCAAAATGTAATATTGGAATATTTCCCATAGGAACTGTAAAGCAATGATTTCTGGCATCTTTGAATGAGATAAAGAAGCAGCAGACACAACACAGACTTTTCCAATTTAACTATCCATCCCTCTTGTGGGTTTGTTCCTAGGTTTTTTTTTTTTGTGGGGGGGAGATATAAGTGTACTCAGTACATTCCCACAACATATTGCCTGTCATTGATTTTTTTTTAAAATGGTTATTTTGTTTAAAAAGAATGCATTTTTTTTAAAAGCGTGTTAAATAGGCAGCAAATTGATTAGAGTAAACAAAGGAAATAAAGCAAAGACTGTTAGTAACTGCAATTGCTCATAAGATATAAATTCTGCAAAATAGGCAACTTATAAAATTATCTTTCACTCCTGCCAAGTCGGGTTTCTTTCAACCAGAATGTCCTGCCCAATGACAAGGAGAATTCAACAATAGTTTTCTGCCTGATCAGAAATCTAAGGAGCAGCCTATTCCTGAAATGGGAGGTGAAGTCCTTTGGAGCCAGCGTGACCCTGCGCCAGCATAAATGCCTCCTTATCACAGAATAAGGTGCCACCTACGCCACCAGGGGGGCAAACATGCCGGCGTCCAGACACTGCAGGCCCCAGGTGCCAACACAGCCATGCCAGTGCGGAGGGCGATCCCAGGGTATTCCCAGGGCATTCCTGGGGGTGGAGTTACCTTTAGGCAGCTTCCACAGCCCTTTCACCCTGGGTATGCCCCCTTGAGCGACAACAGGCCTGCATCACTTTTTTGGGTGGCACAGCATCGCTGTTTTCAATGGGGCCTTTCCCCCCTTTTTCCCACTGCTCTCAGCCGCTGCAGATCTACCCCTCTCTCAGCCGCTGCACAGAGTATACCGATCATAATATGCACAAAATACAATTTCATATGTACCAACCACCGCCCGGAAGATGTGTAAAAGACTCCCAATTCTATACAATTCCAGGCCCCTTTTATACATTTTGACATGGGAAACCTAATCTGTGGTTTTACTTTTATGGCACTTTCTCAAGGGTCTTCATTCTTTCCCAAAACAATGTTAAACCTTCTAAAATTATCTTATGACATTATTCTAATCCCTTTCACCTGTTTCGCACCTCACAAGGTTTCTTTATATGGCCATAGGCAAGGTTTGCCGAAGGGGGTATAATCAGATCTTCAATGTCAAACCCATCACTCATAGTAAGGTGAGAAAGTCCTAGAAAAGATGCCTGAAGCATCCTGTAAAGGGATTCAATGCAAATCAAACACACACCCCATCTGGAATATAAACGGGACACTTTTTTCCTCTGAAATCTGGTGTTTATACTTAGTGAAGGTTATTGGCTGGCAGCCCAGGCTTTTCTTCCGCCAGTTAACGGTGATGTTATGGCATAAGGTTTTTTCTACTTGCCATTCGCTGATAAGAAATCTAGCTTTTAATTAATATACATTGCATGAATATATATATATTTAAGGCTAAATAAAGCTAGACCACTACATTCGGTTGCTCAGCAATCGGTTCCAGGATCTCCCCATAGATACTGATTTTGGACCACTGGAACAAGGGCTCCCCCCCCCCCAACAAAGACTGAAACAAATTTCTCTGGCTCCTGCACATGAGAGGACTTGAACTTCTGCTCCCCAATGTAGAAAGAGACATATCCTGGTTGCTGGGGATTCTCTACTGAGAGAGGTAGAGTCTAAAGTGTGCCGAGTGCCGACCAGACTTGTCTTCTCGAGAGGTCTGCTGTCTACCAGGTCCACGCATCCATGATGTGACAGAAAGGATAGGAAGACTCATCAAGCCCACAGATTATTACTCTTTCTTGCTCGTTCATGTGGGAACAAATGATATTGCCCGACATAGCCCAAAATATATTAAAAGAGACTATGCGGCTCTGGGTAAAGAAAGTGAAGGACCTGGGGGCACAAGTTGTTGTTGTTGTTTGGTCAGTTCTTCCTGTTGAAGGTCAGGGCTTAGTAAGGGAAAGAACAATACTACAAATTAATGACTGGCTGCGTAGGTGGTGTTATCAAGAAAGGTTTGGATTTTTGGACCACAGCTTACACATTTGAGATGAAGCTCTTCTATCGGGAGATGGTTTGCACCTCACGAGGGTAGGAAAAAACGTGTTTGGTGAGAACCTCGCAAACCTGATCAGGAGGGCTTTAAACTAAATCCTATGGGGGAGCGAGACAAGAACTTAAACCCTAGCATGATGACAATAACTGGAGATGAGAACAATAAAGATTTGCAGGGAGTGTCACGTATGCGAGGAAACATAAACTTATGGGTAAGTTCAGAAACAAAAACCTTGGGGCACACAAACTCCGATGTCTGTATATTAATGCACAGAGTATGGGAAACAAGCAGGAAGAACTTGAAGCCCTTATACAGGAAGGGGATTTTGACCTAATAGGCATTACTGAAACTTGGTGGGATATCACTCATGATTGGAATATTGAGATTGAGAGGTACAACTTGTTTAAAAGGGATAGACAGATAAGGAAGGGGGGAGAAGTAGCATTATATGTCAAAGATGTGTACACTTGTGAAGAAATACATGAATCTGAGAATGGAAGTCCAAACGAAAGTCTATGGGTAAAAATAAAAGGAGTACGAAATAATAGTGATATTATGGTAAGGGTCAGCTATCAACCACCAAACCAGGCAGGGGACTTGGATAAGACACTCCTAGACCAGATTACAAAGTTCTCAAAGAGATGGGACATGGTGGTAATAGGAGATTTTAATTACCCGGATATCTGTTGGAAGTCCAACTCTGCTAAAAATGCAAGATCCAATAAATTCCTGACTTGTCTTGCTGACAACTTCCTGTTCCAGAAAGTGGACAGGGAAACAAAGGGATCTGCTAACTTAGACTTGATTATCACCAACAGGGAAGAACTGGTTGATGAGGTTAAAGTAGTAGGCACCCTGGGTAGTAGTGACCATGTAATCTTGGAATTTATAATCTTGAGGAAAGGAAAAACTGTACATAGATGAGGTATAGTTAGATGAAATATAGGTGTTGTTTTTTTAAACAATTTTTATTATTTTTCTATAACATTATAAACAGACATTTCAACAATACATACAATTTATCAATAAGAACAAGAAGGAAAATGCATTATTGTTGAAAATACATCTTGTTATTAGTTAAATATAAAGAATAAAACTCCCCCTTCATCTTCCTCCATCTTGTTAAATCTATTCGCTCTTATATATTAAAGATTCTAATCCTAATATGCTTTATAGAATTAATTATAATCACTTTACTAATATCCATACTACTATGGTTACCAAATATTTCAGGCCAAAGATGGTTATTTCATTATTTTATACCAAATATAATGTAGCGGTTATAAATTTTTACTATCAAACCTTGTATATAATATTTAAAAAGTTATTTAAAAACGAAAAACAAAATTAATATATCATATTTTTAACAATATCTTTGAGAGATGGATTAGATCAACGAGTAACCTTTAAGTTCCCCCAGTTGAAGTTCAGTTTCACAGTAAACCCTCCATGCCTCCCATTCACCCATGAATAGTGCATTGTCTTTTTGATTTATCGATGCAGTGAGTTTTGCCAATTCTGTCATTTCTAACATCTTTTGTATCCAGTCTTTTTTGTCTAGAATTTCCATTGTCTTCCATTTAGCTGCATAGACTAATCTCGCAGCTGTGGTGGCATATATCAAAAATGATCTCTGAGTTAAAATAGAGTCAGGTATCATACTTAGTAACACCATTTCAGTTTTTTTAGGTACATTGTTTTGTATAATTAACCTTATTTCATTGTAAATCATGTCCCAGTAATTTTTTGCGTTATCACATGTCTACCACATATGATGAAATGAGCCTATTTCGTTGTTACATTTCCAGCACTTCGGGGACATCTTCTTGTAAGTCATTGCTAGTTTTTTAGGTGTCAAATACCATCTGTACATCATTTTATAGATATTTTCCCTTAATGTTTGAGAAAGTATAAGTTTCATACCCCGAGACCAAAGTCTTTCCCATTTACTTAATAGTATATTATGGCCCAGCATCTGTGCCCAACTAATCATAGTGGATTTTATTTGATCTTGTTCACAATAAAGCTCCAACAATAACTTGTACATTTTGGATATTAAACGGTCATTTGTATCTAGTAAAAGTTTTTGGAAAATTGATTTATTTTTATGAAATCCTATTTTCAAATCCTGAGCAAAGACAGAGTTTATCTGATGATATTGAAACCAGGTCAAGTGTTCCTCAACTTCATCATAGTCTTTTAATGAGCATTTGTTGTAATCCCACTTTAAAAGGTCGTGATATGTAAAGGTAGATGAAATATAGGTTGAACTTTAGGAGAGCTAATTTTAACAAACTTAAACTTACGCTGGGTAGAATCCCATGGTCAGAAATACTTAAGGAGAAGGGAGTTCAAGAAGGGTGGGAATTTCTTGAAAATGAAATACTGAAGGCGCAATCCCAAACCATTCCTATGAGAAGGAAAAATAGGAGGAGCCTAAAGAGGCCAGGGTGTCTCCATAAACAGGTTTTTAAAGAGTTGAGAAATAAAAAAGACTCCTTTAGGAAGTGGAAGGAGGGCTTTATAACTAAACAGGAATATAAACAAATAACTAGTGTTTGTAGGGAGAGTGTTAGGAAAGCTAAAGCTCAGTATGAGCTTAGACTAGCGAGAGATGCTAAACACATCAAAAAACGTTTTCTTCCTATGCACAGAGTAAGAGTAAGAACAAGTACAAGATAACCCCATTGCGGGGACCGGAATGTAAAATTATAAAAGGCAGAACTGCTCAATTTCTACTTTAAGAGGTTTGAGAATTTCAGAGAACAGGTAGGTCCTTTAAATTTCAACTTCAGTAGATTGTGTACTGTATTGTGTGTCCTTGCAATAAATTGTACATAGGCTCCAGCATTAGGGCTGTAAAGGGTAGGATACATAGATCCCACATTCGGGCACGGCTTATGGAGACACCGTAGGTAGAGCATTTTTGGAAATTAAAACATTCAGGGAATGACCTAAGGTATTTTGTCCTGTGGCATCTTAAGACCATGGAATATGACCAAATCAATGTGGAAAGAATCCTGCTGCAAAAAGAGGCATTTTTATACATCTATTTCAAACTATGGCTCCAGATGGGCTGAATATGGAAAATGACTTATCCTGCTTTGTATAAGATATATGGTATTAATGTAGGTCTCCTTTAATTGTGAATAACATGTATCTAACAGTGCACCCACACCTGTGATTAATTAAGAATGTGAGCTTATACTAGGAGAAAGTGAATGTTGGTAGTAGGGAACCAGTATCCCTGATGGGAACAGACCAGGTATGGAGACTGATGTGTTCAGTACCACAAGAAATGAATACTAAAGAATAAGGTAATATAAGATTTAAAAAGTCTTTATGAATATATTCTGATGGTGTTTATTGTATATAGAAAAATTTGTTGAAACAGAACTGATGAAGGACTCCAAAATGGGGTAATTCAAGAAAATCGTCTTCCTCCTTCTGGAATTCCTTACTTCAGGAAAAGCATCCTTGCAACCAGAAAAAGAGATATAATAACCATCAGTCTGGATACTTTATTGCACCTATGTGGAAGTTAACAGTGGTCTATATATTATTGTAAGGTTGATTATTCCACATATTGAGTGTATTAGTTTTGTTAATATTGAGATCCTTTAATGTGCATGTTACAGTGGTGAGATTCTTTGATGTGTATATATTTTTGTAACTCTTGATTGTATTGTACTTTTTGATTACATAGTTGTGGTCTTTGTGAGCCCTTCTGTGTCAGAATTTGATTCAACCTCCATGTACTAGCTTGAGATCTCCTGCTATCATAACTGATCTCCAGACAATAGAGATCAGTTCACCTGAAGATAATGGCTGCTTTGGCAATTGGACTCTATGGCATTGAAGTTCCTCCCCTCCCTTCCCCAAACCCCACCCTTCTCAGGCGCCACCCCAAAAACTTCCCAACGGTGGTGAAGAGGGAGCTGGCAACCCAAAACTCAGCTCATGAGCAGAGCTTTTGACTGCAGTACTGCAGCTTGCCATTCTGCACCACAGGGCTCAATTTATTCAGCCAATCTTAGAAAAGACTGAATAAATTAGAGGCTGAATAAATTAGGGGCTCCGGGGTAGTCATAGGGCCATCCCCCCCTCCCCGGGTAGATATTACTTAGAGCATGCAGGTCCCAGAGGTAGGGGTACTGTGGTCTTCACAGTATCAACATACATAAAGTGGATATGGCGGACAACTATGTTGATGCTTTGGATCCGGATAAACTAATACAGTGGCTGTATTACAAGAACCATCAATAAGAGCATGTAGGTTGCCCTGTCACCTCATCAAATGCTGCAAGAATCACCCTGATATTGTGGAGCAGCTGGTAAAGTGCCCCTTTAATGCCCGCCACCAGGCCCCCAGAGCAGAGATCAGCCAACACATATCCAGCTGTGATGACAAAAGATTGATTGAGCAGGGCATTGCAAGTCAGTCGGGCAACTACAGAAAAGAAACCAATGTGGTAAGCACATGGCAGTCTCCTCCATGCAAAGAAGACTGAGACAAAGATTTAGGAGACAAATTGAAGTCTGTTTTGAGACAAACAGTTCTGAATCGAGCACAATCATGGGACATGAGAACCATCTGCCTTCGGGTGTCGGAGTCCCCAGGTCCATGCCGTATGTGTTGCCATGGAAAAGCAGTGCAGGAAATGGAAGACCACAGATGAAAACTAAAAAAGGATATTGCAGAGCTTGAGAAGGTGCAGAAAAGAGCCACCAAAATGATCAGGGGACTAGAGCAACTACCCTATGAGGAGTAGTTGAAATGCCTAGGGCTGTTTAGCTTGGAAAGAAGGCGGTTAAGGAGAGATATGATAGAGGTGTATAAAATTATGCATGGTATGGAAAGAGTGGACAGGGAGAAGCTTTTCTCCCTCTCTCATAATACTAGAACGCAAAGTCATCTGCTGAAGCTGGAGGGTGAGAGATTCAAAACAGATAAAAGGAAATATTTCTTCAAGCAACTCATAGTTAAATTGTGGAACTCCCTGCCCCAGGATGTGGTGATGGCTGCCAACTTGGAAGGCTTTAAGAGGGGAGTGGACATATTGATGGAGGAGAGGGGCATTCATGGCTCAATAGTCAAAATGAATACTAGTTAAAATGGCTACTAATCATGATGCATACTCATTCTCTCCAGGATCAGAGGAGCATGCCTATTATATTAGGTGCTTTGGAACACAGGCAGGATAATGCTGCTGCAGTCATCTTGTTTGTGGGCTTCCTAGAGGCACCGGGTTGGCCACTGTGAAAACAGACTGCTGGACCTCATGGACCTTGGTCTGATCCAGCAGGGCCTTTCTTATGTTCTTATGTTAAAACTGCCCCCTTTAGTGGCTATCAAGCACTCATTATCCACTCTCTTTAGAAAGATTAGAGTGCCAGCAAAGAGACTCCAGAACAAACTGTGCCCCTGTTTGGCTTGGCTGATCTGAACCACCTCTGAATGTTCAGAATTCTTAATTTAGCATTTAATTCTGTTAACCACCCAGAGCCTGGCCTTGGCCAAGGATTGAGGGCGGGATATCAATAATAAAATAAAAATAAATAAATTATGAGCCAGTAACAGTATGGATGGAGCCAGAGAGGGGTAACCCTTTTTGGAGTAAGTAATATACTAATTGTAGCAGTGGTACTATTTCAATTCATTGGAAAGTAGGTTGGTTGTCAATTTTGAGGGGGGAGGGATTAATAGAATATTTTGATCTAGTTCATCATCAGACTTCACAAGAATTTCCAATTACTTTATGTTTGTACAGGGAAATATATGTTGTCCTTTTAATTAGCAAAATGAATATACATCAGCAAAAGTAAATTATAGTACAGCCAGAAAATCTACTCTGTACAGATATTTTCTTATTAAATTAAAGTATCCTGCTAAGTGTTTTTATTATTATTATTTTGTTAAAGATCAAAAAGTAATGTATTTGTTTGCTCTTTTTTATATCGTTTAAGGAGAACTGAGGTTTTAATTCCTAATTCACATTCTGGATTTAGGTTTTCTGTTACTGAAATCAGTGTGCATTTTTTTAACTCAACTAACATTTTTCCCCAGGGTAATTAAACATTTCATTAGGTGGTGAACCAATAAAGGTTTCCTCTAGAGAGTAAGCAAGATGGGAAAATAAAAGGTTTTAATTGCCCTCTATAGCATACAGAGGAGGTTTTTTTCCCCAATTAGTTATCATCAGAGAAAACTATTATTCAGCATGGTGTAGTGGTTAAGAGCAGCGGACTCTAATATGGAGAACCAGTTTTGATTCCCCACTCCTCCACAGGAGCGGCAGACTCTAATCTGGTGAACCGGGTTGGTTTCCCCACTCCCTCACATGAAGCCAGCTGGGTGACCTTGGGCTAGTCACAGTTCTCTTAGAGCTCTCTCTCAGCCCCGCCTACCTCACAAGGTGGGGAGAGGAAGGGAAGGAGATTGTAAGCCTGTTTGATTCTCCTTAAAAAGGTAGATAAAATTGGCATATAAAAACAACTCTTCTTATTCCTGATACTCCCACATATGGGGTTTAAGCAACATTCTCCAGACACATCTAACTGATGTGTACTTCAAGTATTTCAAGTACTTGAAGGGCTGTCATATAGAGGATGGTGCCAAGTTGTTTTCTGTTGCCCCAGAAGGTCGGACCAGAACCAACGGGTTAAAATTAAATCAGAAGAGTTTCCATCTAGACATTAGGAAGAATTTTCTAACAGTTAGAGTGGTTCCTCAGTGGAACAGGCTTCCTCGGGAAGTGGTAAGCTCTCCTTCCCTGGAGGTTTTTAAGCAGAGGCTAGATGGCCATCTGTCAGCAATGCTATGAACTTAGGCAGTTCATGAGAGTGAGGGCATCTTGGCCATCTTCTGGGCACTGGGTGTGTGGGGGGGAGGTAGTTGTGAATTTCCTGCATTGTGCAGGGGTTGGACTAGATGACCTTGGTGGTCCCTTCCAACTCTATGATTCTATTATTCTATTCTATGATACAGAAAAGAATCCTGGACCATTCTACTTTAAACTGCTTCCATTGAAAGTCATTGCACCCAGGCACAGTGAGTTAGTTCTGAACATTCAGTCCATGATCTGGGTCTGGATCCAGCCTGCTTTTTCACTTAATCTCACCTAATTCCCCTCCCCCATTACATGTGCCTTTTCTCCATGATAAACAGCATAACCCTTTTGATGGTTAAGGGGATCTGCTCTTTCCTTTTTCATGTCAGGAAAAGCTGGTTGGATCCAACCCAGTACATTGATGATAGCTCAATCAAACATGTACATAGCCATGGGATGCTATAATCCTCCAGTGACAAGCATGCATGCATGAGTCAACATGATACATAAAAAAATGTAACCAAAGCTGGATTTATGCAGAAGCAAAGTACAGTTTAGGACCTCAGATTATGGAAGACCTCTAAATTTAAAAGAAATCAGTTAGAACATGACATATTTTTGGTAAAGCCATGGGTCTCTTTATCTTAGCATAGGGCCTCAGTATGTCTTCATCCAGCCCGGTGTTAGCCAAATTGCTCGGTTATGAATATTTATGTGGGGAAATATTGTCGAAGGCTTTCACGGTCAGAGTTCATTGGTTCTTGTAGGTTATCCGGGCTGTGTAACCGTCTTGGAATTTTCTTTCCTGACGTTTTGCCAGCAGCTGTGGCAGGCATCTTCAGAGTAGTACTCTGAAGATTCCTGCCACAGCTGCTGGAGAAATGTCAGGAAAGAAAATTCCAAGACCACGGTTACACAGCCCGGATAACCTACAAGAACCAATTTATGTGGGGAAATTAGCATTTAATAACCGGTTATGGGCATAACCTGTAGGATCTTAACCTATGTTTACGGGAGTCCAAACCGTGATTCAAAGAATAAAGCAGAGGCAATGGATTTTAGTTTCAAAAGGTTTACTTGTTATCAAAATGTGTGCACAAGCACTCAAATTATCATACACAAACCAACATACAGAGTCTAAGAATCAAAGAGAGTAGTAGACAGACAGTTGCCAATGTGGCAGGCCCACGATGATGGGTTATACTGCACCTGTCCTGGAGCGGAGTTGTCCTGAGTTCCATAAGCTAAAATACTGGGAAAGAGGAGCGAGGAAGAGGGGTCCCGGGGACTTGACCAGCGAGACAGGAGGGGAGCATGGTCAGGCTGCGCAAAACCCAAACCAACAGAGTGGTGGCAAGTAAGCCAGGGGGAAGACCTAAGGTGACGTATGGATAGTGGGGACCCCAGATATACTCTTTACCGGGGCGGGGTAATGAGATTACCCTTTCGTGGTTCCCATGTAAATAAAAGGTGACAAAGACCCTAATGGTCGGCTGCCGGGGTGAGGCAATTGGGCAATTGAGAAAACTATGCTATTTCCATTGATTTGTGCGATTCCGGGAGGACCGGGAGTTGCTTGCAGCTGGGATTAACGATCTAACACAAAGACGTGCATAGCTGTGTCAGGGGCGCGTCACTTTGCATAGCCGGGGGAACGATCCTTCGTTGGTATCTTGATGTCTTCCAATGGGCTATTAATCATGCTGATGAGGCTGGGGAGGGGGGTGTAGATGAAGACTATGTGCTTGACAGCTCCCTGCGAGATGGCTTCTGCTGGAACTGGGCACACAGAGGAAAATGGATTCCCTCTGGTTCTCTCCGAGAGGCTTCTCCCCCCATGGCTCCTTCTTGTCAGTTTCACTCGCTGGCACGGGAGCCGTCCCCATTGCGTTTGGAGCTCGGCGCACGTCTGGAACAGTGTGGGCACGCATCTGCTGGGGTTGCCATAACCAGTCCGGGAGATTGGCAACCTGTTTAGTAACACCGGCTTGTAGCACCAGCCACTGCATCTTTCTGCTGCCTGGTGCAGTTACTATGGTAGCACCATGGTTTCCAGGAGGTGGCTCACAATGGCATGGAAGCCATACAACAGAATGGTAGGACAGCCAGCACTACATATTATAGGGCTCAGGTATCAGATGCTATTTCCAGCTGTCTCTGGGTAATACTGTAGGACTGGAGTTTTAGGCAGCACACACTTGATCTTGAAGAAGAAGAAGAAGAGTTGGTTTTCATACCCTGATTTTCTCTACCTTTAAGTAGTCTCAAACCAGTTTACAATTATCTTCCCTTCCCCTCCCCACAACAGACACCTTGTGAAGTAGGTGGGGCTGAGAGAGTTCTGAGAGAACTGTGACTGGCCCAAGGTCACCCAGCAGGCTTTATGTGTAGGAGTGGGGAAACTAACCCGGTTCACCAGATTAGAGTCCACAACTCTTAACCACTAACCATGCTGGCTCTCACTACATCACCCTGGCTGAGAAGTGATGTTTTAGGTAGCAATCCTAGAGTCCTTCATCTCAATAGGATCTAAGTAGACTTGTTTGCAACCAAGCTGTTAGATGACAGTATCCCAGCTCAACTAAGTGGATCAAGATGAATACCTTATCTATTCCTGCATTATTTGTTTTTGTTTTTAAATGTGTATGTTGCCGTTCAGTCCTAATAACCAGCTGTCATGTTTCCCCAGTGTAAGAGGTAAAATCACCCAGGTTTTTCCCATGTATCAGCGACTGCGGTTATTGGCCCTGAAAAAACAAGCATAACTATTCCCTACAGAGAATACAATTAACAGTTAGCATCTTATAATAGCTATTACAGCAAGCTTGACATAGTCTACAGGGGGGCTGTAGAGGTAAATTGATCTTTGCTAAGCTTTTTGCAGATGTCAAGCATAAGGTGTTGAATATATTGAAGTATGCAAGAATGATGGTTAACAGACTTAATTTGAGACAGGATTCACCAGGCCTTCTCCTGGAACTTAATTTCTGAGTCCTGGATAGGGTTGCCAGCTCCTGGTTGGGAAATACCTTGAGGTTTTTGGGGTGGAGCCTGAGGAGGGAGGGGTTTGGGGAGGGGAGGGACTTCAATTCCTTAGAGTCCAATTGCCAAAGCGGCCATTTGCTCCAGGTAAACTTATCTCTATCGGCTGATCAGTTGTAATAGCAGGAGATCTCCAGCTAGTACATGGAGGTTGGCAACGCTAGTCCTAGAACATTTTATTTTTTACTTAGATATTTTATACCCTGCTTTTCTCCCCAATGGGGACACAAAGTGACTTACAACAGCATTCTCCCCACTTCCATTTTATCCTCACAACAACAACCCTGTGGGATTCGACTGGGGGTAGGGTAGTCAAGCCATGCCTGGCAAGTACCAGGAGCTTTGGGAATGGGAACATGGGGGGCAATGGCGTTGCATGAGCCATGACATCACTTCTAGGAAAACTGGAAGTGAGAAAATGTCACTCTAGGAATTGTTGGAAACTCTATGGTGAAACTTCCACAGCTAAATGGAGATTTTAACCTTGGTCTCCCAAATCTTAGTCTGGCCCTCTAACCACTATACCATGCTGGTGTAGTAAGGTACCAAGTGAACTACTAATTAAGAAGATACTACCTTTAAATACATGTAGAGTCCTCTATCCCACTGCTGAAGAACCATTACCAGCTATCATACAGCTAGGATTAGGGATACGATTTACACAGTAGTTAGTGCTTTTTCAGCATATGAAATGATGAGATCATTGATCCTCCAAGCCCAGTCTTATCTACTTATCTACTCTGACCGGCACGATGAAGACTGGCACAACTTACAGTTGGCATTCTCGAAGGATAGCAGTGAAATTTGTTCCATGTGGTTTAGATGTGAAAGAAGTGGCTTCATATTCATGTGTATCATCTGATGGCTGCCACACCCAAAGACGTCTTGCATGCACGGATGGACCATCACTGATAGGGTTGCCAGCTCCGGGTTAGGAAATACCTGGAGATGTTTGAGTTGGAGCCTGAGGAGGGCAGGGTTTGGGGAGGGGAGGGACTTCAATGCCATAGAGTCCAATTGCCAAAGCAGCTATTTTCTCCAGGTGAACTGATCTCTATTGGCTGGAAATCAGTTGTAATAGCGGGAGAGTTCCAGCCGTAACCTGGAGGTTGGCAATCCTAATCTCTGATCAAATAGCACAGATGCCCCCTCAAATGCAATGTTTTTCGATCAAATCTGTTCATATAGTTCCCTGCAATTCATCAAACACATGTGTGTGAACCTGAGCATAGGGACAACCACCAAAATATGAAGACTTCCATCTTATCTTCAGCATTTTGAGTTTCAGTTTAAGCATATTTTGTGCCATCATCTTTTGTCCAGGCTAAAATTAGCTCTCACCCTCTGCTTTAAACCACTCCTGCAAAAGCAAAAGGGAAAATTCTGGAAGGTCTAATTAGAGGCACAATATGGTAACTTCCACAGGCTCCTTGTCCACTCCAACCCCAATATGGGGTGCATTTTTTCTAAAAAGAACAACATTAAAAAAAAAACACTTAATACCTATTCTAAAATAAATTTGCATTCATAGTTTCTCAGAAGCAGATGAGCATCTGTATTTTGGGCTTTCTCCCCTTTGACCCTGGAAATCCCCCAGCACTTCTGCAAATGCACTCCAAAATAGTCCACTTTGCTGTGTTAATTACAGCATGAAAGAACAAAAAAAACAACCCTAAAACTGGACAAAAACCCTACATCAAACTAAGTTATGAAGGCTCAGAGCGATGCACATGCAACTGCTGTTTGGGGCAAACCCAAAGAGGCATAAAGGAGTTGGTTCTGAGTAGGGTGGTACAAAAAAAATTCAGTAAATTTCGGATCTGGGTTTATTGGACCCAGTTTTAAGGGGTTAAACCCAGAATAAGCTGAATATCCATACTGGTAAATATTGATATTTGGCTTATTTCTGGGTTTAGTGAAAAATTCAAGCCTATTATATTCTAAGGGGATTTTTTCTGAAGCTCCCGTGGGGACATTTTTGGAGGTAGAGTCACCATATTTGCAGTGTAGCTGCAAGGGACTCTCCTTAGATGGGCACCAAAGTTTGCTCAAGTTTGGAACAGGGGGTCCAATTTTATGGGCCTGCAAAGGGGTCACCCCTCATCCTCCAGACATTTGCAAGCCAGGCTGTCCATCAGTTTTCAGGTTCAGATGTTCAGCGTCGGTGAGGACTGGTGGAAAGAGCCGATTGCTAGGCTGGCACCTCAAGTCTGAGGGCTCACTTTGTATCTGTGGTACATAGCATGATGTCCATGCAAATTAGCTTCCCAACTGAGGGAAAAGGCTTAAATGCCAGAAAAATAAAGCACAGAAAACATTTATTTTGGTGGTAAATGACATACTGTGAACAGTCCTTTATTATGGTCATCAAAAATCTGATTTCAAGAGATGGTCACGGTGCAGGGAAACGAAGCCTCTACTCGGGGCAACCTTCAGTTTCAGAACAGGGTTTTTTTTTGGGGGGGTGAGATCAGAGCCAGCTGAAGTCTCAACCACAGGGGCTGTCTGAAGGAGATTACTGATCCATGTGGGTGAGAAGTCTCCTTTGGAAGCCTGGTGGTTGCAGCAGTCAAAGCTGGCACTTTTTAGTTGGAGGGTATATCCCTCTGGATGGGACTGGAAGAGCCCCATCTTTTAAACAACCTTATGCTTTATCCAAATTAACCCACTGAATGGTGATGGATGGATAGTTGTATGGCTAGAAGGTGGTCAGACTAAGGTGGCTCTGATTACACAACCCCTACCTCAAACAAAACCAGTAAAAAAAAGAGAAAAATGGGAGAAAGCACAGACCATGCATCTGAGCAAAGGGGAACAGCCGAACATGAAAAAGCTGAATAATTATTATTTTTGGGGGGGGGAATCACCTATTTGGCTTTGTGCAGACCCCCAGGTTTTGGCATTTAGTAAACCCGAATCCCAAAAATTGCTGAAATGGCTAATTTCGGGTTTATTTTAGGTTCGGTTTTAACGATATACACAACCCTAGTTGTGAGTCAGTTCGGCCCAGGCAGAGGAAATAGAGGGAGTCTAACAATGTAAGTAAATGCCATCCATGTGGCTAGAGCAATTTCTTGTCCAGCTCCGAATCAGGGAATAGGAAGCTCTTTGTGTCATTCAAGACAGGAGAACCAGCTGCAGAAACAGCAGTGAGAAACAGATTGCATCTTTTATAACTTGCAGACTGCCATGCATGCACAATTGCACCATAGATCAAGCCAAACAAAAGTCCATCAGACATGCCTGTTAAGTGAAGAAGAAGAACTGGTTTTTATATGTCAATTTCTCTACCTTTTAAGGGGAATCAAACAGGCTTACAATCTCCTTCCCTTCCTCTCCCCACAACAGACACCTTGTGAGGAAGTTGAGGCTGAGAGAGTTCTAAGAGAACTGTGACTAACCCAAGGTCACCCTGCAGGCTTCATGTGGAAGAGTGGGGAAACCAACCGGGTTCACCTGATTAGAGTCCACTGCTCCTGTGGAGGAGTGGGGGATCAAACCCGGTTCTCCAGATTAGAGTCCATCACTCCTAAACACTACACCGTGCTGATATCTCCACCCCCACCAATCCCTGCAGTCTAAGACAGGCAGGAAAAGCAAGAAATTTGTTAAACCACTAGAGGGCAACCATAAATGCCATGTGGGCTGCCTTCCAGTTTGGATAACAAATTGTGTACAATGAGCAACTGGCTAGATGTCCAAATCAAAGGTGAACATGGCAAGTAGTTGGTTTTTATATCCTGACTTTCTCTACCTTTAAGGAGACTCAAACCGTCTTACAATCTCCTTGCCTTCCCCTCCCCACAACAAACACCTTGTGAGGTAGGTAAGGCTGAGAGCTCTGAGAGCTGTGACTAGCCCAAGGTCACCCAGCTGGCTTCATGTGGAGAAGTGGGGAAACCAACCCGGTTCTCCAGATTAACCACTACATCACGCTGGCTCTCTCCATTCTTCCACGATGGCTTTTGGAAAGGGGTGGTGTCAAGGCTTCTCATAACAGGAGTAGAAGAGAAGCTTACATGGAGCTGGTTGAAATCACAGTATGAATACACTGAGCACAAGGTAACTGGTAGAACAACAACCGCTGCTCCCCAACCCCCCATCCTTGAGACGAACTTTGCTAAAGGTGATGTCATTCTGGCATGACTTGAGAGCTCATGCAAGAGAAGACCTCTCCAGGGACAGCTTCACCACTCAGGAGACTGAACCCAGCCCAGCGGAACAGATGGCTCTTGGAGCTATGGAGAAACCAGGAGTGACTCCATTGGATTAAATCAACTAGGGAACTTCTTTGGCTATTTGAAAAATCAATACAATCAGACTGCAGCCTGTTTGTCTGCGTCTTTCATTTCCCTGTCCTTTGGACTGTATGGGATTGGGGACCAAAATGCATCTAGAGCTCTCTTTCCTCTGCACAGTATGACCTCGTCCTTCATCAGCATATACAGCAACCTCCAGCATCAACCAGCATATGCGCAAGAAGACTAATTGTCAGGATGTGCCTGCACATGTCTTTCTTCACCCCCATCCAGCTGTCTGTTCACATAGTGGCCAACCAGGTGCCTCTAGGAAGCCCACAAGCAAGATGACGGCAACAGCATTATTCTGCCTCTGCTCCACAGCACCTAATATAATAGGCATGCCCATAAGAATATAAGAAAGGCCATGCTGGATCAGACCAAAGTCCATCAAGTTCAGCAGTCTGTTCACACAGTGGCCAACCTGGTGCCTCTAGGAAGCTCACAAACAAGACAACTGCAGCAGCATTTATCCTGCCTGTGTAAACCAGGTAGCCTTAAAACAACTCAGATGCCACGGTATTACAGGTTTCAGCAGGTCAACCCCCCACAGATGTCAAGAGTTGGGGGGTGGGTGGGATGGGGAGGCCAGTAACGATGGATAAACTTGAGGCTGCCCTCAGTTGTAGGCCTGGCAGAATAGCTCCATTTTACAGGCCCTGAAGAACTCCTTAAGGTCCCGCAGGGCCCTGATGTCACTAGGAAGGCTATTCCACCAGGCCAGGGCCAGGGCCGAAAAAGCCCTGGCCCTTGTTGAGGACAGCCACACACTCTTCGGGTCAGGGCAGATTATTACCAGTGGAGCGTAGAGCTCTTTAAGGGGGTGTACCAGGAGAGGAACCTGGAACCTGATCTGACACTCCAGCTGGAGCCAGTGACGTTGTTTCAGCATTGGAGTTATATGATCTCGCAGCATGAGATGGCTTCTTTGGAGCCATTTATGTTCGTCAGCCTATTTTGAGTGAAAGTGCTGGATGATTTAGAAGAACACACTGATCTTTTATGCATGGCTGTTTCACTAGCTGCCACCCCTCCATCAACTTTGGGTCTTTGTGTTCGTTATGCATGCCATTTCCGACCGTCAGAGGTCGCCTCGCTCTCCCCCTCTCCCTCGCTCATGTTTTCAAATTTGAGATAAAACAGGTCCCTGAAAGCGCATGGGAGCAACAGTAAAGTGGCATCCAAACATATCCATCTCCTCTGACACCGGCTAGCCTGGCATGGACAGAAGCACAGGTAACTATTAGAGTTGCCAGCTCCAAGTTGGAAAATACCTGGAGATTTTGGGGGTGGAGCCTGAGGAGGGTGGGGTTTGGTGAGGGGAAGGACTTCAATGGAGTATAATGCCATAGAGTCCACATTCCAAATCAGCTATTTTCTCCAGGGGAACGGATCTCTGTTGCTTGGAGATCAGTTGTAATAGTGGGAGAACTCCAGCTACCACCTGGAGGTTGGGAACCCTAACTGTAATACCAGGAGATCTCCAGGCATTATAGCAACAAAACAAGGGGAAGAAAAACCTTAACCCTATGAAACTAGACTAAGGTACCCATTTATGTAAATGTAGGCTAATATTGATACAAGTGATTTTATGAAAAATATATAGTAAATTTAATAGAGATACAAAAATAAATATAAATATAAACAACTTGTACGTAGCCCTGTTCAAGCCTCTATGTATCTTTGAGTTTTGGCTGTGAAGCCTTCTTCAGTCGTCCGAGTAATACATTTCTGAATGCATCTATGCCATTGTGAAAGTACATAAACGTATGAAAAAAATGCAATCGTTGGACTGAGTAAAATGATGTTTGTAAAGTGTAAAGTCTAAAATTTGTTTATATTTATTTCATCCAGAGTTGCCTTTATCATCTTAGGCTCTTGTCACAGTCTCTCAGTCATCAAGATGTATAAAGTTAAAATGGCACAGATGCATTCAGGAGTGTATTGATCGGACCACTGAAGAAGGATTCACAGCTGAAACGTGTTTCGCCTGAGTTGTGATATTGTTTGGATACATGGTTGCACTGTTGTAATTTTGCATTTTTCTGTTTATTTGACATCTTTAGCATAGATACATAGAGGCTTGAACAGGGCTACATACAAGTTGTTTATATTTATATTTATTTTTGGGTCTGTATTAAATTTACTATATATTTTTCACAAAATCACTTGTATCAATATTAGGTTTCATGTTGATTCCTTACCTTTTGGGTACCCTGATCTCCAGGCATCACCTGCAGGTTGGCAATCCTAGTGACTATGCTGTTCTTGACAATCACACAATGGTAATGGTAACACATTCCTGGCTGCAGACATGATATATAACTCATCTGGCCAGATTCTATAGTCCAGGTAAGGGTTAAACAAACTGCAATATAGCCTTGAATTTTGGGGGTACACATCTGGCTATAATACCCAGAGGCAGGGTAGGATAAAGCTTGCTACCTTCAGCACATCTAAAGGAGGTGGTTTCCCTAGCAACCATATTCAGTGGATGAAAATATGGTTGAGGGGTTAAGCATACATATTGCTTCATAAGAACTTAAGAGAACAGATTCCCCCACAACCCCAAATTGTTATTGCAGCGTCATAACAGGCAGAAAACCTTGGGCCTGGGGAAGAGATCACATTTTCTCTTTTGAAAAGAAATGAAATGCTTGATGAATTATGTGTGCCTTGCATGCTGTGGGTAGATTATCACTGACATAGAGAAGGGTGTAAAATACTAGCCAATAACCAGGATCAACTCTATAAAAAACTAGTGTGGAGGAGTAGAATAAGAAGAGTTGGTTTTTATATGCCGACTTTCTCTACGTTTTTAAGGAGTCTCAAACTGGCTTACAATCTCCTTCTCTTCTTCTCCCCACAACAGACACCTCATGAGCTAGGTGAGGCTGAGAGAGCTTGAAAAGAACTGTGACTAGCCCAAGGTCACCCAGCTGGCTTCATGTGTTGGAGTGGGGAACCAAACCCAGTTCTCCAGGTTAGAGTCCATCACTTTTAACCACTACACCATGCTGGCTCTCTGGAGCAAAGGGGTGGTGAAGAGCAACAATTATGCCATACAAATGAAATGCATAGTTTATAGAAGACAGATGTAAATAAATAATGTTAATAACTGAGTTCTTGTCTTAATATAGCGGGATATTTTTTGTTCTGAGAACCACCAGCTCTATTAACAACTCTCTGCAAATGACAACTTTGACAATTTTTTCAGCAGGCAAGCCAGCCACATCTCCTATCAGTCAGATTACCAGTCCTGCATTTTCTGGTAATCTGTCACCCAATGAAGGCACTCAAATTTTCTTTCACACGCAGCAAGAAATAGGAAAATTTATACTAATCTCATACAATATTGCACCATCTCAATGGAATCTTTTTGGGATTGCCTTTCAGCCCATTCCCGAGCTTGGGTGGCAAAAGTGCCTAGGAGGCCCAAATAGCCTGGGCGCCGGCATCAGGCCAGTTACTCTGGTGCCGGTAGTCAGCGGAGGGGGACGGCGTGGCTGCGCCAGTGCAAGGGCCACACCAGCGCCCAAGTGGCGCAGAAGTAGCCGGCGGCAGCCGGGGGGCTTTCCCAGGGCATTCCCGCAGCTATGAGGCCTCCTAAGGCCCTTTCAGCCCGGGAACGCCCCCTTTTACTGCCGAAAAGTTACGCCAGGTCTCGATCTGGTGCAGCCCATTGACCACCATTGCAAACGCTCCGGACCCTCATCTCTCCGCCGTGCCCATGCACCGCCCATCTCAGCCTGGTACCTCTGGAACCTGCCTAGAGACTGGCCAATGGGGCCAGGGCAGGAAGTGGCAGCACCCCTCCGGAGGGTGCTTGGAGCACCCCTTAGAGGCAGGAGTCCCCCTCATAAGCGGCACTTCGCAGCCGGTGCTCACTTGACAGGTAAGCCTCGCATGGGCCGGCATGCTGCCAGTCTGTGCCGGGGGGGTCGGGACTTAGCGGTTTTCGGGCTCCAACTCCCCTCTTTGGGGGACTGCGCATGGTTCTCCCTCCAACTCCCCTCTCTGGGGGGGGGGGCTTGGTGCTATGGTTCCTCCAGCTGTCCTCTCTGGGGGGCATTCTGGTGGGGGAGGCACCTCTGAAGGCCTGCGCCAGACTTTCTTCCTCCACTCTAACTGTTGTTGTTGTCAAGGCACACACCTGGCCTCACTCAAGAGAGAGTCTTCTTGGGAGGCCAGGGCAAGGTCGCCCCTCATCCCTCTCTGTGCTTTTTTTCCAGATGCCACCGCAGTTCTTGCCAGCCCAGGGGCCCCATGCCGCTCTGCCTCTCCCTCAGCGCTGATGCCCGCACCCCGGCCGGCCGCCACTCATGCCGCCCTTGTCGTGCACAGCTTGTCTGGACTTCAGGAGTTTGCCTGGTAGCAACTTCACACTACGCAGTTCTGCTATGTACAATTTATAATATCTACGCAGAGTCCTTTGGCTGTTAACATTCACAGCTCTGAGCATCAGCATGCTCCGCCAGCACGTATATTTCAGGCAAGAAGTAACTTACATTCACTACACAGACTTATATATACATTTATGACCAATCACAGTTCACCTGAGATGAGTCATTCTGGAAATCCCCATTCCTGGCTGTACAAACTGGATCAGACCAGCATCATCACATGACTTAGCTGTCACTCTGATCAGTATGATCTGTTTAGCAAACTGCAGACTAGGCATAACTTTGACATATGTTGACAGCCCTCACCCTCAGCTGTGCTCCGGCCTCCATGGGCCACCTTCTGATGATGCCGGCGATGCGTGCCACAGCCACGGGCTGGGACCACCCCCATGCCGTTGTAGCATGACCCCTGGGCAGCCACCATGCCGTCTACTCCCAGAGCCTTCTTTCTCATTGCAGGTCTCTCTGACAGCCACCTGGCCGCCTTCACCCAACCAAACACATGCTGACACAAGGACCGAAGGAGTTCTGTGAGGGACCAGTGGCTTGGCCTTCACCCACGGCCACAACTCTCCATGTCCCTGGCCCCACAAACACCCCGTTGGAGAACTTGTCTTCCCTCGCCCCTTGCCATAGATCCCGGCCCTCACTCCTCCCCTTGACAAGCGCTGTTTCAATAAAGGCTTTTTTGACACCTCATCCATCAGCTTGGTGGTTTGGGGAAGGAAACATGAGGGGAATGAATGGTGGAAGCTGGCAGCCGGCCAAGGTATCTCTTTAGGGCATCTCTCGTTGGCCTATGGGGCCCCCCTCTGCACTCAGGTGGCTTATTTGTTGGGGGGAACCTTTGTGTTTGGGCTTTGTGGATGCTGAAATGCTTGGAGGGGGGAATGCTAGGAGTGTGAGCCTCCGGCCAACAATGAGCCACTCGTGCAGATGTCTACAGGCTGACCAGAGCTATGAGGCCCCCAGCCGCCTGGTCAGAGGAAGGAAATGCTAGCCACATCTCTGTGCCACCACAATGGTGCCCCCCCCCAGCCGAGAGAAGGAGTCATGGGGCGAGGAGGCACTGGTCACGGGTCTGAAGTTGCACCACTGCCCCTGAAAGGCTGGGTTACTGGGGGCCCTGCAAACCCTTCAGCGCACCAAGGAGCCACCACCACCACCTGGCCAGCCCAGCCAAGCCACCCCTGGCCAGTGGCCATCCTGCACCCCCGCCACCCACAGCAGCGGCAGGGCACGTGCCCTTGCACGCCGAGGGCGCCCATAGGCAGCCGACTTCTGGCGGCCAGAGGGCTGTGGCTAGCGGCTCCCACCAAACCCTTGAGGTTCAGTCCTGGCTGATATTATACTGTTTCAAACAAACTCAGGGTGTGTGCGGGAGCCCATGGAGGTGGCGCTGTCGACTACTCACCAGTAGTCTCCAACCCTTCGGATGGGTCCTTTGGCCATTCTCCCGGCCCCTCAGGGTGCTCTCTCGTCCTCCTGCTCCCGCCCTGCTCTCCCTGCCTCCCTTGCAGCCCCCACCCTTCCCCCTGCACTCCTCCCCTTGAGGCGGCCCTCCCATCTCGCAGCCTGCCCCTCCCATCTCCATTCCGTGGCCTGCCTCCCCCCAGCGAAACCCCTTCCCCGGAAGTTGCCCTGCGGACTTGGCTGGGACTGGCTGGCCCCAGGCTGCGCTGCGGCGTTTCTGCGCCACAGCGTTCTTGCGCCGCTGCACTGCACCTCGGCCTCTCGCTTCTTTTTAAACTTTTGCCTTTTTCTTGGCAGAGCGTGTTGCCACAAAGCCCCTTAGGAGGCCTCCCGGCTGCACCTTTGCTGCACCTTGGCCGGTAGCTGCAGCCCGCAGCTGCGCCTTGGCCGGTAGCTGCAGGCAGTCACTTCTGAAACCTGTTCTATTGCTCTGAATAAACTAGCATGCTTTCAGAGTGCCAGTCTGAGCGTGTTTGGTTTGTAGGGTGCTAGGGACAGATCCTGAGTTGACACCTGCGGCCTCAAGAATGGGCTATAAGTGAATTCTTTCTCAGTTTCTGCCTCTTAATTATCTCTTTTCAGCTTTTAACAACATAATATTATAATATCCCTAAAACGTCAGAGATGTTGTTGTTAAGCATTATACCGGACTATATTATAACACAACGGACCTTTTTACTCTATGCCACCACAGCTGCGAGAATGGTCTATGCAGCTAAATGGAAAATGACTGAAATACCGGACAGAACTGATTGGATTCGTAAAATGTTTGAACTAGCAGAAATGGCAAAATTGACTGAGTTAGTAAATCAAAAAGATAATGATGAATTTGTTAAGGAGTGGGAGGCGTGGATTGTTAATTGCAAAAATGAACTTAATGTGCAAAATGTTAAAGGTTATAACTTAGACTAGGTTAATTTTCTTGTTTCTACTTTCCTTTCTTCTTTAATAACTGTAGAAGGTTTTATTAAAAACATTTTTTTATAAAGAATTAGAAAATAATTGCTAAGAGGATTACGAAGATAAGCTAGAGATAGAAGAAGGAAGGGGGGAAGTCAAAGTAGGGGAAGATAATTGTTATATATATGTTAGTTTTAATTGAGAATTGGAAAAGATTGAAAGGCAATGTTAATTGATTGTATCGAATATGAAAAAACAATAAAAAAATAAAAAAAAACATAATATTCTTATCTCAGATACAGAATAATTCAGATGCAATATTATTTATATATTTATACCCCCACTTTCCCCCTTTATGGGAACCCAAAGTAGTTTACAACATCATTCTTCTTTCCCTTATTTTAACCTAATAACCCCATGAGGTAGGTTAGGCTGCAAGAGAGTGACTTGCCAAGGGCACCCAGCAAGCTTCCATGGCAGAGTGGGGATTCGAACCTGGGTCTCCCATATTCTAGATGGACACTCTGACCACTATACCATGCTGGCTCTCAATGCTAGAAGAGCACACCCCTGCTGATTTCTCCAAAATAAGGCCTCTTTCCATTGAAGTGGAAGTCAACTTTTATTGAGCTTTGGATCATTTGATTTTTTTATGTTTCCTAAAAAAATGTGAAATTGTTAATATTAATGGTTTTCATAACAATGATCTCATATTTACAGAAACATGTTTGGGCTCCTTTAAGACTATGTTCTAGGCTGGCTCAAACTATTTAAACCTTTTTGAGGAGATCCCTTAAAAATAAAAACCTCAGTGCTTAGGACCCACATGTAACTGTATTCCACATAGCCCCAGTGAATGGGGCTGATGTACTCAGAGAGAATGAGGGACAGAATTCCCTGCTTACAAATAAGAAAATATTACAGGGTAAATACTGAGGGGAAATAACGCAGTATGCTTGTTCCAGAAGGACTGAGATAGATCACGATGGGTAGCCGTGTTAGTCTGTCACTAGCAGTAGAAAAGAGTAGGAACCCAGTTTTACAGTTACAACTAATTGAATTACAACTAATAATGAAGCTCAAGACTATGCATTCTCTGGGACTGAATAGAGATCTAGGATTCCTGTCTCATTACCAATACTGATTTCTCCACGCCTACTACCCCTCTGCATATCACACCTAATCCAATCATGCCTGCTAATGTCATTTACTTGCTTTTGACATTTGCATTGCCATTGTGTGTCTAACTCACTCTTCTCTATTTAAGGACAGATGGACTCACATTCTAGCTGTAACTGAAGAAGTGAGCTGTGGCTCACAAAAGCTCATACCCTGCCAGAAATTTTGTTAGTCTTTCAGAAGCACTGAGTTACACACATCTTGAGACCACCCCACAGCAAATCAAGTAACACCTGTACATTTACTGTGCTATATACCAATCATCAAGAAAGACCCTTACTCGCTACTGGAGACAGCTTACTCCTCAGATGGTGAGGAAACCTCAACCACACTTAAAAGGAATACTCAACGTCTATGTGACAACAGTTACTTAAGTGACGACAGTGCATGAAGACAAACAGACCTTTGTGAGGCCTTGAAAGGTGCTTTCAAGCCAGAGATTAAATGAGCATTACACTGGATTGAACTACAAGCATCTCTTCACAGATGGCTCCCTACAGTACATTAGTACAGTGGTTTGAACTATGCCACACAAAAGCCCCTCTTCCCTACATATTAGTTTGCTGGACATGGGAGCTGACATGGGAATCAATCTTCCAATGCATTGCTTCACCATAGCAAAGAAGCTGGAAATGTAAACACAATTTAAAAAACAGAACAATCCCCTACATGAACATTATTGGAGTATCTCAGGATGATCTTGCTAGTTCTCAATATAACTATGTTGTTCACACACAAAAACAGCCATCTTGTTCACATAAAAAACAGCCATCTTGTTCCATACAAAAAAACAAAAACAGCCATGTTGTTCACACACACACACACAAAAGAATCACACCATAATGTATCTGGAAGATCACATAACTTCTGATACTGTACTCGGAACCACCGGCTGGAACCATACAAAAAACCCTCTGATGTCTTGCTTTTACACACACACTGTTCCTAAGTGACTAGTGGTGCAATGTGGTGACTTATTATGATTCTGTAGGGGTTTCAAGACTTCAGAGGTGGCTTGCCATTGCCTGCCTCTGCATAGCAACCCTGGACTTCCTCATTGGTCTCCCATCCAAGTACTAACCAGGGCTGACCCAGCTTAGCTTCTAAAAGAGATCAGGCTAGCCTAGGCCATTCAGATCAGGGCTCCTAAATGACTAGGCTGAACAATTTCACCTGACATACTAGTTGTAATGTAATAAGTTTAATACGGTCCAAGACCAGCAAATAAAAGATATACATAAATATACATATACATACATAAAAAGGATAGCAAGTATATACTAGTTTTCTATGTACAGCACCCCCCCCCCGCTTCCGGGGATGCATCCTGTAGTTCAAGCCAGGAAAAGCTCTACTATGTGATTTTGTGGCAGGCATAAAATGGGCCTTATTTTCATCCCTCTCACAGAAGACACCGAGTCTGTGCCAAGCATTCTTTTACACTGATAACTCTATTCTCCCATTCCTACCTCCCAGTCCCTCTGTAATGGCAACTAAAGAGTTCCATATCCACTCATCCTAATTGTCTCCGGTTGCCAGATGAAATATATCACAAGAGAGGGTTCTATTTATGGTATTGTGCATGTTCAGTCAATAGACCCATCGGGAGCTCCTGCAGTAAGGAGCAGACAGGCAGTCTACACAGACAAATATTCAGTTTGCTAGCACAATATTTACAATGCTGAAGTGCTACGAAAGGGAGGAAAACAAATTGTTCCTCGCTGGGCTATGTGTAAATCCTTATTTAGGCAAAAAACTGAAGAGGTTCCTAAAGATGCAAACTAAATTGCAATGCAAAAAGTTTCATGGTGCTACACAACCAGCAGCCCATATTGGCCAGCTCAGCATGCACACTCTCATAACTATGATGATCGTGCATGGACTCAGATGGATTTATAAGATGTGCATAATACAATGATACTATTGTATTTTGGTCACGTCATGAGACGACAAGAGTCCCTGGAAAAGACAGTCATGCTAGGAAAAGTTGAGGGCAGCAGGAAAAGCGGAAAACCCAACAAGAGATGGATTGACTCAATAAAGGAAGCCACAGCCTTCAATTTGCAAGATCTGAGCAAGGCTGTCAAAGATAGGACATTTTGGAGGACTTTCATCCATAGGGTCGCCATGAGTCGGAAGCGACTTGACGGCACTTAACACACACGCACATAATACAATGGATCTCAGAACCTCCATAAAATCTTCCTTGAAGAGACAATCTTATTATTTATCTACCTCATTTATACTCCTACCTTTTCCCCAACAGGAGCACACAGTGGCTTACCTCGTTCTCTACTCCTACCTTTCTACTTCTCCCACAACAACCCTGTGAGCTAGGTTCGTCTGAGTGGGTGTGACTAGCCCAAGGTCCCCCAGCAAGCTTCCATGGCAGAGTGGGGATTCGAACTTGGGTTTCCCAAATCCCAGTCCAACACTCTAACTACTGTTCCGCAGTGGTTCTCAAACTGTTGTGGCAATTTGTCGGAAATTAAGAGCACCATGACTTTTATTAAAAGACTATTACACTATCACTGCCCAGTGTCAATCAAATAAAACACACCCTTGGTTATAACACACAAGTTATCAATCAAGGCTTATAAGTTTAATATTAGTATTGAAGGAGAGCTTTAGAGTATGAGCCCTTAACATATATAATTATAGATGTATTACGCAGAACATGAGCTACGGGTAAAACCATTCCCCATATAGTTGCAAGCTTCGTGTTGGGAAATACCTGGAGATTTTGGGGGTGGAGCCTGAGGAGGGTGGGGTTTAGAGAGGGGAGGGGCTTCGATGCCATAGAGTCCAATTGCCAAAGTGGCCATTTTCTCCAAGGGAACTGATCGCTGTTGCTTGGAGATCAGTTGTAATAGTGGGAGATCTCCAGCTACCATCTGGAGGTTTTGCAAAATTCTAAATAGAATGCTGAATAAACAAAGTTGAGGAAACTAGATCAGCAATAGGGCTCCAATATTAAATCTGCATGTAACAAATCAAACATGCTATACAAAAAGAAATTTCAATTAAGCTTAGGAATATAAACCACAAGAAATTATAGAATAAAAAGAATTTACTGTGTACTAGTGTTGAACTCACACATATACATCCAATAACATTAAAAAAAATACCTCCAGCAAAAACATCAGGAACATCAAAAAAGCATAATGTGTTACCTCACGCAAAGCACAAAACACAAACAAAAGTAATGCAAAACACCTCCTATATTAACAAATAAAGCGCATAACCCCAGAGGTCTGGTAAAGTCTCTCTGTAACTGGGATTCATTTCAAAAGGGAAAAAAAGATTCCAAAGTCCCAATCCCTTGGTGCCGCAAACCGCAGAAGGCTCTGTTGCCATCCTCTGGACACGTTCCAGCTTGTCCACATCTTTCTTAAATTGTGGTGCCCAAAACTGAACACAATACTCTAGGTGAGGTCTAACCAGAGCAGAGTAAAGCGATACCATCACTTTGCGTGATCTGGACATTACACTTCTGTTGATACAGCCCAAGATCGCATTTGCCTTTTTAGCTACTACATCACACTGCTGACTCATGTTCAGTGTTTGGTCTACTAAGACCACAAGATCCTTTTCTGCTAAGACAAGTCTCCCCCATTCTATAATTATGCATTTGATTTTTCCCACCTAAATGTAGAATTTTACATTTATCTCTGTTGAAATGCATTTTATTGGTTTTAGCCCAATTCTCCAGCCTGTCAAGATCATCCTGTAACCTGGCTCTGTCTTCTACCATATTTGCTACCCCTCCCAATTTAGTATCATCTGCAAATTTAATAAGCATCCCCTCTATTCCTTCATCCAAATCATTTATAAAGATATTGAACAACACAGAGCCCAGGCCAGATCCCTGAGGCACTCCACTAGTCACTCCTCTCCAAGTGGATAAGGAACCATTAACAAGCACTCTTTGGGTGCAATCTGTCAACCAATTACAGATCCACCTAACAGTAACAGGATCTAAATCACATTTTTCCAATTTGTCAACAAGAATATTATGGAGAACCTTATCAGATGTTTCCTCTATATTAAGAGGTCCCTCCAAATGTAAACCGATCCCACCAGTAGGGATATCAGTTCCCATCTTCAGGTGGGCATTCTCCTGTCCCCACCTGGCCTCATCTCTGAGTCAAGCAGGAGAACAGTGGGAGATGGAAATAATGTTTTAACCCCAACAAGATGTCAACACATGCAGTAACATCATGTCTGCTCCTGGCCCTGCCCCCAAAGCATCCTCACCCACCAGTAGGGTTGCCAGTTCCAGGTTGGGAAATACCTGGAGATTTTGGGGGTAGAGCCTGAGGAGGGCGGGGTTTGGGGAGAGGAGGGACTTCAATGCCACAGAGTATGTGAGTTGCATAATATGATGTCTATGCAAATTAGCTTCCACATGGAGGAAAACAGCTTAAATGCAAGAAAAATAAGGAACAGAAAACCTTTCTTTTGGTGGCAAATGACATACTGTGAACAGTCCTTTATTATAGTCCTCAAAAATCTGATTTGAAGAGATGGTCATGGTGTGGGGAAATTAAACTACTCAAGGCGACATTCAGTTTGAGAGCAGGTTTTCGAGGGGGGTGATATCGGAGCCAGCTGAAGTCATGATCAAAGCGGCTATTCTGAAGGAGGTTGATGGCTCATCTGTGTGGGTGAGGAGTCTTCTTCAGAAGCCGGAGCAGCAGCTGTTGGAGCTGGTGCTTTTAATTGGAGGATATATCCCTCCAGGCAGGACTGGGTGAGCCCTGTTTTTAAATGCCCCTTCCGCTATCCAGATTACTCCACCGAAGGGTGATGGATAGTTTGGTCTGACCACGTTGGCTCCGATTATATGACCCCTACCTCAAAAGGGCACCAATGCTGGGGTCCTAACAAAACCAGTCAAAGATAGAAAAACTGGAGAAGGCGCAGAGCTGTGCATCTGAGCAAAGGCGGATATCCAAAATAGGAATCGCCCATTTAGCTTTGGGCAGATTCCCAGGTTTTGCTATTGAGCCAAAAATAAACCCAAATATTGCCGAAATGGCTAATTTTGGGTTTATTTTTGGTTCAGGTTTACTGATATGCATAGCCCTATTCCCCACTCCTCCACATGAAGCCCGCAGTTCTTTCAGAATCCTCTCAGTGTATCTCAGTGTGTCTGTATCAGACTTCTCACAATGAATCTGTTGTGGGGTGGGGAGGTGATTGTAAGCTGCTCTGAGACTCCTTAAAGGTAGAGAAAAGCAGAGTATAAAAACCAACTCTTCTTAGTCAGACTGCAGAGATCAGTTCCCATGGAAGAAATTCCAACTTTGGAGGATAGACTATGCTGTATACTATAGTGTCTGGGAGAAAATGAAGTCATAGAGTGACACCACATCCCCACTGAATTCCCTCCCCTCCCCAGACACTCAAAGAATGGAAGGGTTGTCTATGGATGATGGCCTGAAAAAGAGAAAGAGAACAAGAGGGAAAGTCCAGAGGGAAGAAGCACAGAGGAAGTAGAGAGGAAAGGTGCCTTTGGCAAACAGCTGGAGGCTTTCAAAAGGCCAGATATTTACATACTGTTCTGAAATAAGCAGCTAAATATTTGGCAGCGATAAGCTAGCTTTCAGAGCAAAGGGCTAGTTCCAGCCCTATTTCATGAGTACACCCAACAGATCTGACAAAAGATTTTGCTTGTGGGTTTTTCTTGCATACAGATTTCTTTTGTACCTATTCGTAAATGACCTCAGCAGGTACAGTTAGGCATATAATCCCACCTTGATGTGAAAAAATAAAGCAAGCATGTCCAACAATTTGGTTCTCATTAAGATTTCTTCATCATTTGTGAAAGGGGGTGAAACCATATTCCTAACCTTTAATTTGATTTTCCCTAGGTTTACTAGATATAGTTTCCTTTAAATTTCAATAAGCTTCCTCCACTCATATTCAGAAAGGGGTTTTGTTTTTTTTACCACTGAATAGAAGTCTGCTGAGAACGACCACTGCCTTTGTGTTCAATTGTGAAAAAAGATGTATTCTTTCCCCTTTCATTTGCTGGCTGAACCTGAGTTATAAAAGCAGTGTCTAAATCATATAGCAGAAAGAAAATGGTTGCCTTGGTAGCAAGGCTGAATCAATCAGCTCCACAAACTCCCCTGAGACAGTCTAATTTGTGCAGCCTATAGAGGCTAGAACAGGTGGCTAAATTAGTGCGCGCCAGACATCTGAGAAATATTGTACATGTGTAGCGGGGGTCTCTAATAGTTACCTTTTGACACTTGGGTTATTTTGGGTTTTTTTTTTTTTTTTACAGTTTTTTTCCTGTAATACTTTTCCTGGGATATAATAACTCAGAGAAATGATAGCCTGGAAAAGGGCACATAATAGAGGCACCAAAGCAGTAGAGGGAATCCTGTTTCTCATATGATGCTTGTGTCAAAACAGCAGGGAAAACACAGAGATCTGATTTCCAGCAAGTCCTCATTCACCATTCTTCTTCCTGAGTCAACATGCTGGTCTCTTGGGCAGCTTCTTTTTGCAAGATCCCTTTCTCCTGGACAAATCCCTGTCTTGTTTCACTGAAGCCAAAGCGCCAACCACACAAAGGAAGTCCTCCTGCATAGACACAACATCCCACATGGGTAGCCAGTTCAGAACATTCAGTTGTTCTCGAGGGTTGTGGTCACAACACATTGCGGAGACTACTCCTCCCTGACTGTACCATTGCTTGCCTCAGTTCATGACTTCTTATCACAAGTAGCTCAATCATATGGAGAGAGGAGGAGGAGGAGGCGGAGGAGGAGGAGAAGAAGAAGAAGAAGAAGAGTTGGTTTTTATATGCTGACTTTCTCTACCACTTAAGGGAGAATCAAACTGGCTTACAATTTCCTTCCCTTCCCCTCCCCACAATAGACACCCCATGAGGTAGTTGGGGCTGAGAGCCCAAGGTCACCCAGCTGGCTTCATGTGTAGGAGTGGGGAAACCAACCCGCTTCATCAGATTAGCCTCCACTGCTCATGTGGAGAAGTGGGGAATCAAACCCGGTTCTCCAGTTTGAAGTCCACTGCTCCAAATCACCGCTCTTAACCACCAGACCATGCCAGTTCCCTAGTGGGGCTAGACTGTACTACTTTAGATTGGATGAGAGAAAATCACATAATTGGATGTTCCCCATGTTAAGAGACTGCCTCCACAGAGAAAGCCATGTGTCAAGGGAAAGTGCTCTATGGCTACTCCTTTCTCCAATGTGCTAGTTTTCTATGTTTAGGGACTTGGGGGGGTTGGGGTAGGAGACTACTGAAACAGACAATTACATATCTGCAGTGTAAAAATACATTTCAGGAATAGTTTTACCCCTATTACGAGATATTTGTTGAAAGCTATGCCAGTGACTACTCTTGACAGAAATCCGCAGTTTTGATTAATGTTAAACAAATGTTTACAAATCCAGGACTCTGGACCTTTGAGTCCACTCCCCAGTCCTGGCATGTGACCAGTTTGCCTAGTACAATGACAGAGAAACAGCAAATTACCACCAAACGTTTAAAATGGAAAGAACAGTGAGTAGATGGCAGTTTCAGCCACAACTCAGAGAATCTGCCTCCTTAATCCTTTGTATCATTATAAAACCCTGGGTATTTAAGGTCCACACCACAAAGAAGGCAAGTTAATTTGTACGAGTCCAGTCTTTTATATCCAGACTTTTATGAAGTCACTAATTAAGCTGCAGTGTAAAGCCAACTAGTGTAAAATAGGATTTCCCAGTTCAAATCTCAGTGTATTCTCTAGGTCAGGGATCCCACCACAGTACCAGCCAACACTTTTCCTCGTCCTCCCCAAGTGTTTTTAGAAAGTGGGGCTTTTGCCCAGCAGGGTTTCTGATTTGCCACTGGCAATTTGATTGGCGGTGAAGATTTTTAAATCCATTGCTTTGCCAGTAACTGCCACCACAGCACAAAGATCTTTTCTGTGTGACTGAAGGTAAGCTATTTGTATGCAAGAAAATGTTTCAAACATTTCATTTTTAAAGGCATCCTGTTAAACAGAGGTTCTTCCTAAAATGTTGAAGAGTATGTATCAGAGTTATGCATAACCTCTCTCCATGATATTTTGAAGTTGGTTCCACCTCTTTTGGTAGCCATTTTGTGGTTGTGCCCACCACCCTGTGTCATAGGCTCAAAAAGCTTGGGGATGCCTGCACTCGGCTGCCTTACACAAGCAACTCTGATTCAGCCCTCCTCCCATTTTGCAAATATGTGAACTACATTACTGCACTGTTGGAAGAGAAACAAGACATATTCTTAAAGAAGAAGAGTTGGTTTTTTACATGCCAATTTTCTCTACCTTTTAAGGAGAATCAAACTGGCTTACAATCTGCTTCCCTTCCTCTCCACACAACAGACACCTTGTGAGGTAGGTGGGGCTGAGAGAGTTCTGTGGGAACTGTGACTAGCCCAAGGTCACCCAGCTCTCTTCATGTGTAGGAATGGGGAAACCAACGTGGTGCACCAGATTAGAGGCTGCCGCTCATGTGGAGGAGCGGGGAATCAAACCCAGTTCTCCAGACTAGAGTTCACCGCTCTTAACTACGACACCATGCTGACTGAGAAATTTGAATTGAAGAGCTTTCAAGAATTACAGAAAGGCCATCTATCAGTGTTAAATACTACTTCACATTTGTTACTATATTTGTATTGAATTTTACAACACAGAGAGAAAAATGAGACAGAGAAGGTGCAGAAATACAAGAGAAAATTTTATATGCACACAACACAAATGTGCTGATGAATAGGGTATTTGGCTACAATGTAGCCAATGTAACCTCTTGGTTTTTATATGCCGACTTTCTCTACCGCTTAAGGCAGAATCAGACCAACTTACAATCACCTTCCCCTCCCCACAACAGACACCTTGTGAGGTAGGTGGAGCCGAGAGAGCTCTAAGAGAGCTATGACTAGCCCAAGGTCAACCAGCTGGCTTCATGTGCAGGAGCAGGGAAACAAATCTGGGTAACCAGATTAACCTCCGCCACTCATGTGGAGGAGTGGGGAATCAAACCTGGTTCTCCAGATTAGAGTCCACCACTCCAAACCACCTCTCTTAACTACTACACCATGCTGGCTCTTTTCTCCCTCTCTCATAATACTAGAATGAGGGGTCATCTGCTGAAGCTGGAGGGTGAGAGATTCAAAACTGACAAAAAGGAAGTATTTCTTCACACAATACATAATTAAATTGTGGAACTCCCTGCCCCAGGATGTGGTGATGGCTGCCAACTTGGAAGGCTTGAAGAGGGGAGTGGACATATTCATGGAGGAGAGGACTATACATGGCTACTAGTCAAAATGGATACTAGTCATGATGCATACCTATTCTTTCCAGGATCAGAGGAGCATGCCTATTAGATTAGGTGCTGTGGAACACAGGCAGGATGGTGCTGCTGCAGTTGTCTTGTTTGGGGGTTTCCTAGAGGCACCTGGTTGGCCACGGTGTGAACAGACTGCTGGACTTGATGGACCTTGGTCTGATCCATCATGTTCTTGTGTTCTTATGACTGCATAGAAGAAGGTTCAGTGGTTTGGGTACAGGCACATAAGTTGTTTGCCCAGTTTCTTGCGATTCTGTTTGTTCTTTAAAGGGCTTGAGCATGAAAGTCACTGATTCACGAAATGTCTTTATTCATAGCAAGCAACTGCAATATAGACTCAAATCTTGTTCTATCGGATTTAATTCCCATGTCCCTCATACTCTGCTAATCATAAAGCATTTTTGAATTAAATGTCTCCATACCGACATCACAACATTACTGAGAAGGTTCTCCCTATCAACATTATGCCCACATTGTCAAACTGCTCTTGGAGGGAGATTTCAATTAAATGTTTTCAGGGGAGTATCAAGGGGGCAAATTTGTGACATTCAAACTACAGGGATCACGTTCCTCATCATCGTTGCCCAATCATAATGTTTCTTGGGGAAGTTAATACCCTTTTGATGATGAACTAATTTCTCTGTTACAGATATTGAAGCAGAGCCTTATCAGGGATTCTACCAAACCCTCAGTATGTAGGGTTGCCATGTCCCCCCAGCCACCGGAGGGGATGGGGGGCAAGGTTGCCAGATCCAGGCTGGGACACTCCTGGAGAGGTGAAGCCTGGGGGAGGACAGGGACCTCATCGGGTACAATGCCATAGAGACCACCCTCCAAAGCATCCCTTTTCTCCAGGGCAACTGATCTCTGTAGTCTGGAGATGAGCTGTAATTCCAGGGGATCCCAAGGCCCCACCTAGAGGCTGGCATCCCAGTCAGTATGGATTGTTTTATATGTTTTTTGCATGTTCTGACATATTTATAGTAGGAAAAACTTGTATAGATATACCCTATGATGATACACTGTCCTATATGCATACCTGCCCACTGTGCCAACAGATCATTATTTCCAAAGCAATAAGATCACAAACCTGGCAGGATTCAAAAGAGATTATACTCAGAGGACAAGAGAAGATAAAATAGCCTTGGAAGGTTTGGGGAAAATTAAACCAAATTACCACTTCAGGGTTTGAGCAAATATACCTCCATCCGGGGGATTAGGATGCAACCTTCACTTGGAGTAGATTGTCCCACCTACAGCTTAATTTCTTTCATCTTCTTTGATGCCTGGGGTATCCAAAGCTCACCGCTGTCAGAAGCAAGCTTACGTTAGGCAGTATATCTGGCTGGCTCAGCATGACAATCATCATATCTCTGTACAAGGTAAATATGAGATTTTGAGGATGAGCTTAAAATCACCGTCAACTATCTGATGTCATTTTTCTGATAAATACAGGCATATAAGAGTCAAGGAGGAAATGTTGTATAAGTGCTGCTGAATTCCAAAGGTAGAAGAAAAAGAAGAGTTCATTTTTAAATGCCTATTTTTTTCTACCGTTGAAGGAGAATCAAACCAGTTTACAATCTCCTTCCCTTCCTCTCCCAACAACAGACACCTTGTGAGGTGGGTGGGGCTGAGAGAGCTCAAAGGGAGCTGTGACTGTCCCAAGGTCACCCAGCTGGCTTCATGTGGAGGAGCAAGGAATCAAAACCGGTTCACTAGATTAGAGTCCACTGCTCCTAACCACTACACCATGCTGAGTGAGAAGTGAAGATCTATGAACACAGGCGTAATTAAGATGGCTGCAAACACCACAATAACCTCTTAACCACATAGTTGAAGGGTACAGACAATCCCTCCCCATGTGGTCATGGGCATCATGGCCTTTAAGACCATCTGACTACTTGGAGCTTCAGGGATGTGGAATGAGAATAATGTTTTTATTTTTGATAGCCAGAGGAATATAGTTAGAACTGGCCCAAGGTATTCCACTGTTCCAAACAACTCTGCTAACAACAACCCATGAAGTGCTCCAGGATGATGAAGAAGAAAAGTTTATTTTTATATGCCAACTTCCTCTACCAGTTAAGGAAGAATCAAACCAGTTTACAATCACCTTCTCTTCCCCTCTCCACAACTGACACCCTGTGATGTAGGTGGGGCTGAGAGAGCTTTAAGAGCTATGACTTTCCTAAGGTCACACAGCTGGCTTCGTGTAGGAATAGAGGAACAAATCCCAGATTAGCGTCCGCAGCTCATGTGGAGGAGTGGGGAATCTAACCCGGTTCTTCAGATCAGAGTCCACCGCTCCAAACCACTGCTCTTAACCACTACACCACGCTGGCTTTCAGTGTCACAGAGGATACTGGCATACAAATCCACAAATGTGTACGTGATATAAGAATTGTACCTAGGGTTGCCAGTTCCAGCTTGGGAAATACCTGGGGATTTTGGGGGTGAAGCCTGAGGAGGGCGGGGGCTGGGGAGGAGAGGGTCTTCAATGCCATAGAGCCCAATTGCCAAAGCAGCCATTTTCTCCAGGGGAACTTATCTCTGCCACCTGGAGATCAGTTGTAATAGCAGGAGATCTCCAGCAAACCACCTGGAAGTTGGCAACCCTAATTATACGACAGTATTATTATACGAGGCACCTTATGGTTTTTGTAGCACAACCTCCCGGATTGCAGTTTAACTCCTAAATGATGACCTAAAAAATATGGCCTCTGGAAAATGACCACTTGGGTGGCTTGTGTAATTATATGCTTGTATTTTTAAGTAGGCAGGCAAAACTGGTGAAGGAGCAAGTCAAATACACTAGCCCTGCATTTGGCAGAATCCAGTGATCTATCAGAAGAAGATGCTGACAGTTGTAGATCTCTCTGGCATTCCCCTCCCGACACCAGTCCTTTCCACCCTGGGAAAGTTTATTCTCAGGGCAAGGGCCTTGTGTGGGCTCACAGCCAAGTGTGTTGGGAGGCAAGCAGTGGAAAGGGGAAAGAGAGAGAAAGAAGAGGTAATTGTGCTTCCTTCCAACTGCAGCCTGCAGAGCCACATGGCTATTAATTAAGGTTGCCAGCTCTGGGTTGGGAAATACCTAGAGATTTTGGGGATGGAGCCTGAGGATGGCAGGGTTTGGAGAGGAGAGGGACTTCAACGCCATAGAGTCCAATTGCCAAAGTGGCCATTTCCTCCAGGGGATCTGATCTCTGCAGGCTGGCAATGCTACTGTTCATCCATATGGGTACCATTGCCCTGGGAAATAAACTTTTCTAGGGGTGGAAGCAACTGCTGTGGGGTGGGGGGGACATGGGAAAGATCCGTTGTCCTTGTGTCTGCAGACTGTGGATTCCAAAAATTGCTTTTTCTTTGTGAGCTGCCTCAATCAAGGCTCTGGAGAGACAGCATATACATTTCCCACAAAAACAAGTAAGAAATAATGTGTGGCAGGACATTACAGGCCATCAGTAGGGTTGCCAACCTCCAGGTACTAGCTGGAGATCTCCTGCTATTGCAATTGATCTCCAACGGATAGAGATCAGTTCCCCTGGAGAAAATGACCGCTTCGGCAATTGGACTCTATAGCATTGAAGTCCCTCCCCCCTCCAAACCCCGCACTCCTCAGGCTGCATCCCAAAAACCTCCCGCCGGTGGCTAAGAGGGACCCGGCAACCCTAGTTGTCAGGCATTTGGGAGGGCACCATGGATGCGTGGCTAAATACCGGGATTCCTTAGTTCGCCAGCTGCTATAACTAACAAATAGAAAATATCTGGGATTTTTCTGTTTATTACTCCTCCAGAGAAATGTAAAAGATCCCCTCTTAACATGGTCATCACAGCAGACAGAGTTGGTAGAGTGAGGGGGGAAGATAAGGAGCGCATAGTTTTGAAAGCAGAAGGCCGGAGGACGAATCGAACGGTCCTTTCCCTTCACTGCGAGGCAGATTGCCATGATGAGTGACGGCTGCTTTATGGTCATTCCTGCCTGTTCTTCCAGTGCTGATTTAGAGCTCCCAGCTGAGAAAGCAGCCGTGCCAGTAACTGGTGGGCTCCGTAGGAGGTCCTGTATTCTACTGCTGCTCAACAAAATTAATGCTTTTTTTCTCCTGCCAGTAATCTGAAGTGTTTTCCTCATTAGATGCACACAGCAGAGATCAGGTTAGCCTTTTAAAGAGTCGGAAAATCTGGCACTGCTTCTGATTCATTGGTTTGCTTTTTGTTTGTTTTTTGTCTTATTGATACGGAACTGGCTGTCAAGATCAGGGCACTACTAAAAATCCCAGACAAATTACACTAGGGAACCGTTTTGTAAGAAGCCTAAAGCCCCTGAGAGGAATTGTTAAAGTACAGAAATGAGTACAGAGTTCATTTTTGGAAGAAGAAGAAGAAGAGTCGGTTTTTATACCCCACTCTTCTCCACCTTTTTAAGGAGAATCAAACTTGCTTACAATCTCATTCCTTTCCTCTCCCCACAACAGACATCCTGTGAGGTAGGTGGGGCTGAGAGAGTTTGGAGAGAACTATGACTGGCCCAAGGGCACCCAGCTGGCTTCATGTGGAGGAGTGGGGAAACCAGCCTTGTTCTCCAGATTAGAGTCCGCTGCTCATGAGGAGGAGGGGGGGATCAAACCCGGTTCTCCAGGTTAGAGTCAGCCGCTCTTATCCACTGTGTGTGTGTGTATAGTGCCATCAAGTCGCAGCCGACTTATGGTGACCCCTTTTGGGGTTTTCATGGCAAGAGACTAACAGAGGTGGTTTGCCAGTGCCTTCCTCTGCACAGCAACCCTGGTCTTCCTTGGTGGTCTCCCATCCAAATACTAACCAGGGCTGACCCTGCTTAACCTCTGAGATCTGACGAGATCAGGCTAGCCTGGGCCATTATCCACTACACCACTACAAATAATTTACGTTATTTATAGTCTGCCTTTCTCACTGGGACGTAAGGTGGATTCTGCAGAGAGAGTCATTAAAATCAACAGAATGGGCCATTCAATGAACAATGATATAGAATTTGGGTTGTAGAACCAACCAGAAATATAAAAACAGAACTGAAGCAAAGCAAATTGTTAGCATGACACATTAAATGATGCAAAATTACATAGTAGGATCTAACCTACAGCAGACTGTACACAGTAGTATAGACCAGGTCTCTAATAATTTATCCAAGTAACTTTTTGTACAGTACTATCAGCGCAGAAAAGCCCTCTTGAACAATTCAGTTTTGCATCATTTGCAGAAAGCCAGGAAGAGGGGTGGTGGTTCCTGACCTCCTCAGGCAAGCCGTTCCACAATGGAGAAGGCACGTGTACCAGCAGTTGTTGATTTTGTGAATAAAAAAACAGACTACCGGCTGCAAATTTTTGAACTAGTTTTTTGGGTCAAGTTTTTGTTAAAGTCTCAAAGGTATTGAATTAGACGTTTTATTCCTTGTTCTTCTGCCCTATTTGGGGCAAATGCAAGTGGTCTCCAGCTGAGGCATTCAAAAGTTCTGCACAGGCCTCCTTTCAGCAGTGGTGCAGTGTTGGGTGTTTTCAGGCTGTTTTTACTGGCCCTCCAGGGGATTCAGTGTTGCATTTAGCTAATAACAGCAGGTTTGTAAAGGAAATATCTTAATTGCTTTCAGCCAATGGTAAAACAGGGTACTGGGTGTCTAAGACTGTGGAGATCTGGTCAGCTGTGAAACTTATGAGACAGCCTTAGTTAAATCTCTCTCTACCTATCTGATAGAATCACAGAATCATAGAGTTGGAAGGGACCACCAGGCTCATCTAGTCCAACCACCTGCACAATACAAGAAATTCACAACTACCTCCCCTCCACTAGGGCTGTTGATTCGGTTCGGCCCGAACTGAAAATCAGCCGAATTTCCCTTGATTCGGTGGTTTTTAGTTCGAGAGGAACCGAACTCAAAAATGGTGGGCAACCCAGGGGGGGGGCGAATTCAGCGGGTTCGGGAGTTCACGAATAAATCCGGCAAATTCGGCCGTCAGTAAGCAGCATAACCTTCAGTAAGCAGCATTCTCCTCCCCCGGCCAATCGGTGGCCAAGCTGGGTCTTCTTCTGGCCAATCAGTCAGGATTGAATACTGGAGGAATCAGCTGATGTGCGGCCCGGCCGGGGAAAGAGAGAGAGAGGGAAATCCTCGTGTGTGTGTGCGGAGGTGCTTGTGCACATTCGCTCCTTTCCGTGGCTGCAGGGGGCGCATTTTTTGGGGTACAGACCCCAAACTTTCAGGGGATATTCAGACAAGCCTTCTTAAGAGACCACCCAAGGTTTGTAAACATTGGGTCAGGGGGTCCCGAGATATGGGCTCCCCCCTTTTTCTTTCCATGGCCTCAGGGGGTGCATTTTTGGGTGTGCCAACCCCAAACTTTCAGCTGAGCATCAGACAAGGCTTCTTAAGAGACCCCCCCAAGTTTTGTAAACATTGGGTCGGGGGTCCCGAGATATGGGCTCCACCCCTTTTTCCTCTCCACCCCTTTTTCATTTCCGTGGCTGCAGGGGGTGCTTTTTTGGGGGTGCAGCCCCCAAACTTTTATCATAGCTTCAGACAATCCTTCTTAAGAGACCACCCAAGTTTTGTAAAGATGGGTTCAGTGAAGGCAGAAATATCGGCTCCCCCCTTTTCTCTTTCCGTGGCTGCAGGGGGTGCATTTTTGAGTGTGCTGACCCCAAACTTTCAGCGGAGCTTCAGACAAGGCTTTTTAAGAAACCACCCAAGTTTTGTAAACATTGGGTCAGCCCCCCCCCCAAGATATGGGCTTTCCCCTTTTCCCTATTGGGATGAATGGATCACCCTCGAGAGATGCATACATATGGATCTCATATTGGATACAAATGGAATCATATTGGATTACCCAGCCTCCCACCCCCTCCTGATGGAACAGAAGACAGCCACAGTAAGACCCTTTGGGGGCTTTAATCTGTAATTTTTCTTTTCTGTGTGTGTGCGGGGGGGGGGGGAAGCAGAGTCTGTGTGTGTGTGCGGAGGGAGCAGTTTCTGTGGGTGGGGGGGGAAGCCAAAGGGGGCTTTTGCCACTTCTGCCTGGGGTGTGTGTTCCCCCTCCAGTCTCTCTCTCCCTGGTTTGAGGGGGGGGCCTTCATTTTTATATCTTCAGGTTTTCCCTCATTCATAAGATTAGGTTAGTTAGGTTATTTTGATGCTTGCTCAAAACTGGTTTTCAAATGGTGACTTAAAGAATGCATCTGCTTGGTCCCAAGTCCAATGCAAAAGGAGAAATTCCACCCCCTCCTGCTCATTATGCATAGCTAGCTGCCTCTGTCCCTTTCCATGGTTTGCAAACTCCCAGGTGTCAGGTGTTTCTTTGCACTGTTGCAAAGGTGTTCATTGCGTGCTTGTGTTGCTTTGCAGTTGTATTGTTTTGCAAAATTCTTCACACCTGCCCTGCCCTTTGCATGTTTGCAAAGGTGTTGCTTTGCAGTTGTGTTGCTTTGCAAAGTTCTTAGCACCTGCCCCGCCCTTGCTCTCATCAGCTGTTTGTCGGTGCTGGGAGCTTTGTGCGTGGGCAGCAAGCTCTGCTCATAGATGCACATTAAAGGTGGGGGGACCCCTTTCGGGGCCCATATCTCAGTCCCCCCTGACCCAATCTTTACAAAACCTGGGGGGTCTGGCAAGAAGGGTCCTTTGAAGCTCCTCTGAAAGTTTGGGACCTCTACCCCCAAAAATGCCCCCCCCAGAGCCACGGAAAGGTGCGGTTGTGTTTTTAATGGCTTTATTCGGCCGAATTTTTTTCCCGAACTTTGAATTCCCACCGAATTACACAGACCCGAAGTGGGGGAGTTTGGACATCGGTATATCCCGAATCTAAACGGGCCGAATTCAGCCGAATCCGAACTATACCGAATTTTTTTTAATTCATCAGCCCTACCCTCCACACACCCAGTGACCCCTACTTCGTGCCCAGAAGATGGCTAAGATGCTCTCCCTCTCATGATCTGCCTAAGGTTATAGAATCAGCATTACTGATTTTCTGAATACATAATTGCATTTTTTTAAATGAGAAGCAAATAAAACAAATCTGATGGAGCAACCATACTGCCACCTTTTGCGTTTGATAAAATGTCCCCCAGTGTCTGATCATAACTCTTGTCAGATTGCTTAATAAATATGGAAATAGGGAAACGCCTTTTGGTGTTTTGTACAAAACATCTTATGTATTTTTTTCAGGAAACTTTAAAAAACCCACAGGAAATAATTGAGTCCCCTTGTGTGTGTGTGTGTGTGTGTGTGTGTGTGTGTGTGTGTGTGAGTGAGTGAGTGAGTGAGAGAGAGAGAGAGAGAGAGAGAGAGAGAGAGAGAGAGAGAGAGAGAGTTCTGTCCCTAAAACATCACCCAATTTTGCAACTAATCTCTAATGGTATAATTGCAGAGCTGTAATCACTGCAGCCATTCACAGCAGTCAGTGGGTTTTAAATAATCTGATCGGAAATGGAAAATGGACTCCTCCTATGCAGCAGTGAGTCTCATCTTCATTTACAACAAATGAGCAATAAACAGGATTTCGTTAGCTGAAGAGCAGAAAGGCATCATTCTCCAGTGCTCCAGGGTGGGGCAGTCATGACTCATGGGTAGAAGCTCCCCGGAGGCAGACAGGGTTGTCAATTGTTTAAAGATCCCACGATCCCCAGTTTCAGCCCTGCCGACAGGTGGTTGTCTCACTGCATTTGTTAAAGAGCACAACGACTCCTTTTTGCTCGACCGTTTTCTTGTATTCTCTCCCCCTTTCTGCCTGTCTTGAAAGGTTCCATCTTCTGTTGCTGCAGGAGCAGTGTTAGGGGTGCCTTTCTGACATACCCTCCCCTTCACTCCAGGGTTCTCTCCCTTTGGCCGTGCTTTGGCCAGGAGCATACCCTGTCACTCCCTCTGAGACGGCAGAGGAATATTGACAGCTGCAGTGGATGCGCCTGTTCCTCAGGATCAGGCAGAGGAATGCTCGTGCCACCCGACCAGGCTCTGGCTAGGGTTGCCAACCTCCACTATGACAACTGATCTCCAGCCAATAGAGATCAGTTCCCCTGGAGAAAATGGCCACTTTGGCCATTGGACTCTGTGACATTGAAGTTCCTCCCCTCTCTAAAACCCACCTTCCTCAGGCTCTGCCCCCAAAATCTCCAGGTATTTCCCAACTCAGAATTGGCAACTCTAGCTCTGGCTGAGCAGAACTTAGAGGCCTCACGATGCTCTCCACATCACCAGGTTTCCCATGAGCTTCTGGCTCTCTTGCCAGAGTTGTCCAGAGTTGTCTTTTCTCGCCTTGTCCCCAAAGGAGAACTGGGGGGGACGACACATCTCTTGTTCCCGCCTGCTATAATGAGAACCCTTCTGCTGACTGCTCTGGACACCTTCAGTGGTCCTGAATTTGGGAGGCATCTTTATCAATGTGGGAAAATGCCTTTTAGTAAGTTCACCTCAAAAGCTGTTCATAAAAATCACTGTTACAAATATTGTGAACATGGAATTCAAAGTGAACTCACTTATTAAAAATATGTGGGATGTCAGCTGATATTTGTTACACAAATCACTACCAGTGTGGTGTAGTCGTTAAGAGTGGTGGTTAGGAGTGGTGGACTCTAATCTGGAGAACCGGGTTCGATTCCCCACTCCTCCACATGAGTGGTGGACGCTAATATGGTAAACCGGGTTGGTTTCCCCACTCCTCCACATGAAGCCAGCTGGGTGACCTTGGGCTAGTCATAGCTCTCTTAGAGCTCAGTCCCCCCTACATTACAGGGTGTCTGTTGTGGGGAAGGGAAGGGAAAGAGATTGTAAGCCAGTTAGATTCTTCCTTAAGTGATAAAGTCAGCATATAAAAGCCAACCCTTCTTCTTCCTCCTAGAATCATAGAGTTGGAAGGGACCACCAGGGCCATCAAGTCCAAACCCCTGCACAATGCAGGAAATTCACAACTACCTCCCCCCTCCACACCCCTAGTGACCAGAAGATGGCCAAGATGCCCTCCCTCTCATCATCTGCCTAAGGTCACAGAATCAGCATTGCTGACAGATGGCCATCTAACCTCCTCTTAAAAACCTCCAGGGAAGGAGAGCTTACCACCTCCCAAGGAAGCCTGTTCCACTGAGGAACCGCTCTAACGGTTAGAAAATTCTTCCTAATGTCTAGACGGAAACTCTTTTGATTTAATTTCAACCCGTCGGTTCTGGTCCGACCTTCTTGAGCAACAGAAAACAACTCGGCACCCTCCTCTACATGACAGCCCTTCAAGTACTTGAACATGGTTATCATATCCCCTCTCAGTCTTCTCCTCTTCAGGCTAAACATACCCAGCTCCTTCAACCTTTCCTCATAGGACTTGGTCTCCAGACTCCTCACCATCTTTGTTGCCCTTCTCTGGTAAGCCTTCAGTTTCTCCCCCACTGTTGGGGAGGATGGATGATAAAACTAGTGTGCAACCAATTTCTCACTTATCTCCTTGAGGCCAAACAATTCTCCTCTTCTGTGAGCTTTAGGGAACTAAGGAAGATCTAGAGAGGACTTGTAACAGGAGTCATCCAGCAGCAGAAGGAGGCAGCATGTTTTAGAGCTGCAGGTCCTGGGAGAGTTCCCATGGGAGCCACATTTCAAACTCAACTTAGCATGTACAATGCCAAACAGACCCTACAATTGTCAGAATTTCATCCTGGAATGCTTCTGCATTTCTTGGGTGCTGGCATGGCCCTTGCGCTGGTGTGGCCTTCCTCCCCCCTCTGCCACCTGCTGCCGCTGGAATAACTCAACTTACTCTGGCGCCCAGGCCGTTTGCACCAGCGTAAGTGCCTTTTGCACCAGCGCAAGGCCCCATGGGCCTCCTAAGCACTTTCACCAGCAAAGCTCAGGAATGCGCTGCTAGTGACCACAGCAACTTGTTCAATGAACTGCTAAGGGTCATCCTTGACCACACATATGAGCCAATTTTATCTCTTGGGGTTCTGAACAAAGGAACACATGCAGGGATTGTTAGGGAAAATAATGGCGAAGAAGAAGAAGAAGAAGAATTGGTTTTTATATGCTGACTTTCTCTATCTTTTTAAGAAGAATCAAACAGGTATACAATCTCCTTTCCTTCCTCTCCCTACAACAGACACCTTGTGAGGCAGGTGTGGCTGAGAGGGTTTGGAGAGAACTGTGACTGGCCCAAGGACACCCAGCTGGCTTCATGTGGAGGAGTGGGGAATCAAACCCAGTTCTCCAGGTTAGAGTCCACCACTCTTAACCACTACACCTCATTGGATCAAAAGCACCATGTACCCCGATGTCGTAACAACCACAACTAATCTCTTGATCATCAGAAACACATTACACTTCTCCTTGCAGTGAAAAGAGTAGTTATTTAGTGTATGAGCTCAGGAGAACGGTTGACTCTGCAGTACAGCAAGTTCTCCTGGCTGCATCATAACGTGCCCTGTCTTAGCAATAGATTCTAACCTCTAGGGAGGACAAAAACCCACAGTGAGGCCCAGTAAAAATAAAATGGTTCACTTGCAGCCTGCTCTTCTAAGTAAACACACACAAATCCCACACTGCTCAATGAGATTTACGCCCATGTAAATGAATGCATTCCTAAACTCACTGAAATCATCATATTATGAAATCTGTTCACCCTAGATCAGGAGAACCTTTCAATACTGAAATAGTTCGTGTATTCAAATTGTGTTCATCCTTCTTGTTTGTTTTCAGTACATTCACAATGGATCAGACCTCTCTTTCAGTTCATAACATGATCAGCAATTAAATAATATCGTATAGCCCAAGACAGAAATATCCACTTTGCTATGTAAATGAAGCTGCAGTGTATTCAAGACATTGACAGGTTACAGTATCTGTACAGTCAGCCTCACTTAAGTATACCCATATGGAGAAATCAATGTTCCTAAAGAGGGCAGCTTTCGTTGAGATTAGGTCAGTGCAGAATTTTCAGTAATAGACTTTAATGGCTGCCGTAAAACTGAGAATATGCAGATATCATGAAAGGAAGGGAGGTCAAGCAAGGGGTGCCTTATTGCCTGGGCAGATTGGCTACTCTGTATTTTGAAAACAAATAGTGAATTACAGCCCATTACTGAGAACTGCAGGAGCTGGGGATGGCGTGGCCGTGGTGGCGCTGCGGTGCCTCCAAAGAGGTTTCACCACTGCAGCAGAGGGGACAAGGGCTGTTTTCAAATAAAAATTAGGGAAAGGACCTGTGATAGCTTGATTAATTACCAGTGATGGCTTGGTTGTAGATTTTGGGATTTTTTTAAAAGATATTTTATTAACATTTTCAAAAGCAAAGGATGACAAACTAACATATGCAAACACTTCCATTCATACATTTTGTGCTTACTTCAGGTTATCAATTTACATGAACATTGTTCTGTTCTAATGATATTTACTTAAACATTGCTGAACTTAACTGTGTTTATACTCAATAAATTTATCTTTATTTACTACTTATTCAAGATATGTGACTATTATTTTCTATCTCTATTTTAAAAAAAATCTACAGTTTCCAGTTAGCATATTCAAAATAAAATTCCCATTTCTTCAATGAGTCTTCAATCATTCTTTCTTTCAAGATGTTAGTTAATCTGGCCATCACCGCATATTCTTCCATTTTTTGTTGCCACTTTTCTAAATCCGGAACAGTCTCCTGTTTCCATGATGCTGCCAGTACTATCCTTGCTGCAGTCGTCAGATATCCAAAAAGTTCTCTATGATTATTTTCCAGATTCTCTGGTGCCATCCCCAGTAACATAATTTCCGGATTCATTGGAAATTTGATTTTCAAAATCTTTTGCATTTCTTGATGAATCTGTATCCAAAACTTCTTAACGTTTTTACAGGTCCACCACAGATGAAAGTAGGTTCCGTCAGCAGCAGCAGTCGTATGTTTTGTCTATCTTTTTAATATCCATTGGTGTGAAGTACCATCTGAAAAATTGTTTGTAACAGTTTTCTTGCAAATTATTACTGGCAGTGAATTTAATTGACCTAGTCCATAGTCTTTCCCATTGCTGCATTTCCCATTGCTGCATTGATTTTGGGATTTGAAGGGATGTCTGAGAGGTTCTCAGGGACTGTGTGAGTCAGACAGGAGATGGTTGGCTTAATCTCCTCTGAATACTTGGTGATGCTTGAGGGGCAAGAAGTATGCAGAGGGTAAGCCGGATCCTATCCTGAATAGCCCTGATTGCTGATGGGATTAAAAGTTATCCAGTATGTTCAGGTGACTGCTAGGAGTGTTTCATTTAGTATGTGAGGGAGGCTTTGCTTACTCCCATGGTCTATTTACTTTTCATGCCCTCCATCTGGAGAAATGTGACCCACTCCTGTCTGCAAACTCCAAGGTTTTACACAGGCACAAGATGGATTCCAGGGTTCCCTGGAAGTGTGTTTTGCCATTGTGCAGCAGTGTCCTACTTTAGTGTCAGCATTGGTCTTATATGCTTTTTATGGCATATCAGGTAGCTGGGGCAGTCCCAGTACCAACACAGGCTAGCCTGATCTCGTCAGATCTCAGAAGGTAAGCAGGGTCGACCCTGGTAAGTATTTGGGTGGGAGACCTCCAAGGAATATCAGGGTTGTGATGTGGAGGCAGGCAATGGTGAACTACGTCTGAAAGTCTCTTGCCTTGAAAACCCCACCAGGGGTTAACATAGGTCACATGTGACTTGATGGCAATAAACACCCAAATACAAACTAATTGTGATGATTACAATGAAATACCAATGAACTGTGCATGGTATGGAAAGAGTGGACAGGGAGAAGCTTTTCTCCCTCTCTCATAATACCAGAACACAGGATCATCTGCTGAAGCTGGAAGGTGAGAGATTCAAAACAAATAAAAGGAAGTATTTCTTCACACAACACATAGTTAAATTGTGGAACTCCCTGCCCCAGGATGTGGTGATGGCTGCCAACTTGGAAGGCTTGAAGGGGGGAGTGGACATGTTCATGGAGGATAGGACTATCTATGGCTACTAGTCAAAATGAATACTAGTCATGATGCACACCTATTCTCTCTGGTATCAGAGGAGCATGCCTATTATATTAGGTGCTGTGGAACACAGGCAGGATGCTGCTGCAGTCGTATTGTGTGTGGGCTTTTTAGAGGCACCTCATTGGCTACTGGATGAACAGACTGCTGGACTTGATGGGCCTGGGTCTGATCCAGCAGGGCTTTTCTTATGTTCTTAGGTTCTTATGTTCTTAAGAGTTGTACCACATGTAGCACTTGACAGTAGGGATGCTCAAATCTGCTGGTTCAGCCTGATCCAGCAGGGCTTTTCTTAGGTTCTTGTTACACAGTCTGCTCCACAGTTAAGCATCATTGAAGTTGATAAACATGTAACTCTACCCACAAAGTATCTGGTTTTCTGTAAGCAGCTTCCACATAGCTGGGCAAAATTTAAGTGACCCAATCAATTGGTGGGTGCTGATTCCATGCTGGGGGGGCCTATATAAATAGCGACCATCCATTTGGTTGGGCCACTGAAATGGTACCCAGATACGTGGGAGCTGCTCTTGAAAAGAAAAAGAAAAAACACTCCTCATGTAGTTAGGGGGATATTTAAACCCCCCTGAGGCCATTGCAGAATCTATAAAAATGAAATTATTAGAAACAGCTGTGCTTTTTATTGACAGGGTTTGTGTTTACTCAAGTGTATAAAATATTAACTGTGTATTAGAAGATTATTTGCTGGATACGAGTGGTGCTGGAGCACGAAGAAACACAAATATTGACAAAAGGTCAGGCCTGGGTGGAATGATGAAACTTCAACCCTCCTTTTGTCTGCATGTATACATACAGCAACCAGGAACAATTAATGGATAAGAATATTAAAAAATCTGTTTCCTGCATTGGTATGACAGATGCCTCAGAACCCTCAAGAGGCCGACAGATCATGGCCTTCTTCTGCTCTTTGTCCTCAGTATCTGTTGTTCAAAGGTATATTAGCTCTGTACACGGCTATATTGATGTCATGATGAGAAAGGGGAGAGCCATGCTTATTGCTCCAAGCTCCTTGGAGCTTGTGATAGATACAGATGCCCGTTTGGGCACTGATTTGTACAGATTGCATCCATACAACCACATCACAGACAGGTTTACTCCAAGGTAAATGACCATTGAAAAAGGGGAAATTTACCATGATATGTGTGGAACTCGCTTAGTATACTCATCTTGTTAGAGAAGAAGAAGAAAGAGTTGGTTTTTATATGCTGACTTTCTCTAGCACTTCAGGAAGAATCAAACCAGCTTACAATCACCTTCCCTTCCCCTCCCCATAACAGATACCTTGGGAGGTAGATGGGGCTGAGAGAGTTCAGAAAGAACTGTGACTAGCCAAGGTCACCCAGCTGACTTCATGTGTAAGAGTGGGGAAGCCAACCAGGTTCACCAGATTAGAGTCCTCTGCTCATGTGGATGAGTGGGGAATCAAACCCGGTTTTCCAGATTAGAATTAACTTTTGGCAAGAAACTCCCAGAGTACACCTGGTCAACAGGACCCGGAGCAGATTTGTGTAGTTAGACCATGAAGCTTTTATTAGCCCTACGAGGAGAGAAAAATCAGGTATCCATATTGGCGCTGTCTTTTTTTGCAATGGAGCCCTTAGTTTTCAGGAGAGGGATTTAGACTGAAGAAATAGGGGAAGGAGAAAGTGTTCACTACCATCCTTCCCTAACACTGCTTGTGCCATTCCAACTTGGACTCCCTATGAACATAAGAAGATCCCTGCTGGATCAGGCCAGTGGTCCATCTAGTCTAGCATCCTATCTCGCACAGTGGCCAACCAGTTCCTCTGGAAGGCCAACAACAGGGCATAGAGGCTGAGGCCTCCCCTTTTAAAGCTGTCTATACCTCTATACAGTTGTCTTGTTTGTGGGCTTCCTAGAGACACCTGGTTGGCCACTGTGTGAACAGACTGCTGGACTTCATGGGCCTTGGTCTGATCCAGCAGGGCTTTTCTTGTGTTCATATGTTCTTACTTGTGGCCATCACTACAGCCCCTCACAGCGAGTTCCACATTTTAATCACTCATTGCTTAAAATGGCTGTTTTTAAGTGCCATTAAAAACATTTGGAGATCCATGATCTGATCTCTGGTATCATGTCTGATTTGGCCCTAACCATGGCTGACATAAAGCAAGTAGTCTTTGCCGTCAGTTGCATAACTAGTTTTCCTTTACTACAGATTTCATTCTGTTCTGCCACAATGACTCCAGCTCACAATGACTTCCTGCTGAAATAGGACCTACCCTGTCAAGTTGGGGTGCAGGCATTAAAATCCTTATTTCAGAGCACCCACTAACATTGCCTGTCACCAATTCGAGGCCAGGTTCCTCTTGCTGGGTGGCTCATACATTCAGCAACTGTTGGTAGCCTGCATTTTCGGGCTAGGGTGCTTTTGAATGTGCGAGCAATGCCGTGTTGTGGCTTTGTTGTGTCTGATTCCTCCTGTTGTTAGACAGCACAATCCCTTGGGATTACTCAGTAGTGACTCAGCCGTTTGTGTACTGAAGGAAAGATACTGACGAACAAAGGAAAACCACAGGCTCCATCTTTGTCATGATCAAAGGCTGCAGGAAATCTCTGTAAAATAACATCATTTTATTAAAGAAAGCATGTGGGGTGATCTTTTCAACTTAATGTCACCAGCAAGCAAGAATGGACCAACCATAGATGCAATTTAGGCAACTACCCTGGGGTGTCAACCTGTCAAGGGAACCAATAACATAAATGCCTGGGTCTGAGACTTATTGCCAACACTTTTCTCTGTATTCCTCTATGCAGATAATTCCCTGCATATAGAAAACTGGATACCTGGAAGAGGGGTTCTAAGCCTTTTCACTGACCAGTCAGCTATTGGTGTTCAGGATTTTTTTTAATAGAAAGGAGCATTCTAACATGAAATCCCTTCCCCCTGCAATCTGAAATAATTCAATCCTCAATAGGATTGCCAGCTCTGGGTGGGGAAATACCTAGAGATTTTTTTTTGGGGGGGGAGCCTGAGGGGGGCAGGGTTTAGAGAAGGGAGGGACTTCAATGCCATTGAGTCTGGAGATCAGATGTAATAGCGAGAGATCTCCAGTGATTCGCTTACATACAAAATTCCCCTCCCACATTTTCATTGCCTTTCAGATTTTAAAATCAATGAATAATGTGCCAGATCCTCTGAATCATTTGTTGGCATTGAATGGGGGGGAGGGGGAGAGAAAAACAATTAATGAATTTAATTAGAAAGCTGGAGTCTTTTACTAATCAAAACCAAATATTTTGTGTTGTTTGGCTAGTTTGGATTTAGTTGTAATCCTTCGTTGAATTAAAAAATAGTTCTGTCTATGGATTAAAAATTAAATAAAATAAAAGCGTTTCGGCTGTGATGTGAAACATTGTCACTTGCAAGTGAGTTCCATGGGAAATAATGCAACTTCTACATAAAGGGTCTGCTTGAAGGAGAGGAGTAGTCCCAGCCAGAACAACAGCAGCAAACAAGGTGCAATTATTTTTAAGCCTCTTGCATCAAAAGGCGGCAATGTCAATCCACCTTACCCCCAAACAGTAAACAGAACCACTGAAAAGCCCCAGATCTTGGTAGCTTTACTTGGAACACACAGTGTTCAATGCAGGTTACTCCCAGCAGCCAATACACGTTGGATCATAGCCTCAGTATGATGATGTGTAAGTCTGAACATTACAGAGTTTGATAGGCATCTGAAGTGATCGCGGGTTGGGGGGGGGATGAACCTCACACAGGTCTTAATAATAGCCATTGTCATCAGGTGGATTCTGTGTTTACTGTTACAATGGAGGAATCAAACTTTGCTCTTCAATGTAGGACAACTGTGGAGGTGAGGCACTGGGCAGCTCCCCTTGGCCTTCATTAGATTTAACGGTCTCCCTGTTGCAGGGTCTCAGTGTAGTTTTCAGTAGATCCAGTATCTGCTCGATGAGCCTAGTCAGAAATGAATTAAATGAGATTGCCTCTCACAGGAGGGTTTATATCAACACAGAGATAGAGAACAACTAAACAGTCTACACAGACCCTATGTTGTGCTTTATTTCTTTTCTTTTGCCCTCTTGCTGAAGAGCTGCTTTTTTCTGGTCCATTTCCCTTCCCCCAGAGAAAAGAATAAGGTCTACTTGCATGAAATGGGCTTCCTTTCAGGTGCATAGGGAAAGGGTGTACTGTTTCTTTAAGGTTGGAATGCTTTGCTGGAAAGGACTCCTCCAGGAACTAAGCGTTCGGCTGGAGTGAGTGTGTGCATGTGTGCACATGCATGCTCAACCTCAGAGTCAGCCAGCCTTGGCACCGTGGGCCAAAGAGGAAGGACGGCACATGCAGCAGCCGGGCAGACAGGCATGCCCACAGCCTCTGGCTGCCAGTGGCACCCCCTCTGCCTGCCGCCCGGGGCAGCTGCCCCACAGCACCCCTAGATCTGGCCTGATCACCAATTAATATCTCCTGATCAGAGAGCTATTGAAAGGCAGGGCTGCAGCAAACAGCAACAAAAATGGCAATACCTGTTGATTATCCATGGCAATCCTATCAATATTTTAGGACTATCTGTGGCAACCTGAAAAAGCTCACAAGAAGTTGCAATCCCACATGCCTGGCGAGCTTCATATACCTTCCACGCATCAGCCAGTGCTACCCCTGAACCTGCAGCCTCATCAGAGAGGTGGAAGGAGATACATCCTTTTTGCAAATCCATTGTATCACTTGGGATTGGGACCAAGGACAACAGACGCATCAGAAGGTACTGCTGCTATGATTCCACACTGCACAAAAATGATCCTCCTTTGAAATAACAGAGAGGCCAGGGCTCTATCTGTGGTGGGTCCCAACACTTAGGTAGCTAATTGCAATAAATTCCTGGTTGATTCAAACACTGGCCTGGTGGTCAAGGATCACCTTCACAGAGAAGTAGGCATGTGTGATCCTCCACACCACACTTATAAAGTAATTTGGGACCTGAGCAATCTGTGCTTAGTCCAGGGGTGTAAAATTCATTTGTTACGAGGGCCGGATATGACACATATGTCATTTGGTCAGGCCAGGCCATGTTTACCAGCCCGCAGTGCCAAATCAAGACTGGAGCTGCTTTGGCTGGTGAGTCCACAGCAGGCTCACCAGCCCAGATTAGGAGCGAGGGGATGGCTTCCTTGGCCGGTGAGCCGAGTGTATACATCGCCCTCCCCAGCTGCCCACAACTTTGGGGGTGGCGGGGAAGGGCCATCTATGCACTGGGCTGAAGCCCCTGCCTTCCGTTGCCGGCTGCCTGCGGGCTTGGACCTCCAAGTGGAGGTCCCAGCCACCAAATGGCATGGATCATGTTGCAGGCTTCAACATATGGGGACAGATGAACTGTTGTGTTAGTATTGTACCTAGTCAGAATTTCCCTCTTTTTGAGTCATAATTCTCATAAAAATCCATTTAGAGTCTTGTCTTCCCTTAGTTAAGCAAGGCTAGGCAAAAGACTCCTTTATTCCATTCAAGAAACAGGTCTGAGTTGTCTTTTGCCTTTCCAATTAAAACTGTAAGAGACCTTGAGAATGGAATGTGTTATGACTTTGATTAGAGGAAATGCTATCAACTTCAAAGCATTTTTGACTCAATAGCTAAAGGATCCTGATGGTAGAAATGGCCAAAACACTTCTCAATGAATATTATACTGGTATTAAGATTTATATATTACAGAATAAAATAGAATAATGGTACTATGCTCATTTTTACCGTGTTCCTTATGTAACCTGTGAGGGAGCGGGGAAGGAGTTTCTGTTGTCCTTTCCCCACCTTTATGGACCCTCACAAATTTCTCCCTGTTGCCAGTAGCTGAGGGGAGGATTTAATACTCTTTCTACCTCACAGACAGCCACCCTTGCTTTTGTGAGGAGAGTGTCTCTTTCCTTCCCCCCAGTAGAAATAGAAAGGCTTAGAGGCTGAATTCAAAAGGTGAATAAAAAGATGTTTATTACCGGTATTTACAGAAAGGTTTTTAGGTTGTTGGTTATTCTTCCAGAGAGGCACATAGCCTAAATGGTTACAGGCAGTTCAAAATCTTAGTTGGTTTCAGGCACAGTTCTTAGTTTCAAGTTCAGTTTCTTCTGGATACTCAGTAATATGTGTGTGTGTGAAGTGCCGTCAAGTCACAGCTGACTTATGGCGACTCCTTTTTGGGGTTTTCATGGCAAGAGACTAACAGAGGTGGTTTGCCAGGGCCTTCCCTCTGCACAGCAACCCTGGTATTCCTTGGTTGAGTTTTGAGAATATGGATGGGGGGAAAGATGGTGGCCGTGTGTGGTGGTCTCCCATCCAAATACTAACCAGGGCTGACCCTGCTTAGCTTCTGAGATCTGACCAGATCAGGCTAGCCTGGGCCATCCAGGTCAGGGCACTCAGTAATATACTGAGATGTTATTCATGTTCACAGACTCAAAATATTTGGCGTAGACTCAAACTAACCTAGCACATACAGAATATCAGTGAGTGGAGGTTCACCCACAACCTTTCCCACTCCTTAGATTTGCCCACCTCCTGTGGAAACAAATCACTCTTCCCCAAAACACGGAGTCAGGAGTCTCCCTGTTTCAGAAGCCACCTCCCACCAAGGGACTGAAGAAAGGGGCCATCATCACACACGGCCACCATCTTTCCCCCCATCCATATTCTCAAAACTCAACAGTAAGCCCCCATGCAGAGTTTTGAGAATTCAGATGGGGGAAATGTGCATCTATAGAGTGGCAAATCCAAGGCAAAACCTTCCATGAATAAATGGCCCTAGGGCCATTTATTCATGGAAGGTTTTGCCTTGGATTTGCCAGTCTATAGATGCACATTTCCCCCATCTGAATTCTCAAAACTCGGAGTGTGAAACAAACAGTGAGAATAACCATTATATGAACCCATCCCAAAGTCAATGGGCAAAGGGAAGGAAGTCTCTTTAGTCCCTGCGTCCTGACTCACAAGCTGCAGACAGGTCCCCTTCTCCTCACAGTTCCTGAGAGAAACCACTTTTCCTCACAGTCACAGCAAGGTCCCAGTGACACTCAGGGCGGAAACGCATGGTCGTTTTTAGCCTCCTATATTCCCTGTTTCAGCCAAGATTTAGCCAAGATCGAACGCACATTCGGCGAAACGCATGCGTTCGATCCTGGCTGGATCCTGGCTGAAACAGGGAATAAAGGAGGCTAAAGCGACCAGAATCAAAGACTCAGTCCAGAAAATGGCCACTCTTCTTCTCTGGAGAGTCTTCTTAAATTCCGCACAACATCAGGAGGAAAAACCCTCAGCTTCTCCTCTTGCTGAGTCTCCCTCTTGCCAGGCCCCCAAACCTTTTTTTCCATCCTCCCCTGTAATAAGCACCTCCCTCTTCTTCCCCTTCCTGTTGCCAGGCAAGAAACACTCACCCTGTAATATGCACCTCTCTCTACAGGGCAGTGTTTCCAGGCTAGTGTTTCATAACTTTGCAAGTGAAACAAGGCAATACACTTTTCAACATAAATGCAATTTTTACAAGGCTTACACTTAGAATATGAAGATGTTAGTAGAGTTAAATATTATAGATTTATGGAACAGCTAAAATAACTGAATCTTATAAAGCTGAAACTGATTGTTTAGTAGGTTGCTATGTTAGCAAATAGCCCTGCTGGAGGAGGAACTCCTTATATGGGAGTACACAGGGAGTGAGGCTCTGAAGTGGACTTGCAGTTGGGACATCTCAGAGTTCAAACCATATTATGTAATTAATATTGGATGTTTATAAATACAGGCAGGGAAAGGCTGGAAAGTCAGATCTCTCTAAATCTTTGATTAAGAGAGTCTCAGAAGATACTTGGCTTGGTATGTATGATCAAATTACTTATATGCTATTCTAGATAGTGTGAATCAGATTCTTATAACTAAATCAGACTTCTTTAACTGTTATATTTTCATTTCATTTCATTAACCTTTATTGGCATACCAAAAGACAGAGATAAAAAACAACAACAATATACCTCCAAAGGGCAATACATATAAGTTACAAGTTGGGTTAATAAAACTTTTCTTGTTAATAAAACTTTTCTTTAAGAACTCCTGTAAGAAATTCAGCCACGGTAGCCGTAATTTTAGGATCATGATCACTCAAAAGAAATTTGCATTTCACTTCATTACTCCTGTATCTCTTGTACTAGAGCAAAGTAAATAGCAGTTTATCCCGCAGAGTCACATAGAAGGGGCAATCTAAAAGGATGTGGTCAATTGTATCCAACAAATTTAAACCGCATATGCATAGGCGTTCATGTCTAGGGATCTGAAGGTATCGGCCTAAGAGCATCCTAGTTGGGAATGCGTTAACCCTAGCTAATAGAAAAGTGCGGCGTTGAGAAGGTATCTCTAGGTTATCTAGATACCTAACCATTTTACCCGATCCATTATTAAGGCCTAGGGCCGCCGGAGAACAGATGGGGAGAACTGTTATATTTTAAGTATTGGATTTTAAAACTTAGTAGTATACACTTTTAAGATTTTTAAGATTTTGCAGTACATTCATATACACATATATTACATTGAAGCTATTCAATAAAAAGACTTACTCGCGTAAGTAAATTAAGTTGTGTTCTGCTTATTAGGTGACTAACTGAATATGATAACATACCACTTCTCAGGAAGGGGTCAATTCTAAGAGCATAGTCACTGAAAGGTACTGACCTGCTTCAATCGTAAGGGCCCCGCAGCCCAGAATCAGGAGCAGGGAGGAGTGGGAGTTGCTGCCTATGTTCAGCTTGTGGGCCAGATAACACCACTCAAGGGTCCGGATCCGGCCCACGGGCCTTATCTTTGATACCCGTGGCTTAGACCAATATGAGTGGAAAACCAGTTGTTAGATCACATTCCCATTTCAAAATTTCTGTGCCAGGCACAACTGGAAAAAACGGGCTGGCTTCAGTGTTGTGCTCCCCTAATAAAGATAAAGATGATCCAATGGCAGATCTCCAACATCTCATCGAACAGAGACCTTAGAACAGGGGTGTCGAATTCTTTTGTTACGAGGGCCAGATATAACATAAATGTCACTTGGTCGGGCCGAGCCATGTGTATCGTAAAAGTTAATGCCTGTGGTACCGGAGATACAAACTTTATAGAAGACACAGGCAAATTAATGATATTGTTTTTTTACTTTGTTTTTTACTTAAAATACAAACATGATTAAAACAATAACACTCTTACAGTATTTTTGTTTATTTTATTTATTTAACAGCAGGCTCACCAGCCCAGATCAGGAGCGGGGAGGGGGTGGCTGCCTCAGCTAGCTTGCAGGCTGGATAAGAGCTCTCAAGGGGCCGCATCCAGCCCCCAGGCCTTATGTTTGACATCCCTGCCTTATAAGAGAACCCCTATCAAAACTAGGGTTGTGGGGAGAATCTTCTGACATTACAGCTAGTTTGCCCCTCAGTCTGGGAGGGGGAGCTAGTTTGCCCCTTAATCTCAATTTGGGAAGGGGCCGTGGCTCAGTGGTAGAGCATCTGCTTGGCATGCAGAAGGTCCCAGGTTCAGTCCACAGCATCTCCAGTTAAAGGGACTAGGCAAGTAGGTGATATGAAAGACCCCTGCCTGAGACCCTACAGAGCTGCTGCCGGTCTGAGTAGACAGTACTGACTTTGGTGGACCAAGGATCTGATTCAGTATAAGGCAGCTTCATGTGTTCATGTGTCTGTTGCTGGTTTGACTCTCCCCTCCTTTGCCCCCACCTCTCCCCTCCATAGATTTTAGATTGGGGAGGGGACATGGCTCAGAGGCAGAGCATCTGCTTGGCATGCTGAAGGTCCCAGGTTCAATCCCCAGCATCTCCAGTTGAAAGTACCAGGCAGTAGGTGATGTGAAAGACCTCAGCCTGAGACCCTGCAGAGCCACTGGCAGTCAGAGTAGACAATACTGACCTTGAAGGACCAAGGGTCTGATTCAGTATAAGGCAGCTTCATGTGTTTAAGTGTAGTTTCCCTGCCTCTTGGATCTTATCACTTAGCTAACTTACCTTGCCAGCAGAACAGCCCCTAGGACATTTCAGTTCCAACCAAAACGACCGCTCAGATGACTGCCTGTTTATTTGAGCATTCTAAATTCTGGAGAATGGACATTCAAAGGTATCAAACTAGTTCAGCTGGTCAATTCCAGAAGCACCACAGCACTATGTGGACAGCACTACAGAAGTCCTGTCACACGCTGCACAATGTTCATTGAGAAAGTATTAAGCAAAAATAATGAACCACTGCTGGAGCACGAAACATGTATGCAAAGCATAGCCAAATGGAAGGGCACAATTACTTATGGTGAGGCACTCATTCCATCCACTAAGACCCTTAAAAAACATAATCTAGTTTGGCAACTAATTCAAATTAATGAAGAAACTCTCAGAACACTGAAGTAATTCTTATCAATAAAAGAATGCTGATAGAAAATCTTTCACATCATTAACTTAATAGTTTAAAGAGCTATTTCTTTTCCTACTGGGGCTCCACATACTCTTCTATACTTGCACCGAAGTAGACATTTTGGATGCTTAAGATTTATGAAAAACAAGGAACAGATTTATAAAAGGATGCAAATGTTTTCAGACCATTTTAATGATGTGCTGGAAGAGGCCACTCTGCTTATTACAAACCACCCAATTATTTCCTAGTCTAGACAATCTATAACTCCCCCCACCATTTACCAGAAATCAGAAGTCATAACATTAATTCTGCGGGGACTAAAATTATTTTGGTAAAAACATCCCGTCGATAATGACTAAACTCTTCACTGCTAGGAGTTGCAGTTTCTAGCAGGAGGAGTTATGTAAAGGGAATGTATTCCATTCCCGTTCTTAGTTAAAAATAATAGTCATGTCACAAAGTCACGGGACAATTGTAGCCCTTGTTTTCTCAACTAGAAGCTTAGTTGCGCCTGCCAGTGAGGGCAACAGAGCTAATATCATCCTAGAGGACTACAGAAGAGGGTACTTTTTAACTTCCTTATTCCCGGTGCAATCCTATGCATGTTTATTCAGAAGTAAATCCCACTGTTTTCAGCATGAATAGGTGTGTGTGTGCATAGGATTGTAGGCATACAGTGCAATCTTAAACAGAGCTACACCCTTCTAAGTCCGTTAAAATCACTGGACTAAGAAGGGTGAAACTGCTTAGATTTGCACTGTAACAGTGCACCTTTACCCACAGAAGACTAAGAAGAAGAGTTGTTTTTTTATATGCTGATTTTTCTCTACCTTTTAAGGAGAATCAAATTGGCTTACAATCCCCTTCCCTTCCTCTCCCCACAACAGACACCTTGTGAGGTAGGTGAGGCTGAGAGAGTTTGGAGAGAGCTGTGACTAGCCCAAGATCACCCAGCTGGCTTCATGTGGAGGAGTGGGGAATCCAACCCGGTTCTCCAGATTAGAGTCCGCCTCTCATGTGGAATCAAACCCGGTTCTCCAGATTAGAGTCCACTGCTCATATGGAGGAGTGAGGAATCAACCCCAGTTCTCCAGAGTCCACCGCTCTTAACCACTATAGCACACTGGCATACTTACCTGGGACTACGCCTTATTGACTTCAGTGGGACATACGTCTCAGTAAACATGCATAAAGCGACAACCTAGTTGTCCGGGGCCAGCACCTGTCCCAACCTTGGCTGAGGAACCTGCAGCAAAGTCGGGAACGTCCCCAACATTGGAGGAGCCTTGCAGGACACCCTCCGCTCATAACTCAGGAATCTACCATCGACTTGGCCAGAACACCCAGGGCAGGCTCCTGGGCAGCAGCGAGCTGCAGAAACAGGGCATGGGCTCCCTACCTCCCTCCTGGGCCCCAGAGCTTCCTAGCATTATTACTTGTATGTAAATCCCTCTTCTTTATTATTTCAAAGTTACTTTTTTTTTTTTTTTTTTTGCAGGATAGGCTGAACTTAAGTGATTTCCCAAAATCCCTGGAGGAGGCCCTCATTCTTCCATTTACAAAACAAACTGCCTGTTTTAAGTGAAATAGCAGCAGAGATATTAATTATTCCAATGAGAGTCCAACTTGGAATATCCAAATCACCAAACAGAGAACAGGCATTTTTCTGGGAAAGGTAGCCCATTCAGAAGACATTTCACAGCTCAGCTTACAAAGTTGAGTGTACCCTTGTGCATTCCATATCATCCCTGTACATGTAATTTAATCAATCGCAATACATGCATCATCTACTTCCAGACAGCATCAGCTTAGAGCCTGATCATTTCCTTGAGAAAAATAAATCCTACCCATCATGAATAAAGGACATGACTCCTCCCCCACCCCACCCCACCCCATGCTAGAGAGGAGCCTTATGGGGAGTCTATAGGGAGCTGTTCCCCCTGTCTTTCAGCCAGAAATGTTGTCAGTGCTTCATACAATTGGCTCCCCTCCTCTCTAAGGCCCTGACACAGAAGCTGCTCTGAGTAGGAATACAAGCGCAAGGGGATGGACCACAGAAGGGAAACATGAGCACTGTCAATATACCAGGAAACAGCATATTAATAGTCTGGTCTGTTATTATAATCATATTTTTGGAAATATATAGAGGTAAGAAAAAGCCACTAATATGCATTGCTTATGGCTGCTGGGCCTGCTTCTTCATGATTTCCTGCATTGCACGGTGAAAGCGACGCTTGAAATGAACAAATGAAGCTGCCTTATACTGACTCAGGCTGATGGTTGATCAAAGCAAACACTGGTGCCCGTGGTTAGCACCCCTGCCCCCTCCACTTACCTCCAGAGGCGGGGTGATGCAGTCTGGAACAGCAGGAACAGTGGCAATGCAACCAGAGAGGTCCACCAGGAGGATGGCTGGCAAGAAGGAGCCCCACGAGTGCATGGCCTGGTACTTCAGCTGCCACAGTCACAGACAAAGTCCCTGCCATCTGCCCAGCCTGGTGTGAAGGGGTGCCCAGCTACTGGCAGGCACAGGCAGCTGGGCAGCAGCAACTGGGAGCATTTGAGGTAGCCCTAGGGTTGCCAGGTCCCTCTTCGGCACCCTGTGGGATGTTTTTGGGTGGAGCCTGAGGAGGGCAGGGTTTAAAGAGGGGGGGACTTCAATGCCATAGAGTCCAATGTCAGAAGCGGCCATTTTTCTCCAGGGGAACTGATCTCTGTTGGCTGGAGATCAGTTGTAATAGCAGGAGATCTCCAGCTAGTACCTGGAGGTTGGCAACCCTAGGGAGCATTAGGATAGGCAAGCCCAAAGGAGCAACTGATGGAACCAGCCCAGGGAGCCCTAAAGGAAGGAAGGGAGGCGAGACAGCAGGGTTGCCAACCTCCCTCCTCAAGCTCTACCCCAAAAATCTCCAGCTATTTCCCAACTCAGAGCTGGCAACTAGGGTTACCAGGTCCCTCTTCACCACTGGCGGGAGGTTTTTGGGGTGGAGCCTGAGGAGGGCAGGGTTTGGGGAGGGGAGGGACTTCAATGCCATAGAGTCCAATTGCCAAAGTGGCCATTTTCTCCTGGTGAACTGATCTCTATCGGCTGGAGATCAGTTGTAATAGCAGGAGATCTCCAGCTAGTACCTGGAGATTGGCAACCTGACTGGCAACCCTACGAGGTAGATAACCTTGGCCCTCTCAGACCTGTGCAAGCTTCAAGAGGAACCTTCGAGAAGGCTCAGGGGGGAAAGGTGGTAGACTGGGACATCCTGGCTGTGGATCCATTGGGCCTAGAATCTGCTACCCTCCCCCCCAGAGCTGGTGCCTGGGGAAGAAGGAGTGGCAGAGCCTGGGAATGTCCCTCCCCCAGGGAATAATTTAAAAGGGGTCCCCTCGGACAGCCAGATTGGAAGGGCCAGACCTGTTTCCAAGCAGTTGGGGAAAGGCAGTTGGCAGGGGAAAGTGAGGGGACTGGGTAAAGTGTAACCCTCCCTCCTTGCCCTACTCTATTGGTCGTTTCTGCATGGGAGTTTTACCTGAAGTTTGTTGCTTGCTGGACCCACACTTTCCTGTTGGGAATCTATGCACCAGCAGTCTCCTAGTTCAAATCAAGTCCCCTCCCCTTGAAATGCTGCTTTGTAATTGGCTTACTTTGTAGAACTTACTGTGAGGGGAAATTCCACCCCCGAAACCCAATTGCTGCATAAAAAAAACATTTTAAGGACCAAAAAAACAAAAAATGGAGCAATCTGAAAGGGGGGGAATCCAACCCTCGGTTTCAAAAAGACTTTCTTCTGCTCAGAAAGAGCTCACAGGAAGCAGGAAGCATTTGAATCCCCGCCTCTTTACATGCTGCTTTGTAATTGGCTATGAGAAAAATTAAGCTTGCGTATCCCGCACTTTGCCTTATGCACGGGGATTTCACCCAGGTGAGCTCAGGGGAGAGGGAAGAATCGGGTTAACAGAGGAATGAGAAGTCCCGGGATTTGTGAGGGCTGGCAGCAAGGTGACCTCTAATGGACAGAAAACTTACGCATAACTCCAAGGAATGACCGAGACAGATGGGGGTGGATGGGAGTGAAAGTACCCATGCATAAATGACCGTTGATGCCTTGAATATTGAGCCACAGCAGTAAAAAAACGACAACAAGCAGAGTCGTATTCACCCACTAGTCTGTGATGGAGCAAAAGAGGAAGAACTGGAATGTCACTGGGCCCATTCTTAAGTGCGTCTCTGGTGCATTGGATCAATAGGTCTCTACCAGCGCAAGAACATTAAATCTCAAGCTTCCTGGAGAACTCCTGCATGAAGTGTAGACTAAATACCTGTAATCTGTAGGCCTCTTGCTGCTAAGGCAAGGTGACTTTGAACAGATAGCAAGAGCTTCCTGTGGCTGAATTTTTTTCCCCCTCTTGCTTTTCTTTCTTTTTTTAAAGTATATTCCCTTGTGGTATATGTAATGCCAAATTTTGTCTAGATTCAAACATGTTTCATCAAGCTCTCGAACTGTATTTCTGAGCACACAAGACGCACAGGTGCTGCTTCCATGTCAAATAAATACTGTTGAAAACCATTCATCAGAGCAAATCTCTCTTTCTTTCTCCTCCCTCCCCCCAAGGGCGACCCTCAGCTAACGGCTGTTTGGAGACGTTCACCTCCACATGCTGCAGCTATTACTTGAATATTTGAAGTGCAACGCCATCTCTCAAGGGCACTGTCCCATTGATACTGGCTGAGTGTTCTTTGGCATCTCAAAAAAAGAGCAGAACTGCCTCAGTGTCTTAGAGGGAAGCTGGAGGTCAGACCACATTCTTTAAAACAAACCGACAAACTAGCCTTTACGTAAGTATTCTACTTTTCTAAAAATTAGTCTTATAAATAGATATGCAAAAGTTACTAGAGATACGTGGATCCTGTTACCTGAGGACTAATAGATCAAAACAGACTGCCTCCCAGTACAAACATCTTTCTCAGTTACATGCTTCTCAGGCGATTGAAGCCAAATGGACTTCAGTACAGGTTGAGTATCCCTTTTCCAGACTGCTTGGCACTAGAAGTGGTCCTTATTTTGGATCTTTCTGTATTTTGGAATATTTTGGAGTTTTTGCATATACATAATGAGATATCTTGGGAATGGGACCCAAGTCTAAACACGAAATCCATTTATGTTTTATATATGTTTCATATATAGATGAAGGCGGAGTGAAAATTGGAGGGAGGAACATTAATAATTTGAGATATGTTGATGACACTACATTATTAGCAGAAAATAGTGAAGATTTGAAACGACTACTGCTGAAAGTTAAAAGAGAAAGTGCCAAAGTGGGACTATGGCTGAACATCAACAAAAAAAACAAAAGTAATGACTACAGGAGAATTACACAACTTTAAAGTTGACAATGAGGAAATTGAAATTGTTCAAGACTTTCTATTCCTTGGCTCCACCATCAACCAAAAGGGAGACTGCAGCCAAGAAATCAGAAGGAGATTGAGACTGGGAAGGGCAGCCATGAAGGAGCTAGAAAAGATTTTGAAGTGTAAGGATGTGTCACTGGCCACCAAGACTAGATTAATCCATGCCATTGTATTCCCCATTACTATGTATGGGTGTGAAAGCTGGACAGTGAAGAAAGCTGATAGGAAGAAAATAGATTCCTTTGAAATGGGGTGTTGGAGGAGAGTGTTACGGATTCCATGGACTGCCCAAAAACAAATCAGTGGGTTCTAGATCAAATCAAGCCTGAACTGACCCTAGAAGCTAAAATGACTAAACTGAGGCTGTCATATTTTGGTCACGTCATGAGACGACAACAGTCACTGGAAAAGACAGTCAAGCTAGGAAAAGTTGAGGGCAGCAGGAAAAGAGGAAGACCCAATAAGAGATGGATTGACTCAATAAAGAAAGCCACGGCCTTCAATTTGCAGGATCTGAGCAGGGCTGTCAAAGATAGGACATTTTGGAGGACTTTCATTCATAGGGTCGCCATGAGTCGGAAGCGACTTGACGGCACTTAACACACACATATTTACTTTATACACATAGCCTGAATGTAATTTTAAACAATACTTTTAAATATTTTTGTGTACATTGAACCATCAATGGCGCTGCTGAGGGCCTGTGAGTAACGCCGGCTCAAAAGGTCTGGTTTTTGGATCAGTCCGGATATCCTATGTCTGGATAAGGATACTCCCACATGAAATTGCCTTATACTGAATCAGATCCTCGGTCTACCAAAGTCAATATTGTCTACTCAGACTGGCAGCAGCTCTCCAGGGTCTTTCACATCACCTACTTGCCTAATCCCTCCAACTGGAGATGACGGGGATTGAACCTGGGACCTTCTGCATGCCAAGCAGATGCTCTACCACTGAGCCACAGCCACTCCCACCACTACTCAACCTGTATAGCTCTGCTTAGGATGCATAACAGTACATTTATTTATGGAGCTTGTCACTTTTTATTAAACATTAAAATCGACTGGGTGGGAGCACACCAAATAAGAAATCAGTTTGTGTACACAACTGATGGCAGCCTAAAGTGGTTGTTGTTGTTGTTTGCCATCAAATCACATCTGACATATGGCGACTCCCCTGGGGGTTTCAAGGCAAGAGGCATTCAGAGGCGGTGTGCCGTTCCTTGCCTCTGCATCACGACCCTGGTATTCCTTGGAAATCTCCCATCCAAATACTTGCCAGGGTCAACCCTGCTTAGCTTCTGAGATCTGATGAGACCAGGCTAGCTTGGGCTGGTAGCTGTCTGTTATATGAAGGTCTGTATATACTATGTTCAAGCACTGCTCAACGGTACAGAATTCAACATTTTGAGAATTTTACCTTTCTTCAGTATTTAGAAGCCAGGGTTTTTGGCTGTGAGGATAGACCATAAAAGGCCATAAAAGAGTACAGATAGTGCATGGTGAAACTGCAAAAGCCAGAGTGTAGTGGATGTTAATCTGTGGCCTTTTATGCATGGGTAATTTGCCTTGGGTTTGCCACTCTCTCGATGCACGGTATTAGCATTCGAATTCTAAAAAAAAAAAAAAGATACACAGGGGCTGTATGTGTTGTGTGTAGCATTGCCTATAGAAGAGGTTGCTTCAAAAAGATGGCTTCCAGGTGAGGGGTTGGAAGACTGCTGAGAAGGTGGACTGGGAGGGAGAAGCCAGAATGGGGGCATGGGAGACAGACCCAAAGTTTAACCTATGCACAGAAGTAGCAATCGAGTTGGGCTCAGGTTAGACATAAAACTTGTGGCAAAACAGCATCCTGAAAAAGAGGGTGGGGCCATGAGTCAGCATTATTTGGGTCCATTCCCCCCCCCCCGATATTTTTCCCCAGTAAAAAAAACCCTCCCTCAAAAAAGACTGAAACTGTATTTTCGGGGGGTTTAAAATTCGACATATCCATATGCATACCCTAGTTTCTTTCCTGAAAGAAGAGCTGGGAGAAGTGGTGGATGGGTAGAAGATGTTTAATTCTTCTCAAATCTGCTGGCTTCCCCTAGCAAATTCTCCTACTAGCCATCCCCCCCTCCCCACACACACACACATACAATAATCACTAGGGCTGTGCAAAACAAATTTCGGTGAATTTCAGGTTCAGGTTTATTGGGCCCAATTGTTTTGTTATACCCAAAATAAGCCAAATACCCATACTGGTAACTTTCAGTATTGGGCTTATTTTCGGGTTTACCAAAAAAATTCAGGCCCATTATAGTCTATGGGGATTTTTTCGAAGCTCCTGGGGTGCATTTTTGAAGGTACAGTTCCCACATTTTCAGTGTAACTGCAAGGGACTCCAGGCATTTGCGAGCCAAGCTGTCCATCGGTTTCCAGATTAAACAGTTCAGTGTTACCGAGGAATGATGGAAAGAGCCAATTGCCTGGCTGGCACCTCAAAGTCTCAGGGCTGCCTTCGTTTCTGGGTCGCTTTGCATGATGTCCATGCAAATTAGCTTCCAAATGGAGGGAAAAGAGAAATGCAAGAGAAATAAGAAATAAATGCAAGAGAAATAAGACACAGAAAGCATTTATTTTGGTTGCAAATGACATCCTGTGAACAGTTCTTTATTGTGGTCATGAAAAATCTGATTCCAAGAGATGGTCATGGTGCGGGGAAACAAAGCCTCTACTCAGGGCACCGTTCTTTTGGAAAGCAGGTTTTTATGGTGGGGTGATATTGGAACCAGTTGAAGTCATGACCACGGGGCTGTCTGAAGGAGATTGCTCATCCACGTGGATGAAGAAATCTCCATCGGAAGCCTGGTGGGTGACTGTTGAAGCTGGCTCTTTTAGTTGGAGGGTATATCCCTCTGGATGGGACTGGGTGAGCCCTGTCTTTTAAATAACCCTATCTCAAAAGGGCCCCAACTATGGGGCCCTAACAAAACCATTCCAAAATAAAAGAAAGAAAAAGGGGAGAAAGCACAGAGCCATGGCTCTGAGCAAAGATGAATAGCCGAACCCGAAAAGCCAAATATCTATTTGGCTTTTTCGGGAATCACCTATTTGGCTTTGGCTTTATCCATGGGTTTTGGCATTCAGTGAGCCCAAAACCCAAAATTTACCAAAACGGCTAATTTCAGGTTTATTTTCAGTTCGGGTTTATCGATATGCACCTCCCTACTCATCACTGTAAACATTGATCTAGATTGGGGAAAGAGCCATCTGTGGGATAAATTTTGTGGAAGAAAATCCACGAGTGGAGGAAGGGTCTTGGGCCTTCTGCCCACCCACTGGGCCTCAATATGAAGATGAGAAAGCAGCAGCTGGGCTTTGAAGAGAGGAGAATGAAGTGCTTTCAGTGAAAGCATTTTCCAAGATAGTGGGGTCACTGACATCAGTAAAGACGCTAGAACATTCCATCAAAACCAACATTGGTGTTTGGGAGCATTGCCCTTGGGAGCTAACTCTTCTTCACCACTGAAATAATATGAGTACGTAACATTTCCTCATTACAGAAAAGAGTTGCCAAGGCAACAGAATGCCAAAGCCTTTGCTATATCAGCTCCTGCTCCACCCCTTTCATTTTGGAAGAAACCACTCATGTTGTGGCTCTTTTGACAGCAGCTGTAACATAGCTGAAGAGGTTCTTTGGACCTCTGCTAATTTCCCTCTGAAAGGGAATTCTAGATGCCGACCACAGATTTCATAGAGTGGTTTTATAAACAGAAATTATCACCAGCAACACCAACAACAGAAATTGTTCCTTGCAAGCCCCTTTCATATGGCCTGCTTTCTCAGCTTGTTTTAAAATAAGCTTTTATGGATAAGGGCATGTTGTGTCTAGAGGTTGTTGCTGCAAACATGAAAATTAGTGTTTACATTAAAGCCAGGTTACCCAACCTTAAAAGTATACGTGAGCAGAACCAAAAGGTACCTCTTGCTCTTTCATAAACGTATTTAAAATAAAAATAAAAAGTGTGAATGAAAATTTTTAATTTCTTATGGTGCAAAACAACAAAAGGAGGCACTTCATTCATAGATGTTGCCCCCCTATCTGTCCCAGCAGCCTAGTATGCCATGAGGACATATGGAACCAAAGCTGCCAGGAGAAGCAGGGCACCCCTATGCCAAGGTGAACCAAAGAGTCCAGGACTCTGGGCTCCATCTTTGTGACCTGTGCAACCCTTGGGCGCTGTCAGGCAGAGATTAGTTGTTTGCATTCCTCTGACATTGTGGTGGAAACGCTGGAAACAATACTGAGTAAATGAGCCTCCCTTGCATCCTTAATTAAGTTCTCCAAGCAGACACCTGAAACGGATAGCCAGCACCTTAATCCCATCAGCAACCTGGGAACTATTCAGCTACCGTATTTTTCGCTCCATAGGACGCGCCCAGCCAGCATTCGCTCCATAAGACGCACGGACTTTTCCCCTCACTTTTGAGGAGGAAAAAAGTGCGTCTTATGGAGCGAAAAATACGGTAACTCTAACTAGTCCCTTTGCATATTTAATTTGGTCTCCAGCTTTATTTTACTTGCAGAATAGGTAGAGAAAATTGGCGTATAAAAACCAACTTCCTCCTCCTCCTCCTCCTCCTCACATGTTCTTGAACATTTCATTTGTACCCTGGAATTTAAAGACCTGCATCCAGACCACATTAAAATGCCTTATACTGATTCAAATCAGTGGTCTAGGGGTGATCAGTATAATCAACTCTGACTGGCAGCGGCTCTCCAGGGTTTCAGGCAGAGGTCTTTCTCATTACCTGTTACCTAATCCTTTTAACAGGAGAGGTCAGGGTTCAAACCTGGGACCCTTCCACATACAATTCAGATCCTCTACCACTGACCTATAAATCCCTCCCTTTCACACAACCTCTCTCCCCTTCCCAGATCAATGTCCATCCTAAATGTATTCACAGAACATATCTTATGTTACAAACCTAAATTGATTTAAGAGTAATTCTTTCTTTCTAGGAAAGCCTGGCAATTGTAGTTTTGTAAGAGGTGCTAAAGAGCTGTAACAGGGAGAATTGTCAGCCCTTTCACTCAACCAGTTGTTGGAAGGAAGCCATAAAGGTTAAAAAGAAAACCATGTAAATCTATAGCGTGGGTAGGACCCAGCAAAGATTTCCATTCAACCCCCCCCCCCCAACGTGCAGTGCAAAGACAGATATTCCTTTACTTATTTCCTTAAAGATTTGCATATGAGCGACATGGTTTCCTTTCTAAGAGAACTAATGTATTTCTGACTTTTAAAACACACATTCAAGTGAAACAGGCTGACTGAAGGTGACAGCTGCGTTACGGTTTCACCACAGATTCCACTGGCAGCAACTTTATGATATAAATTTCCATGTTTGGAGCCAGATTTCTCCACTCAGCCACAGCACACATCATAATGCAAGAGTCTATAATCATTGCTTGCAAGTTGGTTTCCAAAATTTGAAAGCACTGCTAAAAGTTCAGAACAACAGGAGCAGGAGACGACGATCCACCACAATCAAAAATAGAATGAACTTTTCACTTCGCTAAAAACACAACAAAAAAAGTATATCGAAATACTACAAGGGACTGCCCAAACCACTGGGCCACAACGTGGCTGCCACAGCTTTTCTCTACAAGTTCCTTCAATGCAGTCGAAATAGAAACCTATAAATACCCCTCAAAAACAGAAGCAAAATTAGAAGGAGTGTATCTGCAGACAGGCAGTGCATGGTACTTCTTGTTTTCTGCTTTAGCGATAAAAAGGAATGAAAAGAAAGGATGACTTGGGGAAGGGTCAGGTCACACACACACACACACACCGTTCAATGCACACTTTTTCACACTAGGGCCATTTATGCTTGGCTGTTTCCTCACAGTCACCCCGCCGACTACTTCGATGCTTTGTTTTGATTATGCTTGCATTTTCCGATTGTCAAGGGTTGCCTCTCTCCCCCCACGGATTTACACGCTTTTTCCCTGCGTCTCCTGGATGCTGGCTGAACACGAATCCAGAAAACACGGGCAAAGCACACGGAAATGGGCAAGGGGAGCGAGGTGACCTCTTACAGCCGGAAAATGCAAACATAATCAAAGCAAACCTCCTAAGTAGTCGGCAGGGTGACCGCAAGGAAACAGCCATGCATAACAGGCCTGGCTCTTGCTACTGTGTGTGTACATATATCTTAGTTTGGTCATTTATTCCAGCAAAAGTTCAGTTTTGACATTTTATACTTGTTACTTGAAAAGATGAAAAATTTGGAGGCTGTATCTAGAGGCGGGACTTGGGGTGACAGACTCGTTCCAAGGGTGTATCATGCCCTATGGAAGAATTCTCTTAGTTGTAACATTAACAGCCCATTCCTGAAAGGGGGGGCCGAAACCTCTTAGGAGGAGGCATGACCCCACCACCAGCGTAATTGCATGTAAAACCGTGATTACATGCACTGACGCTGGCAACAAGGCCAGTCCCACCAGCGACCGAGCGCCGCAGGACTGCGCATCACCCCTCCACCGGTGCAGCCTCTCCATGGCGCAGGCTATGGTGTAGAGAGGCCGCGCCGGTGCAGGGGGGTGTTCTGGGTCGTTCTGGGGGGGAGGAGCCACCTGTTAGGTGGCTTCCTATCCCGGTTCATCCGGTTACACCGGCGCCAGGAACGATGGTGCTGTTTTCAGCCTCGCTGTTTTCAATGGGGCTTTTAGCCCCGGTAAAACCAAAAAAAGCCACGAAACGGCTTAGGCGGAGGCGCCGCTGCACCTCTTCCCCGCCGACTCCGCACGCCGTCATTTCAGGAATGGGCTGCAAGTATACTGGGAATAGGAGGTGGTCGTGGGTTTGGCTGGCCCCCCGTCCTCTCAAGCACGTGCCACAGCCCCAGTGTAAAACTCTATTCCTGCCACACTGAGCAAAGAACCAGAGCTGGGCTGCTAGACCTTTTTTTATCATTCTCTTTCTTCACTGTTGTGTTGTGGTGACAAATGCAAACAAATCAGTATGCTAAATATACATGAAACAAAGCAGTTTTGAAAAGTTCCTGTACGGGGCAAAATATATATATATTTAATCCACCCACCTTCTCAAATGCATCACATTTGAGTTTTTTAAACACTCTTAATGAAAACAGAACTTGGGCTTTTCCATACTGTTTTTGCTCTAGCTTAGCTTTCCCCTGCCTTTTTAGTGTCACAGAATAGAATCATACCCAGGGTCATCTAGTCCAACCCCCCTGCACAGTGCAGGAAATTCAAAACTACCTCCCCCTTACACCCCCAGTGACCCCTACTCCACTCCTAGAAGATTGCAAAAAATTTTTAAAAAAAGCCCTCTAAGATCCCTGGCTAATCTGGCCTGGAGGAAAATTGCTTCATGAACCCAAAATGGGCATGCAAGAAAGGGCCATGAGAACCAAACAATGATGCAAACCTTCCTGCCCTCCCTCTTATGATCCACCTAAGGTAGACTTATTGTTTACAGGTTGCTGCTCTCCCAGTTTTTCTTACAGTTTTCTGCCCATTTCTTTTTCCCTGACCACTTTTGTGGTGGTCAGAAAAAAACATGACGGGGAGGAGAACTCAAATGAAAAAGGGAGAGCATCAAATGTGATACTTTGTATAAGGGAGCGGAATAGGGTTGTCAACCTCCAGGTATTGGCTGGTGATCTCCTGCTATTACAAGTGATCTCCAGCTGATAGAGATCAGTTCTTCTGGAGAAAATGGCCGCTTTGGCAATTGGACTCTATGGCATTGAAGTCCCTCCCCTCCCCAAACCTCACCCTCCTCAGGCTCTGCCCCAAAAACCTCCTGCCAGTAGCAAAGACTGGCCTGGCAACCCTAGAGCAGAAGAATTGATACAGTTAAGAAGCCAAGGTGGAACAAAAACCCAGTGTGGAAAAGACCAAGGCCATTTATGCATGGGAGGTTTTTCCTGGGATTTCCTGCTCTGTAGATGCACATTTTTCCCATCCAAATTCTCAAAAGTAAGCCCCCATGCAGAGTTTTGAGAACTCGGATGGGGAAAATGCGCATCTGGAAAGCAGCAAATCCAAGGCAAAACCTCCCATGCATAAATGGCCCAAGAGTTTTGCAGTGATTCAAATTTTGGGAAGGAAGAGGTCAAATGAGGATAAAAGCCAGGGGCTATTCTCCCATCACACACAGTGAAGGGCTATGCATTCTGTCGGCGCGAGGCACATTCTGCCAGCACAACCATCTCTTGCACCCTCTGAATGTGACTTGGGATGACTGGATGCATTGCCTTCAGCTGTGCATGATGGTACCACACAACCCTAGGTGATTGATACAGATGCCACGAATCTACAGGAGTACGTTAAACAAGGCAGCTGTAACTTTTCTCTGGGCTGCCAAAGACATTGTGGTCCACTCCATATGCATCTATACTAAGGAACACCTCTGAGCCAAAAATAAATGTGGTACTCTTAAACTGCCAAGTAAATGTCTAACAAATATATCTATTTCAAAAGAGATGGGATTTTAAAAAAAATGTTTCCCAGAGGCAAGGTTTTTGTGGAGAGGTGGTGGCATTGTGACAGAAAACGCACATGACAACAGACACAAGGGTTTGTATTTTGCAAGAGTTTTGTAATAGTCAGGGTAAATGTTGCCACATGGATATTACTCAGATTGTAAACATGTAGTAGCTTCAGACATTTAACAAGATCACCTGATCACCAGCACAGTTCAATGAATTAGACCTCAGCTGAACTCAAGAGAGCAGAGATGCATTCTGGATGGATCTGTTCTGGTAGTGGAGGCCCTTTCCTCCAGCAGAGACATAACCACAGAAAACTTCCTATCAGAGGAAAGTGCCTCCATTACTGGAACAGGTCTGTGAAAACATGTGGCAAGGAGCAGTTTCAAAACAGTGAAACCATCAGGAGGCAAACGTTTTTGCAACGCAGTTACTTTTGTAACTTCCGTTTCGTCAGGCCCAACTTTTTAAAAATCTATTTTTGTGCCTCAAGCAACTATCAGCAGGCCCTTTAGATTATTCAACAGGGAGTTCTTACTATAACTGTAGAAACTTGAGTGACTCATGGGCAGATGAAAAACCTTAAGAACATAAGAAAAGCCCTGCTGGATCCGACCAAGGCCCATCAAGTCCAGCAGTCTGTTCACACAAGTGGCCAACCAGGTGCCTCCAGGAAGCCCATGAACAAGACAACTGCAGCAGCATTCTCCTGCCTGTGCTCCACAGCACCTCATATAATAGGCATGCTTCTCTGATCCTGAGAATAGGTATGCATCATGACTAGTATTCATTTTAACTAGTAGCCATGAATACTACTAGTAGCCATGAGGAGCAGAGGGACCTCAGAGGGGTATAATGCCACAGACTTCACCCTTCCAAGCAGCCATTTTCTCCAGGGGAACTTGGCTTGCCAACCTGGAATTACCACTGCTCTCCAGATGACAGAGATCAATTCCTGTGGTTCCACTGAGGTGTAGTGGCTAGAGCTTCAGAGTAAGGTCTGGGAGACCCAGGTTCAAATCCCCACCTTGCTGTGGAAGTTCACTGGGTGATTTGGGGCCAACCCCACACTAACTCCCCAATGTAAAATGCAAAACTCTCCTGTCAGTCAGTGCTGAACAAGTCTCACAGAGTCACAGGTAAAGGGGGAGATTAGCATCCTCCTCTTCTCTGCTCTCAACTCTTATTATCAGAGAGGGAGCCAGAGCTGCATCTGTTTCACCAGCATCCCACCATGAACATATGAACACATGAAGCTGCTTTATACTGAAGCAGACTTTTGGTCCATCAAAGTCAGCATTGTCTACTCAGACCGGCAGCGGCTCTCCAGGGTCTCAGGCTGAGGTCTTTCACATCACCTACTTGCCTGGTTCCTTTAACTGGAGATGTCGGAGATTGAACCTGGGACCTTCTACATGCCAAGCAAATGTTCTATCACTGAACCACAGCCCCTCCACATCTTTCAGACAGAGTGCAGAAATCCATATATTCCTGTCTATGGTCTGTCAATCACAAGACATCCAGGGACACTAGTTCCTTGCACGTCATATGGTAACTCCATGTGGTGGTCGTTCATTCTCTGACTGAGCCGGGAACCCTGAGCTTTCTTGGAATGAGGATGAGAACCTGGGGGGGATCATTTTGATCCTTTCTTTAGCTATTACTGCAGCCACTGCTAGGTCTGGACCTAGGGATGCCAGGATGCCCACCATGGAGGGCAACCTGGCGCCTTCGAGCTTTGGCCCCCACTGCTACTTTATATAGTACCAGTGTAGGGAATGGCACCATGCATCGTGCAACACTGCCGCATCACTTCCAGCTGGAACCCGGAAGTGACATCACCACATTGCAAGATGCTCTTCAAATTTACCCTTGATCTCTATGGTTTTTATGTTTTTAATAACTCTTTATTTTAAGTTTAGTTTATAACAACAACAACAACAACAAAGTACAGATACAATAGCGGTAGGTTAAACAGTCAAGATATGTTCCAATACTTGGTCTATTATATATTATAATAGATCTCTATGGTTTTTACCATAGAGATCTAGGGAAATCTTAGAGCATTGTGCAGCACAGTGATGTGACTTCTGGGTCCCCATCCATTGCGCAACACCATTTTGCCAGTCTCTGCCTCTCCCCCCAAATGCTCCTGCTGCTGTATGGAGCTGGGCTGGCAACCCAATCTGGACTTGGACTAGGGTTGTCTGCTGAAATCTTCACTACAGTAGGAACAAAAGTGGGGGCAAAGGGATGTTACAACGTCACTTCTAGTTGCACCCAGAAAATACACTGTACCACTCTAGGACTCCCCCATCTTGACATCACTTCTAGGTAGAACCAGAAGCGACATCACATGATGTTTCTTCCCACCCTGGAGCAAAGGCTCGTAACATAGGCCAGGAAATTGCTTGCCTGGTAAGCCTAATCTGGGCAGAATTTTGCCTAGGTCAAGCATACCCAACTTTTGTCCCAAAATGTTCACTGAGCTGGGAAAATGATCCGATCCCACACATGCAGTGTTGCTTTCAGTAAAGTTTGCTGCAATAACAGGATTTGCAAAAACCATTGATTAACTGTCGGCCTTCCAACGACAGAGACATAAGAACTAACTTACAGGCAGAGAGGAAGCACACAAAAAAGAGACGGGGGGGGGACCGGTGATAGCTCAATAAATAATCAGTTTTACTTCCTGACCGAGACTATGGAAGAGTATATCAAACACTAGACAAAACCCTCCAGATACTAGCTAGAGATCTCTTGCTATTACAACTGATCTCCAGCCAACAGAGATCAGTTCACCTGGAGAAAATGGCCGCCTTGGCAACTGGACTCTATGGCATTGAAGTCCCTCCCCCCTCAGACTCCACCCCAAAAACCTCCCACCGGTGAGGAAGAGGGACCTGGCAACTCTACATATTGTGCACTGCACACCATTTGGCAAGATGGCAGTTCCAGTCTATTTTCATACGTAGCATGGATATATGCTGCACATGACAGGAACTACTTCTTTTCCAGCCCCACACCACACAGGTAGCTGAACTGAACGGCAGGTCTTCTGCCTCCTATTCAGTTATATAGAACCTCCTTGTTATTGTTCATTTCAAATGTACTTTTAAGAGCTGGCTCCATTAATGCTGTTTTCACTGAAATGTGCATAATAGTATCCAGGACACTGTGCCGTGCATCCTTTGTATCTGAAAGCATTGCTATTTGGCAGCCCACTTCCCACATTGGTTATTAAGGGTAATGGCCACAATCTCTGTGTGAGAGAATACTTTTTTATTAGCAACCATTACCTTCAGAGAGATGGTTTTTCCCTTTCTGTACATTTACCAAATTAAGTGGCTTCCAGACTGCATCAGGGTAATGCCACAGAGGTGAATGAAATATAGCCCCATAAAGGGGTGAAAGAAATATCTGATGAGGATGTTTACCTCAGGTAGTCTCTTACAACAAGTGGTAAAGCACAAACCGTTCCTTTGCAAGGATGAATTTATGGGGTTAAATGGTTTGTGGAGTTTTCACCAAAGGATAAGAAGTCGCTCGACACATATCACATACTCAGCTGCTCAAAGAATGCCATAAACTGAACAAAACACCAAGGGTGTTTCAGCTAACGCTCTCTTCAGTGATGCAACATGTATTCTCAAGCAAATATTTTTGCCGTCAAGTCACAGCTGACTTATGTCAACCCCCATAGATTTTTCAAGGCAAGAGATGTTCAGAGGTGGTTTGCCATTGCCTACCTCTGAGTCCTGACCCTAGTATTCTTTGGAGGTCTCCCACCCAAATAATCACCAGGGCTGACCCTGCTTAGCTTCTGAGATATGACGAGATCGGGCTAGCCTGGGCTATCCAAGTAAGGGCCTAGCTAAATAGGGACATTGGTTTACTTTATCCAAAAGTAAGAAAGAATAAAACTGCTTTTATGGCTGTGCAAATGATTCTTTTAATCACTGCAGCTGGATTTCCTTTCAAGACATCCTTCCCTGACATTGCTCCGAGAAAACATGCCAGGGTGGCTGCTGATTACAGCAAGTCCCCAGGAAATTGTTCAAACATCACTCTGTCGACGGTGTCACAAACCGCAGAGGTTAGTCACTCCACAGTGTATCTACCGATGCCCATGCTTGACTTCTATAATTTCTCATAGGTTTGACATGCATATATTAATACTTGCATGTGTTCTAACACTGACTGTTTTAAAAATGAGAATCCCTAGGGAGGCGCACAGGGGATAAGTGGAAACCCAAAAAAGAATGTAGGAAGTTTTGTTCTGGTTTCAGTAAGGATGTTAGGGTTGCCAGCTCAAGGTTGGGAAATACCTGGAGATTTGGGGGGTGGAGCCTAAGGAGGGAGGGGTTTGGAGAGGGGAGGGACTTCAATGCCATAGAGTCCAATTGCCCAAGTGGCCATTTTCTCCAGGTGAACTGATCTCTGTCAGCCAGAGATCATTGTAATAGCAAGAGATCAGCCATCACCTGGAGGTTGGCGACCCTATTGGGATGGCACTGCTTGATTACTTGCTGGGCCATATTTTAATGTATGTAATTGTTTTCCTTTCCGGGTGGGATTTTTTCCCCAGAGCTTTTAATGAAACCTCTGTAACTTAGTGGAAAGTCTATAACATTTTTCAGCTGAGTTTTTAAACTCTTGCTTTCTGTTATGTGCTGCTCCAGGTCATCCTGTACCTTAGTCAGCTTCCTCATGCCTTTCCTCTACCCATGCCCTTGCAAGAGCTCCATCCCCTGCACACCCAGCTGCAAGCTGTGTCCAGTGCCATCAGGGAAAGGACTGAGGGCAGGGGAGGCAACTGTCAGCATGGACAGTGAAAGGACTTAGGAGAAGGGCAAGGGAAGGAAGCTATGGCACACAGTGGGTGCATGGGGGAGGGGGAGGGGAGGGACCACAGGAACTCTCTGCCCAGGGCCCCCCAAAATCTGGAACTGGCCCAGGATCTCAAGGTAAAGAGACTCAAAAGACCCCCAGGGATTTCCCAAGGAGGCAAGGCCCTTCAAAGGCAGGAATCCAAGAAAACACCTCCAGGGGAACAGAAAAGTCAGGAGGATTAAAACGGGGATTGGGCAGATAGAATGAGAGGTGGGGAAAAGAAGCATATAGGGAAACTGACACAAAAAGAAGAGTGAAAGAGAGGAAAGGAACAGAAAGGAAAGGTGCCTATGAGTTACCCAGAGACTAGATACTCCAACTTCCCTGGAGTTGCTAAGAGACAAGACTGAAGACCACAAGATTGTTTTATTGCAGTTCTCTGGTCTTCCTTTTGTGCACACAATACCTGAATCATTCCCCAGATCATCACCTAGATCCTTGAACTTTCCCACCCAGATTCTGCAATGTTACTTTAAAAAGGTATTTTACTGCTCAAGTATTCCCGTTGGTTCTTTGGCTGTAAGGGGCTATGTCCCCCCCTCCTTTTGCCACCAGTGATTAACAAAAAAGCAGAGAAAGACAGCTATTAATAATTAATTTTTACATTCAGCTTTTTAAAGAGAAGTTTAGGCCAGAAAGGGTCACAAATAAGCTTTTTGAAAGTATATGTTTAATTATAGATTGAAGGCAAAACCTCTCCGCCTTTTTGTTATTCCTTTTTTAAAATGCAATATTTTCAGCACTGCACTAAATCTCCAGGTACCTGCTTTTATGTTAGTGTGAACAATTCTTTTAATCACTGCAGTTGGATTTCCTTTCAAGACATCCTTCCCTGACATTGCTCCAAGAGAAAAACGTGTCACGGTGGCTGCTGATTACAGCAAATCCCCAGGAAATTGTTCAAACATCACTCTGTCGACGGTGGCACAAACCGCTAAATGCAGAGGTTGGTCGCTCCACAGTGTATCTACCGATGCCCATGCTTGGCTTCAGTAATTTCTCATAGGTTTGACATGCATATATTAATACTTGCACATGTTCTAATATTGACTGTTTTAAAAATGACAGTCCCTAGGGAGGCGCACAGGGGATAAGTGGAAACCCAAAAAAGAATGTAAGAAGTTTTGTTCTGATTTCAGTAAGGATGTTAGGGTTGCCAGCTCAAGGTTGGGAAATACCTGGAGATTTTGGGGGCGGAGCCTGAGGAGGGTGGGGTTTGGGGAGGGGAGGAACTTCAATGCCATAGAGTCCAGTTGCCAAAGCAGCCATTTTCTCCAGGGGGACTGATCTTTATTGGCTGGAGATCAGTTGTAATAGCAGGAGAGCTCCAGCTACTATCTGGAGGTTGGAAACCCTCATCACTGATCAAACAGCACAGATCCCACCTCAAATGTAATGCTTTTCAATCAAATCTGTTCATATAGTTCCCTGCAATTTCTCAAACGCATGTGTGTTAACCTGAGCATAGGGAAAAACCACCGCAACATGAAGACTTCCATGGTATCACCAGCATTTTGAGTTTCTATTTAAGCATATTTTGTTCCATCATCTTTTGTCCACTCTAAAATTAGCTTTCACCATCTGCTTTAGACCACTACTGGCAAAAGCAAAAGGGAAAATTCTGGAAGGTCTATTTATAGGCACAACATGGTAACTCCCGACCGCCAAAGCAGCCATTTTCTCCAGTGGAATTAATCTCCATCAGCTGGAAATCATTTGTAATAGCAGGAGATCTCCAGCTTCTACCTGGAGTTTGGCAACCCTAAAGGATGTGCAGGACTTCACCCAGAGAAATTCTGCTGGATGATTTCAGTTTCATGATTCATTGCCTAGAGTGCTGGACTTGGATCTGGGAAACCCAGGTTCCAATCCTCACTCCGCCATGAAAGCTTGCTGGGTAACGGTGAGCCATTCACACACTCCCGGCCTAACCTACCTTGCAGGGCCTTTGTGAGGATAAAACGAATAAGGGGAGATGGTTGTAAGCTGCCTTGGGGTGCCCATCAGGGAGAAAAGTGGGTGATGAATGAAGGCAATAGACTTGTGCTCAAATTGGCTCATTCACAGGTGAAGTATGTGGGATGAGTCAGAGATTTGGGGAGGATTCTTTTTGTGTGCAAAAACAGAACAAGAGACTGGGGAAACTCAGCTTCAAACCCTTCCATGCTTATTTTACTCAACTGTTTTAAATATATTTCTTTGACTCGGTTCCAATACCTGGCCAATGGGCCAGAAGAGAAGAGGAAAAAACAGAGAGCAACTAAACACAATGAGGTAAGCGGGGTTAGGATTTACCTCCCCTTACCCATTTTTTAGGGGAAACCCATCCCACCACCTGCTTGAGGGTCCTGGAAAATGAAGGAAAAAATCACACACTTATTGTTCCTTGGGCCCACAATGCAAGGGTGGATTTTAATTGCCTATAAAATAGGGATCCTTTCTCCTTTCTGGTTGCAACCAGATAGATGGGATCACTCAAGTAAAGAGTACAGTTTCCAAGAATATCGTCCCAGTTAGACTTGGGAGGGCTTCAGCCAGAAATGTATTCCCTATTAAAACCAATGGGAATGAATAAAAAATAGAAGAACCCAAAGAAGAACCAGAAGAAGAAGAAGAAGAAGAAGAAGAAGAAGAAGAAGAAGAAGAAGAAGAAGAAGAAGAAGAAGAAGAGTTGGTTTTTATATGCTGACTTCCTCTACCTTTTTAAGAAGAATCAAACAGGTATACAATCTCCTTCCCTTCCTCTCCCTACAACAGACACCTTGAGAGGCAGGTGGGGCTGAGAGAGCTCTAAGATAGCTGTGACTGGCCCAAGTTCACCCAGCTGGCTTCATGTGTAGATTCACCAGATCAATTTATTTATTTATTTATTTATTTATTTATTATATCTTTAATTTACACCCCGCCCTCCCCAGCCAAAGGCCAGTCTCAGAGTGGCTCACGTAACATTCCAACATATATTAAATAGCATAAAACATATTAAAACAGTTAAAACAGTCCTATAAAATCCTAAATAGCATAAAAATATCCAATATCCAATTGTGCCACCACCACCACCCCACACACACACACACACATTGTAATGTAGAGCTACAGCGGGGCGAACAGATGGATAATCCCCCATAAGTGCTAAAAAGGGAATCAGTGGTGGGGGGTTGGGGAGGCCAGCATTTATAGGCAAAGAAACCATAGCTGGCCTCAACCATAAGCCTGGTGGGATAGAGCTGTCTTGCAGGCCCTGTGGAACTCTCCAAGGTCCTGCAGGGCCCTGGTCTCACTGGAGAGGCTATTCCACCAGGCAGGGGCCAGGGCAGAAAAAGCCCTGGCCCTGTTCAAGGCCAGACGAACACTCTTCAGGCCAGGAATCACCAGAAGAGTGGTATTTGATATTCGTAAAGTTCTCTGGGAAACGTACCAGGAGAGACGGTCCTGCAGATATGAAGGTCCCAGACTGTATAAGACTTTAATGGTCATAACCAGCACCTTGAATCTGATCTGATGCTCCAGCAGGAGCCAGTGCCCGTGGTGAGGTCCCCGTAAGAAGCCTCGCTGTGGCATTCTGTACCAGCTGGAGCTTCCGGGTCAGCCTCAAGGGCAGTCCTACGTATAGCGAGTTGCAGTAATCTAGCCTGGAGGTGACCATTGCATGGATCACCATGGCTGTCATGGCTGGAGAGGTGGGGCACCAGCTGAGATGGTAAAAAGCCATTGGGGCCACGGCTGTGACCTTTGCCTCCATTGACAAGGAGACATCAAAGGTCACACCCAAGCTCCTAACCACGGGGGTAGGTGTCAATTGCATGCCGCTAAGAGCCAGCAGTCGGCACCCCACCCTTGAGCCACCCCAGCTGAGCCACAGGACCTCCGTCTTCAATGGATTCAGTGAGAGTCTGCTGCTCATGTTGAGGAGTGGGGAATCAAACCCGGTTCTCCAGATTAGAGTCCACCATTCATGTGGAGGAGTGGAGAAACCAACCTGGTTCACCAGAGTAGAGTCCACCACTTATGGGGAGGAGTGGGGAATTGAACCCAGTTCACCAGATTAGAGTCTGCTGCTCATGTGGAGGAGTGGGGAATCAAACCCGGTTCTCCAAATTACAGTCTGCCGCTCCTAACCACTACACCACGCTGGCTCTTATAAATAAATATAATTATTTAAAAATTAAATGATCTGAATACAAATATGAATACAAATATGTTGGTGCAGGCCCCTACTTTTTACACAGTTGTTTTTTGTGATACTTCCATTGTACTCTTCTCTTGAGTATCCCATTGATTTCAACAGGATGTGGGTAAGAATACAGTTATGGTCTTGTACCTGTTTGATTCATTTTATTGGGCTTACTCAGGAGAGAGATAACAAAATACAAACATAAGAAGAACCCTGCTGGATCCATCCAAAGGTCCATCTATTCCAGCATTCTTTGTCCTGCACTGGTCCACCAGATACTTCCAGGAAGATCACAAGATGTTCCATGTGCCAATTTAGAGAGCCTCGCTCAGAACTCTGTTTCTGCAATTTACCAAACCACTTTGTCAATGCATGAACCAAAAGAGAGCAACGTACTTCAAGGCCACACGTTAACCGACAAAACCAAGTTTTGGGTAGGCAGGTTTACAACAGACAGCCTGAAATGAAATCAGCAGGGCTGCCTTTTTATACACCTGGTTTAAATTTGGGACATGCTGTTCCAAATGGCTTTTGTGAAACCCTGGGGGTCATCTATTAACATCAAAAGGTATTGGGATGGTGGCTTCCGTGCTGGAGCTTATTTAAACATCTCTGATGACACGAACACAAGGCCATTATTAAACTCTTGGAAAGCCCCGCTCAACTATCTCTTTCAAACCAACAGTTAAATAATCATTTAGAACAGTGGGAACTCAGTTTCATCTGCAGCCCTAAAGCATTAATATAATTAAATATAGCAATCGGTCTGGGTTTCTTTTTTCCTTAAACTAGCCAGCACATTTCTTTGACAGTGATAGCAATCCTCCTGGTTCCTTTTTTAGATTTAAAAAAAATGTAAATTTGCCTGGTGAAGCTCTGGATCCATACTTTGATTGTGTTATACACTAGATATTGTTTAAAGGTTGTGTTGAGAAGAAAATTTTTGATTTAATGGGTTAGGAGGAAATAATACAAGAAATCACTGGAAAATGTTAGAAAGTCAGCTGGCATGCTGACAAAAAATCAGAGGTGCCGTGTGTTGGGGGGGGGTTCCTGCTTATACAGTCAGAGGCTGTATCAAGTTTCAACATTCCCAAATTAGAAACAGATACCCAGCTTGGAAAAAAACATTTGCTTTTGATGGCAAAACAGACTTGATATTGCATTTTTGCTGTCATGTGTTATTTGATGTCTCCGCGTAAGTTGACGAGACACGCAGGGCAGACAGTTCAGCAAAAGACACTCCCGTGTTCTCCTTGTCGTCCGTTTTAATGAAGAAAAGTCGCTCCTTGCCTCTGCTGAAGTCATTCAAGTCAAATGTGATCTGGGTGATCTTATCATTGCATAGATTTGGGGACATCAAAAGCCACTTTATGGACAAGGGTGATTGCCAGTGGCTGCTCAAGTCATTCCATCTGGAACAAGAACTGCTGAGCATTAACAAGGAATGTGAAGAGTACCCATTGATTTGTGTGTAGTTCTGTGCTGTTAACAACAGAAAAATCAGAATGTGCACCAAGTTCACCAAATCTCCCCTTGACAGGAAAGTTGGATTGTGTCCTATGATATGCCATAGACAAAATCCAGCTTTCCTGTCAAGGGGAAATTTAGTCAACTTGGTGTAGTGGTTAGAGTGTTGGACTAGGATCTGAGAAATCAAGGTTCGAATCCTCATTCTGCCATGGAAGCTTGCTGGGTGACCTAGGGCCAGTCGCACACTCTCAGCCTCAACCCTGGCAAGTATTTGGATGGAATAGAACCAAGGAATAGAACCATAGAATCACAGAGTTAGAAGGGGACATACAGGCCATCTAGTCCAACCCCCTGCTTAATGCAGGATCAGCCTAGAGCCGTGGTGGCGAACCTATGGCATGCGTGCCAGATCGGGCACTCAGATCGGGCCCTCTCTGTGGGCACCTGCGCCGTCGCCCCAGCACAGAGTTCTGCTCTGCAAATGTGAGGAAAGTGCAGGCAACTTGTCCCAGCTGCAGTAGGAGAAAGGAGAGAGGTTCCTGTCTGTCTGCCCTTCCCACTCTTAAAAGGCCCGCTGAACAAGAAGCTCTCCTCCCACCCCACTCTTTCTGGCTCTCTTCTCCCCTGCTTGGGCAGCAAATGTGGGGAGAGCGCAGGCGACTTGTCCCAGCTTCAGCAGGAGAGAGAGGTTCTTGTCTGTCTGCCCTTCCCACTCTTAAAGGGCCCGCTGAACAGGCTGAAGCAGGAGAAAGGAGAAAGGCAAAAAGGCAATCTCAAATCCTTGGGTTGCTCTTGGGGCGCACTCTGCTCCTGTTTGCATTCTTGCTCCTGTTTGCATTCTTGCATTCTTGCAAATTCTGGCTCTCTTCTCCCCTGCTTGGGCAGCAAACGTGGGGAGAGCGCAGGTGACTTGTCCCGGCTTCAGCAGGAAAGAGAGGTTCCTGTCTGTCTGCCCTTCCCATTCAAAACGGTCCGCTGAACAAGCAGGTCTCCTCCCACCCCACCCCTTCTGGCTCTTTTCTCCCCTGCTTGGGCAGCAAACGTGGGGAGAGTGCAGGCGACTTGTCCAGGCTGCAGCAGGAGAAAGGAGAGAGGCAAAAAGGCAATCTCAAATCCCTGGGTTGCTCTTGGGGCGCATGCTGCTCCTGTTTGCATTCTTGCCTAATGACTCTCACTGTTAACCAGCCCACTGAGCGCAGGTGCCTTCCCCGCACCTTTTTTAGACGTGGTGATTTTCATCTCTTCCACACACACCCCAAGTTTGGTTTTTGAAATGCATGTGATAGGAGTGTGCAAAGGGGTTTGCTCTGACCCATAAGGACACCTCCTTGGCCCAAAAACTGTGTAATGTTGGTTTTTATATCTGTTTAGTGTTGGTTTTTATCTTCCCCCCCCCCAAAAAAAAGGTTTGCTTTTCAAAGGCATGTGGTATAAGTGTGCAAAAGGGTTTGCTGAGACTTTTAAAGATGCTTCCTTGGCCCAAAGTCTGTTTAGTATCGGTTTTTATCCCTCTCCCCCCCAAAAAAGGTTTGCTTTTCCAAATGCATGTGGTAAAAGTGTGCAAAGTAGTGTGCAAAGTAAATAAATCTCTGTTACTGTGTTTTTCTTTTAAGAGAAAAGATGTTAATGTATGAGTTGTTTTTTTCTAAACTAAAGCCTCAGTATTCAGGTTAAATTGCCGTGTTGGCACTTGGTGATAAATAAGTGGGTTTTGGGTTGCAGTTTGGGCCCTCGGTCTCTAAAAGGTTCGCCATCACTGGCCTAGAGCATCCCTGACAAGTGCTTGTCCAGCTTCTGCTTAAAGACTGCCAGTGAGGGGGAGCTCACCACCTCCCTAGGCAGCTGATTCCACTGTGAAACAACTCTTACTGTAAAAATTTCCCCCCTAATATCCAGGCAGTACATTTCTGCCCTCAATTTAAACCCATTATTGTGAGCCCTATCCTCTGCCCTCCTCTAAGTGACAGCTCTTCAAATACTTAAAGAAAGCAATCATGTCTGCCCTCAACCCCCTCTTCTCCAGACTAAATATTCCCAACTCCCTCAGCCTTTCCTCGTAGGGTTTGGTCTTCAGGCTCCTGATTATCCTCATTGCTCTCCTCTGCACCTGCTCCATTCTGTCCACATCCTTTTTGAAGTGAGGCCTCCAGAACTGCACACAGGACTCAAGGTGCGGCCTGACCAATGCAGTATACAGTGGAAATATGACATCTTGCGATTTGGATGTTATGCCTCTGTTGATGCACCCCAAGATCACATTCGCTTTTTTTGTTGCTGCATCACACTGGGTGCTCATATTTAATTTACAGTGCACCCGTACCCCAAGATCTTGTTCACACACACTGCTGCCCAGAAGTGTATCCCCCATCCAGTATACATGTCCCTCATTTCTGTTACCCAGATGTACAACTCGGTAATTATCCTTGTTGAATTGCATCCTGTTCACCAGGGTTGTAACGCGGAGGCAGGCAATGGCAAACCACCTACGAATGTCTCTTGCCTTGAAAGCCCCACCAGGGGTCACCATATGAAAATATTGTGAAAATCTGCCTATTTGGGCCTGGCTTTGCATAATTAACCCTCCTTCTCCAAAACATGGGGCCTAAGAGATTTAAGCCTCTTTGCACATTACATACTACATAGGTTGGGTCCAGGGTCCCCATAGAATCATAGAGTTGGAAGGGACCACTAGGGTGGGAAGAGCTGATTGGCAGGCTAGCATCTAAGAGTCTGGGGGCTCTGTTCGTATCTGGGTCACTTTGCATGATGTGCATGCAAATTTGCTTCCAAACTGAGGAAAACGGCTTAAATGCAAGGGGAAAAGGCACGGAAAACATTTCTTTTGGTGGCAAATAACTTCCTGTGAACAGTCCTTTAATATAGTCATCAAAAAATCTGATTTCAAGAGTTGGTCATGGTGCAGGGAAAAGAAGCCACTACTCAGGGTGACCTTCAGTTTGAAAGTAGGTTTTCATGGCGGGGGGGTTGATATCAGAGCCAGCTCTAGACCAAGTCTTGACCAAAATGGCTGTTCTGAAGGAGATTGCTCATCGGCACGGGTGAGGGAGTCTTCTTCAGAAGCCTGGTCAGCAGCTGTTAAAGCTGGCTCTTTTAGTTGGAGGGTATATTCCTCTGGACGGGACTGGGTGAGCCCCATCTTTTAAATGTCTCTTCTGCTATGCAGATTAGTCTTCTGTTGGGTGATGTACCTGGAAGGTTGGTCAGACCAAGTTGGAGCCGATAACACAACCCCTGCCTGAAAAGGGCTCCAACTATGGGGTCCTAGAAAAAACAGTCAAAGATAGAAAAATGGGAGAAGGCACAGAACTGTGCATCTGAGCAAAGGTGACTAGCTGAAACTTGAAAAAGCCAAATTTCTGGCTTTTCGGAAATTGTCTGTTTGGCTTCGGGCAGATTCCCAGGTTTTGGTATTATGCCAAAAATAAACCTGAATATTGCCACACAGCTAATTTCGGCTTCATTTTCAGTTCGGGTTTATCGATATGCACAGCCCTAGTTCTGGTCTGAGGGAGGTACTTCACAGGAAATAAAAACAATATGAGACAGCATCTTAATGTCCCTCTTGAGCTTGATATTTTTGCCCACTTTCTAAAATTAAAAGATTAGCAGATTCACTCCCAAATAAGTTCTAAAGTGAAATTGATTTCCTCTTTTTAAAATTAACAACATACTGGATCCAACCTTGAATATGTGTCTCTCCTGAATATGGGAAATAAGAGCAGGATGTATCATGCAATATGCTATTCAAATCACTATACATGTGCAGGTCCTGTAACAAGCAAAAGCTAGTACAGAGAAAATGTGTATTTTGTGATAAAATATAATCAAGATCTTTAACCCTATGTATACTGAGGTCAAGATTCAGATCAACACTAGAAAGAACAAGGGGGAATAAGCTTTTTAAAAAAATTTAAAAATTATTTAGTTAAAATAAGAAAATAAGTTTAAGAGTTTGAGCGGTTTGCAAGGTAAAAATGGTGATTGACAGGATGGGAAAGATGTTAAGAAATAGATAAACCCTTTCCCAAGCAACCTGCCTGAAAGGGTGGAAACTGAAAGGGGGAGAACAAAAAAATCCATACAAGCCTGGTCTTCAATGAGAAGGAAAAAGAGTTCCTTGGCATTTCTGGGAGAAAGGTAAAGTGACCAGGCCGGAGAAAGAACACAGCACTGCAGGTCCATATAGTGGAGAGGCAGAGAAGCCAGCCATGAAACTGGGGTAACTGGATGGATTCCAAACTGGATGGATTTCAAAAACTGGGACTGAGGGGTAACTTTTGATACACTTCTGCCAAGAAGGAGAGGAGAAGGAATGTTGGCATGGGGTGAAAGATGGATGGAGATTCAACCTCTCCAGAGATAGACTAGTTTGAAAGGAAAGTCTTTGTTACTACTGTGGAAGGGAGTTTTCCTTGTTTGCAAAAAACAATTTTTTGCCATCAAGTCTCAGCTAGCCTATGGCGACCCCTGGTGGGGTGTTCAAGGCAAGAGATGTTCAGAGGTGGTTTGCAATTGCCTGGCTCCACATCACGACCCTGAGATTCCTTGAAGGTCTCCCAACCAATTACTAGCCATGGCTGGGGCTGAGAGTGTGTGACTGGCCCAAGATCCCCCAGCAAGCTTCCATGGCATGAGCAGGAATTTGAACCTGAGTTTCCCAAGTCCTAGACAGACACCTCAACCACTACTTCATGCTGGCTCTCATGTTTGCAATGCAATATTATTTTGGGGAGATTGAAAGGTTAGATATCATAAATTCTGCCCTGACTCAATCATGTAAATTAACCAGCCATTGGTACTTATAAGTTATGTCAATGGCTGGTTATTTTACATGATTGAGTCAGGGCAGAAACCTTCCTGTCCAGCCATTAAGATAAAGAGAAAAGAGCAGGGATTGTTTTGGATATTTGGGTCACTGTTTTTTATGAAATATTCATGGAGTAGACTCAAAGGTCCTTACAAGGAAATGGCCCTCTGGTTGACTCCCACCAGAGATGGGCTTTTGCATGATTGATGGAGGAGCTGCTCTGCATCCCTTCGTGCCCTTAGCGTGGCTGACTGTCATTTTTATATTGGTTTGATACAGGCTCCATCTTTCCTTGCTAGGCCCATGCTAGGATGTGCATGTGTACCAGGGGGATCAAATGTTACAAAAATGAGGGGGGGGGCATGGGCATTAATTAACAAGAATGAGAATTCTGCAGCCAGGCAGCCCCAAATTGTGCAGGACAATGTTGTGTATCTGGATCGGCTGGCAGACACAAAACACCCATTGTTGGGTACCCAAGGCTGGGTGGGATGAAAAAATATAAATAATGAAAATAATTAATTTATTAGAAGCGCTATATCAAGATTAAAATTATTTAAAAACCATGAAAATAGCGCAATGCCATTTCCTAAGGTTGATGTCTATCACCACAAGCCAAACGTGTTTCGGCCTATATGGCCTTCCTCAGTGGTCTATTAGAATCACATGTAAAACATGCACACACATTACAAATATATTTACATATACAGGCAATATAAAAGAGACCAGGCATGTAATAGGTTGTCTAAAAAAATAGAATAATAATAGGTTAGTCTCTGTCTGTTAATAAGCCAATTGTATAAATCTTAAAAGAGATGTTTGGAATTACTTACATATATTACCAATTACACCGACATCTGGTAAGATTGTCTTAGGTTTTTATGCTGTAAAACATAATTAAACAGCAGGTTGGCAAACTCAGTTCATTATTAATCTATCTGGAATACTTTTATATATTATACTTGTGATATATATTATATATTATACTTATAATATATTTTATATATTATACTTATAATATATATATTATACACCCAACATAAAAAAGCTGCTTGGAAAAGCTCCCCGTGGTTGCTATTGTAGTGCAATGAACTGCTGGCAGAGCTCCCATTGTGGATCAGAGGATTTTTGTTATTCTGTACACACAACTGCAAGGCTAAATGGAATTTTGCAGAGGGATGACAAAATTCCCCCTACCTGTGTAGCAAATTGTTGCGTAGTTTCCCACATGGAGCAGAGGTGAATAGAACCATTTAAAGTAGCCTCCAGGTGATACTTTGTGGGCACCAGCAGCCACAATTCACCTTAGCAGAACTTCACTGAAAATAGGCAGAAGGTGTTGAAATTTTAACCCAATCTGAAATGAAAACTTGCCACTCCATCCTCCTCATTGAAGAGCCAGCATGGCGTAGTGGTTAAGAGCAATGGACTCTAATGTGGAAAACTGGGTTTGATTCCCCACTCTTCTACATGAGCGGCGGACTCTAATTTGGTGAACCAGATTTGTTTCCCCACTCCTATACATGAAGCCGGCTGGGTGACCATGGGCTAGTCACAGTGCTTTTACAGCTCTCTCAACCCCACCTACCTTACAGATTGTCCGTTGTGGAGAGGGGAAGGGAAGGAGATTGTAAGCCGGCTTGACTCTTTTTAAAAGGTAGGGAAAATCGGCATATAAAAACCAACTCTTCTCCTTGAGCATCAGAATATCCCTGAGCACACCATGGAGTTTCTGTGTCAAATGAATGGGCCCTTTTTAAAACAAAATATCCCTTCATAGCTGGACCCAGAGAATTTCTAGACTTGGGCTTCTGGTCTGGCTGGCTGCCTTCATCCCTAGTGGTCCATCCCACCTGTTCATACCATCCTCACTCCAGCAACAAGGTCTTGAATGTTCTAGAAGCCAAGTAAGAAGCCTCATAAGAAGGCAGATGGAAGGATGGGCCTCCTACAGTGAGTGGCGATTTCTGCAGTGCCAGAGAAGACAAAAATGATAGCCCACATACCCCGCCAACTTTGCCAGCGTGGTGTAGTGGTTAAGAGCAGTGGTTTGGAGCGGTGGACTCTGATCTGGAGAACCAGGTTTGATTCCCCTCTCCTCCACATGAGTGGCGGATGCTGATCGGGTCAACTGGATTTGTTTCCCCACTCCTACACACAAAGCCAGCAGGTTGGCCTTGGGCTAGTCACAGCTCTTTGAGCTCTCTCAGCCCCACCTACCTCACAGGGTGTCTGTTGTGGGGAGGGGAAGGGAAGGTGATTATAAGCTGGTTTGATATTTCCTTGAGTGGTAGAGAAAGTCAGCATATAAAAACCAACTCCTCCTCCTCCTCCTCCTCCTCCTCCTCCTCCTCCTCCTCCTTCTTCTTCTTCTTCTTCTTCTTCTTCTTCTTCTTCTTCTTCTTCTTCTTCCCAGGGCCCCACAAATGAGCATCTCCCCTGGTGCCATGAATGGGAAACATACAACGTTGTGCAGAATTTGGAGGGAGGGGGAAAAAACCACCATCTATGTAGACTCTCTTTTTGAAAAAGCATCTAGAAAGACATTTTTGTACACTGTAACCATTCCGTGGGGGGGTGCGGGGGGAAGCACTTAATCTGGGTGATTGTTAAACAGAATTCATTCTGCCTGAAAGAGACAGCCATTCTGTCACTGCTTTCACTAAGTCACAACTATTTTCTGCCTTCCTGTAACCAAAGATATCCCAGAGCATAATACCCTCCAGGCTTCATATGAAAATAGCCTCCTCTCACAATGCGGCTTTTCAGAATTAGAATTTTTCATGTCCGCCCCACACGCTTCCTGCCTATTCACTTTTTAAAGTGTTATTGGGAGACAGAAGCCTCCCAGATCTGCACATGTCTCTCTCCCGACCACCATGGCAGAGCTGCCCACCTGCTGTAGTGGGCTCATTTTGCCATCTGTAAAGACAAGGGTTGCCAACCTCCAGGTACTAGCTGGAGATCTCCTGCTATTACAACTGATCTCCAGCCGACAGAGATCAGACCACCTGGAGAAAATGGCTGCTTTGGCAATTGGACTCTATGGCATTGAAGTCCCTCCCCTTTCTAAACCACGCCCTCCTCAGGCTCCACCCCAAAAACCTCCACTACAGTGGGTGGGCAGTTCGGTCATGGTGGTCGGGAGAGAGAAGAAGAAGAGTTGGTTTTTATATGCCAACTTTCTCTACCGCTAAAGGAAGAATCAAACTAGCTTACAATCACTGGCTTCATGTGCAGGAGTGAGGAAACCAACCTGGTTCTCCAGATTAGAGTCTGCCGCTCATGTGGAAGAGTAGGGAATCAAACCCAGTTCTCCAGATCAGAATCCACCGCCCCAAACCACCACTCTTAACAACTACACTACGCTAGGTTTAAGGCATCCCCTAATTATATTCAATGCATTGGGGAGAAATGCAAGCGGTGCATTTTCACTAGAAAATGGGGAGGTCTCTTACCCAAAGTGGGTTGTCACTGTAGATGGAGGAAGAGCTACAAAAACATACAGGCACCTGTGTTTTCTGCCAGCAAATGTGAGGACATGTAGATGCATTTTCTACTCTGGTCTTTTATGCATGGCTGTTTCACTCACCATCACCCTTCCGATGACTTCAGGTCTTTGTTTTGATTATGCATGCCGTTTATGACCATCAGAGGTCACCTCATTCTCCCGCTGCATTTCCCCTCGTTTTGCCCACATTTTCAAATTCAAGATAGCATGGGTCCCTCAAAATGCGGGCAAAACACGGAGAAGGGCAGGGGGAGAATGAGATGACTTCTGACAATCAAAAACAGCATACATAATCCAAACAAAGACCAAAGTCACTGGAGGGGTGACAGCAAGGGAAACAGCCATGCATAAAAGGCCATGGATTCTTTGTAAATGTGACCACCTGAGGGCTTTCATGGCTCAGCTGTTTTGATCAACAACAAAAAAGGGGGGGAAACCAAATTAAACTCAACCAAAATGCTGAATCCAAACTGAAGAGGTTGAGGTAGAAAATGCTAAAATTACAAATATATACATTTTAATAAGGTGCACATTAAAGGTAAAAACATGAGGCCTATAACATAGGCAAGTCTTTCACAGTCAAGAAATACATGAAAACTCATACACATGTGATGTAAAATCATACAGTGACCAAAGTAGGACCCAATAAGGACCATGTTTTGATCCCATATGGCCTTCAGGAGCTCGGATTGAGCCTGAGACTATTCTCTGTGTCCTGGCCCAGTTGAGTTTGTTGGTTGTACCATTTATGCAGCTACTTGTTAGTACAAAGGCACACAGGGAGCCATTTTTGAGCTGAGCGTCCATCAGCATTCTACTACTGATTTACTGCTGGACTTGTAGTCACATTGTTATATGCTGTACTGTAAGGTTCACACTTGACCAGTAGTATGGATTGTTTGGGGATCTCATGAACACATGAAGCTGCCTTTTACTGAATCAGACCCTTGGTCCCTCAAAGGCAGTACTGTCTACTCAGACTGGAGGCTCTCCAGGGTCTCAGGCAGGGGTCTTTCACATCACCTACCTGCCTGGTCCCTTTAACTGGAGATGCCGGGGATTGAACCTGGGGCCTTCCGCATGCTAAGTAGATGCTCTACTACTGAGCCATGAACCGTTTTCTCATATAATTGCTTCCTGCGACAAAATAGTATTTTTGGATGGTTGGGTGGTGATCACTGTCAACAGCAGAATCTAAAATGGAGAAAGCAACTACAGCAAGTGGGAAACTAGAGGGCTTTGTTGTTCTGTGAGACTGACATTAAAGGCTTCTGCAATCCAGAAAAAGATGAGTCACCAGCTGCCAAAAGGCATAACCGGCTTCTAGCCACACTACATTGGTTACTTTGTCTGAAAACACAAGAAAGAGACTTCAACTTCATTTAGCATTTCCTCTGCCTTTCCCGTAAAACAGATTCAGTTCAGTGCCCATGGATCTAACATGATTGCCCCCAAAGATGAATGTCATCTCTTCTGCTTGGAGTCATAAAAAAAGTCTTCCATTCGCACATAGGACTTCTTTGTATTCTGGCCAAGATTAATAGTCATGTCAATTAATTCCTTCGGGAATGAAAACATGTCATTACATTGTTTTACATCACTACTAATCTTGGCCAGCACACAAAGAAGTCCTATGTGTCTTTGGAAGTCATCACCTATAAGTAAGAGATAGGGTTGCCAGCTCTAGGTTGGGAAGTACCTGGAGATTTTGGGGGTGGAGCCTAAGGAGGGCAAGGTTTGGAGATGAGAGGGAGTTCGATGCCATAGAGTCCAATTGCCATTTTCTCCAGGGGAACTGATCGCTGTTGGCTGGAGATCAGTTGTAATAACAGGAGATCTCCAGGTAGTACCTGGAGGTTGGCAACCCTATGTGGATGGGAAGATGTACTGAGGGTTGGGGGGCCCTCAGTACAAACAAAGAGCAAGTGGATTAATCAAGAATACTAGTTAGGGTTGCCAGCTCTAGGTTGGGAAGTACCTGGAGATTTTGGGGGTAGAGTCTGAGGAGGGCAGGGTTTGGAGAAGGGAGGGAGTTCAAGGCCATAGAGACTGGACTTCCTTGGTGGACCCTGGACTTCCTTGGTGGTCTCCCATCCAAACACTAACCAGAGCTAACCCTATAACCCTGTGTGTTGGCTTAGATCTACTTAGCAGCTGCTTCTATCTGTGTTCTGGTTCTCCTTCAGCTAGGGTTGCCAGGTCTCTCTTCGCCTCTGGCAGGAAATATTTGGGGTGGAGCCTGAGGAGGGCGGGGTTTGGGGAGGGGAGGGACTTCAATGCCATAAGTTCCAATTGCCAAAGCAGCCATTTTCTCCAGGTGAACTGATCTCTATCAGCTGGAGATCAGTTGTAATAGCAGGAGATCTCCAGCCACCACCTGGAGGCTGGCAATCCTGGTAAGAGGTGAGCAAATCCCATTCCATCACAACAACACAGCTCAGCACCTGCCGGAGCCACCCCATTAAAGGACATTCCCCCATTTGGTAGAGGAGCACAGAATGGGCTCCTGTCTTCAAAAGGTCCAGCACAACTCCACAGAGAAGGACCAAGAGATAGAACATTGTAATGGAAGAACAGACCTGCACTGAATGTGGGGTACAGAAAATGACTGGCTGAGGCCATTTCTAATAAAGATAGCATACAGACTGGCCTTCAGATTTATAATAGGCATGCATGCCAACAGGGGGTGAACGGGGAACTTCAAATGGCCTAGGAGTAAGCCAAGCCGAGCGGCCCCTGTGGCACCATAAGCCAGAGCTTCAGGGGCTCCTTGGTTCAGTAGCTGGCAGCATCCATGCATGGGTGTCAGTTCATTGTTTGGCAGCGATGCAGGAAGCATCGATAGGGAAGCTGGCACCCACTGTTGATGCCACTGGCAAGATCTATTGGGGCATGGCTCTGCTTGTCCCTGGCGGTCAAGGCCCTCCAGGGCAGTGGCCCACGGAGAACGTTCCTAGTGAGTTACACTGCCCATGTCATCACTGCATGCCAAGACAAAATATGGGGCTTGCCTTTGAACACTACTAAAGACATGAAATGTAAATTATAATAGACAAGCGGGAACCCGTAAGGACTTGCGGGAGGCATCTCATTGCCCACTCCCACACTATTTCCTCTTTCCCTTCCCTGAAAACCCCCATAGCCTCTCCCCTTTCCCTGCTTCCTTCACTCCCTTCCACCCAACAGCCAACCCACCTTTATCTGCTCCTTTGTCTTCAGCTTTCCCCCTCCCCCCAGCAATCTAGGGAAACAATGGCCCAGTTGTATGGGGCCGACCACTGGGCAAGGCCCCCTTGCATGGTAGGGAACCTTCAAGGACTTGGGGGGCACCTCACTTTTCCCTATATCCTCCTCCCCGCACTATTTCCTCCTCCTAGCAACCCCCATATCCTATCCCCCTTCCATGCCTCATTCTCTCCTTCTCAGCCATTCATCAACCTTCGTTTTATGTGCCTCTCTGATTCCGCTATATTTATTATTTACTTCGTTTATATCCCACCTTTCTCCACAGCAAGGACCAAAGCAGCTTACATTATTTTTCTCTCCTCCTTTTTTATCTTTACAACCACAACAACCCTATGAGGTAGTTTAGGTTGAAAGTATGTGCCTGGTCCCCGTGAACTTCCGCAGCTAGATGGGGATTCAAACCTGTATCTCCCGAACCCTACTCTAAAGCATTAATTGCTACACCACACTGTTTTGTGGGGTGGCTGCTGTTGAACAGTAGCAAGCAGCCAGGCCTAGTTGAGTCATGCAGATCAGGTGGTGTCAAGTCACCCAGAGGATGCTGCCAGGGAGGGTTACCAGGTCCTCCCTCACTGCTGGTGGGAGCTTCATGGGAATGGGGGGAGGCATTCCATGCACGCTGTGGGAACAAGGGGGACCAAAGCCGCTTATATTATTCTGAGGGGTGGCGAGCAGCCCCGTTAATTGGTGAGCAATTGCCTGACGGAACCAGGCAGTTGGCACCCCTACTGCCAGGCCTAGGGTTGCCAACCTCCAGGTGGAGCCTGGAGATCCCCTAGAATTACAACTGAACTCCAAACAACAGAGATCTGTCCTCCTGGAGAAAACGACTGCGTTGAAGGTTGGACTTTTACAGCATTATATTCAGCTGAGGCCTCTCCCCTCCCTAACCCTGCCCTCCTCAGACTCCACCACAAAATCTCCAGGAATTTCCCAACCTGAAACTGGCAACTCTAGTCAGGCCTGGCCCCAGACAGTCCTTTTTCAAAGGCCAAAACAGGCCTGGGAAGGACCCTGCCCCCATCCCCTGCCTTTTATTCACAGAAACCAGGCCTGGTAAACTGTGGTCCAGCCACAAAAGGAATCTGTTTTTTTTTTTAAGTTACAGGTGCATCTTTTATCATTTGTGGGGTTTTTTTAAAAAAAAACGATGTATTTTTTTAAAAAATTCACATTTTTTTGAAAACCTGGGGCTATTTTCAGGTTTGTGGAAAGATCTGTCTTGCTTGTACACAGCTCCAATCACAGATTTAAGTATCCTCAGATTTGGCCAACTTTGCTATTACAAGATAAGATGATGATGCTTCTGAGTTTGAGTCAAAAGAGCCTGGGGTTGACAATTGGTGAGAATCTATGTAAAAAGAAGGAATTAAATTAGCTCTCCCCCATTCCAGGCTTCCCCTTTAAACCACAACCCACATCACTGCATTGTGTTAAAAAAATTGTCAAGAAAAGTAATCATGGCACTACCCATGATTTAATAGAAGATCTAGAATCACTTAGCAATTGAGGGGTGGGAGGAAACAGATGACAACTCTGAGAGGACTGGCTCATCAAAAAACTTTTCTTTGCATCTACAATCTCACGAAATACTTTTTTTTTGCACTTTGCAAAAATAAATCAATCAATCAAATTTATTCATGTTGTGGACACTACCATCCTATTTCCCCCCTCATTTCAATTAACCATTGTAACTGATTGTGTTTAGGTCAGGGATTTTTTTCACTGAGTCATTCACTGTCGTCCAGTGGCCAAGTGAGTCCAATAATCCCGTTAGATGCCAATTCCAGAAGCCTCTAACTAACTACATTTCATAAACCAGAGGCCAACTTCTTTCCACTGGGCAACTCATCATAATCAAATAGGGCTTTGGGGAGAGTTTAACAGCAAACAAGTTAGAGCATCGAGCTGTAGGCCTCTGTCGGTCACATCTAATTTGGGAAAGTTCATGGAGTCAGCCAGCTCTGCAAAGGGAAATTTCTGTGGGACAAAAGGGTTTAATAAACTTGACAAAGGGCAGCCAAAACTTGGATCGCTCCTCATTTCTGTCATTGCCCTCAAAACTGAAGACCAAGGTTGAGCATTCTGAACAAAATGAGTCCTTCTGGGTATATAATATCACCACAAACCTATCCAGCATGATGTGGTGGTTAAGAGTGGCGGACTCTAATCTGGTGAGAACCAGAGTGATGTAGTGGTTAAGAGTGGTGGCTAGGAGCGCAATACTGGTGCCAAGAGAGGAGGGTGCCTGAAAAGCTGAGCTCTCTAGGAAAGAGGGGATTCCCTGAGCAGCCACTGTCTCTCATCTTTGTGCCTTTTCCAAAATGGCCATGCATTTTGTGCTGGTGTAGTGTTTAAGAGCAGTGGGCTCTAATCTGGAGAACCGGGTTTGATTCCCCACTCCTCCACATTAGCGGCGGACACTAATTTGGTGGACTGGGTTGGTTTCCCCACTCCCATACATGAAGCCAGCTGGGTGACCTTGGGCTAGTCACAGCTCTCTTAGAGCTCTCTCAACCCCACCTACCTCACAAGGTGTATGTTGTGGGGAGAGGAACAGAAGAAGATTGTAAGCCAGTTTAATTCAAAACTACACAGCAGTAGCTGGGTACCTAGGTAGGGTTGCCACCAGTGGGAAGTTTTGGGGTGGAGCCTGAGGAGGGGGGTTGGGAGGGGAGGGACTTCAATGTTATAGAGTCCAATGGCCAAAGCGACCATGTTCTCCAGGTGAACTGATTTCTATCGGCTGGAAATCAGTTGTAATAGCTACTACCTGGAGGTTGGCAACCCTAAGTAAGAACCACCATGGACCAAAGTCCTACAAGAGGGCTTCTTATTCAGACACCCCCTCCCCTGGAACCCTTTCCTAAATCCTGAACACAATGCCCTGTATGGCTAAAAGAGACCCAATATTTAGGATCAGTTCAGGGATGCTCAGCCCCAGATACCTAATATGAGAATAGCTGTGTTCTTCGTGCAAAAGCGTCCCTATTTTAATTGAAATGTTGGACAGGCTGCTTTATATCTGGCTGCTTTATATCCCAATGATTGCATCCCTCTACACAAGGCACAGTTCCAATTGTTGAGGTAAATGGCACGTCTTCCTCATTCATGTTCTTTGAGGCATTTTTTTCCTACTGATTCACAATTCAGTTTCATTCCACCAATCAGAATTTTGGATTCAACTCTTATCTCTGCTTTACAGACCCATCTTTGGAGACAGATCCCAGCTAGTTATCTAGTGAAGCTCTTTCAGAGCTTGGTTTTGTATCTCTACAAGGCCTCAATAGGCTGGGAAACATCAAGAGTTCATTCCCTGACTACTCTCTGCTCCTTTGGCTTTTATGGATTGCTTCCCAGAATATCCTCCCCACACCCCACGCGCTTTTACTTTCAGAAACAAGGAAGGGTGCCCCCCTCCCCTGCCTATCATCAGGCATGCATGTGAAAGCGACAGATGACCACTCTTGGCTTCCAATGCAGGGTTGCTTTGGAACCCCTGCTCTCACTCCCTCCTCAACGCACAAAACCATATTCCATTGGGAAATGGGGAGGGGAGAATAGGACGCCCTTCACATAACTAGAATAGGACCCAGGTCTAGCCCTTTATCCCAGTGGTTCTCAAACTGTGGGCCACAATTGTTTTGCAGGCAAGTCTGAAGGCCAGGAGAGAGCAGATGGAACAAGGTGAGCTGAGAGAAGAGACAAATTTGGGTCTCCCTCAGTATAATATGCGAAATGGTCATGAAATACAACCTGTTGCTTAGCAATTCTATATCTAATTCTGAACTGGGTCACAAATTGTGGATCAAAAATTCATACGGTGGGGCCAGAATGTGACAGGAGGATTCTACAAACCTAAAAAAAGCCCCAGCTTTGCAGAAAAATCTGCAAAACTGCAAAGCCTGGGGAAGGGGAGGGACCTCAGCAGGGTATAATGCCATAGGGTCCATCCTCCAAAGCAGCCATTTTCTCCAGGGGAACTGATCTTGGTCATCTGGAAATAATTGTAATAGCGGGAGACTGCCAGGTGCCACAGCCATGGAATGCATTCTACTTCTTTCCTGGGCTGTATTAATCTTCCATATAAAGTGTACGTACCAGTATCAACCAAATAAATGGTTTTACAGTGGCCCCTGTAATGGTTTTTTTAGTTATTATTTTTAACAATACAATACACTATAACACACCAAAAACACAACACTATACATACATATTTCGAAACTACATGCTCCATTACTTGGACAAGACAAATATCTGTTAATATTTGAAGTGATTGGTTCTTGTAGGTTATCCGGGCTGTGTGACCGTGGTCTTGGTATTTTCTTTCCTGACGTTTCGCCAGCAGCTGTGGCAGGCATGAATTTCAATGGCTTCTCTGTGTAATCTGACAAAATAATGTGTAATCATAAACATCAGCACAACTTTAACAGAAAAGAAGAGAGTTTAAGAATGAATAAGGCTTGGCTTCCTGTCCTGAAAACCTCCAGACTAACAAAGACTACAGTCCACAATAGCCATGCGGATTAGCCTTAGATTTCACACATTAACAGTTCACTTCAGGATACAATGGTTCCATATTGACATACCACACCCTCATTAGCACATGATCTTGATACTTACAGGACAATGGTTAGCACATTACCTTTGATACTTTTTGCAGGACAATGATTCAGCTCAAACCCAACCCCTTTCTGACTATATATTACTCTTCCTACACACTTGACACTGAGAGACACTGTCCTTCAGTGTTACTCCTCTGAAGATGCCTGCCACAGCTGCTGGCGAAACGTCAGGAAAGAAAATACCAAGACCACGGTCACACAGCCCGGATAACCTACAAGAACCAGTGAACTCTGACCGTGAAAGCCTTCGACAATATTTGAAGTGATGTTAAAACCAACCTAATTTCAATTATTATATAAAGGTTTTCCATGTATTATATATTGTAAAAGATGTTATAATTGGAGATAGGGAACTGCAAAACCTATAAAGTTTATATATATGATGGGAGAAAAATTAATAAGTAGAGAAACTATGATAACATTGTACTATATTGGTATTTATTTGTACTGAAAATCCAAACTTTTCTTACATATTGACCAAGCATCCTTTTACTAAATATAGCAGATAATACTGAAATTGTGCTAAAATAACTTAAACTGCCTATATATCAGAGTTTTATATAGTTTTTGCTAACAGCCTGACTGCCAATTAGTAATTACATCTTCTATAGAATCAACTTTTAATTTTTATTTCACTTTGCAATGTAATCAAAATACAACTTCCAATTCCTCAGAAAGTCTGGGTCTTTTATTCAGAATATTTGAGTGGGCTCTGTAATTTTATAGAATATATTGGGCACAGAGTCAAATTGGAATACATCTCTATACACATTCTCCAAAGATGTGTCTGGGTTGTTATAATACTGTTTTAATACTGTCATACCTGTTACATTATGTATATGTGTGCATAATAAGTGATTTTATTAGACCACTGACAAAGGCCGGGGGGCTGAAACACATTTGGATTGTGGTTTCAGTCTATCAACCTGTATTAGTTGCCAATTGAGCTTACTTTTAATGTAATTTTTATATGTTTTTAATAGTGATATTAGTGCCTTAAAATAAATACATTTCTATATATAATTGAGTTCTTTTCCACCCAACCTTTGGGTACCCTGCCTAATTTCACTCAGCATTTTTAAAATCATTAACTGCAACCTACCTTCCTGTAACTTTCCTGCATGAAATAATGCCTCTGAGCATGTATAGAATGCCTTTCATCTACCAATGAATAACCACTGCCAAGTTCTCCACAAATTTGGGATTAGAGCTAAAGGAATGAAGAAGCATCATACTCCAGAACCTCTTCCTACAGAAAAATAACAACTTCACTGAAAAACGACTGATGGGCATAATATTCAGAAAAACTAAAGCCCCACCAATTCTCAGTACAGAAAAATAGCATCTTTGTCCGGACCTAAATAAATTTGATCACAAATATTCCCTTCTCTGAATACTGACACACGTGCAGAGTGCTTTTTCATTACTACACAACTAGCACAGGCATCTCCCTACCAGGTATTAAAGATAATTTTGCAGGCAGGTGTAACTCAAGAATCTCTCCTTTTAGTAATTAGAGCTCTGGTTAATTGTTAGCTTTCCATCCTCCCAGCCGTTTTGAATCTTACATCTTCCCCAGCATCTAGTTTTATGCCCTGCAACAGCTCTTAAAAGAAGGATATATAGGTGCATTTAATTAAATCAAAGGACTCACAGTATGATGATATGGAAATTGCTTTTCCCTATAAGCATTCCTGCTTACAGTAACGATAGCATATGTAAACTGGAGAAGGAAGGCAATAATCTGGCACTACCAGCTCAACTACATTTTGCATTTAGCACATAGTAAACTTCCATGTTCAACTTTTTTTAGTCTGACAATAAGCCCATCTCTTCCAAGTCACATGATTTTGACTACACCCATTCACACGGGCTGCAATACCTGCTGGTGCATGGAAGTAATCCTAGTAATGCTGCTATGCAGCGAAGCATTAGTAAGGTTGCCAGGTCCTTCTTTACAACCAGTGGGAGGTTTTGGGGGCAGAGTCTGGGGAGGGCAGGGCTTGGGGAGGGGAAGGACTTCAATGCCATAGAGTCCAATTGCCAAATCAGCCATTTTTTCCCAGGGAACTGATCTCTATCAGCTGGAGAACAGTTGTAATAGCAGGAGATCTCCAGCTAGTACCTGGAGGGGAATCTCCAAATTGCAGAGCTCAGCAAATGACAGCTTTGGAGGGTGGACTCTGGGACATCATGGCCCCACTGAGCTCCCTTCCCTTTACAAACTCTGCCCTGGCCAGGCACTGCCCTTAAATCTCCCAGAATTTCCCAAGCTGATGTTGGCAGCCCTAGACCCACCCAATAGGGTTGCCAGGTTGTGTCCCTCCGCCCCTGCCCCCCGGGCCACTGGCCAGGGATTGAGGGGGGTAGGCTTGCCAGATCCAGGTTCGCAAACTCCTGGAGGTTGGGAGATGGATCCTGGGGAGGACAGAGACCTCAGTGAGGTAGAATGCCACAGGGTCCATCCTCCAAAGCATCAATTTTCTCCAGGGGAACTGATCTCTGGAGATGAGGTGTAATTCCAGGGGGTCCCCAGGTCCCACCAGGAGGCTGGCGTCCCTACCACCCAATGACATCATCAGCCCTCAGTGTACGCAGGCCTCCTCACGATATCCTTTCTGGCTGTGGACCTGAATCATCAGCACCAGCAATGTGCTTTAAAAAGTAAAAGGAACCCGAATGTATTAGCCTGCCATCTGATAGAAAGAGCCAATGGAGTGGAGTCATTGGGTTGCTGCACTAGGCAAGGCCCGTGTTCAAAATCCCCAATTGCCATGGAAGTCCCAGAGTGATCTTGGACCAGCTGCTGTCTTTCACGCTCCCTTATTTCTCAGGGTTGTAGCATGGATAAAGGAGAGGGGCTGTGGTTCCATGGTAAAGTATCTCCCAAGTTCAATCCCTGGCATCTCCACTTAAAGGGACTAGGCAAGTAGGTGATGTGAAAGACCTCAGCCTGAGACACTGGAGAGCTGCTGCCAGTCTGAGTAGACAATACAGACTTTGATGGACCAAGAGTCTGATTCAGTATAAGGCAGCTTTATGTATTTTTTTTTCATGTGTTTTTTAACCCTCTACTCTGCTTAGAGGGAGGGATTTTTAAAAAATGCACTAATGTAATATGCTAATTGTACTTTTTTTCATTTTTAAATGATGCCCAGTGCAATGACAAGCATCATATAGCTAAAAGTAAATGATGATAAAGAAGATTGATGCAACATTCTACCATATGTGGTGGTCTTGCAAAAAAAGCAAGAAAATATTGGGAAATGATACATGATGAAATGCAAAGAATATTGAAAATAAAATTTGTCCTCAATTCAAAAAGTATGTTGTTAAATATTTTGCCAGACAATATGCCAAAAATATATAATAAATTATTTAAATATATGGTGACAGTGGCAAGAATGGAGTATGCACGAAAATGGAAAGCAGATTATCCAGATGTAACTGACTGGACAAATAAAGTAGCAGAATATGGAACTATGGCTAAGTTAACGGTCGCTTATGCATGGGAGTTTTACCTGGGGTTCAATGCTCGCTCTACTTTTCTGTTGCAAATCCAAAAATTGCTATGCACCAGCAATGTCACCAAGCTCAAATCCATAAGCATCTGAGTCCCTGCCCCTTGAAAACTCTGCTTTGTAATTTGCTGTAGTGCTAGCTGTGAGAAAAACGTCACACACACACACACACCAGCTCCCCTGTCCCACGCTTTGCCTTATGCATGGAGAAGAGGATGAGTTTACCTGGGCTGATCTCAGGGGAGATTGAAGAATCGGGTTATCACAGGAATGAAAAGACCCGGAATTTGCGGGGGCTGTTCATGAGATCATCTCTAATGGACGGAAAACTCATGCATAACTCAAAGGAACAACCAAGACAGATGAAGGCAAACATGAGTGAAAGTACCCATGCATAAAGGACCAACGTCTCTAGTGAATAATAGATCAACCTCTGATTTTTTAATGAAAAATGGAAAGTATTTCTTGAGTATATAGTTGTTAAATGATAAAAAATAACAGAATGTTAAAATTTAAGTAAGAAATGTGTCACTCAATATGCTAATATAACATTCAAAGAAGGTAGAATAAAATAGAAGTTATAGAGTAAATTCCATTATAATGTAAGAATTTGATGTGTATGTTTATATGTTTGTATGTCTTGTAATATTCATTTAGAAATTAAAACACTTTAAAAAGAAAAAGGTGATTTCGGTGCCCAGGTCCAAGCACTGTGCTTTTTCTCTGCCTGTGCAGACTGTACATATTTCTCTTGGGAAACAGGAAGGCTCCACTGGGCAGGTCATTTTGTTCATCCACTCTTGGCTTATTTTCCCCACTCTATCTTAAGTGAAGGGGCGGGGAGGAGAAATAGAGCAAAAAAACCAAACATTCAGATTACATTTCAAACCACGGTTGCATCACAGCGGGAGACGCGCCTGTCGAAGACATTTAAAGCTACACCAAGCTTCAAAAACCAACGCTAAAAACAAAAATGCTTGGCTGTGTTCCCATTTGCTGCTGCGTGCCTGCGTGCTCATTTTTCAGGGGCTGCTGTTTTTCCAGAAAGGAGAGAGAAATGGGTTTTTCAAAAAGGAAAGATGGTTCATCCTTCAGTCCTGCCTCTTGTCTCTTTTACGCAATGTTTCCAAGCCCTGACTGAATGTCAGTCTAGTTTTAATGATGGTTCATTAGAGGATTAGGAGCGATTGGAAATGGAGCCCAGCACAGAAGCAGCAAAAGTGAGCCCCGAACGGCCACCACGTCAACAGGATTCTGAGCAGGCTAGAAGCTCTGTTTGCTTGCTTTTCCTCTAGTAATGAACTAAAAGCCACCTAGCCCCAGATTTTAACCCTTCATATGCCTGTTTCATTTACGACTCTTTGATCACTTGCAAAGCCCCCGGCGCCACCTTTCTAAAGGACGTAGGGTTGCCAACCTCCAGGTAGTGTGACAGTAATAACAGCACGAGGGCTCACATAAACAAATCAGTTTACTGATGTAGAATTCTGCAGTATAGCAACGCAATATCTCAAAAACAGAAGTAGCAAGGTGTGAACAGAAATATTTCCAAAAGAAGATACACTTGAGAGGAACCAGTCCAAGGTAAATAAACAAGAGGAACAGCGTCCTATTCGTAAACAGTCCTGTGTCTCAAGTCCAAAAAAAATGCTAGGTTAAGTCACCTGACTAACCACTTTTCAAAACCATGGTCCCTGGGGGTTTAAACCACAAATTCGATTCGGCATGTTTCCTTTAAACCGACCGTTCCCTTATCTTCCTTGTAATGTGAATCAGCTCCCTCTCTAATGTGCATCAGCTGTTCTCAGCCGGTTCTGACTTGTATAATGTAGTAGGGTAGTTTTGATTTCTTTCAACCTCCTTGGAGGGTAGGAGAACCCAGTGGGTCCATTTCATCGCGATAGGGGTAAGCTCTTTCATTCTGATTTCTGTCTATATGCCTATATGCTCCCCTGATATTATTGTTATTATTCCATATTAAGTATACTTTTATGTATCTTCACAGAGGCAATTTGCCCCATGAAAAATATGTTACTATTGGAAGAAACCTTTGGTGGTCTTTTGTATGTGGCAGTGGTAAGAACATTTTTAAACTTGCCCACATAATTATTATATATAAAGCCTCCTTGCATTGAATGTTTTTCTGTGTATCTCCACAGAGGCTTTTTGCCCTATATGTATAAGAAGAACAACTGAAGAAGCTTTGTTCATGCGAAACGACTACCAAACTAAAGGTGTTGTCTGTTGCTGTTGAAGAATTTTCTGCTATCCTTGTATTATGTTCTCTAGCTGCAGAAATTGCAAGAGGAATGGGATCCACTGTAGCATATGTAGGACAGGGCTGCACCTGCGTTCAGAACCCCTGCGCTGGCGCCCATGCCACTTACGCCATCCAGGGTGGCACGGACGCCAGTGGGGGGACCTGAATGCCATTGCCATCATCCTGGCGCTGCCATGGCAGCACCACTCAGGGACGCTGGCACAGCCTTGCACCAGCATCTGGACGGCGCACTTCCATGCACCGTCCTCCCGGGGACGTCCCCGGGGCGTTCCCGGGGCGTTCCAGTGCAGGACCATGGGAGGGGCTGCCTCTTGGCGGCCTCAAAGCCCTTTTGGCCCATAAACAGCCCCTTTCCTTTTTCCCAAGATACGCCACCTTTTTAGGTGCCATATCCCTGTGCAACCCTATGGAGCAGTTGCACTGGTTTTTGGGAGAAGGGGAGGGTTTCGGCCTCATTGGGGGGGGTGAAACCTCCTTTGAAGGCAGCGTGGCTGCGCTGCTTCCAGTCACTGATGCAGCCCTTCTGCTCAGGAATGGGCTGCCCCTGCAAGGTGCAATCCCAATACTCAGTACTAGTTAATAAGTATGCCACATGATATAAACAAAGATCAGGGAAACCAAATCCTCCTTCACTGAATGGAAGCTGCAGCTTCTTTGAAGAAATCTGAGGCTGTAAGAAACCTCTTATAAATTTCTGAAACAAAGTATTCCTTATATGAATATCTGCAAGGTATATCGAAAGGAATTGCACATAAAATATAAATAATCCTAGATATTCATTTTGAGTGTATTTACTTTGCCCCATAAAGACAAGATTAAAGTTGCCCATCTGTCCAAATCCAAAGATATATCAGCAATTAGTTTGTTAAAATTTAGCATAATCATATGAGTATTATCTTTAGGAATCTCTAGGAATCAGCCTTCCAAAATGAGTAATGACATCTGGGCACCACCAAAAATGTGATATATTGTTTTCCATTGATGTCAGCTCAGATTTTGCCCATTAATCAAATACCCAGCCAAGTCTCCAAAGATATTAATCATATTTATTAATGCAGGAATGGAATACTGAGCTTCCAAAATAAATAATAAAAGATAATCTGCATAAAGTATAATTTTCAATTCCAGACAGATCTGTACAAAGCCATAAATATTATTATTTTGTCTACTGGCACAAGCCAGAGGTTCAAGACATACGGTAGATCAAAAATAAGAAGAGAAATAGGGCAACCCTTTCTAGTACCCCTCTCAAAAAGGAATGACATGGAAGATATTCCATTCGTCAGCACTCTGGATCTGGGAAGTGAGTAAAGAATTCTAATCCACTTCAGAAATGTGTGAGGAAAACTGAATTTAGTCGATGTAACAAAAATAAGTTTCCAATATATTTAGTCAAAAGCTTTTTCAGCACCAAGTGAAAGATTGGCAACTTGATCAGGTCTTTTACTATTTAAAGAAATCAGATCAGTAGTCTGCCTAAGATCAGCCTACCTTGTAGAAATTTTCCTTGGTACAACCTTTTGAAGCAAGAATGCTGTCATATTTATTTTTATATATATATTTATATATATTTTTATATATTTATATGCTGTCATATTAAATGCTGTCATATTTATGTGTTTTATGCTTGTTGCGTTATCTATTGGCAGCCGCCTTGAGTCTGGTGGTGCCGGGGAGGGTGGGATATAAATTTAGAAATAAATAAATAAATAAATATGTTTTCACACCAGCTTTAAGAGTCTCATCACATAAAATCATGACCATGCATATCAAAAGGATCGAGTGTAGCATGTTCATCCAATACATAGACTAGAACCTGCTTCCTCAGATTCATGCATCTGATGAATTACAGTTTGTGAAAATGTATGCCACAATCTATCTGTAATGTCTTTAAACTGCCATGTTGCCTTTTTGTTGGTGTTATCATGAAGATGAAAATGTTTTCTGGGTGCAATTCTCCACCCTTTCTTATAGAACTAGTGATTATCTTCTGCTTTAAAAATTTCTGGCTTCAAAGCAAAACGTAAGTTTTTTTATTATTAAATTCCATCTCTTCTATTCTTCTCTTTGGCAGGATGCAGGATACTTAGAGTAGCCTTTTTTAAACAATAAAAAGATGCAGCACTGAACAGATTCCATCGCTGTGCTGAATAGCATTGAAGTGGGTGGAAATTATATATTTTAATAACCACTTTCAGGGCTGCAAGAGGGAAAAGCTCTGCAAAACACATTCAAACTCAGTTTCCCAAACTGGTAACACTCAAGAGCAAGGGATATGTATAATCATGCAAAAAAAAAATCCAAATTCTACAGCAAAAAGAGGTAGGCTATTCCACCCATCCTGAAAATACTGTCTGTCCTGGTAATCTGACAAGGTAGCTCAGAAGAAGAAGAAAATCCAAAAAGCCCACATTCTCAGTTACATATAAATGCATGCACTGCCTCAGACATTAAGCCAAATGACAGTATTTCTTAAACACTGAACAATTACACGCCCCCGTTCTAGATTTACTAGATACTTGACAAGTCCTCCTCCAAACCTAGAAACCTTGGTAAGAATACTGCCCGCTTTTCATACTCATTCTTACTCACCTATATGTTATTTTGGCAGCCTAGCTGCTACACAAGACAGGAAATCACGTGGGTGCCCTTACTAGGGGGAAACAGTTCATGGGATTTTCAGACATTGCAATAACGTATACCAAAAGCCCATCAACTGCACATAATGAGAGTGCGCACTGCCTGCAATACTCATGGCTGATACGTTGTGTTTACCATGCACATGCACCCTTAGTACACATTTCTACAAAGCCTGAAAAAGCCAATGGTCAGCTTGTGCATAGTGAGGCTGTACATAGGGTGCCAACCTCCAGGAGATCTCCTGCTATTACAACTGATCTCCAGCCGATAGAGATTAGATCACCTGGAGAAAAAGGTTGCTTTGGCAATTGGACTCTATGGCATTGAAGTCTAGGGTTGCCAGGTCCCTCTTCCCCACTGGCGAGAGGTTTTTGGGGTGGAGCCTGAGGAGAACAGGGTTTGAGAGGGGAGGGACTTCAATGCCATAGAGTCCAATTGCCAAAGCAGCCATTTTCTCAGGGGAACTGATCTCTATTGGCTGGAGAGCAGTTGTAATAGCAGGAGATCTCCAGCTAGTACCTGGAGGTTGGCAATCCTATTGTAGTCATTCCCCTCCCCAAACCCCGCTCTCCTCAGGTTCTGCCCCAAAAACCTCCCACCGGTAGTGAAGAGGGACCTGGCAACCCTAGCTGTACATGTATGGTAAACAGGCGCATTGCCCTGCTCACAAAATACCACAACCATGTCCCTCTCTCTCTGCCGGCCTTCTTTGCAGGGTTGTTATGGGGGATAAAAAGGCTTGTTGTCCTGAAGTCCTTGGAGGACAGTAGGGTTGCCAATCTCCAGGTGGCATCTGGAGATCTCCTGCTATTACAATTGATCTCCAGATGACCAACATGAGTTCCCCTGGAGAAAATAGCTGTTTTGGAGGATGGATTCTATGGCCTTATATCCTGCTGAGATCTTTCCCCACCCCAAACCCTGCCTTCCCCAGGCTCCACCCCCAAAATCTTCAGGAACTTCCCAAATGAGAGTTGGCGACCCTAGAGGACAGGCAGGACAAACACTTTGTTGCCAATCATCACCAAATTAAATCCTTTTAAATTTTTGTAAGCAATACTGAGGCTGTGCAAGGTTCTGTAAGTGAAACCCTTGTTGAGATATGGTACCGCATCTATTACCGTAGCATCTGAGCCACCATGGGAAGTATGGTTCATTTGACAGGGTTGCCAACCTCCAGCTAGTGGCTGGAGATTGCCCGCTATTACAACTGTTCTCCGGGCAACAGAGATCAGTTCCCCTGGAGAAAATGGCCACTTTGGTCATTGGACTCTATAGCATTTGGTCCCTCCTCTCTCCAAACCCCGCCCTCCTCAGGTGCCACCCCCAAAAATCTCCAGGTATTTCCCAACCCTATCTCTGGAACAGTGCCAGAGAACAGAATGGCCCTCCAAGAAAATAGTATTGTCGCTTGTCCCTGGCCTAGGGGTTTTGCAAGACCTTTTTGTCTGGGTCGTACTTAAACTATGGGGGGCGGGGGGAGAAGAGAAGGGCAACTGGGAGCTTGGCATCTGGAGACTGAGTGGCATTTTTTTGCCACCCCTGTGCCCTTCTGAGGGTTTAGCTGCTGAAATTCACTCCAAGCTTTTGAGACCGGCATAGATAAGAAATCTAAATAAACATGACACACCAGGAATACATAAACATGACAAAGTCTGAATCCACAACTGAACTTTCCCACAGTTCAGAGGAATGCAGATCCCAGTTGTGTTTAACCTTCAGAAACGGCTGAACCATTTAGGATTTCTTTCCCTCTGAGGGGGAGGGAGGAGGGAGAGGAAGATTTCAGTAGCAGAGGCAGCGTTCAGTCAGGACCAAAGGTGCTCTTGGATATATTCATGGTACAATTACCAAAAAAGGAGAGTAAAGATTTGTTGCGATTGTCTTTATTCCTTGTTAGAGCTGTATCAGCACAGGCACAGAGGATAAGTGGAGACACCAAAGGGACATTCCAGTTATGCAGTGACTGCATCTGCAAATGGAGGAATCTTACTCGGGCCCAACAAAGTCCGCCTCCTTCCCCACACACAGGCATGTAGGCAACAAAAAAGTGTACCTCTATGAGCCCATTCCTGAAGGGGGGGGAGCTCCTTAGGTGCCGCTGCTGGCGCGGCTGCATCTGGGGTTGCTAGTGAAGCTCGAACGTGTAGGCATTCAGGAGTATGGACCACTGGAGCATGCAGGGCAACAGGATCTGCGGTGTCTGGCGGTCTGGAACAAACTGGCCCAGGAGTGGCTTGTGGTTGGTGACAATGGTGAACGGCCGGCCATAGATGAAATCGTGGAACTTTTCAACAACCGCAACGACCACCAGCGCCTCCTAATCGATCTGGGCGTAGTTGCGATCGGCCGACGAGAGAGTCCGGGAGTAGGAAGCGATTGGGGCCTCCCGACCATCTGGCAACCGGTGGCTCAAGACTGTGCTGATACCGTAATGTGCTTTGCTGAGGCCTCCCCCAGGACCACGGGACCTCCTTGTCGAGGAGCCGATGCAGGGGCTCAGCAACAGAAGCTTTGTTGGGCAGGAACGCATGATAAAAGATCAGGAGGCCAAGGAATGCCTGGAGTTCCTGCTTCGTCTTGGGTGACAGGGTATTATGGATAGCCCGGACTTTTTTAAAACATGGACGAAGATGTTAATAAGATTTGTATGGGGAAATAAGAAAGCAAGAATAAAATATTTGAACTTAATCAATGATAAATCTAGAGGAGGTTTAAATTTTCCAGACTTAAATCTTTATTATGAAGCAGCTTGCCTGACACAGGCAAGAGAATGGATCATTCTAAAAAATAAAAAGCTACTTAACTTAGAGGGAAAAGGGAAAAGCTTTGGTTGGCATGCATATCTTTTTGATAATAAAATTTTGGCTGACAATTTTTTTAAAAAGCATTTTATTAGAAAAAGTTTATTTAAAATTTGGGATAAATATAAATTAAATTTTGAAAATAAAATACCACTCTGGACTGATCCTATAGATAGGATAAATAGATTAAATATATATCCCACTTCATATAACCTAAAATACAGAGACATATTTTATGTACTTAATAAAGAAATTATCTTAAAAACTAGAGAAGATATAATCTGTTGCAGCAAAGATTGGTATTTATACAGACAATTTCAGGAATTATTCAAATCAGATTCAAAAAGGAGCATTAATCCTCAAAAATCATGGTTAGAAAAAGAAATAATTGAAAAAGAAGATAAATTTCTATCGAAATTCTATAAATTTCTTCTTATGTTAGCGACAGAGCAGGAAGTAGTAAAAGAAACCATGGTGAAATGGTCCCAAGCTATAGGGCAGAATATAAATATTTCTCAATGGGGAAAAAGCTGGAATCAAACACAAAAATTCACTCCTTGTTTTAGTCTAAAAGAAAATTACTATAAAATGTTTTATAGGTGGCATTATTTGCCAAGAAGACTACAAAAAGGAACTAGACAAGAATGCCCGCTTTCTCCTTTGCTTTTTATTTTGACTTTGGAAACTTTATGCTGCAAGATACGTGATACAGATGTAATCCACGGTCTCAAAGTAAACAAACAAAAATTTAAAATGAGAGCTTTTGTAGATGACTTATTACTTATTTTGAATGACCCGAATCAATCTATAAACAACTTATTGGAAGTATTGAAGCAATATGGTGAAGTTTCGGGATTTAAAATTAATCAAGATAAAACTCAGATATTGTTCAAGAATCTCTCAATAGAAGAACAAAAAAACTTCATAAATACATCAAGATGGGAGAAAACAAACAAAGTAAAGTATCTAGGTATTTGGATTACAAATAAAAGCAAAGATCTAATAGTCAACAATTATGTTAAACTGTGGGAATTAATTAAAAAAGACATGATATTGTGGTCCAATAAAAATATTTCCTTTTTGGGCTGTATTTCAGTAGTACAAATGAATATTTTACCAAGACTGTTGTTTCTATTTCAGAATTTACCAATTGTAACACAAACAAAATATTTTGATGTATGGAGGAAGGATTTGTTGAACTTTGTCTGGCAAGGGAAAAAATCCAGAATTGCCTACAAATATTTGGTTGACCCTAAAGAAAGAGGAGGATTTGCTCTTCCTAATTTTAAACTATATGCAGAAGCATCGGCTTTGGTATGGCTAAAGGACTGGATACAATTAAAGAATATATGTTTATTGGATTTAGAAGGTTTTGATAATAGATTTGGGTGGCATGGTTACTTATGGTATGATAAACTTAAAAATCATACGGCTTTTCAACATCATATTGCGAAATCCTCTTTAATAAAAACTTGGTTAAGATACAAATATCGCTTAGAAATCAGAATGCCTTTATGGATCTCTACACAAGAAATGTTAACATTATGACCATTGAGACCATCTCAATTTGTAACTTACCAGGATCTTCTGTTATGGGAAGATAATAAATGTGCCCTAAAAGATCAGGAAGATTTAAAAGAACATTTGACCTGGTTCCAATATCATCAGATAAAATCTGTATATAAGCACGATATGAAAATAGGTTTCACCAAAGACAAATCAATTCTACAATGAACGTTATTGGAGAATAATGACCATCTAATCTCAAAGATGTACAAGATGTTGTTGATATTATATACAGAACAAGATCAAATTAAACCTACAATGATAACTTGGGCACAGACATTGGGTTACAATATTCCTTTGAATAGATGGGAAAGACTTTGGTCAAGAGACATGAAATATATACTTTCACAATCATTAAGAGAGAATATTTACAAGATGATCTATAGGTGGTATTTAACACCAAAAAAGTTGGCTAAAATGTATAAAACAATGTCACCAAACTGCTGGAAATGTCAAGATGAGGTTGGTTCCTTTCATCATGTTTGGTGGCTATGTGAAAAAGCTAAGAACATTTGGGATATGATCTACAATGAACTAAGACTGATCTTACAAAAAAATATCCCTAAAACTCCGGAAATGATGTTGTTAAATATTATACCGGAATCAATATTGACTCAGAGATCCTTTTTAATATACCGTATATACCCGTGCATAAGCCGACCCGCGTATAAGCCGAGGTGCCTAATTTCTCCCCAAAAATGGGGAAAAATTAGGCACCCGCGTATAAGCCGAGGGTCGGCTTATAACCCCTCCCCCCCCACACAGGCTTACCTGGGCTCCCGGCAGCAAGCGGCGTGGGCCTGGTGGCGGCGGCGGCACGACCGGGTGAAGGCCGGGGCAGCCTCCCTGCAGCTGCAGGAGGCCGCCCCAGGCCGCTCTCGGCCGTGAGAAGTGGCGGCGCGGCCTGGCGAGGGCCGGGGCAGCCTCCCTGCAGCTGCAGGCCGCCCCAGGCCGCTCTTGGCAGCAGGAAGCGGCGTGGGCCTGGCGGCGGCAGTAAGTTCCCTCCTCCCTCCTCCCTCCTTCCTCCTCCCCCCTCCCCTACCCTACCGTATTGACCCGCGTATAAGCCGGGTTCGGCTTTTTCAGCCCTTTTTGGGGGCTGAAAAACTCGGCTTATATGTGAGTATATACGGTATGCCACCATAGCCGCAAGATTGGTATATGCAGCAAAATGGAAATTGTCAGAGGTGCCGGATAAGACTGACTGGATAAATAAAATGTTGGAACTAGCAGAAATGGCTAAACTTACAGCATTAGTAAATCAGAAGGAAAATATGGAATTTGTGGGAGAATGGGAGGCTTGGACAACATATTGTATAAATGAATTTAATTTCGGAAGTATCAAAGGTTATGTTTTGAGCTAATTCAAGTGATTAAAGTAGAAATAATGATAAACTTAGTTTTTAAGACCATGAGATATGTAATTAAATATATAAACGACATATAATGAATTAGAATTTGAATGCAAAGGGGAGAATAGAGATACTAAAGAGATAGAGGAGGGAGAGGGGAAGTCAATAAGTAAGAACTATAATGATTAGAGAAAAATGGTTTATGTTGTATGATTTTGTTGATTGGAGGATTGATGTTAATGTGATCTAATTAGAAAACAATAAAAAAATTAAAAAAAGACTACACAGGTTTAATAATAGAACTCCATCACACTGCTGGAAATGTAGAAAGAAAGAAGCAAATTATATACACATGTGGTGGGAGTGTAAAAAAGCTAAAAAGTTTGGGTCAGTGATTAATCAAGAATTAAGATGCTAAAAATTAATATTAAAAAGAGTATTCCTTTATATCTTTTGAATATTATTGATAAAGCAATATATGCTGACAATACGGTCTTTCTTATGTATGCTACAACAGCAGCAAGAATAACTTTTGTTCAGAAATGGAAGAACAGCAAGGTTCCCAAGAAGGAAGATTGGATCTTTAAATTTTTGGATTACAAAGAGTCCACCAGATTGACTGCTCTTTACGAGGATAAAAACTTGGATAAATATGACTCAACATGGATGCCATTTCAAAATTATATCAACTTAAAATATGGTTTGAAAATATGATTGGACTACACAAATTTATGCGTCTTAAGATAAATTTTATTTAGGTATTGGTTTATTATGACAGTTTTTTCTATTCACAAGTGTTTTAATATAGAGTAATTCATAAAATGTGTGATATAATCGAGACAGATGAATATCAACCAGAGTAAGCTTGGGAAGTCAAAGTAAATTGAGAAGATACGACTATTCTTTGTATAGTTTGAAAGTCTCAGTGAAGAAATTTTGACATTGTTTGATTTTAGATCTCAATTGTAACTTAAATTTTTTCTTTTGTGTTTCCTCTATTGTTGTTTCTTAATAAAGTTAAATCAATGGGGGGGGGGAACTGAACTGGAGAACTGTGCAAAAAACCCCGGCTTATATGCCAACCCAGCCACCCAGGGCCATGCCCCCCAAGTCCATGATTGGGAGGCTGCAACCCCTTGAACCAATTAGAACACACCAGTGCAGGAGCCTGGAGAGGCTCTATGCTCAACATGATTCCAGCTTCCCGCTGCATACTTAACAGACCCTACAGTGATCACTCCATAGGCAGCAGGGCTGGATTGTGCCCCTCTAGTATATAGATCCTTTTAATTATTTATGGCAACAATCAGCCCAGCTGAGATCTAAAGAACCATGCGATTAAACCCTGGACCCCATATGAGCTTAGCGGTTCCCTTTCTCATGAAGCAGCACCTTAGCCAACATTGCAAACAACTTTGGAAATCAAGGGGGCTTGCAAAAATAGTTTGCGATGTCCCACGGGGCTCTGGCGCTCAAAGAAAAAGGAAATCCTATCACCAGAGGCTTTGGGTGTGCCCACAGGAACTCTTCAGGCCATAGCCTCACTGCAAAGTACCAAGGAGTTGGCCAGAAACATGGGTGCTTCTGAGGAATGGTCACCTGTGGTCAGAACAGAGCCAGTTCTCCAGCTAAACTGCCCAAGCCGTCTCTTAGGGTGGAACCACAAAAAGGACACCAATATTATCAGCAGCTTAGGAAATGACTGGCATCTCCCCTTGGGTCTTTGCTGCCATGAGTCCAGAAGGCAATGGAGGGGGGGACAAAAATCCTTGAACTGGCCCCAGAGGTGAAGGCATAGGGTTGACAGGTCTCTCTTCACCACCTGTGGGAGGTTTATTTTGTTTTTCCTCCAACTTTCCCCTTCTGTCTGGTTCTTAAGCTCCTGCTGAGCAGAGCAGGAGAATAAAGATTGTTGCCATCCTTGGGTGCCTTTCATGTTCCATTTGTTTAGTGATCACATTCTTTGGAAGTTTAATTTGGATCGCGCCAAGGGTGCTGTCCTTGAATGGATAACTTGGCTTCCCATTTGTTAAATGGGCACAAGTAGCTTAGAAAGATTAGAAGTATCTTTTTTCAAGCAGGCTTTTGATGTATTTCATGTCATAATCAAACATTTCTGTATCTCATACGGAAAGGCAACATTCGACCTTACATGCCCCCGTATATTATTAGGCACCTTGTCCAATGAGGCTCATTTCTCTCTTAGGCCACGTAAACCTTGGCACAACATACTTTACAACAGTACCAACTAGCAGCGTTTCAAAAAACATCTTGGTGTAGGATGTATCAACCTCCACCCATGATAGATAACTCTTTCTTTTGGCAAGTATGAAATGTGTTCAGAAGCTGTATCTCCCTTGGAGTGTCGAGGGAAACATCTGTCTTCATAGGGTTGCCAACCTCCAGGTACTAGCTAGAGATCTCCTGCTATTACAAATGATCTCCAGCCAACAGAGATCAGTTCCCCTGAAGAAAATGGCCACTTTGGCAATTAGACTCTATGGCATTGAAGTCCCTCCCCTCCCCAAACCCCACACTCCTCAGGCTCTGCCCCAAAAACCTCCCACTGGTGGCGCAGAGGGACCTGGCAAGCCTACTTCCTCTCCCCACAACAGGGGCTGTGGCTCGGTTTGTAGAGCATCTGCTTGGCATGCAGATAGTCCCAGGTTCAATCCCCTGCATCTCCAGTTAAAGGGACTAGGCAAGTAGGTGATGTGAAAGACCTCTGCCTGAGACCTTAGAGAGCCGCTGCCGGTCTGAGTAGACAATACTGACTTTGATGGTCCAAGGGTCTGATTCAGTATAAGGCAGCTTCATGTGTTCATGTGACACCTTGTGAGGTAGGTGGGGCTGAGAGAGTTCAGAGAGAACCGTGATTGGCCCAAAGCCACTCAGCAGGTTTCATGTGTAGGAGTGAGGGAACCAACCCAGTTCACCAGATTAGAGTCCACCACTCTTAATCACTACACCACACTGGCCTAGCAGAGAGAAAAGGCCTAGGATCCACAGTGTCACTAGACAATCCTACCATATCTAGGTACATATTAGGCACACAAGATTTGCATCTAAATATTTAAGACAAGAAGAGTAGAACTTCAAAACATTGCAGAAAGCAGATTTTTTTCCTTTGTGCACACTGGAACAATTTCTGTTCTGTTCTGCCCCTGACCCCAGCCTTCATATAGGAAACACCAGTCTTGCAAGAAGAGTCCTGCTGGATCAAACTAGAGGTTCTAATGCAATCTCCTGCTTCAAATAATGGCCAACCAGTTGCACTGGAAGGCCAACAAACAGGGCATAGAGACCAAGGCCTTCCCCTGATGTGGCCTCCTGGCATTGTTATTCAGAGGTTTTCTCTCTCTGTAGGAGAACCAGCGTGGTATAGTGGTTAAGAGCAGTGGCTCTCATCTGGAGAACCGGGTTCATTTCCCCACCCCTCCACATGAGCAGCAGATTCTAATCTGGTGAACTGGGTTGGTTTCCCCACTCCTCCACATGAAGCCAGCTGGGTGACCTTGGGCTAGTCACAGCTCTCTTAGAGCTCTCTCAGCCCCACCTACCTCACAGGGTGTCTGTTGTGGGGAGGGAGAGGGGAAGGGGAGGTGATTGTAAGCCACTTTGATTCTTCCTTAAGTAGTAGAGAAAGTTGGCATATAAAAACCAACTCTTCTTCTCTGACTATGGAGATTCCCATTAGTTACCATGGCTAGTGACAATTGATAGATCCTATCCTCCAGAAAACTGTCTAATTCCCTCTTACAGCCACCTATGCTTATGGCCATCACTGCATCCACTGGCTGTGAATGCCACAATTTAATTACTCCTTGAGTAAAGAAGTATTTATTTTTGCTTGTCCTGAATCTATTGCCCATCAGCTTCACTGGGTGTCCCCAAGTTCTAGAATTAAGGGAGAGAGTCTCCTTTAGTGTTGTTCTCTGTTTTTCTTATGGCTCCTTCCATGATCAATAAGTCTCAAGACAACTGTTTCATCATGGTGATGGTAACCTTAAATTTGATTTCCCACCCCCATAGAAATTAGCCATTTTCTCCCCCTGCAATATATAATTTCAGCATTAGAGCTGGAACTATTTATCAAGTTCTGAATCAGCTACTTTCCAGAGGCCCCATGTTTCAGCGGAAGTACACCATCACCACACTGGCTGGGATTAGACCTTTATGGATCTTTTATTCTCTTGTGAGAATCTGCTTTGACTCAATGGGACATATTTGGTTTAGACAGGAAACTATGGGAGCATATCTAGTGATGATGCCAGCTTACACTAGGGTTGCCAACCTCCAGGTACTAACTGGAGATCTCCTGCTATTACAACTGATCTCCAGCGGATAGAGATCAGTTCACTGGGAGCAAATGGCTATTTTGGCAATTGGACTCTATGGCATTGACGTCCTTCCCCTCCCCAAACCCAACCACCTCAGGCTCTGCCCCAAAAACCCAACCCAGAGCTGGCAACCCTAGCTTACACTGAGGCATTCACGGGATGTCTTGCAGCTTTTCCTCCAGTCTTTAAAATACCTCTTTCAAAAGCTCACTGGATCTGCTAACCTGGGAAGTTTTTATTCCTCTGTCTATAAAAAAAACTAGTGTTCTGTGAAGAGAGAACTTTAAAAATGTCCTCCTCTGAATCCTATGCCAAGTTGTTTATCAAAGCTAATTCAATGTGCAGGGATGAATTGGCCATTGTGGCTACCGGGGAAGGGGCCAGTGGTAGGGTTGCCAGCTCCGGGTTTGGAAATACCTGGAGATTTTTGGGGCAGAGCCTGAGGAGGGTGGGGTTTGGGGAGGGGAGGGACTTCAATGCCATAGAGTCCAATTGCCAAAGTGGCCCTTTTCTCTGTCGCCTGGAGATCAGTTGTAATAGCGGGATATCTCCAGCTACTACCTGGAGGTTGGCAACCCTAGTTGGTGGGCCGATGTCTGGGGGGGGCTACCTCTTTAGAACCCTGGCCTCAGGCAAGTCCCCTGTGGTTACAACCACCAGCTAGTCCTCTCTTCATGGGGGGCTCTGGTGGGTGAAGGGCATGGCAAGGGAAGGAAGGGGCCCTTTTTGCAAGATTGCTTGGTCTTCCCAATTTGCCTGTCTGTGCAGACCATAAGGAAGTTGTGCCAGCTCCACAGGTAAATATTACAAAAACCTAGGAACACCCAGTATTTCTAACAATGAGTACGGTATAGTACTGTACAAATTTATTGTATATAGCCAAAGGCCGTTACAATCAAATAAACAGAAATCAGAACAGTTTCTACTTTAAAAAGACACAAGTGAAATCAAGTACAAATATATATATATATTGACATCAAATTAGATTTTGTTATCCGGTTTAAGTACAATACTGGCTAGAATTTTCCTTGCCACTAAGGCAATTATCAGACAGGAGAAAAGGAAGCTTCTCCTAAACATCAAAACAGCTGAGAGCAGATAAAAAATGAAGCAAGAAATATGGATCTGAGTTCATAGTATAAAGGGAAGTGCAACACATAATGAGGTAAAAGTCCTCCATTTCAGAGGATCCTCAGATGCATCAGCGGGAGGCCATCGGGATTTGGGCATAGCGTCCAGCCAACACAGCTGTTGGCAGGGTCTGAAACCTGACAAATCTAACAAAGAGTAAAGCAGCCGTAATTTGTGCAAGTCCTGAGTTACAAGCTCCATTCAAGCCAATAGGGTTTGTGTTTCAGCAAACATAGAAGCAGGCAGTTGGTACACAGCAGCCCCTCGCCTAGTCACTTGGAGAATAAGGACTTCCGCTGACAACCATGCAAGGAAGTTTCTATCTTAGCTTGCTCGTGCATCAAAACTGACTAATGTGTTTGTTGGCAGTCGGGTTAATGAAATTTGGGGAGGGTTAATAACTGTCATGGACTGATTTACAAGGCCAGGGAACAGCAACGTTCCTCTCAGCAGAGCTTCAAGACTTGTGAACAATTCTTGCCCTAACAGAATACACAGAGAACAATCACCTCCTTGTGTGTGTGGGGTGGGGGGGCTCGAAACCCATTGCTCTAGGGTTGCCAGGTCCCCCTTGGCTATCTGTTGGGGACGGGGGTAGGGTTGCCAGATCCACTTTGGAAAGCTCCTGGAGATTTAGGGATGGAGCTTGGAGAAGAAAGGGACCTCAGTGGGGTAGAATGCCACAGAGTCCACCCTCCTAAGCATCCATTTTCTCCAGGGAAGAGCCAGTGTGGTGCAGTGGTTAAGAGCGGAGGACTCTAATCTGGAGAACCAGGCTTGATTCCCCAGTCCTCCACAGGAGCGGCAGACTCTAATCTGGGGAACCGGGTTCCACGTGAAGCCTGCTGGGTGATATTGGGCCAGTCACAGTTCTCTCAGAACTCAGCCCAACCTACCTTACAAGGTGCCTGTTGTGGGAAGGGAAGGGAAGGTGATTGTAAACCGGTTTGATTCTCCTTAAAAGGTAGAGAAAGTTAGCATATAAAAACTAACTCTTCTTCTTCTCTGTAGTCTGGCGATGAGTTGTAATTTCGGGGGATCCCCAGGTACCAGGCAGCCTTACATTGCTCAGAGGACTTCCAGAAAGGAAAGTTTTGGATTCTGGAACAACAGGATTGCTTTGCCGGACTTTCCCTTGAACTCCTGTCACCATGGTGCCTCATAATTTAAGGCCCTGATTACTTAGATTAAATTGGAACATTGTGTTTATATCCATATAGCACAATGCTAAACAAAAAGCAAACTTGTATGAAAGCACTTGGATTCCAAAGAGAACTAAAATAGGCCCTTGGTTTGACTCCATCAGAAAGCAAAGGAAACAGCCTTGAACTCTCAGAAACAGCTTGGCAGCTTCAAATTGACCGAATATGAGCTTGTGTGTATGGAAGGCTACATGCATGTGCTACATATTTATTTCCCCCTGCATGATATTTGCACGTCTTTTGCTACAGAACATCTGATAGAGTAGTAGCTCCTTTATTTAAGGTGTTACCAGCTTAAGTTTATGTTTGCTGTTTTGGGGGACCATGTTCATTTTGACGGTGTCAGAAGACGCAAGGTTTTTTTAAAAACATTCTGCAGAAGCAGTTAATATGTTCAGAAGAACCAAGTGACAAAGCTTTTCCTGAACTGCAGTGCTTTTGATTGCAGGGGAAAGGCGCATTGTGATTCACAGTGTAATCTTGAGAATACTTTCCTAGAAGTAAGCCCCACTGAATTGACCTGGGTAGTTTCCTAAGTAGATCTGCTTGGGATGGCATTGTCCATCACCTGTACAACAATTCAACGTACAGGAGCCCAAATGATGAAATACTGGCAATCCCTGGCATATGCTAATGGAAGGCGTAGCATCCTCACAAAAATACAATCCTCAGGTTTCGCCAAAGGAACCAATGGCTATGAATCCTTCTCCATATGGATTTTGGCTGTAATCCAATAATAGGGCTGCCAACCTCCAGGTACTAGCTGGAGATCTCCTGCTATTACAACTGATCTCCAGCTGATATAGGTCAGTTCCCCTGGAGAAAATGGCCACTTTGGCAATTGGACTCTATGGCACTGAAGTCCCTCCCCTCTCCAAACCACGCCCTCCTCAGGCTCCGCCCCCAAAATCTCCAGGTATTTCCCACCCTGGAGCTGGCAACCTTATGCCCACCAAGTGTTTTTAGAAAGCAGATGGGGGCAGGTGGGGCTTTTGCCCAGCAAGGGTTCTGATTGGCCACTGGAGATTTGATTGGCTGTGCAGATTTTTTAAAATGTTGTTTTGGCAGTAGCTTTGGCTATCACAGCACAAGGATCTCTACTGTGCGACTGAAAGTAAGCGGTGGCAGCCTTTTTGTGGCTGGCTCCGCTTCCTGTGACAACCATTTTGAGGCTGTGCCCACCACGCTGTGTCAGAATTCCAAGTGTGCCCAGAGGCTCAAAAAGGTCCTGACATAGAGGATCAACCTGTAAGATTGTCAGAATAGTATATATTATCCAATAATGCTTAGCAAAGAATTAGCGACAATTATACACAAAGTGGTCATTCTGAGGCTAGCTTACTGTAATGCACTGTGCTCCTAAATGCCTCTCAGAAACTTCTTCTAGTTCCAAACACTGTGTCTTGTGTGTTGGCGGATAGACCAAGCAGTGATCCTACATATTTCTTCAAAGACTGAAGAACTATATTTCTTGGGACAATTCATAGTACCAGCATTAATGTTTACTTAATGTATACCCAACCTTTGTCCCCTATGGATACCCAAAGGGGCTCATTGAAATTCTCTCTTTCCCCATTTTATCCTCACAATAACCCTTTGAATTAGGTTAGGCTAAGAGTCTGTAACCTGGCCCAAGGTCACCCAATTAGGATGCTGTGCATTCATTTAAAGTGAGTTCATGCTGCAGGTAAATATTCACCATTCTCTTTTCTCATTCATTCTGACAAGAGCCCTCCAAGTCCTAATGTTGCCCCCTGCCTGGTAGAGTTGCCAACTGACCAGAAAAATAACTTGAACTCCTTTGGTAACATTAGCAGAAGCATAATATGCAGGGATACTTGAGGAGGAGGAGGAGGGGAAGAAGAAGAAGAAGAAGAAGAAGAAGAAGAAGAAGAAGAAGAAGAAGAAGAAGAGTTGGTTTTCATACCCTGATTTTCTCTACCTTTTAAGGAGAATCAAACCAGCTTACTATCTCCTTCCCTTCCTCCCCCCACAACAGACATCTTGTGAGGTAGGTGGGACTGAGAGAGTTCTAAGAGCACCGTGACTGGCCCAAGGTCACCCAGCTGGCTTCATGTGTAGCAGTGGGGAAACCAACCCAATTCACCAGATTAGAGTCTGCCATTCATGTGGAGGAGTGGGGAAACCAACCTGATTCTCCAAATTAGCATCCTCCGCTCATGTGGAGGGGTGGGAATCAAACCCAGTTCTCCAGATTAGAGTCCACTGCACCTAACCACTACACCATGCTGGCATGACTACACTTGCCTGTCATTCTTACTGATGGAGTACCAACGCAATCCTGTGCAAAGGTACTCTAGTCTGGGCTTGTACTGGGAAAACTCTGGAAAGGACTGGGCTGTTAGAGAAGCATTTGTACTCAGGGATGACCAGAACAGAAGTTAACATATTGAACTAGTGACCCTGTTCTGTTAGTAATTCAAAAGAGTTGTTTGTTTAGCCACAGACAATGTCAAATTTTACAAAAACGAGTAGATTGGCAAATCTTTTCCACATTTCACTCAGAATGCATTTTTCCCCAGGGAAAAAAGGGGAACTTTCTGTTGCAATAAATACAAGCCCCTTTCCTCAGAGGACTTCATGTGGCTGTACACCACATACAAGTGGGAGTTCAAAAGGGCCAAAAATATCTGCTTGCTTCTTGAGCAACCAGATTTGCCATAGACAGCAAGTATTCAAATTTGAATCAGCACATTTCCTGTAGCAGACAAGAGTGAAAGGGTGACATCAAGGAATGTTATTTTGCAAACACACGCACATATGTTTCTCATCATTTGTCTGGAAACATACCCAAACCTTTGGGTATGCTGAAAGTATCTCTGGATCTTGGCCTCATCATCCTGCATGGGCTACAGTAAAAGTCGCAAGTGTGGATGATCCTCTGCATATGGCCTTTTATGCTTTCCTCACGGTCACCCCTCCGATGACTTCAGGTCTTTGTGTTGATTATGCATGCCTTCAGACGTTGCCTCGCTCTCCCCCTACGTTTCCCCATGTTTTGCCCGCGTTTTCAAACTCGAGATAAAACAGGCCTCTGAAAATGCAGCCAGCTTGGTGTAGTGGTTAAGAGTGGTGGTTTGGAGCAGTGGACTCTAATCTGGGGAACTGGGTTTGATTCCCCACTCCTCCACATGAGCGGCAGACACTAATCTGGTGAACTGAAGCCAGCTGGGTGACCTTGGGCTAGTCACAGTTCTCTTAGAGCTCTCTCAGCCCAACCTACCTCACAGGGTGTCTGTTGTGGGGAGGGGGAAGGAGATTGTAACCCAGTTTGATTCTTCCTTAAGTGGGGGAGCATCCATACATTCCCAGCAGCCACTCTGAAGACAGGGGAAAGCCCCAGGAATTCCACAAGTCAAGCCCACATTGTGTACAAAGTGGTGTGAATGTTCCCCTTTGAACTGGGAACATCCAGAGTCTTCCTGCACTCCATGTAAGGGAAAAAAAACCCATGTGGAAGCAGCCCATATTACTGAGCCAAGCTGCAGGAACAGCCACTCCATGTGATGTAATCCAGTACTCTGCCGTACTACTTCAGAGGGCAGGTGTGGAAATCTTGGGCCTTTTATGCTTGGGTTGTTCCCATTGTGGTCACCCCCTGACTACTTTGGGGCTTCATTTAATTATGCATGTATTTGTTGACCTTCAGAAGTCACCTCGCTCTCCCCTTGCAGTTTCCCCGCATTTTCAGGATGCTGTTTTACCTCAAGTTTAAAGTCTGCCTCAAGTTAGTTTTACCTCAAGTTTAAACTGGTTCTGTGCATACTTGTCACTTTGGGTTTTTCTACCCACGCCTATTCTCGCTTTTCCCTCTCATGTGTCTGTCCCCCTCATCCAACCCCTCCCCTCAAAGCCATTATATAGAGAATAATGCTAGAATACCATGAGGCTCCTTATTTGTTCAGTTTTACAGTGTGTGGGTCAGTTGCAGATTGAACAGTTGAGAAAACATTGAAATAATCACAAATGACGACCTATGTGGCTGCTTATTTGGTCAGTTTCACAGCAAGTGTGGGTCAGTTTCAGTTCTTGGCAGGATGGAACAGAGCTGGGCTGATTTGCTGCCTTCCCCTTATATGCTTTCTCTTATAAGTATGAAAACCTTTTTGTTTGTTTGTGAGGGCAACACTACCGATGGAACAATGAAATGGTCACAAGTGACCGTGCAAGAGTTTTTAAGTTATTATGACCCCTGCATTGAGATACTCAGAAACAAATTGTTGGGGGGGGGGGGTGTCAGGACCCTCCTTCACTTTGGCTGTAAAATGGTCCCTTGGTTCAGATCAAATGAAAGAATCCTGTTGCCGGGCTGGAGGGGGCTGGTGATGTATTTAAAAAATACACTATAGCCAATTACAAAGCTACGTTTTCAGGGGGGAGGGACTCACACGTAGGGCAGAAGCTCTGCATTTTTGCTGGGGATGCATAATTGATCACAGGGTACTCCTGGAATTTCTTTGAGAGGGAAGCCCCTGTGCAAAGTGTTTTGAGAATTCGACTGCAAATACTGTGCAGTTAGACAGCAGCACATCCAGCGGAAACAGACCATGCAAAAAAGGCTTTCATCTCAAAGGAATGAAAAAATCCTTATTTGGTCAGTTTCACAGTGAGTGTGGGTCAGTTAGCAAATGTGAGAGAGCACATGTTTATGAAAAAAGAGAGATTCCTAAACAAAGTATTCCCCATGGTCAGTTTCACAGTGAGTGTGGGTCAGATCGAACAGCTGAGAGGTTGAAATAATCACAAGCAATGACCTATGAGGCTGCTTATTTGGTTAGTTTCACAGCAAGTGTAGGTCAGTTTCAGTTCACAGGAATGAAAAATGGCCATTTTTGTGAAGGAAAGAGATGTCCGTTCATTCAAGTTCTGTCTTGCTCGATTCTACTCTCCTGTTATCTTAGAGCGGCAGTAAAATCAGTCCCTTCCCTCAGGCAATGAACACGTGGCCTTTTGATACACTGACCAATAATCTAATCAGAGAAAATGCTGATGTGCCCTTTATTTCTGCTCATTTCAGCTCTTCATCAACTGACTGGAAAACATCCCAGGGCTTTAGCATATTACAAAATGTGCTGCTATTTAGAAGCCACGGTTCTGACTGTTCATGTGTCAATGCAAATGTGCTGCACCGAAGCCTACTTCCACAGAATCGCCTGCCCTATGTTGCAATATTCCATAACCCACGTTGATAGAAAATTATGTCTAATATAACACACATACAAACACACACGGTAGTTCTGTTTCATTTCTGGCATGTACAAAGAGAGAAACGAAGGCATTTTCTTTTTAGTCCGCTCATTACACCATCAACCTGTATGGGCAACGGCAGGAATGCTTAAACAAAAAGCCACAGCAAACGCTAAGCTGCAGTACTGCAGTCAAAAGCTCTGCTCACGACCTGAGTTCGATCCCAACGGAAGTTGGTTTCAGGTAGCCGGCTCAAGGTTGACTCAGCCTCCCATCCTTCCGAGGTCGGTGAAATGAGTACCCAGTTTGCTGGGGGTAAAGGGAAGATGAGTGGGGAAGGCACTGGCAAACCACCCCGCAAACAAAGTCTGCCTAGTAAACGTCAGGATGTGACGTCACCCCATGGGTCAGGAATGACCTGGTGCTTGCACAGGGGACCTTTACCTTTATAAAGCTGAAACATCTCAGCTTCACAGAGAATACTTTTCCCATCAGTCCTACAAAACATGCCAATTGGTCCACATTGGAATGCTGACATCTTAACAAAGAAATGAAGACTGATTCATATTTGACCGCAATCTGCTATGGCAGATATGCATATTCCTTAATCCCCCCAAACTTCACAAAACTCCTTACTCCTCGCTTCTGGTTACTGCCAACATGTGTGTCTTCATTCTGTAATTGACTGCAAACCATCTGTTACATTGTAAGATGTGCTTACAAAGAAATGGTCCCTGTGTATGGCATTGAAGTCCCTCCCCTCCACAAACCCTGCCCTGTTCAGGCTCCTCCCCAAAAAATCTCCCACCAATGGCAAAAAGGGACCTGGCAACCCTACGCCTTCCTCAACAGACCAAACGGCACCCACTAAGGACCATTTAAAGTTGGAAGTTTGAAAGTGAATGTGAAAGTTAGTGAATGTGAGAGAGCACATGTTTATGAAAAAAAGAGAGATTCCTAAACAAAGTATTCCCCATGAAGGAAAGCAAAAGTATTTTATACAACGGATTTGTAGGATTAAGCATGCCTCCTGGCTGTGATTTGGGATCTCGATATGAATGCTGTTCTTTCCCTTCCAAAGCTGCCATCTGAGACATTCGTAATTGTGATGAATAACAGAATGAGCCTAAGCCCCACTCAGGAATTGCATCGAATGCTGGGAAACAGAGCCACAGAAAAATGCACCTCATGACTAAATTGGACTACCTTCATGAGTCACCTGACCTCAATGCAAGAGCCTGCCAAATCCGGATTTTTTTAAAAAAATTAAAAATCTGGCTTTATCGTTCCTCAGGTTTTTACTGCTGAGCTGCCATTCCAAAAATGACAATGCTCTTGACAAACAACATCTTCTCAGATCCTGCCAACAGGCTCGTTCTGGGTGCTCCGATAACACACCATAAATGCCTTTGTGGCCAAATAAGCTGGGCACCCAGAGAGTAACCATTCACAGAGCTTTGTCGCTTGTTATTTGAGGAATCGACAGCTTTTGTTCTCGTACGATCTCGAAAACCTCTTATTTTATCACAGGCACTAACGCAGTGGAAGCAAGAACAAATGAATCAATAACACGGAGCTGAATTATGACAGTAAAAATTCCACTGCTATCGGCTGGCTTTGCTCTGGCCTGGCGGGTTATTAGCAGCTATGTATCACTTGTGTTAACAGGGCACTGGGCTACAGAAAATCCTGGGAGTTTTCCAAAGCTGTCTGACTTATGGGAAGACAGGTTTGGCTTCCAGGGAAGTGGGGGGGCATTAACTGTCTATTGGCACTAATGGAGAAACACCAAATGTTTACTGGGGGGCAAGAGTGTTCCAGAAAAACTCAAGGCAGGAGAGGGTGTTTTTCAGCCCTAGCAACATGGAGAATACTCACAGCTTATTCATATCCATCCTTATTTGCTATAGAGTTCTCAAATATTCAGTATACAAGCAATGGGTTTCTTTATTACCGTCACTAAAAACCTGCAAATATTAGAACTTGGAGCAAATAAAAAGGCATTCCTACCACTCTAAGTATTACTCTCCAGTTTCTGGGTATCTTAGTGAAATTCATCACAACTGTGAAGCATTTGCTGGGAAATTCAGGGAGTTAGCAAACCTCTCTAATGCTATAGTAATACTCTTCCTGTGTGCATATGTGTAAAATTACTTTTACAGAGTCATCTTATTTTGTATCCTGATCACATTTTTGCTAAAGCAAAATCACACTATCTAATCCTATAATATTGCATATTATGCTAAGTCACAACCATCTCTCTCATTTTTATCCCACCCTTCCTCCAAAGAATTGTTCATGGTTCTCCCCACTTCCATTTTTTTCTCCCAAGAACCCTGCCTTTTACTAACAGAAACTAAGCCTGGAATGCTGGCCAAATTGTTGTGGTTGCCTAGCAACTGCCACTGAGGGCATCTGTTTATTAAAGCTGCAAGTACTCATTTTATCATTTTGGGTTGTTGTTGTTTTTTTTAACTGATCAATGAAGGTATCTGAAGAAGTGAGCTATGACTCATGAAACCTCATACCCTGCCAGAAATTGTGTTAGTCTTTAAGGTGCTACTGGACTCTTGCTCTTTTCTACTGCTACAGGCAGACTCACACGGCTACCCATCGAGATCTATTTCTAATAGGTGTTGGCTTAAACAGTAGTACACAGTAATAAACAGTAGTTAGAGAGAGAACAATGGCCGTTTTAGCATGGAAAGCTAGAAATTAAATGAAGTTCCATTTCAATGTCCCTGTTTCCATCACTTATAAATAGGGTTGCCAGGTCCCCCCTTGCCACTGGTGAGAGCTTTGTTGTGGTGGGGCAGTCCTTCTTAGAGGACCAGGCATTTTTCTCCATGTTGGTAAATCACCACCTTCACCTACATAGGCCTCTCCAGCTGCTTGCATCACAAATTCCTGTCTGCCGCACTGATCACCTTGAATTTGAAACAGCTCTGAAGGCACATCTACAGATCACAGAGCCAGGAGTTATTACTCAATAATGCTTAGACTGAGCAAGCAATTCCTGGTTCTTGTTTGGAAAAGATAAGGCATTGTGTGCTTTACTCAGAGAGAGAGAGGCCCAGTAACAATTATTCTGTCCATACGTAGCTTCTGCAAACAATACAGCCAATATCTATTATACTTATTTTTTTCAGATACCAGAAGACTATCTTGTTCAGTCCTTGTTAAATTCTTTTACAATGGTGGAGCTTTACAATTTAAAAAACATCCACCCTTCATACACAGCAGCCTGAAGAGAATGCAATGGGTAGTTACCCGACCTCAAGTCAGTGCCTAGAGTACTCCTGGAACCGGTCTTCAGATGTTTTAAGTGTTATAAGGACTGCGTACATCCTTTCTCCCAGTATACTGCCCATTCCATTTTTAGAGATTTAAAGCTCAAAAAACCACCCTTTTTTTCTTTCCCTCCCTATTTTTTTTTTCTGACATTGCTAAGTTAATCATTGTTGCTTTAGAAATGAATGCAAATGCCCGTTACACACCAGGCCGCCAAAGCCCCCTGGCGCTATAATGAGCGGGTTGCCACGCTGCTCAAACCAGCCAGCAAAATTGACCCCAAGGCTTTTAATAGAAGTCAGGGAGCCTCTCTTGATCTGGCTAGCCTATTAGTGTAGACAGGTCTGGTGACACTCCCTGACTTAGAGTTGCCAACCTCCAGGTACTAGCTGGAGATCTCCTGCTATTACAACCGATCTCCAGCCGATAGAGATCAGTTCCCCTGGAGAAAATGGCTGCTTTGGCAATTGGACTCTATGGCACTGAAGTCCCTTCAGTGCCCTGAGTTCAGGACTCATTGCAGGCTCCCCCCAACTGCAAGGAATTCTTTACTCAGGGATGGGTACAGAGTAGGGTTTCCAACTTCCAGGTGGTGGCTGGAGATCTCCTGCTATTACGCTTAACACAAATTCTGCTTTACCTTTTAAGAATGCGGTACGGATGCATTGATATTTTGCAGTACAGGAACCCATGTCCTTTGAAACAATGAATAAAGCAAGCAAAAACCAGCTAAGTGACTAAACACTGTGATGGATGGACAGCCTCATTTCAAAGGAAGTCCAAGAACCTTCCCAGATAGCCATACTAAGACAGTTGGACTGGTAAAAACTAAAAAGATGAAATTACAGTAGGTCCTGGAGATCTCCCAAAATTACAACCGATCTCTGTGGTATTATTTATATCCTGTTGAGCTCCCCAAACTCCACCCCTCCCAGATTTCATACCCCCCTCCAAAACCTCTAGGTATTTCCCAATCTGGAGTTGGCAATCCTAGGAAAGGGCTGCCAGGTCCCTCTTTGCCACTGGCAGGAGGTTTTTGGGGTGGAGCCTGTGGAGGGTGGGGTTTGGGGCAGGGAGGGTCTTCATTGCCATAGAGTCTAAATGCCAAAGCAGCCATTTTCTCCAGGGGAACTGATCTCTATCGGCTGGAAATTGGTTGGAATAGCAGATCTCCTGCTAGTACCTGGAGGTTGGCAACCCTCCTAGGAAACCCATTCTTCAGATCAGGTTAGATTGTTTCAGCCGCTGCTATAGGAATCACTAAAGGTATGCAACCGAGCAAATCTTCAAAAGGACACCATCAGAGGCTAGAAGAGATTTCTCTATGCAAAGCTACTTTTTCACAACCTGGTATTGGAGAAACTATGGCCATTTTTGCAAGGTAATTAGCAGCACGTTCCAGGCTGAAGTGCCCCGCATATTTTTTTTAAAATTTTGCACACTGACCCATCATTCCGGAAGTGACTGTGAAGCCGGCACATACCTGCTTCACATTACAAAAGAGCCCATTTAATGCGACCTTTGGTGTTTGCCCCTCAAGGAACAATGCAAAACAACAGAGGCGGGTTAGCTATGCCTATGCTAATGGCTATGCAAACAGGAACAAAGTAGCAGGCGAGGGGGGGAGTGGAACTTCTCCTTTTGCGTCGGGACCATGAAAAGGCATTTTTAAAGTTGCATTTTAAAAATGCGCTTTGAGCAAGCATCAAAATTGACCATGCAAAAATGGCCTGTGATAAACAGAAGTGCAGAGCATTTGACAGATATGGATTATTGACATATTTCCATCCTGTTTACCCACATCATAAAACCTTCCAGCTAGCATTCTAATGCGATCATATTGCTAGTGACCTTAGATAATGATCTCAAGTTCCACCTTAAAGTGTCCCTTTTGAAAAGACGTTTGTGCAGCCCACAGAATGTAGGTGTTTTCCAGCAATGCACACCAGAAGTGGGGAAGGCCTGTATCCCAATCAATCAAGACCTCATTCCTAAAGTTCTCATTTGCAGACACTTCCAGCTAGGTTGCAGATAAATGGCCAAACCAAACAGTAGCTTTGAGAAAGGCATGTTTACACTCACTGTTTGTACAGCCACACCTCGATCAGTGATGTATATGAAGCATTAAATGGTGGCGGACGCGTGTTGCTTGTACATGGATGGACTGGTTGCGGGTTTGTGTTGGTTACACATAAGAGTTGGGAAGCTAAGTGGCATCAGTAGTTGGAGGGGAATCCGCCAAGGAAGATTCTTCAGAGGAAGGCAATGGCAAACCGCCTCTGCTTCTCCTTCTCCTTGAACAGGGTTGCCAGCTCCAGGTTGGGAAATACCTGGAGATTCTGGGGGTGGGGCCAGAGCAGGGCAGGGTTTGGGAAGGAGAGGGGCTTTAATTGAGTATAATGCCATAGAGTCCACCTTACAAAGCAGTGATTTTTTTCCAGGTAAACTAATCACTAGAGATCATATTGAGCATACGAGAGAATTTCAGAAGAAAATCAGCTTGTGTTCCATAGATTACAGCAAAGCTTTTGACTGTGTGGATCACAAAAAGCTAAAGCTGGTTTTAAAGGTGATGGGAATTTTACCCTTGTTAGAGGAAATGGATCGTTGAATATTAATGGAATCAGCCGGCAGAAGCTAATTAAGGTTGCACGCACACAAAGAATGACTCGCAGTCTCTTCTCTTAGTTAAATCACCTTTACTTACTAAACTTCAGGGAAGGGTAACTTGGATGTAAAATAACAAATCTCTTACTACATTCTAAGTTTCCTATTACGTCCCAGAAGCTGGGAGTCCTATAGCTTACATCTTCACATGGTCAAATCTAAAGTATAATGGCGATCGCTTCTCCTTGCTAAAACAAAGAAGAAGCTCCTAGTATGCAAATACTTTTACAACTGTCCTGTTTAACCAATAGGTACTTGACACATACTGTAGGTTACATCACCTTTGATCTGGTCAGCTTGGTTACAAACAGTTTAACCCTTGAGTGACTGAAATACAATGAAACTCGCTATCCAAAACCCAACAAAAGGAAATGGATGTGTCAAATATCTGATCATTTTGATGCACAACCTGTACTCTGGACAAGAGGCCATGGTTAGGACAGAATATAGAGAAACAGAACGGTTTCCAATTGGCAAAGGTATGTATCTGTGGTATCCTTGACATGTTTGTAATGGCCTATGGCTAAATGCAAATAAAACCATTCATTCATTCAATTGGCAAAGGTGTTTTACAAAGGTGTAAAATACAAGAATGTATTTTATCTCCACATCTCTTCAATCTGTATGCAAAGCATATCATTAGGAAAGATGGATTAGATTTAAATGAAGTTGGAGTGAAAATTGGTGGGGGGTGAACATTAACAATTTGAGATATGCCGATGATACTACATTACTGGCATAAAATAGCAAAGACTTGAAACAACTACTGCTGAAAGTTAAAAGAGAAAGTGCCAAAGAAGGACTGCAGCTGAACATTAAGAAGACAAAAGTAATGACTACAGGAGAATTACTCAACTTTAAGGTTGACAATGAGGAAATTGAAATTGTTCAAAACTTTCTATTCCTTGGCTCCATCATCAACCAAAAGGGAGACTGCAGCCAAGAAATCAGAAGGAGATTGAGACTGGGAAGGGCAGCCATGAAGGAGCTAGAAAAGATTTTGAAGTGTAAGGATGTGTCACTGGCCACCAAGACTAGATTAATTCATGCCATCGTATTCCCTATTACTATGTATGGGTGTGAAAGCTGGACAATGAAGAAAGCTGATAGGAAGAAAGTAGATTCTTTTGAAACGTGGTGTTGGAGAAGAGTGTTATGGATACCATGGACTGCCCAAAAACAAATCAGTGGGTTCTAGATCAAATCAAGCCTGAACTGACCCTAGAAGCTAAAATGACTAAACTCAGGCTATCATACTTTGGTCACATTATGAGAAGACAAGAGTCACTGGAAAAGACAATCATGCTAGGAAAAGTTGAAGGCAGCAGGAAAAGAGGAAGACCCAACAAGAGATGGACTGACTCTATAAAGGAAGCCATGGCCCTCAATTTGCAAGACCTGAGCAAGGCTGTTAAAGATAGGACGTTGATTCATAGCGTCGCCATGAGTTAGAAGTGATTTGACGGCACATAACACACACAAATACTGATCTCTGTCGCCTGGAGATCAGTTATAATAGTGGGAGATCTCCAGCCACCACCAGAGGTTAGAAAAAACAAAACCCATGCTGACCTTGTGGCAATGCAAAAACAAAAACAGCATTATGGCCAATTGAAATGCAATGCAAGCAATACTTTAAATCATACTTTCATACTAACATGAAACACTCATAACAAATGAACCCTGATACAAGAATGTAACAAATATCATGCATGTGTACATAAATACAATCCCTTTGACAATGCATACATATAATCCACAAATTACTAGGGAATAACCAGTCCTCCAAGGCATGAAATGAGTCTCAGCACTTCACAAAGAGCACCAATGAAGATGAATGATGAACTATAACAGCACCCATTCAAACAGCACATAAATCAATGGAGAAAGCATCTCCGTTTTAATGGTATGTATCATTGCATGAGGAGGGGATAGCCAAGTAATATTGCATGTGAATTATTCTACATTTTTATTTTACTCCAGACCAAGGGAGTAGCCATGGGCGCCGCGTGCTCTCCCGGGGTCGCCAATCTGTATATGATTTCTTTTGAAAAAAGCTTCCTTTACAATAACAACCCTTTTCTAAAGAGTATGTTATTATACCGCCATTTTGCAGATGATTTGCTTTTCATATTTGATTCAGAAGCCAATTTTTTAGCATTTCTTCAGTGGATCAATACTTTAGATGCTCATCTACACTTCTCAGGAGGGTGCAATCCTAACCACATCTCTTTTCTTGACTTGGATATATTTGTTACAGAAAACTCTGTATCGGCTGTTAGACCTTATCGCAAACCCATTGCTCGCGATACTTGCCTGCATTTCGCATCCTACCATCAGATGCATCTTAAGCGCAATCTCCCCTATAGTCAACTTTTGCGCATCAAGCACAACTCTACACTTTCCCAAGATTTCAATACAGCAGCTAAGCATTTGCAGGCTACACTTGTGAATAGAGGCTACCCTGAAGAAGTTTTGTATAGATCCAAACAAAAAGTGTTGACACGCAACCATTCATCATTGTTTACTAAACAACAGAATTCCAATCAAAGTGGTATTTTCTGCTCTTTGCTTTATAATCGACATACAGAAGCCATCAAACGCATCATTAAGAAACATTGCCACATCATTGCTGACATACCAGGCTGTGCCCAGTTACCCACCTTTGGTTTACGCAGATCTGCATCACTTCGAGATTGTCTGGTTCATTCAGATTTTCTGCCCCCTCTTCCACCACCTCCTGTTCTTGGCCACTTTAAATGCGGTTCCTGTAGCGTTTGTTCTTTATGTTTACCAGTGCGAGAATTCAAATCAACCACTTCCAATTTTCGTTTCAAGCTGCGACACTTTTCTAACTGCTCCACTAGCCATGTCATTTATGCAATCACTTGCAGTTGTTTGAAACTTTATATAGGCAGTAACATTAGACAGGTCAAGTTAAGAATTGACGAACATCGTTCTTGCATCCGCGCTCGCACTCTCAATGCCCCGTTAGTGAGCCATTTTGTCAGACATAATGCTGAAGACCTCAGATTTTTTTGTATTATGGGTGTATCGGGATCAGCAGTACAACAGAAGTAACGTGCAGAAAAATTTACTTCAGAAAGAGGCAATGTTCATACAATTATTTAATACTTTAAGCCCTAATGGACTTAATACTGAACTTGATTTATCTTGCTTTATATAAGTTTATTTTCCATTCTTTGCAAAGTTCCTTTAAGACTCCAGACATCATGACTTTGCAATTTCATTCTCATTGGGGAAAGTTTCACACGTGTGACTATTTAGCAGAGAATTAAGACACTCCCGCCATTATAAGCTTTGATCTGTGAGTCGAACCAGCTCCAAGAAGCAGTGTTAAAATAATAAGCCCTACGGGGCAGTTAGGAGCCGTTTGTGCTGTTGAAATGTATGTATTCTATTATTATTATTATTTGTCCTTTGTTTGCTTGCTACTATATTCTTATATAAACTTTTATTAATGTTAGATTAAAACAAATTGCATGACATAAATATGTTTTCCGCCAGGCTGATGAAGTCCTCTAGCGGCAAAAACGTGCAAAAACAATCCGGAAGACGTTCCTATTTTCCTTTCTGGCTGTGAAGACTTCTTGTGAAGCAAATCTAATTTCACCTTTAGCCTGTTAGACAAAAAGAAGAAATTAGAAATTGATGCACTACTTATGGACTTTGCAACAATGCCATGTGCAAAGAAGAATGTATAAACTATTTTGATGTATATTGAGAAATGTTCTTTTATGTTTGTACTGTCTGTTTTGTCACACTTTTGGTGGTTGTACACACTTGTCACACTGTTAGTTATGTATAGATTTATTAACTTAATATAGTTTTTGTAACTGAAATACATAGAGCTCTGTGTTGTTGTTTTTTGTTGTTTGTTTGTTTGTTTGTTTTGCTAACTGCCACGTTACAGCATAGGTGTATTTTTTCCTTCCAGTACCTGAAGGTTGGCAACCCTAGAAAGCCCCCATCTGACTGTTACACAGGATGGGGACTCAGCTACTGTTGCCAGCTCTGGGTTGGGAAATACCTGGAGATTTTTGTGGTGGAGCCTGAGGAGGGTGGGGTTTGGGGAGGGGAGGGTCTTCAATGCCAGAGAGTCCAATTGCCAAAGCAGCCATTTTTTCCAGGTGATCTGATCTGTATCAGCTGGAGATCAGTTGTAATAGCAGAAGATCTCCTGCCATCACCTTGAGGTTGGGAATCCTAGGAAAGAACAGCCTCTCAAACCCAACCAGGGGAAGGCATAGAACAAGAAGCATGAGGGAGCTGGGGTTGTTTCCTTTTGCCTGCCTAGTGTCCTTTGATCTCCTTTGGATTCTTCCGATCTTCTTTGGACTGCTACTTATCTCCCACACCCCCTTGATTATTTTGGTGTTCTTCCTTGCTGAAGTTCTCCGACAGAGTTCACCACATTTTGTAGGACTTATTTCTTACCTTGTTGTGGGGTTGGGTTGTAGTTTTTGAATGTATTTAGGTTATTTATATAGATTGTTGTATGCTTCAGAATTTTTGATGTTAGTCAGTTTCTATTATATATTGCCCAGTGTCACCAGCAGAAGCCTTTTCCAGATTTTTTTGTTTGTTTGTTTGTTTGTTTATTGCCACATTTATACCCCACCTTTCCTTGTGATTGCAAAGTGGCTTACAATGATAGTTAGGAACATTTTCCGTTAAAGCCAGAGCAAAACAGCAAACCCCAAATATCTCCTTCCCCGCTTCAAAGGCGGCAGCTGATCAACCCCCTCGAAATCCCTGGCAAACAGGCAGCGCCAGCAGTGTTTCCTGAAGATCTCCAGGGAAGGGGGCCCTCCCCTCTTCAGGGAGCCCATTCCACAGAGCTGGAGCCACAAGGGAAAAGGCTCTGTCTCCGGTCGATGCCAGATGGGCCACCCTAAGAGGTGGCATAGTTGGCGCACAGGGACATACGGAAGGAGACGGTCCTTCAAATATGTGGGCTCCATATAGCTATGCAGTACCAGAGGGCACAGCACACTGCTTTCTGACTAGAGATTATATCCTGAAAGTATTTTGAGCTACTATCTAGACATAAGAACAGGAAGCTCAGATAATTTGAAACTGTGCTATCTGCTAAGGTATTTTTCTCTTGTGGAGAAAATTCCCTCCTCACAAAATTTCCCTCCACCTACAAAAACTAACAGGATTATGTATAAACAACTTTTATGCACTGCTGTGTACTTCTCCAAGAGATGAGGAAGTGAAACACTCTGTGGAAACCCTCTTACATCTCTGCTAGCGGTTTCAGGGTGAATGTCGCTTAGCTAGCTAGGTGCTAGCTAACCCACCCAGGGAATTTCTTTCCACTGTTTTAAACAGGGGGGGGGGATCTCTCTGTTGGCTACCCTTCCTTAATCATACACATTTAGTACCATCATCTTCCAGTTTTAGCCATGCCTTTCCTTTAAAGACACAGAATTATATAAGAAATAGAAATGCTTCTGGGCACACACAGGCTACCTTTCCTTCATAACTTTCCTTAGTTCTTTCTCTGTTTCAAATAAAAGGCTCTCATGAGGTTAGGCTCTTCACTGTTCAACTCATGGATTGTTTGAAATGGTCAGTCAATCCCATCAAAATGAAGAAGTGGGGTTTTGAATGAATGCAAATGGGGATTTGGATTGTGTAGGGTATTTCCTTTCTCTGTGTTGACTCCTTTGCCCAGAAAAGCACCAAATAGCTCAAAGAGCGAAGATTGCTCTGCAGTCAGCCCTTGTCCAAGAGGAAGGGATTTCCCAGGGCATTTTTGTATGTGCGTCCACGCATGTTCAGTTCCTCTTGGCAAGTTGACAAGTTGCCACCACTTCTGCCCAATCAGCCCATGTCCTTTGTGAAAAGGAGTCTTACCCATTATTGCACAGGAGCCCATTGTGAAGGTTCACAGCTCTGTGCCAATGTTCTTTCGGCCAATGCCTGCTTTCTTCCCAACAACACCTAATAGGCAAATTTACAATTGCCAACAGCAATTGAAAATAATTGTCATTGGGTGGGTGGGGGACATGAAGGTAACTGCCACAGCAAATGCAGCATCTGATCCATACAGGGTGCAAGGCAAAATATGGTTTTGCTTGACAGGATAAAAACAAGAGAACGAGAGGGGCCTCTGTTGTTTTGCCCAGTTGTCCACTTACGTTTGGGATGATTTGCTGAACTTGTGGGAAGAGTTCATTTTTGCATGGGCTCAAGTGAAACTGCTTCACACAGGCACAGATATCAGGGGATCCCTTGGCCCTTGATACCTTTTAACCATATGTTTGAACTACGTAGGGTTGCCAACCTCCAGATAGTAGCTGGAGATCTCCTGCTGTTACAACTGATCTCCAGCTGATAGAGATCAGTTCCCCTGGAGAAAATGGCCACTTTGGCAATTGGACTCTATGGCATTGAAGTCCCTCCCATCCCCAAACCCCACCCTCCTCAGGCTCTGCCCCAAAAACCTCTCGTCAGTGGCAAAGAGGGACCTGGCAACCCTAGAACTATATCCCATGTAAAGTGCTGTGTTTGAGCTTACCTCAAGTGATTTAATTGATCCCATACTCCACCTCAAGTGATTTAATTGATCCCATACTCCAAAGAGCTGAGAGTAAATTCACAGCAACATTTAAAGTAAGCGGAGAGATAAGAAATCTAAGCCTTTAGAGTTCCAGTCCTTCTCCTAAAGCACTGATGCTTTAGAAGTTCTGTTGTTAGGGTTCCCAGCCATGCGCCTGCAAATGTTGGGAGATTTTGGGAGGGGGGTGCCTGAGTAGGGTGGATTTTCAGGAGGATGTGATGTCCCTTGTGGGTAACAATCTAGGAATTTCCCCAAATCTCTATGGTAAAGGCCATCAAGACTGGGGAAATTCTTAGAGTTTCACCATCAGTGTCATTCTCCTCCCCATTTATTTCCCCACTTCTCAAATTGAGAGTGGGGTGGGTGATGGCCCATTGGCAGCAGACAACTAGCAACCCTATCTGTTGTCTGCGGTGATTAGGGTCGTGCAAAAAAAATGTTTTGGTAAATTTTGGGTTTATTGGCCCCAATTTTTTTGGGTAAACCTGGAATAAGCTGAAAATCCAAACCAGTAAAGGGGTACTTCAGCTTTATTTCAGGGTTTACCCCAAAAAATTGGGTTCATTATAGTCTAAGGGGATTTTCTTTAAACTCCTGTGGGGGCATTTTTGAAGGTAGAGTCACCAAATTTGCAGCATAAACTGCAAAGGACTCTCCTTAGATGTTCATCAAACTTGGTGAACATTGGGACAGGGGGTCCACTTTTATGCAAAGTGGTCACCCCACCCTCCAGGCATTTGCAAGCCGAGCTGTCCATCGATTTTCAGGTTCAGAAGTTCAGCGTTGCTGAGGATTGGTGGAAAGAGCCAATTGGCAGGCTGGTGCCTCAAAGTCTGGAGGCTCCCTTCAGATCTGAGGCGCATAGCATGACGTCCATGCAAATTAACTTCCAAACTAAGAAAAACAACTTAAATGCAAGAAAAATAAGGCACGGAAAACACTTCTTTTGGTGGCAAATTACATCCTGTGAACAGTCCGTTATTATACTCATCAAAAATCTGATTTCAAGAGATGGTCATGGTGGGGGGAAACAAAGCCTCTACTTGGGGCTACCTTCCATTTCAGAACAGGTTTTCGGGGGGGGGGTGATATCGGAGCCAGCTGAGATCATGACTAAAGCAGCTCTTATGAAGGAGATTGCTCATCCGCATGGACGAGGAGTCTTCTTCAGAAGCCTAGTATGTATTTTATGTATTTTTATGGATTTTAGGTATTTTATAAGTTTATAGGTATTTGCTTGTGTATTTGCTTATGGCTTTGTTGATGAGCAATAAACCAAACACATAAGAAGCCTGGTAAGCAGCTGTAGAAGCTGGCCTTTTTTAGTTGGAGTGTATATCCCTCCAGATAGGACTGGGTGAGCCCCATCTTTTAAAATGATCCTTCCAGACTAGTTTGGTCAGACCAAGTTGGCTCTGATTACACAACCCCTTCCTCAAAAGGACCCCAATTATGGGGCCCTAACAAAACCAGTCAAATATAGAAAAATGGGAGAAAGCACAGAGCTGTGCATCTGAACAAAGGCAAAACCTGAAAAAGCCGAATATGTATTTTAGTATCCAGTCTACCCAAAACCGGAATATTGCTGAAACGGCTAATGTCGGGTTTATTTTTGGTTGGGGTATATCGAGTTGCACACCACTAGTGGTGATTAATCTGTAATGACTCATTTACCCTTGTGCAAAATATGCACAAGCATGTTTGAATGCTCTGGTATTGTATGAAAATGAAGAGCTCACCACCACTGTTTGTAGAGTTGCAGTGTGCTTGCTTAATGGCTTTCGATGATCAGTGTGTACTGCATGCTTCTAGAACAGTGGTCCCCAGTGTGATGCCCAGGGGCCCCAGGGCGCTCACCAAGGTGTTTCCAGGTGGCCCGTTGCTTGTCCTTTACAGCTTCTCTTCCCCAAAGCAAAGAGACAATCCTGTATTTCCTTCAATTCAAGGGGCACACATTCAGAAAGATTTGAACCCAGGCCTCCCAAATCCTAGTCCAACACTCTAATCTCTATGCCATGCTGGCTGTCTGCAACTCAGAGAAATGGGGGGGGGGCAAGAAACCCTCGCAAAACCGGAACAGGCTTCACAGCCTTTCACTTTCAATCAGTGGAATTTGATGGGCGTGCAAATTTGCTGTAAATATCCCATTCATCGCTTCCAAAAGCAGATGATGAGAAACTGTCATAAAATCCCTACAAGCTGTCATTAAGATCTGGGGTTCACACTGCAGTAATTAGCACGCCACAAGCAGTGACAATCCGTCTCCAAATGTACCCGTAATTAGGTCACCGCCAAGGCTCACAAGCATCGTTCTCTGACAACCCAGCAATTTGTTATTATTTATTATTATGTACAATTATGTTTCTGAAAATCATGGTGTTCACACAGTGTTGGGAAATATCCTATTATGCTAAATTGGGGGTTAAACCTTGGATTAAATCCTCCTGGAGATCCCATCATCTGTGCTGTTCCGTAGGCCTGTCTGATTGTTCTGGCTGTTGTTTGTGCTGGCAATTGAAGATGCTCCTTGGCTTGAGTGCTGAGGGCTACTAGTTAATGGTTGGGTAGCAGTGTGTTGGAAGCAGGCCAAACAAAGGCTGAAACAGGGTGACAACCGGACCCCTGTAAAGCAAGAACCGCATCCTAACACACAGGGGAAGATCGGACGCTCAAAGTTACGGACATTAAGAGCCACTTCAATACACGGGAATTCAACGCGCGTCATTTCATGTTGTGCTCTAGTGTTTAGTTTACCGTCAATGTTAACGGCTTATCATATCTGTAACTTTGTGATTTGTTTTGGGGCAACAATGTATGCTCCCAAGTATATGATATGAATATAATATTCTCCTATCTTACACGTGCTATTGATGCATATTTTCTCTATTTAAAGGCCCCATACTGCTGGTTTAATTCCACATCCTTTATACAGCAGGCTAACGTTTTGTTTACTAACCTCCAGGTGGTGGCTGGAGATCTCCCACTATTGCAACTGATCTCCAGGTGACAGAGAGCAGTTCCCCTGGAGAAAATGGCTGCTTTGGCAATTTGACCCTTTTGCATTGAAATTCCTCCCCTCTCCAAACCCTGCTCTCCTCAGGCTCCACCCAAAGCTGGCAACACTTGTTGGAAGTGAAGGACTGAGCTGTGTCTCTTTGTACCAAGCACACCAGTACTCCAGAGGAGGCACTAGAGCTAGTAAGGTGGACAGGTCAGATTCCTCTGTATCCTTCCTCTAGTCTATCCAATTGCTGTCACTTTGTTTACACAGCTATTCTTGGGGAACTTGCTTCCTTCTGGCTGCCTTCTTCTCTTCCTGCCCTTGTGCTTTCACTCTCTGACGTCATGAGCGGGGTTGTCAACTACAGAGTGGAACACTCCAGGAGATTTGGGGGAGAAGCATGTGCAAAGTTGCCAGCTCCAGGTTGGGAAATACCTGAAGATTTTGGAGGTAGAGCCTGAGGAGGGCAGGGTTTGGAGAGGAGAGGGACTTCAATGCCATAAAGTCCAATTGCCAAAGCAGACATTTTCTATTTCGCTTGGAGATCAGTTGTAACAGTGGGAGATCTCCAGCCACTGCCTGGAGTTTGGCAACCCTAAGCATGTGGAGGGTAGGGTTTGGGGAGGGAAGAGCCTCAGTGGGGGGTATAATGTGTTAGCATCCACCCTGCAAAGCGGCTATTTTCTCCAAAGAAAGTGATCTGTGTTGTCCAGAGATCAGTTGTAATTATTGGAAATCTTCAGGCCCCATCTGGAGATTGGCAAATTTAGGTGGGTATAATGCCATAGAGTCCACCTTCCAGAGCAGCCATTTTTTCCAGGGGAACTGATCTCTGTCGCTTGGAGATGAGTTGTAATAACGGGAGATCTCCAGTCACCACCTGGATGCTGGCAACTAGAGTTACCAGCTCTGGGTTGGGAATTACCTGGAGATTTTGGGGGTGGGGCCTGAGGAGGTGTGGGTTTGGAGAGGGGAGGGACTTCAATGCCATAGAGTCCAATAGCCAAATTTGCCAGTTTCCCCAGGGGAACTAATCTCTATCACTTGGAGACCATATATAACGGCAGGAGATTTCCAGCCACCACCTGGAGGATAGTAGTACAGGAGCGAACCAGTATAATGAAGTGCAAAAAATATTTTTATGAGCTACTGTGTCTAACAATTACGCACAAACAATTACACATACATATTAACAAGAAATGTTATACATCAACTATACAACCCATCTCATGGACAGTAAGACAAGGAATATATCTGAACAAGAGTGCAATGTCTCTCACTGTATGTACAGTGGTGTCTATTTTCTCCACCACCTGGAGGATGGCAACCCTACTGGCAACCCTAGGTAGGTCTGATGTTGAAGTTGGCTCCTTCTGAGTGGTTAGTGTGCTAGACAAGGAGCTGGAAGATCCCAGTTCAGATCTCCAATCTGGCATGAAACGATGCGTGACCTTGGGCAAGTAGGTGCTCTCTCAGCCTCGCATACCTCACAGGTTTTCTGTGAGGGTAAAAGGGCAGGGGGATGATGTTCATCATCCTGAGCTCCTTGGAGGAAGGGTATGATAGAAATGTACCAAATAAATAAATAAGCCAGTATTACAAAAACAGAGCAATGCCCAGCGCTTGTTCCTTTTCAAGGGCCTGTTTTAGGGTTGTGCAAAAAAAAAAAAAAGATTCGGTAAATTTCAGGTTTGGGTTTATTGGGCCCGATTTTTTTCATTAAATCTAGAATAATCTCCAGATGGAGCCTGAATAATCTGAATACTCATAAGAGTAAATTTCAGTATTTGGCTTATTTCTGGGTTTACAAAAAAAAATGCAGGCCCCTTGTAGTCTATGGGGATTTTTTGAAGCTCCTGTGGAGTCATTTTTGGAGGTAGAGTTTCCAAATTTTCAGGGTAGCTTGAAGGGCCTCTCCTTGCATGAACCCCAAAGGCTGGTGAAGATTGGGTTAGGGGTTCTGATTTTATGGGGTCCGGAAGAGCCCCCCTTCCTTTGCACTGCTCCCAAATCTTGCTGAGCCAGAATTTGCCACGCCAGCATTGGCAACCCCAGCTGCAACCAGTCACATAAATGGCAGGCAGTGGGAAGTAGGGCCAATCACATCCCTGTGAAAGGTTATTTGGGTTTAATGGGGCTCTCCGTTGTTCTTTTATACCTTATCAAGTGTGAGCTACTACAGTTCACCTTTTCAAACCCAAAAATGTTGGTGTGATTATATACCCTTTTATTCCAGAAAGAAAAACAAGGTGCAGCTGACTAAGTTGGGCTAATCCAATTGAGCAGCCAGGCTTAAAACAACAATGTGTTTAGCTTGCAGACATGTGATATCTTTTGAAATCTCTTCGGGGACTTGACAGTTTGCTATGTGCAGTTTCAAAACCCAGGGTTATCAAAAAATAAAAGCGTTGCTCTTTTAACCTCATGCTGATAGGCATCAGCATAAGAGTCTTTAACCTCTGCCGCGTGCTCTGGAGTAACATTTGACTCATATAGTGAGCGAAATCTCTGTAGATCCTCTCCCCATAATGGGAAGCTAAACTACATCATTGCGGGCAGAAAAGCAAAAGCTGTAAACGAGAAATAATCTACCCACTGTGTAGATGAGTGGTTTGCAGACTTTTCTGTCTTCAGAGAAACCTTTCCATGTCATCAAATGTGCTGAGAAAACCCCTCCAAATCTGCCACAGATAAACCTCTGCATATGGCACATGCTTGCACACTCCTTTCATGCAGGCTTCTGCATAGGAGGTTGCCAGCACCATCTTCGGAAATTCCTGAAGATATGAAGGGTGGTGCTTATGAAGTGTGGATTAAGTGGGGACTTACCAGCGGCAGGGGCTTACACCAAGGACAAAATGAGGTGGGTGCACTGACGTCACTTCCCATGTGGCTAGAAGCGACATCAGCATGTCACTGGCGGATATAAGAACTTAAGAAAGGCCCTGCTGGATCAGACCAAGGCCCATCAAGTCCAGCAGTCTGTTCACACAGTGGCCAACCAGGTGCCTCTAGGAAACCCACAAACAAGACGACTGCAGCAGCGTTCTCCTGCCTGTGTTTCACAGCACCTCATATAATAGGTCCTTCGATCCTGGAGAGAATAGGTATGCATCATGAGTAGCATCCATTTTGACTAGTAGCCATGGATAGCCCTTTCCTCCATGAACATTTCCACCCCCTCTTCAAACCTTCCAAGTTGGCAGCCATCACCACATCCTGGGACAGGGAGTTCCTCAATTTAACTATGCATTGTGTGAAGAAATACTTCCTTTTATCTGTTTTGAATCTCTCACCCTCCAGCTTCAGCAGATGACCCATGTTCTAATATTATGAGAGAGGGAGAAAAGCATCTCCCTGTCCATTCTTTCCATACCATGAGTAATTGTATAGACCTCTAGCATTTCTCCCCTTAACCGCCTTCTTTCCAAGCTAAAGAGCCCTAAGCGTTTTAACCGCTCCTCATAGGGCCGTTGCTCTAGTCCCTTGATCATTTTGGTTGCTCTTTTCTGCACCTCCTCAAGCTCTGCAATATCCTTTTTTTAGGTGTGGTGACAAGAACTGTATACAGAATTCCAAGTGTGGTCTCACCATAGATTTGTACAAGGGCAGTATGATAGCAGCAGTTTTATTCTCTATTCAGCTTCTAATTATTGGCAGCATGGAATTTGCCACCAGGCAATGGGCTGATGTCACTTCCAGGCACATGATGGGTGATATCAGCATGTCAGGATACTGCCAATGTTCTCGTTTCCTGCCATTTTCTCCCCTGCAGTGGAGACGCACTTGGTGTCCATCATTTTTCAGGTTCAGAAGTTCAGCGTTGCTAAGGACTGGTGGAAAGAGCCAAATAGCATGCTGGTGCCTCAGAGTCTGGGGCTCCATATCTGGGGTGCATAGCATGATGTCCGTGCAAATTAGTTTCCAAACTGAGGGGAAAGGCTTAAATGCAAGAAAAATAAGGCATGGAAAACATTGCTTTTGGTGGCAAGTGACATCCTGTGAACAGCCCTTTATTATGGTCATCAAAAATCTGATTTCAAGAGATGGTCATGGTTCAGGGAAACAAAGTGTCTACTCGGGGCAACCTTCTGTTTCAGAGCAGGTTTTAAGGGGGGGTGATATTGGAGCCAGCCGAAGTCTCAACCACAGGGGCTGTCTGAAAGAGATTGCTCATCCACACGGGTGAGGAAGTCTCCTTCAGAAGCCTGGTGGTGTGAGTAGCTGTTGAAGACAGCTCTTTTTAGTTGGAGGGTATATCTCTCTGGACGGCACTGGTGAACCCCGCCTTTTAAACAACCCTTATGCTTTATCCACATTAACCCACTGAATAGTGATGGACGGATGGTTGTGTGGTTGGATGGTTGGTCAGAGCAAGTTGGCTCTGATTACATGACCCCTACTTCAAATGGGCCCCAACTATGGGGCCCTAACAAAACCAGTTTAAAAAAAATAGAAAAAAATGGGAGAAAGCACAGTGTTGTGCATCTGAGCAAAGGCAAATATCCAAACCGGAAAAAGCCCAATAACTTTTGGGCTTTTCGGGAATCGCCTATTCGACTTCAAGCAGATCCCCAGGATTTTTGTTTGTTTGTTTGTTTGTTTTTAATATTTTATTAAATTTATATAAACAAACATACAACCACACTTACATTCATACAGTTTATACTCCTTCGGGGAGTTGGTTTCATCTTACATCTCAAGTCTTCTGCATTATCTTCGTGATTTATATAATAAATTCCATCTATTTAAATTGAGTTTTCTGTACTCTTAGCTTTACTTCTAACAATTTATCCCTTTTGTTGTACATAATCTAAATACCCTTCCCATTTTCGTGGGAAATCATCAGTTGTCTTCTCTGTCATCAAACTGGTCAGCTTTGCCATCACCACATATTCATCCATTTTCTGTTGCCACCTTTCCACGTCTGGCACGTCTTCCTGTTTCCACAATGATGCCAGTACCAATCTGGCCGCCGTTGTCATATAACCAAATAATTCTCCAGCGTTTCTAGCAGATCTTCGGCTTTTGGCGTTCTTTAAACTCAAAAATTACAGAAATGTCTAATTTGGGGGTTATTTCTGGTTTGGGTATATTGATATGCACAATATTCTCTCTGCTAGGCTTGAATAACAAGTGTATCTGGGAATTTTTTAAAAAAAAATTTAATGATTTATTTTTTAATAATAATAAAAAAGAAAAAAAAGAAAAAAGTATACATGTATGTAAATAAAAATAATATTCAAAAAAGAAAAAACATCAACATAAACGATACAAAAAAAATACTTACTGCGCACTATTATATCCTAAACTAATACATTCATCTTTTACTATCTATTTGAAAAGCTATAGTGCGCCGTACCCTACCACCCACCCAAGTGCCTTCACCATAGGACTTCCGGCGAGATGCTGTGGCAAAATATAAACACATCGTGTTAATCTTTTACATAATTAAAATAATTATTGTTGAAGCGGTGTCATGCTTAATACTGCCCAACAACTTTGATTTTACGTAGAGAAACAACTTTGATTTTACGTAGAGAAACTCTGTTATTAACTGCCTATATTGACTTTAAAGTGTGAAGAACTAATTCTGGCTGGTAGGGTTGCCGGGTGCATGTGTGGAGCCCCAGAAGACTTTGGGGGGTCAGGATATGAGGGGGAGACATTGTCGACCGGCTAAAACCTGGAAATTATGTCACTGATGCGCTAGGATTTTGCTGATCTTTATAGAGAGGGCGGGAAGCAGTGGTGGGAGACTGGCTGCCATAGCAGACAAGTTGACAGCCCTAGCGAATTACCAAGTAGTTTACACATACAAGCTAAATTGAGTCTGGCCTCATTTGAAAAGAAACTACCCCTCTTCCTCCCTCCCCCCTTTCACCTCATGCACTGCCTCCAGAGCACGAAAAGTTCATACCCAGCCATTTCTGGTGTGTCCTGGGCAATGTAGCAACATTTTTTAAAAGGAAGATGCATAATTGGGCAGGGTGACAAGCTTCCCTAGGCTGAAACGTTTCCAGTCTTCCTCCATTCGAGTCACAACGGGAGGCAGACCTTTGTCTCCGTTCCGTGCATAACACAGAATGCTGCAAACTGGGGTATTTTGCGTGGAGTCACGTTGCCTGGAAGTCCGTGACTTCAGGTTCCTTCCCACACCATTTGTAGGGTTGCCATCTTCCAGGCACTCTCAACAAACATACAACCTATGCTGGTAATAACATAGTTGTGACAACAGCAGCACGAGGGCTCACACTACGCTGTTTCAAAATTGTATTCAACTTGAGGACAGCAAATATTAGCAATTTTATAACTCAAAAACAAGCTTTCCATCATGCATAAGTACAGAAACAACTCAAGATAAGTACAAAATGAATCATCGACACCAAAACAAATGAGGCGCTCAATAGGAGACTACACCCTAGAAAAGGTTCAACAAAAATCCGCCACAGACGTGTGGTGTGAGAGTAAACAGTCTCTGTAATGCACTCAATTTCTTCAAGGAAAGCCAATTTTTTTCAAGGAAAGCCAAGACGATACCTCCAGCTTGGAATTCGTTTCGCATATGCTTCTTCAGTTGAATAACATCTTCATGCAAAGATTATCATCAAAGTCTTAACAGTGACCCAGAGGGTTCCCAGACCAACGGATCTCCAGGTACTAGCTGGAGATCTCCTGCTATTAGAATTGATCTCCAGCCGACAGAGATCAGTTGGTCGCATTGGCAACTGGACTCTATGGCATTGAAGTCTCTCCCCTCCAAAACCCTGCCCTCCTCAGGCTCCACCCCAAAAACCTCCTGCCGGTGGCAAAGAGGGACCTGGCAACCCACAGCATTTGACCCATCTTTTTCGCTGTTGCCCATTTCCCCCACATTTATATCTTTAACTATATTTCTGCAAGTACAACAATTTCTGTGGGCGCAAGGATTTCCACCTTCAGAGTGTGACTTGCCTGCCTACTTCCTCCCATGAGTAGGGTTGCCAACCTCCAGGTATTAGCTGGAGATCTCCTACTATTACAACTGCTCTCCAGCTGATGGAGATCGGTTCCCCTGGAGAAAATGACCGCTTTGGCGATTGGACTTTATGGCATTGAAGTCCCTCCCCTCCCCAAACCCTGCCCTCCTCAGGCCCCAAAAATCTCCATGAATTTCTCAACCCGGAGCTGGCAACCGTACCCATGAGAGACCAAAATGTCATTCCAATGTTTGTTCCTGGGGAGGTCCTTTGCCCCTCAGGAACAGGATTGGGGGGGGGGGTCACTTCACGTTGCTTTGGGTGGAAGTAGACACGAAAGTTGCACTCTGTGGGCAGAAATGCTCTGCATCCAAGCCAGCCACTATTTGAAGATCCTGGGTTCCATCCTATGCAATTCGGGTAAACATATATCTGCAAAATATTTTTAAAAGACCAAATTATTACTTTTTAAATTGAGCCATTAGGCAACCCTGTCTCATTCCCTACTCCTTTCTATGCTAAGTCTTTCAATTCCTTGACTAAAGGAAGGAAGGTATTACTTCCTGTATGTAGCACACCAGTACTAGCCTGTGCAAGCATTATTCCAATACGGTCTGATCTTTCCATCTGGAAAGGCCCTCGGATATGGTTTATCTCTACGGACAACATGACGGAGTTATGCCAACACATACATAGTCTTGTCGCCGGCCTCATGCACAGTTTTCCAATCCTCTGCAAATTTACTCAGATGGCAAATCTCAATGACGCATTTGTTGTATTGTCTCTGGTCCAGCATGCCAGCCAAAGGAACGGCAGGCGCAGGCAGGCCCCAGTGACGGATTGTCCAGATTGTAGCAGATCAGGGAGCTATACAACAGCCAATGGCATGAAGCTGACTCTCTGGTTCCTCTCATTCCCAGGCCATGGGGTTAGAATCATGCCTCAAACTACCTGCGGTTCCGCCCAGTGGCAAGACTACTCCTGGCACGAGGATTTGGCCGGTGTCATGCAGAGACCTAGCCAAAGTGTGCCTGCAACAGTCGCGCCAAAGCATGCCCACACCTCTGTTCGCAGAAGTACCATCTAGAATTGAGGGAAGGATTTCAGCTTTTCCAAGGTACCGTTTTAAACCCTGAAATTGGGAAAAATCAGCCTTGACCAGGGAAGATGGTAGGACACAAATAATGGGCGATGCGTTTCTCAGACAGCAATGGCTCTTTCACAACCACCTCCAAGTATCTTAAATGGCCTTAAATGGTTTGGGACCATTGTATCTGTGGGACAGCCTCTCCCGGTATGCCCCCCCCAGAGAGCATTGTGCTCGGCAAACACCAACTTACTGATCGTCCCCGGCCCGAAAAGTGTCCGGCTGTCCTCAAGCAGAGCCTTTTCAGCCCTGGCCCCAGCCTGGTGGAACTCCCTCTTTAACTAGACCAGGGCCCTGCAGGATTTAACACCGTTCTGCAGAGCCTATAAAGTTGAGATGTTCTGTCAGGCCTATGGTTAAGGGAAGCGATGGTTTTCATCATAACTGGCCTCTCTTCCCCTTCCCCTACATTCTTTTCCATCTGACCCTACCGGGGACTCTGATTGCTTCCACCGGGCTAGCTGCCGCCTGTGAGCAGATAACCAACTCCTACTTCTTTTCATTCGGACACCTATGGTTTTAATCAGGATTTAATTTTTTCTATACATTTTACCTGTATACTTTCCTGTATTATATGTTTTTATTTGACGTTAGCCGCCCTGAGCCAGCTTCAGCCAGGAAGGGTTATAACTTCCAAAGATAAATAAAAAAATAAAATAAAGTCTGGAAAGCTATCACATGAACACAGGAAGCTGCCTTCTACTGACTCAGACCCTTGGTCCATCAAAGTCAGTGTTGTCTACTCAGACCGGCAGCGGCTCTCCAGGGTTTCAGGCAGAGGTCTTTTCACAACACGTACTTGCCTAGTCCCTTTAACTGGAGATGCCGGGGATTGAACCTGGGACTTTCTGAATGCCAACCAAATGCTCTTCCACTGAGCCACGGCCCCTCCCCTATCATCTGTTCACAGTTGTATATTTGGGGACAAGTGCTGGTGGCTGCTTGGTCAAATCTGGCCCTAAGAAGGATGCCTTCTTGCCCCAATCCAAACACACAAAAAGTGTGCCCTTTAAAGGGGGAGGATCTAGGTCCACCATCCCTTACACACTTTGCAACTAGCTCAGGGCTTTTGAATTCCATGCACAGCATATGTGGTCTTCAAGGATGTTTCAAGACAAAACCAACAGAACAGTTCAAAAGAGAATGCTGGAGCATTTCACACTCCCCTAACATCCTTCTTGTTGTAATGAAAGCATTAGCTGAGCGAGTGCCAGTGAACAATCTGCTACCCTGGAGGAAAGGGCAGAGCTCCTTGATATTCTCCAGAGGATTATTTAAGAACTGCCTTGTAGCTGATCAGTGGACCATTCCTGGCAACAACTTCCAGTGGGAGACTAAGAAATAATAATTGATTCCCATTAATCAGTTCTTACTCCCTTTTATTCCGTTTGTTATATGCTTCCATAAAAGGCATGGGTTCCCTACTCGTATACTTTCAGAGAAACATGAATGTTGTGCTTGATGATTATGTGTCATATATGAAGCGGTGATAGCAAGGCTTAGTGTAACGTTTGCAGCAACTTGGGAAAGAGGAGTGCGTGATTCAAAATGCTATGATCTGGGCTATGGTGTTGCATCAGCTCTTTGAGTAAATGAACCGGCGTTGTAGGCCAACCCAATGGATCCATGTTGTTTAACATTCTATACACTGATAGTAGTGAGGGAGATAGTAGCCAGACTTGAAGTTCATAATGCTTGAAGGGACTTTGCTACAAATCCACAGCAGCTGCTGCTCAGCGATGGCCATAGAGGGCTTTACAAGGGGGTTAGACAGATTCATGGAGGATAGGTCTATTTGGTGGCTACTAGCTATGGTGCCTAAAGGGAACCTCCATATCCAGAGAAAGTCAACCTCTGAATACCAGTGTTAGGAGGCAATGTCAGGGGAAGGCCTTGGCTTCTATGTCCCGTTGGTAGCCCTCCAGAGGAACTGGTTGGCCACTGTGTGAGACAGGATGCTGGATTAGGTGGACCACTGGTCTCATCTAGCAGGGCTTTTCTGATGTTCTTCTCGGGAAGGCCTTGGCCTCTGTGCCCTGTCGTTGGCCTTCCAAAGGAACTGGTTGGCCACTGTGTGAGACAGGATGCCAGACTAGATGGACCACTGGTCTGATCCAGTAGGGCTCTTCTGATGTTCTTATAAAGGCTTCAGCCTCTATGTCCTGTTGTTGGCCCTCCAGAGGAACTGGTTGGCCACTGTTTGAGACAGGATGCCACTGGTCTGATCCAGCAGGGCTCTTCTGATGTTCTTAAGGTCTTCGTGTTTTTTATAAGTAGTGGGAGTGGAGGAGGACAGGCAAAAATTGCCTTGTGCAAAATTACCTACTTCGCCTGAGATACAGTTGACAGATGTGTTGATTAACTTCATTAAGACTTATCTTCTGCATCAGGGGCCTTCTCCTTGACTGGGGCCTTACAAGCCTTCTGCTACAAGGCAAATGTTATAATTGGGCTAGGTAAATTCTGATTCAGTTTCTTTGTCTCAAAAGATGCATTTCCTTATCTATGAAACAGTCAACATGACAAAAAAGCTCAACCCAAACTTGAGACCTGTGCACACAGTTCTCAATTAATCCCATTAATTTCTGGGAGGTGCAGCCAACCGACTACAGTCAGGGCAACCGTTGGGCTAAACCATACAGGAATGAAGGCTAGAGGATACACTAGGTTTCTATTGTTCATGTTACTAGGGGCAAGAGATCTTCCTTTTCCAAGTCCTGAAGGGCATATTTTCACATTTAAAATAACATCACAGATTTATGCCTTCATTTTTTCATCAGTTGGCTTTAGATGAACCATGGAAGACTGCATAGCTACACCAGAATTGGGCACCCTGAGCTACCAAGAACAGGTAGGGGATAAGCATGAGAAAATTCCAAGGCCCTGGACACCCTAGAAGCTCACAGAGCTGAAAAAATCATGTTTTCCCCATATTTGTACTGAGTCCAGGTGGTGTGACAGTGGAATGCCCAGAGGAGATCTTTGTCTGGGCACTTGTGGGCATCTAAGATAACTCAATGCAGCTTTTTCCATCTTCAAGATTACTTGAATGCAGAGCATTTCAACTATAAACTGCCAAACCTGGTTTGACCTTTGACATTTTTTCAGGCAGACAAGAAGCTGCATCTACTAAAAACAACATCAGAAGAAACTGCACTATCTCATTCATGCAAGATTCACAGGCCTTCTTTCAATTGAAACGAACCTGTTCTAAATGTGCATGTGTTGTTTCACCTACCTTCCTAATGGGGCATTGTGATATGAATAGGTACATCATGCTCAGTTAAGCACACCAATCTGGTGTATTTCAGAGCATGAGAGGGTACCTCCTACCACTAGCTTTCAAATAAATCAAATGACCCCAAAGGCCAAAATCAACGACCTGGTAATGGCAGATTACCCTGGAGTTCTTGGGAAGGAATGCTGATTATGTGTCGATTAGGATCATGAATATTTACTTCTAGGAATGGATCTCATGGCAAGTAGCTATCACAAGCCTGCAGCTTGAACTGTTGATATGTGTCTGTGCGCCATGGAAGATAAGTAATTTTTACAGCAGATAGCAGCATCTGTGTAACAATGGTCATTTATGCATGGGAGTTTTACCTGAGGCTCGTTGCTCGCTGGACCCACACTTTCCTGTTGGGAATCTCTGCACCAGCAGTCTCCAAGCTCGAATCAAGTCCCTGCCCCTTTAAATGCTGTTTTGTAATTGTCTTACTTGTAGTGCTTACTGTGAGAGAAAATCCCCCCTAAACCCAATTGCCACATAAAAAAGCATTTTAAAAACAATAACAAAAAACAATGGAGCAATCTGAAAGGAAGGGGGAGGGGAGAAATCCAAGCCTTGGTTTTAAAAAGCTTTTCTTCTGCTCAGAAATCGCTCCCAGGAAGCAGGAAGCATTTGAATCCCTGCCTCTGGACATGCTGCTTTGTAACTGGGTGTGAGCGAAATTAAGTTGGCATGCCCCACACTTTGCCTTATGCATGGGGATTTCACCCGGGCTTTGCTTAGGAGAGAGGGAAGAGTTGGGTTAGCAGAGGAATGGGAAGACCCGGACATTGCGAGGGCTGGCTGCGAGGTCATCTCTAATGGGCAGAGAACTCATGCATAACTCCAAGGAACAACCAATTCAGACCAGGGGCGAATGAGAGTGAAAGTACTCATGCATGAACGACCATTGTCAGCCTTCACCAAAATATTCATATTCACATTTTATTTCACTATCACATTCCTCGCTACTCCATTTCTGAAGCTCATGTGTACCTTGTCTGCACATACCGCAATGACTGATTGGTCCCAAAGTCATGTCAAGTCATAAAAGCCTCTCCACTATTTCCCTTTAGGAACAACAGCTCAGGGCTTTGAGACAGTCAACAAGGCAATTCGTTTTGCCTTCAAATTATGTGCCTTCTCCCCTAAATGAGTCATTTCTTGAAGAAACGGGCCTTAGGTTGGAAGCCATCCACTACGGCAAGATCCTCCATACCATGTAAGAACTACCGATGTGGATCAGGGAAATAGTCCACCTAAGTCAACGTTCCCATCTGCTGCCAATGACCAAGCAAATGTTTCAGGCAACTTCACAAACTGGGCATGATGCTGACGTCTGTCTCCTGGAGTTGATCCTATGACTGGACCTTAAGCCCTTCGCCTTCTGGGAGCTGGACAGGAGCTCTGCAGGTGGAGTTTACTGGAATGAAGACTCATCTTGTTAAAAACCGGCCACTTTGCTGGGCCCAAGTAATTCCATCAACACGATGCTTTGCTCTCCTCCCTCACTGCTGTGATTACTAACTGCCCTTTCCTGCGAGAAAGCACCAACTGCAAGTCCCTTCTTTGTTTCCTAACCCAGCAAGTTTTCACCTGGTTGCTGGATCCCACCAACTGATCTCTTGCACCTACCTGGACTATATTTTGGAGCTACTTTGCCTCTTGGTTAGACACCTCAGTTTGCTGATCAAAGTCCAATGTTGCAGAGATCCGGCTCCATCTACTTTTCCTTCAAGAGATCATGAGAGGGAGGGTACCTTGGCCATCTTCTAGGCATGAAATATGGGTCACTGGGAGTGTGGGGGAGAGGTAGTTCAGAATTTCCTGCGTTGTACAGGGGGTTGGACTTGATGACCATGGTGGTCCCTTCCAGCTCTATGATTCTATGAAGGACAGGTCTCTGCATGGGGCTCATCTAGAGATATATCATCTTCAAGAAAAGAAGGCTGCCTTTTTTGGTTCCCACGGCCACTGACTAATATTTTGCGCTCCATGTAAAGCAAGGAGAGGTAATCTTAATAAATTTGCAACCACTAACGCCTTAGATGTTTTTTTTAAATTATTTAACTTTTATTACTGTTGCACCATTTATACAATTACATATAATTTCAATGCATCCAATGTACATTTTGCTTTTTTTCATCTTGGTTTTTTTCCCCCAATGAGTGGTGTATTGGTGTCTGTGACACAAAATGGAAGAGAAACTGGAACTGCAATGAATGCAGACTCTTTTTATTTTTCATTTTCACTGACCAATAAACAGAACTACAGGTGCACCCAACCACGGACATGCATTAAACTCGTCATGAGAAATCTAGGTAGGCTAAGTAGGATGAAGAATGCTTTTTTAAAAATTTCTGTCGAAACTCCCAAAAATATTTGGAGAGGAAGAAGACGACTGGCATCAAGGGGGGGAAAAAACAAGGACAGCTACATTTTTTTCCGTCTGAAAGTTGCCATTCATTCACTGCATAAAAAATACAAAATAATAAAAGGCTGTAAATTAAAAAAGAAAAAGCCCACAGGAAATACTGCTTTGATAAAGATCTGATTGGTGTGGCACAAGCTCAGAGGGCAGAATCAATTATATCAATGCTCCAAAACCCCTATTAGAGAAAAAGGAACAGACCAAATAGGTTGGCGGAGTGCTTTTACAGCAGTTCAGGTACAAAAAAGAAGAGGAAGAAGAGGAAGAGGAAGAAGTTCTGTACTTTCAGACATCGGGGCTGTCTTCTGATTTTAATATCTGATTGAAATACAGGACTTTGTAGAATTGGCAGAAAGTATATTAGATATTTCCCCCACAAAAATACTATTTGGATTTCCCAACCCAACCACCCCTCCCTCGCCGCCGCCGCATTTCCCACCCTCTCACCCTCCCTTTCTCCCTCCCTCCCAACTGAACGGGACAATCCATTATTTTATTTTATTTTTTATTTTTCTTGGGCAATACACATTTCTTATTTCGGATCTGAAACAAGTTAGTAGAACTGGGGTGGGGGAGGGGAAAGGAAATTAAAAAAAAAAAAGACACAGGTTGTTTGAAGTGGTTAATTTTTGTTTGTTTGTTTTTTTGTTCCCAACAGGCTGTCCAAATTTAATCTTTCGCTGCTACGGTTTGATCCGAAATAGTTGCCGGGGCGTCAGACGGTTTCGCTTCCTCCGGCGGGGCCGCGGACTCTGAGGCCTTAGGGGTTGAACTAGGCGCTTCTGTTGTCGCTGGGGTCTCCTTGGAAGGAGGCGCAGCCTCGCTGCTGCTAGGTTTTGAGTCTGAAGCCACGTCGCTTTTAGTTTCTGGGGCTGCAGGAACTGGAGCCTCAGTCTTTTTGGCGTCCCCGTCCTCCTTGCCCTTATCGTCTCCTTTACTAGCAGTGACTTCTGAAGGCTGGGAAACTTTCGCACCGCTGCTGGGCTCCGAGGGTTTGGGCGCTTCACTGGTGGCCATAGGAGCGGCAGCAGAGCTGGGCTCTTCCGGCTTGGGCACCTGCGGCTCGCTGTTCTTCAGTGGCTCGGCCTTGGCATCGACCACCGCCTCTGGCTTATCCGGCTCTGATTTCTTGGCCTCCTCCTGGCTTCCAGCTTTGTCCTTCTCCCCTTCTTTATCATCCATCTTGTTGGCTGCCTCCTTCTCGCCCTTCTCCTCCTTGTTGTTCTCCTTCACTTCGGCCGTCTCCGTGGCGGCTTGCTGGTCGTTTTCTTTCAGCGCCTCCCCTTCCTCGGCGGCCGCCCCCTCGGCCTTCTTGTCCTTGTCTTTCACCTTTTCGTCGTTCACATTGTAGCCCTTCTTCTTCTTGCTCAGTTTGCCTCCCATGTTGGAGCTCTGTAATCAAGCGAAGAGGGAAAGGTTACCCAAAAAGAAAATAATCCCACCTCATATCACCTAGGAAAACAAAATGAAATTAACATAAGAAAATAAGAAAGGCCCTGCTGGATCAGACCAAGGCCCATCAAGTCCAGCAGTCTGCCCACCCAGTGGCCAACCAGGTGCCTCCAGGAAGCCCACAAGCAAGATGACTGCAGAAGCATTGTCCTGCCTGTATTAAGAACATAAGAAAGGCTATGCTGGATCAGACCAAGGTCCATCAAGTCCAGCAGTCTGTTCACACAGTGGCCAACCTGGTGCCTCTAGGAAGCCCACAAGCAAGACGACCGTAGCAGCACCGTCCTGCCTGTGTTCCACAGCGCCTAATATAATGGCCATGCTCCATTGATCCTGGAGAGAACAGGTATGCATCATAACTAGCATCCATTTTTACTAATAGCCATGAATAGCCCTCTCCTCCATGAACATGTCCCCTCCCCTCTTAAAGCCTTCCAAGTTGGCAGCCATCACCACCTCCTGGGGCAGGGAGTTCCACAATTCAACTATGCGTTGGGTTAAGAAATACTTCCTTTTATCTGTTTTGAATCTCTCACCGTCCAGCTTCAGCAGATGACCCCATGTTCTAGTATTATGAGAGAGGGAGAAAAAAGTTTCTCCCTGTCTACTCTCTCCATACCATGCATACTTTTATAGACCTCTATCATGTCTCCCGTTAACCACTTTCATTCCAAGCTGAACAGCCCTAAGCATTTTAACCACTCCTCATAGGGCCGTTGCTCCAGTCCCCTGACCATTGATTCATTCTCTTCTCATAAAAGGAAGAGCAGTGCTGAGAGCAGAGGGGGGAAAAGTGATCTTACAACTGAAGATGGGGGGCATATTTCCGCCACGCTTGTATTCCTTTTATACCTGTCCAAATAACATGGCTGTCCTTCCCGATATTAAAGGAGAGCCAATGGGGTGTACTGGTTAAGCGAGTTTGACTAGGACTCTAAAGACCAGTGTTCAAATTCCTCATTTTGCCATTTGTTTATACCCTGATTTTCTTCCCATTAGGACCCAAAATGGCTTACATAGGGTTGCCAACCTCCAGGTGGTGGCTATTACAATTAATCTCCAGCCGACAGAGATCAGTTTACCTGGAGAAAATGGCCACTTTGACAATTGGACTCTATGGCATTGAAGTCCCTCCCCAAACCCCACCCTCCTCAGGCCCCGCCCCCCAAATTTCCAGCTATTTCCCAACCTGGAGCTGGCAACCCTAGGCTTACAACATTATTCTCCCCTCCTATACGTTATCCTCATAACAGCAACCTTGAACAGTAGGCTAGGTTGAGAAAGATTGACTGACTAAATCCCTCCTCTTCCACCTTCCCAGAGCATATGCCCTCCACAAACACTATGTGAGACGCACCCATTGCCGAAATACCTCTTTTCATAGGAAACCCCTCTTCATCTCTTCCACACACCACTCCAATCCTCACACCATTAGAATATCAAGAGGAAACTAACATTTCTCTATAGTCATCAACAACAGAAGTAAGTAGAATAACTTTATTTTTTTAAGATTAGAAAGAGAGACTGCTGAATTACAACTAATAATGAAACCCAGGACTATGCAGTCACCTGGATTGAATAGAGATCTGAAATTCCTGTCTCATTACCAATTATAATTTCTCCATTCCTACTACCCCTCTGCATATTACACCTAATTCAATCACACCTGCTAATGTCATTTACTTGCTTATGACATTTACATTGCCACTGTGTGTCTAATTCACTCTTCTTTACTTAAGGATAGATGGACTCACATTCCAGCTGTATCTGAAGAAGTGAGCTGTGGCTCATGAAAGCTCCTGCCCTGCCAGAAATTTTGTTCGTCTTTAAGGTGCTACTGGACTCTTGCTTTTTTCTACTGCTACATACAGACTGAAACAACTACTCATTGTAATTTCCCCCCCTAGGAATACATGTGTACAATTACATTTGAATAGAGAGAAGCACACTCCTCTCCCACATTAATGTTAACTAATCATTGACCTTTTAAAAATCTGTCAAAATTCCTACAGGTGTTTTCTTCGCACAGGACTCGCTCCATGTACCTCAAAGTTCACTTTTGGCAATATTTCATTCAAAATGGTGATCAAGGGTGGGGGAACTTTTTCCGCCAAGGGCCATTTGGATATTTATAACATCATTTGCTGGCCATACAAAATTATAAACTTAAAAATTAGACGACCAAGCCCCAAGCAGGCAGCTGCCCCAGATGACCCCCCCGGCACGGGCAAGCAGGCAGGCATCCAACTGGTGGTGCATTTGCCCACCTGGTGACACAGGATAGTCTGTTGCACCAGCCGGGCGTAGCTGTCTAGCCGCACGCTCCTGCTTGCATGGTCCTGCTCTGCATGGTCAGGGCTGCTTGCACGGATGAAATGTGGACACACTGGCTAAGAACTCCCCGCCCCCAATGCATTCTGGCCCTGCCCCCTTTAACCCCTCCATTGTCACCACTTCCACCCCCAGCTCTCTTGTAGTACAGAGAGAATACGTTTCTCCATGGCCCGGGTGGGAAAGGGTTAGCACAGTTTCTTGGGTGGTCCTAGCAGCTCCATAGCTAATGACTTTTCCGCAAGGAGGGGAAAGGGTTCCTTTTCTTGGCAAAACAAACTCACATCTGCCTTGAATAGAGGCTATTCCTGTCCGCGGGAGGGGGAAGATCACCAGTCTTAGATCCTTCTGAGCTAGAGATCTGCCAGCACCCACAAAGGACCAGACCAAATGATTTCGCGGGCTTTAAACGCCCCCTCCCCGGGCCTGACATTCCCCACCCCTGCTTTAGACGGAGGAGCTTCTGTTGTTTTAGCCCTTCCTGAGATGGTTCACACAGCACAATACCCTCCTTGACACAGGAGGTAGAAACTGAGATGCTGAAAAAATTGTTATCTGAGATATAAAGTCAGCATTTTGTCACCATTCTAACACCTCACAGGGATGGGCAGGGAAGTGTCAGACTCTATACTAAAGTATCCAAGTAACTCTCAGGTGGTATATTTCAAGCAATAACAAACTGTGGAATATTCTCTCTTTTTTAGCACTTAAAAAGATTATTTCTCTTACAAATAAAACTTTAGGAAACTTTTTTTTACCATACCACAATTAAAATTGGGTAGAATCAACCAAAGTGAAAGATAAATTGCTTTGCAGGCCAGGAACAGACCAGTGGCGACCCAGATAGCAATCTGTGTCCCTAACCCTAACCATATACAACTGATGTCTCTTACTTCTACAGAACAGAGTGGATGTTCCTTATTCCACATATTTTGAATATCTGAACCTACCTTATACTACGTCACATTTGGTCAGCATTATCTACTCAGTTCAGCAACCACTCTTCAGGTTTTCAGACACAGAAAGGTCTTTCCCAACAACCAGCTACCTGAGATTGTTTCACTAGAGATGCCAGGAACTGAACAGGACCGTCTACATTCAAAGCAAATGCTCTACCATTGAGCCATAGCCATATGTATGTAGATCATATATAGAAAGTCTGCTTCTTCTTCTCCACTTCTGCTGAATATGAGGCTAGGAACTTATAGCTTTATCTCTAAAGCTATGTGAGTCCTCTTCACACATTATGGAGTCCACAGGTTAAGCCTAGGGTTCCTACTTTGTGTCAGATATAACACAATCACATGTGAGTTGTGGGTTCGCCTTAATTCCCCCTCAACAGCACACTCAGGAGACTATTTCAGACTGGGAAAATGGCTAGTGGGCCTATCAGAGACCCACGTCTATCCCAGGGAACATGGACATTTCCCCAAATATTGCCCCCTCGGGACTATTTCAGGTAGAGAAAATGGTTCAGGAGGGAAGGCACGTGCACCATGATCCTGACCCTAATTCAGCATCGCATACACAGGAATTGAGGAGGACCCACAATTCGCACATGATGGTTACCTCTGCCCCAGAATGGGGCTCCCGGACCTGTGTACTCCCTATTGTGTAAAGACCCACAATGCACAAGGATATCCCTTTTTGAAGCACAGGGATTTTGTTTCCGTTGCCATCGTGCTCAAATTACCTGTACTGTGCATAGGTAGAGGAATTCCTCCTCCGAGTCCAAGCTGTGAGAAAACCAGTTTCCCCAAATGCTCCCGAACAGCACCAGACGCCAAAGTGGACTCCGCGCCAGCCACAAGAGAGGTCATTGACCCCCACCTTGGTCCAAGTGCTCAGTCACCGAAGTCTAACAGCATTAGAGCCACCCCAGTTCTCACAGCTCGCCCATGTAGGCTGCTCTAAGGCTTATTATATAAAGGAAATGAAGTTTTTCATGCCATCCAGTCACATCGCACTTCAGCGCAGTTTTGCAAATCAGCAGGAACCGAGATTTCAACAATGGTGAGAGCAGATTTGCTTCCAGATAGCCAATCCCCAATTAAGCCTCTATTTGTTTGCCTGGCAATGCTTGGATAACACAAGCGAGCTTTTGTTCGAGGTGCCTCTTTTTACTTTTTTCACGTTGTCGCTTTCCTGCGCGGCTCGAAAAATGCCTGCCATTATGGGGTGGGGAGAGCGACGGAGGGAAAAGGGAGAGGAAGGTCAAGAGTATCTTCTTGTGCCGTGAGAGAAGACGGAACAAAAAGTCTTTGCGCTCCGCACAGAAGCCCGTTGCTCCCTCAGAGGGTCCCTGTCAGCGGAAGTTGGCAGACTGCCCAGCTGTCAGTCGAGCAGGTTTTCTGATGGCTCCGAAGGCAGCTGGATAATTATTGGGATAAAGAAGCTCCTTGGGGACACGGTGGAGGTGGGAACCAGATCTTCTCCTGCTATGGGGACCACAATGTCCAGGGTGAGGTTCAGGTTTCTGGACCATGATCTGCATTCCCAACCACAACTCTGATTTTTTTTTCTTTGTCCATAAGGCCTCTGTTGGGACAGCCTATATATTTCCTGAATAAATGAATGAATCAACGAATGAATGAATGAATGAATGAATGAATGAATGAATGAAGAAATTAGGTGTATATCTTGACAACCAGCACAAACATGGCTCTTGTGTATGGTTGCCAGGGCCCTCTTCACCGCCGGCGGGAGGTTTTGGGGCGGAGCATGAGGAGGTCAGGTTTTGGGGAGGGGAGAGACTGCATTGTCATAGAGTCCAATGGCCAAAGTGGCCATTTTCTCCAGGGGAAACTGGTCTCTATTGGCTGGAGATCAGTTGTAATAGCAGATATCCAGCTAGTACCTGGAGGTTACAATTAAAGCAAATTAAAGCAAAGCAAGGCATTTATGGCAAAAATTCCAAGAGTACTCAGAAATTATCAACATCAATATATTCCATCCAATACAATGTACAAACACAATATCAAGCAAAATATCAAGTTTGCAACGGAAAAGTATCCTGCAAAGCTGAATAAAGTCCAAGGGTTAAGGTTAGGGTTAGCTTTGCAGGATACTTTTCCGTTGATGTTGATAATTTCTGAGTACTCTTGGAATTTTTGCCATAAGTGCCTTGCTTTGCTTTAATCACGCCCGTTGTGGCACAAGTCTTTGATTTTGATTCCAGTACCTGGAGGTTGGCAACCCTACTCTTGTGGCTAAGAGCAACAGCCCGCTGTAGCAGAGAGATAGCACACTGAGGGCATTCCTGCAGATGTCAGTTAAGGTCAAGCGAGGACACAGAGGTTTGCCACATCAACGGCGACCATTTTCAAACTTCACCGTGAAAGGAGCGATCCAGCACCATTTTCAACACCACCTCTAGCTAATTTAATATGTGCTTCCATCCCAGATATCTCCCAGAAACATATTAGCTTGCAGTAGCAGTAGCAACAAATGTATACGATCACATGGATCCGCCGAGTTGGACAATCAATCCACCTAACTGGAGCAGCGGACTCTGATCTGGAGAACCGGGTTTGATCCCCCACTCCTCCACATGAGCGGCGGAGGCTAATCTGGTGAACTGGGTTGGTTTCCCCACTCCTCCGCGTGAAGCCAGCCGGTTACCTTGGGCTAGTCTCACTCTCTCAGCCCCACCTATCTCACAGGGTGTCTGTTGTGGGGAGGGGAAGGCTGGTTTGATTCTTCCTTAAGTGGTAGAGAAAGTTGGCATGTAAAAACCAACTCTTCTTCTTCTAACCCTGAATGGTCTGCTTTGATCAGCAGTGTTGCAAGCCGGGGAGGGTTCGGTGACCGAATAGTCAAATTAGTCAACTCACTGGTGAATGGACTACTTATTTTTGTTTACCATGGGTAAATATAGCCAAGCATTCTATGAAGTCAAGCATGCCCTTGTTTCAATGGACGGCTTTTTACAATGGCATCATGGGAATACCTAACAATACCTAGCAGGATCCTTTGTTCCCTGCCTCAGAAGTAATCATCAGCGCCATATACATATGTACAACTCATTTAAGAACAGGCACCCCTTGCCCGCTTCACTCTCCAGAGAGCTTTTCTCCTCTGAAATGCACCACATGCTTTTTGCACCAAGGAACACAGGTAGGGTTGCCAGGTGCCTCTTCACCACTGGCGGGAGGTTTTTGGGGTACAGCCTGAGGAGGACGGGGTTTGGGGAGGGGAGGGACTTTAAAGCCTGGAGTCCAATTGCCAAAGCGGCCATTTTCTCCAGGTGAACTGATCTCTATCAGCTGGAGGTCAGTTGTAATAGCAGGAGATCTCCAGCTATTACCTAGAGGTTGGCAACCCTAAACACAGTTCAGGGCAACAGTTAAGCATTGTGTAGTGGTTAAGAGCAGTGCACTCTGATCTGGAGAAGTGGGTTTGATTCCCCAATCCTCCACATGAACGGTGGACTCTAATCTGGTGAACTGGGTTGGTTTCCCACTCCTCCACATGAAGCCAGCTGGGTGACCCTGGGCTAGACACAGCTCTCTCCAAACTCTCTCAGCCTCACCTTCCTTACAAGGTATCTGTTGTGGGGAGAGGAAGGGAAGGCAACTGTAAGCCCGTTTGAGTCTCCTTAAAGATAGAGAAAATTGGGGTATGATTGAAAACCAACTCTTCTTAAGCAAACACACGCACACACACACACACACACACACACACCAGCAATCATCAGTAGGATTGCCAGGTTCCTCTTCGCATCTGGTGGGAGGTTTTTGGGGTGGAGCCTGAGGAGGGTGTGGTTTAGGGAGGGGAGAGAGTTCAATGCCATAGAGTCCAATTGCCAAAGCAGCTATTTTCTCCAGGTGAACTGATCTCTATCGGCTGGAGATCTGTTGTAATAGCAGATCTCCAGCTAGTACCTGGAGGTTACCAATCAAAATTAACACCTCTGTACCATTACCTAAGGTTAGAAAATTTGAAGACATCGACCTTGGATTGATTGTTACTGTACCAGGATTAAGAAAGATTTTTACTGCGTATATTTGTCTGGCTTTGTAGCACTTTGTTACATTCGATAAACTATTGTTATAATGCATTGTCAGTACCTGGAGGTTGGCAACCCTAATCATCAGAGTGGCAGGCACCCCTTGACTGAGGACTGCCACAAGGGTCCATGGCCATGGAGAGATTCTATTTGGCACTCTGGAAACCTTTTGAAGGTGGCTGGACTCTGAACTCAAGTAGGAGATGGTCGTTTTGTAATTAGCACCATTCTCTCTGTCTTTTTGTTCTAAGAAATGAACTTGCTAAACATGTGAGTCCGAAGAATGGTTCAGTCCATCTACCTGGGATGGTCATCCTCTTCCACCGAGCACGCACTTTCGGGAGAGAAGCACATGGAGAGGTGAGGGAGGGAGGGGACACCCACCTAGCCAGCCAGATCAGCTGAATCAACCCTGGAGATCAATGGGGTGACAAATGTCACAGCCAGATCGCCCTCACATCCAAACATGAGAGTCGTGCTTTGATAATATACCCAACTGTTTTGTAGGGAAAGGGTGCAATGGTCAAATGCTAAGGTAGAAGTCCTTCCTAGTTCTACTGTCTACGTTCCTTTTAAGGGGAGAGGTCAGTGCCTGAACCTGTATGGAAATGGTATGGGAAATGTCTGCTCTGCCTAGCAGCAGTCCTCTCTCAACAAGGCCTGGGTCACAAACGCCAGTGGTGGCATGTGCCATCACGAAGAGCATGCAGTCCCAAATTCCTCCTCACCCTAGGGTTGCCAACCTCCAGGTACTAGCTGGAGATCTCCTGCTATTACAACAGATCTCCAGCCAACAGAGATCAGTCCCCCTGGAGAAAATGGCTGCTTTGGCAATTGGACTCTATGTCCCTCCCCTCCCCAATCCCCACCCTCCTCAGGGTCCACCCCAGAAACCTCCAGATATTTCCCAACCTGGAGCTGGCAACCCTATGCCCTAGGGACGTTTACCAGCATTGCCCACTTCCCACGTGAAGCCCCTATTAAAGGGGCAGGGTGTGCGCAGAGAAAAAAAAATAATTATAATTCTGGATCTGTGCTTCGGGGGTGGGGGGTGGGGATTGGTACCATGATTGCTAATTTCGGGGTAAGACATCACCAGTTTGGGATTCAAATCAATGTGGCAATCTAACCAAAACCTCTCTTAGTCTTGCTTTGGGCCGGAGGGTCATGATACCTCCAGTGTTCTAACAGACTCTAATAAAGAATCCATGCCAGGTCTGTCCACCACCTTCCTTGGCTTCATGAGAAGTTGTGAGCAGGCATAGCAGGATAGGGGAAAGCTAGGGTTTGGTGCTCAGGCTGGTGGTGTTCAGTCTCCCACCGGAGGCTATGAAAGTCCCATTCTTTTAAATCAGGCTTGTACCTGTGACATTCCCAGCCAATTGGGCCTTTAAGCAGTTTATGTGAAGCTGGTCTAAGCATCTTGAGATTTAGAACATAGAAAACGACACGCAGCAAGGCTAATTACGAGGACTCTGATAAGGCTACATTTCATTAGGACCGCAGTAAAGTTGCATTCGTATTGAGGGAACAATGAATAGGCTTCTGCGAAAAAAGGAATATTTAAAGTATTCCCAACCGTCATTAACAAAGAGCTGCGTTTGCTAATGAGATTCTTTAAAGGCCATGATTCCCCCTAACAATGCAAAAGCACGACTAATCATGATACCAAGATTTTCACTCTTTCTTAACTCATAAAAAAATAACATTGACAATATTACCACTCCACAACTCGCCCCACGCATCAGAGTATATCAAGGTGACTAGATGCAAAGGTGTCTGTAGGGGGGTGGGGTGGGGGGTGGTCCTGTACTTTTCATTGTAATGGTCAACCAAAGTTGCCTCTGCCCAAATCTTCCTTGTTATGAAAGTCATGCGATCCCTGTCCTGCTTGGCAACAAGAATCATTGGGATTTAATTTTCCAAATGTTTGCCTATTGCATTTAGAAATAACGGAGCATAATCTGAAGTAATATACATTTAGATCACTTAATTATGGTTTTTTGAAGTGGCATACTCTAGCTCAGTGCTTTTCAAATTGTTTTCTGGGGAATACGGAGGTTCCTCAGAAGCTTATTACAGGTTCCCCAAGAAGAAGTCTCGCTTCTCTAATATTGTTGACCTTCCTCTGCAATCTGCAGTTGCACAGAAGTGCATTGCAGATAATACTCTGGGTTCATTTGTGGCAATGACTGAGCCAAACCAGTCCTAACAGGTGTACCACGGAGCTTCCGTAAGTCTCATGTGAGGTCTGTTTGGGCTCTTCAACCCACCTCAACTTCTACAAGAGAACCCTGGAATGTCTGCCATGAAGCCCCTGCATTTTGCAGAGAATTCTGTGATACGAGAGCCAGTGTGGTGTCCTGATTACAGTAGGATTAGGGTTGTACAGACCCACTGCAAGCATTCATGGGAAACTGAGTTTCCCACGATTCTTTGGAGAGGAAGTGGCCATTACAGACTATGAAAAGTAAGTACTTTTAAAATTCTCCCCAGGGGGGTGCATTTTTGGAAGTAGAATTCCCAAATTTTCAGAGTAGCTTCAAGGGACTCTCCTTGCATGAACCCCGAAGTTTGGTAAAGTTTGGGACAGAGGGTCCAATTTTCTGGAATCCTGAAGGGGTCGACCCCCCTCCTCCACAGAGAAGCGTTTACAATGCTTCTCTATAGAGGAGGGGGCAACTCCTTTGGGACCCCCAAAAATTGACCCTCTGACCCAATCTTCACCAAACTTTGGGGTTCATGCAAGGAGAGTCCCTTGAAGCTACCCTGAACATTTGGGAATTCTACCTCCAAAAATGCCCCCACAGGAGCTTCAAAAAAAATTCCATAGCGTATAATGGACCCGATTTTTTTCGGAAAACCCGGAAATAAAGCCAAATACCCATATATACTGGTATGGGTATTCAGCTTATTTCGGGTTTACAGGGAAAAAATCGGGCCCAATAAATGCGAAATTTACCGAATTTGTTTTTATTGTACAACCTCAAGACTTGGGTTCAAATCCCCACTCTGTCATGAAACTGAGTGACCTGGGTCCAATCACTCTATCTCCCCCAAAGTTATTGTAAGGATAGAACAGGGAGGGGAGAGCCATGTAGGCCACGCTATTACATTTTTATCCCACCCTTTCCTCCAAAGAGTTCAGGGTGGCATACATGACTCCCTGTTTTACTCTTTACAATAACCCTGTTAAAACCTGTGAAATTAAAGGGGAGGAGCCACAGTGTTCCCACAATATTCACTCAAGGCTTCTGTATGGTTGGAGAGGGGCCATGACTCAGCAGTAGAGCATCTGCTTGGCATGCAGAAGGTCCCAGGTTCAATCCCTGGCATCTCCAGTTAAAATGGTCAGGTAGGAGGTGATGCGAAAGAGCTCTACCCGAGAACCTGGAGAGGTGCTGCTAGTCTGAGTACACAGTGCTGACCCTGATGGACTGATGTTCTGATAAGGCAGCTTCATGTGTTCAGGAGTGTCTTGCTGCCCTCTTTGTCCTCCCAATGGCGAACATCACAGTGCTGAAGGAGGATGAAAAGAGGATGGAGTTCGAAGAGGTACATGGATGCCAGGAACTGGTCTTGCTAACTTTCTCTTGAGCTTTTCAAGGAATGACAGTCCAAACATTTCAAGATGTGGGAAACCTGTCTTCTGAGCAAGAATCCTCAGCTTAAATTGCAGATTCTCTCATCAGAGCTAACCAGAAGTCCAGTGGCACCTCACAAAATTTATTCCAGCATCAGCTTTTGTGAGCAGAGCTGATATCATCAGACGCATCCCTTCTTAGTGTTGATGTGAGCAGGCTACAAAGGCACCATCCCTTGAAGACACTGACCGCTCTCCCTTCCCTGATCTTAGGAGCCATTTTGTATGGGGTGGACTGACCATTATTCCAACCTCATGTTGTGAAGCATTCCCTTATGCTCGCACTGGAGTTATACAATAGCCTCCCACCCTGAAGGATTTTAATGCTAGCCAGGAGATTAGAATATGCATGGTCTCTTGTTGGATTTAGGGCCCATGAGTTTGGTGACGCAATGAGGAAGACACCACCAAACACAGAAGGTTATGAAATACAGAGGTTTCCAATCATATTGCTCTACATCTTACAAACAATCCAAAGAGAAAAGGTTAGATGGGTGTCAGAACGGCAAGGCAAAGTTTCATACCAGAATTACACACAACCAACGCTCTGGGAGCGAAGCTCATCTCTGGCCAAGGTTTCTGACATGCTGTTCTGACCAAAGGGAATACAAAGAGGTAGAAGACTTTTGTTGGTATTGAAAAGTCACCTGACGACTCTCACTTAGCAACCTCATCTTCTGAGGAAGCATTCAGAGGGGGCAACCAAGGTGGTTCCCCGTTGAGGGGCAGAGGATAGGATTTCCTGGTATCTGATAGTCTGAGTGAGAAGGCACTATATTCTTCGCAAGTAGCCAGCCATAACAGACAAACACACCTGAATAAAGAATCGGCGGGGAAGAATTTACCAGGCCAGTAAAAACAGAACAGTAATCTCAACTTCCAGTCAACAGCTGCTAGAAAATGGGAAATCAAAATCTAGATTTGAGTCTGGTGGCACCTTAGAGCCAGTGTGGTGTAGTGGTTAAGAGCAGTAGACTCTGATCTGGAGTACTGGGTTTGATTCCCCACTCCTCCACATGAGCAGCAGACTCTAATCTGGTGAACCGGGTTGGTTTCTCCACTCCTACACGTGAAGCCAGCTGGGTGACTTTGGGCTAGTCACAGTTCTCTCCGAACTCTCTCAGCCCCACCTACCTCACAGGGTGTCTGTTGTGGGGAGGGGAAGGGAAGGTGAGTGTAAGCCGGTTTGATTCTTACTAAAGTGGTAGAGAAAGTCGGTACATACGGTAAAAACTAACTCTTCTTCTTAGAGACCAACAAGACGTTTGGGGTATAAGCTTCCAATAGTCAAAACTCATTTCATCAGATGATGGAAATTAAGAAATAGCTTCCTCCCCCAGCAATTCCTGGACTTCCTTTTTTCTTGTTCTCTTCCTCCAGCGCCTGTCAGACCACATTTCTCCATATCCTCTTTCACTGTTTCATTATCCACTGCTTTGTCTTCTTGGTTTCCCTTCTGGGCACCTTTTTCCATTTGTGAAGCATGGCCACTTAGGGTTGCCAACCTCCAAGTACTAGCTGGAGATCTCCTGCTATTTCAACTGATCTCCAGCTGATAGAGATCAGTTCACCTGGTGAAAATGGCTGCTTTGGCAATTGGACTCTATGGCAATGAAGTCCCTCCCCAAACCCCGCCCTCCTCAGGCTCTGCCCCCCAAAAAACCTGCCAGTGGTGAAGAGGAACCTGGCAACCCTATAGCCACTCCTTACCACACAACAAAACCTTCTCAATTCCCCTCATTTCTCCAGCATGGAGTGACTTTTCCCACCCCATCCTACTCCTGGGAAAAACTGATCTGTAGATCTGAAAGCACTTTGAAACTTTAGCTTTGCACCTTTTCTGTGGGTGGCAGATCCCCCACCCCCAAACTTCTGAGTATTAGTGTCTTTGGCCCTGGCAACTGAACTTTCTTTTCTCAGCAGTGAAAAGATTGATTATGCAGCTTGATTTTGTTTTAAGTGACCCTATGGATTTTTCTGCAGCTGCATCACCCTCTGCAACTTTCAGTCTTCAGCAGAGGTTCCCCCCACCCCCAGAGCTGCTTCCAAGAGTTAAATGGTAGAGGTTATACAGAATTCTCCACCGTGGTTCGGATGGAGTGGCAAACGGTGGCTCCAGAGGTTTTCTCACTTGCCCTTTTCCCAACTTGGCACACAGGCAACTAGCAAATGATTTCTGCTTTTGCAGCAAACCACCGTTTAATGTTACACCCAAACAGGGATTAAATCGTTGTCTGGAATCCTGGTTTGCAGTGAAAGCAAATGTCATGGTAAGCAGCGATTTGCTGGAAGGCAGAAATAATTCATTAGCTGGCCACGAACAAAGGGAGCGGGGATTGGCTAAACCAGAGGACACCCTCGCCCCTTCCTCAGACTTGGTTACATGGAAGCAAACTAGGACTTGCCAATGTGCCTGAACTACGTTATACTTGCCTTTTAGGCTTAAAAAAATTACTGGAGGGGGGCATGAGAGAGGTCTTACTGACAAGTAAATTAGCAGGTGCTGACATCTGTCTTTTTGTCAATCAATCAATCAATTTATTATGGTCATTGACAAACAAAGCAAATATTTAAAGGGATTAACACTGATTTTAAAAGGTAAAATATAACAATATATCTGTTCGTAAAACGCCAATTAGAATAAAATGTTTACAATAACATTAAATATTTACTTAATATTACCCGTTCAGTGCTATAATCCACTTCCCTTATCAGAGTTAGACCAATGCTTAATACCTAACCTTGTATATTTGGCGACTTTATGAGTTATCTTATTATTCCTGTCTGAAAATGTTGTCATTAGTTGGGTGGATCCTTGACTAGTTGGAAGGCAAGCCAAAATGGGTAGTATCAATTCTTGCCAAATTTGATTGCATGTCTTTTTGTTCTTGCAGGTGGGGCTAGAGGTAGGTGAGCCAAAGGGGAAGAGCCAAAGGTATCTTGACCCTTGGCTGTTATCCAGTGGCTCAGAGCCTCATCGATCAAGACTAGCCCAAGATCTGGTTCCTTTGTTTACTTGCTTTTGTATTGCTTGGAAAATTGACATTTCTGTAATAGTGCAGAGCTGCTTCGGGTCCCTCTGGGGAGAAAAGCGCATCAGGTTGCCTGCCAAAAAGAACAGGAGAAGAGAAGGAAGGTGCCAAAAACAGTTCGGCTCTTCTCTCTTTCTTTGCCTCTCCTGGCTGCGCTGTTCCTGCAGTCCAAGTTCGGCAGACCTGGTCCAATATCTCATTCCATTAAAACAGCCGGTGCTGGGAATGGCAAAATGGAAGGAGGGCATCTTCCTGCCCTTCACTCCATCATGCCATGCAGACCACCACACCTGTCCCAACATTCTGGATAGCTAATGAAACCCTTGGCAAGGGTCAGCCACTGATATCGCGCCTTGCTTCTGTGTTCAGTTACAGTGGTTTTTGGCAAATCTCTATCTTAAGTTCTTTGTGCCAATTTTCTAACGGGATCATTTGTTTCTGTGCAGGAAATGCCAGGTTCAAATCTGTTTGCCAACAGCAATGCAAAGTTCCTTTCAAAGATGCAATTGATTTTTCCTAGCTGTATTTAGGGGTTGTTCACTCAGGCATTTATACTTCTCATACATCACTGTGCTTCATGACTTCTAGATTGGACTACTACAACCAGGGGCCAAGAGACTCATCAGGGGGCAAACCCACCTGCCCTGGCTTGCTCATAGAGTCTCCCACTTGTTGGCCAGTCTGCCCACCCGCAGAGCCACCACTTCCAGTTGCCTGGTTCACGTGGTGGCAGCTTCTCCCATTCCTGGCCTGGCTCATGTGGTAGCAGCGGCTCCCATTCCTCCCCTCCCGCCACCTGCAAGCAGTGCCCCATCCCCCAGCGTCAGCGCTGCCATTGCAACTTAGATGGCTCACATGGTGGGGGCGGGCAGCTGCCCCCTTCCCTTTTACATCCTGAAAATGGCACCTCGTGATATAGCATCTGTTTTTCTGCCCACAGCTTAAATGTTTTAAAAATATATTTTTTAGATTTTTGTGGGACCCTGGGTGCTGAAACACATTTGTACAAACATCTCCCCACTCCGTACCTGACCCCAGTGTGCAGATTTAATGATCCGCATACAGAGTCCCGGTTCAAAATTAGATATATGATCATAGAATAGAATCACAGAATCATAGAGTTGGAAGGGACCACCAGGACCATCTAGTCCAGCCCTTTGCACAATGAAGGAAAATCACAACTACCTCCCCCCACACACACCCAGTGACCCCTACTCCATGCCTAGAAGATGGCCAAGATGCCCTCCTTCCCATGATCTGCCTAAGGTCACAGAATCAGCATTGCTGACAGATGGCCATCTAGCCCTTGCTTAAAAACCTCCAGGGAAGGAGAGCTCGCCACCTCCCGAGGAAGTCTGTTCCACTGAGGAACCGCTCTGTTAGAAAATTCTTCCTAATGTCAAGACAGAAAGTCTTTTGATTTAATTTCAACCCACTGGTTCTGGTCCAATTTTCTGGGGCAACAGAAAACAACTCGGCACCATCCTCCATATGACAGCCCTTCAAGTACTTGAAGTTGGTTATGATATCCCCTCTCAGCCTTTGATAATGCATGGCCCTTGAATATGATTCAGAAAATCTGGTTAACACAACATGCCACAGCCAGATATTTGTGTGGTTGGTCTGTAAGGTAGGATTACACCAATATAAAGGGAGCCTCGCTGGTTTCCTGCTGGTTTCCAAAATGAATTCAAAGTACTGGTGTTGACTTATAAAGCTCTAAATTACTCTCTAAATAAATCCTTAAAATATGACATCCAGTGTGGCATAGTGGTTAGAGCATAAGCTTAGGAGAAGGGTCCCCAACCGTTTGGAGCCTGCAGGCACATTTGGAATTCTGACATGGCACGGTGGGCTCAGCAACAAAATAATGGCTGCCATAAAATTGCTGCCGCAAGAAGTGGAGCCAACCACTACAGCTCAACTTCAGTCACACAGTGTAGATCATTGTGCTGTAGTGGCAGCTGCTGCCAAAGTAAAACTTTTTTAAAAATCTGCACAGCCAATCAAATCTCCAATAGTCAATAAGAAGCCTTGCTGGGCAAAAGTCCTACCTGGCCCAATATGTTTTGTAGAATCACTTGTCGAGCTCAAGAAAAAGTGTCAGAGGGCACCACGTTGGGGACCCCTGACCTTGGATCTGGGAAACCTAGGTTCAAATCTCCACTCTGCCATGGAAGCTTGCTGGGTGACCTTGGCCAAGCCACATACTCTTGGCCTAATCCACCTCACAGGGTTGTTGTGAGAATAAAATTGAGATGGAATGTCATGAGCCATTGGGAAGAAAAGTGGGGCATAATAAAGTAAATAAACCTCCCATCCACCGATTGTATGGACTCACTCTGTGTAATCTGCCTTGAGCCCAAGTGAGAAAGGCGGACTATAAATAATGTAAACGAATAAAATCCATGCCCCCATGCTTTCAGTGTAGTTGGAGACGCCTTGCTACAAGACAAACTTACGGAGAAGTAGGGTTGCCAACCTCCATGTGGTGGCTGGAGATCTCCCACTTTTACAACCGATGTCCAGGTGATAGAGATCAGTTCCCCTGGAAAACATGGCTGCTTTGGCAATTGGACTCTACGGCATCAAAGTCCCTCCCCTCCCCAAACCCCACCCTCCTCAGGCTCCACCCCAAAAACCTCCCACCGGTGGCAAAGAGGGACCTGGCAACCCTACAGAGAAGCCTGATTGGTCTCTGCACAATACAGGGAAGCCAAATCTGTTTGGTCATCTCTCTACAGGCATTGTGGAGGGAAGTGAATATCTGTTTGTTCATGCTAGCTTTTTAAGATGATATTTCTTAGACTCCTATCCTGACGTTCCTGCTGCACTTTCTATTTAATACTACATGGGCAGGGTCGCTTCTGTACTGACATTTTTATTTTGTTTCCCTTCCATTGTACACCGCTTGGACAATTTTGAAAAGTGGCTCAGAAATTATGTGCACAAATTTATAAAAGGAAAGCCCAATGTAGCTAGCGGTTTTAAGGATTATTGTAATAAAATGAATGGTTAGTACAGTAACGTTGGAGTCTATATGCCGTGGAATATCAATCACCCTGGAGGAACCCGATCTAAATAGGCCCCAGGACTGAATTAACATGAAAATGCTTCGCAGAAAATTGCTCTAAGCAATCAGGCATGTTACAAAAAGGACTGTGCCTTTAACACAATTTTTTTTTACAATTACAGGATGTCCCTGGTGGTTTCCTGATGAGATAAGATTTTGTTTGCCATTACTGTCTGTAACATGCCTTTCATTTTACGACCCAGATGTACTACAGCCTTGCATCAGTGCACGTGGCTCTTTGTAGGGCCATGCTTCCGTAGTAAGCTGCGTACATTTTTTTTGGTCTCAGCACTTGGAAACGTGAGAGAAGTACATGAGTGATCAAAAATGTATAGCAGTACAATTTAGAGCCTCTCCGATTCTATGAGGCCGTAGTCTTAGATCTTTTGTGCTTGGCTGTTTCCCTCGCCATCACCCCCCCTTGACGATTTCGGGTCTTTGTGTTGATCACTGGTTCCCAACCGGGGGTCCGTGGACCCCCAGGGGTCTGTGAGAACTCAATTAAGGTCCGCGAAACAAAGTTATAAACCCATAATAAATTAATATTTTCAATTAAAAGTTTTCTATTATAAAAATAGATATTCAAATATTATTCTACGTTTAATGTTTAACTAAGAGTTATGATTAAAGTTTATTTTCAAATTCTCAGAATTTTTACTTTGAACCTTGGGGTCCCTGCACCGAACAAAAAAGTCCTAGTGGTCCCTGGTCAAAAAAAGGTTGGGAACCACTGGTGTTGATTATGGATGCCATTTCTGACCGTCAGAGGTCACCTCACTCTCCCCCTGCCTTTCCCCGAGTTTTGCCCGCGTTTTCAGAGACCTGTTTTATCTCAAATTTGAAAACGCGGGCAAAACGCGGGGAAAGGCAGGGGGAGAGCGAGGCGCTTTCTGATGGTTGGAAATGGCATGCATAATCAACACAAAGACCCGAAATTGTCAGAGGGGTGACCGCGAGTGAAACAGCCAAGCATGAAAGACCTCAAGCACACCTACATAGGGTTGCCAGGTCCTTCTTTGGCACCAGTGGGAGGTTTTGGGGGCGGAGCTTGAGGAGGGTGGGGTTTGAGGAGGGGAGGGACTTCAATGCCATAGAGTTCGACAGCGGGTTGGACTAGATGGCCCTTGGTGTCCCTTCCAGCTCTATGTTTCTACGTTTTCTACATGTCTATGGTTTTAATGGGAAAGTTTGGCATGTGTTCTACTGCCCCCCGCCCAAGGACTTTAAAGGACTGAACTTTGGCTGGCTCATGCCCAATGTTTGGAAATTAGACTAGGCACATCCAAAACAACTTGCTTTCCTTAGGATTTTGGGACTCAGTTCTGGGCATGGCGTCCAGCTGTGCTGCAAGAATGTTGATATGTCAACAAATGCTTGTTTACAGAGGACATTTGAATGGGGGTGTCGAGCCAGAGGAAGTTCCAGCCGGCATAAGGCACCACAGGCTAGCGCAACATTACACAAAGGAGGAAATCCAGAGCTGAGGTGCTGCAGTCAAAAGTGACATGCCCATACGGGGTGTACACTGGATCTGCCCTTTCCCTGCAGGGCATACCAGTAAGGTTGCCCCATGCTCGCTCTGAAGAAGCCTTTGCTTGGAAACGCCAACGTTTCTGCTTCACAGCTTGAATTACAAGATTCTTAGCAGTTCAAAGCAACGTAGCTGTAAACATGCCACGGAGGATTTAGCTTTGTTTGACATTGCATTCCCTTCACAGCTGCTAAACAACAGACTCCTTCTGCTCGGAAAACACTCAGATTCCAGCAGCTGAGCTTGTCTCCCATCTTAAGAACCTTCCAGGCTTTCTTGAGCGGCCTGGCTCAGAATTAGGGTTGCCAACCTCCTGGTACTAGCTGGAGATCTCCTGTTATTGCAATTGATCTCCAGCTGATAAAGATCAGTTCACCTGGAGAAAATGGCCGCTTTAGTCATTGGACTCTATGGCATTGAAGTTAGGGTTGCCAGGTGCCTGGTGGTGGCGGGCAAACCCCCGACAATTTGCCCCTCTGCCCGCCGACCACCTGAGGGTCGGGGGGCAAACGTGCATGCACGCGCCAACGCGCGCAGGGCACTTTTGGTTTACAACCTGAAGTGCCGCCTCGCAAGGGGCCTTTTCCTTAGTTTGAGTGGTAAAGGGCAACTTTACCACTCAAACTAAGAGGAAAAGGCCCCTCGCTGGTAGCGAAGAGGGACCTGGCCACCCTACTCAGAATGCAGGGATTCTGCTGGTAGCGAAGAGGGACGTGGCCACCCTACTCAGAATGCAGGGATGTGTATAATGAGCCTTGATGAAGTTTGAATGGGCAATGGGGCTTTTTTAAATGTAACTTCCTTCCTCGAATGCTGGAGATAGCTTATAGCTCCACAGCAGCATTGTGATGTTGCTGAGTAACTGATAGGATTGCCAACCTCCTGGTGGGGCCTGGAATTTCCCAACTTGGAGTTGGCAACCCTTGTAACAGAGCTCTAGGGTTAGTTGTACAACGGTTGTGTATATGTCAGGATGTATATTGTTAAATTGTGTATGTATGACCACTGAGGAAGGCTTGTAAAAGGCTGAAACTCCTCCCAAGTGAAGCCTGCTGGGTGACTTTGGGCCAGTCACGCTTCTCTCCGAACTCTCTCAGCCCATGCGAAGGCAAGCAAGGGCCAACCACCTCTGAATGTCTCTTGCCTTGAAAACCCTACGGGGTCGCCATAAGCCAGCTGTGACTTGACAGCACTTTCCATCACCAGATGGCAGTTTAATTGTCTGCTTCCACTATACATTCCCCCCACATCTCCTGGCTGGCTGGTTCACTGTGGATGGGGGGTAAGATCATCCTGGAGGCTGGACATGGTTTGATTGTCACACAATTGTGTAGATTTTACAAATGCTCCATCTGTACAGCCTGGCAAATCTCGTATCATGTTTTTATGGCACAGATTTGCTTACAATGCCAGAATAATTCCTTCCTGCTGGCCAGGGCAATAGACATTTTTACTGAGGAAGAGGACATTAGGAAGAATTTTCTAATAGTTAGAGCAGGTCCTCAATGGAACAGGCTTCCTCGGGAGGTGGTAAGCTCTCCTTCCCTGGAGGTTTTTAGGAAGAGGTTAGATGGCCATCTGTTGGCAATGCTGATTCTATGACCTTAAGCAGATGATGAGAGGGAGGGCATCTTGACCATCTTCTGGGCATGGAGTAGGGGTCACTGGGGGTGTGGGAGGGAGGTAGTTGTGAATTTCCAGCATTATGCAGGGGGCTGGACTAGATGACCCTGGTGGTCCCTTCCAACTCTGTGATTCTATGAGTTGAGTTTTATATGCCGATTTTCTCTACCGTTTCAGGAGAATCAAACTGGCTTCCAATCTCCTTCCCTTCCTCTCCCCACAACAGACACCTTGTGAGGTAGGTGAAGCTGAGAGAGTTCAGACAGAACTGTGACTAGCCCAAAATCACCCAGGTGGCTTCATGTGCAGGAGTGGGGAAACCAACCCAGTTTACCAGATTAGAGTCTGCTGCTCATGTGGGGGAGTGGGGAATCAAGCCCAGTTCTCCATATTAGAGTCCACCGCTCTTAACCACTACACCACACTGGCTCTCTACCACCATTCATTGCAGGGCTGCTCCAGTATGATAAATCCCAGTGCTGGAATAAACTCAGATTAGGAGAATATGCTTCTGCTAGTTAAGGGCACCGGATTACAGCTCAGCAGTGGGATTAATAACAAAAGCTGATCAGTGAAAGAAAACACTTTCTTAATGTACTCCTCAAAGGCCAGAGTGAAGCATGCACACTGGCTACCTGTTTATTATAAGAGGGAGGTGTAGCTCACGGGGCCTTAGAAGGGATATCAAAGCATCTCCCATACAGCGCTCGCGATAAAAGGAGTCTGCATTCCTGAAATCGGAATAACCACGATGACAAATTACTCTCTGAGATTAATGGGCCTCTGATAAAGGGGGAGGGGGCTGGTTTCAGTGCTTTCCCCAGCCAGGATTTTAGCCTTGTACTCTGCCCATTCCCAGGGGAACCCTCAGGGAGGCAAGATAACGTTCCAGATGCTGTGACTAATGACTGCCTTAGCAACTTACTAATAGTTGAATCCTAAAACGGTGTCTGCCCCAACCGCTGAGTATTTCATAAGAACATAAAGGCCATGCTGGATTAGACCCAGGCCCATCAAGTCCAGCAGTCTTTTCACACAGTGGCCAACCAGGTGCCTCTAGGAGGCCCACAAGCAAGTTGACTGCAGCAGCATTTATCCTGCCTGTGTTCCACAGCACCACATATAATAGGCCACCTCCTCTGATCCTGGAGAGAATAGGTGTGCATCATGACTAGTATTCATTTTGACTATAGCCATGGATAGCCCTCTCCTCCATGAACATGTCCACTCCCCTCTTCAAGCCTTCCAAGTTGGCAGCCATCACCACATCCTGGGGCAGGGAGTTCCACAATTTAACTATGTGTTGTGAGAAGAAATATTTCATTTCATTTCAGCCCTAGCATCCTGTCTCTTAACCCTCCAGCCGCCAAGTCTAAAACTTTCCTCCAGCCTGAGGCTTCCCCCTACGGAGGGAGCAGGGAGGATATCGGCCCGTTTTTCTCCAACCAGAGCCGTTTCCACGTACCTTGCCTGCGTTTGCACTCTTCCTTGCCCACTGTGTTATGAGAAGGGAATCCTTCCAACAAGATTTCTAGAGCTGAAAGGGGTGGGGGAGTGGCTGAAGCGAGGCAAGGTTGCAAAATACTTGGCTTTCATTCCTTGGTGTAGCCAGGGGGGTTAGTTTCTACCAACAGATAAGATTAAACCAGGTGTCCGTGAGTCAGTAATGACCCGGTGCTTGCACAGGGGACTCCTTTTACCAGATAAACAGGAGCCTAAGTTGCTATGGAGCACATTCACACACACAAAAGAGGGGCGGGGGCTTTGACACTGAAGGAGGAGATGCAGGACAATGGGTAGAATGAGGAACAACGGCCGACTTGGGAATGCACCAGTCTCAAGAAAAGCTGTACCTCTTCAATGAGACTCATGATGTAAGGCAGATTTACATTACCAGCTCCTGACTTGATTTTATACCAGTCTAACTGCTGTTGCCTTCTGCAAAGAATCCTAAGAACTGGAGTTTGTGGATGGTGCTGAGCAACACCCCCCCCCCAAGTCAGGATTGACAAGCCTCCAGCTGTGGCAGGAGACCACCTGCCGGGCAGTCTTCTCGGTGGGAGAAAAAGAAACAAATAAAAATCACCTCTGGGACTAGTCCCTGATTCCAGTCTTCTCTAGGAATCGCCAGAAACTCTATGGTTTTACCACAGAATTTCCAGCGATTCCTAGGGAGCACTGACTTCATTTCCCACTTTCGCCTGGAAGTGACATCAGGCCATTGCCAACGGCGATGGGGAGCCTCAATTCTGACCAAGGCAATGCAGAGAGGCCAGAGACGCTTACCCCCTCCCCGCCATGAGAGCTTGCAAATCAAAACCAACATACAAAGACAGATACACACAAACCATCTGTAGAATGCCCTCCTTTTTGCTTCGAAGGTTAATAGTTAGGGTTGCCATCTCTGGGTTGGGAAAGAAATTATCCACTTCCAGTGAGCTGGGTATGAAAACAGTTTTCTTTTCTGTCTCTTCATTGTAGGTTGAAAGAGAAACAAAAGCTTTAAAAGATGTGTGGGTGGACAGAGAATAGGGTTTTCCCCCCCACCTATTAAAACTGACAGCAAAATCAACATTTAAAATGATAAGAGGATGTCAGAAAGATGAACTTGCAGATATATATATTTTTTTAGGATTACGAATATCATCATAAGATCATCTCCAAATGAATCATACACAACACCTCTGCCATTTATGGATGGGAGGTTTTGCCTTGGATTTGCCACTCTCCAGATGCACATTTTCCCCATCCAGATTCTCAAAACTCAAAAGTAAGCCCCCATGCAGAGAGTGGCATGTGCCTCGAGAGAACGGCAAATCCAAAGCAAAACCTCTCGTGTGTAAATAGCCCTCTCGTTTCCTCACACTGGCTTGGATCCGAAGATGCTGTTCCATTGGCCCAACAGTGGCTCTTCCGACAGAACAGCATTTCCATCTGCACAGGAGTCCACCGCTGCCAACCTCCAGGTAGTAGCTGGAGATCTCCTGCTATTACATACAACTGATCTCCAGCCGATAGAGATCAGTTAACCTGGAGAAAATGGAAGCTTTGGCCATTGGACTCTATGGCATTGAAGTCCCTCCCCTCCCCAAACCCTGATCTCCTCAGGCTCTGCCCCAAAAACCTCCCACCGGTGGCAAAGAGGGGCCTGGCAACCCTACCAATAAATCTATTTTTATTATATATTGTGCACAACTGTATTTAGAAACAGGGCCTAAACTACAGGCTTCCTAAAAAGGGCAAACATAGTTACAAATATTGTCGAAGGCTTTCCCGATCAGAGTTCATTGGTTCTCGTAGGTTATCCGGGCTGTGTAACCGTGGTCTTGGTATTTTATACCAAGACCACGGTTACACAGCCCGGATAACCTACGAGAACCAATAGTTACAAATATTACCAACACATAACAGTTGATGTTAGTACATAAAATGACCCAAACCTTACCAGTCGTGTTTCCCTTACCAAACCCCACCCTCCTCAAGCTCTGCCCCAAAAACCTCCCGCTGGTGGCAAAGAGGGACCTGGCAACCCTATCTCCAGGGCCTGTTTCCCTAACCGAACGAAGCTGAAACACCCTTTCAACTAGAAGTGTTCTGGCAAAAGTCTGCTAAGAGGATGTGAGGTTTTGTACTCAAGATCCACTTGACAGGGATAAACCAACACTTTAATCATACTTTTGTATACAATAAGATCAGGATGTTGAAAGAAAGAAAGAAAGGGAGGAAAAATACTCGGAGGTTTCAAGCAACTACTGTGTTCTACTTGTCTCTGGCTCTTTTCTACTTGTCTCTGCTTCACAAAGATGGGGAAACCTGGGGCGCAGGACTAGAGTCTGGGGTTGTGCCCCCCCCAGGTTTTCCTCTTTTCCCCAGTAGGACCCTCGGAATAGTCTCTGTTAGGGGAGGGGCTGCGGCTCAGTTTGTAGAGCATCTGCTTCGGACACAGAAGGTCCCAGGTTCAATCCCCGGCATCTTCAGTTAAAGGGATCAGGCAGGTAGGCGATGTGAAAGGCCTCTGCCTGAGACCCTGGGGAGCTGCTGCTGGTCTGAGTAGACAATACTGATTTTGATGGACCCAGGGTCTGATTCAGTATAAGGCAGCTTCATGTGTTAAGTAAGGGGAAGGGGGTGACCGGCCTGCCACCTAGCAGGAGCTGGAATGTGGGCACGGGACTGGGCTGCAGTCCCTATAACTGCCACCAAGTCATCCGCTTCTGGGGCACAGGACTGGAGTCCTGGGCTGTGGCATCCTCCAGGGGTCTCCTCCTCCCTTACAGGACCCACAGACGAGCCTCAGTTAAGCAAGGGAGAGGGGCTTACATTCTCCCAGCTTCCTCTCCACAGATGCCACCCTCTGCAGATGCCACCCTCTGGCACATACCTGGGGAGGAGCTTTGCTCTTCCCTCTCAGCTCTCCCCCGGCCCACCCGTAAAAGGTCTCCCTGGAGGAGGGGCATCCCCAGGCTCCCCCAACCCCTTTCCTCTGAGGGCTGGGCCATCATGGCTGGGCCATCATGATGGGCTGGGCCATCATGGCTGGCAGGGCTTGGGGCCAAAGAGGTGCTGGTCTGGGCCTCTCCACCCCAAGCCCCACCCACCTGGGAACTATGGTCTTTTACGCATGGCTGTTTCCGTTGTTGTCACCTCTCCGATGAATTTGGGTCTTTGGGTTGATTACGCATGCCATTGCTGACCGTCAGAGGTCGCCTCGCTCTCCCCCCTGCCTTTCCCCGCATTTTGCCTGTGCTTTCAGGGCCTTGTTTTATCTCGAATTTGAAAACGCGAGCAAAACGCAGGGAAAGGCAGGGGGGAGAGCAAGGCAACCTCTGATGGTCGGAAACAGCATGCGTAATCATCCCGCTCTTAACCACTGCACCATGCTGGCTCTCCCCTCCCCAAACCCCGCCCTCCTCAGGCTCCACCCCAAAAACCTCCCACCGGTGGCACAGAGGGACCTGGCAACCCTAGGGCAGAAGATGCCCCCAGACAGCTCCCTTTGTGTTCACTGCCCCCATCTTAGCCACTACTGCTCTCTGCCCCTTTGGGTTCCTCTTGCAGGGCCATACCACCCCGCCCTTCAGACTCCCTTGCCCCCAACAGCCCCCAATCTGCTCCCCCTGCCTGCCGAGTACTCCCTCACCCCCGCCGGCCCCCTTCTCCATTTGCTTTCCGGGAGGGGCCTGCAGAACCCACCGCTGCCTGGAACCAGGGGGTCCGCTTCAGCTCGGGCCGGCGGTTGCCAGGCACTGGCCTCCACAACCTGCGGTTGCTAGGGCCATTCTCAAACCCAGAGAATGGTCCAGGGGCACGGGATGGGGTTGCATTGTTCGAGCTAAGCGGGTCTCAGCCCTGGGGGGGGTGAGGAAAGGTTTCTCAAAGGAACAGCCAAGGAACAAAGAACCTGAGAAACAGAGTGGACGTTCTCATTTCGTGAATGATTTCTGAAAATAACAGCCTATTTGTTGAGGAGGACCAGACCGAGGGGACACTGTGTTTAAAGCCCCCCCCCCATCAGCTCTTTTCTCTTTCTGTTGCAATATTATGATAGAGGGGGGTACCAATCTCCAGGCGGTGGCTGGAGATCGCCCACTATTGCAACTGATCTCCAGCCAGAGGTCGGTTCCCCTGGAGAAAAAGGGCCACTTTGGCAATTGGGCTCGAAGACATTGAAGTCCCTCCCCAAACCCCGCCCTCCTCAGGCTCCACCCCCAAAATCTCCAGGTATTTCCCAACCCAGAGCTGGCAGCCCTATTGTACAGTCATTGTATTTGTTGTAATTCTTATCGTTTGAAACATAAATGTGAAAAGGGCCAGCGTGGAGGAGAGACTCAAGGGTCAGACCAGGCTCTGGAAGATCCCGGTTCATATCCCCATAAAGCTGGCTAGGGGGACCTTGGCCGGTCACACACACTCAGCCTAACCTACCTCACAGGATTGTTGTGAGGGTAAAACCAGGGGGAAAGAACAAGGCATGCTGTCCTGAACTCCTTGGAAGAAAGATGGGATAAAGATCGATTGGGATAAAAATGGACTTACAATATGGAAATGCCCGGACCTGGACAGGCAAGGCTAACCAGAGCTCAGAAGCTAAGCAGGGCTAGCCCAGGTTAGTGTTTGAATGGGAGGACACCGAGGAAGTCTCGGGCTGCTATGCTGAGGCAGGCAATGGCAAGCGGCCTATGAACGTCTCTTGCCTTGAAAACCCCAAGGGGTCTCCATAGGTCAGCTATGACTTGACGGCAAAAACAAACGAACAAAAAGGCTGAAAGGTATTCTCCGTCAAAGTGGGCTGTTGCTGAGGGAAGCCAACGACATCAGCAACTGGTTATTCTATTCACTATCAATAACCATTCTAATATTCACATTTCAGGTCATGGTGTCTTCAGTGCAAGCCTGGATATTTTCAATTCCCGCTGGGTTTCTGAGTCCCCAGAAAGCCCATGATGCTCGCAGCCGTCTTTTGTATTTCAGTTTTCAGTTACGTATGTTCTCAAATTACAGCGAAGCTTCAAATGCCAGGTTTTCCTCTGGGTTGTGGCCGAAACCACGGGTCACTTGCCTGCAAAGAACCAGTTCCTCTCTGGGCTAAGCAATCGAGCCAGAGTTTCATGTTTACATTGAAACCAGGTAATTTTCTCTTTGTACATCAGCTGTCGACAGAGGATCAAATGCTTTTATTCTATTTTTTTTTCCAGCATTTGTGTATGTTAGATTAAGGTGCATAATCATCCAACTAGCATGGACATTATGAGTATTGAATATCTGTGGGAAAACACACCTGGGCAGGAGTAGCGTAAACCTGGGAAAGTGTAGTATATGTTTTTTTTTTCCAAAAGGAGTTAAATGGTATAATACTTTCTCTCTTGGCGGCAATGCTAAGCGGGGCAGAAGGACCGTGGGCGATAGCCACACCACCGCGCAAGTGACACACCATTCCCCTTAGCAACAACACAGTGTCACACGTTTGCTTCTTGAGCAGAGTTATCTCCTGACCTTCTAGCCCAAAGAAGGCTCCTTTCCCAGCCCTTAACTAATAGGTTGGGTTCACACATGCAGAAAAATGACAAGGAGGCAGCAGAATGCTGAGAAGACTCCCCACTTTAGACTGCAAGGGGTGGATTCGAGCACTGGGAAACTCCATGCCAACAGAAAACTAGCATCTCAGGGGAAATGTCTGCTGTGCTAGTTTTCTAGCTGCAGCGACAACTTTGACATTGGAATAGGGTTGCCAGGTCCCTCTTCACCACCGGCAGGAGGTTTTTTCTTGGGGGGGGGGCTGAGAAGGGCGGGGTTTGGGGAGGGACTTCAATGCCACAGAGTCCAATTGCCAAAGCAGCCATTTTCTCCAGGGAAACTGATCTCTATTGACTGGAGATCAGTTGTAATAGCAGGAGATCTCCAGCTAATACATGGAGGTTGAACTGAAGCAACGTAAACAGCATGCAGGCTCTGTATCTATAAGTTCTTTTAATTCATATACCTATAACTACCAAAGAAAACTTATGAAAGCTGTGATGCTAACAACCTATGAACTATAAACTTAATCTAAGTATAATATCTAAAAGTACAAGGCATTAACAACATGCCTAAAATAACCACAATCACAATGTATAACATAATCACACAATACAGTAGGTAACACCCCACACCAAGTGGAAATAGACAAATAAATGCCCCGGAATACCCAATAATCCCACCGCTTGGGAATTCTCCTGTATACAGCACCACACAAAGGGTCCAAATAGGAGATTAGTCCTCAATGTGGGGAGGTGTGCAAACACAGCCGACACTAGATTCCTCTGTGCCGGAGGAGGAGCGGGAAATACAACTGCTTCATGGGTGCCCAAAGGACACTGGCAAGAGGATCTGAGATGTTGGATATAAGACGAAAGGACCACCAACAAGTACGTGTGGTCGATTCACACAAATTTTGGTCGCTTCGTCAGCTTGTCGGTAGCTTGCGTGTTCAACATCCAGTTCTTCATCTGTTCACAGCACGAATTGTGCGTATTATAGAGGGCCAACAGGTGCCAAAGTTAATGCAACCTAGTTCACAAAATCATGAATTGTCATACATGTTACAATCCCGCACCTACATTATAATAAACATATGCGTATAACAAAGTAATGCCTAAATTATATCTATGTGTTCCCCTATCCTCAGACGAACAGCCCTAATCATACTGCCAATATACATACGAGAACAAGAACAAAGGATCACGTAAACGACCGAACACGAAGCACAACTGCTAAAGTGTCTCAGAGTATATTTAAAGTTAGACGAAGTGGAACCAACTTCAATAATCGGTAAACTAAATGGACAGACTACACACGAGCCACATTTGAGGTGCCCTTGTATTGTGATTCTATCTCTATTAGAAATTAAATCTGTTTTAACCAAATGGTCCTTAAGCGAGGTAGTTTTCCTCAGGCCAAAAACTGGTAAGTTGGAACAGCCAGGTATATGTCGTAAAAGATGCCAATGGTGAAAAATAATTTTCCTTAGATCATATGTGAGATGGTTATATTGTAAAGAGGCAACAACTCATTCTCACACAGGCTGGGAGGGTCGGGAACCGAACAACAATAAACTTCGGTCATAGCCTGGGAGAGCAGAGAATCAGCATATCCACGTCTTTTAAAGGTCCTACTAAGATAAGATGCCGCTTTAAAGAAATCGTCCTCATGTGTAGCATTACGCTTTAACCTAAGGAACTGGCTGTATGGAAGGTTTCTATGCAAATGAAAAGGGTGATGTGATATAAAGTGCAAGCCTGCTCCCCTGTCTGTGGGTTTCTTAAAGGTGTCATTTGAATTTCTATATATTGTAACTTCAAGAAAATGAATACAAAATTCGTCAGAGGCTCCTGAAAAGGTAAGATGTTCATTAACAGCGCATTCCTGAGGTGCGCCGGTGGCCAGGACCAAAGGCCTTTGGAGGCTGACGAAGGCCTGCACCGGTGTAAGGACCCACAGCGCCGACGTCTGGACGGCGCACACTGGCGTTTGTGGCCCCTGGACGCCAGCAAAGGCCGTGTTGTTGTCCCGGGAGGCGTTCCTAGAGTGTCACGCCGCCATTATGGCTCAGGAATGCTCCCATTTTTTATCTCCAGTGCAACCCTAACCCTAACCACTGCGTTGCCTCCTAAGCCCGGCACAGGCATTCCGCTCAGGAATGCATGGTAAGGGTATTAATCCATCTCTGTATAGATTTCACTATCACGAACAGGTCACGGGGCAGGTGCCACATGGGGAACCACAGGTGGCTCCCAAGCCACTGAGTATCACTGACTCATAATACTAAGAACATAAGAAAAGCCCTGCTGGATGAGACCAAAGCCCAACAAGACCAGCACACAGTGGCCAACCAGGTGCCTCTGGGAAGCCCACAAACAAGACGACTGCAGCAGCATTATCCTGCCTGCGTTCCACAGCACCTCATATAACAGGCATGTGCCTCTGATACTGGAGAGAATAAGTGTGCATCATGACTAGTATTCATTTTCACTAGTAGCCATGGATAGCCCTCTCCTCCATGAACATGTCCACTCACCTCTTCAAGCCTTTCAAGTTGGCAGCCATCCCCACATTCTGGGTCAGGGAGTTCCACAATTTAACTATGTGCTGTGTAAAGAACATGTGTGAAGAACTGGGATGCAGCAACTAGAATGTTGGGCCTGGATGTGGGAAACCCGCTTTTTATTTCTATCTCAGCTATGAACCTCACTGGGTGATCCTGGGCAAGCCCCTACTTCCCAGTTCCAATTCTGATCTATCCCCCATTTGGATAAATCTGCTCACAAAAGTCTACATGTGTTATGTAATCTCTAGTAGCCGCTTGTGGGACTGAGCTGCACTGGGGATATAGAAATCCCCATTCATTTAGGCTGCTGCTAGGACTTCTGGGGGCATTCTTTCCCAACGTATACTACTCAAGTGAGTAGACCACTCATTTTGTTTTGCACAAACGAGTCGGAGGAAACAGTGTCTGGTCTGGCTCTAACCTACTTCACAGGGCTGTTGTGAGTAACTGTGCAGTCCTCTGCATCGACATTCCACTACCAGCCTATTGAAATCAATTCACTGTAAAATTCTGGTCTGAGCAACTTAAGAGAAATGCAAATGTATCAAAGAAATAGATATACTATTGCAGCAATATTAGAGCGTACTTGTAAATCAGGAAAGGGGAAGAATGAATTAGTTTCAACTTGTAAAATGAAGGTTGATATCTGAACACGATTTGGATAAAGAAAACTGAATAGTACGTTAGCAATGTAGATCAGTGCAGGGAAGGTGGCATGTTATAGCCCGATCTCGTCAGGTCTCGGAAGCTAAGCAGGGTTGGTGCTTGGAAGGGAGACCTTCAAAGGTCATAGCTAATTACAATGGCCTACATTCTATTACTCTGGTGAGCAGTCTGAAGCCTTCCATCAGACTGGAGCCTCCAACTTATGTGGCTCAACGGAAGAGCTACTTAAGCCGGAAGAAGTCTCCTTAGGCTGGAAGCAGCTCCTCCAGCCTAAGGCAAAGTGCCACCAAAGTTGTATCCTGCCTAGGAGCTTCCCAGGACATGTAGCTAGCCACTGCTAGAAATGGGGCAGGACTAGATGGGTCACCCAGCAAGACCAGGTCTTCTTATACAATGGCTCGTAGAGGTGTGCAGGAATCAATGATCAAATTGTGGGACTCCCTGCCCCAGGATGTGGTGATGGCTGCCAACTTGGAAGGCTTCAAGAGGGGAGTGGACATGTTCATGGAGGAGAGGGCTATTCATGGCTACTCGTCAAAATGGACACTAGTCATGATGCATACCTATTCTCTCCAGGATCAGATGAGCATGCCCATTATATTTAGGTGCTGTGGAACACAGGCAGGATAATGCCGCTGCAGTCGTCTTGTTTCTGGGCTTCCTAGAGTCCCCTGCTTGGCCACTGTTTGAACAGACTGCTGGACTTGATGGGCCTCGGTCTGATACAGCAGGGCTTTTCTTATGTTCTTAATGAGATGCACAAGGCAAGCTACAGGACTCCCAACCAAGGGCTGCTGGCTAGCAAGGCTGCACCCAGGTAATATGTCCCAGAAGCCCCAAGTTACAGAAATGGCAGGGTGAAATGGACTGGGCCAATGCACAGGAAAGGTGGCATAAATTGGTGAGGGAAAGCCCCAGAGTGAGGAAGCCATGCTGCCATTTACTTTTACTTCCTAGGAGGCCAAATGTCCTGGGCAGCCCTGCTTGTGGGAAAAGCTCCTGATTCATCCAAGAGTTTTCTTTCTAATTAAATGGGAAACAGCAGTCAGACAGTACACAAAGCAGTCAGACAGTACACAAAACCCCATTAGGCATTGTGGCCAATCCAGCAGTGATCTCAACTGTGGAGAGAAATGCATTGATTTCTGAGTGCATCCGCTTTATTATTGTTGACAGCCACAAATGCAAGAATCCATCCCTCGTCCATTTACAAAAGATTGTACTACTTAGTTGAAACGTCACGTGATGATATAAATCCAATGGAGCTTAACAAGTATCTGGGTAGTCAGGTCCATATTTCCAGTAAAATTTCGCATACAGTCTTTCTATAAGGAGCAATGGTGGTATTAAATAATGTGATACCTCAAGAAGGGTCATGTCACAGCTGTGGAAGGGATTCTGGATATTAAAGTCCTAGCTAAAACGAATACGTTTTTTGTTTATTTTATTTACAAGATTTGTACCCCGCCTTTGGTCACTTACAAGGGTCACTAAGACAGCTAACAATTTAAAACACACATAATAAAATTACATTAAAAAACCCCATTAAAATCAACCCCCTTCCCAAACACACAACATTAAAACCATTTTTAAAAGAATTAAAACACATACAAAACCATTAAAATGCATGCAAAACATAAAAACAGTGGTTCAGAAGGGAGGGAGCATTGAAGGAATGCCAAACCAAACCAAAAAAGTATTCACCAACTGGCAGAAGATGGCAACAAAGGGGACCGACAAATTTCCTTGGGACAGGAGTTCCAGAGTTTTGGTGCCGTGACTGAGAAGGCCATCTCCTGAGCTGCCACCCACCAAGTCTCTGGATATTGGGGCACCCAAAGCAGGGCCTCCAAAGATGACCATAATGGTTAGGCAGATATGCAAGAGATAAGGCAATCCTTCAGGTATGCTGGTCCCAAACCATACAGGGCTTTGAATGTCAAGACCATAAGAAAAGCCCTGCTGGATCAGACCAAGGTCCATCAAGTCCAGCAGTCTGTTCACACAGTGGCCAACCAGGTGCCTCTAGGATGCCCACAAACTGCAGCAGCATTATCCTGCACCTGGAATTGTGCCAGAAACTAACTGGAACCAGCGTAGATGGGCCCAGATGGGAGCAATATGGTCCTTATGACCCTACTTCATCTAAGGTGCTGTCTTATCTGGCAGAAGAGATGTCCAGAGGGAAAGGGAAACCAAAAAGGCAGCCAAAAACAGCAGTAGTATCTAGAGAAGCTGCTTTTGAGGCACACAAAAGTCTGGGCTGAAAAAGAATGTGAAACAATAGATGTAGGCCTAAAGCTGCAAAGGCATCAGACACAGCACAGCATATTCCTTTGCTTTAAAAGGCACTAAAATGGTCTCTCTTTTATTCCCGGTTCACCAGATTAGAGTCTGCTGCTCATGTGCAGGAGTGGGGAATCAAACCCGGTTCTCCATATCAGAGTCCACTACTGCAAACCACTGCTCTTAACCACTACACCACGCAACAAGAAACAACTGTAAGCTCACTTGCCTTCGCCATGACTGTGGATAGAAAGTAACATGTAATCCAGCTAAAAACTGGGTTTCTCAGAGATTTGAGACTATCGGAGTACGGGGAGTAGGAAGCATACCAGCCCAGCCCAAATGATAGTGTGCGCTAAACAGGAAGCCAATAATTCTGAGGGGAAGAGCTTGTGAAGCTGAGGCTCCATCACTAATAACAGCCCGCTCTTACAGGCAAAATAGCCCCATATCATGGGTCAGCCTGCTGGGGCTTCTTCAGGCAACGAAGAACTTGAAGCTGAAGGCTATGGAGGTCCAGCCACAGGTCGTGCCACCAGAGAGCCCCCCAAAGCTGCTGGAGCAGAGGTGCAGGAGACTCAGGGCACAGCTACATGAGCAAAGAAGGAGTGCTAAACTGCAGCCCAGTGAGGAGCACTCCCTACTGTCAGTGATAAGATTAATGAGCTTCACCCAGCAGGGAATGCTGAGCCGGGATAACAAATAACAGCTGGTTCCCCTCAGGCCTCCTTAAGTCATCAAGTAGGCTTGGCTGTTGTGAAAGCAACTCGTCACCAACCTCCCTGCATATCAGCCCTGTCTCCCTGCTATACTTTGAATTCCTGATAACCTGACTTCTTGGACTGACCCTGACTCACGCCTTGAACTGCCCTTGTCTGTACTAGTATCTTGGACTCTACCTGAATCGTGTATGACCTTGGACTGCTTCCCAGACTACGCTTTGACCCTTTGGCCCTCGCTCTCTGCCTGCAGCACAACACCCCATATCAATCTATTCCAAGCTGGTTTTAATATGATCCTGCTAAGGTACTTATCCACTGATTTCATTCTTTTCTTTGACACATGACGCTACCTGACGCTGAGGCTGACCACTGGTCCAACCAGGCCAGTATTGTCTCTTCTGGTAGAGAGTAGCTCTTCCAGATGTCAAACAGAGCTGATTTTCCAAGCCCGGCAACCTGAGAACTTTTAAACTGGAGATACCGTGAGCTGAGCATGAGACGTGTGCCTGCAAAGCATGTGCTCTACCACCGAACTATGACCCCGTTGTTTGTTTCGCGGCTGGCCTTTTTTCCATTAAGGGAAGCAACCTTCAGAACTAAGATTACTGGCTGTCTGGGGGAAGGATATCCTATCCCTTTAAGAGAGGTCTAATGAGTGGAAATGGCCTGTTGAGGAGTTTCATGGTATGAAGTTGAATAACATCTCCTGATAACTGCTTGCAGATCAAACTGATACGAAAGGGACAAACCGGTTCAGAACTTCCAGAATGCTTCCTTCAGTAAACGCGCTATTTTTTTATAAAAAGGAGTCCCTCTTTCTTCCCTTCTGTTCTGATTTAAGTGGAATGGGTCGATCAACCTCTCTCCCCTTCAGCATTCCTACTCCCTTGGTTCAGGCCAGCCCTCTGCCCCAATGGGTCACGCACAGAAACCACAAGAATGTCATTCCCTTCTTAGTGCTTCCGTTCTCACTTCCTGAGCTGATTTTTAGGGGCTTGATTTAATGTGTTTATGGCCATTTCTGAGAGAAAAACATAAATCTTGCATTGGCATCGGTACAGTTTCTTCTTCAAACTTTAAAAACGGCAACCCGTAGAGGGCTCACAAGATTATAAGGTTTCATGCGCTCCTGTTGTTTTTTAATAAAAAAAGACTTCTGCTGGAAGAGGATTAACTTTAAATTTAGAAACCAGGGTGAAACTGTCAAAGGCCTTGTCCTGACTTTGCTGACAGAGGAAGACAGTGCTCCCGCTGACTTTAAGAAGGCCCCCATGAGCAGAACTGAGTAGATTTTCACAGCTTTGTTCTAATTGATCCTTCATATGGCAATTTTAATGAGCAAATCTATACCCACCCTCATGATAAGCCTACAGGGCAGAGCCTCAGCCCTCCCACTGTATAGATTCAGAGCTGAGGCTCTGAATTGCTCAAAGCCACTCAGTGAGACTAGGGTCTTTTATGCATGGCTGTTTCACTTGCGGTCGGTCACCCTCTCTGACGACTTCGGGTCTGTGTTTGGATTATGCACGCTGTCTCCAACCATCAGAGGTCGCCTCGCTCTCCCCCTGCATTTCCCCATGTTGTGCCTGCATTTGAGGTACCTGTTTTATCTCGAATTTGAAAAGGTGGGCAAAACGCGGGGAAAGGCAGGGGGAGAGCGAGGCGACCTCTGATGGTCGGAAACGGCATGCATAATCAACACAAGGGCCCAAAGTCATCAAAGGATTACAGCAAGTGAAACAGCCGTGCGTAAAAGACCCTGGACAGGCTGAGTGGCCACCTCTTTCTAGTAGGAATCCTGTGTCTTTAGCTCCCATGTCAGTTTGAGGAAGACAAATGGTTCCCAGGTGGTCTTCAACCAGAGTGTTGGCCTGTTTGGCTTTAAGTCAGAACTACATGCCTTCTGACCATTTTCTGAGCCTTGCTTTGGAGAAAATATTTACTCATTCCTCTCCACAATGTATAGATCTGGTTGCTCTGAAGGGTCACTTCACTATAATGTATTCAGACTAGGACCTCGACTGCACGATACACCAGAATGTGAATCTCAAACCGGTATAATTTCAGATTGCATTAAAGATTCCAAAACCCTGGTCGGGGCAGGGGATTCCCTGCCCCCTGCTCCCATTGCCCACCACAGCTCTGAGTGGCAGCTTCGTGTCCCTTCTGGTAAAAAAAAAGAAAAGAAAAGTGGAAGTACAATAGGGTAGCTCTAGGAATTGCCATTAACTCTATCGTAAAACCGTAGTTTGCAGCGATTCCTAGAGCTACCTATGTCACTTCTGGTTTTTTACCAGAAGCAATGTGATGGCATCGTGCCCCCCAAATCTCCATCCACAGCCCTCCCGCTCGTTGCTAGGGACTGCCTGGCAACCCTAAATCGCATGTAATGCTCCCTTACAGGAGAAAAAAAACCTGTAGAAATTATCTCAGCAAGGTTAGAGCTATCCAGCACTCTTCTGCCTTGTACAATATTGTTTGTTGCTGTTGTTATTATTGCTGTTTTTAACTTGTAGGGAGTTTTTTTTTTTAAGGGAGAGACTATTTGAATTGTGATTCCCCCCTACAATATGAAGCGGTAGAGTCTACTTTACCAACTCAGTATCCATACCATCTTGTTCTGCTGCCAAGATTGCCTGGGCCTGCTATTTGCCCATGAGGTCAAAAGGGCCAACTCACATAACCTTCTCTCTCCTTTTACTTGGCTGAAGCTCTCTGGGAATACTTCTGGAGGAGGAAAGCGGCACTTTTTGGCCACTGACCTTTCCCAATGCTTTGGAAATTGTCTTTGTTTTCCTGCCTCGGCCATAAAATTGCTGCCAGAAGGCTGGAATGGTTGGAATGTGTCCCAAAGTTATGGTGCCCTGGGGAGGAATCCCTAAATGCAGCTCCTGCTGTGGGGGAAGGTTGAGGACAGAGGGCAGGGCTGCCCACATTCCTGACATGCTAATGCCAGTGCATTCTCTAGCCATCAGCTTTAAGTGACACGTGGCTCTAGGTGCTGTCACAGTCTTAAGGGCCTTTTAGTGAAGGCTCCCCTCCACAAGGAAAATGCAGAAGCAACAGATCAAGGAATAATAGGTGCAAAGCAGAAGTCATGAACAAAGCCAGAAACCTAGCGCAGGTCAAACTAGCATGTGCTGTTGTCAGTGACAACTTGTCACAGAAAGATGTTTTATGAGCCACATTTTGAAAAGGGGATTCTTTTGAATGGAATATCCATCCCCTGTTAGAAAGCTGGATCTCATAAGAACATAACACAAACCCTGCTGGATCAGACCCAGGCTTATCAAGTACAGCAATCCGTTCACACAGTGGCCAACCCGGTGCCTCTAGGAAGCCCACAAACAAAACGACTGCAGCAGCGTTATCCTGCCTGTGTCCCCCAGCACCTAATATAATAGGCATGCTCATAAGAACATAAGAAAAGCCCTGCTGGATCAGACCAAGGTCCATCAAGTCCAGCAGTCTGTTCACACATTGGCCAACCAGGTGCCTCTAGGAAGACCGCAAGCAAGACGACTGCAGCAGCATTATCCTGCCTGTGTTGAACACATGAAGCTGCCTTATACTGAATCAGACCCTTGGTCCATCAAAGTCAGTATTGTCTACTCAGACTGGCAGCGGCTCTCCAGGGTCTCCACATCACCTATTTGCCTAGTTCCTATAACTGGAGATGACGGGGATTGAACATGGGGCCTTCTTCATGCCAAGCAAACGCTCTACCACTGAGCCACAGCCCCTTCCACAGCACATAATATAACAGGCATGCTTCTCTGATCCTGGAGAGAATAGGTATGCATCATGACTAGTATCCATTTTGACTAGTAGCCATAGACAGCCCTCTCCTCCATGAACATGTTTGCTCCCCTCTTAAAGCTGGCAGTCCTGCATTCAAACTACTACAATTCCCTTATTCAGTCCCAGATTTTTAGGTAGCCCAGCTGTGAAAGACCTAGGCCTGAGACTCTGGAGAACAAGAAACATCTAAAGGTAAAGGTAGTTCCCTGTGCAACCCCCGGGTCACTGCTGACCCATGGGGTGACATCACATCCCAACATTTACTAGGCCGACTACGTTTGCGGGGTGGTTTGCCATCGACTTCCCCAGTCATCTACATTTTACCGCCGGCAAGCTGGGTACTCATTTTACTGACCTCCAAAGGACAGAAGGCTGAGTCAACCTTGAGCCGGCGACCTGAAACCGACTTCCGTTGGGATCGAACTCAAGTCATGACCACAGCTTGGACCGCAGTACTGCAGCTTACCACTCTGCGCCACGGGGCTCTTCTAAGAAACATCTACCAAGTCCTTAATGAAGGTGAGGTCTACATTCAGGTCTCTCGGGTCCAACACGTGCTTTAATAAACTCTTATCTGGTTTCATACAGGTAGCCATGTCTGTCTATTGTAGCAAAATATTGAAATACATGTCATGTTGAAATAAATGTGTGTTTAAGGTGCCACTGGACTTTTGTCTTGTCTTGTCTGATTTGTGATGAAAAGACTTTCCAAAAAACAATAGTACACATGTCTAAATTTAAGCAGCATTGTATTGTCTTTTCATTTTTATTTTCTGATTTTTAAAAAATTAATGTGCTCTTAGTATTTCAAAGCCAGACAGAGACTTGCACACGTAAATTCCTCCCACGTTAATGGTGTCCCTTGTGAATGTTTTAAATATGAGACGGGGTTCGGAGGAGACCCAGTTTTCAACCTAATTTCATTCTAGCCCACGTAGGTTTCACATTCAAGCCTTACTTCTTTGTGCCTTTGAACTGACAAAGTGAAAAACCAAAATAAATATTGCCTTATTACTACTCATTTCCCTTCAAAATATAACATTAACTACCACACAATAGAAGAGGATTTTTTAAAAGCTTGCATTTCCTCCAAAGACATTTCGCTACTTTTGTTCTCTCCTCAGAACATATGCATAAAGGAAGAAACACTTAAGTAATAAATTAAACATTTTCCACTTTATCAGCTTTGGTTCAGCGAGACAGGATGCCGGTGAACTAAAATTCAGCAGTTGAATTATCTGCTGTTCAGGTTTATGCTGCCCAAAAGTGCCGAGAGGAACAGCAGATGAAGTTTACGTGTCATAGTGAAAGAGGAATTAAACATCAGAGGGTTTTCATAAAAGGAAATCTTGCAGATCGCACACATGACATAGCTTATTATCTCTCTGCAGCGTGCATGAATCTGCCCCCTCCAGCACTGTGGAGCTCAGGGTGGGGGGTGGGCTCGGCAATGGCAGCTGTAGGTTTACTGTAACACCCACCTCCCTGCTAGGGTTGCCAACCTCCAGGTACTAGCCGGAGATCTCCTATTACAATCAGTTCATCTGGAGAAAATGGCCGCTTTGGCAATTGGACTCTATGGCATTAAAGTCCCTCCCCAAACCCCACCCTTCTCAGGTTCCACCCCCCAAAACCTCCCACCAGTGGCGAAGAGGGACCTGGCAACCCTACCAATAGTCTGATAGTCATTTAGCAAGAATCTTAGATACCACATTTTGTAATTACTTCTTCACTGTTCAGTAAATTCTTCATGCAATGGATGGGGTTGATGAAGTGATACCAATTTCCCAATGTCTGGTTTAAAGTCACTAATCAGGAGTCTTAAATTACAACGTTTAGTAATCTGGAATCAATTTCTTTGCAGGAATCCATCTTCTCCCATTTCTAGTTATGTGTCAAATGCAGTGCTGGTGGGTATTCCCCTAAAAAAAAAAACAACCCTTAATTGCCAAAATTAACATTTTTTCAATCCCGTTTGCTACCATTGTTTCTCCTATCTGTTTCTATTTAGCATAGATTTGTTTTGTTCTCATTACTTCATCTTTCCCCCGCCCCCAGGTTAATCAAATGGGCAACCAAAAGATGACCATATGGTGAACGCTCTGATATCACAGTGCTCCAGTCAAATTTGTCTACATGGCAACTTTTTCTGAGATAAAGTGCATTCAATTGAGAGAGAAAGCTGGGCTTTCTATTCTCGTTGGATAGGTGATTCCAGCCAACCGGGGATCATGTAGTGAAAGGGACGACTTCTGACATTGCATAGCTGATTGTGCTGAGATCACTGACAGCCCAAAGTTCAGAGGCAGGGTGGTTCTGCCCTGAAGAGGTGAGCCCCATCAAAGCAATCATCAAAACATGGTGAACAGAAGATCATGGTACTGACAGTGAGTTAAAAACCATTTATTTTTCTCTACTGGATAAACAATTCCACTTGATCAATCACCAAGTCAGTACATATTTTGCCAAGCTCCAGGGACAAAACGTGTACTTCCGGCTTAGCCCTAAGAATTTTATCCAGGGTCCTGCCAGCTGGCCATACAAGCTGGGCTGCTTGTGGTTCACAATTGTGGCGTTCTGCTTTACTCACTTTGAAGCTATTTGCTTCTCTCGCAGTATTTTTGTCCAGCACCAAAGAGACTGTATTACTTTTGAATTTCAGCATCAATGATTTCTCGTCCCCCCGGTGAAAGATCATTAAACAGTGTATGTTTTTATTAAAATATGCCTTGATACATACACACACACACACACACACACACACACACACACACACACACAAATCAAGGTCTCAGCATGGAGAGGAACTTAGCAACCACAATAATGGCTAGACAGCAGTTGATACATTTAGAAAAATCCAAAGCAAGGATACAAAACAGATCTCTCCTGTTTGAAATTCTGTGTTGTGTTGCCACCGAATTTGCAGAGCGAGTTGATGACTCACATCTGGACGAAAAATGTGAACCACGACCAAAAAAAGAATCACAAGGAATACATGAACAAGTAACACCTAGCATTTGATTTCGGGATTAAAGAAGTTGGACTTCTCTGAAATTGGGTTGGGGGCTCATAGAAAGCAATCCTAAATCAGTGTCAAAAGGTTTTGTCTAACCTCCACACATTGTGGAAATGTTTAACATAATCAAAATTTATCTGACTGCTACACATCAAAAGTGAACTACCTTTTAGTAACGCCCACCAAGAAATTATTCGGAAGAAGACCCACTGAGATGAATGGGAATGTGCAGATGAGGTTAGAAGATCCGGGGCTGAGACTGAACCTTGGGTAGTGTTAACCCTGGCTTACGATGGTGTCAACATACTATGTTCAGCAAGGGGAAATTGCACTTGAGAGGAAGAGGAAGAAGAGAAGTTGGGTTTTATTTGTCAACTTTATCTTTTAAGCACAATCAAAATGGCTTACGATCTCCTTCCCTTCCTCTCCCCATAACAGACACCTTGTGAGGTAGGTGAGGCTGAGAGAGTTCAGAGAACTGTGACTAGCCCAACGTCACCCAGCTGGCTTCATGGGTAGGAGTGGGGAAACCAACCCAGTTCACCAGATTAGTGTCCGTCGCTCATGTGGAGGAGTGGGGAATCGAACCTGGAGGAGTGGGGAATCGAACCTGGTTCTCCAGATTAGAGTCTGCCACTCTTAACCACTACACCACGCTGGCATGAGGAAGAATGAACCTATAAGCTTGCAATCCATTACAGATCCCTTAACCATGACCTAGGGTTTGTGTGTGCCTATTTTGCACTGTCTCTAAGAATTGGGGATTAGTAGACGTTGACTCTAATGGACGCATTTATGATGCATAGTTTAAAACAGCCTGTCTGCCAATCTTGAGTTAATGACATTTTGTGGCTTTACTCCACCATAATTTTGTAAAAAATAAACCAATCAAAATATTAAGAACTGGCTAGCGGAGGCAGAGCATCTGCTTGGCATGCAGAAGGTTCCAGGTTCAATCCCTGGAATCTCCAGTTGAAAGGACCAGGCAGTAGGTGATGTGAAAGACCTCTGCCTGAGACCCTGGAAAGCCACTACCAGTCTGAGTAAACAATACCAACTTTGATGGACCATGGTTCTGATTCAGTGTAAGGCAGCCTCATGTGTTCATGTGTTAGACAGTGCAAGTCTGCCATACTTACATTATCTTAAGCATAGTTGCACCCTTCTACATCCACGTGGGCTTAGGAGAGTGTAACCGTGCTTTGGATGGCACTTGTTGGTCATACTGCAAAATAGCAAACCATGTCGGCAACCTTCTTCAAACAAAGCTTTCACGCTTTTCTTTTAGTGGAAGCCAAGCAATCCAAATGAATTGCACCATTTTACAGGAATAAACATGTCTTTATGTCTCTCTAATTGGGTGAACGCAACTGCCCTTGTTTGAGCACCTCACTGAATCATTAGTTGTTTACTGAGGCATGCGCTGGAAGATTGTACTGGCACGCTTTCAAGGGTCACCGAGGCGCCTTTTCCCATTGAAACTGAAAATCAAGTTGTCTTTAAAAGGGCTTTCTGATAAAGGCTGTTGCATTTACCCACAGCGGCTGGCTGCGGAATTTCCCTTAATTTCATCTGGTCCTTTCAGGAAGCTGAAAAAGGGTCTTCATAACCTTTTGCAATACCTACCGTGCAATCCTATGCAGATTTGTTCCAGGCTACACCCACTGAAATGAATTAGCTTAGACTGGAGTAACTCTCCTTAGGATTGCACTGTTAGTCATTAGATTTATACTTTTTGACTTTTTGGATAGAAATTTAATACAGTTTATTTAAAGTGTTGTTGTTTTTTACTGGCCCATTTTTGTTCCTTTAATAGTGGTTTGCTCTAGATCCTACCACTCTGCTCAATGAAGTCTGAATGCTTCCTTCACCCTAAAGAGACTTCCTCTAACTTAAGTGACTTTTTCTCCAGCCAAAAAAAGCCAACATTGGAGAAAGATTCCTTAGGCTCAGAGAGTATCTTGTCCACACAAGAAAATCCAGAAGTGAATTATTACTACAGCGCAATAACAGTTCAGTATCCAACAATGTCTAGCTCCAGTCCCAAACTGCTTTGTACATGCAGTAGACTCTTCTGTAGCTGCCCTTCTGCAGGGTCTGCTGAGCTCGAGGAATGGTCCAAAATAAAAAAGGAAGTGGAGGCCAAATAATGTGCTGTTGGGACAATGGCAGCTGCAGTGACTACATGCTTCCATGTACATCTCCTCTACCTATGGAAAACCCAGGGGGTACAGCCACGGCTCAGCTCTAGAGCATCTGCTTTGCATGCAGAAGCTCACAAGTTCAAACCCTGACATCTCCAGTAAAAGGGCAGGTCACAGATAATGTGAAAGACCTCTCCCTCAGACCCCTAGAGAACTTCTACCAGTCAGAGTAGACAACGTGAAAGACCTCTGCCTCAGACCCTGGAGAGCTGCTGCCAGTCAGAGTAGACATCATGAAAGACCTCTCCTTCAGACCCCTGGAGAGCTGCTGCCAGTCACAGTAGACAATATGAAAAACCTCTCCTTCAGCCCTGGAGAGCTGCTGCCAGTCTGAATAGACAGTACTAACCATGGCACACCAATGCAGCTTTGTGTATTTAAATGCATTTTCAGACCTGCCATGACTAACCAAGCTGGAACGTGTCCAGAGGAGGGCAACGAAGATGGTGAGGGGTCTGGAGACCAAGTCCTATGAGAAAAGGTTGAAGGAGCTGGGTATGTTTAGCCTGAAGAGGAGAAGACTGAGAGGGGATGTGATAACCATCTTCTAGTACTTGAAGGGCTGTCATATGGAGGATGATGCCAAGTGGTTTTCTGTTGCTCTGGAAGGTCGGACCAGAACCAACGAGTTGAAACTAAATCAAAAAAGTTTCTGTCTCGACATTAGGAAGAATTTTCTAACAAGTAGAGCGGTTCCTCAGTGGAACAGGCTTCCTCGGGAGGTGGTAAGCTCTCCTTCTTTGAAGGTTTTTAAGCAGAGGCTAGATGTCCATCTGTCAGCAATGCTGATTCTATGACCTTAAGCAGATGATGTGAGGGAGGGCATCCTGGCCATCTTCTGGGCATGGAGTAGGGGGTCACTGGAGGTGTGGGGGGAGATAGTTGTGAATTTCCTGCATTGTGCAGGGGGTTGGGCTAGATGATCCTGGTGGTCCCTTCCAACTCTATGATTCTATGATTCTGACCAGTAACATGATTTTTGCTGTTACCCCATGACCTACCAGAGCTTGGAAGGTTCAACCTCCCAACTCGCCCAGGATTCAGCCAGGTATCAGAATGAGTGAACTCAAAAGCTGGTAAACATGGATGATGGTTAATATGCTTCAGACTGCAGTCACCATGCCCACCCCCCACCCCCAAATGCAGGCAACTTCCATCCAGTTTCAAGCAAATTATTCTGAAACAAGTGGAATAGGGGCCACAGTTTTAAAGGACTGTTGGGGAGCCAAGGAAGAAAATGCTGTTTTCTGGACAGGCAAAATTATACATTAATAGCACCTGGAGATTTTCCTAAGCCGACCTTCATAACAAAACATTGTAGCATATATCTACGTTCTGCTGGAGGATGAGTTTTTGGGGTGCAATCGTTTAGGAATGGAGCTAAAAATGCCCTGTGGCTGCTCTTGCCATCTCTGATGGTGGGGATGCTTTTCTGTAGCCTCTCCATTTCCCATATGATTAAATGTTTTGGTCTCTGTAAGATGAAGTGCATGACCACTTCTCAAGGACTACACTACTAAGTATCTTAAATAAGGTAGCAGATGATCAAAAGTCTGACTCAGTGCATTTCACACCAGATGTTTATGCAACAATCACAGCTGGAGGCTCTGCATTACTCTCCCTCCCCACCCCCAACAATCTCATTCCATTTAAACTAAAAATTAGATGTGGAAACGCTAAGACAGTTCAAACGTCTAAGTCCTTATACTTTGGTGGCCAAAAGGATTACTAAAAATTGTGTAAGATGGCTGCATTCAACCCAGCTGATCTCGTTCCCCTGATTTTAATCAGACTGGGGAAAAACTTCTCCCTAAATCACTAGACAAGGTTCACCCAAGCAGGAGATGAGTGAACTTGCTTTTTCATCCCGTCAGGGTCACAAATACCACATGAGGTGGCAGAACAAAGAATAAATCTCTAAAAGGCCTTCCCCTTAATAACATTTGAATGACTTTGTAGTATAGGGTCCTGTTCCTGTATTACAGGGTTTCCACACCCTCTTTCTACCCACAGGAGATCTTTCTCCTGTGTGGAGAATCTGGGCAGTAGCAGCAGAGCTTGGGAGAGGAAGAGGAAGAGAAGGAGAAGAGGAAGAAAAGGAGGAGGAGGAAGAAGAGTTGGTTTTTATATGCCAATTTTCGTTACCTTTTAAGGACAATCAAACTGGCTTGCAATCTCCTTCCCTTCCCCTCCCCACAACAGGCACCTTGTGAGGTAGGTGAGGCTGAGAGAGTTCGGAGAGCTCAAGGTCACCCAGCGGGCTTCATGTGGAGTGGGAAAACCAACCTGCTTCACCAGAATGGAGTCCGCTGCTCATGTGGAGGAGTGGGGAATCAAACCCGGTTCTCCAGATTAGAGTCCACCACTCTTAACCACTACACCACACTGATCATTGCGTGAATGTAATGTGCTGTTAAGTCACAACTCACTGATAGCGACCCCAGCAAGGGGCTTTCAAGGCAAGTGAGACGCAGATGTGGTTTTCCATTGCCTTCCTCTGCAAAGTCTTCCTTGGTGGTCTCCCTTCCAAGTAACTGACCCTGCTTAGCTTTCAAGATCTGATGATTTAGACTTTCCCCCCCAGGCGTCATTAGGCATTGCTTTTTCATGAGGTAAGGTGAAGGTAAAGGTCCCTTGTGCAAGCACCGGGTCATTCCTGGCCCATGGGGTGACGTCACATCCCGACGTTTCCAAGGCAGACTTTTGTTTACGGGGTGGTTTGCCAGTGCCTTAAGCATTCCCTTAATAGGTCTTACAGAAACTGATGCACATCAAATAAAGGCTAGTTTGCAGTTTCCCCAGTTTGCAGACAGTCACCCCATTTAGCAAGCCCTCTGTCTTGGCAGAGGGGGTGTAGCATGCAGTGGCATGCATGGAACTGTTGAATCAATACAGCGGAGCTACCACTGCACCCAGCAACTTAAGGCATTTTTGAAGAGGAAAACGTGACATAAATTCCATGCATTCCGAGATGAGAATTCTTGTTTCCCAATTATATAGATCTATTCAGAGGATACCTGTCTTGGTCTGCAGTAAAAGAACTAGATTTGATTCGAGTCTAGTAGCAGCTTAGAGATGAACAAGATTTTTGGGGTATAAACTTTCGAGAGTCAAAGCACCATTATACCATGAAAATCTTGTTGGCCTCTAAGGCGCTAGTGAACTCGAATCTAGCTCAATAATTTAGAAATGAACTTTCCAGGCTAAAGGGCAGCTCAGCCTTAGAGGTAAGCAGAAGAACTTGAGAAGATAGGAAGAAATATACATGAAATATGCACTCAACTTCCCAAGTACGGTTGCCAACCTCCAGGTACTAACTGGAGATCTCCTGCTATTACAACTGATCTCCAGCCGATCTCTCAGTTCACCTGGAGAAAATGGCCACTTTGGCAATTGGACTCCCTCCCCTCCCCAGGCTCCACCCCAAAAACCTGCCACCGGTGGTAAAGTGGGACCTGGCAACCCTATTCCCAAGGTGGGGGGAGACTTTAATGCATAACACACTATATCCATATATTCATTTTTTTCTAGAGAAGATTTTGTCAGATATGATCTCATCAGAAACTGGAATTCTCAGCGAGGTTTAGCGATCTCCAGTTTTCCTGGGTGGAACATTTACCAAGTAGTAACTTATCAGAGAATAGACACATGGAGCAATCCTAAGCAGGTTACTCCAAAGTAAATCCCACTGAGGATTCACTCCCAATTTTCATGTGCAGCCATAAACACTGCGACGGTGGGCTATGTGAGAAATGGTGCATTCTGCTGCCCTACATTCAGATGAGGTATTCACGTGGGTTGAAATTCTTCTCGCTGTGGGAGGATTCAAAAGACCAGCGTACCAAGAGATTGGAGGCTCACTCGCACACGTGGCAATCCTGAACAGAGTTACACCCTTGCCTTCAACAGGCTTACAAGGGTATACCTACCTTTAGCATTGTGCAAATGGTTGGCGTCTGATTATCTGGGTTCCCCCTCTTTGGCTGCAATCCTAAGAACATGGGCCTGGAAGTAAGCCCCGCTGAATAAAATGGGGCTTGCTTCCAAGTATACCTGCTCCAAATTCTCCCTGAGACAATTAATCTGCCATCCCACGTCTGCCAGAGCAGGGACAATGCTCGTGTTCTCATTATATGTTTGCACCTGTTTATCTTGGCCACGTTTACCCTTGGGAACTTCAGGCCTATTCAAACATATTTGTCCCGGCATGGATTGTTCTTGCCAGGAGGGATGGGGGAAGGGTGAGCCAATTTCCCAGTGGAATTAAAAAGAAACCACCCATTTACATACAATGGATTAATTAAGAGCCGGGAAGCACCTCCCACGGCTATAAAATCATTAAAGGTGAAGCCGGCAATTGGGAAAAGCATTCGGGCCGGTTGCCTACCCATCTGTGCCATGTACCTCCACGGTCCGGTTTATGTAACAAGATAATTAAAAGTGGCTGAAGGGCTGGTAGGAGAAAAGATGGCACGGCTGAGCATTGTAGTTATCATGTGGGCTGTACAACACATTTGTCAAGGGCCATTATAAACATGGGGGGGGGAGTCTGCGAAGAAGACGAGGAGGAAGAGGAGGAAGAAGAGTTGATTTTTATATGCCAACTTTCTCTACCACTTAAGGAAGAATCAAACTGGCTTACAATCACCTTCCCTTCCCCTCCCCACAACAGACACCCTGTGAGGAAGGCGAGGCTGAGAGAGCTCTAAGAGAGCTGTGACTAGCCCAAGGTCACCCAGCTGGCTTCGTGTGTAGGAGGGGGGCAACCAACCCGGTTCACCAGATTAGAGTCTGCTGCTCATGTGGAGTGGGGAATCAAACCCAATTCTCCAGATCAGAGTCCACCGCTCCTAATCACCGCTCTTAACCACTACACCATGCAGGCTCTGGTAGACCTGTATCACTATTTGCATATTTCCAGGGAGGAGACCCCGTTGCTAATAGAATGAATGAGGTCAAGGCTGATCTGGGGACTTCCCAGCTTAGTTCACAATCTTCATTACTATGATAAGGCAGAAGACCCAAAAGCCTGACCCTGCCTCCTGCTTCACCCCTGACCACCAGTCACTGGATTCCCATCCTCTGAAATATTGCTTCACCCACGGCTCTTCTCCGAAGAGCACACTGCAGATTTCCAACAAGCAAGCAAAGGCAGGCGTGAAGGTTAAATAAATACCACATTTACTCTGGGACAAAAAGAATACAGGTTAAGCTAGTTGGGTAATGCTATATAGCTACTGAAAGAACTGCTCTGAAACTGGGGAGCTATCGTTTGAGCGGTCTACCCACCATGAAAGCTGACTGGGCAAAGGTGTTTGTACTGCCGAATGTTCCTCCTATTCAAACAACTTAGAAGAATGGACAAGTCGTTTCCTTCATGCACCGAGTTCTTTTCTCAAAACAACTGGAGCTGCTGTTAAGTTTGGCCAGCCGTGCCCTGCAAATGTTAACATAAAGTTCTGTTTTCGGTAATCCGGCTTCTCCCTGGACCGTGTGCAAGTATATTTCTGCTGTCAGATGGGAATAATGACATGCTGATGCTGCCATTTTAAATTATATAATTAGACCGACAGACTAGCTCAAATGAGATTTTATTCCGACCAAAGTTTTGGGAATAAACGATAAGATTTAAACATTTGAAATACAAATTAATATAGTTATATACCTGGCTGATAGTTCTGGGTTTGAGATGTATTTCCATGAATCCTTTGTAACATAAGTGGTGAAGGAGTGTTTTGTTGCTGTTTTTCTTATGTGAATACACTCTTTGCTTAAGCAAAGAGCTTAATGTGCGTGTCCACTGCTTATCCCAGGTGTAAGGACAGTTTCTTCATTCTTTTCCATCTTTTCCATTAAGTTCTTTGCTTAAATCCTGGCCAGCCTTCATTTGTGTATTTATAAGGCCAATTTTCTGTCCCTTCCCACATCAATGCAAATATGTGTTGCTATCCAACCTAAACCGATATATTCCTTTTTTCACAAAGGCTTTTCTCGGCAATTCCTTCCTTGTCAAGACACCTTCAAACATATTGTAAAGCCCCAATGAAAAAGAAGAGTTGGTTTTTATATGCTGACTTTCTCAACATTTTAAGGAGAATCAAACCGGCTTACAATCTCCTTCCCTTCCTCTCCCCACAAGACACCTTGTGAGGCAGGTGGGGCTGAGAGAGTTCAGAGAGAACTGTGACTAGCCCAAGGTCACCCAGCTGGCTTCATGTGGAGGAGTGGGGAAAACCCACCCAGTTCACCCGGTTAGAGTCCGCCCCTCATATGGAGGGGTGGGGAATTGAACCCAGTTCTCCAGATTAGTCTTCCACACTTAACCACTACCCCACACGGAAATCCCTATCTCAAGGTTGATTCTCAAGGTGTTATTTTTCATGTGGTCAAATCCTTCCCTACTAACTTTACAACATTTTATTTGGCAAAAGGTTGTGTAAAATGGCCTCACATGGGAAAGAATGAAGAAACTGCCCTTACGCCTGTGATAAGCAGTGAACACATACATTAAGTTGTTTGCATTCCAGCGACTGCCTGTACAACCTAACCTGTGCATATGTGCATATTTCTGTTTGTAAGAAAGACTCAACATGCATTCACTTTACAAATGAAACCAGGGACCAATACCTGCATCAACGTGTGCCTGCTCCACCTCCCTGTGTGCTAGGGCTTGCAGGCCTCCCTTTATGGTGGGAGACCTCCCGCCAGCAGCCTTGTCTGCCCACCGCCGCTCCAAGTGGCAGCGGGAGAAAATGTTTTTAATAATAGCGATGTATCACTTCCAGGGAAATCTTAGAAGTGACATCGCTCTAGGGATTGTTGGTGAGTTTCCAGTGATTCCTAGATCTAGCCTATGTCACTGCTGGGTTTTCCCCGGAAATTAGGTCGTGACATAGCCAGTGTCACTCACTTTCCCATTTCCTCAACCCTCCAGCCGGTTGCCTGGCAAACCTACTGTGCAGTGAATACACGGATGGGTCATCTGGTCTACGCTCAGACTCTCAGGTCGTTTATGAATGGGTACTTTCACTCACGTTCGCCCCGTCTGTCTCGGTCGTTCCTTGGAGTTATGCATGAGTTTTCCCTCCATTAGAGATGGCCTCGCTGCCAGCCCTCCCAAACCCTGGGTCTTCCCATCCCTCTATTAAACTGATTCTTCCCTCTCCCCTGAGCTCAGCCCACTTGAAATCCCCATGCATAAGGCAAAGCACAGGACACAGAAGCTTGGTTTCTCAAAACAAGTAGACAGCCAATTACAATGCAGCATGTCATGGGGCAGAGATTCAAATGCTTCCTGCTTCCTCTGAGTTCTTTCTGAGCAGAAGGCTTTTAAAAACGAGGGTTGGGTTTCTTCCCATCCCCCTGGCCTGGTTCCTTTCAAATAGCTGTTTTTTTGTTTTTGTTCTTAAAATGCTCTTAAAATGCTTTTTCATGCAGCAATTGGGTTTCGGGGGAAAACCTTTCTGTCACTACGGCCAATTACAAAGCAGCATTTCAGGGGGCAGGGATTCAAATACTTCCTGATTTGAGCTTGGAGATTGCTGGTGCATAGACTCCCAACAGGAAAGTGTGGGTCCAGCGAGCAACGAACCTCAGGTCAAACTCCCATGCATAAATGACCTTAGTGGCTCTCCGGGGTCTCAGGCAGAGATCCATCACATCATCTGCTATCAGTCCCTTCAACTGGAGGTGCCAAGGATTGAACCCAGGACCTTCTGAATGCCAAGCAGATCCCCAATAACAATAATACTAATAATATTGGAAGAGGATCTATTTACATATCAAAAGCATGGTGAAAATCAGTATCTGGCAGACTGAGCTCTGGTCATTTATATATTATGGACTGTGAACTTGTATGATGACCCAGAACCGGAAACAAGGCAGTCTGTGACAAATGGAACTCTGTATGTACAAGAGGGACTCTCCCTTGTCTTTTTGACATCTCATATCCTGCTGTCTAACACTAAATTGCAAAGCATGAGACGTGGGGGGGCACATGTCCATATGGCTAAAAGTAATGGCGCAAATATCCTTTTCAGAGCCAAATTGGCTGTATGAGCAGTATAATTAAAGTAAATGGCGCCAAAGCATGAGAGGTCCTAGGTCCTATTCATTTTAACAGGGATTATGCAGGATATGTTTCTATGGTCTCCCTTTAATGGGTATTCCAAACTGGAAAGCTATATAACACCTTCACACAACGCAGTTAAATTGTGGAACTCCCTGCCCCAGGATGTGGTGAAGGCTGCCAATGTTGGAAGGCTTTAAAAGGGGAGTGGACATGTTCATGGAGGAGAGGGCTACCCACGGCTACTAGTAAAAATGGATACTAGTCATGATGCATACCTATTCTCACCAGGATCAGATAAGCATGCCTATTATAGGAGGTGTTTTGGAAGACAGGCAGGATAAATGCTGATGCAGTCGTCCTGTCTGTGGGCTTCCCAGAGGCACCTGGTTGGCCACTGTGTGAACAGACTGCTGGACTTGATGGACCTTGGTCTGATCCAGCAGGGCTTTTCTTATGTTATGTTCTTATAACCACAGCAACCTAGGAGACATTTATTAGTGCCAAAGAATTTACATTGTTTGTTTTAATTATATTTGCCAGCATAATCTTTCAATCTGTATAACTGGATATTAAAATCAGCACTCTGTCTTTTACTACTGCCACGAGGTGTTGAATCAGTTCCTGTTTGGGGCCAGGCCAACTGAATGAAATGTGCTTACCTTCACCTGGGGGCAAGATTTACCATTCTTCCTTTGGCTTGTTTATTTCAATCCCTCCGAAGCAGATGGGCGGGAGGCATTCGCTGCAGAAACGGTCACTGTACTGTCACCCCGTCCAGTACAGAGGATATATTCTAACTGAGTGTGAGAACGTGCCCAGCTGTTTAAGAGCACCTGAAATAGTTGTGCTGCTGCCTGAACTCAACACCATTAAATTTGAACCAGCAAAGCATCCCTCTACTCCCCACCCCTCTTGAAAAAAAGGACTGTAATGAATGTGCAGTCTTGCAAAGCCGCTGCTTGGCAAAGAAATCCTCCTGACGGCTGCTTCTGCAAAGCAAGCAGTTTTGGAAAGTGTTCCAACAGCCACTGGAGCACGGGCTTAATATACTACAAAAAAATTGCATAGGTGTGAGTACTAAGGAATTGACCGTGTCGGTTTCTGTAAGCATCCGTGTGCCAAGAACGGCAGGTCTGATCCTTAGCTAAATTGGCCATTTGACCTGAGACGATGAGAACTGCTCTTGGACATTAGGTATTGCACTGAATTGATTTGACATTCTTATTCCTTCTGATCTAGATAGCTTGCAATATTTTATTTTTTCACATGTATTTCCCGACCCCGAGGAGCTCAGGGTGGCATCAGGAGAGCTGGTTGAGCCAGCGTGGTATAGTGGTTAAGAGCGGTGATTTGGAGCGGTGGACTCTGATCTGGAGAACCGGGTTTGATTCCCCACTCCTCCACTTGAGTGGAGGAGGCTAATCTGGTGAACTGGATTTGTTTCCCCACTCCTCCACGTGAAGCCAGCTGGGTGAACCTGGGCTAGTCACAGCTCTCTCAGCCCCACCTACCTCACAGGGTGTCTGTTGTGGGGAGGGGAAGGGGAGGTGATTGTAAACCAGTTTGATTCTCTCTTAAGCGGTAGAGAAAGTCGGCATATAAAAACCAACTCTTCGTAGTAGTAGTTTATGGAATTGAAAGAATAAGGCATAATCCAACCAACTTCTAATGGAAGTAACTTCTAATGCCAATGGATTTCAGCACATCCATAATATAGCCAGTTTTAAATGTTCAGAGCATATATTATCTCAATAATTCCATAATAAATAGGATTTAAAACTGTAACTTTGGCGTCATGATTGGGATGTGGAATGGTATAATATAGCCTGATCTTGTCAGATCTCGGAAGCTAAGCTGGGTTGGTTTTTGGATGGGAGACCACCAAGGAAGGCTCTGCAGAAGAAGGCAATGGCAAGCCACCTCTGCTTCTCACTTGCCTTGAAAGCCCCTTGCTGGGGTCACCATAAGTCGACTGTGACTTGATGACACTTGACACACACAAGTGTTAAGAGAGGATAAATGTAATGCTAAGCAGTACTAGAGGGAAAAGCAGTCAACACCTTTGTGGTTTTTACTTTGGTCTGTATTACGGTGGTGTCAAAACATGATAAATATCCTCTTTAGGAGAGGATATCCATGTGATAAATTGGAAAGGGCAGACAAATCCATTTGCCCTGCTGCTGTGGTCTTATTAGCTTTTTCCTGCCCAATAAATCTGCTCTTTTGGGACTGGGAAAACTCATTTCCCCACCCCCACAACAAAGTCAGTCTAGGCTTCTGCAGTTAGTGTAGATCTACATATATATTCATTTTTATCTTTTGTATAATTTCTTTTAACGGAGAAGAGAGCTGGAGCTGCATAGAGGTTAGAGTGTACGGATAGGACCTGGGTTTCAATCTCCACTTTACAGGCGAACTTGCCAAATAACTTTGGGCCTGTTGTACTCTCTCAGCCTACTTCACAGGGTTGTTGGAGGAGGGTGGAACGATGTGATGCTGCTTTAGGTACCCAATGGGAAGAAAAAGTGGGTTATAAATAATAAATAAATACACCGTAACATGGCCAGGATTTCCATATGGACACGTTTTAGTTCCCAATCAGGGATAGCCCTTCCTAAAGAAAACCCTGGATACCTAGCTATATAATTAAAATCAGAGTTATCATTAGATACTAAGGACACCAAACTCCAGGTGGTAGCTGGAGATCTCCTGCTATTACAACTGATCTCCAAGTGACAGAGATCAATTCACCTGAGAAAATGGCCGTTTTGGCAATTGGACTCTATGGCACTGAAGTCCCTCCCCTCTCCAACCCTGCCCTCCTCAGGGTCCACCCTCAAAAATCTCCAGGTATTTCCCAATCCAGAGTTGCCAGTCCTATTAGATACAGAGTGGAGATCACCTCAGGAAGACATATATGGGGGATACCATTAAAAGCCAGCCAAATGTTAATTCGTCACTTGGGTGAGTTATTAGGGTGACTTTTTTTTTTTAATCTCGGGCACCTCTGACTAAAATAAATCCCATATCAGATTCCTTAAGGGTTGAGCAGGAGTTCCATTAGCTTAAAATGACTTGGATCTCGCCTAGTTGGCTTGCATGGAGTAAAACCTATTCCAGGCACCTTGCAAGAACATTCAGGGTATTTTTCATACAGTCCAATTTGACCTCTAAACCAATGTGTAAGGAGAAAAAAATAGCATTGTTATCCCATTGCTGACAGATGCTTGTACAATTCCCCTGGTGCTAGAGGCCTTCTTGGAGCCAATGGGGACAGAAAACCACATTAGCATCACCCAAATGCCATCTGCTTCCTGAGGGAGCTAGCTAACAGATCTGGCTGAGCGTTGTTTCAGAGCAGGCCTTGCACAACCTGATTCACCAAACTGAACTCAGACAAACCAGCTGCCTATGCTGGCCTGCTTGGGACAAGGGTTGCACAAAAAAAAAAAATCGGTAAATTTCAGGTTCGGATTTATTGGGCATGTTTTCCCCCCGGTAAACCCGAAACAAGCCAAATACCCATACCGATAAAGGGGTATTCGGATTTATTTCCGGGTTTACATGAAAAATTCAAGCCCTTTATACTCTGGGTATTTATTTCAAAGCTCCTATGGAAGCATTTTGGGAGGTAGAGTTCCCAAATTTTCAGGGTAGCTTCAAGGGATTCACCTTGCATGAACTCCAAAGTTTGGTGAAGATTGGGTCAGGGGGTCTATTTTATGGGGTCCCAAAGGGGTTGCCCCCCTCCTCCATTGTTTCCCCACTCCTACACACAAAGCCTACTGGGTGACCTTGGGCCAATCACAGTCTCTCAGCCCCACCTACCTCACAGGGTGTCTGTTGTGGGGAGGGGAAGGAAAGGTGATTGTAAGCTGGTTGATTCTCCTTAAATGATAATTTTGGTATATAAAAACCAACTCCTCTTCTTCTCTTTCTTCTTCTTTTAGTACATCCACATGGCTTGTGTACACATCATGGTTTCGATGATACTCTGGCCCTTAGTTGAGCCACTGCTGTTGTGTAAAGTTCATTGCCTTTTCCTGCTTCATCAAGATGGGGCTGCCAAAGAACATTGAGGGCAACTATACGAAGGAATAGTGTGAGACCGCACTTGGAATACTGTGTACAGCTCTGGTCAACACACCTAAAAAAGGATATTGCAGAGCTTGAGAAGGTGCAGAAAAGAGCAAACAAAATGATCAGGGGACTAGAGCAACGGCCCTATGAGGAGCTGTTGAAATGCTTAGGGCTGTTTAGCTTGGAAAGAAGACAGTTAAAGGGAGACATGATTGAGGACTATAAAATTATGCATGGTATGGAGAGAGTGGACAGGGAGTAGCTTTTCTCCCTCTCTCATAATACTAGAACTACTAGAACTAGAATACTAGAATGAGGGGGTCATCTGCTGAAGCTGGAGGGTGAGAGATTCAAAACAGATAAAAGGAAGTATTTCTTCACACAACGCATAGTTAAATTGTGGAACTCCCTGCCCCAGGATGTGGTGATGGCTGCCAACTTGCAAGGCTTTAGAAGGGGAGTGGACATGTTCATGGAGGAAAGGGGTATTCATGGCTATCAGTCAAAATGGATGCTAGTCATGATGCATACCTATTCTCTCCAGGATCAGAGGAGCAGGCCTATTATCTTGGATGCATTGGAACACAGGCAGGATGCTGCTGCTGCAGTCGTCTTGTTTGCGGGCTTCCTAGAGGCACCTGGTTGGCCACTGTGTGAACAGACTGCTGGACTTGATAGACCTTGGTCTGATGCTTCAAAGCAGCATGCAGGGAAAAACAGAAGACTGGCTTCTCTCACAGCCAATCACAAAGCAGTGTGTAAAGAGGCGGGGATTCAAGTGCTTCCTGCTACCTCGGAGCTCTTTCTGAGCAAAAGAAAGGCTTTTTTAAAATGAGGCTTGGATTTCTCTCCCCACCCCCTTCTTTCAGATTGCTCAGTTTTTTGTTTTTTGTTCTTAAAATACTTTTTTATGCAGCAGTTGGGTTTGGGGGGGAAGGAAATCTTCTCTCGCGGGGAGCACTGCGAGGTAAGTCAATTACAGAGCAGCATTTAAAGGGTTGGGACTTGATTTGAGCTTGGGAGACTGTTTTTCTGTATTCATGATTCAATTAGCACACAGTTTCGTCCCTGATCATTCAAGCCAATGCATACAGTTTCTCCCAACCCAGGTTACTTTAATGTGCGATGAACCCAGGTCCAAGCAGGGAGATCAAACCCATGCATAAAAGACTCTTATGTTCTTATATTCTTATGAAGCTGTCAGGTGGCAAGAATCCCTCAGAGGTTACAGCATAAAATGGCTCATGAACTACCAGCCTTTACCTCAACATCTGAATAGGTACCACACTGGGATCCTTCCTCAAAGCTTAGTTGAGCATTTGACTCCAGTCCTACACAAGACAGCATGGATCGGCACCAGCAGTTGTCAGCCATAAGGAACGCACGGGTTTCTTTGACTACGAGACTAGGGAAGAGTCCTTTCAGGAAAAAAAAGCTCGACAGGGAAGCGTTAACATTGCGCAGTCGAGTTCAAGCACTTGAAGACAATGACTGCCGACTGCGCAGACGGGCCTTCGGGGAAAGAGCCAGGAGATAAGACGAAGAGGACACCACACTGAAACAGACCTCGTCAATCCAGTGCATTGTTCGGGCCAAGTCCAGAGTCGCCGCAAGGAGCCCTGCATTTCAGTTGCCATCACTATCAATCACTTGTTTAGAAATCAGTTTGTCAGGGAGACTGACTCATCCGGAGAAGTACATGACAGCTGAACTCTCAGTGACCTGGTAATTACTCAAATGCCCGTGAAAAGCTCACATTTTCTGGAGACGTGCAGGAGTCTTTATTCAAGGTCCTATGAATAGAACTCCCAACGCACGTCCACGCAAACCACAGCGCATCAGTGTCCTTTGCCAGATATGACGGAGCGTAGCTTCTGAAGCCGTACTGTGCCCGTTATGAGAAAGAGCTTTAGAAACAAGGCTGGGCTCACCCTGATGGTCTTTCTTAATGTCCTTTAATCCATTAAGTCTTCAACGATCGAGGTAGGACAGAGGAAAACATCACACCTAAGTTAAGGTGGCTTGCATCACTGGTACCGCCACCATTTCTTCTTGGGTTTTTAAAGAGAGGAGGAGGAGGAGGAGGAGGAGAAGGAGAAGAAGAGGAGGAGGAAGAGGAAGAAGAGGAAGAAGAAGAAGAAGAAGAAGAAGAAGAAGAAGGAGAAGGAGAAGGAGAAGGAGAAGAAGGAGAAGAAGAATTGTTTTTTATATGCTGACTTTCTCTACCATTTAAGCAAGAATCACACTGCCTTCCCCTCCCCATAAAAGACATCCTGTGAGGTAAGTGGGGCTGAGAGAGCTCTGTGAGAGCTGTGACTAGCCCAGGGTCACCCAGCTGGCTTGAACACATGAACACACAAAGCTGACTTATACTGAATCAGATCCTTGGTCCATGAAAGCCAGAACTGTCTACTCAGACCGGCAGGGGCTCTCCAGGTTCTCAGGCAGAAGGTCTTTCACATCTCCTACTTGCCTAGTCCCTTTAACTGGAGATGCCAAGGACTGAACCTGGGACATTTTGAGAGTCCACCACTTATGGGGAGGAGCGGGGAATCAAACCCGGTTCTCCAGATCAGAGTCCACAGCTCCAAACCACTGCTCTTAACCACTACACCACGCAAACAGCAGTCTAGTGCCCCAGCGCCCACCAACACTTTTCCTGGCACATGCTAAGTGTTTTTAGAAAGTGGGAGGGGCCAGATAGGGACGTATGCAACCGCTGCCACCACAGCACAAGGATCTTCACTGTGACACTGAACTAAATTGTGTATATGGAAGCATTTTATAATATGTTTATTTTAAAAGGCATCGCATTAAATAGAGCTGCTGCCTGAAAGTGTGAAGATTATGTACTACCTCACTCCCTGACATTTTGTGGTGGGCTCCGCCCCCTGCGGCAGCCATTTTGTGGCTGTGTCAGCCACCCTGTGTCAGAATCGCAAAAGTTTCTGCAAGCTCAAAAACAGCGGGTACCCCTGCAATAGAAGATGACAAGCATATACAATGAAAAAAATAAGTCCCATGTTGCAGGTTGAGAGTTAAAGGGGGGATGAAAAAGGTGAGCGAAGAAGAGTTGGGTTTTATAAGCCGACTTTCTCTACCACTTAAGGGAGACTCAAACTGACTTACAATCACCTTCCCTTCCCCTCCCCACAACAGACACCCTGGTGAGGTAGGTGGGACTGAGAGAGCTGTGACTAGCCCAAGGTCATCCAGCTGGCTTCACATGGAGGAGTGGGGAAACAAATCCAGTTCACCAGAGTAGCCTCCACCGCTCATGTGGAGGAGTGGGGAATGAAACCCGGTTCTCCAGATTAGACTCCACTGCTCCAAACCACCGCTCTTAACCACTACACCATGCTGTTGCTCTAATGGACATTCGTAATGTTTTCCCCTCCCAGACTCTAGAGAAAGGCTGTATTTCCAAGAACACCATCCATCAGTTCATGCAGTCATTTGGGCTTATCGGGATCTTTTTTTTTACTTGCTGTGCATACACCCTCCCTTTTGTCTGTAACACAGCAAGTGAAGCATTATGTACCCTTTTTCCAGGACTCCTGCGTTGTGGCATCATGGGGAAACGTCATGCATTTTTGATGGGATGGTTCATACATAACCAACCATGGACCGGCTCCAGCCCGCTCTTCCACTGGTAAAAAAAATAGAGAGTGAGGGGTTCCCTTTGACCGCCCAAATGTTATGCTGAGGATCATGGGACGTGCATGGACAAAAGCCATGTGGGACAGAGGCTTTAGTGAGCCAGGAGCCAGCATGGTGTAGTGGTTAAGAGCGGTGGTTTGGAGCAGTGGAGTCTAATCTGGAGAACCACAGTCTAATTCTGTTTGGTGGGAAAGCAAGAAAACCCATCATTTGTGACTGTGATCATTGGTTTCCCCACAGCAGTGAGAATCCTCCATTACTGAGCCATGCATGAGAGGAGGAGGGACAAGCACACAAGCTCAAAGACCACCCCCCAGCCTCCTTATCATAATGGTTTATCATCACATGTGAACCATGTTTATCAATGCTGACCAGCAATCTATGCTTGTGATGGAGCATTCAGATGACCAAAACACACCAGGGACAAAATGAACTAAACAAGCTTTTGCAATGCCCATGCTGCCTTGCTAGAATTACTGTGTCAATCGACCCAGAGGTATACAACTTGAACATATGAATCTGCCTTCTATTGAATCAGGCCCTCGGTCCATCAAAGTCAGTACTATCTAAGACCGGCAGTGGCTTTCCAGGGTCTCAGGCAGAGGTCTTTCACATCACCGGCTTGCCTAGTCCCTTTAACTGGAGATGCCGGGGATTGAACCTGGGACCTTCTGCATGCCAAGCAGATGCTCTACCACTGAGCCAGGGCCCCTCCCCATCTGTATTCACAATGTCTCAGGTAAGACTTGGGGGCTCCCAATGGGAACTTCTATCCTATGTCATGCTCTATGTTTTAAGACAAATCAGGGGATTTATTGTTCAGGAGAGAAAGAACCAAGGAATAATAATAGAATAAAGACCCCAAGCCCCTTTGAAACCTTAAACAAGAGGAGATAACATTTGCAGTGATACAACCATCCTGCTTAATTGATCTAAATCTTCTCTGGGGAAGAGGACACACATGAAGCTGCCTTATACTGAATCAGACCTTTGGTTCATCAAGATCAGAATGGCAGCAGCTCTCCAGGGTCCTAGGCGGAGGTCTTTCACGTCACCTACCACCTGGCTTCCTTCACGGGAGATGCTGGGGATTGAACCTGGAACCTTCTGCATACCAACCAGATGCTCTACTGTTGAGTCACAGCCCTTTCTCAGACATAATAGGAAAACCCAGTTCAAGAACTACAAACTGTTTAGGGTCAGTCATCTTTCTAGCAAGTAAGCCACTTGTCAAGTCAAAACTGTAAGAAGGCTGTCTGTTCCAGTGCATGCTAAGTATACAGCCCCCTGTGCCTTCGGGTGGACTCAGCCTCACTGAAACTACCGAGAGACAGGCGGGAGTGAAAACCTCCCTCTGTGCCATAGCCAAATCAGTTAGCCCTTCTGAGCTTTTCCCAACTTCCCTCATCTTTTACACCTGTGCTACCCATGTTTCAGGTTTACCACCCATGGCAGAACACATTAAACCCTACAGAGAGCCAACATGGTGTAGTGGTTAAGAGCGGTGGTTTGGAGCGGTGGACTTTGGTCTGGAGAACTGGGTTTGATTCCCCATTCCTCTACAAGAACGGCGGATGCTGACCTGGAGAACTGGGTTTGATTTCCCACTCCTCCACATGAAGCCTGCTGGGTGACAATGGGCTAGTCACAGCTCTCTTAGAGCTCTCTCAGCCCCACCTACCTCACACAATGTCTGTTGTGGGGAGGGGAAGGGAAGGTGATTGTAAGCCAGTTTGATTCTCCCTTAAGTGGTAGAGAAAGTCAGCATATAAAAACCAATTATTATTCTTCTCCTTCTCTGATGATGTAGAAAACACTGAGTTCAGCTCTTTCTTTTGATCTCGTCAGATCTCAGAAGCTAAGCAGGGTCAGTCCTGGTTAGTATTTGGATGGGAGACCACCAAGGAGTACCAGGGTTGCTGTGCAGAGGAAGGCACTGGCAAACCACCTCTGTTAGTCTCTTGCCATGAAAACCCCAAAAGTTTAGTCTCTTGCCATGAAAACCCCATAAGTTGGCTGTGACTTGATGACACTTTACACACACACAATCCATTGATTGAGATAAGAAGTGTATTGGGGGCATTTCAACATCATATGTAGCTTTCATGCTTGTCTATGCTACGCAGTTTTTGCTCTGCCATTTGTGGTTTTGTCTTCATGCACAAACTAGCCACGTACAAAAGACGGGGATGACTTGGATGGAAGGAAGGAAGGAAGGAAGGAAGGAAGGAAGGAAGGAAGGAAGGAAGGAAGGAAGGAAGGAAGGAAGGAAGGAACAAAGAAACAAAGAAACAGAGAGGGAGGGAGGGAGGGAGGGAGGGAGGGAGGATGGATGGATGGGTCGAAAGATGCTGATTTTAGCAGATTTGGTTGAATGGGGGTTAAAAGGTATGAGGCAACTGGAAGTGGCCAAGGAGCCAATGAGCTCCACTAAACTGGGGTTCAGAGGAACATAACCAATTCTTTGTCCAGGACACATTTCCAGAGCTTGTGACCCGCTAAGCTGAGCACAGCCTCATTCTACAAATCTTTGGAGTAATGAGAAAGCACATGCCAAAGCTCAGAGGAAGGAGGAGGGAGCTAAGGACTGGACATAAACCCTTGCTATTCCTCATGCAGGCCTATAAAACCCCTTTGTTTAACATTTTGATTTCAGTCAGCAGGCATGGAGAAGAAGCGCTCGTTACTCTTTGGAGTATTTGCTTCCTGGATTTCAGTAGAGTATTATTCCAGCTCCCAGACTGTGGTTTGACCATGGGATCCATACTTATGTAAGCTAATCTATAAAGGATGTTCTGAGCACAGTATTTCCTGCCTCAGTGCATGTTGGTGGGCAAAATGACCCATAAGGCCCTTTCCAGTCATAATTCTAGAAATGTGCTGGAGCCAGAGAAAGAAATAACTTTTTTCCTTTGGGGTATCAGACTGTGTTGAATTACTTCAGCCGCACGCCGGGAAATGTTTAAATGGGTGTTCTTTTTGGACTTCTTCATCTGGCTTCCGATCGAAGGATGTGGGGGAAGCTCAGAGAAATGCCGGTGTTTAGGTCATTACTCTTGCAAAGACAGTGAGATACATGCTTTTATCACCATGAAACAGTTTTCCTAGGAAAGTGCCATAAGAAGAAGCCGTGAGACATTCAAACCGACAAATATTTGTCTAGAACAGAAACCGTAGCAGTGACCTTCTGTGGTGTGGCAATTACAAGTCCAGAGCTAGGTCTTGAGGGTCCCAAGTTTAAATTTCCACTCCCTCGTGGAAACTCACTGAGTGATCTTGGGCCAGTCACTCTCTCCCTCAGCCTGACCTACCTCGCAGGCTGGTTGTAAAATGGAGAGGAACAATGCTTTAAGCCAGTTTGGCTTTTCATTGGGGAGAACAGTCGGGTAAAAATACATGAATTAAAAAATATACTTCGTCAGTGTCCACAGGATCCATTTTGTTGTTACAAGTGTGGGCTCCACCTCAGTTTTCCTTATCCTTTGCCACATTATTCTCCTTTGCCAGTGTGGTGTAGTGGTTAAGAGCTGTGGACCCCAATCTGGAGAACTGGGTTTGATTCCCCACTCCTCCGCTTGAGCAGCAGACTCTACTCTGGTGAACCGGGTTGGTTTCCCCACTCCTCCACATGAAGCCTGGGTGACCTTGGGCTAGTCACAGCTCTCTTAGCGCTCTCTCAGCCCCACCTACCTCACAGGGTGTCTGTTGTGGGGAGAGGAAGGGAAGGAGATTGTAATCTGGTTTGATTCTCCTTAAAAGTTAGAGAAAGTCAGCATATAAAAACCAACTCTTCTTCATCATCTTACTTACGTAAATGTATTCAAGTTACCAGCGTACAAGTGGAACCCGGAGTTCTCCCCAAATTACTACTGATCTCCAGAAATCAGTTCCCCTGAAACGAATGGCAGCTTCAGAGGGTAGATTCAATGGAGTTACATTACCACTAAGTTCCCTCCCCTCCCTGAATTCCAACTTCCCCAGGCCCCACCCCCAAATCTCCAGGAATTTCCCAAGCTGGAGTTGGCAACCCTAAAATGTACATAAATGTGCCTTATTTTCTCAGACCATCAAGTTCAGAACCATCAATCCTGACCAACAGCAGGTGTCTAAGGACTTGGAGAAAGGCCTGAACCAACTCTGGCATCTACTGTCTTTAGAGACTATGCTGCCAGAGTGGTGCAGTGGTTTGGAGCAGTGGACTCTAATCTGGGGAACCAGGTTTGATTCCCCACTCCTCCACATGAAGCCAGCTGGGTGACCTTGGGCTAGTCACAGTTGTCTCTGAACTCTCTCAGCCCCACCTGCCTCACAGGGTGTCTGTTGTGGGGAGAGGAAGGGAAGGCGACTGTAAGCCGGTTTGATACTCCAAAAGCAGGGTGTAAAACCCAACTATTCCTCTTCTATGTTCAGGAGGCGATCTTGGGCTTTCTACACTTAAGTCATAGGTACATCATTCCTCAGGTGTATCTGAACAATATTACATCTTGATTCGTACACCTTTGGGATCCTCATTTCAAGTAATGGTCCACCTTCCGGAAAACAGGGGCAATCAACATTTGCTGGAGGCCCTCAGGCGGTCTGGCCGGCTGTTCCATGGACCATTGCAGAAATGTTTAGTGTAGACCAGGACCTTGAGAAACCCAAGTTAGAATCCCTGCCATGGAAGCTTACTGGCTGACCTTGGGCCTCTATGTTATCCTCACAACAACCGTGTCAGGCTGGGAGGGTGTGACTGGCCCAGATCCACCAGCAAGCTCTCATGGCCAAGTTGGGACTAATATGGGTCTCCAAGATCTGAGACTGGCACTCTAAATGCTACACCTCACTGGCTCTCAGTATGCAAAACTAGGACTTCGCACACGGGCTCAAATCCTGGCTTTTCTCTACCAAACGCCAGTTTCTTCACCTTCACTATGGCCAGCAGTGCAAAGGTCATGGTGGTAAGAAACACATTAAAAGTACTCCAATTTCTGCGTTCGTGCCATTATTAAGACTAACTGTGGTTAAAAACCAACTTCAAACCATAGCTTCAGGATACCCAAATTTAAGAAGAAGAGTTGGTTTTTATATGCCGATTTTCTCTACCACTTAAGGAAGAATCAAGCCGGCTCACAATCACCTTCCCTTCCCCTCCTCACAACAGACACCCTGTGAGGTAGGTGGGGCTGAGAGAGCTCTAAGAGAACTTTGACAAGCCCAAGGTCACCCAGTTGGCTTCATGTGTAGGAGTGGGGAAACCAACCCAGTTCACCAGATTAGCCTCCACCGCTCATATGGAGGAGTGGGGAATCAAACCCGGTTCTCCAGATTAGACTCCACCGCTCCAAACCACCCCTCTTAACCACTACTCCATGCTGGCTCTCTTAACATTTGTGTAGGGTTGCTAACTCTTGGCTGGCAACACCTAAGACAGCGTTCCTCCACCTTTTTGAGCCTGTGGGCACATTTGACATTCTAACACAGCTTGGTGGACGCAGTGAGGAGCCAGCCAAAAAAAGGATTGCCAAAGCTCAACTTCAGTAACACAATGAAGATCGTTGTGCTGTGGTGGCAGCAGCTGCCAAAGCAACATTTTTAAAAATCTGCACAGCCAATCAAATCTCCAAGACTCAATCAGAAGCCTTGCTGGGCAAAAGCCCTACCTGATCCCACCCACTTCCTAAAAACACTTGGTGGGCGCCAGAAAAGGTTTCAGAGGGCAACCCCTGCCCTATGAGATTGGGGGGGGGGGGAGAGAGAGACTGTGACATCACAACATCACTTCTAGCAGCATTACCGGAAATGACATCGGCATATTGTGGGGCAATCTAGGATTCTCTGAAACTCGATGTTCTTTTTTCATTTCTGATTGCCCAGCTTGAAGTGCTGTTTTACCCCTTCCCATTTCTCACATTGCCCTATCAACCGATGGTGAAATTTGGGGGCTGCCCACCAAAAAGGGCAACACGGCCACCATAACTGGGGGGGGGGGGGAAGACTCCTTTTGGACAACTATAGCAAGCGTTGTAATTTCGACAAAACCATGGTTTTGTGTGATGCCTGGACCAAGCCAACTAAGTAGACATTTTTTAACAGGCCGAGAAGGTTTGTTGCCACTGACAAGAGAAGGAAGGGCATAAAAACTGGCATAAGGACAGCTGAAGGGGGCTGGGAAATGTTTGGAGAATTTCATGGCTTCTCCCAAAGAACCCTGGCATTTGCAGTTTGGCAAGAAAGCTGAGAGGTTTTGCAGATCCCTAACTAATCTTTGAGAACTATGGTTTAAACCAGTTAAATTTGTACAGTACAGTACCCATGCCATTCACTGTAAGAATGAATGGTCTGAAACAGAAAGGGAGCAGTGTGATTTAAAAACAACCACCATAAATCCTAATAATTTCGAGCAGGCACATTAATTGTTGACTGAAGCAAAATGCTGAAAGGAGGGAGGGCCAGCGATAAAGAAATTACATTACTCAGTGTTACTGCAAAGATATAAGGGGAGGGGGGGTTGGAACAACGGCAGAACAAACAAAAGGGCAGATTTTGGGGCCAGCTGAAAAAGAAGAAGCAGAACTCAACAACAGCTGAAAGGAAGGAACTGGGCAGGCCATCAAAGTTGGGTGCTACGGGGAAGCAGGAGGGAGAGAGAACGAAGATGCTAAATAAACAGAAAGGAACACATTGGCCATTTATTCAGGGAAGGTTTTGCATTGGATTTGACACTTTAGATGCACTTTTCCCCCATCCATATTCTCAAAACTCAAAAATAAGCCACCATGCAGAGTTTTGAGGATTCAGATGGAGAAAAACGTGCATCTATAGAGTGACAAATCCAATGCAAAACCTTCCATGAATAAATGGCCATTGAAAAAATATATACCAAGCTGTCGATTTCCCATGCTGAGGTTGGGACGGCAGCAAGCAACCTAACAGGGAAATCAAGGGGGGTGGGGGGAAGGTTAGACAATAGAGGAAGAACAGGAAGGAAAAGGAAGAGAAAAAAGCGGATGAATTTTCATGACATGCTTGGGTCAGTTTTATCCCCAAATTAGCCGATGAGAGAGAAGTAAGATGGGGGGAGGGGAGGTTTCAGCTGTGGGATCTAAAAGAGAAAATACTTCATAAGAACATCAGAAAGGCCCTGCTGGATCAGACCCAGGCCCATCAAGTCCAGCAGTCTGTTCACACAGTGGCCACCCAGGTGCCTCTAGGAAGCCCACAAACAAGACGACTGCAGCAGCAGCGTTCTCTTGCCTGTGTCCCACAGCACCTCATTTAATAGCTCCTCCGATCCTGGAGAGAATAGGTATGCATCATGACTAGCATCCATTTTGACTAGCCATGAATACCCCTCTCCTCCCCTCTTTAAATGGCTTCAAATGGCTTTTGGGCTGGGCACTGGAGCTCTAGTGACCTGAGCTGATATTAGTCCAGGACTTCCGGCGAACCAGTGGGGGGCCTTCTTCAAAGCTTACCTGAGTCATGGACTTGGTAGGTGCACTTGCCAACAGCCTGGAGAGAAAAAACGCCCTACCTTTTTAACAGGGGCTTCATGTGTTGGTATTTATCAGGTGATTTTATTTACATCTGTGCCATGAAAAAGTGGTGCTGAGGAATTTCTTCCTCCAGGTTGTTGGCAGCCCTGTTGGTAGGTGACCTTAGATAAACCACCTCTCCACCACAGCTGCCCCCGTATTGCACCATGGGCCGTGGTCTGCACTGCGAACCCTACATATGAGCAATTGAAGCTGCCTTATACCGAATCAGACACCCCCCCGCCTTGGTCCATCGAAGTCAGTATTGTCTATTCAGACCAGCAGTGGCTCTCCAGGGTCTCAGGCGGAGGTCTTTCACATCCCCTACTTGCCTAGTCCCTTTAAGTGGAGATGCTGGGGATTGAACCTGGGACCTTCTGCATGCCAAGCAGATGCTCTGCCACTGAGCCATAGCTCAAGTGGAAGGCTTAACACCTAGCTAGACGTCACACACCGCACGAGGTCACCACGGGGACCTGCAGCTAACCAGCAGCTGTTAGTTCCTGGTGGCAATTCATGAGTGAACTTGCAGGAGGGCTCCTCCCAACCACAGCCGCCCCCGGGGTATTTCAGCCACCACAACCAGCACAGGGGACATGGCGAGGACTCCTCCATCTCCCCCACCATGGTCCTGATCTGAATCAAGCCCTGTTGCACACTTACTCACAAGCTGCCACCAGGACCTAGCAGCCACAACAGAGCTGCAAGTCCCCATGAGGAACTCCTGCAGTTTGTAACAGTGCAATACTAAACAGAGTTGCATCCTTCTAAGACCACTGACTTAGATGGGTGTAACTCTGCTTAAGACTGTACAGTTGCTGACAGCATTGTGTGAAACACTTTGAAGATCTGAACAGTGCTAAATAAATAGGTTTCCCAACCTCCAGGTACTAGCTGGAGATCTCCTGCTATTACAACTGATCTCCAGCCGATAGAGATCAGTTCACCTGGAGAAAATGTCCGTTTTGGTAATTGGACTCTATGGCATTGAAGTCCCTCCCCTCCCCAAACCCCGCCCTCCTCAAGCTCCACCCCAAAAACTTTCCGCCGGTGGCAAAGAGGGACCTGGCAACCCTATAAATACTACAGTTGCACCAGCAACATGGACAACTTTAAAGCAACCTTCTCTACAGCCTCGCTTGGTTCATGTATTTGGCATTTTAATGCAGGAGAATGAAGGATGATTTTCCAAGGTGACGCTCCTCGAACTTACTGCAGAGCAAGCCCCGTTGAGCTGAATGGGACTGACTCTTGAGTAAACTTGCATTGGATCACACCGGAATATCATCAGGCCAGCATCTGTCTTTTTATTTAGTGACACCCACTGTTGCCTCTAAAAAACCATCTTCTCCTGAGGAGGCCTGACAGGAGTTTCATCAAAATGGCTTTACACAACCTTGCTTCAATGGAGCATCAAACTACTTGGCCTACAGTTAGTCATGTTGGCAAATTGCCAGACTCTATTCTGTCCTCAAGCGCTTGAATGGGAGGAAGAGAGAAAACACAAGGACCAGGAGAAACCTCAAGATTTCAGCACAAATATCCCTGCAACTGCTGGGTGAAGCTTGAGAAAACAGCTCCTACTCAGGCTGTGGGTAGTATGGCCAAATGGGAGGCAAGTTGGGTTGCCAACCTCCAAGTAGTAGCTGGAGATCTCCTGCTATTATGCCTGATCTCCAGCTGATAAGAGATCAGTTCCCCTGGAGAAAATGGCCGCTTTGACAATTGGAGTCTATGGCATTGAAGTCTCTCCCCTCCCCAAACCCCACCCTCCTCAGGCTCTGCCCAAAAAACCTCCCGCCGGTGGCGAAGAGGGACCTGGCAACCCTAGTGGCAAGGAAGTTAGTATCTGATACAAAAACCTGAGGAGAATTGTGGGACTTTTATGCGTGGCTGTTTCCCTCGCGGGCACCCCCTCCAACCACTTCAGGTCTTTGTGTTGATCATGCATGCCGTTTCTGACCATCAGAGGTTGCCTTGCTTCCCCCTTGTGTTTCCCCGCATTTTCAAATTCGAGATAAAACAGGTCTCTGAAAATGCAGGCAAAATGCAGGGAAACCCAGGGGGAGCGTGAGGTGACCTCTGACGGTCGGAAATGGCATGCATAACCCACACAAAGACCCAAAGACGTCGGAGGGGTGACGGTGAGGGAAACAGCCAAGCATAAAAGGCCTTGGTTTTCTTTGCGGGGTTTTTTTTCCTTTTCAAACATTACAGTTACAGAGAATGATGTGAAACGTATCACCGCTGTGAAGAAATTGTTCGGAAATCCCTAGAAGGTTTGGGCAGAGCGTCACTATCCTGCACAATTTTTTCTGCGAGACCATTTCATACATTGTATTCTGCATCTGAACACATCTGGCTATCTGGTATGAGCGCACATAAAAACGTAAAGTGTTAACGTGACAAATGCATGGCTGTCATCCCATGAATCATGCAAGCATTTGGTTGTGGCTCCCCACTGAGGGCACATCAGGAGGCAAACTCATCATGTGCAAAAGAAAACCCACCCTCTTCCTGTCAATCTCAGTTCCTCCCCCTTCCTCTTCATATTCCGCTGCATGAAGACTTACTCCATGAACCCACATGACGTGGCAACTCAACTCAAGCTACCACACAGCAACAAATTAGGAAGCCTTTGCTATAAAAACAGCGCAGTCCTAAGCAGAGTTACACCTTTATAAGTACATAGAGTCAGCGGGCTTAGAAAGGTGTAACTCTGTTTAGGAATGCACTGAAACCTGTTAGTCTTTGAGGAGCCACAGTCCGGGTTGTCGTATGCCCACTGGGGACAGCAGATCACCCGACAGCGAGCATTGCTCACTTGCACTCCAGCAACTGGCGGGAAACAAAAATTAAAAAAAAAAAACCAACATCTGTGATGGCATGACAACTTTTGGAAAAAATACAGACACACCTTTCTGTGGTTTTATCATAGAGTTTCTGGCAGTCCCTAGAGAGAAGTGACATCATGCCATCACTGACGGCTGCCCCTCATGTTTCTCCAGACTCCCGTTCCGGGCCTGGCAACTCTACACAGCACCCTTCTTGGGTAGTTGCTGCAACAGACTACCCCACTGGACTTTGCAACAAATTAAGCACACTTAATTTGCAGAAACATTCATTGCACTACATAGGTTTTGTGAGGTATGCTTGCAAAATTTAGATTTTGATGTCCCTGAAAGTACATATGGGCTGGAAAGACACAGTTGAACGTAAAGACATTTACCGAGACAATGCTAAACCTCCCTGAAATTTGCATTTAATTAGAGCCAGGAACTAAAATTGTTTGGGCAGCTATTGTCAACAGAGTGGGACAGGGCACAAAAATGACCACTAAATCCACTGGTCTTGCTGTAGGGAGGTGGGGGAAGAGGAGTCTCCACATGATGTGGCATGGTATTCTCTAAAGCAGCCAGGAGGGAATGGACTCCAAGCATCTTCTGGAAGACAGCAGTTCATATAATTTATCTTGCCTCTTGGACACTATTCTGGTACATCAATCCTTTAAATGGGATACCTTTATTAGAGAGTATTTAATCCATTCAGAAACATCTTGACCATGAGTTTCTGTTGTATGCCTGGGATTGGTTGCATGTCATCCCTTCTTCCACCTCTATGGCCTAGTTCTCACTAAGGACATAAAGTTATGTCTGAGATGTTCAGGCTGCACACGGGAGCTTCCAGGATTTAATACTCCCCCATACCTGGATAGCCCCAGGCTAGCCTGATCTCGTCAGATCTCAGAAGCTAAACAGGGTTGGCCCTGGTCAGTATTTGGATGGGAGACCACCAAGGAATACCAGGGTTGTGCTGCAGAGGCAGGCAATGGCAAACCACCTCTATTAGTCTCTTGCCTTGAAAACCCCCAAAAGGGGTCCCCATAAGTTAGCTGTGACTTGACGGCACATAAACAAAAATACAAAGATTCCCCTTACAAAGATGCCATGGAGAAGAGCTCTAATGCCATGGTCTCCTTGGTATGTTCGTGTACCATGTGCAGGAAGATATCTTTTTTCATTTCTCACGAGCTACTCCACCTTCACTAGCCCAGCAAAGGTTCGTCACTACAGTAAAACTATTATTGTACAACTCAACGCACATTAAAGCCATTAACAGTGCAATCCTAAACAGAACTACAGCCTCCTACATCCACTTAAATCAGTGGGTTTAGATTAGGGTTGCCAGATCCCTCTTCGCCACCGGCGGGAGGTTTTTGGGGTGGAGCCTGAGGAGGGTGGGGTTTGGGAGGGACTTCAATGCCATAGAGTCCAATTGCCAAAGCGGCCATTTTCTCCAGGGGAATGGATCTCTATCAGCTGGAGATCAGTTGTAATAGCAAAAGATCTCCAGCTATTACCTGGAAGTTGGCAACCCTAGTTTAGATGGGTATGACTTCGTTTGGGATTTCACCATCAACGTAGTTGTGTGAAAACTGTGTAACCTCTCCCACGGGAATAAATATGGACTCAAGTGCTCCGGTGTCACTGACTGAGGCCCACGGTACTTACACCCAGTATGCTTAGGAGTGCAACCTCTTGGTTTACACAGGAGAGACGAGTTCCCATCCACCCCACTGAATGTTATATGGCTGCAGCGCCTAATACAAATAAAACATTTTCTTTTGGTCGGTTTCATTCACTCCACCAAACCCACAGACACAGTTTGCTGCTGATTTCACCTATCTCTCATGAAACAAGATTTTTGAGGCCATTGGTATTTGGAGCACAAGAAATCTGCGGTATGTCGAAATCTTAAAACGCTGGAGGGGGGAGGTTAATCTTAAGTATGCTTTCCATTATCCGTGGGCATTTTTTTTTCCTTTTCATGCCGTATCTTGATAGCATTTCTTACTGCACTAAAGCCTCCACTACGTTGCATCTGGTTTCTATTTTTCAACGTTGGATGCCTTCATGAATTTGTTCCTTGACTTCATTCCTAGTTGCCTAATGACTGTTCACACTGACTGATGAGAAAAAGGCCAAGCAGCCCTCCCTCCCTCCCCTGCCCCATCTTCGACACCTCGAATCATCTCAATAACTTAATCCAAAACAGCCATCCTTTGGAAAAGATCAGTCGCCTGGGAGGGAGACATCTTCTCCAGTCTGTTCCTCTATCTGTTTCCCTCCACAAAATGGAGTCATTTCACAGTGAAAAGGAAGGTACTAACTACATGTGCCTTGTTAGGGAATAATCTGCATTGTTTATTTTACTATCTCAGAGAAAGGGGGTGGTGTTTTAATAGGGTGCAAATCCGTCCCGATTTTTTTTTAAATTGCGACTCATTTAAAGTTGTCCATGGTTATCTTTCATTTTTTATACACTGGACGTGGTGCATCTGCACGGCCATCAAGCACTGATCAGCACGGTTGCCAGCCTCCAGGTTGTGCCTGTAGACCTCCCAGAATTACAACTGATTTCCAGATTACAGAGAAAAGTTTCCTTGGGGAAAGCAGCTGCTTTGGAGGGTGGAGAAGAACATAAGAAAGGCCCTGCTGGATCAGACCCAGGCCCATCAAGTCCAGCAGTTTGTTCACACAGTGGCCGACCAGGTGCCTCCAGGAAGCCCCCAAACAAGACAACTGCAGCAGTATTATCCCGCCTGTGTTCCACAGCATCGCATATAATAGGCATGCTCCTCTGATCCTGGAGAGAACAGGTATGCATCATGACTAGTATCCATTTTTACTAGTAGCCATGGATACCCCTCTCCTCCATGAACATGTCCACTCCCCTCTTAAAGTCTTCCAAGTTGGCAACCATCACCACGTCCTGGATGGACTCTACGGAATTATATCTGGCTGAGATCTTTCCCCTCCCCATATCTCCATAAATTCTCCAACCTAGAGTTAGCAATCCTACTTGGCAGTACCTTACATGCACGTAGCAGCAAATCCGATCAGGACAGCTACTAAAGACAATGGCATAGCACAGGAGTAATTCCCAGGCTGGTACATGAGCGTGCCACAAGAGAGCTGTTTGCAAGCCACAGGAAATAAATTAAACACTCCTCTGAGCTCAAAGCCCCCACCCCAGCGAGGAGGCGGTCTTCCACATCACCACCTGGTTTACTGCCTTGACTCTTTCCAGTTAACCTGTGCAGGGTTTGGGTAATTCTGGCTTGCGTCCACGGGACGCGACAGCATTCTTGCATCGCTCCCATGGCAAAGATGCAATCGAACTACTTGCCCTCAGAGAAGGCTGCCTGTCACATTTCTGAGTAAATCATTGCTTTGGGTTTGTCTTGAGAAACGCCTAGAGCAAGCCGGCCCAAAGCAGAGCTGCATTCTTTTAAGTCCGCTGCAGTCCGTGGACTTAGAAGGGTATGGCTGTGGTTGCCAGCCAGAGGTAAAACCATACAGCGGTAAAAACCACAGAGCTTCCAGCAATTCTTAGAGTGGACTGACATCACTCCCAGGTTTCCACTGTAAATCACACAGAGAGACAGGGCGCTCCTTCCCTTAACAGTGGGCCATTTTGTTCGGTTTCACACGGTCAAAATCAACCTTTTCCAGGCATAAGAGTAAAATGCGACTCTGGTTTTAATTCGGGTGGATCAGTTGTACAAGTTATACCACAGTGGGCAGCCGTGTTAGCCTGTCTGCAGTAGTAGAGAAGGGCAAGAGTCCAGTAGCACCTTAAAGACTCACAAAAATATTTTCTGGCAGGGTGTGAGCTTTCGTGAGCCACAGCTCACTTCTTCGGATACAGCTAGTATGTTCTACATTCTACATATTCTTGTTCTAAATTCTAGCTGTATCTGAAGAAGTGAGCTGTGGCTCACGAAAGCTCACACCCTACCAGAAAATATTTTTGCTAGTCTTTAAGGTGCTACTGGACTCTTGCCCTTCTCTACTACTGAAGTTATACCAGTTATTCAAGCCACCTGTTTTTTAACCCCCTCAAGCCCATTTTGGCGAGGTGGCCTACCGTTCCAAATCCGTCTCCCCAAGCCGGTTCCCCCTGGCTTCTCCTGTCACGCGCATGTGTCGCTTGCCCTTCCAGCCCCAGCGCTGCCCGAAGCATCATGTGCTTGGGAATTTTTGCTCTGTTTATCCTTACAGCAGTAAGTACTTCGTTAATCTCTTTCAACCAGGGCTTAGTTCTTTTTAACTTACTGCACTGTGCTTGCTGTTAGAGGCACTTCGCAAGCAAGCAACGTTATTGTCCCAAATGACTCAGTAAGAATCATGAGTGGGGACTCCTTTCCCCAAAACCATTATTCTACAGAGAGCAGAAAGCTGTCTGCTGTAGTTGAAGATGGACGGGACGGCCCCTCTTCAATTTGCCTGTTCCTCAATTTGTCTGGAGCCTACTTTCCTTCCCGGTACCGTTTCCTGACCTGTCCAGCCTGCTCTGGCCCTCAGCCCAACATCAGATGAGACAGAAATCTTCCCAACTTGGGAAGTTATATTTTCTATGGAGCGATCAGCAGGAATGCTTCCCAGCTCCGTGTAGGGTTGCCAACCTCCAGCTACTAGCTGGAGATCTCCTGCTATTACAACTGATCCCCAGTCGATAGAGATCAGTTCACCCGGAAAAAAGGGCCACTTTGGCCATTGGAATCTATGGCATTAAAATCCGTCCCCAAACCCCGCCCTCCTCAGGCTCCACCCCAAACACCTCCAGGTATTTCCCAACTCGGAGCTGGCAACACTAGGACTTACACATTCTGCTTATGTCCCATGTGATAAAGTACTTAAGGGTGCTGTGGAGAACCTCCTGAGAGAGATGCTGATAATACGTGCTCCTCATCATGGTGGGAATTAAAGAGGAGAGAGAAAAACCAATCTGCAGTGATTCCATCATTGGCTTGAGATCATGGGGAGAGATATGGCACCTAGGGCCCCATTCAGGGACATCTTAGGAGTACGTAAAATTCCTTTGTCTGACAGGCTCTGCCCGTGTGACAGTAATTGTACGGAAACAGTCGCTCACGTTTTATCGTACTGTAGTTTCTACACAGAATGTCGTAATGAACTATTAAGCCCCCTGTTGCTAAATAGACTGAATGTATCAGATTCTTTTAACCGTCTCTATTTATTGAACAATCATTCGCCCCAAATATTGGAGACAGTGGCTCAGTTTTTAAAGTTTGTTTTAAAAGCCCGCCACACAGCTGATGGCAGTACCAACAAACTGTATTTCTCAATGTAACTGCCTTTTAACCATTAGTATGTCAAGCCTAGCAGAAAAGGCAGACACTGAATCCAAAACCAAAGTGTAGGGGGATTCATCCTTCATCGGAATCCCCAATCCTTCATTCCAGATGTAGGCCAGGCTAAACCAAGTAATGGGAGAAAGTGATGCTCCGTGTTTTTAAGAAGCATCCTAATGTTCATTCACTGATTCTGATGCAGAACAGAGGCTCTGGAAATTACTTTTGGGGCTGAACTCCCGTTCAAATTAAAGATTTCCAAAGCTTAGACGTAGCTCTTAAAAACTGCTGTTGCACTTATTATCTAAGACACTTCATTACGTTGTGGTGCAACTATGATAGCAGACGTTTGCGAGAGACAGCAGTACAATGAATTCTTAGGTAGCTGGTGGGGTACTCAGAATTTTAACTGGCTTCTACCACTGAAGTCTTACAGGATGTATCAAATCTCTCTTATTTTGGAGCAGCCTGGCTACCTGTTATCTTTAGTTTCTGAAGCTTTGACCTAAAAGTGGTACATAAATGAAATCCTGTCACATGGGTATTTTCAGATGACATCAAGCCTAGGTGAATACTGCTGTGGCTCAGTGGTAGAGCATCTGCTTGGCATGCAGATGGCCCCAGGTTCAGTCCCTGGCATCTCCAGTTAAAGGGACTAGGCAAATAGGTGATGTGAAAGACCTCTGCCTGAGACCCTGGAGAGCTGCCGCCAGCCTGAGTAGGCAATACTGACTTTGATGGACCAAGGAAGGTCTGATTCAGTATAAGGCAGCTTCATTTGTTCATGTGCCCTGCATATGAGAATGTCTCTTGTTAAGAACAGAAACCCCAATACTATTCTCAATGATACATTGCCAAGCAACCAGGACAACATGAGTCAGCCAAGATTCAATGGGTCAGCCAAGATTCACTTAGTGATACTACCAAGGGTCCATTCAATGCTGGTATATCTCCAGCTATGTTTGCCAGCTCCGGGTTGGGAAATACCTGGAGATTTGTGGGGGGTGGAGCCTTGCATACCTATCTTAATTGCATTTGGCGGAAGTAAGTCCCATTGGGCTGAACTTCCGGTTGGTATACTTAGGAGGTAACATTGTTTTAAAAGTAGACATTTTAAAAATAAAAGGAACTGAAAAAGTTAAAGTGCCCCAGGGAGGAGTTTTATATCCTGAGTTTCAGCAAATAAATGTTTCTGTTTTCTACAGAAGATATGGTCTTCTGAACACAACTGCACAAAATGTTCAGTTTCCTGATCACATCAGCTATAATGGAACTGCAACAAAGGCAGAAAAATGAAAGGAACTTTAGAAAGTACATGCATTTGTTGTTTCCAGGTGAACTTTTTAATGGAGCTATTTTTACAGATAGGAAAGATTGCAGAGATTACGTGGCCTGGGAGGAACTAGAAAAGAGCTTCTATAAAAGTTAATTCCAAGACATCTTGCTGAAATTATCTGGGGTTTTTTCTCTTACCATCACTGTTTAGACACATCAGATTTAGAGGAAGAACAAAAGGGGAAGAACGAAAGAGCATAAAAAAATTTTAAAGCTCGCCAAGTCAGAGTAGTTTAATGTCATTTGAGTGATGTACTAATAGGATGTTATTAGAGGTCATCGTCTCAGTTGGATAAGTTTTTACACGGCCATAATGTGCGATGTGCTTCCCCAACGGTTATTTCACTAACAAATTTCCTGAGTTACCCAATCAGCTGTTTTGACACATTAGCATGTGCCAAAGCAAATGAGGAAGAGGGGGTAGTCGGACTGAGGAGTGTGGCCTTCCGCACCTCAAACGAAAGCTCTCTGCAAGCCACCTTATTTCTGCAACAAAACTATCGTGAAGGGGCAACAGAGAGTGGAAAGGGTAGAGCCTTCGCCCCCTTCCCCGCCGCCCAATTCATGCTCTTCTTCCAAAACTCTACTTTCTATTTCCTTTCCCAATAACTACACCATGGGTACCTGTTAAGGAAGGGAGCAAGTACTCCCTCTCCCATGATTCACAGCAAGCCACGTGTTTGTTCAACACACTGAAGAGCAAACAGTCTGAGTTCCACATTTGTCATAGGCACAGATTCCCTTCACTTAAAAATGCAAAAATGTAAGCTAAAAAAAATCACAACAAACGCTGTTAAGTTTCACTGCTTTTTTTTGGGCAATGTAACAGGCCTTTTCACCGTACCAAAACCCCTGTCCTGCCACATCATTAAAATGCCTTATACTTCACACACACACACAGACCCCTTGCACTTGATCCAGTGGCTTCCAGAAAGAATCTGGGACTGCTTTGAATAACCCACAGTCAATGCAATAAACTGTCAATCTATTGATTCTGCAGCCTGAGGACACAGATTACCCTACTGGCATTCCAAAGGGACAGCAAAACTGGCATTTGGTTGGTCCAACGGTGGCCATGTTTGAGTATGGGAATGGCAGTTCTCTTCATGCAAAGCGGTTCTTCTGTTTTAGCAAACCCTTGGTCCGTGTCTGGGTGAATCTGGACATTCATCCAGTTCACTGTTTGCAATTGTATTTCCACCCACTTTCCTCTGTGGGTGACCAACCGACCCTAAGGTCATCTGTATAACCGTCCCATGAGACGGGGAGAATTCTTCCATGCATAAGGCCAGGACGTGTGGTAGACTGTGTTCATCCAATGGGTGTAGAATTTTTGCCATTTTCAGACTTTAAAATCTAAACAAATGTTAACTGTGTAACTCTTTCTTCCAGGCCCTTCTTAGCCGAACAGAGATGGCACACCACAACCAACACCAACAATTTCACCAAAAGGAGAGAGATATGACCAACAGAGAGAACCCCAGGGGGGACTGCATCCTCCCTCCCAAGGGGAAAAGATAATTTTACTTCACACAGATTGCAAATCTATGGGCCGGAACGGGTGGTAAAATGGCTGTCTGCAGCTACCCTACAAATCGGCAAAATCAAATGTCTTGGGAAAGAGCAAAGAGGAGAAGAAAAGTGGAAAGAAAAGACAGGATGAACCCAATGTCAAGGAAAGGCCCTCCAAACCGACAAAAGAAGAAGAAGAAGGAAAAAATGGAGAAGAGGAGATATGCCTCTTGGGGAGGAAATCTGGCAGGCGGGCATCAATCCGAGCACCTCCCGTAGTAACAGGTCCCCTGACAGTCTCATTCTGCACAGAATGGAACTGACAGGGCATGCTGGAAGTTGCCAGATTGTCCTCTCCTAACGCATCCGCCGCCCTGACCTGGATGGCCCAGGCTAGCCTGATCTGGTCAGACCTCAGAAGCCAAGCAGGGTCAGCCCTGGTTAGTATTTGGATGGGAGAGCACCAAGGAAGACCAGGGTTGCTGTGCAGAGGAAGGCACCGGCAAACCACCTCGGTTAGTCTCTTGCCATGAAAAAACCCCAAATGGAGTCGCCATGAGTCGGCTGCGACTTGACGGCACTTCACACAATGCATCCGCCAACCCAGTGCAGCTTGACTAAGGACGCCCCTCGCATCGGCTGCAGTCAAGATGGCCTGTGCAGCCGATGCAAGCCCGGGCGTGGAGCTGCACAGTCGCTCCTCCACTGCCAGAAGGCCATCTTGCTAGAGAACATCAGTCGCTCCTCCACGGTCAGAAGGCCACCTTGCCAGAGAGCATCTGCGGCAGCGCACACCCCCAACCCCCCCAACTCAGGTCTTCCCCCCATGCTTCCTCCCAACCTGAAGAGGAGATCAGAACCCCCCTCCCACGAGGCGAGGCGTTGCCAAGGCAACGGCATATCCATGGCAACCTGAACAATCCCAGGCTGAACAGAGAGCGGGTCCCCCCCCCTCCCCATACTGGGCAGCCTTGTGCTTGCAACGCTCGCACTGCAATGCTTGCAACGCGGACGATGGAGGCGGCGCCTTGCTGCACCCGCACCCGGAGAGCCTGGCAAGAGTGGGCGAAGGGGGCGGCCTCCAGCGGCCCCCTGCCCGTGCGGGGCGTTTGCCCGCCTCCCCCCCAGCCCGGCTGGGCCGGCGACTGCAGCAAGGCTCGCCCGGCGCCTCTTCCACGCCCTGCCGCCCGACGCATGCGCCGGGAGAAGACAAAGGAACGGGGGAGGGCCGGGGGGGCTTCATTCATTGCCTCTGCGGCGCCGCGCCGGGCTGGCTGGCGTCGAGGGGGGTCCGGCCGTTGACCCCCCGCAACCCGCCGCGGGCTTTAGGGTTGGGTTGTTGTTTTTTTAAGTGGCCACCTCGCGATGCGAGGTGGCCACTTAAAAAAAAAACAACCCAACCCTAAAGCCCGCGGCGGGTTGCGGGGGGTCAACGGCCGGACCCCCCCGACGCCAGCCCGGTCCGGGCTCCGCGACCCAGCGGGATGGGGGGGGGGAAGGAGCCCAACTGCAGCGACCCTGGTAGCCCAGCAGCACATTTCCTTGGGGGGGGGGTGGAGAAGAGCCGTCGAGGGGTTGCACCTCCCCCCCCCCACCCCCGTGCATGTTCCTTTGCAAAGCCATCCCCCCCCCCCGGGATCGGCGCCGCGTTTCTGGCTTCTCCGGAGGGGGCCGCGGGAGATGCGGCGGGGGTCCAAGGCATCGCCCCCGCCCTCCGCCCCGATCTGCTCGGCAGCTGCTCGCCCAGGCACGCCGGACTTCTCCCCCCCCCGCGCCCCGAAGCCAGGGTTGCGGCGACGGCAGTCGTCATATCTATATGTATGTGTGTGTGTGCATATATGGGATATATAATATTTTCAATATAGATCTATTTCAATACGTGCATGCCAAAAAAAGCGAAACCCCCCCCCCGCGCGCCCGCCTCCGACGCCGCAAAGCCCCCGCCGCACGCTCGCCCCAGCGGGAGCCGCCGCGCCCTTCCCCGCCACGCTGGGCGCTCCTAGCCGGGGGGGGGCCCGAGCCGCCTCCCCCGCCCCCCCCCAAAGGAGGGGTCTCTCCCCCACGCGCACCCCGTACGCCCCGCTCCTTCTCCCTCCCGGGGCTCCACGGATCAAGCGGCGGGAGACCCCCACCTCTGCAGCCCCTCTTCCCTCCCCCCTCCCCAGGGATGCGCCCCCCGCCCCAGAGACACTAAAAGGAGGGGGGAAGGAGCCCCCGACGGCAGCGGCCAAGCGCGCCCCCCACCCCACCCCCGTCCAGCTTGCTTGCGTGGGGCAGACGGCCCGGGGGAGCTGCGCCTTCTTGCGCGCCTTGGGGCGGGCGAGCGCGCGCTTCCCCCGGACGCCCCCCGGCCCGCTCCGGGGCGGGGGTGGGGGCCGCGCCTACCTGGGCGGCGGGCTGGCGGAGCGCGCGGCGGCTGGTTCGGTCCCGGCTGGCCCCTGTGCCGGCGGAGAAGCCCCGGAGCTCCCTGCTCGGCGGCTGGGAGCGGCGGATTGGACCGGGCGCGGCGGCGGCGGCGGCGGCTGCTGCATTCCCCTCCCCTCCCCTCCCCGTGACAGGCGGGGGGCAGTTCAAAAGCCAGGCGTGCGCGCGCGCCGAAGACCCCCGCCCCTCCCCACCCCTCCCCGGACGGCCGCCAGGGGGCGCAGAGCTTAAATAAAGGCTTTTTGGCCGCTCCGAGCCGAGTCCGGCTTTGCGCCCGACGCGCTGCCCAAAAAAAAAAAGCCCCGCGTGGCAGGGGTCCCGGGGAAGGATCTCTCCCGGGGGATCGCCTCCTCGGCCCGGGGGGTCTCGGCACGGAGCTGCGGAGGCCGTGGGGGCTTTTCCCAGCCCCTGCGGTTGTTTTTGGACAGGTTGGTCTCTCTCTCTCTCTCTCTATAGGGTCGCTTGGGCCTCCTTTCTTCCCTGTTCCAGCCAGGATCCAGCCAGGATCGAACGCGCGGACGTTCTTCGAACGTTACAGCCAGGATTCAGCCAGGATCGAACGCGCGAACGTTCGAAGAACGTTCGTGCGTTTGATCCTGGCTGAATCCTGGCTGGAACAGGGAAGAACGTTCGCGCGTTCCATCCTGGCTGAACGTTCTTCGAACGTTCCTGCGTTCCATCCTGGATGAACGTTCTTCGAACGTTCCTGCGTTCCATCCTGGATGAATCCTGGCTGGAACAGGGAAGAACGTTCGCGCGTTCCATCCTGGCTGAACGTTCTTCGAACGTCCGCGCGTTCGATCCGGGCTGAATCCTGGCTGGAACAGGGAAGAAAGGCGGCTCAAGCGACCGCGCGTTCCCGCCCTATGCATGTATGTGGGTGCCTATATAGGCCCTTTATTCATGGAAGGTTTTGCATTGGATTTGCCGCTCTTTAGATGCACTTCCCCCCCATCCATATTCTCCAAACTCAACAACATGCAGAGTTTTGAGGATTCAGATGGGGAAAATGCGCATCCAGAGAGTGGCAAACCCAAGGCAAAACCTTCCGTGAATAAATGGCCTATGCAGATCTCTTTTTCTCTTGTGCGCGACCCCGCTCCGCTCCTCCGCATCCCTTCGCCGCTGGATCGGCCGCGGCAGCCAGACGCCCCCCCCCCCCCCGGGGTGGCTCCACCGCGCGCTCGCGGCTTCCTGGGCCGGGGGGGGGGGAGCGCGCTCTCGCCGGCGGCCCCACGAAGGCGCGCCGCGGCGGGTTCGGACGGGCGGCTTGGAGAGCCCGCGGGGCAGAGCTCCCTCCGGGGAAGGAGGCAGGAGGGAGAGACGCACGCCGCCCCCCCCCTGCGCCTTGCGACCGAGCCTGCTCGTTCGGGAAAAGGGAAGGGTGCAAACGGGCCGGCGGGTGAATGTTGGCGAGGATTCTGTGGCTTTGCACCGGCTCGGAGAGATCCGCGCTCCCCGGCGCACCACCACCCCCCCGCCGCCCTAGGGAGACTCTAATAAAAAGCTCGATGCCTTCCCATTTCCCAACCCCCCCACCACCACCCCAACCCCAACCCACCACGTTTGGGCGACGAGTGCATTTTTCTGATAGGGCAGCGCGTGTCCAGCCCAGGGCAGACCCGCCCCCAGTTATTGCCAGTAAGGGGGGGGGGCTTGTATTTGTGGTCCTCTGCCTCCCTCTGCTGTTCAATGGGATGCACTGCAGTGTCTGCTTCGTCGCGATGAGAGGAGCCAGGGTACCAAAGACCACCCCCCCCAGGACGGTCGTCCTCTGGGTGATTCGCAGCACAGTCCTCAACTGTGTTGTGCCCTGCTGGGTCGGTTGGAGTCCGTGGGCTTAGGAGGGTATCCCTGTGTGTAGAAATGCTCTGCGTGTTGTGAACGTCACCATGCACAGGTAAGCCAGAGCATGTCAGGGCAGGAGTATCGGGCAAACATATTTCATTAAAATATTGTCGAGGTCAGAGTTCATTGGTTCTTGTAGGTTATCCAGGCTGTGTGACCGTGGTCTTGTTATTTTCTTTCCTGACGTTTCGCCAGCAGCTGTGGCCGGCATCTTCAGAGGAGTCACACTGAAGGACAGCATCTCTCAGTGTCAAGTGTGTAGGAAGAGTAATATACAGTCAGAAAGGGGTTGGGTTGAGCTGAATCATTGTCATTGGATTTCACACGTTAACAGATCACTTCAGGATACAATGGTTCCATATTAACATACCACACCCTCATTAGCATATTATCTGGATACTTACAGGACAATGATTAGCACATTACCTTTGATCCTTTTTGCAGGACAATGATTCAGCTCAACCCAACCCCTTTCTGACTATATATTACTCTTCCTACACACTTGACACTGTGAGACACTGTCCTTCAGTGTTCCTCCTCTGAAGATGCCTGCCACAGCTGCTGGTGAAACGTCAGGAAAGAAAATACCAAGACCACGGTCACGCAGCCCAGATAACCTACAAGAACCAATATTTCATTAAACTTGGGTGAGGGGGGGATGAGCCATGGTGAGAAATCAGTCAAAGGTGTTTCTGACACCACTGTTGGTGGACATGTAAAGCCGTGCAGAAATATTGGGGGGGGGGGGGAATTCATAAGAACCTTGAAGGCGTTGTAGGACAGAGCATAAAATATGATCCCAAACTCTTTCTTCTGAATAAATCACTAGATACCATGAATGAGGACCAACAGATCGTATTAAAATATCTTGTAACAGTGGCGAGAGTAGTCCTGGCATCACTTTGGAAAACAAATAAGATCCCAAAACTGCAGACATGGTTAGATAAGTCCCTAGAATATATTACTATGGAACAATTAACAGAATATATGAAAGATAATACACGAGAACAGAATCATGAGAGATGGAAATCCTTTTATGAATATATTAAAAGCACCAGACAAAAGATCTAGTAAAATCAAATTACTATTATGTTAAGAAAATATGGAAGACTGTATTATAAAGAGGGGTAGAGATTGTTAGATACCAACAAAATGATATGTAAATAATATTATCTTCCCTTTCCCTATTTTTTCCCTCTGTATATCTACTTATTAATGAAAAAAATAAAAAGTATACAATAAAAAAGGTGTTTCTGACGCTTAACTGGTGAATTCTTTCTTTCACTGAAGTAGCTGAACCTAATGCATACAGTTTCACACATGACACCAAGCGCATGCGCCTTTTCTGTTCCAATAATGTAAATTTAAAATTGGCTAGCGTGTGCATCCCATTTTAAAATGTCACATTCACATGTTCTATTGCTAGTACCACTGCAATCTAGGGTAGCTGGTTTACGTCATTGGGTTAGGATGAAAGTCTGTCCTTGTATCAAATATAAAGAAGATAAGGCGCCTGGAAAGGAGACAAAATATTATTTAGCTCTTTCTTATCGTAACTGAGATGTTAAATAGACTTGGAACAATCAGTGCATTTCAAGTTCCTCAACACAGACTTAATATTAATTTAATCCATGCATACATGAAGTGGTCACTCTTGGAGTGTTCTGCAGGTGTTTACTTAAGGTGTAACCTCTACAAATAGATTGAGGTAGAAAACAACAGGTGATTTAAAGATACACGTTACCTGGACCTATTTCCAAAGATCTCTGCTAGAGAAAGATTTGCCATTCAGAGTTCATTTTTCAAAGTGCAACAGTGTATGAATTGTAATAACACCACAATTAATTCTCTAGTTGGCTTTTTTTCAATATTACGTGGGGTGGGGGAACATGTAAGTGTATAAATAATTCCACCATCACCAAGCATATTAACATAAAAGAAACGACATATTGTAGAAAAGAATAATAGGTAGTGCAAACAGAAAAGTGAAACGTACATTTCCTGGTGAGAGAGAAATTCAGAAACCATTAATTTCTAGTGAAATCTAATTGCCAACTGTTATGCCAATAAAGTCTTATACATCTTATGTAGTATCTAACAGCATCCTGTATAACGCTGAGCCAGGCTTTTGAAGAATGGCACACAACCAGCTTGCCAACCTGAAATATTCAAACATATCCCTTCATTCAGATTAAACTGCTTCTTTATTTTAGCATCCATCATGTCCCATCGTTCCCCAAAAATCACACGTACCAAGAAACTGGCTCTGTTCTCCTGATGGAGACAGCGAGCCCCGGAGACGGCGTGATTGGAATATAGATCCCGTCATTGCTATGGCAACGGGAGACAAAAGCCTGCATCAGGATTAAGAAATGCAAATCCACCCTAACGTGGCTTGTGCTTTCCTATTAAGCTGCTCCTACAGAGGCTATAAAATGGCCACAATATGTTTATGCACGACTAAATAACTGATACGAACGGATACAACGTTAACTCCCATGTTCAAATGGCTGTAAATCAGCGGTTAATGCCACTTACTTGTTCCCACTTGTCACCAGTGCATAGATAATGACCTTGTAAAATGTCCTCAGAAGGGTCCTAAACACAAATAGCTAAGTTGCTTTTGTTCCAGCCTTCTAAATACGTGTTCAAACAGAATTTTTCGGCAGCCATAGCTACTGGACGACCACTGTGAAAACGCTACTTTTCCATCTGAAAGCTAGGCTTTAAATAGTTTCTGACTCTGCTGGCTGTGCTATTTATTTCAAATGCTTCAGGGAGTACCATCAAGAAATGGTGACTAAAATTCAATTCCATAGATCTATGAACAATTATATCCGATATAATAGCTTAACACCCAACAAATGCTGGGAATGTGTGTGGCCCTGACCAGCAATTCATTTTTAATACAGGTCACATTCGGAACTGAACAAGGGTTGAAATGCCATCAAAACTGCATCCATCCCCTGATTTAGTCCCCCATGAGCCGACACACAGACAAAGGGGTCTTTTGCCCACAATGAGCAGGAGAGTATTAAATGAACACATGAAGTTGCCTTATAATGAATCAGACAACCAAAAAGGCGGGCGGGACTCAACCAGAAAAGTACAGGGAGCTTCAAAGGTTGAGCTGGAAATTATAAAATTGATTTAAAAATTATTATATTTATTATATAGTGTACACAATAAGCTGTTAAAATCACAGGGCCTGGAATGCAGGCTACATATAATATCATCACAGTTACAAAGATACAATCAGTTACAAAGATATCAAACACAGTGGATGATACACTCTTTATAAATGACCAATACAAGATCATACGCGTTTCAGCTATTGGGCCTTCCTCAGTGGTCATAAATACAAAACATGTTTATTAAAAACACCTCCGGAAATAAACCTTACAAGGTACTTTTTATTCAAAAATAGAAAACCTTATATCTTGTCTGGCCTGATGTTCACTATTAACACAAACCACGGGTCTTGCAACATGAAAACTTGCTCACACAAAAATCTGGTATAAAATTACCAGGGTTTTCTAGATGTGTGTAACATTGACCAGTGATGAAATGTATTTGGCCCACTTCTTCTGATGAATCAGACCAGTGGTCCAATGAGGTCAGTATTGTCTACTTTGACTGGCAGAGGCTTCCCAGGGTCTCAGGTGGAGGTCTACTACCTGATCTTTTTAACTGGAGGTTGAACCTGGAACCTTCTGCATGCCAAGCAGATGCTCTACTATTGAGCAATGTGCTTTCCCAGGCCTGACCTTGTGTTTCAGTCTAGCACTGTGAACTTCAAATCACTGGATGATGGCTAATAAACTGAAACTCAATCCGGACAAGACAGAGATAAGGTTGGTAGGAGGTTCTGCTGGGCATGGAGGAGGTCTACCACTTCCTCTGGGTGTGGTTTTACTCCTCCTCAAGAATAAAGTTTGCCATTTAGGGATGCTGTTAGATCCAGCACTTACTTTGTAAGTCCAAGTAACTACCATGGCAGGAGATGTCTTATAGACTCACTGCAGCCATTTCTGGATAGATAGCTTGGCTACAGTTATTCACAATCTAGTAACATCCAGGTTAGATGATTGCAACTTGTTGTTTGTGGGGCTGTCATCGAACGTTCAGAAACATCAGCTAGCTCAAAATATGGCAGATGGCTACTAACTGGAGCTTGCTGATCTGAACATGTCATTGGCTTCCAGTCTGTTTCCAGGCAAAATTCAAAGTATAAGAAGAAGAGGATATGGTTTTTATATGTTGAATTTCCCTACCTTTGAAGGAGAATCAAATTGTCTTGCAGCAGGCTTCATGTGGAGGAGTGGGGAAACCAACCCAGTTCTCCAGATTAGAGTCTGCCACTCACATGGAGGAGTGGGGAATCAAACTTGGTTCTCCAGATTAGAGTCTGCCGTTCATGTCGAGGAATGGGGAAAGCAACCTGGTTCTCTAGATTAGAGTCCGCTGCTCATGTGGAGGAGTGGGAATCAAACCCGGTTCTCCAAAGCAGAGTCTGCCACTCATGTGGAGGAGTGAGGAATCAAACCCGTTTCTCCAAATTAGAGTCCGCCAATCTTAACCACTACACCATGCTGCCTCAGGACAGCTCACAACGTATTACAAAACATTAAAACATATGTTTCTGGTTAAAATCCAACATCTTACTACACCAACATCAACTACTCCAAGAGGCTATGAAATGCAAGAGGTGCAGGAGGGAATGTGATTATGGGCCATTCAAATCTAATCAAGGAAAATGCAGAGACAATTCACTTGTGAATGCCTATAATAAGTAAGAAATCCCAGAGGAAAGATTTGTGGCGTGGACATAGTTCAATGTCAGTGTACCTGCTTTGTAAGCAGATGGTCCCTGGTTCAATCCCCAGCATCTCCGCTTAAATAAAGGATAAGGACGTCAGGCTGAGACCCGGAGAGCTGCTGCCAGACTAAACAATGCTGACTTTGGAGGACCAGCGATCTGACTCAGTATAAGGCCAGCTCCATGTGCTTGGAGATGCCTTGCCGGAAAGTCCCTCAAGAGGGCACAGTCTATTCGCTAGCAGAAAGTGAAGAAAAACACGTACAGCTTTCTGAGGGCCATGTGGAGAGAGGTAGCATCAGGTTTCTAGGGAAGCCAGGAATTAACAAAAGTTTCCTAATATTCTCAGTCATTTCGTTAATATGCATAGAAAATAAGGGTTAAAATGCTTGTTTGTCATCAGCAGTGGTACAACAAGACAAGATCTGATCATGAAAGAAGTAGGAATAATTTCCGTAACTGTAAACTATACGCTCCCTAAAAGTCTGTTATTTGGAAACCGGCTAGACCAAGGCTGTACTTATTTTTCAAATTTCAAATTTCAGTACCTTTATTGGCATACCAAGCTGTACTTATTTGTGAGATAAATACATTTCACTCTTTCCTAGATACCTGACTAGACAGAGAAGACACCGATGGAGATGAACGTCAAATGTTTATTGAACAGCAAATAAAGAGCCAGCGTGGTGTAGTGGTTAAGAACGGTGGTTTGGAGCAGTGGACTCTGATCTGGAGAACCGGGTTTGATTCCCCACTCCTCCACATGAAGCCAGTTGGGCGAGCTTGGGCTAGTCACACTCTCTCAGCCCCACCTACCTCCCAGGGTGTCTGTTGTGGGGAGGGGAAGGGAAGGTGAGTGTAAGCTGGTTTGAGTCTCCCTTAAGTGGTAGAGAAAGTCAGCATATAAAAACCAACTCTCCTTCTTCTACAACCAAAGAATTTTACAGGGAAATGGTATGCGTGGATGGCTTCCATTGATACAAACTGACTCTCCAGTGGAGTAAAGGAACCCTGAAGGTAAGCCTGATTCCCCTTTCTCTGGCCAGGTTTCCTCAGCATGTTCCAGGCAGCTCTTTCCTTTCCACGGAACCTACAGAATGACGGGACATTAACAGGATGCCTATTTGTCACTGTAAAAAAAGCTTTTTTTCCCTAAGTCAACCCCCAAACTCTCACTAAAAAGCCCAATGAAAGCCTGGCCAAGCCGAGGCTTCTTTACAGAGCCGCAAAATCCCCCGTCTGATGGGGGAAGCTTCTTCCCTCCCCTTTTAAGCTGAGGCTGGCTCTGCCCCTTCCCCCTGGTAGAGTTCCGTTGGCTGACCACCACTGGGATTTGCATCATGCCTAAACCGCAAGGATTGGTTCAGAGCCCTGGATGATAGGGTTGCCAACCTCCAGGTACTAGCTGGAAATCTCCCGCTATTACAACTGATCTCCAGCCGACAGAAATCAGTTCACCTGGAGAAAATGGCCGCGTTGGCAATCGGACTCTATGGCATTGAAGTCCCTTCCCAAATCCTGCCCTCCTCAGGCTCCGCCCCAAAAATCTCCCAGTATTTCCCAACCCAGAGCTGGCAACCCTACTGGAGGAAAGGCAGGAGTTTTCAGGATGATTGTCGTAGCACCCCACTGAGAAACAGATACCCCAGATTTCCACGCCACTGTTGGTTTTCTCTGAAAAAATTCTCTGAAGGTTTGCCTGTGCTCTCTTCCAGAAAATTAAATAGATATAGGGAGGAGTTACATTTGCTATAATACTGTTCTTCAGAAATCAGCAAATCATATCTGGGTGATAAAGATTATTATTATATTTTGAGACAACGTGTGACATGACCTGTTAAACTATTCATACAGTCTTGATTTCACTGGATATTACAGTGCCAGCCTGTAACAACTAAACACAAGTTAAGTTATGTATCAACAATTTAAAAATGAGCTCCTTTTATGAATTATATGAATGGCGCTTTTAAATGAATTATTTACAAATTCATTAGACAACTACTAACAAGAAAATCAGCCCTATAATGTAGGACACTTACAAGGTGAGTTCCAGAAAACAATTATTCTGGGAGCTGCAGCCAATATGGTCTAAAACTCAAGAACACCACAAAATATTAGTAATGTCATTTATTGTAAAACTCTGCAGGAATATACAATAAAAGAGTAGTGAATAGTGGGGATAAAAATAACAAAGCTATAATCTAAGACAGGAACATTTACAAGCATTGATTCAGGATCCAGATGTTTCCCAGCAAGACTGAGTCCAGTAGCGTTTCAAAACCCCAAATCCAAGACAAGGGCCCAACCTGCCCAGAATCAGGAAGTAGAAATAGAAGAAGAGTTAGTTTTTATATGCCGACATTCTCTTCCACTTAAGGAAGAATAAACTGGCTCACCATCTCCTTCCCTTCCCTTTCTTGCAGAGACTCAAGGTACATTACACAGAGTAATCCAATACAGTCAACAAAAATGGGACATTCATTAAACAGTGCAATGGGATTAGGGTTGTAGAACCAACCAGAATTCTAAAAGACAGAACTGAAGCAAAGCATAAATATTAACACGACACATTAAACAGGGCAAAAATTATATTGTGGGATCCTACTTACAGTAATCTGTACACAGCAGTATAAACCACAGTCCCTAATAATTATTCCAAGTATCTCTGTGAATCATTTAGTGCAGCGCAGCTCTATTTGCCCATGCAGAAAAGCCCTCCCGAATAATTAAGTTTTGCGTAGTTTGTGGAAAGCCGGGCGTGGGAGCCTTGCTGGCCTCCTCAGGCAGGCCGTTCCTCAAGGTGGGAGCCACAACATATTTTCCAATTTCTTCTCATTGGTTTCCATTCTCCTCTCCTCTTGGCCTATAAACCCATTATGGTTAATGTGATAGAAGGAAATTTCTAGAGAATGGCCTCCTACCAAAAGGCTAGTAAGGTTCTGGGGGATGTAGGGAGGGAAATCGTTCCCTTTTTTTCTGGTGTTCAAACACACATAATTTGAAAAGTCACAGATACTTTTCTGACTTAAAAAAAATTACTGTGGCATTTAGTTGCCATAGCCTGACCACCAGATGGAGGAATCGGCACATCAAGACAAGAATCAGACTGAGCTGGCTTCATCTCATTTGTAAATACCAAATATGCATGCAGTTTTTTTGCACTGGCAGACTTCCTAGTCCTCACTTTCCACTGGCAATCTGAATACACATTTCCAAAATGCAAAGTGCTGTCTTATAATTGCAGCTTAAGTGCCTGATATTACAATCTCAAAAGCTGAAATAACAAATGGCCATTAAATAGTGAGCTGATCCGGCCAGTTTTTCACTCAGTCTCATTTAATCCTCCTCCTTACTACAGTCCCTGTGCCACCTGACTTTTATCCGTGCAGGTCCCATGATTACGAGGATAGTTTTTTTGACTGGCCAACAGGGACACCCTCCCTTATTTATAGAGTTGCCAACCTCCAGCTGGTGGCTGGAGATCTGCTATTCTCCCTTGGAGAAAATGGCCACTTTGGCAATTGGACTTTATGGCACTGAAGTCCTTCCCCTCCACGAACCCCGCCCCCCTCAGTCTCCACTCCCAAAATCTCCAGGTATTTCCCAACCTGGAGCTGGCAACCCTACTTATTTACCAGCACAAAAGCTGGTTGGAGCCAAACCAATCGCACAGTGTATTGTGGAAAAGATCCCATTGTACCGCGGGCTGGACTGAACTACTTTAACATCAGACCATTCAAATTTGTCAATTTCTCAGTTACATTATTACTTTTCTGCTCCATTTACTGTTTCCCACCCAAATCTTATAAATTGGAGAGTCTAAAATGAATGTAGGTAGGGTTGCCAGGTCCCTCTTCACCACCGATGGGAGGTTTTTAGGGTGGAGCCTGAGGAGGGCGGGATTTGGGGCGGGGAGGGACTTCAATGCCACAGAGTCCACCTTCCAAAGCGGTCATTTTATCCAGGTGAACCAATCTCTATCGGCTGGAGATCAGTTGTAATAGCAAGAGATGTCCGGCTAGTACCTGGAGGTTGCAAACCGAAACAACAATCACCCAGTGCAGTACTGAGAGATTCTCAATCAAAATAACAGCACACGAATATTTTTTATATCAAACACAAAGTGTATTAGCATAGAAGTGACAAGATAATAGGTTATACCTAACTAAGAGCATGCAAAAAGTATATACAAAACACAAGAGGTACTGAACCAGACCATCACAAACAATTATATCCAATATATACAAATGCAAATCTACAGGAGTGGTCCCACAGCACGCTTGTGCAAGTCTGATAAATATATCATTGGAAACATTTTCGGCACAGAGTTTGACAATCCGTCCACAGATTCGACTTGCACTGAGCGCACAGTCAGCTTCCTTTGTTTCACACGTAGTGTTGGAGCCAGCTGGAGGTTGGCAACCCTAAATATAGGACATCTTAGGATTTATTTATTTAGAATATTTTTATCTCACCCCTCCCAAGGACTCGGGGCAGTTAACAGCCAGGCTTTAAAAACAGCCGCCATAAACTAAAAAGTCACGTGTGCAAATTGAAATATAATCCAATTATTATGACCTGGCCAACTGCCAATAAATTCACATATCCTAGCCTGAGAAACAGACTTGATTGACCAAGTGCACGATTTTTCCATTGCCAGGTCTTAACAAAAAGTCCTCCGGAATAACCAGGCCTTACAAGAGGCCAGCAGGAAGGAGGTCGGACACAGGGGCTCAGGCTGATGGTTCCAAAATAACAGGGCAGCACTTGAGAAAGCTTGGTCCCTTCTCAAGGAGATGGCCCTGTTAACAAGGATTGACAGGCTGATCAAAGCATGGGTTTCTGCTAGGATTGCCAGGTCCCTCTTCGCTACCTGTGGGAGGTTTTGGGGGCAGAGCCTGAGGAGGGTGGGTTTTGGGGAGGGGAGGGACTTCAAAGCCATAGAGTCCAGTTGCCAAAGCAACTGTCCAGGTGAACTGATCTCTATCAGCTGGAGATCAGTTGCAATAGCAGGAGATCTCCAGCTAGTACCTGGAGGTTGGCAACCCTAGTTTCTGCCAGGTGACTTTCACTTCTGAACGGTTCTAGAGTTGCCAGCTCCTGATTGGGAAATACCTGGAGATTTGGGGGTGGAGCCTGAGGAGGGCAGGGTTTGGAGAGGGGGGGACTTCAATGCCACCTTCCAAAGCGGCCATTTTCTCCAGGGGAACGGATCTCTGTTGCCCGGAGATCAGTTGTAATACCAGGAGATCTCCAGCCAGCACCTGGAGGTTGGGGGAGAAAATAGACACCACTGTACTGGTATCAGGAGATAAGGAAATTAGTACAGGGGCGGAAAATACTTTAAGGTGCAGAATATATTTATAAGCTACTGTGTCTTGACAAATACGCATAAACAATTACACAATTGGACTCAACAAACAAAAATCTTATACACCAACTATACATCCTATCTCATGGATGGTAGTGGACAAGAAGAATATCAATGCAGAAGTGCAATGTCTCTCACTGTATGTACATCAGTCTTCTGTATAGGTTTCATACAGGTAAGTAAACAGTTCTAGTAAATATTGAATGTTCAAGGAGGATTTGCTTCATGGAAGATACGGCCGTACATACAGTGAGAGACATTGCACTTCTGCATTGATATTCTTCTTGTCCACTACCATCCATGAGATGAGATGTATAGTTGGTGTATAAGATTTTTGTTTGTTGAGTCCAAATGTGTAATTGTTTATGCGTATTTGTCAAGACACAGTAGCTTATAAATATATTCTGCACCTTAAAGTATTTTCCGCCCCTGTACTAATTTCCTTAGCACCTGGAGGTTGGCAACCCTAAAGGGTTCAGAGTTCAACTTCTGCATCTCCCAAATTGGGAGCCAACACATCTCAGCAAGGGTAAGTACAGAAGTTGAACTCCTGTCATTTCACAAGCGACTTGACCACCCAAATAATAGAACCACTATCCAAAGCTCTCCCCATAGGATACTCAAATTTCTCTCAGTGGATGCATCTGCAAGGAGTGGCGCGGCAGCTGAAAAGGCAACTCCTAGACACATCTATGGTTGCACATGAAACAAATTCTTCAGGGGATTCTTAAATGGGGATTCACTCTAACTGGTCTTGCTTTGAAATCTTACCCCTATTTTGCCTGAGAGATATTTAATTTCATCTGTTATTTTTAGGTGCAAAGTTTTGCAATTGGGTATAGGGAAAATACTTCTCTCTTGCAATGAATGTCATTATATGTACCACCAGCTGTCCTCTTCCAAGAAAGTAAGGCGCATCTAACAGCTACACTTTATGCCTATAAAAGGCAATTGGCAGGCGAGCTATTCATTAACAATCACGTGGGGAGGCCAATACCTCTATCTTTAGAAAAAATATATATTAAAAGACAAGAACTATAGATCCCATAAGCAGACAAGCTGGTGAGTTGGTACCAGGAAAGCACATTGCATTTATGACTGTTAAAGAAAAGAGTAGCAATATGAGTGATGGTAGTTCCTTGCTGGCCCATAGTAATTAGGGTTGCCAACCTCCAGGTACTAGCTGGAGAACTCCTGCTATTGCAACTGATCTCCAGGCGACAGAAATCGGTTCACCTGGAGAAAATGGCCGCTTTGGCCATTGGGCTCTATGGCATTGAAGTCCCTCCCCTCTCCAAACCCCACCTTCCTCTGGCTCCACCCCAAAAACCTCCCACCGGTGGCGAAGAGGGACCTGGCAACCCTAAATTAGTAATCAACTGTGTGAGGATCACAAAGACAGAGGCTTCATTGCCAGATGACTGGAGAGCCGTGATAGAGACAGGCGGTCTACACGTTCTAGCCCTGTAGGAGCTCTTGCTCTTTGAAGCTTGACTTTGGAAAATGGCAGGGAAATTTTCCATTTTATTTTTCCTTAGGGTTGCCAACTCCAGGGTGGGAAAATTGGGGGTAGATCCTGGGGAGGACCGTGTTTGGGGGGGGGGAGGGACCTCAGCAGGGTATAATGCCATAGAGTTCCCCCTCCAAAGCATCCATTTACTCTGTGGAACTGATCTCTGTAGTCTGGAGATCAATTGTAATTCTAGGAGATCCCCAGGCCCCATCTGGTGGTTTGGAATCCTAAATGCTCCTCCATCATATTGGGTTACCAGCCTTAAGGTTCTCTTGGAATTACAACTGATCTTCATATTACAGATAGGGTTGCCAACCTTCAGGTGGTTAATATAGCAAAACTCACCAGTAATGCTGAATCACAAATAGTTAATCCAAAACTATTAATGGAATTAAAGTTAAGGACTATTAATGGAAGATTTACAAGCTGATGAAAAATATACATGAAACTTGTCTAAAAATCCAGAAAACACGTCCTTTTTTCAAATATAGGTTTTTTATTGAGGATTTTTAGGATACAGAAATGAAAACGGGAAATTGGGAGAAGGGAGAGAGGAAAAAATATTCAAGTCATATAGATATTCCATCTTACAAAAATCCATTTGACCCACAATACATCCAATCCAATCCAATATTTTCAATTAATTAGCATTATTTAAACCTTCATTAATATTTACACTGGTGATGCATATCATTTTCATTATTGTTATTATTATTATTATTATTATTATTATTATATCTTTTTATTCATTTTCAACGGAACAAAACAAAATTTAATAATTACGTATATTTCTACATATATGCAATCAATGGGTAGAATGGTAACGTAAAAAAAACGGGACTAAGGAATGAAATAAGTCCAACCTATCATACAAATAATCTTATTATTTATGATTATTTTTATAAATAATTCAAAGTTTTATAAATATTCAAAGTTTTCTCACTTGTTACATAAAGTTAGAATGGTCTTATTAGAGTCGTTGGAGGCTCTCGCTCAATGTGTGTTTAACATGTATCTTGACTTACAAGTTGTCACGCACCTTGCATATTAGCTATCTGTTCGTCTTATTTCTTGTATGGTGGCTGGCAATGAGAAGGTTCTTTTTTGTTTTTCTCTTAAATTGTCGCAATAAACTTATAGAAAGGCTTCCATTTTTCTTGATGATATTCTTGTGTTTTATCCATCAAATAGTCTGTTAGTTGTTATATAGTCCAGTGATTTTTCTAGCCAAGTTTGCACATCCGGTATAGTCTCTGCCTTACAGGTGAGTGCTATTGATGTCCTTGCTGTTGTTACTAAATATTTGATCATATCATGGTGCTCATTTTTTATAATGTCGGGAACTTTGTTTAGAAGAAATAGTTTTGGATCAAAGTCAATATGTTGTTCCATAATTTTCTCGATGTTTTTGTGAACTTCTTTCCAAAATTTTTGGATCTTGTCACAGATCCACCAACAATGATAGAAGGTGCCCCTAGATTTATGACACTTCCAGCATAGTCCAGAGGATGATTTGTTGATGTGCTGAATATCGCTTGGGGTTATGTACCACCTATGGAACATTTTGAGCCAATTCTCTTGTATGCTTTGACAGACAGTAAATTTCAGACCTTTTTGGCAGAAGTATTCCCAATCTTTTAGAGGTATATTTTCGCTGAGATTCTCCATCCATTTGACTTGACATATTTTTACCTGCTCTTGTTTCGGTGTCGTATATCAGTAATAGTTTGTACATTTTACCTAAGAGATGGTCTCTTGATTTGTTTATCAGCTTCTCAAAATCCGTTTCTTCCTTTAGTTTTCCTTTTGTTATACAATCTTCCTTTAGTCTTGATATTAGCTGGTGATAGGTAAACCAGCTCAAGTTGGGGGTACCTTCCTGCATTTCTTGCAAAGTTTTAATTTTGCCTTGGTCATTCAAAAGGTCTAGGTACTTGATATTTCCCAATTTCGATCTTTCGAATTTGCTTCTGTGAGCGTTGAAGGGGGCCATCAGTAGTGAGGGGGTGGGGCTTATTCTTTGTTTATTTTTTTGCCAACTCTTCATCAAACTTTCACCAATTGGGTGCGAGTGAAGTTGCTTAAGATGTTTTCCTATTTTTTTTCCCCAAAGTAGATGGTGAGGTCTGGACCCCAGAAAACACGTCCTTGTGATCTTCTTTGTCCTATTCATCAATTTCCAATTGAATTTGGGATTTATTCAAGACCATCATCAGTGTTCATCATGTCTGTAAAGTATTCTTTATTGGAACTGTTGGAATGGTTAACAATATGGATTATTGATTGGAACTTACATGCCTTTGCAAACGGTCATTTATAACGTGAAGTGAACGGATTTTTGTTTTTGTTGTTTGTTTCACTGTTGGAATTATTGGAGGGAATTGTTTAATGGGTTGTTTATAAAACATATAGTTGGTTATAGCAAAAATTTGTGAGCTTTTGTGCTGTAATTTTGGATTAACCTCCAGGTGGTGGCTGGAGATCTCCTGCTTTTACAACTGATCTCCAGGCAACAGAGATCAGTTCCCCTGGAGAAAATGGCCGTTTTGGAAGAAGAAGACGAAGAAGAAGAAGACAAGGAGGAGGAGGAGGAGGAGGAGTTGGTTTTTATACCCCACTTTTCTCTACTGAAAGGAAATCAGTTTCCCTGGAAAAAATGGCTGCTTTGGCAAATGAACTCTATGGTATTGAAGTCCCTCCCCTTTCCAAACCCCGCCCTCCTCAGGCTCTACCCCCAAAATCTCCAGGTATTTCCCAACCTGGAGTTGGCAACCCTATGCATTTAGCATGCAGGACCACTAGGGCGAGGGGTCCAATCCCTGAAAACATCGGTCCTGTTGGATTGAAGGAAATTTTTTACTGTAAGAAATCTGTTGCTCATTCAAATTTGTTTCTTATGGAAGCAAATAATGAATATGTTAAAAAAAGGAACACATCTGGAAACAATAAAATAATAAAGCATTTCAAGAGCAAAACCCCTATTAAATTCCCAAACTATATTTTAATATAAAACAACATGACTCAATTTTAAAGACTGTATAAGATTGACATAAAAAAAACCCATATATACTCAGTTGGAGGCCCTTGCTGCTTAAACTTTCTTAATTTCCCTTTCTGTTCCCTAAAAATAAATGAAGGTAATCACTATCTCAGTATAACACTTGGGTGTTACTCAGTTCAGTCTTACTGCTATCAGCAACAGACCATTTCATTGGGCAACATTACAAAAGGAGAAACCCCGGTAATTAAAACAAAGTATAAATGCATCACATTTACCAATGTTTGCATAAAAACTGTTTTCTTCTGTCAGAGAACAAACATAAAATATCAGTAGTAGGCTGCATCTGCCAGTTAGCCACCACTGAAAGTCTAATTTTTGGTGGAATTATCAACTTCCTTTTTTGGCAGAAAACAAAAGAGTCTCCCTGCTGAGTTATGGGTGATAATAGCATGTGGACAAAAAGCCTCCGTGCAGCCGGGGATTTGTTTGGCACTTATCCTTCAACAGCTACATGCTTAGAAATGCTGGAGGTAAAGAAATGTAGGTACTCCCAGTGTGACGCTAAGTCATAAGATTTCCTTTCATCTGGCCTTTGTGATCCCTGGACCCCACTGCTGGAATCAGCCTGCTTGTCCTTATAAAACTGGGACAGGATCGCTCAGAATTTGAAGTTGATGAGTCATTGAGAGGAAAAGCTGCATCATGCTGGGCAAAATACTGTTGAGTTATAGCTTGTCCAAACAGGATAAAAGAAGTGGATACCCAATAGACTCATTCCTCAGAAACCCAGATTGGTATCATTTTATGTGACTAGTTTCCCTTCATTCTTAAAAGGAAGGAAAAATCCATGTAATACCTTTTATTAGGCTGAACCAAACGAACCCAAATCATTGTGCAAGAAGAACTCAAAAGCTCACACCATGTTTTGTTGGTCCTAATAAAAAGTATTACACAAATGTCATTCTTGGTTTTGGACTTTGTGTGGACCAATACGGCTGGACAACTGTTTCTAAAAAGGAAGGTCAGGGTACATTTCCTAGCTTTACTTCAAATGCTAAGTCAGATGCTATACTCTTTTCTCGGGTACCCACTAGTTTTAATGTATAAAATTCTAAATGATTGAGGGGCCAACACCATTCCTTCATCCTTTATTACAATTTCTGAGATTTCCCAGTAATAATCATGTCCATGATATCATTCAGTTAGCAGATATAGAGAGGTGTTCTTCGTGTTGCTGCTTCTTATGGCAGTCTTGCAGAAGCAATGTAAGACTTTTTTCAGGAGTTATATTCATATTGTATATAATAAATATTTGATGTTGATTAATAAATATGATATGCAAAACCTCAGGAATGAATGGAAGAAGGAGCTAGATTGCCTTGTTTTGTCAACGCAATAGGATATGGCCTTAAAGCTTCTACCTGCTCTCTCCGTGGAAGTTGAGATTTATTCAGCAAAAAGTTACATTCAAGTTATACTGGATACCACAGCGACTCTTTAGTGAAGGAATGAGTAAAGTGTCTTAACTGTTGGTGTAACTCACTGGACATTTCCCTTAAACATATGCTTTGGGCGTGTCCAGTCATTCAGTTTTTCTGGGAAGAAGTTATTATTTTCATCAGTTTTGTATTAGAATTTATTTTTGATCTTCATTTACTATCAGTTAGGCTCCTAGAGACAGGCAAATACTTTAAAAGTGCATAAACTATTTGACTCTCTCTTGGAAGCTAACCAATAGTAAATGAAGATGGACCCTCCATGCCCTTACTACAGCTAGAAGACTTATATTGCAACATTGGAAAGATAAAAGCCCACCTCTGGTAAACCAATGGATTGAGGTCCTTAGAACTCTATCAGTATTTGAACACATGGCCTGTATGGCCTCTTCCAACTCTATGATTCTAAGATTACCCTGTAAGAGCAGGGGTTTGCCTCTCCGGTTGAAATCTCTTCTCCCATCTGAAATACCACCTTACTCACAAGAAAGAAGAACAGACACTGTAAGAAGTAAGTACTCCATGAGACAAACTTTCCCTCGTCCCCAAGAAAGCAGGGCATAAGACATGTACAAGACTTGTTGACATTTCTTGTATTTTTTTATTGCAAAGAATGAAGCTGAAAAGTGTACAAACAGGAAATTCCATTCAAAAGATAAGCAGCTGTTCAGTTCAAAGATTTCTGCTAATTGTGCAGCCAAGAAGCATCTTTTGTATGGCTACAAGATTTGTGAATACTCAGCATTCCTCTTTACCCAAAGGAAATGTTTGGAGAGCCATTCTTCAAGACACATTTAAAATGTTGTGTATTTGTAAAAGAGCAAGATATCAAACAGGTAGGAGAAACCAATTTTAATGGTTATATGTTTACCACATCAATGGTCATGCTATGAGCATTCCAGGGGGAGGGGGAGTACCACTTGTAATGTGCACGGGGGGGGGGGGGGCATCCTCCAGAAGAAATGGAAGAGACTCACAGTGGATCAGTGGGATCAGCTGGGAATCAGGTTCTGATCTTACAGCTCTTCCCTGTAGCCTGGTCTTGTTTGTGCTGGGAGACAAGAAAGAGTCAAGGGAATCGAAAGCTGAGTCACAAAAGACAGGGGATCAGCTGAAAACAGGGGCGTTGTTGGTGATTCTGGAGCCCTGGGCAAAAGTCCAGGATGGGGCTCTGGAATCACTGCCGCCGCCCCCCCCCCCCCCAATCCTCCACTCACCCTCAAGCCATCATCCCATAAGAGGTGGGCAGGAGCAACTGCTACCACCAGAAGTTGCCTGTCAGAGAGCCCCAGGTGAGGCAGGAGCAGAAGCCTCTGCTCTTCCTCTCCCCCTTCCTTGGCTTGGTGCCCCCCCAAGTGCAGAGCTGCCCCATTGCTTACATGAACAGAAGAAAAAGAAGGATTTCTTTTTTATATGCCGACTTTCTCTACCACTTAAGGAAGAATCAAACCGGCTTACAATCACCTTCCCTTCTTATCCCCACAACAGACACCATGTAAAGTAGTTCACAGTGGGTAGCCGTGTTAGTCTGTCTGCAGTAGTAGAAAAGGGCAAGAGTCCAGTAGCACCTTAAAGACTAATTTTTGTTAGTCTTTAAGGTGCTACTGGACTCTTGCCCTTTTCTACTTCTATAAAGTAGGTGGGGCTGAGAGAGCTGTGACTTGCCCTTTTCTACTCCTATAAAGTAGGTGGGGCTGAGAGAGCTGTGACTAGCCCAAGGTCACCCACCTGGATTCATGTGTAAGAGTGGGGAAATCAACCCAGTTCACCAGATTAGAATCTGCCGCTCATGTGGAGGAGTGCGGAATCAAACCCGGTTCTCCAGATTACAGTCCAATGCCTTCTACTGAATCAGACCCTTGGTCCATCAAAGTCAGTATTGTCTATCTCAGACCGGCAGCAGCTCTCTAGGGTCTCAAGCAGAGGTCTTTCACATCACCTACTTGCCTAGTCCTTTTAACTGGAGATGCTGGGGATTGAACTTGGGACCTTCTGCATGCCAAGCAGATGCTCTACTACTGAGCCACAGCACCTCCCTTAGCTCATTGGCTAAGACCACCACTGGGTGGGAATGGGCTTCTGTTCTATCCCTCCCCCCAAATATTGCTACACAGTGTATCTGAAGATCAGAAGTAGTCAGCAAAAGGGAGAAGGAAAAGAGATTGCTTCTCTTTCCTCCCCCCAAACTGGAAGACGGGACAGATGCTTCTCATGTCCCTATTGTTTCTCCCCTTTTTTGCCTGCAGCCCATGTCAACAGCTGGGGTGGAGAAAAGGGATGCTCTGTTTCTTCTCCTCCACCTAAAGTTGCCAGGTCCCTCTACATCACCGGCGGGAGGTTTTTGGGGTGGAGCATGAGGAGGGCGGAGTTTGGGGAGGAGAGGGACTTCAATGCCCTAGAGTCCCATGGCCAAAGTGGCCATTTTCTTCATTGGAACTGATCTCTGTCAGCTGGAGATCAGTTGTAATAGCGGGAGATCTCCAGCCACCACTTGGAGATTGGCAAACCTACCTCCACCTCAAACTGAGCGCTTGGGCTATGGAGAAGCAGAATGATCTCCTCCTTTTTTTCTACAGCCAAAGCCCATTGTCTTGGGGTGGGGAGAAGGGTTCCTGAGCACCATCTCCCCCGTGTACAAACCCATCTACTGCATCTCAGCAAGTCTGGGACACAGCAAAGTTTCTAGGGTAGAAGATCAGAAGAACAGGACTTCCAGCTGATCCCTGCAATCAGGTCCTGATTCCTCCCTTAAAAAAAAAAACTTCACGGGATAATGAGCAAAATTTCCTTAGCAGGAGATCAGAAGCTAACTCCCAGCTGATCCCTCTAGCTGGGAGTCAATTTCCACTGACTGCAAGTAGTTGGTTCTTGTGGATATTTGTGAAAAGGCTGTGAACAGCCAAACAGCCCATCAGTTAACTGAGTACTGATTGCCACTGAAAACAGGACATCAGCTGAACCAGCAGGTGTTCAAGTATCCCTCCCCAGGAGACAAGAGCCCTTATCACAAGTTACAGTGAATGCACATGCAATCCATGTATAGTGTAGAGAGCCAGCGTGGTGGTGTAGTGATGAAGATTCCCCACTCCTCCACATGAGCAGCAGAAGCTAATCTGGTGAACCGGATTTATTTCCCCACTCCTCCATATGAAGCCTGCTCTGTGACCTTGGCCTAGTCACAGTTCTCTCTGAACTCTCTCAGCCCCACCTACATCACAGGGTATCTGAAGTGGGGAAGGAAAGGTGATTGTAAGCTGGTTTGATTCTTCCTTAAGTGGTAAAAAAAAAAAGTCAGCATATAAAAACGAACTCTTCTTCTTCTTCGGTCTTCCTCTTTTCCTGCTGCCTTCTACTTTTCCTGGCCAGTACAGTGTATGCAGTTCAATGGATTTTCATGTTCACCTTTGCTTCATGGATGAGAGAAAACCTTTGGCACATGACTCCTGAACAAACTGTGGAAATGCGTCCAGTTCTCCTAGGGGATGTCCAGGCTACTAGTTCAGGTTCAGGAAAGGGAGCTTCTCCATATCACTACAAACCTGAAAAGCTTTAACAGGGGAGTGGACATGTTCATGGAGGACAGGGCTACTCATGGCTACTGGTCAAAATGGATACTAGTCATGATGCATCCATATTCTCTACAGTCTCAGAGGAGCATGCCTATTATCTTAGTAAGGTTGCCAGCTCAGGGTTGGGAAATACCTGGAGATTTTGGGGGTGGAGCCTGAGGAGGGCGGGGTTTGGGGAGAGGAGGGACTTCAATGCCATAGAATCCAATTGCCAAAGCAGCCATTTCTCCAGGTAAACTGATCTCTATTGACTGGAGATCAGTTGTAATAGCAGGAGCTCACCAGCTACCACCTGGAAGTTGGCAACCCTATATCTTAGGTGCTGTGGAATGCAGGCAGGATAATGCTGCTGCAGTTGTCTTGTTTGTGGGCTTCCTTAAGGCACCTGGTTGGCCCCTGTGTGATCAGACTACTGGACTTGATGGGCCTTGGCCTGATCCAGCAGGGTTTTTCTTACGTTCTTACATTATTAATCCTTTGGGGGGTGTTCAAAATGTATCCTAAAGCTTTTTGGTGCCACCGTTGAACTAACCTTAACTTTGTGACCATTATACAGCAGTAAAACCAGAATCAAACTAAAACTAAAATTGAATGTACGGGGGCTATACATTGCATTGGAAACTGAGTGAAGAAAGAAACCTTAGAACGCAGAATTCCTACTAGTGGAAACAGTCTATAAAGAGCTTGGTATTTACACGTCCTTAATCCAGGAATGCTGTAGGCTTAGTAAACCATGCTTTCAGCAGGAAGCTAAGAGTGAAGAGTGATTACTTAAGACTGGGTAATCTTTCAAATCCAAACGATGAATAATGCAACCAATTTTTACTGGCATTGCCCTAATCTTCTCTTGTTAAAAAATTGCTGTGTCAGCTGTGGATTTTGTTTTGCTATGTCGCAACAGAACGCTCTGGGTTTGCTGTCACAAACGTTACTTTATGTTTTAAAATCTGAATTGTTGTCTTCTTAAGGTCAGTTGACAGAAGACAGGTATCCCTGTAGAGACGACAGCAGGTTGAGTGTAGTCTGGGACAGCTTTTGTTTCCTTCTCTTGCCACCAAATGCAAATGTTGTCCTTGTATTCATATGCTGTTGTTACTCTTTGGCCAGTATGGTGCAGTGGTTAAAAGCAGTGGTTTGGAATGGTGAACTCTGATCTGGAGAGCCGGGTTTGATTCCCCACTCCTCCACATGAACATTGGAGGCTAATCTGGTGAACTGGATTTGTTTCTCCACTCCTCCACATGAAGCCAACTGGGTGACCTTGGGCTAGTCACAGTTCTCTTAGAGCTCTCTCAGCCCCACCTACCTCACAGGGTGTCTGTTGGGGGAAGGTGATTGTAAGCCGGTTTGATACTCCCTTAAGTGGTAGAGAAAGTCGACATATAAAAACCAACTCTTCTTCATTCCACTATTCACATGAATCCCACTCTGTTGGGTCTAAAATGCAGAGGCAATCAGTGGTAAACAGCTGCAGTCCTCAGATAGTTTATTGGGAATGAGTTGCTGGGACTTCCTCAGAGTAAGTGCAGAATGAGATGTAAAAGCCTTCAAGTCGAGCTTGCTACCAGACTGCTGCCAAAGAGGCAGGAGGAGGTTGCTCCTCTGTAAATATCTAGTTCTGCCCTAAATTGCTTGAGGAATGCGGTATCAGCTAAATCCATCTGTAATTAAACACAATGCTGAATCTCAACTAAAAATGTATATAGTAAGAGAAGTTGCTATCCTTTCCTCTTTAATAAACTGAATGGTTGAACATCTTCCCCCCCACAAAATCCCAGACTACTTTGCTAGATTACTATGAACTAACTCATTGAATTTGATGAGGATCCAATGCGTTACCGCTCTATTGACAGTTGCCTCACGGCTGTTTCTTCAGATGTCAACCCCCACAGGGAGTTCACTGGGTTAACCAGGTCAATAAAATTGATTTTTATCTGGTTTGCATGTTTGCATTCTCACAGGAACACTCGTTTAAGTGCGTACAGGTTTGTGACTGAAATTCTGTGATGCGCTGAAGCGCATTCATGGGGAAAGGTGCAATGAAATCACGACCGGGTTTCCAAACACCGGGATGGAGGCATTTATTTAAAAGTAAAACTTGTCGTATCCCAAGGTTTTCCCTCATTAACAGAGGACTAACATGCGGAGGTGGGCAATAGAAGCTTTTCATGGCATAGAGGTAAAAGTCACCAGGTAAACAACATCTCATGAAGCTTCCATTAAAGGGCAGGGCATTTTTTAATCCAGGTTGTTGGCAACTAGGGAAACAATCTTCTCTTTCCCCCCACCCCACAACATCGAGGGGTAGGGGTGTGTGAGGGACTAAGGGTTAATGTCTGTCAGTGACTGTATGTGAGATGGACATACAGAGAGTGGGCAGAGCTTAAGGGAGGAGACTCTGAACAGCTGGCAAAAAAGGGTGTGTGTTTTTGGTTAGGGTCTTTTGGACACAAATACTAGAAATTATAAGGAGAAAATGTAAAGTATCTTTAACCATAGATTTTAACCTAATGTTAATGAGCACAACAGGGAACTCAGGGGTAAACAAGAGGGATCAGGCCATATTCAAGGCTATGTTATTAGCAAGCAAAGCAGTAGTAGCTCTGGGTTGGAAGGATAAAAGTAAATGGACTATAGAAATCTGGCACAACTATTTGTTTGAATTTATACAGTCGGATATCGTCGAGATGATGCGCCAGAAGACTGCATGGGAAGACAAGAGCAGGGAAATCACGAGTAGATGGAAGACCTATTTAGAGTGGATATCAACGGAAGGAAGAAAAGACATTGGGTGGAAGATCCAGACTTTGTGCCCGTGGCTGGGGTTAAGAGACTAAAAAATATAAGGAGAAGGAGTGGGGTTAGGGAGGGGGATGGGAGGGATGGAAGGGAATGAAAAAAGTACGTTATACAAACAATGTATGTAGAATAAGAAATATATATTTGAAATTTGTATAAAAATAAAAATAAAAAAAAGGGTGTGTGTTTTTTTACTCTGGGTTCCCGTGTGATGGGTTGTGCCTAGTGGGACTGGGGGGGAAACCAGAAGGGTGACGAAAGAGGGAGTTTGGGAGGGACAAAAGGTCCCTACTCTAGTCGCAGTGGAGAGGAATAGTCTCTGAAGAAAGAGGTGTTGCTGACCCAAGTAGGGTGAGATAATTGCTTTAAGCGCTGTGAAGTAATTCCACAGAGAGGAAAATCTCCACACTCCCTAGTTTTAGGCACCAGAGTATATACATGAAGGTTCTGGGACTAAGCTACCTTAAAGAGTTGGAAACCTAGGTTAAGTGAAATAACATCTGTGCTGTACTTGTTCAGCAACTCAATATTTATATAGAAAATCTGTACCTTCCCTTAATATTAGTTTTTCCTCCTGTACCTTTCCCCATGAAGCATAATAAAATTATGTTATGTTATTGTTGAACTGAATAAAGCCTTTGGCGTCTCAATTATCTGAGGTAAAATGAAGCAGGAGACAAGGGAGAGATTCCCCCCCCCCGTCATAGGAGGCATGGGCTTGCCACCTCCAGATTGGAAAACTCCTGGAGATTGGGGATGAGGCCTGTGGAGGAAAGGAACCTCAGTGGGGGTGCAATGCCATAGAGTCCACCCTCCAAAACATCCATTTTCTCCAGGGGGACATATCTCTGTAGTGTGGAGATGGGCTGTAATTCCAGGGGGTCCTTAGGTCCCACCTGGAGACTGCATTTTGATCCAGCTGAGTTGAGCTGGGGACTACAGGCAGGGGTGAGTTTAAACTTTGCCTTTCTTAAAATGCTGGGAAGCCTAACTAAACTGAGAATTTAATTGAGGTTTGCTGGGAAAAGAATTGTGATTGTTGTGGCAATGGGTGATTAAGGTTGATTGCTGCCTGAAAGCTTGATTGTTACCTTGTTAAGTGGCGTTGTTGTGATTGGAGCTTGTGTGTGAGAGGTGGGGGCTGCGAGCATTTAAATTCCAAGGCTCCTGCTTGCCAGAGGCGCGAGCCAAAGGGCTTTTGCCCTGTGGTTCGTGACTGGGGATCTGTAGGGTGAGTATAAAATCTTGTTATCTTGGTAGAGTAATTCTCTCCATCCAGTTGGAGTACCGAGCAACTTGAATATCTATGTGAATTAGCAGCAGATAGCTGCAGGGCAAGGAACTTCGACACTCAGTTCTTATTTGGTACAGGAAGAGTGCAAGAGAGTAAAGGGCAGGGTTACAACACCAAAGAATAATATAATTAATTAATTAATAAAATACCAGCTATGAAGGTAGAAAGCCAGCAGGGGTCGGGTGGCTACCCAGTGTGCTGCATGGAGTGTCACATGAATGATTATCTGCCTGCTGGACATAAGTCGTGGGTGTGTGCTCGGTGCAGGGAGCTCCTGGCTCTCAGAAAGCGAGTTCACTTCCTTGAGGCCAAGGTAGCTCAACTGGATGAGCTGAGGCAGGCAGAGAGAGAGAGGTGACTAAGGACTCCGGGGATGAAACAGTCACATCCCAGTCCCAAGGTGATGGCAACCTGCCAGTCACGGATGATGGAGCCCTTGGGAAAGGAGGCCATCTCACTGAGGTAGGGGGATGTGGTACCTTAGAAGGGACCTCTTCCTTGGTGGATGAACAGATATCCTCTCGTACCGAGGATATGCCTCAGAGGGGAGGGGGGCTTCTTGTAGTGGGGGATTCAATCCTTAGGAATGTAGATAGCTGGGTTTCTGGCGGGTGCATGGACCACATGGTGACTTGCCTGCCTGGTGCGAAGGTTGCGGACATTACCCATCATGTAGGTAGTCTGGTAGATAGTGCTGGGGAGGAGCCAGTAGTTGTGATGCATGTTGGCACCAACGACGTGGGGAAATGTAGTCTGGAGGTCTTGGAATCCAAATTTAGGTTTCTAGGCAGGAGACTAAAAGCCAGGACCTCCAAGGTAGCTTTCTCAGAAATGCCACCTGTTCCACGTGCAGGACCAGCTAGGCAGGCACAGTTGGTGAGTCTCAATGCATGGATGAGACAGTGGTGCAGGGAAGAGGGCTTTAGATTTGTAAGGAACTGGGCAAGCCGGGCCTATACAAAAGGGCTGGCCTCCACTTGAACCAGGATGGAAACTGACTGCTGGCACGTAATATAAAAAAGGTGGCAGAGCAGCTTTTAAACTGAACCTTGGAGAAAAGCTGACAGGAGCTGAGAAGCATCCGGTTTGGGCAAACTCAGTGCACACGGACAAAGGGGAAATTGCTTCAGATTGCCCACATAGGAATTACTTAGACATGAAAGGGAATGGAAAAAAATGATGGATAGCCACTTAAAGATGCCCAAAGGCACATGCCAGGCAAGTCAAAAGAGAGAAACAGTGTGGAGGTGTTTCTATGCTAATGCTAGAAGCCTCTAAGCAAAAATGGGGGAATTAGAGTGCATGGTTTTAAAAGAAAACATAGATATAGTGAGCATTACAGAAACCTGGTGGAGGGGAGAGAACCAGTGGGATACAGTCATCCCTGGTTACAAACTGTATAGAAATGACAGGGAGGGGCGTATTGGAGGGGGTGTTGCTATGTATATCAAGGAAAGCATAGTGTCTAATAAGCTAGAGACCATAAAAAGGGCAGACTCGTCCACAGAATCCTTATGAGTGACAATTCCGAGCCCCAAAGGAGATTTAGTACTGGGGACGTTCTATCGGCCCCCTGACCATTTGGGTGATCTTGAGATGGAGAATGAAATTAGGGAAGCATGTAAAAATAATGAAGTAGTAATAATGGGAGACTTCAACTTCCCTCATATTGATTGGATAAATGTATGCTCCAGTCATGCCAAAGAGATAAACATTTTAGACATCCTAAATGACTGTGCCCTTGAGCAGCTGGGCATAGACCCAACCAGAGGGGAGGCGATCCTGGATTTAATACTCTGTGGTGCTGCCAGTGACTTAGTGCAGGATGTGGATGTAGTTGAGCCAGTTGGCAATAGTGATCACAATGGCATCAAATTTAATTTATATGTAAGTGGGAAAGTGACTGGGAAATCTCACACAATTACCTTTGACTTTAAAAGAGGGAACTTCTCTAAAATGAGAAAACTGGTAAAGAGGAAGTTGAAAGAAACAGTTAGGAGGGTTAAATCTCTTGAAAAGGCTTGGGGGTTACTCAAGTCCACATTGCTAGAGGCTCAGTTAGCTTGTATACCCCAGGTCAGGAAAGGTAGTAATAAGTCCAAGAGGTCACCACCATGGCTAACGGGTAAGGCGAAGGAAGCAATTAGAGAGAAAAAGTCTTCCTTCAGAGACTGGAAGGTTTGCCCAAACGAGGCGAACAGAAGCAAACACAAACTTGCACAAAGGAAATGCAAGCAGATAATTAGAGATGCAAAAAAAGATTTTGAGGGGCATATTGCTAAACACATCAAAACAAACAATAAGAAATTCTTTAAGTATATTAGGAGTAGGAAACCAGCTAGGGAAGCGGTTGGACCATTGGATGACAATGGGAGTAAAGGAGCTGTAAAGGAGGATAAAGCGATTGCTGAAAAACTAAATGAATTCTTCTCATCTGTCTTCACTGTTGAAGATACAGGGCAGTTTCCTTCTCCTGAACAGAGATTTTGGAGAGGGAAAATGAGGAACTGAGGCAAATAGTGGTAACAAGGCAGGAAGTCCTAGAACGTCTAGACAAACTGCAAACTAACAAGTCACAGGGACCAGACAGTATTCATCCTAGAGTTCTTCAAGAACTCAAATGGGAAATTGCTGAACTTCTAATAAAGATATGTAATATGTCCCTTCAATCAGCCTCTGTACCAGAGGATTGGAGAATGGCCAATGTAACATCCATTTATAGAAAAGGTTCCAGAAGGGACCCAGGAAATTACAGGCCAGTTAACTTAACGTCTGTTCCGGGTAAATTGGTGGAAAGCATTATTAAAGATAGAATTGTCAAGCATATAGAAGGGCAAGGTCTGCTGGGCAAAACCCAACATGGCTTCTGTAAGGGTAGGTCCTTTCTCACTAACCTATTAGAGTTTTTTGAAAGCATCAGTAAGCATGTGGACAGGAATGAGCCTGTGGATATTGTGTATTTGGATTTCCAAAAAGCTTTTGACAAAGTCCCCCACCAAAGACTGCTAAGCAAACTTCATAGTCATGGGATAAGAGGACAAGTCCTCTTACGGATTGAGAGCTAGTTGAAAAATAGGAAGCAGAGAGTAGGAATCAATGGTCAGTTCTCCCAATGGCGGGATGTGAGCAGTGGGGTGCCTTAGGGATCTGTGTTGGGACCGGTGCTTTTCAACCTGTTCATCAATGACCTGGAGTTGGGGTTAAACAGTGAAGTAGCCAAGTTTGCAGATGACACCAAATTATTTAGGGTGGTTAAAACAAAATCGGACTGTGAAGAGCTCCAGAAGGATCTCTGCATACTGGAAGAATGGGCATTAAAATGGCAAATGAGATTCAATGTGAGTAAGTGTAAAGTGATGCATATTGGGACAAAAAATCCCAACTTCACATATTCACTGATGGGATCTGTGCTGGCAGCGACAGACCAAGAAAGGGATCTTGGGGTGGTAGTGGATAGTTCAATGAAGATGTCAACCCAGTGTGTGGCTGCTGTAAAAAAGGCATATTCCATGCTGGCCATAATTAGACGAGGAACAGAGAATAAAACTGCTGATATACTGCCCTTGTACAAATCTATGGTGAGACCACACTTGGAATACTGTGTACAGTTCTGGTCACCACACCTAAAAAAGGATATTACAGAGCTTGAGAAGGTGCAGAAAAGAGCAACCAAAATGATTAGGGGACTAGAGCAACTGTCTTATGGGGAGCGGTTAAGACGCTTAGGGCTGTTTAGTTTGGAAAGAAGGCGGCTAAGGTGAGACATGATAGAGGTCTATAAAATTATGCATGGTTTGGAGAGAGTGGACAGGGAGAGGTTTTTCTCCCTCTCCCATAATACTAGAACACGGGGTCATCTGCTAAAGCTGGAGGGTGAGAGATTCAAAACAGATAAAAGGAAGTATTTTTTCACACAACGCATAGTTAAATTGTGGAACTCCCTGCCCCAGGATGTGGTGATGGCTGCCAGCTTGGAGGGCTTTAAGAGGGGAGTGGACATATTCATGGAGGAGAGGGGTATTCATGGCTATTAGTTAGAATGGATACTAGTCATGATGCATACCTATTCTCTCCAGGATCAGAGGAGCATGCCTATTATTTTGGGTGTTGTGGAACACAGGCAGGATGGTGCTGCTGCAGTCGTCTTGTTTGGGGGCTTCCTAGAGGCACCTGGTTGGCCACTGTGTGAACAGACTGCTGGACTTGATGGGCCTTGGTCTGATCCAGCAGGGCCTTTCTTATGTTCTTATGACTAGCATCTCAATTGACAACCCAAATGCAACAGAGATTTCATGGGAAAACCTTGTTAAAAACATCTGTTAAGACTTGGCAAACCAGTCTAACATAAAATCATGACCATGGTCGCCCACTGAAAATGGCTTCTTTGAATGGTGGCGTCTGTGGCACTATACCCTGCAGATGTCCCTCACCTCCTCAAACCCTGCCCTCTCCAAGCTCCACCCCCAAAGCCCCAGGAATTTTCCAACTCAAAGTTAGCAAACCTAGATCCCACAGTAAATCTCTGCTGATGGAAAGGATTTCTGTCGGTGGAGCATGACTCCTCTAGCCCCAGAGTGGTCTCACATTGTTGCATTAAGGGGTGATATTTCCTTGTTGTTTACCCCAACCTCATAACTCCTTGTGGGACCCCCACTCCTGTGAAATTCTGTGTCTTTATGAACCATGACAGAAGAGATGAGATTTGGGCTAGATCCATAAACTGTAAGAAAAGCTCAAGCTCCTGTAAGTCAAATGCCCATTTCAGCTCTTTTATACTTATTTATGGATTATTGGATTATCCAGCAGCACTATTTTTTTAAAGCAAAATAGAAAGGGAATAGGCTATTTATTGTTGTCTAAAGAACATTAAGCCACCACACACACACAAAAACAACCCTCAGGGTTTAGTCTTTCCAAAGGTTGTTGTATGTTTCAGTTTTGCTAGGTTTTCAACTACATTTGTGTGGGGGTCGGTGGGGTGGGCATTTACATATTGAAGTGCACTAGAGATGTCAACAGCAGAGCCAAAAGTGATTTTGTAGGGGTCGGGGTTGCCAGCTCCGAGTTGAGAAATACCTGGAGATTTTTGGGGTGGAGCCTGAGGAGGGCGGGGTTTGGGGAGGGGAGGGACTTCAATGCCATAGAGTCCAATTGCCAAAGCAGCCATTTTCTCCAGGTAAACTGATCTCTGCTGGCTGGAGATCATTTCTGATAGCGGGAGATCTCCAGCTACTACCTGGAGGTTGGCAACCCTAAGTAGGGGGCAGGTCTGAAGGCCTGTTCTGGAATACATTTGGGTTAAAAAACACTTCATAATAACTCTGTCAGTTCTGTCAATACAAAGCAATTATCAATATACCATTCTTCAGATGAAATGTGCTTTCGGCACGCACAGCTAGTCGTCCGTAGATAACAATATTCACTTTGGTAATACAGCAAGTTTCTTGTCCCCAGGACTGTAAAGGTATACTTAAAATGACATAAGAAATGCTAACTGAAATCACAGACTGTAGCTGAATAAGATTTCCCATAGTTGGAGTAAAAACGTGCAGAATAAATTGTGCATAATTATGCAAATCACAGAATTAAGTTTTTATTGGTGCAGAATTTTATTTTTTTTAGTACAGAATTGCCATGTTTTGCAGCATGTTGGTAAGCTGACATTATATAAAATGTACAAAAAGGAAAACCACACAAGAACAATCGCTGCAGCTGGTCCTTGAGTTCACGTCTTGGAGAAAGAGTTACAAATGTTTTAAATGAAAAGTCTTAATCATTTATTCTGAAATTAGGCTACTCATTTCTGAGGCCTTTATCTACAAAATAATATAAAATATAAGCCATAATATATTAATATTCTTCATACTAAACCCACAAACATATATCAAAAATTGCCCTTCAAAATGACAGTGCAAAATATAACTTGACATGATAATAATGTACACTATGCTCCCCACTTTTCATGGGGTTAAACTGACTCTTGCCCACTCCGCTAAGAGCCTCGGGGTTGTACCGGACCCAACATTATTGTTGGAGAAGCAAGTTAATGCAGCCGTAAAAAAAGGCTTTTCTTTCAACTCAGCCTAGCTTGAGAAATGGCCCCTTACTTTGAGAAGGCTGATCTGGCCACCTGGATCCATGCCATGGTGACATCGGGACTAGACTACTGTAATGCACTGTACATTGGTCCCCCCTCAAAATCAATTTGGAAACTCCCAGCAGTGCAGAACGCCGCAGCTGGAGCATGCATATGACTCCCATTCTACAGGCACTCCACTGGCTGCCCATGAGTTACCAAGCTCAATTTAAAGTATTATCTATCATATACAAAACCCTTTATGGCCTTAGACATTCATATCTGCAAGACTCTCTCTCCCCCTGTGCTCTGCCAGGACAGCTTCACTCTTCTGAGCAGGATCTTCCGCAGGTGCCAGCCTGCAAACGGGCAACATGAATGCGTGAAAACATGAAGCTGCCTTATACAGAATGGTCCATCAAAGTCAGTATTGTCTACTCAGACCGGCAGTGGCTCTCCAGGGTCTTAGGCAGAGGTCTTTCACATCACCTACTTGCCTAGTCTGTTTAAATGGAGATGCCGGGGATTGAACCTGAGACCTTCTGCCCACCAAGCAGTTGCCCCTCCCCAGCATCAACACCAACACCTGCCTTGTGGAACGGCTTGCCTGAGGAGGTCAGAAATGGTCCCACTCTCCTGAATTATTCAACAGGGCTTTTCTATACAGGCAATAGAGCTGTTAAAGGTACAATAACATATTGGCTCCATCCCAAAAACCTCCTGCCGGTGGCAAAGAGGGACCTGGCAACCCTATTGAGCACATTGCAATACACTGCTAAGGCTGGCTTCTGTCCCTATGTGACAACCAACGGCCTGCTCATCCTTATGTCAGTATCAGGCATCTGTCCCTAGCATCCCATAAGCAAACTCATCCAGGCAGATAGCTCTGAAGCAGTAATCCTTTATTAGGAGCAAAAAGACAGATTAAAGGACTGACTGCCTACAGGCAGGCGAGTCTAGTAATGGTAATAGAACACAGGCAGGTTACATGCTTAAGACACTACGGACTGAAAAGGTAAACATTGCTAGGCAACCCCAAGATAAGCGGTTCCCAGGAAGACAGACTAAACATTAAGACAGCTGCAGAAAACAGGATGAGCGGAACTGTACACAGATGTTCATAGGCATGGGAACCAAGGACTTGACATGTGGCCAGAACCTCATGTCAAGAGCCTTTGCTCCAGCAAAAAAAGGCAAAGGCCTGACACCTTATGAGTTTCATTGCTATTGATTGATATCAGCAAATTGGACAGCCCAAACTTATGCACGGAGAACCGGGTTCGATTCCCCACTCCTTCACATGAATCCTGCTGGGTGACCTTGGCCCAGTCACAGTTATCTTGGAACTCTCTCAGCCCACAAAGAGGCAGTGGGATGGCAAACCACCTCTGAATCTCTCTTGCCTTTAAAACCCTATGGGGCTGCCATACGTCAGCTGTGACTTGAGGGCACATGCACACACACCCACAAAAGTAAGTCCCACATTTACCCTCAATTTAGTATAACAGGATACTCTGCATGTGCTTCAGTTTCTCTGTCTGCCTTTTATGAATCATAGAGTTGGAAGGGGGCATACAGGCCATCTAGTCCAACCCCCTGCTTACTGCAGGATCAGCCTAGAGCATCCCTGACAAGTGCTTGTCCAGCCTCTGCTTCAAGACTGCCAGTGAGGGGGAGCTCACCACCTCCCTAGGGAGCTGATTCCACTGTCGAACAACTCTCACGGTGTCAAAAAAATTCCTAATAGCCAACCAGTAACTTTTAACCTGAAATTTAAATCCATGATTGCAAGTCCTATCCCCTTCTGCCAACAGGAACAGCTCCCTGTCCTTCTCTAAGTGATGGCTCTTCAAATCCTTCAAGAGAGCAATCCTGTCCCCCCTCGACCTCCTCTTCCCCAGACTGAACATTCCCAACTCCTTCAGCCTTCCTCATAGGGCTTGAAGCACCAAGTAACAGTGCCATCCTCAGAACACTTTTTTGGGAGTAAGCACCATAGTATAAGCCTGAGTAGAATTCTGAATAGACCTGATAAGAATTGCTGTCTAAATTTCTAGCTAAAGTTCCTGTGCCTTTTGTTCTTTTGACATATGAGGGTGTTTTTTTTATTTTCATTTACTTTATTTATAGTCTACCTTTCTGACTTGGACTCTGTTATGTGTGATTCAACTCTGAATGTGGTTTTCCTCTGAATGTAACTTGCTCATGTTGCTCCTCTCATGCCCAGTCCTCTGAGCACCAAACTATGTGCTTTTTTTCAAGTTCCTGTGAACAAGGGGTGGATCATGTGCTTCTTAAGCATCAGTTGACTTTCCCATGGCATAGATGACGTGGGACAGGATTCTGAGAGAGTTATTTATTTATTATTTCATTTCAGCCCCACTGGGGGACCCAAAGTGGCTTACATCATTCTCTCCTCCATTTTATCCTCACAACAACCCTGTGAGGTAGGTTAGGCTGAGAGTGTGTGACTGGCCCAAGGTCACCCAGCAAGCTTCAGTGGCACAAGTGGGGATTCGAACCTGTATTTCCCAGATCCTACTCCAACACTTTAACCACTACACCACACTAGCTAGAAAGTATCTCATAGCTTTGGTTAACTCATAGCCAGCTTGATGTAGTGGTTAGGAGTGGTGGACTCTAATCTGGAGAGCTGGGTTTGATTCCCCACTCCCCCACATGAGCGGCAGACACTAATCTGGTGAACCGGGTTGGTTTCCCACTCCTTCACATGAAGCCAGCTGGGTGACCTTGAGCTAGCCATAGTTCCCTCTGAACTCTCTCAGCCCCACCTACCTCACAAGGTGTCTGTTGTGGGGGGAGGAAGGGAAGGATATTGTAAGCCGGTTTGATTCTCCTTAAAAAAGGTAGAGAAAATCGGCAAGTAAAAACCAACTCTTCTTCTTGCATGAGACCCCCTAAATGGTTTTAATAGATGACAGCAAATATACCATCTGGAAGATAATGGCTTGGATCCAGCCAGCTTTCCCCCTCAACCTCACCTAATTCCCCTCATTACTGTACCCCGTACCCCACCTGGCTTTTCTCCAGGCAGATCCCATGGTCCCCAGCAAGGCCTTTTTGGTGGTCAGTAGGGATCCCTTCCTCCCTTTTTCACCCGCAGAAAAAGCTGATTGAGTCCAACCGAATAAATACCACACTCCAATGGTATACCTCCCAGACTTGTACAGCTTAACTTTGCAACAGCTGTGAAACTGTTCCCTGGCCTCTTTCTGCTTCCCCACCCCCTGCAAAGTGCCTTCCCTTCTAGCGAAAGAACATGGAGATTGCAAAGCGACATCACAACAGCAGGAAATTAGAGTTCTTTGTGCCTCTGCTCTTAATAAAGTTTTCCAACAGACTCATAGATATTCAGAGGAGAACTTGGCCGACTATCGTAACTTATATTTCTAGATTTGATGTCTAGAGCTATTTTAAGGTTCCCAACAGAGAGATTCACAAATATTTTCTTTGGCGTTGGATCTTCCTAAACGTCACCACCCATTCAATTTTGCTCTACCGTTTTTAGGACGTTGGGATATTAGCTGATTCATTAACAAACTTAACAAAAACATCCCATGCTGAATGTAAAAATAATATTTTTATTATTATTCTCAAGCCAGATTCCGATCCAATCAAAATAAGCGCCGGCACCAGGCTGATGTCCAGACCTCAAATCTGCCTGACCAGCAGAGGTCTGTTGCACGCCAGCCTCTTCAATTTCCTATCCTTGATTTGAATTGCTTTTTCTGTCTGATCCGGAGTCAACAGGATGCAGCAGCAGCACTATTCTCCCCTTCCTGGCGGCAGTTTCCTTTGATTGCAAAGGACGTTTCTGGCGGCAGAAACCTGCGTCCTTCCCCTTCCATAGCCCTTCTTTTATTTGTTGCTCCCCCTAATGATACAGCTATTCAGCCCTTGTACGGTAATACTAATTTGGTCTTCAGAACTGTTTACGGACGTGAATGATTCAAGCTCCAGTTCTGAGCCAGTTCACTTGTGAGTCAATGGAAATTACTTTCTGAGGAAGGCCATAGTTCTAAATATATTTACAAGGAAGTAAGTCTCGAACTCAGTAACCAGGACTGTAATTGTGTTCCATTTCAAGTCGCCACTTCCCCAAAAACCCCAATTCCTGCTGATCTTCCTGGTCCGATTCTTCATCTAGCTATTAAAGGTCAGACTACACAGGTGAATGAAAGCATATTTGTTAGGACAATGGTTCCCCAAAGGTGGGTCAAGGAAGCTGCCGATGATTTATGTGGGTCATAAGATTACCTGCAGTGGATGTCAAAGACAATACAGGACCATAAATATGAAGGCAGGAAAGACGAGGAGCCACAGAGCAGCATGAACTTTCCCTCAGAAATATGCACAGAATATGGGAACAATTTAGCATACCTATGCCTGACATGAATGGTTATGGAAATAAATTGTTGTCATTTTATGAGTTTGGCGACTAGTGACAGATGGGTTCCCCCCACCCTGGCTCACCTCATGTTTCATTCCATTTTTCCAAGCATTATCTGAGACCTTTCGGGGGGGGGGGCAACTCAGGGTCTTTCTGAGATCCTCTGAGGGGTTAAGAAAGACAAAGTCAGGAAGAGGTCACAAGTGGTACCACCTGCCATGCAAACTGACCATTGTGAAGGGGAGAAATGGTCACTGGGAGGACTCTAGCAACAGGTAAAGCCCTGTGAGGCTTGTGAGCCCTTCTTGCCACTGGAATGCATGGAGATTTTCAGAGACCTGTTTTATCTTGAACTTGAAGAAGCGGGCAAAACATGGGGAAAGGTAGGGGGAGTGAGGTGACCTCTGATGGTTGGAAATGGCATGCATAATCCAAAGACCCGAAGTCATCGGAAGGATGACGGCGAGTGAAACAGCTGGACATACATAAGAACGTAAGAAAAGCTCTGCTGGATCAGACCAAGGCCCATCCAGTCCAGCAGTCTGTTCACACAGTGGTCAACCAGGTGCCTCTGGGAAGCCCACAAACAAGATGACTGCAGCAGCATTATCCTGCCAGTGATCCACGGCACCTCATATAACAAGCATGTGCCTCTGATACTGGAGAGAATAAGTGTGCATCATGACTAGTATTCATTTTGACTAGTAGGCATGAATACCCCTCTCCTCCATGAACATGTCCAATTCCCTCTTAAAACCTTTCAAGTTGGCAGCCATCACCACATCCTGGGGCAGGGAGTTCCACAGTTCAGCTATGTGCTGTGTGAAGAAATGCTTCCTTTTATAATGCTTCCTTTATCTCTCACCCTCCAGCTTCAGCAGATGACCCCTCATTCTAGCTTTATGAGAGAGGGAGAAAAGCTTCTCCTTGTCCACTCTCTCCATACCATGCTTAATTTTATAGACCTCAATCATGTCTTCCCTTAACCACCTTCTTTCCAAGCCAAACAGCCCTAAGCATTTTAACCACTCCTCACAGGGCAGTTGCTCTAGCCCCCTGCTCATTTTGGTGGCTCTTTTCTGCACCTTCTCAAGCTCTGCAATATCCTTTTTGAGGTGTGATGATCAGAACTGTACACAGTAAGACTATAGCTAGCTCCTGAAAACTTCCTAAAACTGGTGTTGGCCCTTCAATAGGTTTTGGGATGATGATCCTAAATCAATGAGAAAGAAGATTGATGAGGATCTTGACCATCTGCCAAGCAAATAATCATCGTCAAGAAATGGCGCACATCCAATCCAAACTCTTGTGAAATTAGTACAAATAAATTTCTGTATTTTTAAAAAAATACAATTGTAGAGTTTGAAATGCTTGGCTTAAGAGAATAGGGATGCTGACTTTTTAAACTTCCCAGTCCTGGAGGGGTTTACCATTAGACAGCTGGCTTCCATCAGGAGACGATCTCCAGACGTGCCTGTCCCCTCTGAAACCTCCTGCGACTTAAAAGAGCTCGGTGCTGGAGCTGTGCCTTGTGGAAGCCATTATGCCTGGCACTCAAAAATGCAGTGGGGTAGGGAACGGGGGGGGGGAGAAAGGAGACATTCCTGACCTTGCACTTAAAAAAAAAAATGCTGTGTTAAGTTCATTTTACAATTACTGCTCCCCAAGGAGAAAAAAGGGCCGGCAGGCCAGATGTCCATTCACAAAGACGATGGCAAGAGATGAGATTTGACAGGCTTTTGTAAGTCTGTGCTGGTACAGAGACTCTGGGCCAGGGCTGACTAGCAGACAGCAAATGTTTAGGTATGGCTTTGGTCCTCACTGTCAATAGTTGGCATGCTAAGCAAAGGCTTGTGGGAAATGCACTGGAAGAGCCACCATGACTTGGGCCTTTTAAGCTTGCCTGTTTCTGTCGCCGTCACCCCTCCAACAACTTTGGGTCTTTGTGTTGAGTATGTGTGCCGTTTCTGACCGTCAGAGGTTGCCCCGGAGGTTTAGGGAGGGGTGGGACTTAAATGGGGTATAATGCCATAGAGTCCACCTTCCAAAGTGGCCATTCTCTCCAGGTGAACTGATCTCTGCCGCCTGTACTGGCATCAGTTGTACTGGCATGGAAGTTGGTAACCCTACTTGGATGTGTGCCTGTACAAGTCTAAACATACTTTATTAACAATCCTGTTACATATGCACAAAATCCATTTGAAAAGCAAGTAGACAAAAAAAAAAAAAACGAAAAAAAAAACCCTTTCTTTTTAAATAATAACTTTATATAGCCAAATTGCTTTTATCTTATATCTTTAGTCTGGATTTCTTTTCCCAGATACATACCTGGGTTCAAATCATTTTATTTGTTTAATCTATGTGAAGACCACTGAAGAAGGCCTGGGGGTTGATGCATTTGGCATGTGGTTTTAGATTATAGATCCTGTGTTTAATGCCAAAAGGGGTAAAGGTGTCCTCGTTTTATGTGTGTATGTGTGTGTGTGTACTTTGTAATAAATATATTTCATTGTTTAATTTGATTTTATTTCATCCAACCTTTTGGGTACACAACATTGTTTGAGGTTGGGACATTTCCCCCTCTGTTCTGTCCAATGTAGTAGACGCTCCATATAAATGAAGATTTTCACATAATGCACAAATAAATTCTTCAGAAAGAAATCAGTTCAAATGTTGGGTAACAAGTGGATTAAATCTGAGGTGCCAAATCCCGATTATTTTTTAGTTTGAAGAGACTGAGAGACACAGTAGCTAATGGGAGACTCTTTTATCATAATCTGAACAACTTTGCCAGCTAGAGGGAACTGAGGAAAGTGGAAAATAATAGATTATGTTTGAGAATCAGTAGCATCTCAGCTTTTAGAGAGCCCTCAAATTCCACTTCCCCTTGGGAGCTGAACAGGGAAATTACACTGCTTTATTCAGCAGCTATATTTACCAGTCCTCACCCTCATATAAGACCGCCTTACATGCCTCACATTTCAACGCTCTCCACATTGAGGAAAGGGGCCAAATTGCTGCGCTTTTCAGGCCTGGAAGCAAAGGGTCAAGAATGAATGTGGCCATTCAGAGGTAAATAACAAGTATGTATACGGTCTACTAGCAAAACGGGGTGACAGTGCATGACCTGAGGTGAGGATTAGGGACCGAAGAAAGATCAAGGGAAAGCCCAGGCCCTGGGGAAGAAAGGTGAGGCAAAGCCAGCGAACAGAGAACCCGCCGCTGGGATCTGCTCAGCCCTCAGCAGCAGCGCATCTTTAGAGCCACATTTAGGCACATGTTTCCACCACTGCCAGAAGGCATTTTGCTGGGCTTCGGTGGTAAAAGGTCACATAGACTGTAGGCGGGGTCAGGGTGGCCAGTTTGGAGGACCAAAAAAGAAGACAAGAGCCTTTTTAAAAAGGATAAAATAGGGGAAATGCATGTGATAATTTACATTCATGTATTTACACATAATTAGGTAAGGTAAAGGTCCCCTGTGCAAGCACCGGGTCATTCCTGACCCATGGGGTGATGTCACATCCTGACATTTCCAAGGCAGACTTGGTTTGCGGGGTGGTTTGCCAGTGCCTTCCCTAGTCGTCTTCCCTTTACCCCCAGCAAGCTGGGTCCTCATTTCACCGACCTCGGAAGGATGGAAGGCTGAGTCAACCTTGAGCCGGCTCCCTGAAACCGACTTCCGTCAGGATCGAACTCAGGTCATGAGCAGAGCTTTTGACTGCAGTTCTGCAGCTTAACACTCTGCGCCACGGGGCTCCTTACACATAATTACTATCATTTAAATAGAAATACACCTCACAATAGTGAATAGCTGCCAACTCTGGTTTGGGAATTCCTGGAGATTTGTGGGCAGTGCTGGGGGGACCTGGCAACCTTATCTGCCATGGCAAGAGAGGCATTCTGGCCTCATGCTTCGGCTCAGCACCCTTGCTTGTCCATGCCATTCTGCACCATTGCTGTGGTGGCTTTCTCCTGCCTCCCCAGGTGGTTGGTGTTTCAGCTCCAGGGCTTACCCCAGCTGTCCCACTGCAGAATTTGGAGGCTGGCTGTTCTCCCAGCTGCACAGCAAGGATAACATTCATCCTACAGATTAACTCCTGCCAATGCAAAGCCCATAAACATAACTGGTACATGAAGCTTCTTCCTAGTCTAGAGAAAAATGTTCATTGCACTTAGTTCGTTAATTTTTTAGCAATAAGACAATATAAGTTGCTAATTCAGCTATAGAGCTCAGCACTCATCTCCAGAAATAACTCCATCCAGCTGTGGAGAGGCGAAAAGAGACCACCTTCAATATAGTGGGAGTGCCTTTTTAAATTGAAACACCATATATTTATTTTGAAATTGGCATTTGCTGCTGTTTTGTTTTCATGTTTGACATTCTGACAGTGTGGCTTCACGCAGATTTAATTTTAACAAACTAATGAAAATGTTTAAATGCTCCTGGATTGATTTGAAGACATTCGTAGTTCATAAAAACGTGGAGCATTTTATAGCTTCCATTATTCATAACTTGAACATGTACTTTTTTGCATTAATATTTCCCAGGCTGCTTGTTGCCAGATTGTTTTTACACCATATAACTTGTGGGGGGGGGGGGGAATACAAGCATTCAAATTTTGTCAGCCAGTTACAGATCCACCTAACAGTAATAGGATCCAAACCACATTTTACCAATTTTCACCAAGAATATTATGTAGAACCTTACTGAAATCAAGATAAACTATGTCCACCGTATTCCCCTGATCCAAAATCTTTGTCAGAAAAGGAGATAAGATTAGTGAGAAACCCATGCTGGCTCTTAGTAATCACAGCCATCCTTATTTCCTGATCACCACTCCAGACTTTAAGAACACTTTTTGACTATGAGATATTGATAATAGTATTTATGGCTGCAATCTTATATCCCCTCATTTAAGAGGGATACATACAGAAGAATTAGTTTTCCTTGTGGATGGAAATCTAAAACAGAGGAAGAAAGGTTGCAGTTTTATATTTTAAATGTTACTTGCAATAACAATGCACAAATAGTCATAAAGATTTTTTAACGTATTTATGCATATCTTTGAGTCTGGAATGTTGATTGCTTAGACCATAGAAGAAGGGTGTATGGCCAAAATGCGTATGGTCAGAGTATAATTGTGTTAGTTTATGTCTTATTGTGTTTATGAGTATGTCAATTTGGTAGGCTATTGCAAGGCCCTATACGGTATGTGTTATATGTGGTATTAGATTTTATCCTGAGATAAAAGTACACAAATTTTGTACTTACATAATTTTTAGAACGTATAACCTTGGCCCCCTTCTGGATGCACACCTTAACGTGGTGAGGGGGTTTGTGAGTGTCAGGGAAGCTGAGAGCAATACCGTAAGGGGTTTAGACTCTATCAAGAGACTAAACTCCTAGCAGAGTCACTCAAGACGGAATGGTCACAGCTGAGACACCAGACGAAGATGCATCCACCCCCTTAAGGGATCAATGGCCACATCCGCAGAAGAGAACAGGCAGTTCCAATGGGGATGGGGGTAGAGGAATCCCTGAAGGTTAGCTACTGGGCAGCAGCAGTAGTGGAAGGTGACACTGGCGGAAGATCTTTCGTAGACAACGGCAGTGCCACTACGGCTAACTCTGGTTAGTACTGCGCAGAAGAAGGCACTGGTAAACCACTTCTGACCAACCTTTACCTTGAAAACCCTATGCTGAGACAAACCAAAATGAAAAAAGATATAGTGCTGGAAGATGGGACCCCCAGGTCGGATGGCACTCAATCTGCTACTGGGGTAGAGCAGAGGACAAGTACGAGTAGCGCTGTTCTTAATGATGCGATTGGACTAAAGCCGAAAGGACGTTCAGTGGTTGACATGAATAGATGCAAAAGGAAAGTCCGAAGCTGTTCGATGCATAAAATAGGAACATGGAATGTGAGAAGCATGAATCAGGGTAAGCTTGAAATTGTTAAACAAGAAATGGAACGTATGGACATTTTAGTCCTGGGAATAAATGAATTAAAGTGGACTGGATTAGGACATTTTCAATCAGAAAATTACAAAGTGTTTTATTCAGGGAATGACAAAAAGAGAAGAAACGGAGTTGCTTTAATAGTGAGGCAAGATGTAGCAAAGGCAGTCAAGAGCTATAATGCAAAGTCTGACCGAATAATATCAATCAGACTTCAGGGAAAGCCTATCGACATAAGCATCCTTCAAGTTTATGCCCCAACTACAGATGCTGATGAGGAAGAAATTGAAAGTTTTTATGCCAGTGTTCAGGAAGAAATTGATCACACACCTAAACAAGATATGCTGATAGTCATAGGTGATTGGAATGCAAAAGTAGGAAACAAAGCAGAATCAAATGTTGTTGGCAGATTTGGGCTAGGAGCACGGAATGAAGCAGGAGAACGCCTCGTAGAATTCTGTGAAGACAACTATCTGTTCATTGCAAACACATGTTTCAGGCAACCAAATAGACGATTGTATACATGGACATCACCAGACGGCCAGTATAGAAATCAAATAGATTATATAATTGGAAGCAGAAGATGGAGAAGCTCTATTATCTCGGCCAAAACAACACCAGGAGCCGACTGCGGTACAGATCATGAATTGCTAATATCAAAAATAAAGATAAAGCTTAAGAAAAACATCAAAACATTCATAGCACCAAAATACAATCTAAGCAATATTCCGGAAGAGTTTAAAGACCATGTAAGGAACAGATTTGCATTACTAAGTTCAAGTGAATGTAAACCTGAAGAACTATGGGTGGAAACTAGAGATATTATCAAGGAAGAATGTGCAAAGACTATTCCTGTAGCCAAAAGAAAAGAAAAACCTCGATGGATGTCTGAGGAAACTCTTAAAATTGCCAGAGATAGATGAGAAGCAAAAGTAGAAGGTGACAGAAATAGAATCAAAAATCTAAGTGCAACGTTCCAGCGACTAGCACGTAGAGACAAAGAGACCTATTATAATAGCCAGTGTAAAGAAATAGAAGAGAACAACAAAAAAGGAAGAACAAGAGATCTGTTCCACAAGATCCAAGAAATCAAAGGGAAATTTAAAGCACGGTTAGGCATGCTGAAAGATCAGCATGGAAATACATTAACTGAACAGGACAAAATAAAGAAAAGGTGGGAACAATACACTGAAGAACTATACAGAAGAGATGAAAGGATAAAAGATTCTTTCCAAGAAGAATCTTTTGAAGAAGAACCTACAGTTTTAGAAAGTGAAGTGAAAGCTGCATTGAGAGCAATCGGGAGAAACAAATCACCAGGAGCAGATGGGATATCAATAGAGCTATTCCAAGCCACAGAAACGGAGTCCATCAAAATCTTGACAAGAATATGCCAACAGATATGGAAAACAAAACAATGGCCCACAGACTGGAAACAATCCATTTACATTCCAATCCCAAGAAAGGAGACATCAAAGACTGCAACAACTATCGGACCATTGCATTAATTTCTCATGCAAGTAAAGTGATGCTCAAAATCTTACAGCAAAGGCTGTTACCGCATATGGAACGAGAAATGCCTGATGTTCAAGCTGGTTTCAGAAAAGGAAGAGGCACTAGAGATCATATTGCAAATATACGCTGGTTACTGGAGCGTACGAGAGAATTTCAGAAGAAAATCAGCTTGTGTTTCATAGATTACAGCAAAGCTTTTGACTGTGTGGATCATGAAAAGCTATGGCTGGTTTTAAAGGAAATGGGTGTGCCACTACATCTGATCGTTTTGATGCACAACCTGTACTCTGGACAAGAGGCCACAGTTAGAACAGAATATGGAGAAACGGAATGGTTTCCAATTGGCAAAGGTGTCAGACAAGGATGTATTTTATCTCCCTATCTCTTCAATCTATATGCAGAACATATAATTAGGAAAGCTGGATTAGATTTAGATGAAGGTGGAGTGAAAATTGGAGGGAGGAACATTAATAATTTGAGATATGCTGATGACACTACATTATTGGCAGAAAATAGTGAAGATTTGAAACAACTATTGCTGAAAGTTAAAAGAGAAAGTGCCAAAGCAGGACTACAGCTGAACATCAAGAAAACAAAAGTAATGACTACAGGAGAATTACACAACTTTAAGGTTGACAATGAGGAAATTGAAATTGTTCAAGACTTTCTATTCCTTGGCTCCACCATCAACCAAAAGGGAGACTGCAGCCAAGAAATTAGAAGGAGATTGAGACTGGGAAGGGCAGCCATGAAGGAGCTAGAAAATATTTTGAAGTGTAAGGATGTGACTCTGCCCACCAAGACTAGATTAATTCATGCCATCATATTCCCTATTACTATGTATGGGTGTGAAAGCTGGACAGTGAAGAAAGATGATAGGAAGAAAATAGATTCCTTTGAAATGTGGTGTTGGAGGAGAGTGTTACGGATTCCGTGGTCTGCCAAAAAAACAAATCAGTGGGTTATAGATCAAATCAAGCCTGAACTGACCCTAGAAGCTAAAACGACTAAACTGAGGCTGTCGTATTTTGGTCACGTCATGAGACGACAAGAGTCACTGGAAAAGACCGTCATGTTAGGAAAAGTAGAGGGCAGCAGGAAAAGAGGAAGACCCAACAAGAGATGGATTGACTCAATAAAGGAAGCCACAGCCTTCAATTTGCAAGATCTGAGCAAGGCTGTCAAAGATAGGACATTTTGGAGGACTTTCATTCATAGGGTCGCCATGAGTCGGAAGCGACTTGACGGCACTTAACACACACACACATAACCTTGGGCTTTGGATTTTTACTTTTATTTATATTTTCTTGACCATTTGGATACTTAATTCTAGTGTTTAGGGTTTTTCCCCTTTTGTGGTTGGTGTGTGATAAGATTAGTCTGACATGACTTGTTCTTGAGAAACTCATGCTGGCTCTTAGTAATCACAGCCATCCTTTCTAAATGCTCATGGACTGACTTCCAGGGGGATAATATATGTAGTACAATGTTCATACAACTTCATGTATGTAAGTATGTCTACAAGACCAGTCAAGATGCATATTTGTGAACTATCAAATATTGGACAAAAAAAGCCAGACAAGATTCAAGTGACCAAAATGCCTTGGAGCTACATGGGTAAGCATAAGAAGATAAGAACATAAGAAAGGCCATGCTGGATCAGACCAAAGTCCATCAAGTCCAGCAGTCTGTTCACACAGTGGCCAACCAGGTGCCTCTAGGAAGCCCACAAACAAGACAACTGCAGCAGCATTATCCTGCCTGGGTTCCACAGCATCTCATATAACAGGCATGCTCCTCTGATGCTGTAGAGAACAGGTATAAATCATGACTAGTCATTTTTACTAGTAGCCATGGATAGTCCTATCCCCCATGAACATGTCCACTCCCCTCTTCAAGCCTTCCAAGTTGGCAGCCATCATCACATCCTGGGCAGGGAGTTCCACAATTTATGCATTGTGTGAATAAATGCTTTCTTTTGTCTGTTTTGAATCTCTCACCCTCCAGCTTCAGCAGATGACATTTCTGACATTATGAGAAAGGGAGAAAAGCTTCTCCCCATCCACTCTCTCCATACCATGCATCATTTTATAGGCCTCCATCATGTCTCCCCTTAACAGCTAAACAGCCCTAAGCGTTTCAACTTCTCCTCATAGGGCAGTTGCTCCAGTCTCCTGATCATTTTGGTTGCTCTTTTCTGCACTTTCCCAATCTTTGCAACCAGAATAAGGTCAGAACCACAACCAGGTAGATCTGCCCAGCCCATCAGCAACTTGCTCTCCGAGCAGAAGCCGCAGCTCTGCAGCAGAAGGCTCCGCTTGGCCTGCAGAAGGCTCAAAATTCAATCCCAGCATTTCCTTTTTAAAAACTCAGGTTGTAGGTGATGTGAAAGACCTCTACCTGAGACTCTGGCATTTTTGGGGTTTTAGTGTTAAAGCAGCCACAGCGATGCAGTGCTTCCAGGGGTAAACCCAGAAATGACGTAATTGTGCTGCGTGCAATTCCCACTCCGGAGCAGCCGGGTGGATTGTGGGCAATTGTCCGCTGAAACCACCCACCTGGCAACCCTATCTGAGAAGTTTTTAAGAGTCATCTTAGGGAAGGGCCGTAGCCCAGTGGTAGAGCATCTGTTTGGCATGCAAAAGGTCCCAGGTTCCCTGGCATCTCCATTTAAAGGGGCCTAGGCAAGTAGGAGATGTAAAAGACCTCTACCTGAGACCCTGGAGAGCTGCTGCCAGTCTGAGTTGACAATACTGACTGTGATAGACCAAGGGTCTGATTCAGTATAAGGCAGCTTCATGTGTTTATGTGTTCCCGTTAACTAATCCCTAGAACAGGAATCTGCAACCTTTAGGGGAGGGGCTGTGGCTCAGTGGTAGAGCCTCTGCTTGGCATGCAGAAGGTGCAAGGTTCAATTCCCGGCATCTCTAGTTAAAGGGACTAGGCAAGTAGGTGTTGTGAAAGACCCCTGCCTGAGACCCTGGAGAGCCGCTGCCATTCTGACTAGACAATACTGACTTTGATGGATCAAGGGGGGGGGGTCTGATTCAGTATAAGGCAGTTTCATGTGTTAATGTGTTCACAGTCCTCAGCTGCTCGGTTTCTGTCAAGTTAGTTTTTGCATTGGTGGGAAAACTGCCAGTTTTGTGTTCCATATGTCCTTTCGATCAAATCGGTTAAATTTTGTTGTTCTTTCAGAATTCTTCATATTGGAAGTGTGTCCATCATCATGAATAACATTTTACAGAAAGATTGGGGTGAGCGATATGAAGTAAACAAGCCAGAAGAAGCCCCTGCTACCCAGTATCTCAATTGCCGTCACACACAAAAAGCAAAAGCACTGGGGTTAATTTTACTTCCAGCTCAGTATGGATAATTAAGGGGAATATTGGATGAATAATAATGAACACACCATAAAATGCAAACATTTATGATATCTGTCTATTACAATGTTATCTCAGCCTTCCTACAAGGAGCTCCAGGAGATACACACGGTTCTTCCCTCCATCCTTATAATAACACTGTAAAGTAGGATGGGCTGAACAAGAACTACAGGGGTCAGAATCCAGATCTTCCCAAGTTCTAGTCCAACTGCTACCCTACATTGGAAGTGTGATGTGTAGAGCAGCATGTGGTAAACATTCCTCGTTGCCTTTCTGATAGGGCTGAAATTTGCAATTGTATTTCAGTAAGAAACAACGGATGCCATAGCGATGGGCAGCTTCCCAAAGATCCCGACACGATCTCCTCTCTTTGTCTGGCATTGCCTTTAAAGCACTAGACTTTTAATCAACACAAAGAGGAAACAAAGACTTCCTTCCATCGGATGACCTGGTTTGAACCGGGATTCGGGATTAACATTAAAGAATTGCTCAGTCACATCCACCTTGTTTCTTTAACAATAGTTTGGCCAAGTGGCTTCCTCCAATTTCAGACTAAATAGTCAGAAGTGAGCAGCACTCATTTTGATGTCCAGATATATAGGGTGAGGAGCAAAAAACTGCTCTATCCATTTCGTCACTGTTTTTTGAATTTGCATTACCACGGCATCACTGTTTATGTATTCAATAGGGTTGTGCATATTGATATACACGAACCAAAAATAAACCTGAAATTAGCCATTTCGGCAATATTCAGGTTTCGGTTCGACCGAATACCAAAACCTGGGAATCTGGCCAAAGCCAAATAGGCAATCCCTAAAAATCTGAATAGATATTCAGTTTTTTCGGGTTTTGGCCGTTCACCTTTGCTCAGATGCACAGCTCTGCGCTTTCTCCCATTTTTCTATCTTTGACTGGTTTTGTTAGGGCCCCATAGTTGTGGGTTCTGCATGCATAATTCAAAATACAGATAAATTAGCTCACCACACCTACTAGTTTACCTCTCGCGACACCCCTGCGAGATGGGCGAGCCTGAGAGTGACAGCTGAGCAGAATTCCACCCCCAAGTCTTCTACGTCCAGTCCTGCTTTACTTTTTGATGTAAGGATTGCATTATATATGGGACATCCTTGGATATGAAGACCATCCCAGGGTAATCCCTCTAACATACAAGTCTTCCTGTACATATTGGAACCCTGTGAAGCTTTAGCTTCTGCTTTCCACGTGGCACTCACCAATAACTCAAGATGTTTCTGAGAACTGAGAAGGCCAAAAGGTTACAGAACCAATAATCAGATGTCACTAATGAGCTTCCAAAGAACAATCAGCTTCAGGGTTCATAGGGACACATGTGAACAGTGCCCTGTTTACACAGACAAGGTAAAACAGACCTTTGCCCATCATTTGTCTTTGAAATATTCCATGGGAAGGCCACAGAAAGACAGACCTCGCTGGAAAAGTCGTTGAAAACGTCATGCTACCTGAAAGGCCTTTGCAAAGAGAATGTCCTGAGATTCGCAGATGGACAGAGATACTTTCAGCAATATTTTCTCCAGGAAATAATTGCCTGGTATATTGTAGCCTATATGCTTTTAATTCCACAGGAGGGGGAATGATTGTTTACAGTGCAAGGCGAACCAGAGTCACACGCTTCTAAGTCCTTTCAACTCCGGACACTGGTCTTGAGCAAGTAGTGCAGCGGAGGACGGCCTCTGCAGAAGCTGGAACACTGTCACAGGAACCAAGCCGTTGCATATAGAAGGGTGGTTGTCCTCCATTTCATCCTCCCAACAACCCTGACAGGTAGGTTAGGTTGACAGTATGTGACTGGTCCATAGGGTTGCCAGCCTCCAAGTGGTGGCTGGAGATCTGCTATTACAACTGACCTCCAGTCAATAGAGATCAGTTCACCTGGAGAAAATGGCAGCTTTGGCAATTGGACTTTATGGTATTGAAGTCCCTCCTCTCCCCAAACCCCACCCTCCTCAGGCTCCACCCCAAAAATCTCCAGGTATATCTCAACCCAGAGCTGGCAACCCTACCCTTCCAGCCTCCATGGCAGAGGGGAGATTTGAACCTGGAGTCTCCCACTACACCGTGTGGCACCAGCCAATTTTTGACCTCTGTATTATTTAAATTGATCAACAGCGAGTATTGGGGTGTTCCTGTGTCATTTCGCTGCTCAGCTGTCAAGTACTTTAATGAAGAAATCATTCCCCTTTGTCGAAGAGTACAAAGTTATTACCATATTCCTAAAGAGTTACAAAAGATGAATGCAGGGAGATTAAGATTACGGACCCAACAGCGTATTGAGTAAGGGCAGTTGACCATTTTTGGATTCTGCCTCCTGTCTTGCCCCTTTCTACCCGTTCTTTTATAAAAGGTTTCACAGCTCCTGAATTGTCAACGGCTTCCACTATTTTGAGCATTTTTTCCTCTTTGCTTCATTTTGCAGATCCCAATAAGCTTAGCAATCTTTTGCCAACCCTCTTTTTCAACTATGACTCCTCTCCCCCTTTCCCTCTCTCATTGAAGATATAACCATACATTCAGCAATTGGATTTTTGACCATTGGATTTTTTCGAAAGGCAAAGTTTTTTAAAAAAAATCAATGAAAGGAGCACACATTTGGCAGCATTCAGTTCTAATACTGTTAAAAAATGCAAGAAAACGTCCTATAAATACAAAGATCACCCTATTTATTACGGGAGCTGGAAACTCATATGTACAGTAGATATAGGCTTTGCTCCCACAGAAAATCTCTATTGATGGAAGGGATTTCCATCAGTGGAGCGGGACTTCTTCATTTCCCCCACTTCCTACTACACCCCCACCACCCCACACTGTTCCCTTGGAAACAGAGGATCCTCAGCAACAGCAGGAGAGGCAATAGGCAAGAATTGCCCCTCCCCATCAGCAGACATTTCCCACTGGATCCAACTCTAAGTTAATACTCTGTTCCTGCTTTTTTCTTTCTTTTTTGCTGTCAACTTGCAGCCAACGTATGGCGCCTCTTGGGGTTTTGAAGGCAAGAGACATTCGGAGTGGCTTGCCTTTGCCTGCCTCTGCATAGCAACTCTGGACTTCCCTGGTGGTCTCCCATCCAAGTACAAACCAGGGCCGACCCTGCTTAGCTTCTGAGACCTGATGAGATGTGGCTAGCCTGGGCCATCTAATCTTGAGTTTGATTCCTCACTCCTCCACATGAGCGGCAGACTCTACTGGTGAACCGGGTTGGTTTCCCCCCTCCTACACATGAAGCCAGCTGGGTGACCTTGGGCTAGTCACAGTTCTCTCTGGACTCTCTCAGCCCCACCTACCTCACAAGGTATCTGTTGTGGGGAGGAGAAGGGAAGGTGATTGTAAGCCAGTTTGGTTCTTCCTTAAGTGGTAGAGAAAGTCGGCATATAAAAAACAACTCTTCTTCTTCCTCCTCCTCCTCCTCCTCCTCCTTCTTCTTCCTTCTTCTTCTTCTTGTGAGGAGGGGAAGGGAAAGTGATTGTAAGCCAGGTCAAGATGCCTTAAAGGTAGAGAGAATTGGGATATAAACACTAACCATTCTTCTTTTTCTTTGCAAATAAACATGTGAAGTGAAAATTATTGAATTTGAGTTGGTAAGGGAGATACAATTATTTTATCTGTAGTTACAGTTTATGTGTGCTCATGCACATATACAAGTCATCCCTTGATCTCACTGTTCATACGCACGTGAACTCACCCAGAGAGAGGTGCAGGCACTTTGATAAAAGTGGCATGTGGCTCCAGAATATAGTTCTGTTTATAGCCCCATTTCTTTTAGACTGACTCTGGAATATGCCTACAACCTGACTGCACAACTCCAACAATAACACAAGCCATGGGAGATCTCTGCTGCAAAAGGCTAAACATTAGCCAAAACGGCAGCTCTTATTGTAATCATTAAAATATATGTTTCAAGCCCTGGGAGTATGAAACTTAAATTTCAGGGGCCGTTTATCACAGAACAAAATATGAAACCTGTTTGTAACTGAAAAGCTTGGTCTTCCCAACATAATCTGGGATCTGCCAAAGCTTTTGCCCTGAATAATAACTTCCTGGAATTTAAAGCAATCTCAGAATTCTAACAGGAAGAAGCCTTTAATATACCACTGAGCTTGTTTTTCACAAGACCACATGAGTTGTACTTCATCATTTGCTACAGCATATCTGGAAGATTTACTATGCGCTTTGGAAAGACTGTAAGGAGCATTAACACTGGTCTGCCAAAGAGCTCCCCCCCCCTTGGGGTTCATCTGATCTTGGTAGAAATAATAGCTCTACCAGATATTAAAAAAAACTTGTTCTGAAAGCAACACATCTAGGGTTCACTCTCTTTGAGGCATTTCAGTGCCAAAACTGTAGCTCCCACCTAGAACTGCAAGTCAGTTCCCTCTGCTGCTACAAGCAATCTCTCCATTTATCTCAGTGAGAGGTTTGCCACTTTAAGGAGGGGCTGTGGCTCAGTGGCAGAGCATCTGCTTGGCATGCAGAAGATCCCAGGTTCAATCACTGGCATCTCCAGTTAAAGGGACTAGGCAGGTAGGTGATGTGAAAGACCTCTGCCTGAGACCCTGGAGAGCCGCTGCCAGTCTGAGTAGACAATACTGACTTTGATGGACCAAGGATCTGCTTCAGTATAAGGCAGCTTCATGTGTTCATGTAAGATTGCATTTTGTAATCTACATTTTAGTGCTAGGCCTGTCGTGCATTTGTTCAGGAAGAAGCTCTATAGGAATCAGTGGTGCTTGCCTCCAAAAAGTGGTGGGAATGTGCTGAAGCAGAGTACTGAGAATCCTCAGAAGTAGAGCATGTGTTGAGCATGCAGAAGATTCCAAGTTCAATTCCTGGCATTGTCCATTTAAAGTGTGCAGAAGCAGGTGATGTGAACCACCCTGGAGAGATGCTGCCAGTCAGAATAGACAATAATGACTTTGATCGGCCAATGGTCACTCAATAGAAGGCAGCTTCACGTGTTGAGATATTGTTAAGACATTCCTGCAAAAACTAGTGACATCAAAATGAGCATAAGAACATAAGGAAAGCCTTGCTGGATCAGACCCAGGCCCATCAAGTCCAGCAGTTTGTTCACACCGTGGCCAACCAGGTGCCTCTAGGAAGACCACAAACAAGACAACTGCAGCAGAACCCTGCCTGCGTTCCACACCATCTAAGATAATAGGCATGCTCCTCTGATACTAGAGAGAACAGGTATGCATCATGACTAGCATTCATTTTGACTAGTAGCCATGGATAGCCCTGTCCTCCATGAACATGTCCACACCAGCATGATGTGGTTAAGAACGGTGGTTTGGAGCGGTGGAGTCTGATCTGGAGAACCGGGTTTGATTCCTCACTCCTCCACATGAGTGACAGAGGCTAATCTGGTGAACTGGATTTGTTTCCCCACTCCAACACACGAAGCCAGCTGGGTTACCTTGGGCAAGTCACGCTCTCTCAGCCTCACCTACCTCACAGGGTGTCTGTTGTGGGGAGGGGAAGGGAAGATGGTTGTAAGCCGATTTGATTCTCCCTTAAGTGGCAGGGAAAGTCGGCATATAAAAACCAACTCTTCTTCTTCTTCTTCCCCTTTTAAAGCCTCCCAAGTTGGCAGGCATCACCACATCCTGGGGGAAGGAAGTTCCACGATTTCACTATGCACAGCCTATCAGTCACCTATGGGAGTCCATCAGAGGCTGCATACACTTTTTGGTTTTGCTCTCTGTCTGGGAATGCAATATATGGCACACCATAATTCCTGGCTAGCAAGCTATCCGAATCACAAGTTGCACAGGTCTGGGTTAGGAAGGCAGAGCGGCTAGTATCAGAAATAATTGACTGTGAAGAGATAGCTCCTGATCTTGGCAATAAAGGATGTGCAATCAAAGGTGTTCTCTGTACAGGGCACTCAGCTTTTAATCTAATGTTGACCCGTGCATAGAAACTGTTCAGTACTACAAATAAAGGAAAACACCATTTTAGAAACTTGTATATGGCTTCCAGATTCCTAAACACTAACCCTGGCCCTAGCTGTAATTCTGTCTTCTTCCTCTAGATCCAGTACATATCAAACCTGAGTTCTTGTTGTACTGTTTCTTACCCATCCAGTCTTCAAGATTTGGTTGCATTACAAATCCTACCAAGATGGAGTCATGGTTAAACTGTTTCTTCTTTATGCCCCACTAGCTGATTTCAGAGTAGGGTTGCCAACCCCCAGATAGAACCTGGAGATCTCCTGGAATTGCAAGTGATCTCCAGTTGACAGAGATCAGTTCCCCTGGAGAAAATGGCTGCTTCAGAGGGTGGACTCTATGGCATTATAACCCACTGAAGTCACTCCCCTACCCAAACCCTGCCTTTCCAAGCTCCATCCCCAAATGTCCAAGAATTTCCCAATCTGGACCTGCAACCCTATTTCAGAGGGGTTAGAGGATCACTGGGAGGAAAGGCAGCATAGTACACCCCAATCTCATCAGATCGTAGAAGCTACACAGGGTCGGTACTTGGATGGGAGATCTCCAAGGAAGACTCTTCAGAAGAAGGCAATGGCAAACCAGCTCTGCTTCTCACTTGCAGAGGTACTAGCTGGAGATCTCCTGCTATTACAACTGATCTCCAGTCGATAGAGATCAGTTCCTCTGGAGAAAATGGCCACTTGTGCAATTGGACTCTATGGCATTGAAGTCCCTCCCCTCCCCAAATCCACCCTCCTCAGGCTCTGCCCCCGAAACCTCCCACCAGTGGTGAAGAGGGACCTAGCAACCATACCTGGAAGTTGGCAACCCTACCTAGCCCGGAGAGTTGGCAATCCTAGCTCCATGTCATTAGATACCCCTACGCTGTAAGACTACTTCCCAGTCCTCTTTGTGAAGTTTCATTCCCAGCCAAACCAACAACATTGTGATTCTTAACTTCCATCACAGAAGATGGACTGTGGACTGTTGTGTTTCTTGAGCAACTGAGCATTTTGTGACACTATGCCATTATATAAAGCAAGTGTCAGAGGCTTCATCACTGCAAATAAAACAAAAAACCCAATATAGGCAGGGTTTTGCATCCTGACTGCCCTGGGAACAGGACCAATGTCTGCTCCTTATGGTTGCCAATCCCATTAACAGCCTGCTGACTTTTCTCCTGGAAGTATGACTGTAGGAACTACCTCTGAAGCAGCTGACGAGGAAGCCCACCATGAGTTATGACAGCTCCCCAATGCATTACTTCCTGGCTAGATTTCCATATCCAGTCTGGCAAACAGCAAGCTATTGAGCTGTGGGAATCCGCTCCACATTACTACAGCGTCCAGCGACTTGGATCTAGAGCACATTTAGGAGAAAGATTCCAAGTCCTGTCCTTGCATTTGGCTGTGAGCACAGCTTCATGGGGCAGACAATCCACATGTGTGATTTTTAAAAAATTTAAATTGCTCAAGATGTTTTTAGATGAACATTGACAATGAGTGGCAGCCTTTCTTCTGTATTGGTTTTCAGGTAAACACATACCAAAGTATTGGGGGGGGGGATTAGAGAATTGTAAATGATACACATCAGACTTTTAAAAGGAATGGTTTTTTTTCTCCATAACTGGTAGAGTTGGTTTTTATATGCCAACTTTCTCTACCACTTAAGGAAAAATCAAACCGGCTTGCAATCACCTTAGATGATACTAAATTGGGAGGGGTAGCAAATACGGCAGAAGACAGAGCCAAGATACAGGATGTTCTTGACAGGCTGGAGAATTGGGCTAAAACTAATAAAATGCACTTCAACAAAGACAAATGTAAAGTTCTGCATTTAGGTAGGAAAAATCAAATGCATAATTATAGGATGGGGGAGACTTGTCTCAGCAGTAGTGTGTGCGGAAAGGATCTTGGGGTCTTAGTAGACCAAACACTGAACATGAGTCAGCAGTGTGATGCAGTAGCTAAAAAGGCAAATGTGATCTTGGGCTGCATCAACAGAAGTATCGTGTCCAGATCACGCGAAGTGATGGTATAGCTTTGCTCTGGTTAGACCTCACCTAGAGTAATGTGTTCAGTTTTGGGCACCCCTATTTAAGAAAGATGTAGACAAGCTGGAATGTGTCCAGAGGAGGGCAACAAAGATGTTGAGGGGACTGGAGACCAAGTCCTATGAGGAAAGGTTGAAGGAGCTGGGTATGTTTAGCCTGAAGAGGAGAAGACTGAGAGGGGATATCATAACCATCTTCAAGTACCTGAAGGGCTGTCATATAGAGGATGGTGCTGAGTTGTTTTCTGTTGCCCCAGAGGGTCGGACCAGAACCAACGGGTTGAAATTACATCAAAAGAGTTTCCGTCTAGACATTAGGAAGAATTTTCTAACAGTTAGAGCGGTTCCTCAGTGGAACAGGCTTCCTCGGGAGGTGGTGAGCTCTTCTTTCCTGGAGGTTTTTAAGAAGAGGTTAGCTGGCCATCTGTCAGCAATGCTGATTCGATTACCTTAGGCAGATGATGATAGGGACGGCATCTTGGCCATCTCCTGGTCACTGGGGGTGTGGGGGGAGGTAGTTGTGAATTTCCTGTATTTTGCAGGGAACAGGACCAAAGTCTGCTCCTTATGGTTTACCCTTGTGGTCCCTTCCAACTCTATGATTCTATGATTCTATTCTATGATTCCCTTCCCCTCCCCACAACAGAGACCTTGTGAGATGGGGCTGAGAGAGCTCTAAGAGAGCTGTGACTGGCCAAAGGTCACCCAGCTGGCTTCATGTGGAGGAGTGGGGAAACCAACGTGGTTCACCAGTTTGGCCTCCGCTGCTCATGTAGAGGAGTGGGAAATCAAACCCAGTTCTCCAGATCAGAGTCCACCACTCCAAACCACCACTCTTAACCATTATACCACATTGGCTCTCCTCTATGTCCCTCTATGGGTAATATTTTTATTTCAATACTATGATGTAAAAAAATCTGGGAGGGTTATTCTGGCAATGGATCCTACTGCTGGGTTGCTGGCATACGTAAAAACTATAGGAAGGCAAGGAAGAGACACAGCCATCCACCTTTGGCCTGCGGTAATTAATTGTTCCCTGCCACATAATATTTGGCAGATACAATGAAGTCCTCATGTATGATTAAGTTCAGAGTGAGGGTTCAGTAAGAAATTTGAACCTTTTAAAATAAATTATTAGATTTTCCTGGATGGCAGAGTAGTCTGTGTGTAATATTGCAAAGGAACTGTAAGACAGTGTCTTTCTAATGAGTGAATCCATCACGTAAAACGATCTGTGGGGTATATGAAAGGATAAAATAAGTTTAAATTAAATCACATACTTTATTTCAAGAAGTGTCACTGGCAACCAAGATCAAGTTAATTCATGCCATTGTATTCTTTATTACTGTGAATGGGTGTGAAAGCTGGACAATGAAGAAAGCTGATAGGAAGAAAGTAGATTCCTTTGAAATGTGGTGTTGGAGGAGAGTGTTACGGGTACCGTGGACTGCCTAAAAACAACAAAGCAGTGGGTTCTAGATCAAATCAAGCCTGATCTGACCCTAGAAGCTCAAATGACTAAACTGAGGCTGTCGTACTTTGGTCACAACATGAGAACACAGGAGTCACTGGAAAAGACAATCATGCTAGGAAAAGTTGAGGGCAGCAGGAAAAGAGGAAGACCCAACAAGAAATGGATTGACTCTTTAAAGGAAGCCATGGCCCTCAATTTGCAAGACCTAAGCAAGGCTGTTAAAGAGGACATTGATTCATAGGGTCGCCATGAGTAGGAAGCGACTTGACGGTACTTAACACACACTCACAATATTTCAATGGAAATGTCAGACAGTGTCTTGCTAATGAGTGAATCCATCACGTAAAATGATTAATGGGGTGTATGAAACAATAAAAGAAGTTTCAATGAAAGAAATTACATCCTTTATTTCAAGAAGCATCTGAATTCAGTCCTGGCACACCTCTTGGCCACAATGTTATATATTACAAGTCAGAAACTAGTGGTCTCTGGGTCAAATCTGTTCCTGTAAGGGTAATCAGCTATCTTTCCTCAGCTGCCTGCATTGCCAAGCCAGAAATAAAGGTCTGCATGGAATGAGTTATATATGTAGCAATGGACCATACTAGTTGTTGACCTGAAGAGATGTGTCTGTGATTCCTTGACCTTCCACCATTTCCTGGGAAACACGTGGGTTTCTCCAACAGGGCCAATAGCTCATCCCCCAACACCAATGAAAGACAGGGAAACAGCATGAGTGGAAAGATCAAAGCCCCTTCTACATGTGCACATGAACACATGAAGCTGTCTTATACTAAATCAGACCCTTGGTCCATTAAAGTCAGTATTGTCTACTCAGGCCGGCGGCAGCTCTCCAGGGTCTCAGGCAGAAGTCTTTCACATCACCTCCTTGCCTAGTTCCTTTAACTAGAGATGCCGGGGATTGAACCTGGGACCTTCTGCATGCCAAGCAGATACTCTACTACTGTGCCACCTAAATGCAATCTCACATGAACACAAGAAGCTGCCTTATAATGAATCAGACCCTTGGTCCATCAAAGTCAGTATTGTCTACTCAGACCAGCAGGGTCTCAGGCTGAGGTATTTCACATCACCTACTTGCCTAGTCCCTTTAACTAGAAGTGCTGGGGATTGAATCTGGGACCTTCTGCATGCTAAGCAGATGCTCCACCACTGAGCCACAGCCCCTCCATGTACTAGCTGGTGATATCCTGCTATTACAACTGGTCTCCAGCCGATAGAGATCAGTTCCCCTGGAGAAAATGGCTGCTTTGGCAATTGGACTCTATGGCATTGAACTCTCTCCCCTCCCTAAACCCCGCCTTCTTCAGGCTCTGTCCCAAAAACCTCCTGCCGGTGGTGAAGAGGGACCTGGCAACCCTAGCACAATGGTCCTGATGTGAAACGGACGGGGAATTGAGCAGAACCCGCAACTTATGTCTGATGGTAATATCTGACACAGGGTTGGGACCCCAGATTCAATCTGTGTCGTCAGTAACATATGGATCCAAATGGCTCTCTAGGGTGTTTAGTTGTTGACCAAGATTGCATATGAATGGCCTTGGAAATACATTTCTGCATTTATTGTCGGGAAATAGCAGCCCTAGCTAGCCGTGTTTGTTTTCAGAGCGGTTTACATGCAACTAAGGAGAGCAGCTCTGAAATCATTAACTATTTCACACTAATTGATATCAACTATTGGTAAAAGATTAGCCAAGAAACAGGACTTTGCTCCTGAAAAGCTTTGTGCTCGCTCTCTCTCTCTGTCTCTCTGTCTCTCTGTCTCTCTCTCTCTCTCTCTCTGTGTGTGTGTGTGTGTGTGTGTGTGCCTGTGTGCATGCATGTGTACCACAAATGAGCAATCCCATTCAAATCAATAGAGTTTTATGGCAGGCTCCTAAGTACAGGCTGATTCATTAGCTCACGGCTTCAGGACTTCTCCCGCTTGGTTTCAAGGTTGCACAAAGCCTAAAGAAACAGACAGCTCATGGTGGGGGGGGGGCAGCAGATGGACACAGTGCCGAGGTTAATGAAGACTACAAAGTGTTGATAAATTGAACTGATGACCTGGAAAACATGGTCAGATCCAGAGGTTAGATTAGCAGAAGGTTGCTGAAGGCGTGAAAGCAGCCATAACCATCCTACTATTATTTGTCGAAATGGGTGGTGTGGATGAACACTCGAGATCCTTTCGGTTTCCTTTTCGTACAGACCAGCTTGGCTTCTGGTATCTGCCTCTGTCAGGTGCTGCAATTATTATGGGAACAAGACTGATAACCATTAAAACTCTCAGATTGTCTCTTCCTGAAGGGAAGAGCGCTAGTTTGGGCTATAAACAGGCCAAATATAAAAACAGGGCACCTTTGTGATTGGGGAGGATAATGTGGGATTCCTCACATACAGGGTTGACAGGTCCCCCTGGCTTCTGGCGGAGGGTGGGATAGGGTTACCAGATCCAGGTAGGGAAACTCCTGGAGATTTGGGGATGGAGCCCTGGGAGGACAGGGACCTCGGGGGGGGGGGGGCACAGTGCCATAGAACCCACCCTCCAAAGCATCCTTTTTCTCCAGAGGAACGGATATCTGTAGTCTGGAGATGAGCTGTAATTCCAGGGGATCCCCAGGTCCCACCTGGAGGCCTGCATCCCAAATTCGATATCGTCTTAAATTTAATGGCTGCAATCAAACCAAAGTTCTTCCTTCCAATTATAGGCCTGTTTCCATGATAAGAAGAATCATATTAAACCCTGCATTGTTAGGGTTGCCAGCTCCAGGTTGGGATTTACCTGGAGATTTTGGGGGTGGAGCCTGAGGAGGACAAGGTTTAGGGAGGGGAAGGACTTCAATGCCATAAAATCCAATGGCCAAAGCTGCCATTTTCTCCAGGGGAACTGATCTCTGTCGGCTGGAGATCAGTTGTAATAGAGGGCGATCTCCAGCAACCACCTGGAGGTTGGCAACCCTGTGCATTGTATCTCTCCCTGTTGGTGTGTATATGAGTGAGTTGGGGAGGGGAGGAAGCCATCTTTTATTTCCCCCCCCCCCCGCGGATAATTATTTAGTTATTTATACTCTGCTTTTCTCTCCAAAGCAGCTTACAGCATCATTCTCCTTTCCTCCATTTTAGCCTCACAACAACCATTTAAGGTAGGTTAGGCTGAGAGAGAATGACTGGTACAAGATCACCCGGTGAGCTTCCATGGCAGAATGGGGATCCGAACCTGGGTCTCGCAGATTCTAGACTGACTCTAACCACTAGAGAATGCAGCCTTCTTCACGCTATGTACGTTTTTGAGGTACCGCACACCCCTACCCCCAAACACCAATCTGCTACTTGATTTTGCTAATTTTAAAACCTGGCTGCAAATTGATTTTTACATAGTTCATAAATATGACCAGACATAGGGCTGCCAGCCTCCAGGTGGTGGCTGGAGATCTCCCGCTAGTACAACTAATCTCCAGCCAATAGAGATCAGTTCTCCTGGAGAAAATGGCCGCTTTGGCAATTGGACTCTATGGCATTGAAGACCCTTCCCTTGATGGGCCTGGGTCTGATCCAGCAGGCTTTTTCTTATATTCCAGAGCATGGAGTTTCCATTCAGAATTTATGGCATCACCTGAACCTTTTGATACAGTTCACAGCCCTATAATCCACCGCTGCTTATAATTAATACTTCATGCAAATCCATCAGGGACTTCTACTGATACCATAAAACACCACAGCCTAACTTCAGTCATGAAATCCAGATTCTGGTGTCAGCGTACAGTTGAGCCACATACAACAGCCCCGGATTGCTTTATTCTTCCCCCCTGAAGCACATGAGGGGGAAAACATCACACAGAGCAGGGTTGTTGTTTTTTAGGTTGAAAGCCCTTTCCAGTAAAATGAATTAAACGACACAGAACTGAACGGAGCGCTCTCCTTTTGCCACTTTGCTTAATGCGCAAATATCTGGCTTTGGCATTTATTAATAAAAGCCCGGGTCCCTCATTCAGTTAAGCAAGCTTAAATCGCTGGCCTGAAGTTAGTACATTCCCCACCGTGTTCGTTGTCTGTATATGTAATCCCTTTAAAAGTAATTGCTTGGGGTTGCGCAAATTGGCATTTTTTTTTGTCATGATTAGAAGAGAAGGGCTAGCTCCTCTAATAGGATAGCGCAAGACACAAAGCACTTTTCTGCACATCAGATCCCATCAGAGGGGGGTCACAAGCGCACAAGCATAAATTGTAATGCTACAAATGGGTCGCCGGGTTCCTTACGACTCACTATCAGCACAGATCCCCCTTCTCTTTAGCCATCCTTAGGGCTTTATCGAGTTTAAGAACAATTAAAATAATTGCATTGGCAATGAGAAGGCCCTTGTTCCATGCCTGCAAAATACATAACTGTATTTTCTTCCCCAATGGTAATCTTTGGGTTATAAAATACACTCATAAAATTCACAGTTGTTCTGGCACGCTGTGTTTTCTCTCCAGGTGTTTATCGGAACAGATACATGGGGCTGTTTCCCACTATGGTGATGACTGCTGATTTTGTGGCTGTTTATATGGCTCCGAGGTTGCATAAGCAAAAAAGGCGTTCCTGGTCCCTGAGAAGTTTACAATCTAAATTTGTAGGTGGGGGTGGGGGAGACAATGGAGGCAGAGGGCAGGAGAGGCAATGGGTCACAAGGGATTGACGTGACAAATACCATTTGACCTACTTGGTCTTTGTTTTCTTCAGAGATGGTGATTAAAGGGTTAGGCCAAAAGTGAGCTATTGAGTTGGGATCTGACAGTAGAGAGAGTATGGGTAGGGTTGCCAGGTCCCTCTTCGCCACCGGTGAGAGGTTTTTGGGGTGGAGCCTGAAAAGGGTGGGGTTTGCGGAGGGGAGGGACTTCGATGCCATAGAGTCCAATGGCAAAGCGGCCATTTTCTCCAGGCGAACTGATCTCTATTGGCTGGAGAGCAGCTGTAATAGCAGGAGATCTCCAGCTAGTACCTGGAGGTTGGCAACCCTAAGAATAGGGGTATTCTGGAAGGGAGTTTCCAAAAAGAGGCAGCAAAGGATTATTAGAGGGCAGAATTATTTAGAGGGTCCTGAGGGGCCATCCGCGCCATCCCTGGGCCTCAGCTTGGGAGGGGAGCATTGACTTGCACCAGAATCCTGTCTCCTGATGATTATTTCTGCATTCGCACTCTCTGATTCCACCATGGTACAGAGCTATGGGGGTTTAAATACCTTGTTGCAACTCCTTCAAGCACACACACACACACACACACCGGTCTCATGGGGCTTCTGGGCTTTGCCTGGTCCTTATTACCTAAATGATGGGGCTGATGTCTCTGCTCAGCTCACTGAGACTTGGAGGCCCAGTATGTCCCTGGGTGCCTGCTCCTCAGCTGCCTAGCACCTCTCACGATGGGGGCATGTCTGAGGAGGGCAGGGTTTGTAGAGGGGAGGGACTTCAATGCCATAGAGTCCAATTGCCAAAGCAGCCATTTTCTCCAGGGGAACTGATCTGTGTCACATGGAGATCAGTTGTAATAGCAAGAGATCTCCAGCCACCACCTGGAGGTTGGCAATCCTATCTTAGGCCCAGGGCTGCAGATTGTGGTGGGGGGGTCTGGATATGATGCAGGAGACGGGCAGGCTATAGTGGGTGACAGAACTAGAGGGAACTGCTGGTGCAAAAAAGGTACATACGCAAGCCCACATCCTTTTGCTACAAATCATTGGACTCTGCAAAATTATTGAAGAGGCTTGGGGATGCCTTGTCAGAATCCTCAGAATTTCTGCTCTCATTTTTTAAAAAATCTAACCAAAATGGTTAATGCAACAGCTGTTCGCAGGTATTATAGAACAACAGAATCCTCACTCTGCTCTTATAGCCTGACTCTGAAGTCTGTTACATGTAGTTCAAAAAAGATGGCAACCCAAGAAGGGGCTGTGGCTCAGCGGTAGAGCATCTGCTTGGCATGCAGAAGGTCCCAGGTTCAATCCCTGGCACCTCCAGACTAGGCAAGTAGGTGATGTGAAAGACCTCAGCCTGAGACCCTGGAGAGCTGCTGCCGGTCTGAGTAGGCAATACTGACTTTGATGGACCAAGGGGGGTCTGATTCAGTATAGGGCAGTTTCATGCGTTCATGCCTGCCTGCTGCCATCAGTTTAACCACCTTGGTTAGGTTTTTTTTTTTAAAAGGGGGGCACTGAAATTGTCAGGATTCAGACAAGCCAGTCCCTACCTGCCTCTTCATCTTGCTCCCCTGAATGACAACAGAAGTTAAGATGGTACAAAACAGGAATACTCTTATACTACTGTGTTAAAGTCAATGAAAATAGACAGCATAAGCCAGAAAAGTGCAATATACATGTCTATCATATAGTACCAAACCCATAAAATATACACAATAATTACATATGTTCTCAGAGTAATAAACAAACATACAATTATATTATATTGATATTGAAGTCTTCATACTAACACATAATATTTTCTCTATCTCTTGCAGGAGATTTGAGAAACAAATGCATCACAGGAAAAAGGTGATTAGAAATAAAGTTGACCATATGACTTGAAGCTTATATTTCTTTCCAGGTACTTACAGAAGACAATGTCTTTCCAAAGGAGAAAACTTCAAAGAAGAGAAGACGGCCTGGCAGCCTCATTCAAGAACCATTTTGCATTGCTCAAAATGAGCTCGACTTTTTCAATTTTCCAAAATAATATTCTTGTAAACTCATCCTCATATCAGTGTCATATCACTGTTACTTCCATCCTGGTGGATCAGATCGCTTACCGTGTTCATGTGTTCATGCCTGCCTGCCGCCGTCAGTTTAACCATCTTGGCTAGATTTAAAAACAAACAAGCACAGGGGCTGAAATCGTCAGGCTTTAAACAAGCCAGTCCATACCTGCCTCATCTTGCGCCCCTGAATGACAACAGAAGAGGCAACCACAGTGGCTCGCTAGAAGCAATAATGACTTGATCGTCAGAAAAATAGCGGAAAACAATGAATACAATAATGCGGGTTTTCAGCCACGAGAGTTGGACCAGAATGCCATTCAACTCGCTGGGAATATTTGCAGTGGCTTTAGTTGCTGAGTTTATTTTCCACTTTGCCTACATAACTACCAGGTAGTAGCAGTAGCAGAAGAAGAAGAAGAAGAAGAAGAGTTGGTTTTTATATGCCAACTTTCTTTACCACTTAAGGAAGAATCAAACCAGCTTACAATCACCCTCACCCTCCCCACAATAGACACCCTGTGAGGTAGGTGGGACTGAGAGAGCTCTGAGAGAACTGTGAAGAGCCCAAGGTCACCCAGCTGGCTTCAGCTGGAGGAGTGGGGAGCCAACCCGGTTCTCCATATTAGAGTCCACCACTCCAAACCACCACTCTTAACCACCACACCATGCTGGCTTTCTTGGACTTCACCACACTCAAGTCAAGATTTCAAAAAGCCCAACTCTGAATAAGAATCCTTCTTCTCTAAGGATCCACCCTTGCTAAAACTCAAGCAGCTTCCAGAACTTTCCTGTTTCAATTAATCAGTCATGGTGGCCTTTCAAACTGCCAAGTCTAACCATTCTTTGTTTGTGGACTATCTCAAGTCTTTTGTAAACATGCACATGTTAAATTTTGACCACCAGCCTTGGTTTGTAGCTTAAAACTACCCATTTTGCAAGAGCAAGCACCTTTTTTGCAGTCTATTGTTTCCTCTGGCTTCAGTGCCAGCTTGGGTTGCCAACCTCCAGGTACTAGCTGGCGATCTCCTGCTATTACAACTGATCTCCAGCCGATAGAGATCAGTTCCCCTGGAGAAAATGGCCACTTTGGCAATTGGACTCTATGGCATTGAAGTCCCTCCCCTCCCCTCCCCAAACCCCACCCTCCTCAGGCTCTGCCCCAAAAGTCTCTGGCTATTTCCCAACCTGGAGCTGGCAACCCTAGCACCAGTGTGGTGGAATGATTAAGAGCGGTGGACTCTAATCTGGAGATCTGGGTTTGATTCCCTGCTCCTCCACATGAGCGGCAGACTCTAATCGGTGCTGATTCACACACTGTGTTTTAATGTAATGTATGAATGAGAAGAGAGCCAGCATGGTGTAGCGGTGAAGAGCAGCCGACTCTAATCTGGAGAACCAGGTTGGTTTTCCCCCTCCTCCACATTCAGTCTGCTAGGTGACCTTGAGCTAGTCACAGTTCTCTCTAAACTCTCTCAGACCCGCCTACCTCACAGGGTGTCTGTTATGGGGAAAGGAAGGAATTGTGATTGTAAGCCATTTTGAGTCTTCTTAAAGGCAGAGAAAATCAGGGTATAAAAACCAACTCTTCTGCTGGTGCTGCTTCTTCCTCCTTCCTGAATTAGTCCCATTTGTGGTCCCGCTGCTCAGGGATTAGGTAATGAAGTGGATGGCATCACAAAGCTAAGTCTGACATGATGACATCCACTGCTTTTGTCTTTGCTTGTAGATGCTGACAACCCTGTACTTGGCAGAGAGACACTGCAGATATCAAGTGGTATGAAGCTGGTTTAATTGTCATGGCTTCCCCATAGGGCTGCCAACCACCTGGTGGGACCAGGGATTCTCCTAGAATTACAGCTGATCTCCAGAGGACAGAAATCAGTTCCCCTGGAGTAAATGGCTTCTTTGGAGGGTGGACTGTATGGCATTAGACCCCTGCTAAGGTCACTTCCTCCCCAAACCCCACCCACCAACTCTTTAGGAATTTCCTAACCTGGAGTTGGCATCCCTTCTTCCGCAAAAGAATCCTTGGACTAGCAGGCCTATCAAACAGTAGACGAGGTCATAAACCGGAGTCTGTATTGTACCCCTTAAGACAGATGAATGAGGACTCAACAGAGAAAGCTACCATGTCAGGCAGAAGTCTAGTTAAGAACCCTGCTCTCTATAGGGTTGCCAACCTCCAGGTACTAGCTGGCGACCTCCTGCTATTACAACTGATCTCCAGCCGACAGAGATCAGTTCACCTGGAGAAAATGGCCGCTTTGGCAATTGGACTCTATGGCATTTAAGTCCCTCCCCAAACCCTGCCCTCCTCAGGCTCAGCCCCCAAAATCTCCCGCCGGAGGCGAAGAGGGACCTGGCAATCCAACTAGTACCTAACTGTTTATGACTAAGGAATATTCTTTTTTGCAGGAACAGTCAACCATGAGTGAATGAATCCCCATCTGCATTCTGAAAAAAGTTGGTTTTTATACCCGCTTTGGGGGGTTACCGCACTTTGTATTCCCAGCGATGTATTAAGAATTTGGAAATGTTATAAAAAACATCGCTTTAAAAGGGTTTTTGGATGCCACGGCTTATAAATGGTTGGAAGACGTCTTCACAGCTAAAGGGGCCAAACAAAGTGCAGTATTTTTTGTAATATTTTCAGACTCTTAATACATCGCTGGGAATACAAGTGCGGCAACCTTTAAGGGTTCTCAAAGTGGCTTACAATCGCCTTCCCTCCCCCTCCCCACAACAGGCACCTTGTGAGGTAGGTGAGACGGAGAGAGTTCTGAGAGAACTGTGACTAGCCCAAGGTCACCCAGCAGGCTTCATGGGGAGGAGTGGGGAATCGAACCCCGTTCTCCGGATTAGAGTCCACCACTCTTAACTATTGCTGGCTGATAGAGTCCAGACACAGCTTTCAACAATTTATCTGCTGTTTGTGAGAATGAAGCTGTAGTTTTATGAGAGTTCGGGGACTTCTTTGTTCGATATTCCTCAGTGTTTCATCAATCGACATGCTGGGGTTCCTCAGAGGAGGGCCACGACATTATAAACCCTACTAAGTTGGTCATGTCAGTGTCGGGGTGTCTTAGCATTCCAGCTCTGAAAGGAAGCAGATATGTATTCACTGCAAATTCCACCCCAAAGTCAGGAAGATTGATCCTGTGCCCCTGTTGTGGTTGTCTACAATGAGATTGGGACACCTGCGGAAACAGTTTAGGCTGCACACGTACAGGGCAGGAGTCATGCATCTATGTTTTAGGTATCTTCTGTCCATATTTTAAATACCTCCCCAAGTTGGATTCTTACACTTCAATAAAGCAGAAAAATAGTCACTGGATTTTCCTCCCTACCTGTTCCTGGTAGACAGTCCACAAGGTTGTACCCTTTGTATAAGAATCATTCTGGGGTATTTTTCACGGTGGATTTTGCTTCGGTTTTGAATTGGAGCAAACAATAAACCGATTTAAATAGCTTTTTCATGGCAGCGCAGCTTTCCCCCCCCCCCCCATCCCGAGGCATTTTCGATTTTTCACGGGAGAAACAGCGCACTTTTCTGCGCTGCTTACGTCTGCTCCGCTCATGACTCACTGCTCCAAATCCATTTAAGCGTACTTGTGACCAATTTCAGTGGGGATTTGTGCTTCTCTATTCAGTTAGCATCCCCAGTCTTTCCAAGGAAACACAGAGCTTATCCGCATGAGTTTTTTCTGTCAGTTATGGCTCCATACTGCTTTAATTTAGCCCGTGGGAGCCAGCGTGGTATAGCGGTTAAGAGCAGTGGTTTGGAGCGGTGGACTCTATTCTGGTGAACCGGGTTTGATTCCCCACTCCTCCACTTGAAGCCTGCTGGGGGACGTTGGGCTAGTCACAGCTCTCTTAGAGCTCTCTCAGCCCCAACTACCTCACAGGGTGTCTGTTGCGGGGAGGGGAAGGGGAGGCGATTGTAAACCAGATTGATACTTCCTTAAGTGGTAGAGAAAGTCGGCATATAAAAACCAGCTCTTCTTCTTCTGATTTCCATATGCATTTTTGTGTCTTTAGGTTTTGCTTTGGAGTTGTTGTTTTTGCTATTCCTCTGGGTTTTTTTCTGGTTCTTTTACCTCAGTCTTTTTTTGGGAAGTTGGTTTTGAGCCAGCGTTTTCCTCATGTGTAGTGTTTCTGTCTTTATTCTTGTCCCACCCAGCTCCAGCCCATTTTTCAACAATTGGACTGCTGTCATCATCAAACTACCTCCTCTCTTCCACTCTTGCCCTGAAGATGAGTACTTTCCGTTTTTATTTTTAAAAGGGCCTAAAATATTGATATATCAGTGAAGCGTTGTACTGATAGTTGAAGCAGGTTTTCTGAATTCCCAGCTCTTTTTTTTTTTAAGTAAGTCTCTAGCCCTTTTTGTCATGGAGATATAGGGGAAAAGGCATACCTCCACAAGGGAAAAAGGCAAAGATTTACTTTAAAAAAAAAATGAAAGCTGGGAATTCAGAGAACCTTCTTAAACTATCATTACAACACTATATTGATATTTCAATATTTTAGGGCCTTTTTTAAAAATAAGGGGGGTTGCTGTGACCCCACTGATGACGCCCCTGATGACAATACCGCCCTCCCTTGAAAATCCTCATTATTTAAGGCACACGTGAAATAAAATAAACTGATCCACAGCTGTGAAAATGTGCAGGGAGGGCAGATGTGCAGAACAACCATGCGTGAGCTGATTTCAATGCTTGCGGATCAACTGCCAAGAAAATCAGGACTCAGTTGAGCATGTAGAAAAGGTCACGTTCAGGTTCTGTATCTGAAGTATGTGCTTTGGATATTACAGCCTACCAGTACACCGGCCTAAACAGACCCTTGGGCTGAACAGTGTGTGTTTCAACCATTGCTTTATCATGAGCAATAATGCCTGGGATGTACCATGCCGATGAGAGCAGATTTATTTCTGACAGCGATCCCCATTCTCTAAATGAACGTATGTGCCAAATATGATTCATTTATTGGGGGAGGGAGTTTCATCTCTACTTATTTGTGTTTCTGAGTTCAGTCAGTCATGTTTATGGGTAGGTAATAATCATAATCATCCCATTTTTCAATTGCTAGTTTTGTAGGGTAAACATAAAGGCCCAGCAACAAGGAATCCTGTGGGAATATTTTATTACAAGCGCATAAAACCAGCGATGCGTCTGCCACCGATTTTCCATTGGGTTGTGAAAAGTAATATACATTCATTGTAAAAGCAAAGAACTCTGGGTAAGCTTCGCCAAACCAGGACAATCTTCTCTTTGTTGGTTGGTTCCATAACTGAGAGCACTCCAGTGCCCATGTTGTTTCCTGTTGGCATTGGCCTTTAAGAAAAATCAATCCAGCCTTTGTAAATTTTCTTTTAGAAATTAAAGGAGCATTAAGAAAAGGACATTTTATGACCAGTCTGGATGCAAACGTTTTAGATGGTTTGTGGAGAGGAGGGGAAAGGGCAGAGAGGGGGAAATTGCCTCAGGGGGTTGAGTATCTTAGTTATTTCACACAATTCAACACTGGGGGGATTTACAGAGCATTCCTGAGCCTCGAGGGCGAAAGCCCTTGGGAGGCCAGGAAGGCGCTGCGCTAGCGTTCGGGCCCCCTGCACCGGCGCCCAGGCTACTTACATCGGCGTTAGTGGCCCCCCCAGAGCCAGCATGGAGGCCTGGATGTCAGTCGCTGGGCACTGCCATGGCAGTGCCACCCCGTAACACCGGTGGACCTGTCCGCCAGCATCCCACCGGCATAGAAGGCCACGCCGGTGTCCCGGAAAGCAGCTTCCTGTCCCCTTTCACCATGTGAACGTCGTCGCGTTTCTTAGAGTGTGAGCCATTTTATTCGCCATGGTTAGCTGATGTTTTTGAAGCTCTTCCTACCACAGTGCTTTCGAAGTGTCCTTCATGCGAGGCGAAAATGATCGGTCCACTCATCCTTTTCTGATGGTACTCCTAAGTCACTGGAAAAGACAATCATGCTAGGAAAGGTTGAGGGCAGCAGGAAAAGAGGATGACCCAATAAGAGACGGATTGACCCTACAAAGGAAGCCATGGCCCCCAGTTTGCAAGACCTGAACAAGGCTGTTAAAGATAGGACGTTTTGGAGGACATTGATTCATAGGGTTGCCATGAGTCAAAAGTGATTTGATGGCACTTAACACACACACACACACACACACACACACACTCCTAAGGACTTATTTCAGTTGTGCTGGATTTGAAACTCCTAATGTACTCCAAATGCATAATAACAGCTTTATACATTCTGCTCTGAAAATTGGATCAATTGCTGGTTGCCATTTTAGATCCACGAAGCCTAGGATATACATATTCAAGTAGTGCTTTGATTCTAAGCAAAGGAATATTTCACCACCAGTCATCCCTATGACCAAGCATGGTTCAATACCATGATTTTTTTTAAAAGAATAATCCAGAGTGAGTCTAGAGGAGGTTTTACACTTAAAAACAACAACAACATACATGCTTATCCCCTTAAATAGTGGTACAAAAATCAACAGGAGATTTTCACATAGAACTTCTTTGGGAAATCAGAAAGATACATTTGGCCACATGTATTCTGCTGAGACTACTGATTCAACGAAGCTGAGCCTTTATTGATAGGTGAATGATCATCGCTGAATAAAAGCATAGTACAGAAAAAAACAGGCTACGGGGTATGGATTACACAACTTTACATGTTGGTGTGGGGTTCATCTGCATTGTTTTTACACTGGGACTTGCCCTCCCAATCTGATCTGATGAAAAATGCCAAAGTGAGAAATGTGCATACAGGTACACCTTCATTGATACAGATGTTAGCATGTTTGGGAAGCAATCCAAAGCAGGTCCACTCAGAAGTAAGTCCCATTTTAATCCATGTGGCTTACTCTCAGGAAAGTGTTCCTAGGACTACAGCCTTTCAGGAAACTCTTTTGTCTTTTCTGCATGTATTTGTCAAATTGTGTTCTTTTTGGTTGAGGGGGTGTATTTTCTTCATTCTGTTACCTTTGCCCAGGTCTGAGAGAGTTCCCTTTCAGTAGTCTTTATGCATAGAAAATAAGATGTTAGTTGTTAACAGTCTTCAAGACATCCCCCTGAAGAACCTGTGCTTGAAATATGTCAGGATTCTGATTTCAGATTGTCTCTGTTTTTATACTTTCCTATCTGCTACTTGGGTTCTTTTATAAATACTGTAACACCACATTCCACCACTCATTTCTCAATTTAGCATTTTTGCCTCCCAATTTTTGTCTCCACAGGAACAACAAAGAGTTTTGTGGCACCTTAAGGACTATCAGATTTATTGTGGCAGAGGTACTTCATGGACCAAGTCGCCAGATGCATGTGATGAAATGGATTCTAGTCTATGAAAGTTTATGCCACAATAAATCTACACATTTTAAAGATACCACAGTACTCTTTTCTGTTTCTACTCGAAGAGACGGGCAGCCCAGTCCTACCGGGGGGGGGTTGTTAGTTGACTGTTGTTAGTTGAGTAACAGTCATTGTACTTTTGGAGAGAAGATGCAGCATCTTGAGCACATAGAGAGACAATAGACTCATATTCGTAACTTTAAGGCTGAAGAAGCAAATTAATTGCGAAAAACGTTGTAATTCCAGAAGGCTTTTTCCATCTCGTTATTTCTGCAGAACAGAGGGTTGTCCTCCCCCCTGTTTACAACCTATTACCACCATCTCGCAATCGCTTGAACTCTGGGGTTTGCACTGCCTCCCCTTTCTGCGAGCAACCTTGTGGAAGTCTATTTAGACTTGGTTTAATATTATTGGAACCAGATTTCTTGGAGTTCCTGTTTTTTCTGCCCTATGTAATTTGCTTGCTTTCTATCTGTTGTAATGTTATTGCACTTGCTTGTTTTATTTCTATACACTGTTTACAAATTTTGAAATCATTAGAATTGAGCTGTGTGCTGTTTTTCACTTTGTAACCTCCAGGTACCAGCTGGAGATCTCCTGCTATTACAACTGATCTCCAGCCAATAGAGAGCTGCTCACCTGGAGAAAATGGCCATTTTGGCAATTGAACTCTATGGCATTGAAGTCCCTCCCCTCCCCAAACCCCGCCTTCCTCAGGCTCCTGGCAACCCTACGCATTCTTGAGGTGAACAGATTTTGGAAGCTGCCTAAAGGCAGCTCCTCCCCTGGGAACACCCCAGGAATGCTCTTGCACAGTTACAGAAGAATCCCTTTCAGAACTTGTCTCCCTACAGTGGCCACTTCCAGCAACTTGACTCAAGTCTGGTGGAAAGCCTTCTGTGGATTGGTGCCCTGAGAACATTCTAGCAAGTGGGGCTTTTCCCCCCTCTTTGCAGATCATCTCAGGAGATCTCTAGAAACCTTTGCAAAGTTTAAGACAAAAATAATTGGTTGGATCCAGCCATCTTTTTCAGGAAATCCTACCCAAATCCCCTTCTTCCTACAGTTCCTCTCCCACATGGCTCTGGTCCATGCAGGGCTTATGACCACACCACCACCCCCAGCATGGCCTTTTTGGTGGTCAAAGGGGATTTTCATTAGTAGAAAAGCTGTCTGGATCCAACCCAGTAACTGGACATAACCAGTTAGATTTGAAACACTGTAGATGTAAACTATCCATCCTTTGCTGTAAATGAATTTCTAACATACATTCTATTTTATCCCATTGGCAGTTAGTATTTGCCTCATTTTTTGTAAACGTCTTAAACTTAATAATTTAATTTTAAAAGATGGGTTGGTGTACGAATGTCAAACTGGGCCACTGATCTGATCAGTCCAGCTATCAAAATATGGCCAAAAATAGTGTGGCTGGCTGCAGTCTGCCCTTGGAAGGACCATAGAAGGAGAATCCTCTCTGTTGGGGGATGGGGTATTATCTGCTTCGATGAAAGTCAGAAGTAATTCCACCCAGCTGTCACATTGACTAGCCCCAAGGAAAGAGAACAGTAGACATGGCTTTAGACATCCTATCTCAACCATGACCTTTGGGCACAGTAGCAGACACTGAAGCAGATGTATTCCAGGCTACTGCCTCCTTAATTGTTCTTCCTTTTATTTTTAAATGGGGCCTACACTTTTGACTACTATTAAAAGTCAAATATCTTTACTCTGTTCAGAATAATGTCATTAATTCCCATTCATATAGAACTCAAAAGCAATTTAGTTTGAATGCAGAAAATGGTGCCAAGAGAAGCCACATATGCTGGCATGGATTAAGAAGATTAAAAGAATCCCACTAATCCATACCAGCAAGTGTCCCTCCCAACTAAAAGGATCCCCATAAATTATTCCTCTTTGACCCTTCTGACAGGATCCTTAGCTAGTGGGGGAGCCACCAAATTCAAATGGAATTCCTTGAGATGAGATATAACATTGTCTGCATCAGAGTTCATATATCATACAGAGTTCATACAAAAGCCAGCATGGTGTAGTGGTTAAGAGCAGTGGTTTGGAGTGGTGGTCTCTGATCTGGAGAACTGGGTTTGATTCTTCACTCCTCCACATGAGCGGTGGACTCTCATCTGGTGAAACAGGTTGGTTTCCCCACTCCTCCCCATGAAGCCTGCTGGGTGACCTTGAGCTAGTCACAGTTCTCTCTCAGCCTCACCTACCTCACAGGGTGTCTATTGTGGGGAGGAGAAGGGAAGGTGATTGTAAACCGGTTTGATTCTTAAGTGGTAAAGAAAGTCGGCATATAAAAACCAACTCTTCTTCTTCATCATCATCTTCTAGTCCAAAACATTTCCCTTTGACAAATCCCAAACTGTGCATCAGTTGGCCGGTCCAGGAATTCACTCTGTAGTGGAAAATCTCCTCCTTTTTGAGAATTTCATTGAGCAAAAATTGATGAAAGGGATCCCAACAACTTAAAAGTTCTCTTTGACACCACACTGAGCAGTATGAGAAAGCGGTGCAGAATTAGTGATGCCACCATGATTACTAGCTCCAAAATGTTCCCATCCACAAGCACATAACTCACCCAATGAGTCAGTACCATTACAACCACTAATAGTACAGCAACAATAGCCTGTGGAATACTGATTCAGCCAGCTTTCCCGTCCTAACTGCCTTAGAAGAGACTTCTTGTATATTTCCTTTTGTTGCTTCGGTCAGGACCACAGTACATTTTCCAACCAATATTTTAGATGAACGACTTCATCTTTTTCATTTCCTGTGGCTGAGATTATATATTATATATATATCCAGATTGGCTGAGATCCTGGAGGTTGTTTTTTTTTTTTTGCCATCTTCTGGGCATGGAGTAAGGATCACTATATATATAGGAATACTGTTCATTGGCCAGACTGGTTTCCACCCTAACCTCTCCAAAACTAGTGATGACTTCCTCACTGACAAATCCAATGATGTGGAGTCTGTACTCATTCTTATAGCAGCGTGGTGTAGTGGGTTAAGAGCAGCGGTTTGGAGTGGTGGACTCTAATCTGGTGAACCGTGTTTGATCCCCCAATCCTCCACATGAGTGGCAGACTCTAATCTGGGGGACCGGGTTGGTTTACCACTCCTCCACATGAAGCAAGCTGGGTGACCTTGGGCTTGTTACACTCTCCCAGCCCCACCTACCTCACAGGGTGTCTGTTGTAGTGAGGGGAAGGAATGGAGATTGTAAACTAGTTTGATTCTTCCTTAAGTGGTAGAGAAAGTTGGCATATAAAAACCAACTCTTCTTCATTGTTCTTGACCTATCTGGCACTTTTGATACAGTTGACCTCTGCCTTGTCACATGACTCCCTTCATGCCCCAGATTACTGTCATCTGCTGGTCCTTTCCCTAATTGTCTAATTGCTCATTGATTTCCACAGGGAACTCTTCCTCATATTTCCCCTTGTCTGTTGTGGTCCCTCAGTGATCTGTTCTTAATCCTCTGCTTTCCTCTCTTGGTACACCATCCTCATCCTCATGACTTTCAGTACTACCTACGTGTGAATGACAGCCTGTTCTGCCCCAGAACTTCCTTCCCCCATGCAAGCTTGTGTCAAACTCATTACCACTTCCCTCAGTAATTGTCCTCTTTCATCCCAATTGTTCCTGTCCTTGTATTCCTTCCATACAAAGTGGAAACATTATAATCCACTTTGATCAAGCCCCAAAGTCTAGGATTTTCCTTTTCCCCATATTCTCTCCCTCTCCATCATGCCACGTCTCCTTCTATAATGTTGGAAAAGCACAACTCTTCCTCCTTCCCCTTCTCCAAACTGAAAACTCTGGTTCATCTTCTGCCTTGAACAGCAGTAACTTCCCCTTTTCTTGCCTTCTATTGTCAAACTGAAGAGTCCTCAACTCTGTCCAGAACTCTTCAATCAAAATAGTTAAGAAGGTCTGCTGACCTCCAGATGGGGCCTGGAGATCACCCACAATTGTAGCTGATCTCCAGACAGTAGAGGTCAGTTCTCCTAGACAAAATGGTGGCTTTGGAGGGTAGACTTTATGGAATTATACCCTGCCCTCCCCAGGCTCCACTCCCAAATCTCCAAGAATTTCTCAACTCAGAGTTGGCAACCTATAATGAAGTCATAACTCTGGCTCCACCTCATATTGTCACATAACTGTGATGTCACATCCTTTCAAGTTAGTGGGTCCCAAGTTGCTGCCTAGGGCTTAAACGTTGGTCCTCGGTCTGGAAATGTGGCAGACCTCTGCCACAGAATGAGCCTATAAGTATTTTCTACCGTTACTTTCTCTCTAGGGGATTCATGTAAAGCAACTAATAATTTGTTTTGTGTCTGTGGTTCCTTGAGAGTTGGTAGAATGTCCTCCCTTTGGAGATTTGGAAAAGGTTGGGCATCGTCCAGAAGTATGGCAGACCTTATCTGGGCTGCTTTTCATGGTGTGGGGCAGGTTTCCACTGATTAGAACCCGGTTCTCCAGATTAGAGCCCACCGCTCTTAACCACCAGAACACCCTGGCTCTGAATGAATGCTTCTCCTATAAAACCCTCCTTGCACATAGAAGGCGGAGAGTCAGGGGGAAGGCTCCTGCCTCACCACCTCCTTGCAGGGATTTCTTTCTTTTTTAGTGGAGATCTATTCAGCCATGTAAACTCTCACTTGCAATCTGAAGTGGTACGGTCTATGTACAGGCTCACTACTCCATCTGCTAGTTTGGAGAAATGGATCCTTATCAGGATATTCACTTTGGTAGATTTCCAAACTCAAAAAATTGTTGATTCATTTTGGTCCTTAAACCAAATTGTTAATAGATTCATACAATGAAGGATGCAATCCTAAGCAGAGTCACACCCTTCTAAGCCCCATGAAGGCAACTGAAGTCAGTAGGTCTGAAAGGGTGTGATGTGGTGTAGTGGTTAAGAGCGGTGGACTCTGATCTGGAGAACTGGGTTTCATTCCCCACTCCTCCACATGATGCCAGCTGGGTGACCTTGGGCTAGTCACAGCTCTCTCCGAACTCTCTCAGTCCCACCTGTTGCGGGAAGGGAAGGCGATTGTAAGCCGCTTCAAGATTCGTTGACTTTTAGTCAATGCAATAAAAGTAAAGTAACATAGAGAAAAGGAGCATATAAAAAACAACTCTTCTTTTTCTTTGCTGAAGATGACAATGTAAGAATAAGACTAGTAACTGGTCCTCCTGGAAGGAATCACAGAATTATAAAACTGCATGTTTTAATATTCACAAGTTGCCTTTTGTGGCATCCAGTGCAGAATTGGGCACCCTTAAAATTCACTGAATCCTCTGCACAAAAGCATGCCTACCTCTGCACTGGATTGTGGGGCCTGTATATTAATTGTTTTTAGCAGATCAACCATTGATGACATGGATCAATGAACCGAAGGCCACAACACACTTGTGCAAGAATATTTTCTTTATTTGAAGGATCCTTGTATCTCAGCCAACCTCTAATCTGTCTAATTTCCTTTCTTCCAACACATTTTCCTTTCAGATGACGTGATATATTGTTCCTCATTTCCTATTCTGTTGCTGTCCACAGCTAAAGTTCAAAAACCACAAAAGCAATTGCCTTTTGATGCTGGACGAACGAACTGAAGCCAACTAGTGATTAGAAAATTCTCTGGGGAGGAAATATACAATTCAGATATGAAATAAAAATTTAAATCTTGCCAAGAAAACATTTACTAGAACTTTATAGCATAAGTCAAACCAAATATATCACACAATTCATTTTAATAGTATTTTTTCCCAGACCCACAACCAATATCTCAGAATCCTGGGAGTACTGACTGAGGCTATGGAATTCATTGCCACAAAATACTGTGATATCCCCCATTATAAATGGCTTTCAAAGGAGCCAAGTATATTAGTATCTACTAGCCAAGACAATCAAAAACACAACTTCCAGGCTCAACATTTTATGCTAGACAATATACCCATCAAGTATTTGCTGGGAGAGTACAGGGAATGGATATCAGCCTCTTGCCCTTTGGGGAACTCCCCTAGATCATCTAACAGGTCACTATAAGAGGCAAGCTAATTCACCAGATGGCCCAGGAGTCATCTGACTTTGCATGGTCACACAGGTTCAAAGTGAGAAATGAAGAAAACCAAATTAAGTGGCTGGGAAGTGTCACCTGGATTCTATTAGCTGGGGACTCATCCAGATTTGGCATATGGATAAGGATTGCTAGAGCTGTGACATAAGTTAGTGAAACTCAGCCCCACACTCACCCAATATCAGAACTGCTTTTATGTATGTAAGCGCCATCAAGTTAGAACTGATTTATAGAGACCCCAGTAAGGGGCTTTCAAGGCAAGAGAAAAGCAGAGGTGGTTAGCCATTGCCTTCCTTTGCATAGTCTTCCTGGGTGGTCTCCCTTTCAAGTACTGACCCTGCTTAGCTTCTGAGATCTGATGAGATTGGACTATACCATGCTGCCTTTTCTCCCCTAGAACTGCTTCTACAACATTCAGATTCTTTCCATATAGTTGACCGGTAGCTTACATTCACACATTGATTTTACTTACTTTACTTTTATTGCATTGACTCAAAGTCAGTCATAACAAACAACAAACACAGAATCCAAGCACATTTGTTTGCTTATAAGTTGCATTTTAACATGAATTTCTAGACAGCACCTACTCAAGGCAGTAAGTTATAGTGGTTAGCTGAATGAGCTGGGAGCTAGGCAGTACTTTCAACGTTAAAAGAAAGAAAAAAGTTCCCAGTACTATTATAAAAGTTTGCAACAATTTCCACCAGTTCTCCCCTCAGGAATTAGAATTAGAATCATAGGATCATAGAGTTGGAAGGGACCACCAGGGTCATCTAGTCCAACCCCCTGCAAAATGCAGGAAACCTACAACCACCTCCTTCCTACACCCTAGTGACTCCCACTCCATGTCCAGAAAATGGCCAAGATGCCCTCCCTCTCACCATCTGCCTAAGATCATAGAATCAGCATTGCTGTCAGATGGCCATCCAACCTCTTCTTAAAAACCTCCAGAAAAGGAGCGCTCACCACCTCCCGAGGAAGCCTGTTCCAGTGAGGAACCGCTCTAATTGTTAGAAAATTCTTCCTAATGTCTAGATGGAAACCCTTTTGATTTAATTTCAACCTGACTTAACTGGTTCTGGTCCGACCTTCTGGGGCAACAGAAAACAACTCAGCACCATTCTCCATATGACAGCCCTTCAAGTACTTGAAGATGGTTATCATATCCCCTCTCAGTCTTCTCCTCTTCAGGCTAAACATACCCAGCTCCTTCAACCTTTCCTCATAGGACTTGGTCTCCAGACCCCTCACCATCTTTGTTGCCCTCCTCTAGACACGTTTCAGCTTGTCTATATCCTTCTAAAATTGTGGTGCCCAAAAATGAACACAATACTCTAGGTGAGGTCTAACCAGAGCAGAGTAAACTGATAACATCACTTTGTGTGATCTGGATACTATACTTCTGTTGATACAGCCCAGGATCCCATTTGCCTTTTTAGCTACCGCATCACACTGCTGACTCATGTTCAGTGTTTGGTCTACTAAGACCACAAGATCCTTTTCACAAACACTACTGCTGAGACAAGTCTCCCCCATCCTATAATTATGAATTTGATTTTTCCTACCTAGGTGCAGAACTTTACATTTATCTCTGTTGAAATGCATTTTATTGGTTTTAGCCCAGTTCTCCAGCCTGTCAAGATCATCCTGTATCCTGGCTCTGTATTCTACCATATTTGCTACCCCTCCCAATTTAGTATCATCTGCAAATGTAATAAGCATCCCCTCTATTCCTTCATCCAAATCATTTATAAAGATGTTGAACAACGCAGGGCCCAGGACAGATCCCTGAGGCACTCCACTAGTCACTCCTCTCCAAGTGGATGAGGAACCATTAACAAGCACTCTTGGGGTGCGATCTGTCAACCAATTACAGATCCACCTAACAGTAACAGGATCTAAATCACATTTTCCCAGTTTGTCAACAAGAATATTATGGGGGACCTTATCAAAAGCCTTACTGAAATCTAGATAAACTATGTCTACAGCACTCCCCTGATCCAGCAAGGTAGTAACTTTCTCAAAAAAGGAGATAAGATTAGTCTGACATGACTTGTTCTTGAGAAACCTGTGCTGGCTCTTAGTAATCAGATACATCGTTTCTAAATGCTCGACAACTGACTGCTTGATGATTTGTTCAAAAACTTTTCCCGGTATAGATGGCAAGCTGATGGGTCGTTAATCACCTGGATCCTCCTTTTCCCCCTTCTTGAAGATGGGGACAACATCTGCCTGCCTCCAGTCTTCTGGCAGCTCACCTGTTCTCCAAGAATTCTCAAAAATAATGGACAGAGGCTCAGAAATTACACCTGCAAGTTCTTTGAGTATCCTTGGATGCAATTCATGTGGCCCTGAGGACTTTGTTTGATTTAAAGAAACTAGGTGTTTGTGCACTACCCCAATGCCAGTCATCGGCTGCAACTCCCTTCCCTCATCATGTGTTCTGTTTATGCCATGTTGAGCACCGCTTCCCTCACAAGAAAAGACTGAGGAAAAGTAGGAATCGAGCAGTTCTGCCCTCTCTTCATCTCCCGTTACAATTTCACTTTCCGGTCCCGGCAGTGGGCTTATCATGTCCTTGTTCTTATTCTTACTCGGTACATAGGAAAAGAACCCTTTTTTGTTGTGTTTAGCATCTCTCGCTAGTCTAAGCTCATACTGAGCTTTAGCTTTCCTAACACTTTCCCTACAAGCACTAGTTATTTGTTTATATTCCTCTTTGGTTATAAGGCCTTCCTTCCACTTCCTTAATGAGTCTTTTTTATTTCTCAACTCTTTAAAAAGCTGTTTATGGAGCCACCCTGGCCTTTTTAGGCTCCTCCAATTTTCCTTCTCATAGGAATGGTTTGCGATTGTGCCTTCAGTATTTCATTTTTAAGAAACTCCCACCGTTCTTGAATTCCCTTCTCCTCAAGTATTTCTGACCATGGGATTCTACCCAGCATCAGTTTAAGTTTGTTAAAATTTGCTTTCCTAAAGTCCAACCTATATGTCTGACTACGTACAGTTTTTCCTTTCCCCAAGATTGTAAATTTCAAGATTACATGGTCACTACTACCCAGGGTGCCTACTACTTTAACCTCATGGGACTTGGGAGAACCCTCCAAAATTATCAATGCTGAGTACTGATGAGTCGCATCACCAGAAAAGCCCTGGTAAGAACTAAGTGTGGCTGTTTAAAATCTCACTTCGCCTAGCTACAAACTCAGCTAGATGCTAGTTTCAAATGAATAGTGGCCTTTTATGCATGGCTGTTTCACTTGCCGTCACCCCTCCGATGACTTCGGGCCTTTGTGTTGATAATGCATGCCGTTTCTGACCGTCAGAGGTCGCCTCGCTTTCCCCCTGCCTTTCCCCGCGTTTTGACTGCGTTTTCAGAGACCTCTTTGATCTCGAATTTGAAAACGCGGGAAAAGGCAGGGGGAGAGCGAGGCGACCTCTGACGGTCAGAAACGGCATGCATCATCAACACAAAGGCTCGAAGTCGTCGGAGGGGTGACGGCAAACAAAGACCAGTGCTTCACACTAATTTGCCCTGAGTTGTTCATTACCTTCCTTTTCTGTTTGTCACTGCTAATCCCGTTCCAGTCATTTAAACAGAATGTTTACATTTAAAAGACTCAAAATGGAATTCACCCCACCTCTCTGAGTCACCCCCATCTTCCCTCTAAATACAATCCCCAGTTGGATTTCCCTCCACGTATTTGAGCAAGTGAGTTGTGACTCACAAAAACTCATATTGATATACATGCTGTTGGTCTTTAAGGTACCAATGGACTTTTATTTTATTATCGTACCTGCGTAGCCTTTTCCAAGTGTTACATTTGGGGATATCCAGCTGTGCATATCCAGAGCAATTGCTGCCTTCAGTCCTCCCAGTACATGCTGTTCTCATTTGCTCACAATAGGGCACTGTGCATAGGAGTGTACCTGTGTATTTATGCTCGATGCCTGATTCAGAAAAAAAGTGTTGGCTACACATATCAGTAGGATTGTGAGTAGCACATGCTCCTGGGACATGTGGTTGGGTGCCCTGAAAATAATGCCTGAAAAAAACATTTCCAAACATATGCCAAACGTGGTGGTGGAGAGTGCGGTCAAGTCACAGTTGACTTATGGCGACGCCATATGGTTTTCAAGGCTAGAGACGTTTGGAGGTGGTTTACCATTGTCTGCCTCCATGTGGGCTGAGAGAGTTCTGAGAGAACAGTGACTGGCCCAAGATCATCCAGCAGGCTTCATGTGGAGGAGTGAGGAATCCAACCCGGTTCTCCAGATTAGAGTCCACGGCTCTTAACCACTACACCATGCTGGCTCTCACAAAGTTTAAAGACAACTGTACTAAATAACTCCAAGTAAACCAATTCACCGTGCTCAAAGACAGGATGACCAAAATAGGGAATTGAACTTTTTTAAACAACTGGCGACATGTTATGAAATAGAAAACATTCCCTTCTCCCACCTTATAGGTAGAACCAGTTTTTATTAAATTCCTTTCAAGGACATTATCCAAGGATGGATCCAGCTCCTTGCCAACATCTTCAATTACCATTCTTTTCAGAAGAAGAAGAAGAAGAAGAAGAAGAAGAAGAAGAAGAAGAAGAAGAAGAAGAAGAAGAAGAAGAGTTGGTTTTTATATGCTGAATTTCTCTACCTTTTAAGGAGAATCAAACCGGCTTGCAATCGCCTTCCCTTCTCCTCTGCACAACAGACACCTTGTGAGGTAGGTGGGTCTGAGAGTTCAGAGAGAAATGTGACTAGCTCAAGGTCACCTAGCAGACTGCATGTGGAGGAGTGGGGAAACCAACCCGGTTCTCCAGATTAGAGTCCGCCACTCTTCACCACTACACCATGCTGGCTCTCTTCTCATTCATACATTACATTAAAACACAGTGTGTGAATCAGCACTGTGGCAGATTTCTAACTGATGGATAGAGAGACCCCAGACAATGTTGCTGGAAGCAGATGCCTCTTGTAATCCTTGTTTAAATCCTAACCTCTTCCTGATCTACAAGGATGTTGTAAATAATCACACAATTTTTTTTAGAAAAAGTAACTAATAACAAACCAATATCACCGCCAGGCTTCTTGCTAACTTCCTGGATTGACATCTTCCATATACAATAGTGAATGCCTATGTCTAAATAAGGACAAAACTCTTAACCTGGAATTCTTTTATGATCTGTTCTAGGATCTTAAGCAGCTTGGAAAGAAACTTTTCTTTACAAGAAAAGTTTTCTTGCAAGAGACCTTTAACCAAACACCCAACCCAGCGTATACACAGCTCGCTAAAGCCCCAATTCTGCCAGGTTCCTTCCCAAAATAAACACACGAGCGAGAAACATTAGACTTCACATCTGAAGTTAACCACTAGGATATTTCTGTCGAGAGAATAATTGTGTGTGTGTGTGTGGGGGGGGGGTAACATACTAAATTGCTTGCATCAGACTGAAGCCTAGGTTATTTCAAGTTTTTTGAAGAAGAAAGTGTTTAAAAAGAATTTTGCTACAAAACTTTAAGCTTGTGTCTACAGATGTACTTTGACTTTGTGTTCCTCAATTAGGAGCAGGGTCTGCAAACATACTTGTCCATATTAGCAGATATTCAAAAAAATGCTTGTCCAAACAGCACAATGTGTATTGTAGGTGATATTTTCAAAGGGAATGGGCCACAAAAATGCCCAGTAGCTCTACCTGCGTGTCAGGCTGGGTCTGTAGGTAGGTACAAGGTGCTTCCATACAGGGGGGCAGTGAAAGCAATAGCGAGCAGCACGGAAGCAGGCCTGAATGCTGTTCATAGGATCATAGAATCATAGAGTTGGAAGGGACCACCAGGTTCATCTAGTCCAACCCCCTGCACAATGCAGGAAATTAACAACTACCTCCCCCCCCACATCCCCGGTGACCCCAACCCTCCCCCTGCCATGCAGGATCCCACAATCAAAGAACTCCCGACAGATGGCCATCCAGCCTCTGCTTAAAGACCTCCAAAGACGGGGACTCCACCACCCTCCGAGGCAGCGCATTCCACCGTCAAACAGTCCTCACTGTCAGAAAGTTCTTCCTTTGGCACACCCCATCCCGCATCGCTCGCTGCTGTTGCCATCCATCCCACCCTGCCCCATTTCCTCCTTCTATGATGATGTGATCAGTAGGGTTGCCAGCTCTGGGCTGGGAAATTCCTGGAGGTTTTGGTGGTGAAGCCTGAGGAGGGCGAGGTTTGGGGAGGGCAGGGACTTCAATGCCGTAGAGTCCAATTGTCAAAGCTGCCATTTTCTCCAGGGGAATGGATCTCTGTCGCTAATAGCAGGAGATCTCAAGCCACCACCTGGAGGTTGGCAACCCTAATGGTAAAAGTATAGAATTGGGGAGGGATTATTAGAGCACTATGGCAACATATGATGCTGCTTCCAGTGCCACAGTGGCCCATTCTTTCCACACACTTCTCCTGGGCATCAGCAAGCAAGCAACGACAACCATGGGCAGGAGGTCTCCGGCTATAATGGGAGACCTTGGTCCCATCCACACACCCCGGTTCCTTCCATACTGGAAAAGAGCTGTGAGGTTTAGCCACACACAATCCCAGACTCAGGTTATGAAGTTCACAGTTCAGCCACAGACAGGCTGGCGTAAACTTTCCTTTTCCTTCCACTGCGCAGGGAACTGAACCCAAACATAGGCCAGACAAGTCTCCAAGGTCTCAGGCAGACAAAAGTATTGCCCGACATGGTACAGTTTTGCTCTCAAACACAGCTTTTTTCTTCTTTGGCTGCATCGTTATTTGGAACAACTCTTGTATCTTCGGTGGCCTGCAGATGTAACAGGCAAGCGCTGATTTATGACCGCTGTCCTGCTGAGGCCAGAAGATTTCAAACGAATGCAAACCTAATGACTTGGATGGTTCAAAGGATGATCCAGCAATAATTAAATGAATGCTACAAAATCTTTATTGGGCAGTCTTAAGAAAATGTTTTTAAAAATCCTTTTTTTCCCGTAAAATACCTTAGAGCCAGCATGGTGTAGTGGTTAAGAGTGGTGGTTTGGAGCGGTGGTCTCTGATCTGGAGAACAGGGTTTGATTTCCCACTCCTCCACATGAGTGGCAGACTCTAATCTGGTGAACTGGGTTGGTTTCCCCACTCCTACACATGAAGCCAGCTGGGTGACCTTGGGCTAGTCACACTCTCTTAGCATCACCTACCTCACAGGGTGTCTATTGTGGGGAGGGGAAGGGAGGGTGATTGTAAGCTACAGTAGTTTGATTCTTCCTTAAGTGGTAGAAAAAGTCAGCATATAAAAACCAACTCTTCTTCTTCTTCTTCTTCTTCTTTGTAGACACAAGTCTACCAGGGAAGTTTAAAGTGGCAAAGATGCCTATAGAAAAACAGCTGGTGTAAGCTTGAACCGATAAATTTAAAATGAATCCCCTGGAAATTGGACTATATTGTATGTATGGGAATGATTGAGTTTAAGCGTGTTTCTGTTTTGTTTTTAATTTCATTAAAAATTATTTTTTAAAAGAAAGAAAAACAGCTGGTATATGGAATCTCCTACAGCATCTCAAGTCATCCTACCCCACTTTCCCTGAGCAAAGATTGCTGGCCCAAGGTTGCCCACTGACGGCAAGGTTCTCCTAACACCTTTTACGGCATTGCAATCATGTGTAAATCCTCTGCATGGGCAGGGGGCCATGGCTCACTAATGGAGCATCTCCTTGGCACACAGAAGGTCCCAGGATCAATCCCCGGCATCTTCAGTTAAAAGCATCAGGTGCTAGCGAGGTGAAAGACCTCAGCCTGAGACCCTGGAGAGCCACTGCCAGTCTGAGTAGACAGTACTGACCTTGATAGATAAGTGGTCTGATTCAGCTTAAGGCGGCTTTGTGTGCTCCACATATGCATGATCATTGTGCTTTGTGGATGGGGCAATGCACACATTTATCATGCATGCAACTAGTGTTGTTTATGTGTTTTAATTGAATTATACTGGATTATAATTTAAACTGTACTTTTAATTGTTCAAATGTTTTAATGTCATAAGAACATAAGAAAAGCCCTGCTGGATCAGATCAAGTCCAGCAGTCTGTTCACACAGTGGCCAGCCAAATGCCTCTAGGAAGCCCACAAACAAGACGACTGCAGCAGCATTATCCCGCCTGTGTTCCACAGCACCTAATATGAAGGGCATTCTCGTCTGACCCTGGAGAGAATGGGTGTGCATCCTGATTAATATCCATTTTGACTAGTAGCCATGAATAGCCCACTCCTCCCCTCTTAAAGCCTTCAAAAGGCTTGTTAACCTCTGATTGGTATGCTGTGTATGAATAACAAAGGCTGCAATCCAAAAGAAAGATGCTCTCCTGGGAGTATGACCCATGGGATAACCTGGGACTTTGGAGTAGGCCTGCTTAAACTGGCTTTAAAAAGGGTGTATTTGATCTGTGTTGATAATTTTGCTACATTTGGAGATGCAAAAATGTTTTGTAAAATTTTTGGAGGCACCCATATTTTCCAGGAGCCAGCTTGCAAGAAGGGAGAAGCCGTGATGCGAATATGCCGCACAGACATGAGGAGGTTTTCCAGACAGCACAACAGAAACCACTGCCTGCTGTCTTTCTGCAGTAACTCTGCATAGAGTTGACCTTAAGGCGTTTAGGCAATAAGATGCTGTAGCATTGTCTCAAGGATGCAGCAATGAGGTAGGCCAAAAGATAATTTGAGACTGGGGTTTGATTCTTTGGATTGCATCCATTTTAATTATACACAAATCGTTCTTTCCTAATTTGAGATAGCTATGCAGAGGTATGCTTGTGGCTTCTAACTTGATCAGGGCAATAACCCCAAAACTGCAAGTTGTGCAAAAGAAACACAATATCAAACTGTTTCCGTTGCCAGCGTGGTGTAGCGGTTAAGAGCCGTGGTTTGGAACGGTGGTAGGGTTGCCAGGTACCTCTTCGCCACTGGTGGGAGATTTTTGGGGCGGAGCCTGAAGAGGGTGGGGTTTGGAGAGGGGAGGGACTTCAATGTCATAGTCCAATTGCCAAAGTAGTAATTTTCTCCAAGTGATCTCTATCGGTGGGGGATCAGTTGTAATAGTGGGAGATTTCCAGCTAATACCTGGCGGTTGGCAACCCTAAGCAGTGGACTGTGATCTGGAGAACCGGGTTTGATTCCCTGCTTTTCCACATGAGCGGTGGATGCTGATCTGGTGAACTGGATTTGTTTCCCCACTCCTCCACATGAAGCCAGCTGGGTGACCTTGGGCTAGTCACAGTTCTCTTAGAGCTCTCTCAGACCCTTACCTCACAGGGTGTCTGTGCTGGCTATTGCTGTAAATAAATTCATTCATTCACAGGGTGTCTGTGGTGGGGAGGCGAAGGGAAGGTGATTGTAAGCCGGTTTGATTCTTCCTTAAGTGGTAGAGAATGTCACCAAATAAAAACAGACTTTTCTTCTTCTTTAACAGTTTGCATCTTTTGTTCTGAACTATCTCAGGTTCAAGACCGAAGATACCCCGCCTTGGAGAAGGTACTCCTGATGGAAAAGCAAAAGAATACAGGCATTAGGCTGCAGAGGCTATTTATGTGGTATTTATGGGCAAGAATGCACACTGGCTACTTGTGGCAGGGGAAAGACATGGCAGTCCTTTTGATGCTAGATCAAGATCCAGAGAGCCGAGCCCTAATCCTGCTAGCCATTATTAGACAACTTGTTGTGGCTTCCTCGAGGCCCCTGGTTGGCCACTGTGTGAACAGACTGCTGGACTTGATGGGCCTTGGTCAGATCCAGCAGGGCTTTTTCTTATGTTCTTATGTTCTTAACTTGCAGAAGTGAGGGTTTTGGAATCAGCCATTTCCCCCCATCATGTTTCTGAGGTCCCATTCAACTGCCATGTTTTGCATCCAGACATCCGACAGGGCGAAGAACATACAACCAAGACGCTACATGGCAGAGGCCCAAGTCCCACTGCTGCCAAACCGAAGATGATGTGGGGGTAGTCAACAATAAATAGTTTCCACTTACAACTGGAGCCAGAAGCTCAAAGAGTGGCGTGTGAAACCAACTGTCGCATTTCTAGCTTTCTAACATCTTCAGTTTAGACTGCAGAATGACCTTTTTTGTTTTAAGTATTAGGAATCATGGAAGACTCGCTTCGGACTCCTAGGAGGGATTTCACACACTGCCCAGTCTCAGATCCATTCAGCTTCTCTGGGCCTGCTGCATCAGTGCTCCACAACCATAACATGATCGCACAATGCTCACATCCAATCATGACTGCACATGTTCTTTTTAACTCTATAGCTGCTGCGGTTGCTGCTGGATAGATCTGAGGCAACAGCCCTAAGCAACCTCTTGAGGAAATCAGTTCTATAGAAATCATTCAGAGAGATTTCCAAGTAAATTTTCTCAGCATCGGGCTGGCAGTGAGAATATCCCATGGGCAGCCATAAGGAAGGTGATGGGGGGAAAGTGCTTAAGGAAGAAGAATAAGAAGAAGAGTTGGTTTTTCTATGCCGATTTTCTCTACCTTTTAAGGAGAATCAACCCGCTTACAATCACCTTCCCTTCCCCTCCCCGCAACAGACACCTTGTGAGGTAGGTGGGGATGACATAGTTCAGAGAGAACTGTGACTAGCCCAAGGTCACCCAGCTGGCTTCAGGTGGAGGAGTGGGGAAACCAACCCGGTTCACCAGATTAGAGCCTGCCATTCATGTGGAGGAGTGGGGAATCAAACCCGGTTCTCCAGATTAGAGTCTACTGCTCATGTGGAGTAGCAGGGAATCAAACCTAGTTCTCCAGATTAGAGTCCCTGACTCTTAACCACGACACCATGCCATGAATCCACACATCAGATAAACATGGCAGCCCTTGCATTTGTGCTCCAGGGGGTGTTTTCCCATATTGCCCTTCTTTTGAGATCACTGCTTCTTTGCCAGGCCGTTTCTCCTCTGTCTGCCTCCCAGCTGCTCTGCTGCTTTGTTCTTGCTCCTATCCTGTTACACCTGGCTCTCCAGGTGTTACGCCATTGCTGCAAGCTACTGCATCTGCTGCTGAGTGTGTGTGTGTTTTCCCCCAGGAGACACTTTTGTCTGTTTGTTCCCAACTTCAAGGCTGGCTGCTGTTGTCACTGTTTGGACAGAATGCAATTCGGAAATATGCATTTCCTCCTCTTTCGTGTTGATGACTTACTGCAGCAGAAATGGCAGGAGCCCTTAGTTGTTTTGCTGCCACCCATGGTACAATGTGCCTCTTCTTGCTGAGAGAAAATCAAGTCCAGGGCCGAGATGCCAAGAACCAGGAACCTAAAGAAGCTTCGGCCCTGGTTTCTAGAACAGCAATCCCCATCTCAAGATGCTTTGGAAACTCAGGGAAATTTCATAAGAGCATAAGAAGAGCCCTGCTGGATCAGACCCAGGCCCATCAAGTCCAGCAGTCTGCTCACACAATGGCCAACCAGGTGCCTCCAGGAAGCCCACAAACAAGACGACTGCAGCAGCAGCATCCTGCCTGTGCTCCACAGCACCTAATATAATAGTCAAAAGGGTTTGTGATGTTGGCAGCAGTCCTACAAACAGTTACCTGGGACTAAGAAGCCCCATTGGATAAAACTGGACTTCTGATTCGAGCAGCTTTGGATTGCATGAGTCAAGCCCCTTGTGTAAGCCTAAGGATAGCTTTATACATTTATTTTAGATATGTATACTCTGATCTTCTCCCTAGTAGGGACCCTGAGTGATTTGCAACGTTGTTCTCCCTGCCTCCATTTTATCTTCACGACAACAACCCGATGAGGTAGGCTAGGCTAAGAGAGAGTGGTTGGCTCCAGGCAACCCAGCGAGCTTCCGTGGCACTGAAGGGACTCAAACCTGGGTCTCCCAGATCCTAATCCAGCATTCTAACCACCACACCGGCACAGACTTTGGATCCTGGCCTTGTCCAAAGACGACATTATGTTTATACTGAGGAATATCGAACAAAGAAGTCCCAGAACTCTCATAAAACTACAGCTTCATTCTCACAAACAGCAGATAAATTGTTGAAACCTGTGTCTGGACTCTTATCAGCCAGCATGGTGGAATAGTTAAGAGTGGTGGACTCTAATCCGGAGAACGGGGTTCGATTCCCCACTCCTCCACTTGAAGCCAGCTGGATGACCTTGGGCTAGTCACAGCACTCTTGGAGCTCTCTCAGCCTCACCTACCTCACAGGGTGTCTGTTGTGGGGAGAGGAAGGGAAGGAGATTGAAAGCCACTTTGAGACTCCTTGAAAAAAGTGGAGAAAGTCGGCATATAAAAACCAACTCTTCTCCTTCTTTTTCTCTGCAGTGAGCGTTGTCTCCTCCTGGCAGCTTCTTGGGTTCTGGGATGTGGAGAAGGATGGTGGTGGGGTTGTTGGAAAGGATAGGTCCTTTGCTTCCATCCCTGGCATGAAGCCCACAGATCAGGCCCGTGAACGCACCAGCAGCTTACCTCGCTATTTATATGTGTCAAGTACAAAAGCATCCAAAACGAAATAAAATTTCTGTTCCCACCGCGCCGCCTTTCTCCGTTTTGTTTTTAATAAAATTCGCATGATTTCTGTTCCCACCGCGCCCAACATCAAACGAAGACCGAGCGCGCGAGATTCTCGGCAAAGCAAAGGGACATGTGGTAGTCTCCCATGCATGCCCAGTCTGCGCTCAAAGGAAGGACGGTGATTGGTCCAGGGATAATAAAGGAATTCACGTGCCATCCCATAACGGTAGCGGGGAAGGCTGCTAAAAAAATGGTGCAAAAAAGGAAAAAAACCCGATAATTGTACTGTGTGGCGGGAGTTCCACTCGGGAAAGCGAAACTTGCCGCCATCGGGACTGGCCGCCATCCCACCCTCTCGCATCTAAGCAGTCACAGATTAAAACATGTCAAACAATGCTCCACACATCAAACGACATGACGTGGCCATAAGCACATGCCGCAGACGTTACACTAATTTTGAGCACAGGAAAGGTGACACAACCTCCGTTTGCCCAAACAATGGAAAAGAGTAGCGATTGCGATATCAAACATGTGGCTGATCGCGAAAAAGGTTGTGCTTTTCTGCAAAGCCGAAAAGGGGGGGGCAACTAGTGTGGGCGGCTAGGAAGGATGGGGGGCGGGGCGGTGGGCATTCAGCGGGATGTGCATGTTCGCACTTCAAAGCTCCGCGTGAGGAAAACGCTTCATTTTAATAATTCGCCGTATAAGCGGATCCTCTTAACGCGGAGAAATTGTGCTGTGAAGACGTCTCCGAAATCCTTCGGTTGAGATGAAGTGCGAACATGCAAGGAAACCCCGCAGAAATCGGAGCAGCAAACATACAGTGCGGACGTGGCCCAGGTGATGCAGGTGATGTGAAGGACCTCTGCCTGAGACCCTGGAGAGCTGCTGCCAGTCTGAGTAGACACAACTCATGGACCAATGGCCTAATGCAGAATAAGGCAGCTGCATATGTCCAGGGAGGCTCTCGGCATTGGCATTTCGTCTACCACATGAGACAGGGCATGTCAGATTGCCATAAATGGTGCCTAGAAATGTACTTGCCCTGTCTAGTATTTTTAGCAAATGATTGTTATTGTAGTCTCTCTCAGCAATCCGCAGTAGAAGTACACTGCGTATTTAGGATTTCACATCAAAATACATTTTGTTGTATAACATCAAAATGCATGTGCGTTACATTCATATTATTGCTCGTTTATATGCTAACTTTACCCAATGGATTAATTTCTTAGATGGATTAATTTCTGAGAGCCAGCATGGTGTAGTGGTTAAGAGTGATGGCTTGGAGTGGTGGACTCTAATCTGGAGAACCGGGTTGGTTTCCCCACTCCTACACATGAAGCCAGCTGGATGACCTTGGGTTAGTCACAGTTCTCTTATTGCTCTCTCAGCCCCACCTACCTCACAGGGTGTCTGTTGTGGGGAGGGGAAGGCAATTGTAAGCCGGTTTGATTCTCCCTTAAGTGGTATAGAAAGTCAGCATATAAAAACCAACTCTTCTTCTTAATCAGTTGTTTTCTGTACTGGATCCAATATTTAATTAAACAGAACTTGTAAAAGCAGTCCTTTGACCCTTCTGAGTTACAGATCTGCCAGGACCCACAAAGGGCCAGACCAAATGATTCTGGGGGCCTTAAACGGCCCCCGGGCCTGATGTTCCCCACCCCTGCTCTATTGGATCAGGCCATCTTCTCTTATTGAGTGAAGAAATCCCTTGAAGGTGGGGAGGTATCACAAGACCCTTGTGAGCGAACTGCTCACCACATTTACGTGTGTCTAATACGTGTGTGAGGTATGGAGAAATTATATATAAACCTGTCTTGATTATCTGTTCGTGGTGCAGAGGGGTAAGCTGTAGTACTGCAGTCAAAAGCTCTGCTCACAACCTGAGTTCGATCCCAACGAAAGACGGTTTCAGGTAGCCGGCTCAAGGTCGACTCAGCCTTCCATCCTTCCGAGGTCGAGAAAATGAGTACCCAGCTTCCTGGGGGCAAAGTGTAGATGACTCGGGAAGGCAACGACAAACCACCCCATAAAACAAAAGTCTGCCTAGGAAACGTCAGGATGTGCCATCACCCCATGGGTCAGGAATGACCGGGTGCTTTCACAGGGGACTACCTTTACCTTTAATGAAATTATGAGACATTGGGGAGTAGTTCGGTTACAATTAGAGGTTAGGGTTTTGTTTTGATGAGAACTGGTGTTGATGTATATGAGAACCACAAATCGACTTATGTACCACTGCACTTGTTATCTCTTGAATAAATTGTAACAGTGAAGAATTAGGGTGAGGTTTGTGGCAGCTGTAATTAGAAAATATGTCATTAAAATACAACATCCTGAAGGTTGAAAAATTAATCTGGTGCCTTTGTTTTTTGGCTACTTCCTACAGCCAAAGAAAATTTGTCAAGGTCTGATCTGAGAACAAGCCCGCCTTTCCCTGTAGAGCATGCGGATTAGGGCTACTTCTCAGCAAAGTTCAGTTTAGGCTGGGTAAATGATAAGGCTTTGGTGACTGTATATGTACCGTATACAGTATCTTCTGCAATATCTGGGAAGTCAAATCAAATGGGATGTGTCATTGCATTACCTGAGCTATTTTTATAAGATTTGGCAGAAACCAGGACACGTTGGCTGATGCATGTTTATATAATGTTCATCTGCCATAGATATTGCTATGGCTTATTGCTAAAAATATGGTGAATTAACTGAAAATGAAGAATGTTTTGCACGTATGTTTTGACAGGGGGAAATCTATGTTGCTCATCAAGTTAAAAAAAATTGTTTTTATTCTTTAGGTTGACCTTTACCACATAAAAGGACCTGAAAACAAAAGTATGAGCTTTGACTTGCTGCATCTGTAAATGTGATCTTGGCTGGCTTTCTCCGGATGCTCACGTAAGACAAGCAAACCTATAGAAGCCAACTGCAGTTCAGGATGTGAGAGATTAAACTCTTTGTATACTTAAAACAGGTTTATTATTCTTTTCAATCCACTTCTTCATGCAGCATTAATGTGAAGCCACACCTTTTGAAAAAAATACTGATAGGGTTTGAGTCATGCTGATCTGCACTGCGTATACTAATCCACTCCAAGGCTTCATTTCACAGGGCTCCACCTCAAAATCTTCTTCCATTGCCAGGCCTGAATCTTGGGATCTATTGAGGAATTATAATGCGTGTCCTGTGAGCATGTCCCTAATCCAAAGCTGTAAGGTGCAGTCCTCCTAAGCAGAATTACATTTAGGGTTGCCAACCTCCAGGTACCAGCTGATGATCTCCCACTATTACAATTGATCTTCAGCCGATAGAGATCAGTTCACCTGGAGAAAATGGCTGCTTTGCCAATTGGACTCTATGGCATTGAAGTCCCTCCCCTCCCCAAACCCCACCCTCCTCAGGCTTTGCCCCAATCGCCTTCAAGGTGACCTTGGACTAGTTACAGCTCTTTTAGAGCTCACTCAGCCCCACCTTCCTCACAGGTTGTCTGTTGTGGGGAGGGAAAGGAAAGGAGATTGTAAGCTGGTTTGATTCTTCCTTAAATGGTAGAGAAAGTCTGCATATAAAAACCAACTCTTCTGTATAGGGGTCAACATCCCTCATGGAGAACACACAAGGACAGGGATATCTTAAATCAGAGATAGAGATCAGTTTCCCTGGAGAAAATGGCTGCTTTGGCAATTGGACTATATGGCATTGAAGTCCCTCCCCTTCCCAAACCGTGTCCTCCTCAGTCTCTGCCCCCCAAATCTCCAGGCAAATAAATATTGAAATTGTTGTCCAACTTTTCTCCCCGAAGGTATCCACAGTAGCTCACCAGAGCAAAAAATAAATGAGTACAACATGAATAAAACCTAAAGCCTGAGAGCCAGCGTGATGTAGTGGTTAAGAGCGGTGGTTAGGAGGGTAGACTCTGATCTGCAGAACCACTCCTCCACATGAAGCCTGCTGGGTGACCTTGGGCTAGTCACAGTTCTATTAAGAGCTCTCTCAGCCCCACCTACCTCACAGGGTGTCTGTTGAGGGGAGGGGAAGGGGAGGCGATTGTAAACAGGTTTGATTCTTCCTTAAGTGGTAGAGAAAGTCGGCATATAAAAACCAACTCTTCTTCTAAAGGAAAACACGGCATATGAGGCACCCCAGTGTACCTTTAAGCCCTCCTCCCAGATACATACAAAATTTCTGAATCCTGGTTTCGCCAGAATGCCTTTCCCTCATGACAGAGTACCTGCAGATTATCCCCACATAATAGGGATTAAGCAGGAGAGCTCCCCCGGGCAGATGGCAGGTCTTCTGAGCTGGTTTGATCTCCGGCCCTGCTGATTTCAGAAATGTAGCACTCACCGACACGTTTATGAAATGCTAGTAGATTAAAAGGAAATCTTTTTTTATCTGCTTTCAATGTAGAGGCAAATGATTAAGGCTGAATTGGTGGAAACAAACCACGGGCTAGCAGTCAAATGCTCGGTAGAGTTACCCCAGTCTAAATAAATGGGCTTAGATTTGAATAGCCCATTATAAGATTGTAGCAGGGCTGTTTTCTGCATGGAGGTTGTGCCTTGTAGGAGCATCTGTGTGACTTTGGCCTCAATTCATCCTGTTGCCGTGCCTTTCCTCACTTTGCTGAGTTCTTTCCCAAACCTAGCTTGGTATAATCTTTTTGGAAAGATTATGGTCAAAGCAACATTGGATATAGTGTAGAGGGGACAGTCTTCCTGCATCAGCACCATGTTCCTTGACTCAGCCTCCACAACCACCATTTTCTCCCCACATATCAGAGTCCCCCCCCAAAAAGCAAGAACCCTGGGAATTGCTAGATTGCTATAGTATTGAAACTTTATGATGACCTATCATCACTATCTACTAGCTCCAGATTTCATTTCCCTCCTAAGATGTGAGTCTCCAGCCATTTTTGTTGCAGTTATAGGGAGAACACTTCCCCATGTAGCTCAGCAACAAAAAGGGCTAGACAAGTACTTTTTTTGAAAGGAAGTCGGGAACTAGTCAATCATGGCAATGGATTGTCAATGGATATTATAACACTATAGCAATCCCTGAATTTTTTTTCTTCCATAGAGGGAGGGGACACAGTGCCTGGGGGGGGATGAATGTGGGGAAAACAGGTGATGGGCACATTGCAACAAGACCTACACAGAAAATTGTCGTCTTGTGGAAGCAGCGAGACAAACTCAGAGCCATGTTTGTGGCAAACCAACCCCCACCTGGCATGACTTTGCTTTTACTCTATGACTGCTAGAAGAAATTCATCAAACTTTGTGGCCAAATGCATGCAAACCCAAAAAAGAAGAGAATTAGTATCCTTTACAGATGCCATGGTGAAATATTGGATTGTTCAAAATCACCACCTCCTGGCTCATATTTTTGAATCTGTGTTCTCTTAACATGCAATGCTTAAAAGATTTACAGTTTGGCAACACTTTTTGAAAAGCAAGTGCAACAGATTTCACTGTAGTTTACTCACAAATCAGTTTAAGACTGGTGCATTTGGAGATAATCTTCTAAGTCAGGGGTGTCGAACTCATTTGTTACAAGGGCCAGATAGGACATAAATGTCACTTTGTTGAGCCAGGCCAGGCCATGTGTACCATAAAATTTAATGCCAGGTACCGGAGATACAAACCGTATAGAAGACTCAGGCAAAACCAATTAATGATATTATTCTTTACTTAAAATACAAACATGCTTAAAACAATAACACAATATTTTCTTTTATTTAAAAGGCTTTGATAATTGATACCTTGGAAGCAGAGGTGGTGGCTGCTCCGGCTGGCTTGCGGGTCGGATAAGAGCGCTCAAGGGGCCGGATCCAGACCCCGGTCCTTATGTTTGACACCCCCTGTGCTAGGTCGTTGCCAGGTTTTCCCCCCCTGGTTTTTTGCTCAAGGAACTTTGGATGCAGTGGTCAAACAGACAGGGGGAGAAGCTGAAATTTAACCAAGACAAAATGGAGGTGATGCTGGATGGTAGAACTGATGCTTTAGAGAAGATTTACAAACACGTAAAAACTAACAGCTCATTATTAGATCCTCAGGCCTTTTATGCAGGGACGTTTCCCCGCGGTCACCCCTGCCGACTGCTTCAAGGCTTCCTTTTGATTATGCATGCCTTTTCCGCCTGTCAGAGGCCGCCTTGCTCTCCCAGCACGTTTTGCCTATGTTTTCCGGATGCTGTTTTAGCCAGAATTGGAAAAATGTGGGCAAAACACGCGGGGAGAGTGAGGCGACCCTATTTTAAAACATAACCCCTACAGAAAATGACTGTTGTGGCCGGGATCCACTCCTTGCACCTGGAGAAGTGGAGTCTGGTTGACAAAAAGTTTATGCTAGAATTAAAAAAGGAAGTTAAAGGGTTCATCTTGAAGGTGCCCCAAAGATGCCCTAGATCCAAGCACCGAGGAGAGGGAAGGAGGGGATCCGGAGGCTGCAGGAAAGGCGTCTACACTTCCCAAGACCAAGGGCCCATGAAATACAGAGAGTGCACGTGAAACCTTCATAGTCTCTATATTTGTCGAGTAGGTTTGAACATAAGAAAAGCCCTGCTGGATCAGACCAAGGCCTAATCCAGTCCAGCAGTCTGTTCACACAGTGGCCAACCAGATGCCTCCAGGAAGCCCAAAAACAAGACAACTGCAGCAGCATTACCCTGCCTGTCTTCCACAGCACCTAATATAATAGACATGCTCCTCTGATACTGGAGAGAATAGGGATGCATCATGACTAGTATCCATTTGGACTAGCAGCTATGGAAAGCCCTCTCCTCCAAATCCGAGTGTCACTTCATCACCGTCCCGTTCTTCTGCATTTTATGGCCCCTTCGCCCTATTTTTAAAAGAGACTG